>NC_141671.1:136388727-137588727 GCF_028749965.1 Puma concolor | reverse complement strand
TCATTGTGTGGTTTTGATTTGTATTTCCCCAATGATGAGCGATGTTGAACATCTTTTCATGGGTTTGTTTGCCACATGTGTATCTTCTTTGGAAAAATGTCTATTCAATTTCTTGCTCATTTTTAATTTGGGTTGCTTTTTGTTGTTGATAAGTTGTAGAAGTTCTTTATATATTCTGGATATTAAGCCCTTATCAGATATATGCTTTGCAAATAGTTTATCTCATTTGGTAAGCTGTTTTTTTAACTCTGTTGCTTGTGTCCTTTGATGCACAGAAGTTTTAAATTTTGATGTAGTTCAATTTACGCATTTTCACTTTTGCTGCTTGTACTTTGGCATCATATCCCAGAAATTATTGCTAATCCAATGTCATAAAGCTTTCTCCTATTTTCTTGTAAGAGTTCATAGCTTTTAGTTCTTACATTTAGGTCTTTGATCCATTATGAGTTAGTTTTTGTATATGGTGTGAGGTAAGGATCCAACCTCATCATGTGGCTATCCAGTTTTCCTAGCATCATTTGTTGAAAAGACTGCCCTTTCCACACTGAATGGTCTTGGCACCCTTGTTGAAAACAATTTGACCTATATGTGAATATTTATTTCTGGGCTCTTTTATTCTATTTGTCTGTATGTCTTTATACCAGTATCACACTATTTAGATAGTGGTGGCTCTATTGCTTATTTTTGATAGATATTTTCTTTGGGTATATCATTTTAAACCAACATGGGTTTTTGTTTGTCTGTTTGCCTTCTTTTTTTGGCACTGTAAAAATGTATTATCGTTGTCTGGTGAGAAGTTGTTACTTGTGAGAATTTAGCTACCATTTTTGTTGCTGTTTTCTTTTATGTAATGTTTCTTTGTTCAGTAAAGGATGTTGGCAGTTCTGCTGAGATATGTAGCCAGCAGTGAAATATTTGCTTGGAGTTGTAGGTTGCAAAATTGATTAAAGTCTCTGTATTTTAGCTTTTTACTAATTCAAGAAAAATTACTTTCCCCAATTTGGCGGATGTGGTGAAAGTTTACTGAGTGTATATTAAGTAGCCACTTAGGATAGATCCTGTTTTTAAAATACATTGAAATACCCGAGTTGATTTCCAATGAACCATATATCTATAGGTAGGTATTTATATGCATATGTCCCCGGCATAAGAACAATACCTACTCCAGAATTATTTGTAGAGCTCTGTTGTCTGGTAGCATTTCAAGAACGGAGCTGAGAACTATTCTCTGGTCTTCGTGGCAGATGGAACATTTAGATTGACAAGACACTATTACTTGAGAGAGGCATCACCAAGTCCTCATGTTCTGCCTTCACACTGCCTTCTGAGAATGATTGGAAGTCCAGACACCCATTCCCTTTAGCGACCCTCCTTCTCCCCGCGACTCATCCACAGGGTATAGTCAGGGCCTAGAGTATTCTTCACAAATATCAGGTTTCACATCTTGTGTGCAGCACCAAATCACACTGGGGCATCTCAACAGCAAGTCTACTGAGGCGAAGAGCTGCCTCTCCTGCATTCCTTCTTGCCCCAACCCCCCCTCTCTTGAAGAATGTTCATACATCCTGCATGTTCACAGAAACAAGCATCAGGTAACAGGCATATGTGAAGTCCAGACGTTGAGTGGCTCATACACACCTCAAAATGGAAATCCTGATTGACCCCTACACTCTCTTCAAACTGCTATTCTTTGGGTTTCCCATTTCATGAATGACACTCCACAAACTCTGTGATGCGTGAAACCTGCCGCTCATTCTTAATTCCTTCTTTCCCTCACCTCCCCCGACCTCTGCCCATCTAACACCTCAGTGACTCCTACTGTATGTTTTCCTTCAGGAGCCAAAGCACCTCGTATCAGTTTATTGGTCATCCCACTGGTCAAGTGACCGTCTCCTGCCCAGACCCAGCAATTACTGCCCCAATGGTCTCCATCATATACCCTGGCCTCCCTCTGACTTCTTCTTCCCAGCAGTCAGTTGTCCTTCCTAGATATAAACTGAACACTGTTGCCCTTCTGTTTAAAATTGTACAATGCGGGAGGGGAGAGAGAGGGTGGTGCCTGGGGGGCTCAGTCGGTTAAGCATCCAACTCTTGGTTGTGGCTCAGGTCACGATCTCATGGTTCACAGGATCAGCCCTGCCTCAGCCTCTGCGCTGACAGCATTGAACCTGTTTGGGATTCTCTCTCTGCCCTTCCCTCCCCGCCCTTCTCAAAAAATAAAATAAAAACATAAAAAATTTTTTTTAATTGTACAATGGTTTCCCATATATTTTTAAACTTTTTTTAATGTTTATTTATTTTTGAGGGAGAGAGACAGAGTGTGAGCGGGGGAGGGACAGAGAGACAGGGAGACATAGAATCCGAAGCAGGCTCCAGGCTCCGAGCTGTCAGCACAGAGCCCCACACGGGGCTCAAACCCATGAGTGGTGAGATCGCGACCTGAGCCGAAGTCGGACACTTAACTGACTCAGCCACCCGGGTGCTGAGGCTTCCTGTATGTTCTGAATGGAATGTAAAGCCATTCCCATGGCTTACACAGTCCTACATGACCCGATCTCTGTCTACCTCTCCAATGTCATGTCCTTCTACCTCACCTTCCACCTCACACACTACACTTCAGCCACCTTCATTTCCTCGAACCAGCAAAAGCTTCCCCGTAACGTCCCCCGCCCCCTTACACGTGTTGTCTCCTTTGCTCAGAACATCCCCCCCCCACACACACCTGCCCGCCATGTGTCACGGGCATATTTTCACTCTTCAGGTCTTCCTTTCCCTGAATAATGAACACTCTGTCTAAATTGAACTTCTTAGATTATTAACCATCATGGATCCTGCTTGTTTCCTTCAGAGCAATTAAATATGTGTTTGATTACTTGCTCATATTTATACTTCAGCGCACCTGCAAACTTCTAGATGGCAGAAACTGCTGTTTTGTTCACCATCATAAGCCTGGAGACTATAGGTTTGGCACTTAGTCAATATTGGACAATTGAATTCATGAACTATTAGTGGCCCAATAAAACAGCTTTTCCCCTAAAAAGAACGCTCGGCCCTGATGTAAAGTCAAGCCCTTACACTCAAAGCAGCACCTGCTTGCAACTCCTCAGGTAGAATTTTTGTTCTAGCTTAAAAAAAATGTTAAGGACTATTCTCCGCAAGACACATTGCTGCTACACTAGGGAAAATAAGACAGATAAATTTCTTGTCTTGTGGGTATGAATGGCCCTTTGGCTGAATTGCCCATTCGTCCTGATCAGAAGCAATCGTCAATATCAGTTAGTGTCCAGAAGGAAGTACTGTGCCCACCTTGACCCGCCCGTGGCGGGGTGTGGGGACATTCCCACTGCAAGGTTTCACCTGCCCAAAGACACTTGTGACTCATCAGCACTAGAGATTCTGCCCAACTGGCTGGAGGTGAGCACGATCAGAAATGCTGTTGTATGTGACCCCCAAAAATGCGTATATGAAAAATGCAATGGTAGGTACACGTTGGATGAAGAAGGTGCTGGTGCTAGTGTGTGTGTGTGTGTGTGTGCGTGCGCTCGCGTGCGTGCCATTAGCACCCTTGAGAAATTTACTTTGGTTCAGAGAATGTTAGAGCTTAAAGGAATTCAGGGAGTGACAAAACCGACGAAATCTGTGGGCAGATTAGAAGTCAAAGGCCAGTCTTTCAGGGAGCCGGCCATATTCGGTGAAAGCAAGGACCTGGGGAAATGAGCGACGGGGAACACCAGGGCAGGGAAGCGGCCACGTTAGGAGAGTTGAGCCCAGGGGTGCGTGGCATCATTGGGAGACCTGATCAGAACCCGAGCAGGGCAAGGGAGGGCGCGAACTAGCCTCTTAGCCTTTCCTTTCCCTGGCAATCCTCCCTCCCACCCACTCTTCCAGACAGGTTCAATGAAGAAGGGCTAGAGTCACCCTGAAAGAATTTTCCAAGGCTGTGAGTGGATCGAGAGTAGTGCACTTAATTAAAGAGAGAGCACCCAGATGGGCTTTCTAGTCACTGGAATGTGAAGAACTTTGTTATAGAGTGTGACAAAAAATTCACATAAACAGACTCCCTGGGAAATGAGGTCATTTTTTCAGAGTGCAATAATACAAAGACGGCTTGGTGGGAGCTCCAGGTACTTCCTCCCTCTCCCCACTCCCCTGTCATGCCTGTTCTTTGCTTTGTCCTCACCCCTCACCCTTTCAAAATCTCTTGTGCAAGCAACTGGAAGGGGAGATGCTGAGATAGAAGGAGAGGTGGTGAGGACCCAAGATGGGAGAAGGGGGTTTATGCGGGGGCCAGCAAGAGGATGAGGGCCGAGAGATGTAGGGGGGAGGGAAGAAGCATGACAGGTATTCCAATAAGGTTAGGCCTACAACGTCCTCCTAAGCAGCAAAGTATCAAAACAAGGCTGTAGCCACCACTCTTCTCAAGGGACACTTTCCTCTGAAAAACTACAGAGAATGCCACCTAGAAGAAAGCTCTCCGGCTAGGCGTGGGAGTCCACCATGGTGGTGCTGGTCCGGCATGATTGGCCACGTGACCCTGTGCAAATCTGTAGCCTCCAATCCTTGTAGAAAAGGACAAGGTTGGATGGGAGAGCTTGCGTGGTCCTCTCAGCTCTGATATCCGACACTTCATAGTACGAGATGGAGGAGAAGCCGGCTGGGAGGGAAGGCCCCAACAAGCATCGTCCTTAGGACCCAGGCTTTTATACTGTAGTAACCCCTGTGCTGTGAAGCAGTCCAGGAAGCCAGAGCCAAAAACTCTTGTCTGGCCAAGACTTGAAAGTGACTAAAAAGCACATCCTCATGTGTCACCAACTCACCAGAGCAAGAAAACCCTGTGAGGCCAAAGGTCTAAGAGGATTGTTGGATTGAGATGTGAGGATGGGACTGGTCTGGGTGGTTTTAGATCCTCTGCCAAGACTTTCATAAGCTTCTGGTAGACTCTTTGGTGGGGTTTTTGAGCCAGGAGTTTCAGAGGCAAGATGCATGGATGTTTCTCAGTCCATGGTTGACCCAGATCTCCACCCCCAACCTCCCCTCCCCCAGGGCTCCAGGCCTTGGGCTGCTGCAAGGTGGGATGGGCCCAGCAGAGCTGTGGCCCCCTCAGACACTGAACAAGAGCCCCTTCACCCTCTTCTGATGACAGCTGCAGGCACCGGTGCAGGCCGGAGGTGGTGCCATGAGGTAAAATGGGCTCGTCCTGCTGACTGTTCAGGGCATGAGATGCCATCTCCATCTATGGCATAGAGTTGGCAATCCCTTCAGCCCCCAGGGCCGCAGAATGAAGAGCTAGGCAGTATATTGGATCATCTCTCTTCGCTCTTCTAGATGCATTTTCTACTATGAATCACCACATGCTGGGTCTCAGGAGCTGCCCCTTATGGACTCACCAACGAGCCCTCTTGTTCATAGGCACCTGCTGGGCATGGTTAAAGGGAGACGTTGGCAAGAACGGGAAGAGAGTGAGACCTGGGTCCAGCCTCCATACTTTCCGTTTGCCCCTCCAGATCCATTTCCCCCCATCTCTAAGGAGATGTCTAATGAGAACATTACTTTAAAATACTACATAGAGACCAGTCACGCATATTGTAAATGACATAATATGTGTACAACAATCAACTCATGGAATTCGGGAAGGCTGATTAGAATTGACATTGACAGGCAGGTTTGAAGAATTCTGTCAAATCTATGATTTGCTGCCCACCCCACGTTCTCATCATAAATACCCCTTGGGTTTTTCCGAGGGCCTCCCTCTCACTGTTCCTGGCCATTTTAGTTTATTCCCTCATTGAATACCAGTCAGCCCAACTTTCGATGCACCACCACAATGGGTGACTTCCCATGGTCAAGGGGGCTTCAAGTTTTGGTTTATATTGAAGGTAAAGTCAAAGGCATGCGTGCAGAGTTTGAGCTTCAGGCCGTACAATTAAGAGTCTCTTCATTCATGCTGCCACTCCTGTACTGAACCTCCCACTGGCCACGCTTACCAGGCACCTGCATTTTCAGCCTGGAAAATATATGTAAGGATTGACTATGAGGCATCCCTCTCTGGTCATGAGACGTCTCACCCTTCTGAAATACTACCTCAAAATCCACCCAAAGTTTAGGACTTCAAACTTGTCCACAGGGATTTCCTTCAGAGCTGGTTTCTAGGCACATTAGAAATTAGTTTCTTGTTTTACAGTCAAACATACACTCCTTTTATCTTTCCCTCCACCTTCAGGGATTCCATGCCCTGTGATGACTCCCTCCCTCCCTCCTTCTCTCCTTCCCCGTTTTTCCCCCTTCCCTTTCTCTCTTCCTCCTTGGACACAGGCCAGAGGGCATGGAGAAATGAGTTGTGCAGTTGTTGGTGTGGAAACGGGGTCCATGTGGAGGACTGGACTGCGGGGTCAGCCTGGTCTTGGAAACGTAGGGATCACTTGACAAAGAGCAGCCCTTCTGAAAGCCGATGGTTACATCTATTTTCACATCTTCCCAAAGGAGCATGAGACTGGCTGTCTGAGACCAAGAACCCAAATCCGTAGAGAATTAGGAGGGAGAAGCTGGACGACGGGCTTCCTCTCTGTTAAGACTACGTGCAAACAGCAACTTCCGGCCAAAAGGAAAGGAGAGAATCCCGGACAAAACACAAGCCATCAAGCCAACCTAAGGGGGGTTCATCCTTGTGCAGGGGACTTTGAACAAACATCCAAGACGCCTGATCACAAATTTGCCCCTCTTCTGGTTGAGCGGTCTGTTCATTTTTGGCCGGGCCTCCATCCAGGCTGAGTGAACTAAGTAAACAAGAAGCAGCAGAGTTTTTACTGCTAAGCAAATACACAGGAAAAGAATGACCATTAAAAGCTTAATTATTGGCTGTAAATTACAGACATTAAAAGCTGTCGTGGAGGTGTTTGGAGACACAGGAGAAGGGGCTGATACCTAAACTCCAGCTGTTCAGTAGCTCTTGACCATGGTCACAAAGCCGTCCCTGAGCCTCAGAAACGTCCAACATGAAATCAGATGGCTCGCAGGTGTAGTGGCATTTTTTTTTCCCCTCTCTTTTTCGGGAGATGTTCTCTTAAGGGGGATAACTTATCTTCTGGTGGCCCATGTCAAGAGAATCAATGTCAGGAAAAAACAATGTTTGTTTCCTTTGTATTTTAAGACTTCCTATTTTTGGCATCCTTCCTTGAGAATGGCTTTATCTCAGTGCAGAGACCAGGAAGTCAATTGTGTTGGCTGGAGCATCCTCTGGGCCAAGCCATGTCTTGGGCTGCAGACGGTCCATCTGAATTCCTGCAACTCTGTCAGTGTGGGCAAGCTCCACTCTTTGTGTCGCTGCGAGCAAACGAGATTTTTTCAGTGCTGTTACTAACAATAGAGCAAACGACATTGTCAGTGTCCAGGGAGTTGTCGTGCAGTGGGTGGATGGTCTGATGGCTATAACTAACAGTACTGTTTCATTTTATTCTCCAAATTCAGTTGTTAACGAAGATCTTAAAGAAATGCCGTTCTTATCAAAATGATTTAGAAAAATGACTTCATCGATTGGTGGTTGCTCTGTAAAAAATGGGTATTTACCCTCAGATTTAGCGCTGCCTGATTTAAATGGTTTTTTATGTTTTTATTTTTGAGAGAAAGAGAGGGCAAGTGGGGGAAGGGCAGAAAGAGCGGGACAGAGAATCCAAGGCAGGCTCTGTGCTGACAGCAGCGAGCCCGATGTGGGGCTCGAACTCATGAACCACGAGATCATGACCTGAGCTAAAGTCAGATGTTCAACTGACTGAGCCACCCAGGCACCCCTACCAGTGCCTTAATTTAAAAATTTTGCTCTGTAGGGGGTGCTCAGTCGGTTAGGTGTCCGACTTCTGCTCAGGTCATGATCTCATTGTTTGCTCAGAGCCTGGAGCCTGCTTGGAATCCTGTGTCTCCCTTTCTCTCGCCCCTCCCTCGTTCATGTTCTGTCTCTCTCTGACTCTCAAAAATAAATAAAACATTAAAAAATTAAAAAAAATTTTTTGCTCTCTAGAATGGTCTTTTTCTTATATTAAAAAAAATTGAGTTCTAGACATAGAAAACAAAGAATAATATCATACCACACATATTTCCATCACCCAGAGTCATCAACTTAATATTTACTGGGTTTGCTTCTGGCTTTTTTTTCCCCCTCCTCCTTGTTTTTCATTTTTTTAAATAACTGAAGCATCACTGAGGCGGTGAAAGTTTGCTTTAACCACTGTTTTGGTCTCCCCACACAACTATGCAATGATACCATAAGTTTGGTGTGTGGGATCCAAGACCATTTTCATATCTGACATAAAATATATCCCCAGAAGATACAGGATACACTTTTATGTGCATTTTGCTTTTTTTCTTTAAAAAAAAATGTTCTATTATACTAAGAACACTTCACATGAGATCTCTCCTCTTAGCAAATTTTTAACAAGTTTTAATTTTAAGTCTAGTGAGTTAAACATAGTGTTGCATTAGCTTCAAGGGTGCAATGTAGTGATTCAACAATTTCATACACCACCCAGTTCTCAGCATGACAAGTGCACTCCTTAATCCCTATCACCTGCTTAAATTTTTTTTTACCAGTCTGATGGGGGAAAATGGTATATTGTTCTTGGTTATACTTCTCTGATTACTACTGGAAATGATGTTTGCTAGCACGTGGATAGCAGTTGGGGCCAGCCACCTTTCAAGCAGTTAATTTGTATTAACTCATTTTATTCTAAGAGGCAGGGAGCTCTTTTGCTAGTTTAGGAAAACTGGACACAGAGGTCAAGTTACCTGCCAAGGTCACTGACCACCACATTTCCTCTACTATAAATTTCCTGTTAATAACCTTTACCCAATTTTTTTTCTATTGTGTTGCTGATCTTTTTTCTTACTGGTATCTAGGATTTTTGAAAAATGGAGTCCAATCAGACAAAGGGTTAGTATCTGAAATCTGTAAAGAACTTCTCAAACTCAACGCCCAAAAAACAACTAATCCAGTGAAGAAATGGGCAAAAGACATGAATAGACACTTCTCAAAAGAAGGTGTCCAGATGGCTAACAGACACATGAAGAAACGCCCCACATCACTCATCATCAGGGAAATACAAATCAAAGCCACAATGAGACACCACCTCACACCAGTCAGAGTGGCTAAAATGAACAACTCAGGAAACAAGAGATGTTGGCGAGGATGCGGAGAAAGGGGACCTCTTCTGTGCTGCTGGTGGGAATGCAGACTGGGGCAGCCACTGTGGAAAACAGTATGGAGGTTCCCTAAAAAATTAAAAATAGAACTACCCTATGACCCAGCAATGGCACTACTAGGTATTTATCCATGGGATACAGGTGTGCTGTTTCGAAGGGACACATGCACCCCCATGTTTATAGCAGCGCTATCGACAATAGCCAAAGTATGGAAAGAGCCCAAATGTCCATCGATGGATGAATGGATAAAGAGGATGTGGTATATATATACAATGGAGTATTACTCACCAATTAAAAACAATGAAATCTTGCCATTTGCAACTACGTGGATGGAACTGGGGGGTATTATGCTAAGCGAAGTCAGTCAGTCAGAGAAAGACAAATATCATATGACTTCACTCATAGGAGGACTTTATGATACAAAACAGATGAACATAAGGGAAGGGAAGCAAAAATCATAGAAAAAGAGGGAGGGGGACAAAACAGAAGAGACTCTTAAATACAGAGAACAAACTGAGGGTGGCTGGAGGGGTTGTGGGTGGGGGGTGGCCTAAACGGGCAAGGGGCACTGAGAAAGACACTTATTGGGATGAGCACTGGGTGTTCTATGTAGGGGATGAATCACTGGCTAACTAACTTGGATCTAAATTAAAAAATAAAAGTAAATAATAATAAAAATGTAGTCCAGATGCTTTTTTTTTTTTTTTTTTTTTTTGGTCTATTACACATGTTGCAAATAACTTCTCCCGGTCTGCCACGTACTCGTGGAGCTTGTTTATAGTGGCGTCTTCACATTTTCCAAAGCATTTTCCACTTGTGCTATGTCAGCCTTTCATTCATTCATTCATTCATTCAGTATTTATTGCTCACAGTGCGTGGCGCCAATGAAGGTGCCATGGGGAGGTCTGACTCGTTCCAGTGGGAGATACGCCCAGCAACAGGAAACTGTTGCAGGAAGTACGCCAGCAACCAAGGAAATGTGGGTCTGCTGGTGAGAAGTTCTATGGCAGAAAAGAAAATAGGAGAAGGGAAGAGAGGCTACTGAACGTGAGTGGGCTAGGGCTGGGGGGAAGGAAGGGGGGAAGTCATTGCTCTTGTATATCAGGTGTTTGGGGAAAGCCTCACCAGTGGAGTGGCACTGGGTGACCCGAGGACGCACGGGAGCGAATCTAGCGATTTCTTGGTGGTGAGTGCTTCCGGCAGAGAGAGGAGCCAGTGCCAAGGCCCTGAGGTGGAAAGCAGCCAGTGTGTCTGCGAAACAGCAACAAGGCTAGTGTGGCTGGAAAGGGGGGTGCAAGGGGAAAAGCAGTGGGAGATGAGGTCCCAGAGTAGAGGAAGGGGGTGCATAGGGCCCTGGAAGCCACTGTACTTACTTCAAGTGAGCTCATGTAAACCTTCTCAGGCTCTGGGAAGTTCTGTAAATTGCCAGGATCACATAGTGGCAGAGCCCAGTGTGAAGTCCCTTCTGATTCCAGTGTTCTTATATCACATGACAGCTGCCTGAAGTCCTACCTTCTTTCTTTGTTACAGAAAGAAACTAGGAGGAGAATGCCTACGTAAATGCAAAAAAAAAACCCAAATTCTGCTGGGTCACCACCTGCCTTGATTTGCTGGGTACCAAGGGTTTCCTGGGGATGCCTGTCTTTTAGTGCTAAAACTGGGACAGTCCTGGCCAAAGTGGGGTGGGGGGGTAGGTGGTCACCCAACAAGTTGACTGAAAAGTGGGGAGCATGTACCAGTTTGTTGCTTTAAGCCTTGGACTCTCCAGAGTGCTATGCCACCGCTTGTAGAGAATGCCCAAGATCTGGAACCTTCCCAAGCCAACCTCAGGTCAAGAACTCAGGGTCGCTGCTGGAACTCTCACTTAAATGTCATTGGATACACAGGGGTTACCTGAAGGTGGTGGGATTACACAAAGTTGTTTTATACTTTAAAATTTGCACTATGAATATCTATTACATTGTTGACCAGGAAAAATGTAATGCGGTAAAGTATTCATCTTTATTATATTTTAAAAGATTTTTTTTGGCAGGCTATCTTTTTTTTCTTTTAAAGTTTATTTATTTTGAGAGAGAGAAACAGTGCATGAGCGGGGGGGGAGGGGCAGAGAGAGAGGGAGAGAGAGAGAACCCCAAGCAGGCTCCGAGCTGTCAGCACAGAACCCGACGTGGGGTTCAGTCTCATGAACCCATGAGATAATGACCTGAGCCACGATCAGTAGTCGGTCACTTAACCAACTGAGCCACTCTGGTGCTCCCATCTTTATTCTCATTATCCTGAATGCACACTTCCCAGCACATAGTAAGTGCTCAATAAAATTTTTCTGAATAGCAAATATAGCTGTATAGAAGAAGACGCTTCGTGAAACACCAGTTATGCGTGCAGCCTCTGAAGGACTAATGTTATTCATGGTTCTCAAATGTTGTTGCACCAGAATTACCTGGGGGACATGTTAAAACTTGAACTGTTGGACCCACCCCCAGAGTTTCTGACTCAGTTGTCTGGGGCAGGGCTCCACAATCTGCATTTCTAATGCGTTTCCAGTCGAGGCTGTTGCTGCTGCCCATGCTGATGGGGTGGGAGGGAGAAAACCACAGTTGAGAACATCCCATCTATATTAATTAATTGGTTAACTAAATATTGGCTAATTGTTTTTCGGTGCTAGTGTGGTCAATGAACCATCGAGTATAACCTTGTTGAAAGGTCTCCACTGATTCATGCAAGAATTCATTCCTTCTTCATTCTTCCAGTGAGCAATCATTTCTTTCCCTCTCTCTGACAGGAGACACCCAGAGGTGTAGGAAACACACGTATTGCCCTTTAGGTGCCGAGAGACTTCAAGACACGTTAAGTTATATTGTTTGGTTCATAACTGCCCTAGTAAGGAATTAAATTAAGGAAGAAAATTAAAAAACAAACTTTAAATAGAATATGTTGTTTCTTGTCAATTCATGAAAATTGACTGGCTTTGATAAATGTTCCATAGGCTTAAATGTACGTGTGTGTGTGTGCGTGTGGTGGGGTGGGGGCAGGTGCCCTTTATGAATTTAGCTGTTTAGAGTATAGGGCAAATGGGGCCAACTCCATGGACTCAGGCCAGCCAATCACATGGAATCACAGGTGGAAAATAACCAGAATAAATGTAAAGTCCTGTGTTTGAGCTTTAAAACGCACACACACACACACACACACACACACACACACACAAATCCCAGAACTCAAGGGCAGCTGATGTGAAAAGACCTGGGAGTTTTCACTGGCTTCTATCCAAAATTCATGTATAGCAAATCAACTTATTTAACTTCCTAGGGATTTATTTTACAACTAGTTTATGTTGGAAGGTTAACAGGGAGAGAGGAGCACTTCTATGGACTCTTTGTGTACCCACGCACGTACACTTCTACGCACAGCGAGCAATCTGTACATTTTGCTTTGACGAAGTTTCTTGGCGAAGTTATCACACACAAGTGCTCTCTGGTAGTGCTTCTCAAAGTGTGGTCTGTGGATCACCAGAGTTAGCATTGCCTGAAAACTTGCTAAGTGTACGGATTCCTAGGTCCCGCCCTTGCCTTCCGAAACCAAGATCCCCAGGGATGGGTTCCACACTCTGCCTCACTTTAACAATCCCAGGTGATTCCTTTGCACGCTGAAGCTTGAGAACCCTGCTCTGGGTCCGAAAGGCAGTCTTCTTAGGAAAATCTTGGGTTTACCCACAGGTATGGGGTCAGCCCACCTGTGGCTAGTCTGTCATCTGACTGGGTTTCTTAACTTCCATGTCAACTCCATTCTTTCCCTTTTCCCTCCCACTCACTGTTAACCATCGACAGAGAAAAGCTGTCTTCCTGATTTTCTTTTTGCTTTAGTTACTGGGGAGCTCAGTCACAAAATTGGAGCCTTGCAAGTGCACCGTCCCCGAGTTTATGGCGAACATTTTGTGTTACAGCATTACTCTTGGTTCCATTCTCTTTTCCCATGCTGGTTTCCCTTTCCATCCTTTCACTGAAAAATTCTCCTGTCCTGTCCGCATGTCTGTAAACCTCCTCACACACTTCTCTTTGGCACAGGATAAGGTAGAAAGGAACAATACAGAACCCCACACGTTAGTATTTATATGTTGTTAGGCAGTTATGTATTGAATAAAACAAGGTCTGCGACTCGTCCAATGAACAAAGAATCACATGAAGATCAAGGAAGAAAAACTGCGTGAGACTGTGATTTGCACCCATCAAATGACTTATTCGTTTTTATCTTCTTCTGGGAACTGGAGCTGAAAGAGAAATTGTACTAAGAGTCCGAGTAACGAGCTTACTCTTAGCAAGCTTGATGCTTATTAGATGCATCATCCGTTTCTATGGTGAAGCCCTATCCCCCCCAAGGTAACTCTATTTGGAGAGGAGCCCTTAATGAAAGAAATTAAGGTTAAATGAAGTCCTAAGGGTGGGGTTCTGATCCAATAGGATTAGTGTCCTTATAAGAGGAGACACCAGAGACCCATCCATGAAAACCCACGAGAAGCATATATCTGAAGCCAGGAAGACAGCTCTCATCAGCAACCCACCATCCTGGACCTGACCTTGGACTTTCTAGTCTCCAGAACTGTAAGAAAGAAATTTCTGTTGTTGGAGTTACACAATATGGGGTTTTGTTACGGCAGCCCAAGCAGACTGATGTGTGTGTGTGTGTGTGTGTGTGCGCGCGCACGTGTGTGTGTGCGTTTAAATGGACCAAAGAGTAGGGGCGTCTGGGTGGCTCAGTTGGTTAAGAGTCTGACTCTTGATTTCAGTTCAGGTCATGATCTCACGATTCCTTAGTTCGAGTCTGGCATCTGGCTCTCTACTGTCAGCACAAGAGCCTGCTTTGGATCCTCTGTCCCCCCCTCTCTCTCTACCTCCCTTGCTCATCCTCCCTCTCTCTCTCTCTCTCTCTCTCTCTCTCTCTCTCTCTCTCTCCCTCTCAAAAAATAAAATGAATCCACATTTTTTTGAAAGTGGACAAGAGACTATGAAAGGAAAATAATATTAGTTTCTTATTATTGAATGTCTAACCAAAGAATTAGGCACATATTGAAAGAAAATGAAACTAAGAGGAAGAATATGCTACTTGTAACAACTCTCAGGAGTTCTGGGTTGAAGTTTATGGAAATTTCCTCTTCCTCTTGTATCCACAAAATAAAAACCAAAATAATGAGCCTATGCCTTTTCTTTAGCAACCTGCAATCCTCATTCAGCCACCTGTTTTAGTGGAACAGGTGCTTCCTTTGGTCTTCTAGAGTTGAATCTGGCCTCTGTCTATCCTTAGATGCCCATTAATCAGACTACATATAAACAGGTGATTGCCTAGAATTATTTTCTTTTTTAAAACAATTTTTATAGGGGCACCTCATGCTCTGTATCTCAAAAATGAATAAATGTTAAAAAGAATTTTTTAAAATTTTTTACAAATGTTTTTTTTTTTTAATTTTTTTCAACGTTTTTTATTTATTTTTGGAACAGAGAGAGACAGAGCATGAACGGGGGAGGGGCAGAGAGAGAGGGAGACACAGAATCGGAAACAGCCTCCAGGCTCTGAGCCATCAGCCCAGAGCCCGACGTGGGGCTCGAACTCACGGACCGCGAGATCGTGACCTGGCTGAAGTCGGACGCTTAACCGACTGCGCCACCCAGGCGCCCCTACAAATGTTTATTTTTGAGAGAGAGAGACAGACAGACAGAGGTGAGCAGGGGTGGGGCAGAGAGAGAGGGAGACACAGAATCCCAAGCAGGCTCTGGGCTCCAAGCTGTCAGCACGGACCCCGACGCGGGGCTCGAACTCACAAACCGCGAGATCATGACCTGAGCTGAAGTCGGACACTTAACTGACTGAGCCACCCAGACACCCCAGAGTTATTTCCTACCTTTGATTTTGACAGGGGAGCCCAAACTAGAAAGTGGGTCCTGTACTGAATCACTTCCCAAGGCAAAGAAGGCCATCCTGGGACTGCTGGCTTCTCGAATCACTGCCAACCGTTGGAGCCACCAACTAGGCTTAGAGCTTTGATCTGCAATCAAGTTGTACCAAACAGATTGGAAAAACGCCTGATCGCTCCCTGATACTCCAAAAACACTGAAAAATGTTCTAACAAGGAGACCACGTTGGGACAAACTGACAGGAACCTCTTTTCGGGGCTAATAACCCCCTATATAGACGTCCTAGAATTCCTGTTTCTGACTCGTGATTAGTTGAACGTCCTCCCGTGGGTGTGCATTTGCTTTTAACTCCTCTGCTCACTCCCCAGATCACTCCAGGGAAGTGTGACTCCCTTGTCAGTTCATGGAGAAGCTAAGGTGGTCAGGGACCTCTGGCCATTGAAGTATCCCTCGGGCTCTGTGAAGCGTCTGTAACAGTCCTAGAGTCCACAGAGAAGGAGCGAGATGAGTCCTGGGAAGGAAAGAACTGAGAGAGAAGGTTTGCCGATGATGCAATCAAGGGAACCGCAATCAGGAGGGAAGTAACTTTTCGCTTTTCTTGGTGTCGTTCTCTACGCCAGTTTCTTATGCTAGCCGTTTGCTGCCTAATGCCCACCCCAACTACCCGATCGTCCCAGGAGAGCGGTAGTGACGAGGTGAGCCCCATCTGTAGCATTCTAGACAAAGGCAGAGATTCTCCTAGTTCTTAATCACTCGCTTTTCTGCCCGAGCACCCCTTCCCCCATCTGTGATCCTACCTCTCCTCAACTTTCACGGAAGCCCTGGCTTTATTTCATATACTCCTCACAGCGCCTGCATAGACACTACTCTTCTCCCTTCTCATAGGGGAGGAAATAGTGACTTGCCCAGACCACGGAGTGAGGCACCTGCACTCCTGACCCAGCCATACCCCCGCCTCGTCACAGTGGGAGCACTGCTCCTTCGACAGGCACTCGTCACCACCTGAATGTTCCCTCCACTGTTCATCCTCCCCTGAGAGGTCAGAAAAAAAGAGGGTGTTTCACCTCTGGTCTAAAACTAACAAAATGCTTTCCCTTGATTCAATCCTTTTCTATTCTATGAAGTGTTCCTTTTTTTTTTGTACCTTTGACCCTTCGTTCTGGACTCGCTCTTTTTCATGAAAAAACATATGGTCCTTTTCACCCCCTTGTGCAAAATAATATTTTCCATTTCAGTGATTTATGTAGCAGAATGCTGATGCCGTGAAACTCAGACTCTGGAAGGGGAGATGAGATATGGATTAGTGTTGCATGGACATTAGATGCATAGAGTTCAAGGAGGGAGAGGGCGCTTATCACCAGAGAGGTGGTAGGTTTTCGTAGAGGACCTGGGCTAGAAGACTAGCCTTCTGGGTGTCTGGGAGAACTTCTGGGAGAACTTCCGCAGGCAGAAATTGGAAAGGGGGCACCGAGCAGGGTGAACAACATAAGAAAAGGCATAGAGGCAGGACAGCCTACAGAATACCTGACAAAGGGTGTGTGACCAGTTTGGGTGGGCACAGAGAACACTGGGGAGAGGTAGAAGGTGAGGTTTTATCCTAGGATAGCAGGTAGGAACGTGGCATTGTGACAATGTGAATTGGGGAGATTATTCTGGTGGCAAAGTTTAGGATAGATCAGAATTCGGTACACTGAAGGTGGAAAGGACTAGTTGAGAGGCTACTGCAATAGTCCAGGTAAGAACTACTAAATTCCTCTTCTGTCCTCGAATAGTAACAACAGCATCGGGAAAAAACCCGGATGTTTGAGAGACATTTTAGAGGTGAAAGTCACTGTTGTTCGGGGCAAAGGGAAGGGGAACTCAAAGATATCTTAGCCTGAGCTCATGTAATGTGAAGATGGTGATGTTGAACAGAAACAGAAAGTCATAAAGATGAGCAGGCTTATAGGAGTAGGGCCCGAGTTCGGTTTTGACCATGTTGAGGTACAGCTGTCAGTGGGACATTCCTGATGAGACTGAATCCAGCAGGCATGTTGAAATCTGGCAACTCGGGAAAGCAGCCAGAGTTGGAAATACACAGTCGAGAACACTTTGCACGTAACCAAAAGTTCTTGGAAAGTGCAGAGCATTTAGTAAGGGTGCAAGTGGGAGAGACGTGAGATTGAATAGAAACCATGTTGTATTAATCCCCTCAACCCAACCCCATTCTTGCTTGCGATGGGGGCTCAAGAAATATCAACGAGATAAATGAATTGTGAGATGCTCACTATATGTTTGCTAAGTTAATAAATGAAAGAAGTAAATAAAAAACCCAAATGACGGATGATGAATTTACGAAGCGCTGTGTGAATGAATGAGAAGATAGTAAGACTCAGGGCATACTATTGGGAATATAATGTGGAATGTATTTTTGTGAGATTTCACCAGAGCTTGAAGACATTTTGATCGGAAAGGAGCTGGCAGGCTATGCCGCAAGCATGCTTACTCGCATAGAGTAGCCAATGTGCCCTCTCTGCCCCTGGGGATTTCTGGGACATTGCAGAAGTTTTCTGGCTTCTGAGCCTCTGTTTCCTGGCTACGTCCAGTTCTGGGCCATCTTTTGTTTCATTCAGTCTCAAATCAGAAGATCCTCTTGGATCCTGGCTCTCAGCTGGGAAATGGAAACTATTTGTGCTGCCATGAAGGAAGCTTTCTGCATCTGGCAGGGTCTCCGGGCTGGAACCAGCATAAAGGGAAAATGAGGAAATAATCAAGAAGGCTGTGCTCTTGGTGTATTTCATTGTTAGTATTCCAGTTACGGGGAGGACATCTAAAGCTCTTCCTGGTCTACTGCCTTAAACATGACACGCAAAAATAATCTCCGCAGAGTTCAAGTCCATCAACACGAGTATTCCAGCAAGAAAATATGTGTAAGTATCTGTGAATAGTGCAAGAGGCATGGGCGATAAACATGGTCTGTCAGGGCGTTTTTCCATTTGCTCACTGCTCTTCTGGCACAGGCCCGCGGGGGCAGAACAAAGACGATTTTGTGCCTCCCCAAGCACCCCTGCTGCACTTTCGAGGGTTTTTCTCTTCCCCCAGAAGTCTGCTTGAGGGATTTTTTAGCCCTTTCCTTCAAAGAACTAAATTAGGCCACTGTTCCGTTGGCATTTGGTATAATGGAGGGCAGTATCTATCTCACATTGATGATCTTTGCATCTTCGGTGGAGGAGGCAGAAATCTGTGCGATACACTTAAGGATGAAGAGAACTCCTGCTCCAAAATGTGTCCCCAACCTAGGTGCTCAAGTACCTGAAATACTGCTATGACCCTTAGAAAGCAGAGGCCTTCTATCCACTGCTCCAGCAGTGGTCCAGCTCATCTCTGTCACCTCCAGTGAGCAGTGACCCGGTCCCGCTTGGGGACCTCCAGGGACAAGACAGCGCCTCCGGAGGGAGCCTGCTGCGGCGACAAACGGGGGTCATTATTTTAGAAAGTTCCAGCTCATAATGAATTAAAATCCACCCCCCTGGTGTACATTTCGTATTTCTTCTACATAACCATCCTTTAAGCCATTAAAGAGGACTGGTGTGTTTCCATTGGCCGAACAAAATATCATCAGCTGTTTCCCACCGGTCATGATCACCAGCCCAGATTAAAGCGGATGCTACCCTCCTCGCTCTCCTTCTCCCTCCTTGCTCCTAGTCCCCTCCCCACCCCCACATGCAATATTCCTGCATCTGTATGATGTGTGCCAATCGCTGTGCTGGACGGCCTTCCCCTCCACTTGTGCACCATGTACACTTGTCTCTTAAAGGCAAGTGGGGCACGCATCCTAGACTGAATGAGGTCACGGACGACCTTGGAGGTACCTGGATCTGAATTCAAGCTCCAGTTCTGTCCTTCCGTTTAACTGTAGGGATCCAGTCAAATTTCTTGACCAGGATGAGAATCAGCACGGGGACAACGGTCTCTGTTTTGTAGGGTTAGAGATAAGATGTGCAAACTGCCGGGCACCTTACCTGCGCTGAGCAGGCACGCGGTCACTGAGAACAACGGGGCCCATTTATGCTGTGCTATGAGGTCAAACGAGCATGGAACAGTGTTGATCGTCCAAATCTATCGGCTACAAACCCAGCCATCTGTGAGCTTGTTCAACGTGCCATCTGTGTTTTCCCTTAAGTTGCTGATAAAAATGTTGACCAGGATGTGGCCTTAAAAAAAAGCCCTGTGACCCTCTGTAGGGACATCGTCCTCTTGTGCCTTCTTTCCTTAACAAGCATTCCTTGGTCAGGGACACAGAGCAAGTTATAAATAGAACTGTGCTCTTTTCTGATCTATGCTTCTCCATCTTTTCCACGTGAATATTGTGAGAGCTTTTGTCAACCACCCTCCTGAAATCCAGAGAGTCTATGTCTAGAGGATTCCCCTGGTATAGTAATAAAAAGATCCCATCTCCCATGCATTCTCTTTAGAAAGGCAAACCCTCTTGGGAGAGCTAACATGTTGTGTTCATTCACACTAACTTGGTGGTGCCCTGACAGACTCATTCCTAGGCTGGAAGCGAAGAAGTCACTGGATGCTGGAAGAAGTAAAGGGAGGGTTGCTGATAGAAGTGCAAAAATGTTTAGTCATAGCAGAATGGAGAATGAAAATACATTTTATTGACTTAGCCGATGAGCTCAGAATGGACCCACGCACAGATCCACGCTTACAAAGAGATAAAGACATGAAACCGACTACATTACCTCTGAGGATTCCAACGCGTGCTCACACATTTTCTCTTCTCTCCCCTTCTGTTCTACGAGTCACCAGATTCAACAAGTGTCAAATGCACTTTACATTAGGCCCCATCAGCGACAGAAAGGCTGGCAGGTCCCTGTTGCTACAGATGTTCAAGTTCAGCCCAACCCTAATATCCCCATTAATGGTGATAATAGCAGCCAGCATTCATGGAGGGCTTACTTACACGTGTTATCTGGTAATCCTCACAAGGGTCCTATCATAGAGGGATTGTCGTCATCCCTATCTCACAGCTGGGGAAACAAAGCCTCAGAGAGTATCGACAGTTTGCTTAAAGCCACACAGCTATCCAAGGAACAGAGCCAGGTCTCTGCCCCAAGTCTTCTTCACTTGAAAGAGCTCTTAATATTTAGACAAATAATTCCTACCGGTCTGGTTTGAGAGATTTCTTATTTGAACAACAGTGGCTGTACTAGCAAGGGGTTAGCCCGGAGAGATGGCGCCACTGAGCTCTTTCAGCTTCCCTCTACCTGCTCTCTCTAGCCTCCTGGATATCCCATGCTCCTATGTGTTCTCCTAGGTGGCCTCGCTGCAGCTCCGATGACCACAGTAATCCAGAGTGGACTCCCCCAGTTTAACTCGTGGCTCACACCCAAGGAGACATCTGCCCTGGAATTCATACTGCTGGGAAGCCGCCCTCAAAATTGTTTTGGAAATGGGCGGTGGTGTCTTGGAACAGCTTGACTGGGGGCTGAATCTCATTACTGACATAATTGTGACCTTTCAGCAGAATATGGAACATGCCATTGATATAATATGCAAAAATGATGTCAGTGCTATGATATGGGAGGGAAAGGGATGGCCCGGGTGGGATATTTATTTTAATGATATCACCATCATTTGTTATGTGGTTCCAATTAAATAGAAGTCTTTGAGTCTAAACGCCACCAGTGATCTCTCAAAACATCCCCTTGTTTTGTCTGGTGTCATTTAGCACCCAATCTGCTGCATTTCCTGGCTGAACAGAGTCCCTGATATGATTTCTTTGTTCTGATGACTTCAACTCAGAAATAAGGGGCCTTTATCCTCAATCAGTTTGGACAGATAATGATCCAAGATGCAGGCATTCTACAATGAGAGTAGGAAGGAATGTGTCTTCAATTAAGGAGACAGGTAAGGTGGAGGGAGCCCAAATTATAGATGACTTAAGTGGTCTCACACACACACACACACACACACACACACACACACACACTGAAGTTGAGATAAAAGTGTTCAGTGACAAACAGATTGCAAAAAATATGAATACGTTTATATGACCCATTGGCAAGTGTCCAACGTGTGGCTGCTGGGTCGGATCTGAAGGCCCTTCCCTTCTATCAGGTGACAGAGCTCAGTGAAGCAGGTGCTCCTTTGTGGGCTCCCAGCTGTTGCTCTCCCCCAGCTGTAGAACCAGCAGGTTTGCTAATAACAGCCCTAACAATAAAGTGAAAACAATAGCCCACATCCCACCTTCCATTTGCAATGGATGTTAATGCTCTTACTCATGCGATCCCACTTGACTTTTTCAACATCCCTGTGTAAGAGACAATTGTTGACATGATGAAGGGCATTAATGTTTCCATTTTACACGTGAAGAAACAAACCCAGAGTGACGGCATTCTCCTTCAGACACGCGTATAGTTAGTGGCAAACACTGGAACCTTGAGTGTTCGGCTAATGCTAATGATGCCCTCCCTCCCCGGCTGGACGGCAGAGCACAGAGAAGCATGCTGTCACCTGAGTCAGGACAGGGCACGGGGGTGCTCTGCACAAATGGCCCATCACGGAAAATCTCATGCACCAACCCCACTCTTAAGCCAGTGATGTGTTGCGATAGGAATTGGCAATTACTTTGGGCAGAGCTCTGTATAAACCTCTCAAGGGTGGGCGCAGGCAGAGGTACATAGTGTATTGGTTAGCTAGGGCTGCCGTAACAAAGTACCACACACTGGATGGATGAAGCCACAGAAACGGATTCTGTCATGGTTCTGGAGGCTAGGAATCCAAGATCAAGGTATCGGCAAAGTCAGTTTCTTCCGAGGCCTCTCTCCTTGGCTTGTAGATAGTGGTCTTTTCTCTGTGTCTTCTCATGGTCTTTCTTCTGTGTGCATCTGTCCTAATGTCCTCTTCTTATAAGGACACAGGCTGTTAGATTAGGATCCACCCTAAAGACTGCATTTTAACTTCCTTCTTTAAAGACCTTATCTCCAAATATGGCTACTTTTTGAGGTACTGGGAGTCAGCACATTAACATACGAATTAGGGGGTAAAACAAGTCAGCCCTTAAGGGCTGCCTGGGTGGCTCAGTCAGTTGAGCAGCTGACTTTGGCTTAGGTCATGATCTCGCAGGTCGTGGGTTCGAGCCCCGCGTCGGGCTCTGTGCTGTCAGCTCAGAGCCCGGAGCCTGCTTCACGTTCTGTGTCTCCTTCTCTGCCTCTCTCCCACTTGCACTCTGTCTTTCTCTCTCTCAAAGATAAATACACATTACAAAAAAAAACAGAAGAAAAAAACAAGTCAGCCCTTAACAGACAGCAAGCAGTACACAAAGCGTAAGGAGAAACAGAGGTGCATGGGGGCCGTGCTTCATTTATTCATTTCGCAACTTTGCCTGTTCTGTGCCACGCTCTTTGCTCCAGGGACTGTTGGCCCGTCACGGCCCAAGAGGGCTCCTCTGAGGGCTATGGGACTTTTACATGTGCCAGCAGACCTCCACCAGTACCGGTTCCACAGAGTGGAGAGAAGACAGACGTAGCACCAGGTCTCTTCGCGGTGCATAAACATCACTTGGAGAACGTGTTAAAGCCCAGATATTCGGGCCTCACCCCAGAGATTCTGATTCCGGGTGGGCCCAAGAATCTGCGTTTCCAACAACCTCCCAGATGAGGCTGATGCTGTTGGTCCACGGACCACGCTTCAAGTAGCATTGCCAAATACCGCACCGGGAATTTGTCCTTCCCTCTCGGTTCGGACTCCACTTATATCATTTCACAGGCGCAGGGTTGCCAACAGTATCCTAAGAGCTGTTTTCCTCAGGTTGAGCCATGGGTGCAAACCAAGATGAAATGTCCATTTTACAGACACGACGGCTACAGTTGTACGCAAAGCATGTGCAACCCGTGACCAGTTCTCCAGAAATGCTTTTAATCCTTTTAATGTTTTTCTACAGGACAAAACAATGAGGAGCTGAAGAGTGCTGGTCTCCATGAAGTCAAAGAACATGTGTTACTGCTTGTTGCACCCATATTTATCTTTTTGCCACGTATCCAATAGGAAGACCGTCAACATTGCTGCTGAAGAGAACATCCCGGTGTTGGCAGGACGCCCTTCCTGAGCGCTTAGTTTTGAGTACTTGGATTAAAAAAAAAAATTTTTTTTAACGTTTACTTATTTTTGAGACAGAGAGAGACAGAGCATGAACGGGGGAGGGGCAGAGAGAGAGGGAGACACAGAATCTGAAACAGGCTCCAGGCTCCGAGCAGTCAGCACAGAGCCCGACGCGGGGCTCGAACTCACAGACCGCGAGATCGTGACCCGAGCCGAATCGGATGCTTAACCAACTGAGCCACCCAGGCGCCCCGAGTACTTGGATTTTAAAGAGGGATCTGTGTTCTGAAACTTCATCTGAAAGCAGGCCATTTTGTATTTAGAACAGCTTTTCCAAAGAAATGGTGATAGTTCACAAAAGCCCACTTAACCTGCAATATGGTTATGCAATATTAACCTGCAATATGGCTGAAGTGTTTACATCATTCCTAAACACTGTTTTAGGAGTAAAACAGATTTGAAGTTCCAGTCAAGAATACTCACAGCAAACATTTCCCTCAGGGCCTTGGGTGGGGGAAGGGGAAGAGAGAACCAGTAAGTGGAACTGAGATGACAGAGGGTTAACTTTTAGTGGAATCAATTGGACATGCCAGTGAGGTGTCCCTGTTTCTGGCCTGGCTGTGGTAGCTTTGCTCTTGGATAGTCCGCATGTTATTCAACTCTAAAAACTTTTAACTTCAACCACTCCTTAACTTCAGGAGGTAAAAGAAATGGTCTTAACTATATTCCTTTTCTGGAAAGGCTTGTTATACGGAAAAGAATGCTAACCTAGAAGTCAGAATACCCGGGTTCTGATCCCTGTTCACTCTCATTGCATGATTAAGGAATTCAATTCACCTCTTGCTATCTCAACTGATGATCTTCCAAGTTTCTTCCAGCTCTACTAGTCTGTAAGTCTACCATTACTCTTTGGAATTAACCAAAGAAAGAATATTAGAGAAAGTGATATTAGACAAATAATATTAGGCAGGGGCGCCTGTGCAGCTTAGTTGGTTAAACATGTGACACTTGATCTCAGGGTTGTGAGATCAAGCCCCATGTCAAGCCCCATGCTGGGTATGAAACCTACTTAAAAAAATTTTTTTTTAAATATTAAGGAAAGGGAAAAATAAACCCATTGTTATCATTTCTATTCAACATTACACTAGAGGTTCAAGTCAGTGTATTAAGGGAAGATAAAGAAACAAAATGTACAAGTTCTGAAGAAGAAGAAGAAGAAATAAAACTGACATGATTACATGCAGATTTATGTATAAATCCAAGAAAACATTCAACATTTAAAGTTTATTTATTTATTTTGAGAGAGAGAAAGAGTGAGTAGGGGAGGAGCAGAGAGAGAGGGAGAGAGAGAGAATCCTAAGCAGTCTCCACACTGTCAGTGCAGAGCCCAATGCAGGCTCGAACTCATAACTGTGAGATCATGATGTGAGCCGAAACCAAGAGTTGGATGCTTAACTGGCTAAGCCACCTAGGCATCCCTCAACAAATATGTTATTAGAATAAATAGAGTTAAGACTGACCTGGACCTTGTGACAAACTACAAAAATCAGTATCATTTCTATATGCCAGCAGTAAACAGAAAATATAATTTAAAAGATTCTACTTAAATTGTGTCAAAACTATAAAATGCTTAGCACTAAATCCAACAAAGATGTGTAATAGTTCTTTGTAAATAAAGAAGCATTATTTTTTTTTTAATTTTTTTTTTCCAACGTTTATTCATTTTTGGGACAGAGAGAGACAGAGCATAAATGGGGGAGGGGCAGAGAGAGAGGGAGACACAGAATCGGAAACAGGCTCCAGGCTCTGAGCCGTCAGCCCAGAGCCTGACGCGGGGCTCGAACTCACGGACCGCGAGATCGTGACCTGGCTGAAGTCGGACGCTTAACCGACTGCGCCACCCAGGCGCCCCTAAAGAAGCATTATTAAGATAATTTTTTAAAAACCTAAATAAATGGGGGGATATACCATGTTCATGGATTGTCGATATTGTAAAGACAATAGTCTTCCTCAAATTGATGTATGTATACAATGCAATCCCAAGCCCAATTTTAAAAATACCAACAAAATTTTTTAATTAAATAAATTTCCTGTATCAAATAGAGACTATAATCCACAGTCCTAGAAGCCTGAAAGTTCAGAAAGGAGAAATACTAAAATCTGTACAAGGATCCCTCTCAAGGTCCCCTGCACGACTTGTCTGCAGACAAGGCGCCAGTCTCATAAAATATCACCTTCTGAAGGACTATCCCACAACTCTTCCCAGATCTCCCCCTGGAGCCTCCACATTGTGAAGTGAAAAAGAGGGTGAAGGGTATAATGCATTATTAGGTCCCTAAGAAAGCAAGGGGTCATGGGATACATCTGAAGCACAGGGGAAGAATTAACCTTAGATAGCCTAAAAGAACTTCTGAATATGTTCCAGGTCAGGAACAACCAGAAATCAGGCTGCCTTCCCAAGCAAAGGACGAGATCCTTTGAGGGGAATCCAAATATAATACTAAGAGGCTGCTCAAAGAATAGAAGCTACTCAATGTTGGCACTAATGGCTCATTTTTTGATTTTTTTTTTTTTTTTTTTTGCAGGCAAGGAGGAATGTGTTCTTCTCCAGAATTACTCTTGGAGAAAAAGCTAGAGGGAAATTCTAACTCCCAAATTATCTTTTGAAATGGGTAAATGGATAAACAGGATATAGTAGACCTATTAAGAGATGAGGTGAAGTTAAACCATTAGGAAGGGGTGGAATGAAATTGTTGACTTATTGACAAAATTCTGCAACTTCAATTTTATAGGAACACTGTGCTTTGTAGAGAACTGCTGAACCATCACTGTTATTTATATCCCTAGGCAGGCACTCAGGGGCACCCTGTGAGCCAAAAGCTATGACTCAACTTCCAGTCTCGACAAGCTGGTCAGACATAAATATTCTCCTGATTTCCACAATCCCCTGCACATTAACGCTCATTCTCAATAAACTCTAGTTGATTGACTGTTTGACCAAAGGCCTGGAGCCCTTCCTAAGCACAGGATAGATTTTAAAAATTAAAATAAGGGGTGCCTGGGTGGCTTAGTCGGTTAAGCATCCAACTCTCGACTTCAGCTCAAGTCATGATCTCATGGTTGGTGAGTTCAAGCCCAACATCGCAGCTTGGGATTCTGTCTCCCTCTCTCTTCCCCTCCCTCCTCTTGCTCTCTATCTCTCTCTCAAAAATACATAAAAATAAACTTAAAAAAAATAAAAATTGAAGTGATATTTCAGAACCTTAGAAATTTTCACACATTTATTAGAAAGAAAAGAGAAGATGCACAATAAATTTTCAAAATGTGCAAATGGTACTAATCATGTTTATATACTCACATGTTAGTCTGAGGATAGTAAACCAGAAAATCACTGGAGACTCAGAGAGTGGCCAGAAGAATAGTGTTGAGTTTGCATGGGGATGTGCCCAAGTTAATCCATACAGGGAAATGACCCTGTCTCATCTGCTGGAACTAGAAGAAACAAAAAGCCAAATGGTAAACATTACTAGGAAGAAAGTGGGAAAACCATGATTGTTCTAGTCTACTTAATTTTCTACACACTTGAAATTCTACAACAAATAAATTTACTTCCAGAAAAGATCAGAATGAACATATAAATATATTTTTACAACTTGTTTTGACTTACTTCTGCAGAAAGGGCAATGGTAAACCTGGAACAGAGAGGTCTCAAGCAAAGACAGTTTGGAAGGGGCACTTCTTGAGGGAGGGCAGCCAAGACGGAGAACCAGAGCCTCGGTTGAAAGGAGACGAGGCACGGGGTAGGAAAACTGTACAGAGCATCAAATTAGAAGGATAAAGACAGGAGGGAAAGACAGAATGGCTGTGTAAGAAAGCACAACCAGGAATGGAAGATGGGAGGAGCTTGGGATCATTTGGATGGAAGACAGGTCAGGAGTAAGGTCATAAACTTCAGTTCTTCTTTATGATATGGACGTGGCGGCTGGCCGAAAGGGTGTATAGAGAATTTCAGGGCCATATTGGATTATTAAGGAAAATAGGTACGCAGTTTATAATCCTAACATTTGAGAGATGATAACCGTGTCTTCCTACAAGGTGTAACTTATAGCCTTTGTCAGACACCAAGCTCTGATTGGATGAGACGAGTCTCTGTGGCCATATGGACATTATTATGGCAAATGGAAATGTGAACTCTTAAGACCTAAGACACACCTTTATTTGAATATGGACAGAAAACATGTTTGAAATAATTGTAAATTCTTTGGCTCTGCACTCATCTGGCTTCCCCATACTCATGCGTCCTTCATAGGACAGGAAAGAGAAACAACTAAAGCTCCTTTTTCTTTCGGAATGATCACATGCTTTGGCCATCTCACATGAAGAGAGAAATATTTTCTCTTTTCTGCTCTGGTGGACAATTGTACAGCTCTCCCTGCTGTCTGGTTGCCAGTAAATTGCATGTAAGGTGAATCGATGAAAGGCAGCCAGACTGGCTCCTAGAAACCCCACAAAACATTCGTTAGATGTCCTCAGCTTGGGGAATTGCGAGGTTACAACTGCTGCTAGGACTTTTCTTTCTTGGTTTATGTCTGTGACCCAAGATAATGGTAAAATGATGTGACATCTCAGTTAAAGTCACATTTTTACATTATTTGGCAACGCTCTGTGTCCTTGTGGCTAATTTCTTCTGCATATTTCTCTTTTAAGCACTTGCCCCTTGTCACATGCTATAAGGAAACAGTCCTGCTCTTTTTGAGATTTTTTTTCCCATTTTATTCCTGCCTCCCAACTGTATTTGGGAGTCAGAAAACCCTAACTTGTCTCTTCTGTTCTGGAATGGCAGCGATTTCAAGGTTTTATTTTATATATGTATATCATAATATTACACATAATATACATATGATATACATAATAAAACATATATATTATATCGTGCCTATTAAATATGTAGTTCTTAATAGAGTAGAAAGAATATTTGTTGATCTCTATTTATTGATTCACTTTTAAAAGTTTATTTATTTATTTAAAGAGAGAGAGTGTGTGTGAGAGGGTGAGGGGCAGAGAGAGAGAAGAGAGAGAGAGAGAGAGAGAGAGAGAGGGAATCCCAAGCAGGCTTCACGGTGTCAGCACAGAGCCCAATGGAGGGCTCGATCTCACGACTGTGAGATCACAACCTTAGCTGATATCAACAGTCAGGTACTCAACTGACTGAGCCACCTAGGCGCCCCAATTATCTCCAATTTTTATAGAAAGAAAATATCTTAATTGTTTTCCAAGAGTGAAGATGACTTCTCTCGGGATGGATATCAACTCCCCAAATCTTTGAAATTAGTGCAAATGAGGGGTTTGGGGAGAGAAAATGACTATATCTCCTTAGTAGATGAGACTTCCAGTATAGAATTGGGAATCAGAATCAATTTCTGAATACACTGAGAAGGTTCCTCAATGTAGGAGAGAGAAGGTTCCTTTCTGGAAAAAGAAAAACAAACAAAAAAAACCAAAACCACAAAAAACAAACAAGCAAACAAAAACCACTCCAGGAGCAGCATCTCTGCCTAGACGTGAGAGCTATTCTAAACCCAGATCTTCTATGACCCCAGGGAAGCAGGAATGTAACTGGCTGGTGTGATTCAGTTCATAGCGGGCACCGCTATGGTGTGAAGAGGCAGCAAATGCATCTGGATACGGATGCCAGCTGTAGTCACAGGTACTCATTATACTCAGGTAATATCCCTTTTTAAAAATTAAATCTGTGTGTTCATATTCCGGGACCCCCTCTGGTGTTTGTGGCTACACATAATTCACACGGGGTCACATGTAACCCACCTTTGTTTGTGCTGTCTACCAAAGCAAGATCTCTGGAGAAGCATGCTTACAGGGAACATTAGCAACATCAAGGAGAAGACATGGGCCTCACGCCATCTGACTGGGGGTCGGGAACAGAGGTGGAGTGCCCCTTGGGGGACTCTGCAGAAATGTGGAATCCTAGGGATGGGTTAGTCAAGGAGAAGCGGGTTCTCGGGATGTTAGAAATCAACATAAGAAGGTGGGAGCCTTGAGGTGAGGCCACGAATATAATGTTTGTTAAAAACAGAGCACTATGAGGCCAGGGGCCAAGTTTGAGGATGGTAAGTATTCTGGGAGACACAAACTAGGATGCTTGCCCTCTAGTTTGGAGACAAAACTAGTGAAAGAAAAATAAGCCCCGTTGGGGAGCACAGAAAACGACATTTTATAAAATGCTAGATTACGTGTCTGATGATTCTGTTTCCTTAATTAAGACTTGCCAGGTTATCCCTCCAAAGTCTTATCCAACCTGGTCCACACCAACTGCGTGGCAACTCCTGGTGGTGTCTGGGCAAAAGCCTTGCGGGCCAGAGGGATTCCTTCCAGACACAGGACTGTAGACATTTTCCACCAATGAGATATGATTTTTTAAAGTGGAAAACAGAAAATAAATTTTTTTTTGTAAACCAACTTGGGTCAAAATTTGATAAAGTTTCTAATTATTGTATTTAAGCCAGAAGACCCACGTATGGGAAGATTTTCAGGGCTACCCGTGGAAGATGTCATGAGCTAGCCTTGTAATTTTCAGCTGTGATCAATTACTGGTCAGGTCAACCTCTCTAAATGTGTTTTGTGTGTTATAGAATGCTTGGGGGATTGCTCCTAGTTCTTGACCTTGTGGGTCCTCCATCGCCATTTTGCTCCCAAAGTGCCCTCAGAAGCTTTCCATCCAGCCTGTGCTTAATCCACCCGCGCTATGGGTGAGGAAGGACCCGTGTGTGTGACCTTGTTAGGGGAAAGCACTCATCTACCCTTGGCCGGTTGCTTCCTCCACCTCTTTTGATCTACTTGGAAGAGAAGGGAGAACTTCGGTTTCAGAATAAAACCTTCGATTTTGCTGTTGTTACTGTCAGTTAAAACAAACGTTTTAGAAGCTCTTGATTAATTCATTGGAAGCCTCCTCCGCTACCCACAAGCATCGCTCAGTATACCAGCTCTCAGAGGGTCCTGGTACATAGAGAATTAGTCAGATTGACATGACTTATATTCAAATTATTAAAAATTTTATTTTAAAAACACCTTTATTGGGGCATCCGGGTGGCTCAATCAGTTAAACGTCTGACTTTGGCTCAGGTCATGATTTCGCGGCTCGTGGGTTGGAGCCCCGTGTCGGGCTCTGTGCTGACAGCTCGGAGCCTGGAGCCTGCCTTGGATTCTGCGTCTCCTCCTCTCTCTGCCTCTCCCCTGCTCATGCTCTGTCTCTCTCTGTCTCTCAGTAATAAATAAACATTAAACAAAATTTTTTTTAATGTACTTTTATTGTAACAATTTTGACAAATGCATGTACCCAGGTCACCTACACTCCTGGGGAGTTAGAGATCACATCTATCATCCCAAAATGTTCCATTTGCCCCTTTGCAATCGTTCCTCAGCTCCCAGACAGCCAGTGCTCTCTGTCGCTGTAGATTAGTTTTGCCCTTTCTAGAACTTCACATGAATGCAATCATGCAGTGTTTACTCTTGTGTCTGGCTGCCTTTGTTCAACGTGCTGTTTTTGAGATTCGTCCATGTTGTATCAGCAGTTCCTTCCTTTTTGTGGCTTTTTGTGTGTATATGGGGGAAAGATGCTTCCTTGCACAACTGCATACTGGCTGTTAAGATTTTAATGAAGGTCTGATTTTTGTCTTTGAAGGCATTCTTGCACATTCTAGTAAAACAGAGTAAAATTCTACGATGTCTCTTTTGCCTGAAATGAATGGACAGTTCCATATGGCTTAAGGTATACTGAAATACCAATTAAACCACTGGCTTAAAATAAAACATATGTGTTGAATTGTAACGCACTGATTTTAGAACGTATTTTTACTGTCAGTTACGGTTATAAATGACTTGACGGTCACGTGAAATCTTTTGATCTCAGAATTACCCAAAGCTACAATTTGTGGGTGCGACCTTACAATCTTTCTCTTGATGTCCTTAGGTTTTGTGTTTAGAGGATTGGGCCCCATGATTTTTGTCAGCAACTTTAAAAGTTTTTTTTTTCCCCCTAATCCATTATAAGGCTTTAGAATGTAATTTTCATGATTTGAAAAATGTTGAGAGGGGAAGTAGAAAAACTTCAACAAATTTTTTTTTAAGTTTACTTATTTATTTTGAGAGAGAGAGAGAGAGAGAGAGAGTACAAGTGGGGGAGGGGCAGAAAGAGAAAGGGAGACAGAATCCCAAGCACCCTCTGTACCACCAGTGCAGAGCCCGATGTGGGACTCGAACTCACGAGCTCATGACCTAAGCTGAAGTCGGACGCTTAACCAGCTGAGCCACCCAGGTGCCCCAACAAGTATTTATTAATCATTTAGTGGAAATACAAACAGTTGAGCTGTTATTCTGTCTCTCCGTAAGTCTATAATCTACTAGGGGCAAAAGCCATCGAGAAAGAGCTGTCACACGGAGGCCTGTAAGCACTGAGTTTGCAGGGGGACCGGCAGGGACCACTAGGGAAATTCATCCAGGAGAAGGACCGGCTCGAACTCAGGGAATAAAGACGATTTCATAGGGAAGGGCTGACGCTAGAACAGAAATCTAATAGGAAAGCAGAACTTTCAATAAAGGAGAGGGAGGCTGCCTTCTACGAGGTGATGACCGTGTGTCAGGACTCTGTCCCTGCCCAGCACAGGTGGCCTGGGCTCTCACAAGGACTCTCAGACTATGTCTTATTTATTAGCCCTGCTTCAGGGATGAGGAAACTGAGGACCTCAAGTCCCCACACACATCCCCATCTCTCCCATTTCCTTTTTGGCCAAATTTCTTGAAAGAATATTCCATATTCTATACTTGACTCTCTCTGTTTCATCAGCTCCTTTATTACTCTTATTCTTTGCCCTCCACTGATCTACACAAAGCATAGACGTAGTTCTTACCACAGTTCCCTGAAAGGCAGCTGGCAATCGACTCAACTGTTCAATAAAAGTTTCATGAAAGCTCGGCTCTAACATATATGGGGATTATAATGCAGGAAAGACCCATTTTATCTGAGTGATCTTCAGCAAGTTACTTAATCTCTCTGTGCCTCAGCTTTGTCACCTGAAAAGCGGGCATGATAAGAGTCCTTTCCCCTTAGAGTTGTGAGCCTTGCACCGCCTGGCTTATGTAAAGTGCTCAGAGCAGCACTTCGGCAGTGTTAGTCTTTATTATTTCCGTTGTCGATGGTAGTTGAGTAGAACTGGTAAGAAAGGAGAACAAGTCAAAATCAGGTATTGCCACCAAAGCCCACGAGCCTCCTACTGGCTGTCTTTCTGTACAAAGGACTCTCCAACTACAGTGGCTTGTCCCTGTCCTGAGTCTCCGCCCCTCCTTGATTCCATTCGGAGGCGGGGGGATACCTACCACCCGCCTGATCCCTGCAGAACTTTAGCTCCGCCCACATGTTAGCGCTCCGGCTGTGTGGAACACCTGCACGTGGGGTTCGCTGGTTCAGGTCTTCCCCAAGGACAGAGCGGACTCTTGCCTAACACTCTCGTGACTAAGGGAGGGAGGATTCTTCACCTCCATCCCCAAACACAGGGTCACTTGCAACCCCCACTCCCAGATGACAGTGGGTCCACCCTGCCCAGACCCACCCACAAGAGTAGGCATCATTGCTCTGAATTTGCAAGTGAGGAGGTGCGGAGAAGTTAAGAATAGCCAAAACCCCAGAGCGGGGAAAGGTGATGGGAATTCCTGTTGTGTCTCTGATGAGAAATCTTTCCATTCTCGGATACCCAGCCCGGCTTCATATCTCATAAATTAGGGTGGAGTTATTTTAAACCAACAGAAACAACTGTGGCTCTCAAGATGTAAAGTTAATGACAAAGGTTGAATAAGAGTGACATTCCTTAAAGGACTTTTCTTGCAGATTTGGCCAACTTCTCAACTAATATTTACACTTACTTTTCTTGTGTCTCCTTCAGGTGAGAGAAGCATGTTCCCTCTCCTCTGTGCACACAGTGTTCCTTAATTGCTGACAGTCCGGAGAGAAGCCTTTCATCATCATGCACAGGTTTGCTTAGATGTCACCCAGCCAGCTCACACAGAGAGAGGAACAGGCATATGTACAGGTATACATGGCCATTTTTTGTTTGTTTGTTTTTTAACATTTATTTATTTTCAAGAGACAGAGAGAGAGACAGAGTGCGAGTAGGGGAGGGGCAGAGAGAGCGGGAGATACAGAACCAGAAGCAGGCTCCAGGAGGCTCTGAGCTGTCAGTGCAGAGCCCGACGCAGGGCTTGAACCCACCAACAGTGAGATCATGACCTGAGCTGAAGTCGGACGCTTAACCAACTGAGCCACCCAGGTGCCCCCTACATGACCATTCTTAAGTCAATGTTACCCAAACCTTCATGATCAGCCAAGACTTTTGCTCTGAATTGTGAAATCCTATATCTAAGTGACCATTTGGCATCTCCCTTGGGATATCACAGTGTCTCAAAGTTAAGGTGTCCAAATGCAACTTCTGATTTTATTCCCCCACCCCCAGAAACACGATCTTCCCCATTGTTTCTGATTTCAGCAGATGGCACCACCATGGCCCAAGGAGACAGTGAAGGGTTTAAAAAATATTTTTTTTAATGTTTATTTTTAAGAGAGAGAGAGTGTAAGCAGGGGAGGGGCAGAGAGGGGGTGACAAAGAATCTGAAGCAGGCTCCAGGCTCTGAGCTGTCAGTGCAGAGCCCGACATGGGGCTCAAACTCATGAACTGTGAGATGGTGACTTGAGCTGAAGTCAGACGCTTAACTGACTGAGCCACCCAGGCACCCCATAATTGGTTTTAATGTTTGTTTAGTTTTGAGAGAGAGAGAGAGAGAGAGAGGAAGCACGAACAGGGAAGGGGCAGAGAGAGAAGGAGATACAGAATCCGGGACAGCCTCCAGGCTCTGAGTTGTCAGCACAGAGCCTGACGCAGGGCTTGAACCCACTGGCCGTGTGATCATGACCTGAGCCGAAGTCAGATGCTTAATCAACTGAGCCACCCAGGCGCCCTGACAGTGAGGGGTTTTTATTAGAGAATGGCATGGCTAGCTTTATCTATTTTTAAGAACATCATCCTGGCAACAAAGTGAGGTCAGGATTTTATAGTTGAGTGGAGAGAATTGAGTTGGTGGCCATTAGGGAGTTACTTTCTTTATGTTAACAAAATATGATATGTAAGAGTAAGATAATGAAATGTGTTTCTAGAAACTGCTATTAGGTTTATCCATATGAAATGATCATTTATAGTCAACAAATGTTGAGCAGCAGCAATTTTGCACGATTCGGTTAATATGTTGAAGCACAGCAAACAGGCATCTAGATCAAAAATACTCGATATCTAGGGCACCTGACTGGCTTAGTCGATAGAACATGCAACCCTTGATCTCAGGGTCGTGAGTTTGAGCCCCACATTGGGTAGGGAGCCTACTTAAAATAAAAAAAATAATAAGATATCTAATTCCAGTAAAAGTGTTGGAAAACAAACATAAGCATTTACTGCTGCTGTAAGTACAGATGGTGGAAAACTTTCTGGAAAGCAATTGTATCCTAAGTCTTAAAACCGTAAAATTTCACAGTTATTTTACTTGAGAGAATAAATACCAATGAAAACACCAGTGTGACAGAATTCACCCCAGAATTGTTTATAACAGGAAAAAATGCAACTTGTCCAAATGTTAATTTACAAGAGACTTGAAATAAGCAAGTGGCATCTGTTTGTGAAATAGCATACAACTATTAAAGTGATGATATAAAATATAAATTAAATGTCATGCGAAGATCTCCACAATATATTTTTGAGCAGAAGGACAAGATATAAAACAGATGTCTAATATGATAGTATTTTCATTAAAAAATAGAATTCTATATCTAATTATTACAATCTGCAAAGAAAATAACCTAAAAAAAGATATTCCTATTAACAGAGACTACCTCCGAGTGGTGGACTTTTAGAAGATCTTTTTAAAATATCACTTCTAGTATTTTATAAAAAGTTGGGGCAACCTCATATTATTATTTTTATTTGTTTTAATGTTTTATTTATTTTTGAGAGAGAGGGAGACGCAGAATCCAAAGCAGGCTCCAGGCTCTGAGCTGTCAGCACAGAGCCCGACACGGGCTCGAACCTACAAACCGTGAGATCGTGACCTGAGCCGAAGTTGGACACTCAACTGACTGAGCCACCCAGGGACCCCAACGTTATATTATTTTTACAATAAACCAAAAGCTACATTCAAAAGAAAAAAGCTTCATAAATATTTACATACGTATAGGAACGAAGAATTCTTAGGGAAAATCCCTGTGTTCAGACGAACCTCCCTGATCTTTGTCATTAGCAGTGACTGATACCTCCCTACCTTTTCCATGATGCCAACATTAAAAGCAGAGAATAAGTCCTTCCACAGATGACATTCCGTGCCTGTGAATGATGGGGGTACCACAGGTTTTCGCGGGTACATGAAGCCTGCAGACCTCGTAAGACATTAGCAGGTGTCTCGATTTCTCGCAGACACGAATCGCTCTGCCGGTTGAAAGCTACACTATTGAGTCTGACGCCATTAACATAAATTCAAGTTCTGAAGAAAAAGCGGCTCGTTCATCAACTCTTTCTCTTTCTCTGATTTCCGATTCCTGATTTCTACTTTAAAAGAGGGTGATGCCGTGAGCCTGGTTTGAGGGCTAAGTAAATCTAGGGGCGTGAGATAACCTATTAATATTCTTCCGCATGTGAGAGCCTATACGTAATTAAAGTTTCTACTAGCCACATTAAAAAAATAGGCGGAATTCCTTTTAATAACATATTTTATTTCATTCCGTACCCAAAATGTTAGTACCTCAACAGGCAATCGATGTACAATATTATTGAACTGTCTTACGTTTTCATTAATTCTTGTTTTATTCGAACATGACCTTAAAAAATGGGTCAATACTTGTTACCGTTTATATTCCCTCCCCTTCTTAGCTAACGTTGGCACGCTGACACGGTGTTCCGCACCTAGCTTTGGAGGGCATGCCATCAAGATATGTAGATACCAAGAACATTTGAGCATTTTCAAAATTTTACAATCACTGGCTGCTGGACAGAAAAAGAACTTTTGAGCTATGTTCCTCTGATGGCAATAACCATCAGAAGACACTTACCTCCCTCCCAGGAGGTCGCACCACCTCCAAGGGAGCCAGGGGTTGCTCTTAGCCTGTAAGAGAGGATAGCTCCCCCTCTGAGTTATCTTCACTCTAACTAAGCTTCTCAAGGATGAGGAACTGTTATGATCCCAGAAAAGGATCTCAAGGAGAAAGATATTTGCCTTTATTTAGTCATTGTACTGGGTAGTCGAGAGGCGGTAGTCTGTAAAAGCGTTGGAAGCTGGAAGACAGCCCACAAAGTTAATTTTAAAAGTTATTTATTGACTCTTTGATGGGCGGGGCCTTGTCTTTCTGTGGTACCTCCCCAGAAAGTCCTGAGCTTACGTCTAAAAACAAAGCTTCAGGCTATCCCAGCTCTTCCCAGCTCGCTGTGTGAAAAGCTAACATGGCCTTGAGCGCCGGCTAGACTTGGCTGGGAAACCTCCTTCTCCTGTCTGGGGTGCGATTCTAGCCAGCTAAGGAGCCCAGGTGATCCCCCATGGTTGGGGACCAAGAAGACGTAGTTTGTGAATCCAGGTTAAGCAGTCACTGGCTGTACCCACGAAAACTCCAGAAAGTGCCGCCATCCTTGAGAAAAATCTGCCTTCAGACTGACCGAGGTGCTGATCGATCCATTCCGCAAAGGAGCTCTGGGAAGTGGGAAACTTTTGCCAGAGGACAGACTGCAGAAGGATCCAAGAGTCACCTTTGCTCAGGTTTCTGCTGGAGTGAACTTACTCGGTAAGTATTCCCCAAACAAAAGGCACGATAGTCACCTTTTGGCTTTATCAGGTGTTAACATTTGGCTGCAAATAGGATAAACCACTTGCACCACCCAGGTTCCTGGCTTCCTCAATCGGAGGGGTTCTTGGGGCGGCAGGTGCTGTGGATGGCTCTTTCCGCATGTGCCCGGGCTGCCAAAGGACAGACAGGTGATGCAAGGGCGATAGAAGGTGCAGCACATTAGCTCCGTGGTCCATGCCGGAGGTGAGCAGTTTCAACAAAGCCAAGGGAGAAAATCTACCTGACGGTGGTACGCCGTCATTAAAGGGATCAGACCTCTAAGGGGAAGTTCGTGGCTGCGGGGGCTTTGGAAGCCCCTCTCAACGAGAAACTTCTGTAAGGATTCTGACCCCATCCTTCACAACTTCTCAAGCAGCTGAGTTCATCAGACTGGCTGAGGCTGAGGACGCTCTTTGCAGGAACATTCTCTGGAAGAAGACTCAGGCAGCATGGTGTGAGAACCTGTTCTGGTCTGATGTGTGGCCCCTGTTCTGATGCTTGATGACACTTCTCAACTCCTGAAGAATAAGGGGTGCACCTTCCCCCCCCTTTTTGTAAATCACAAATCAACAGGACGTAATATTTCCAATGCCACTTCTCTTTCTTTCCAAAACTCCAGCTTCTGTCCCTTCCAGAGTTCAGTCCTAAAAGAGCACTCAGAAGAAGTATTCAGAAAATATGGATTTAGCACAGAACAAAAGTAGCCCAACTCCACCCCTGGGTAGTCATTAAAAGCAGTAAGCCGACAGCTAATCTACAACACTGAACAGTAACAAGTACCTGTTCTGTAAGTAATCCAGGGAGCCTGAGTTGATGTGTGTGATTTGGGGCAATCGCGAGTGCTTTCATTCGGGGAGAAGTTCATGCTTGTGTCAAGATGAAACCTCACGCCCTCGGAAAATGTAAAGAATGCTGGCGTGTTTTCGTTAGTCTGCTATAGTTTTCACACCAAGTAAAGACTGTAGAATTTACATGTATTGTTATTATTCTAACTGAAAGCACACCAGCGCCCTGTTTGATAGGTATTATGCCTGGAGTCGTTTTAAAATACTGGGTCATGTCTGGAAATGGATACAAGTTCCTACATGATCACACTTTAAAAAATCACTTAACTGTTTGCTTGGGTTTTCACTAGTGGGGGAAAAGAGAAAACATGATTTAAAAATGTAATCATTACAGACGATGTACTTGACGGTGGGGAGGTATGGAAACCATACTTCCAGCCAGTTACACTTTATTTTTTTTATTTTTTTTTTATATTTAAAAAAAAATTTTTTTTTGTTAACGTTTATTCATTTTTTTGGGACAGAGAGAGACAGAGCATGAACGGGGGAGGGGCAGAGAGAGAGGGAGACACAGAATCGGAAACAGGCTCCAGGCTCTGAGCCATCAGCCCAGAGCCCGACGCGGGGCTCGAACTCACGGACCGCGAGATCGTGACCTGGCTGAAGTCGGACGCTTAACCGACTGCGCCACCCAGGCGCCCCAGCCAGTTACACTTTAAACAAAATGTAAATACACATACTTTAAGACTCAGAATCCAGACAAGCATTTACATAGCAATGCACCAGGAATTTAACATATGTTAGAGAAAACCCCAGGCCCCAAATGGTGTCACTTAGACCAAGTTCCCAAACCCCAGGGGCTTAAAACCCCTTCTGACCGCAGTTTCCATCTTGCCCAAGAAACGTGGCCTCAACCAGTCAGTCAGGAAAAATTTTCTTTCCATCAGTGGCAACTGGGGGCACTGGGTCCTCTCCATCTCCCAAAGAAAGATCAGGGAATCTGTGTGAGGAGACACCTTGCCTTCCTTCCTAGCAAACTGCCTGGTCTGGAACAATCATTCCTCACCGTCTGTCTCTAAAAACCTTCCATTTTCTACCATTTCTCAGGACTTCCCTCCACTTGCTAGGTGGGGCGCTGCCTGATTCAGGAATGGCTTGGTTGAGCCAATTAGGTCTTCAAATGTCCCTGGTTGAGTTTCATTATTTAGCACATATGATGAGTGATATGTATTTTCTTTCCTGAAGTGGGGTCCCATTTCCTCCCTTCCTTCCTTCTTTTCCTTCCTTTCTTCCTTCCTCCTTTCTTCCTTTCTTCTCTCCTCCTGCCCTCCCCTCCCCTTTTCTTTCTCTTTGTCTCTTTTTGTCCCACAAAAAGACATCATCTCACAAAAATGATCTCTTCTTTTCAAACTAGGCTTTTGGGGGGGGGAGGGGAGGGGAGAGTGGTTACCTTACTTGCTTCTTTCTATCCCCAGGGAACTGTAGGTCTGTTCCCACTCCCTCTTTGTGGGTGTAGTTCGAGCAAACAGATTCCTTTCCCCCCTCAAACTAAGGGCCTTCTAATTTTTACGAATTATAGGAACTTAAGTAAAACTTTAGTAGATTAGCTCATATAAATAAATATAATAAAATTCATATGCCAGACAAATCCATTTGTGTTCTGGAGGGGCTCAGACTTACACAGCAGGTAAGGAGCCTCGAGGCCACACCACCGCATCTGGCCGGCCCGCCTCTTGCAGACAGACCCACAAGCTCTGTGTCCCCCAGTGCCCTTGCAAGCCGGCTGTCTGCTGGGAGGTGCGTTCCACACAGTCCTAGCCTAGGGTGTTGCTCCCTCGGGAAACAAGACAAAACATCCAACCAAATTAAAGGAAAATCCAAACAATAAGCGAAGGCATTTCCTACAATGCTAGTCTCTTTTAACACTGATCAAAAACTTCTAACATTATCAATCCGTTTCCTCTATTAACAACATTGCTTACTATTTATTTTGTTTCTTTTTTTAAAGCCTACTATTGTGTGTGTGTGTGTGTGTGTCTGTCTGTCTGTCTGTCTGTGACAGAGAGAGAGAGACTTGGAGTTTTTCTGCTATAAACACTGCTCGTAACTCACATTTTTCTCAATATGACACTGCTTTTCTAACTTTATAGGATCTTGCACTGTGCCTAAGTTTTAAATTTTTCTGCAATCAGTCCTGAAAGCATAAAAATAAAAAATAAGTTGATGTCCTAGAAGGTTGCAAAAATGGCCACAGGTTTTCACTCCTTGTATCCATTCCCTTTGCAATGCAACTTTGCAGCTTCGCCCACTGCCCCCGTCAAGAAATTGACCTGTTTCCGCACTTGTGACCCGCGCTGGCCAATGGAATGCGGTAGAAGTGACCGTGTACGCCATTTGCTCTTTCTTAAAACCCCACCTCTGCCACGTGAAATGTCCAGGCTGGCCCACTGCTGGATGGGAGGCCGTGGCCTCGTTGCCCCCACCCCTGCCAATATCCAGCCAACCGGTAAACACGTGGGTAAGGTCATGCCGCTCGGTAAGGCCCAGCCCACCTGCCAGTTGACCTCAGTCTCATGAGCGAGCCCCGCTGAGATCAGCCACACCTGGCCCAGAGGGACAGAATGGCCCAGATGACCTGCAGACACGTGACTAACGGTAAATGATCGCAACTTTGCGGCACTAACTTTGGTCTGGGGCCTCAAATACCTGATTCACTTACATTTTCTTTGAGCATGTTTTGTTCTTAACTCTAACCCATATAAAGCCTACTTTTTTTGCATAGGGTGAGGTAGTTAAGGGGCTTTTATTTGTTTTAGCTATATGTGTGGCCAGTTTTCTCAACACTATTGAACTTCCTTTCATCACTGATTTGAAATGCCATGGTTTTCATTAACTAAATCCCCACATGCACAAGGGCTTGCTTCTGGACTGGCTAATGGGTTCTGATGTTTTATTTTCTGTGTCTGAGCCAATAACACAGTGTTTAATTCCTTAATCTGAGAGTATGACTTGGTATCTGGAATGTTCCTGTGAAATAATGCAGGGGCCCAATTATTAGAAGTAAAGGGAGGGGATGTTATCTTAAATACTTTCGTATTTCCTCTAGAATCCACGTAGCTCCTGTGGACATGGTGGTGACTGCAAAAACATTTGGTTTTCTGCATTGCAAATCTGTGGCGTTTAACATACTAGGAATAAATTTGGGAGCCTGTGGTTTACAGAGATGATATTTATGGTCCTGATCTCTTTTTGTCTTCACCAGTCTATCAGGTACAAGGTCAGCAAGCTGAGAAAGGCTATATCACCATGATGGTGGAGGAAGAAGCAGGGAAAAGAAGGAAAAGCAGCAGCAGAAAAGGAGGAGAAAAAAACTAACATCTACCGAGTGTTTACTCTGTTAGTGTCTATACCAAACGCTGTACCTGCCTTGCCTTCTTTTCAACGTTTATTTATTTTTGGGACAGAGAGAGACAGAGCATGAACGGGGGAGGGGCAGAGAGAGAGGGAGACACAGAGTCGGAAACAGGCTCCAGGCTCTGAGCCATCAGCCCAGAGCCCGACGCGGGGCTCGAACTCAGGGACCGCGAGATCGTGACCTGGCTGAAGTCGGACGCTTAACCGACTGCGCCACCTAGGCGCCCCTGCCTTGCCTTCTCTACAGCTTTGTGAGGTTAGTGCTATTTATATATCCAGTTTTCAGAGGAGAAGGTGAGAGTCCGAGAAGTTATGTAACGAGTTCAAAGCCACACAGTAAATGAGTCAAAATTCTCAATGAATGTGAATGCAAGGAAAACAAAAACAAACCTGGAAGAAAATCCACTTCATGGTTAGCAGTTGACTGGGATGCCGTGGGATTCTGCAGTCACACGGTGGGCGGTTTTCTCTCTCACAGCCTGGCTGGACCAGTAACCAAGGGAGGAGGCGGCGGCAAGACATGTTCTGCGATCGGCCTCACGGAGCTGTATTACCCAGCCTGCCCCACGCCCGTCTCGCCTGCCCCGGTCTCCCAGGACATTGCACTCTTGCCTAGGATCCGGCTTCTGGATGACTCTCCAGTCCTTACCTTTATAAGGGGTGGAACCAGATCAATGAAAGAATTTTATACAGAAAAGAATTAATGAGAAATAGGTGACAAGGACGTTTAGAAGGGACAGGAAAAATTCAGTTTTGCCCTTTACTTCCTATTTCCGCTTCTCAGGCTCCCTGTCGCCCAGGTGTGCACACGTGGTGGGTGTTGGCCCTGTTTGGCTGTGTTCGTTATATTGCAACGGTTAAAAAAAAAAAAAAAAAGGTAAAGGTTGGATTATGAATATCGGGACAGAGGTGATAACCTTTTTTTTTGGCCCAATAGAAAAACAGAATAGGACTTCGGCAAAGAGAAGAAAATAGGGGGAAAGCAATAACTTATAAAAAGAAGAATAGAAAGGACAAAAAAAAGTGAAATAAATTAAAGTCACAAAGATGGAAAGAATAACACGGAGTTGCCGGTAGGTCCGTTAAATAGGAATGGACTGAATTCTAGTAAAAGACTCAGACAGGCATTTTTCATTTCATTTCATTTATTTTTAAAAATATTTTTGAGAGAGGGGTGCCTGGGTGGCTCAGTCGGTTAAGCGTCCGGCTTCGGCTCAGGTCGTGATCTCGCGGTCCATGAGTTCGAGCCCCGCGTTGGGCTCTGTGCTGACAGCTCAGAGCCTGGAGCCTGTTTCAGATTCTGTGTCTCCCTCTCTCTCTCTGACCCTCCCCCGTTCATGCTCTGTCTCTCTCTGTCTCAAAAATAAACATTAAAAAAAAAAAATTTTTTTTTTTTTTGAGAGAGAGAGAGAGTGCATGCACACAAGCAGGGGAGGGGAAGAGAGGGAAACAGAGGCTCTGAAGCAGGCTCTGTGCTGACAGCAGACTGCCTGATGCCTATGAGGGGCTCGAACTCACTCATGAACGGAGAGATCGTGACCTGAACGGAAGTCAGCCAAAGTTTAACCAATGAGCCACCCAGGTGCCCCTAGGCATTTTTCATTTTAAAAGACTACACATAAAGTTAAATGAAAAAGAGAAAATCAAGGAATGCATATGTAGCAAATATACGACATTCTTATTTGCTTTTTACTTGTACCTGATGAGGTGAAATTAAAGGTTCAAGGTCAAAGACAAAGGTTAGGGTATTGGGCTGCAACCTAAGGCAGCAAAGGTGAGCATCTGGACGGATGGGTGCTCTTCTCTTTGTTTCGTCTCCTCCTTTTTTTCCCTTTCTTTTTATTTTTTTAACGACAACAGCTAGTTTTTTGTTGAACATTCACATCTCATAAAAATAAGTACTGAGATGATCCAGGAAGCCAGCTTGAAGTGAGTCGCTTAAAGGTAAAAACAATATTGTTCTGCAGGGTTAAGATTGTGATTAGATTCTTAATTGGATTCTGACTACATCCAGTTAAATTTATGCACAGTAAAGTTAAAAATTAAAATTGAGATGTTAGCTACTCTAGGAACAGAAATAGAGTGTAGAGAATACTACCTCTTCCAAACAAGTAGAAGGTAACACATAAAAAAACTAAAATAAAAGCTCAAGCCAAAAAAAAAAAAAAAAAAAAAAAAACACAAACAAGAAAGGAGAAAAAAAATGAATGTACAAATGTAAGATTGTAGGAAAAACACAAATTCATTCATTCAACAGTTATAGTATCGAGGGCCTACTAGAAACCACATATTTTGGGATACAGCAGTAAACAAAACATGGGAAATATCTGCCTTCATGAAGCTTCTGTCCTAGTCAGGGGAAACGTAATGGTTCAGATAAATGAACAAATCATGCGACATGTCTTACGATGATAAACACAAGACAAATAAATGCAATGGATATGTTAAGGGTGGAAGAAAGCTTGTCAAAAATGGCCTCACTGAGAAGGTGGTTTTCAAAAAAAAATATGAGGGAGGTAAAGAATTGAACCATGTGGATATGAGGGGGAGAGCATTTCAGACAAGGGAAGTGCAAATATCCTGGGGCTAGCCTGAGCTTGAGGAGGCTACACAGAACAGAGGGGAGGGTAGGAGGAGGTGAGATCAGAGGTGAGGCAGGATCAGATCATTACAGGACCTTTCACTTTAAGTGAAATGGGTAGTCTTCAGAGGATTTTTTGAGAAGAGGGAGATGATCTTTTTTTGTTGTTGTTTCTTTTTAAGAGGCTCATTCTAGATGCTGCAATGCGAACAGACCACAGGAAGAAACAGCAGACGGTGATTGGGTGGCTCCTGTGTAATCCAGGTGAGGGACCGTGCAAGTCAGAGAGGTGAGGTGGTGGGAAGGGAGGGGAGTCTGGAGAGATTGCAAAGAGGTTATCCACAGGATTCGCCGACAGATTACAAGTGCGGTGCGCAAGAGATGAGTCGGGGTGGTGTTTATTAGGCACTTGGAACCGTGCAAGCAAATTAAGTTTATAATTGCAATTAATCCTAAATCTGAGATATATGCCATTATCATCCCCAAGTGAGCTGGAGGAGCCAGAGTTGCTGGCAGGTCGTTGGCCAGTGCATCACCCTGCGGTGCGCTCTCTCTCTTCCTTCCTTTCAGAGAAACCTCCCAGGTTGCCAAAGCCAGGTTTGCTTGTTCCCTACGACTTTGACCAAACCCAGATGCCCTGGCCCAGAGGGAGTGTGTGTGTTTGGCAAAACTGCCCTGCACTACATAGAAAAGTGAATGTTGCTTAAGAAAAGCCAAATGCAGGGCGCCTGGGTGACTCAGTCGGTTGAGCGTCCGACTTCGGCTCAGATCACGATCTCTCGGTCTGTGGGTTTGAGCCCTGCTTCGGGCTCTGTGCCGACAGCTCGGAGCCTGGGGCCTGCTTCAGACTCTGTGTCTCCCTCTCGCTCTGCTCCTCCTCTGCTCGCGTTCTCTCTTTCTCTCTCTTTGTCAAAAATCAATAAACATTAAAAAAATTTTTTAAAGAAAAGCCAAATGTGATCTCTTGGCTTTTAAGCTTGTCTCGCAGAAAATCATCATGTCACCTTGGAGGAGGTGAAACTGGTGAAGGCAGCAAATGATTTTACTTGGTACCACCTTACAAACGAACAGCCCCATCTTTCACGAATCAATGAACATTTATGATGGAGGAAAAATCAGGGGATGGCACATATCTCATGTTTAGGATTGACTGCGATTGTAAATTTACCTGTCACGATTCCAAGGGCATAATAAGTGCATTGCAAATATTAGCTGTCATCATGACCAAATAAGTAAAATCTTTAACAGGTGTTTTTTTTTTTTTTTTTTTGAGAAGTAATGAACTTGGTAAATGTTAGCATTCGTTTGCAAATTGTCTTCTCCTCCATCAAAGAGACGGGGACTGAGACCTGGAAATACATAAAAGCTTAAAGGCTAGGACCCACCACCGACTGAGAAGCCACATAAATGATGCAAAACTCCTCTAAAATTATCATGTGAGTCGGTGAAAGATAAGAAAATAAAAAAAGTTCTGCCACGTTTTCCCAAATCATTATTTTTTAAATGAAGAACATGTGCTCGATACTCAGAATTAAAGTCTAATTTAGCAAAGAAATTAGAACAGCATCCTATCATCGGAAATGCTTCTAGAGTTCCTTCCCTGTGATGTAGCCTCCTGAGTGGCTTTGCACCTGCCAGTCTATGAATGTCCTCACCTGCTTAAGTGCTTGGCACCTTCCCTTCCTGGTACCTACGCAAGAGTCTCCTTACCACAGCCAAAGCCTTCCCCATACAAGTTTCTTTCTTATCCCCAGTTCACCGCTCATCCATGAAACCGTGTCCCTTCTCAAGCTTCGGCATCGATAAGATTCATGTGAGCAGTCTGTTCAAATGCAGATTCCCGGGCTTCAGCCCCGGACTCCAGATTTAGTAAACAGGTGAACATGGGACTCTGTTTTTTAACAGATGACATTCTCATACACATTGTCCACTGACCGTCCTTGGAGAAACATTGTTTTGAGAATAGTGTGCATCTTGGTGCTCAAAGCGTGAGCCACAGGCCAGCAGCACCTGTAGTGTTTGGGGCTGGTTCGAAATGCAGAATCTGGGGCCCCATCTGAGACCTTCTGAATCAGGATCTGCCTTGTGACAACATCCATAGGCGCTTCACATTCATGTTAAATTTTGAGGAGCACTGATTAGATCAGACAAAAGAAATATGTTGACTGTATGTTTTAGTAAGGGCTTTTTTTGTACTTTGAGGCTTTAATTTTAAAGTGGTTTTTTTTTTTTTTTTTTTTTTTTTTGAGAAATCATAGACACTGTTTTCCACTCCTCTGATTTGGTTCCCTTCTCCAGAACATGAAGATTTCTTACGGAGATTACTTTATCTTTCCCTTTACAAAATCAGTTTTGAGGAATTTCTGGCTCATCAAGAGAAGCAGGTGCTATTTTAAACCTAGTATAATTTTCTCAACCGTGCATAGACAGTTCGTGCAGTTACTAAGTATGTACGTTTGATTTGTTTGCTTCAGCCATGACATTGGGGTCATCCTCCAGACAAATATCTCATCTCGCCTGATGAAATCAGGAAGGTGCTTCTGGTGTCCAAGGGATGAATGTCTCATCTCCTGGGAGGGGACTGAAGTCCTCGGCCAGGGGAAGCCAGAACATCTGTTACAGGCATGATCCAGCCTGCTGGCTGAGCGGAATCTACGGAGGCACTTAGAATAAAGCCTTGGGTCTTCATCAGAAGACATTGCCGTGGTCATCAAGCCATTTGCAATGGAATCCAGGATGCGCTCATAGGGACTAAATACGCTTATGAAAAAATGGTTATTAGTATAATAGTGGGTCCAAAAAGCTCACTGTCTCAGGCACTGACTTTCCTTTGGCTCATTTGAAAAAAAAAGATGGGGCACCTGGGTGGCTCAGTCGGTTAAGCGGCCGACTTCGGCTCAGGTCACGACCTCGCGGTCCGTGAGTTCGAGCCCCGAGTCGGGCTCTGTGCTGACAGCTCGGAGCCTGGAGCCTGTTTCGGATTCTGTGTCTCCCTCTCTCTGACCCTCCCCTGTTCATGCTCTGTCTCTCCCTGTCTCAAAAATAAATAAAAAGTTAAAAAAATTTTTTTGAAAAACAAGTTTTTGTTTTTTTTTTTTTTTTTTTTTACTCACTGGAAACAGACTTAATATTTCAGGAAGAACATTTTCACGAACAGAAATTAATTTTGCAGATTCAACAGAGCAGTTCAGATAATGAAAAAGACTGGAAAGACAATGCAAAAGAAGTTTGACTTTTGTTCCCAAAGCACGGTGGGTGCTCCAGCTGGTACTTCTCTTAGAAATAAAACTTGAGGGGCGCCTGGGTGGCACAGTCGGTTAAGCGTCCGACTTCAGCCAGGTCACGATCTCACGGTCCGTGAGTTCGAGCCCCGCGTCAGACTCTGGGCTGATGGCTCAGAGCCTGGAGCCTGTTTCCGATTCTGTGTCTCCCTCTCTCTCTGCCCCTCCCCCGTTCATGCTCTGTCTCTCTCTGTCCCAAAAATAAATAAACGTTGAAAAAAAAAATTAAAAAAAAAAAAAAAGAAATAAAACTTGATACTTGGCATTTTGCTTCTCTATCCCGTTTTAAATTCTCTCTCCCACCTAGTGGGCTGTCGGGAAGACCCGCAAGGTCATAATCATGAGCAAAGATGGAGGCTACACAGCAGTTGGTGATGTGGGAGTCTTGACCCTCTATTCATGTAGCTTCCTTGAGAAGTCCCCTTCTCTGATCTCAGCTTACCACCATGCTATGACATATTGCTGCTATAAACTTAGGATTTGGTGGACCCAACAACACCCAGCTATGGTCAAGCACTTGTCTTTTTTTTTTTTTTTTTTTTAATTATTTTAATGTTTATTTATTTTTGAGAGACAGAGACAGAGACAGAGAGAGAGAGAGACCACAAGCAGGGGAGGGGCAGAGAGGGAGGGATACAAAGAATCCGAAGCAGACTCCAGGCTCCGAGCTGTCAGCCCAGAGCCTGACGCGGGGCTCGAGCCCACGAACCATGAGATCATGACCTGAGCCAAAGTTGGACACGTAACCGACTGAGCCACCCAGGCAGCCCTCCGTTCACTCTTTCATACTCGTACGAGTCCTAAATAATTGTAAGCATCGTAAAATGTGTAATTTGTAAGTCAAAATTTCTAAATGATTTTTAAAGATAACTAACTCTGGAAAAAGAGAATATGGAACCAATGTGGACGATCTTGCCCCAGGAGTCCCCAGACCACTAGGCAGGACTTGGGGGAGCCACCTAATAGCTGTTGAGGGAGGAAACATTTTATTTCTTTGATGTTTATTTATTTTTGAGAGAGAGACAGAGCACAAGCAGGGGAGGGGCAGAGAGAGAGGAAGACACAGAACCCGAAGCAGGCTCCAGGCTCTGAGCTGTCAGCACAGAGCCCAAAGTGAGACTGAAACCCATAAACCGTGAGATCATGACCTGAGCTGAAGTCAGACACTTAATTAATTGAGCCGGGTGCCCGAGGGAGGAAACATTTTAAATTAGTAACAGTCATCCTTATAGCCGACTCATACTCAAAAGCGGTGCCTTATTTCTCAGACTGAAGAAAGCAAATTCCAGGATACTTTTTCAGTGCTCAGCAGTCCTTCCCATGAACAGCTCACATATCCGGACCCACCACACTCTGTTAGTCCTACAAACAGACGTTCTGAGGCCAGGACATGAGTCACGTGCATGGGGACAGTCTCCCGCCTCAACACTATTAGCTTGTTGGGGCCCAGATTTCGTCCTCAAATGAATGCTGTGGGGGCAGGGGGAGGGTCCTTTGTGCCCAGGCAGCCCCAGCCTTCGCCAGGCACTTACCCCCTCTCTCCTTCCCTCTGGGTTTGCCAAAGTTTACGTTCCTTTGTGTTTCCCCTGCCTATTGTTCAGATCCCTTCTGGGATAGGGTCTTGTGCTAAGCCTTAACCTATTTCACCAGAACCCTTGTGTAAGCCATCAGAGTCATGTGGAGGCCTTATCGGAACACAGATTGCTGGGCTACCCCACCCCCGACAATTCTGACTCAATAAGGCTACAATGAGGCCCCGGAATTTGCATGTCTCAAAATTCCCAGCGGAGGCCTCTACGGTTGGCCCGCAGACCAGCCCCACTGGAGAGCCACGATGAGATTGGCTGTTTGTTCATCCAACAAACACTTCTTGAGGCTCTGCGCTGTGTCACCCACTGTACTAGGGGCTCAGGATAAAACAATCAGAAGAGAAATGGAGTTTATATTCTAGCTGGATAGGTGGATGTAAATAGTTGCAGGCATAATTATTTAGTTACAGTTGTGATGGGCAAAATTACTAGATATTGTGTCACCGAATAACAAGGGACTTAAGGATATCAGGGAATGCATCCATTTCAACTAAGTTCCAAAGGACACATTTATATTTTTCACTCATTCATTCATTCGCCATCTTCACTCAAGAAAATAAAATTTCTGGGGCGCCTGGGTGGCTCAGTAGGTTGAGTGTTGGACTTCAGCTCCGGTCATGATCTCACAGGTCTTGGGTTCGAGCCCCTCCTCGGGCTCTGTGCTGACAGCCCGGAGCCTGGATCCTGCTTCAGATTCTGTGTCTCCCTCTCTCTGCCCACCTCCCTCCCCCCGCTGCTTGTGCTCTGTCTCTCTCTCTCTCAAGAATAAATAAAACATTTAAAACAAAAAAGAAAATTTCTTCATTGAAAAGAACTTTCATGAAATACTCTTAAGCTTTAAACAGTATTGATAATGGGAAATGATTTTCCCCCGGAACCCAGTTTTAGTTTCAGTTGACATGCTATTAGAAAAAAGGAGTAAAAGGAAGTTGGGGGGAAGGGGTGAGCCGAGAAGGCTTTGGGGCCTTGGGTGCCGTGCGGCTGAACAGTGCTGTGGATCTGGTGTCAGCGCTAGAGGGTGGATGTGTAGGAGTCAGCCCTCGAGGTGGGCTAGTCCCGGCTTCCCTTCCGCAGGGGAGGGAGCTGGATCCCAGGGGGCCCCAAGACTCACCCAGCACAGCCAGTGTCCCCAGCTATGACCCCAGCTATGACCCCAGCTATGACCCCCTGCTCTGCAGGACTCTTTGCCCCAGCTGCCTCTGCATGGCAGGGCATGCCATTGGAAGCAGGGCAGGTACAGATGGGCACCATGTGGGAAACCCCACCAGAGCTGAGATGGGCTGGGCTACAATTATATGAAGGACCGGAGAGTCCTTGAAGGCAGGGCCAGTGAGAGGGTGGGGCCAAGCAAAGGGTGGGGCCATTGATAGGGTGGGGCTATTGAGAGGTGGGGCCATTGAGAGGTTGGGGCCAGGGAAGGGGTGGGGCCATTGAGAGGTGGGGCCAGGGAAGGGGTGGGGCCATTGAGAGGGTGGGGCCAGGAAAGGGGTGGAGCCATTGAGAGGGTGGACCAGTGAGAGGGTGGGGCCAGGAAGCACTTTGTCTTAAAATGTATGGTGAACCAGGGAATAGTTTATTTATTTATTTCCTTATTTCCTTATTTATTTACTTTAATATTTATTTATTTTTGAGAGAGAGAGAGGGAGACACAGAATCCGATGCAGGCTCCAGGCTCAGAGCTGTCAGCACAAGGCCCCACTCGGGGCTTGAACCCACGAGCTAACCGTGAGATCATGACTGGAGCCAAAGTTGGAGACTTAACAGACTGAGCCACTCAGGTGCCCCTGGAATAATTTTAAACAGGGGTGTAACAAGTGATCAGCTGTGAGATTTGAGGCAAGTCACTTAATGTTTTTAAAACTCTGTTATCTGGAGGACACAACACCTTTCTCACCTCCTTGGAGAACCTGGAAAATCTCAGGTGAGATTATTAGCCGTAGAATATAATAAATGCACACGAAAGACATTATTCCAGCGGGCTGCCCTGTATCAGCAGAATTGGGTCCCGTTACTAACCAATGAGTCATCTTTCTGGTGCCATTTCTTTGCCTACATAAAATACAGTTTTGACCAAATGAACTGTATGATGCTTTCTAATCCCAGTGTATTCTAATCCTAGGTGAGTTGAAAAAAATGATTTTCAATTGTTTTTATTATTATTATTTTTTTTTTTTGGCTTGTTTGACCCTTGGTATGAAAACATCACGGATGCACACTCATTTCTTAGATTCTGCAAACCCCTCAAGTGCCCCAGGGTCTGGAGCACCTGGTGAGAAGGAGGTCAGTGGCTATACCCTGCTGTCCCCCGATTTTCACACCCCTGAAAAGACAGGCCAGAGGTTTCCCGTCTTGAGGCATTGGCGACGTGATCTCCACTAAGCACGTAAAGTTCTTTTTCAAAAATAACATATGCCGGGCCGCCTGGGTGGTTCAGTCAGTTAAGCGTCTGACTTCAGCTCAGGTCATGATCTCACAGGTCGTGGGTTCCAGCCCCGTGTCGGGCTCTGTGCTGACAGCTGGGAGCCTGGAGCCTGCTTCGGATTCTGTGCCTCCTTCTCTCTCTGCCCCTCCCCTGCTCGTGCTCTCTCTCTCTCTCAAAGATAAATAAATATTTTTTAAAAAATCAAAAACAAATAACATATGCTCCTGAGCAAATGTGATTAGGGGTCTCCAAAGGTTCAGGAAAAGCCGAGGTAAGAGTTCAGACTTTCATAATCTTGTAAGCGCACTTGGCAAACTGGGTTAATAACTAACTGGGTTAAGTGACTCAGAGAAAATTCCCACATCCTACTTGTGGTCACCGTAGTGGTGCTGCTCTGAGGCCTGTGTTTGGTCTTAAAATAGTGCCTTGAGATCTTTGACTAGCCTTATCTCAGAGTTTGAATCACCTTTGGTCTCTTCCTAAGGTCTTTGTGAAATTAGGAGCACTATTTCACTCATTTTGTGGACAGTGAAAATCACTAGAAGTTTCAGGTAAAGCTGAGCTGTGATGCTGTCTCTATAGGGCCTTAGCTGACCCCAGACAGTTTTGAAGCTGGGATGACCCTTCACAGTTGTCCCCAGTTGTGGCCAGGGGATCAGGCCTTTATTCTCCCCCATCTATCAGCCATTGCACGCTGGCCTCTCCGGGAAGAGGGTGTGGCCTTGAGCAGGTGGCTCTCTACAGAGATAAGCCCTCCAGGCAGCAGATGGTGGAAGGCGTCTTTCAGCAGCACTCCAGCGACCGAGACTGTCTTTGGTCCTGTGTCAGGGCATCCCAGTGTCCACCATAGGGAACTCGAGGAGAAGGGCATAATCCTTAGCTAAGAGAGATGTGACGTGCCATTGGTGCCTTCTGCCAGTCGTGCAAGTGCGAGCTCATCCCTGGCGGGGTGCTGTTGGGTTTCCTTCACTGCAGTTCTTTGCAAGGCTTTTCAGTCTAGCTGCCTGTGGTTCCCACACACACTCCCCGGTGCTCCTTTGGAAGGACACTCTTTTCAAGATGACCCATTACTAGGTCCTGTCTCCAGAGTCCACATTCTGTTCCTTGGAAAAATGTCTTTGCTTACTCTTGGTGACCAACCAGCGTGGCTTTGTCCTGTTTTTAGCACTGGAGTCTCACATCTCGGGAGGTCTTTCAGTCCTGGATGGATCGGGACGGCTGGTCACCCCAGAACCTACAGATCCAAAGCAGCTACAGCATCACACATTTAGACTTTTCCAGTGCGAATCAAACACCCATTTCCATGCCCGCCAAACTCTGGAGACTCATGCAAAATCTTCCAAGTGGGCCCTGCGAAGCCTTGGCACTAGGCTTGAGGCAGAGGGGAAGTGTATGCTCCCGTCTCCCTTGAAGTGGGAAGCAGAACACAACAGCTAATGCTCCAAAGAAAGCCTGTCTTGGGCCAGCATTTCCATGTCCCTTAACATCTTCTTATCTAGCCTAGAAGTGGGTCATGAGCTACATCTTACAAGATCTGTTAGCTCATCTGCTTAGGATGGAGTAAGGTAAACTCTCTGGGTAGGAGTCCCCGAGGGACCATGTGCCGGCAGGAGACCATTCCTTGGGGGCCTGCTGGTAGTTTTCAGGAGGTAAGTTGGACAGAAATCCACTTCTCAGCACTAGCGTTCATTTCAATATTTCTTCTTTCGGGCTCGATGGCCTTGGGCCAGAAACTTTAAGAGTTAGGCGCATAAGGCTCACCCAAGGATTCTGTTAAAAATGTAGATTATCTGAGCTTAAACACGAAAAGATGCTCAACTTCATTTATGATACGAGAAATGCATACTGAAACTCACAGAATACCATTCTAACTGTCCAACTGGCAAACACGTGACACTTTCTTTCAGCAACACTAAGGGAAGAATCGGGGCTCTCATACGTTATTGGCCTAGTCCCTGTGAAGAAATGTTTGGCAATATCTAACGAAACTACAGGTGCATTTACCCTTTGATCTAGAAACCCCACTTCTGATCATCTGTCCCACAGAAACAACTGTACACATAACTGACTTACATAGTCATTTATTGTGACATTGTAATAGCAAGAGATTAGAAAAAACCCAAGTACAAAACAATAAGAGACCTGTTATTAAACCATAGTAGATTCATACAATGGAATATCATACAACAGTATAAAAATATATAATGGGAGTATCTGTACACTCCTAACATGAAGAGACCTTTAGCATGTAGTGTTATGTGAAAAAAATTAAATAACAGGTTGCAGATATATATATTTAACTTTTGCAAGAAAGGGGGAAATAAGAATATATTTGCATGTTTGCATTAAGGAAAAAAGGATAATATAAGGGACAAGGGGGAAAGAACGTGATGGGGGAGAGGGACTTAGGAGAGTAGTCTAAATGCTTTGCTATGTTGGGGCGCCTGGGTGGCTCAGTCGGTTAAGCGGCCGACTTCGGCTCAGGTCATGATCTTGCGGTCTGTGAGTTCTAGCCCCGCATCGGGCTCTGTGCTGACTGCTCAGAGCCTGGACCCTGCTTCAGATTCTGTGTCTCCCTCTCTGACCCTCCCCTGTTCATGCTCTGTCTCTCCCTGTCTCAAAAATAAACGTTAAAAAAAAATTTTTAAAAAAATGCTTTGCTATGTTTATGTCCTATACACTTGATTTTTGAACCATGCAAACTGTGTGCTATTCAATAAAGCAGTTTAGAACGATGTGGATTTCCAAACCTATCCCCTTACCCAATTCTAATTTACTGATTCTAGGGCGGGACACAGAATTCTGTATTTTTGTAGAGATTTGGAGGCAGATGAGCCAAGAAACACACAAGGAGAAAGATGCTCTACATGAACCTTCTCCTACGTTATTTTACTAGCATTTGGTTTTAACCATTCAGTTGAACTAAATTAATAAATATTTGATGGCACATCGTGTTCCAGGAAAGGCCACTGGGGAGGGACCAGTAGAATTGACCGGAGGACCCTAATGGCATCAGTGGATGTGTGGTGCAGTATGGAGTGAGGTCGGAAACCCATCTAGAAACCGGTCACATGGCCAAGAAGGCTGTCCAAGTGGTAGACAGCCCATGGGGAAGCTGTGTGCTCCCACCTGTCCTTAAAGAGTCTAAGACATTTCCGCAGGAGTATCTGCGTTCTCAATGTTACGGAAGCAGCAGACTAGAGGAGAATTATTTAAAAAATCAAGCATTGGCAGCTGGGGCAATGTTCTGGGTTGAAGTGTGTCCCCCAAAAAGATGGGTTGAAGTCTTAACCCCTGGTATACGTGAATGTAAACTTAGTTGGAAAGAGGGTCTTTGCAGGTGTAATCATGTTAAAATGAGGTCACAGGGTGGGCCCTAGATTCCACATGACTGGTGCCTACGGAGAGGGAAATTTGGATACTGAGGTACAGCGACACACAGACACGTAGTAAAGAAGGCCATGTGACGACAGGCACAGGTTGGTATGATGCAGCTGTAGACTGAGGAGCACCGGGTGTGCTGGCAACCAGCTGAAGCGAGGACGAGGCAGGGAAGGATTTGTCCCTAGAGCTTTCAGAGGGAGTGTGGGCCCTGCCAACACGTTAATTTTGGATTTCAAGCCTCAGGAAGGATGAGAGAATAAATGTCTATTGTTGTGAGCCCCCCATTTTGTGGTAGCTGGTCACGGCTGCCCTAGGAGACTGATACACTAATGCAGGTGGTGAGGAAGAAAAGTAAAGGCAAAAAGAATTCCAGGCCTCACGAGCTAGAGAACAGGGATCCCTCTAATCCCTGGCTGGAGGGATTAGAAAGGATGGGGAGCTGGGTTTTAACTCACCAAGTTTTAGGCACAAGCAGGCCTAGAAGAACTGATAGATTCTGTGAGGAATTGCCCACGATGTCAGAAGGGGGATCAGCGTGTATTCTGTGCATCACCGTCTATCAACCAAGGGTTCGTCGATGCCTTCTAGCTCCACAGCCCTGCGTCTCTGAGGGTGCTAAGGAGGTAGAAGAATGAAATCCCTCCCCTCAGGAAGCTCATGTCATACAATTGAGAGATGGGGCCTACATATGGGAAGAATAAGTCATCTTAAAAGGAGTAAATACCTCACAAATGGGTATAAGTTTACACTTTAGAGGGAGTGTTGTGCTAGCAAATATTTAACAACTGGCTTTCCAAAAAAGGAAACTCTGATATGTATTGTTTGACACTGTTTTATTATTTTGTTTTATTTTATTTTATTATTTATTAATTTTATTTTATTACTTTATTTTGGGGGGGGGGTGGCAAAGAGAGAGGGAGACAGAATCCCAAGCAGATTCCGTGCTGTCAGTGCAGAGCCCAATACGAAGTGGGGCTTGAACTCATGAACTGTGACATCATGACCTGAGCTGAAACCAAGAGTCAGACGCTTAACCGACGGAGCCACCCAGGCGCCCAGTCGGCCTTTGGAGTCCGTGTGAGCTGCTGTGAGCTGGCTCCAGCACCCCACCAAGCTGAGAACCCTGAAGCCAAGGGAAGGAGGATTGCAGGAGGAAACAGAAGCTTAGCAAGATCTCAAGGACAGGCAGATTCAGGAGGAAGGGAAGAACCTTCCACAAGAAGCAGCTTGAGTGAGATTCAAGAGAGGAAATGGAGAGAAAGGCTCTGAGCCAGATGGGTCTGAGGTCAGGTCCGAGCACAGGCGCTTATTAGCTGTGTGAGCCAGACCTCCGCTTACTCATCTGCAAAATAGTACCCATTACACAGGATTATATGACACAGGCATGTTACTCGGTATATAATAGACACTCAAAAATGTTGTTGCCCTAAGCAGTGAGCTGAATGGTTTTGTTGAAGTGTCGTAGGGATGTAGTGATAAAGCTCTAAACACACACACACACACACACACACACAATTCATATATACATATACATGTATATATACACACATATGAATATGTGTACGTATATATTATACATACACATATGATTACAAACATATAAATATACATATACATAGTTCTCCATTTACTAAGACAAGGCTGCATGGTCAGGCATGGGGAGGTATTTCGTTCTCCTTGAATGTAGGTTAGGAGACCTCCAGAGCATTACCTCATTCCTGTTTAGTTCTTCAAGGACAGCCGAGGGATGAGAACTTAGGAGAGAAACATCCTGCCCAGGCCTTTGAGGCAACAAACAACTCCGGCAGGACCGGAAAAAGTGCTCACGTGAAGACGGGTTCTTTCCAGACTTGTTGACAAAAGGGATTTTAGGTCAGCGTTTATCCTTCAGGAAACAACAGGGAAACAGGACCCATTCTGCATTCTGTCAACGAGGTGAGCAACCATTTCAGAACTGGAGCAAATTCCTGGCACTGAACAAAAGCAAGTGTCATTTGAGGTTGTGATGGAGTTGAGCAGGGGCATCGGAACGTGTCTTTTGATTTGGGTTGAGTCACTGGGTAGACAGAAAGAGCTCCTCTGTAGTTCAGTTGTTTCTAGTTTAGCAACTCGATTCAAAATTAAATTCTCCAGCTACAAGCTTAAGTGCACATCATGGCTCATCCAGGAACTGGGCTAGATGAGTAAATTGCCCTGTACAACCCATCACCACTGCGAGAAAAACGATGGTAGTAATCTTATGTTTGTTGTCCCACTTACTTGTACTCACCTTGTGAGTTCAAAGAATTAAAGGAGACTTTTGGATCTGCATGGCCACTTACGCCAAAACGTGTGAAGATTGGTTGTCCCTGGGAGGAAATCAGAATTGCTGAAAGCCAAGGATGATCTGTGACAAAGAACAAATGAGAAAAAAAGTCCAGAACCAAGCCATAAAGGTCATTCCCATCAAAGATGAGCTGAAATGGCACCTAGGACACAGAGGGTTGACAAGGGAAGGCCCGGGAATACAACAGGATTATGAAGGACACTTAGAATATGAGGGAGAAGAGCATACCAAGCAAATGGAACAATCTGAACGCAGCTAGAAAACAAAAATGGCAAACTCAAAAGGCTATGGGTGGTGTAGTGACGGGCCAGGTAGGAGGCAGGCCAGGCTGCTGCCATTATGTCCAAGCTTAGTGCCTTCAGCTGCTGTCTGAGCTTGATGCAAAGGCTACGTGAAATAGATGTGGGGGCCACAGAGGGACCTCATGCCACCAGCTTTCCACCTGAGATGTGGAGGGAGGTAGGGCTAAGCCTAGTTCATGAGGTAGGAAATGGGAAGACAGATAGCATTTGTGGGACGGGGCTGAAGGCAGGGCTGGGTCCTACAGCAGGGGATGGGAGGATGAGGGAGATGCTGGCAAACGTGATGATTAAAAATATTCCTGCTTCCTTTGTGTTACATTGAAACTATATATTTAAAAAGAATTATGGAAAGAGCCCAGATGTCCATCGACTGATGAATGGATAAAGAAGATGTGATACACACACACACACACACACACACACACACACACACAATGGAATACTCCTCAGCGATGAAAAAGAATGAAATCTTGCCATTTGCAACCATGTGGATGGAACTAGAGGGTATTATGCTATGCTAAGTAAGTCAGTCAGGGAAAGACAAATATCATATGATTTCACTCATATGTGGAATTTAAGAAACACAACGGATGGGGGCAGAGTGTCTGACTTCAGCTCAGGTCATGATCCTGCCATTCGTGGGTCGGAGCCCCACAGCTGGCTCACTGCTGTCGGTCTGTCGGTAGAGAACCCACTTTGGATCCTCTGTCTCCCTCTCTCTGCCCCTCCCCTGCTTGTGCTCTCACAAAAATAAATAAATATTAAAAAAAAAAAAAGGAACACAACAGACGAACGTAGGGGAAGGAAAGGAAAAATAAGACAGAAACACAGAGAGAAGCAAACTGTAAAAGACTCTTAAATACAGAGAACAAACTGAGGGTTGTTGGAGGGGAAGTGGGTGGGGGATGGGTTAAAAGGGTGACGGGCATTAAGGGGAACACTTTTTGGGATGAGCACTGGGTGTCATATGCAAGAGATGAATCACTGGGTTCTACCCCTAAAACCAAGACTACACTGTATGTCAACTAACTTGAATTTATATTAAAAAAATAAAAAAATGAAAAAGAATTATGTTTTCCAATGCAAATGTGTTCAGAGCAGCAAGGTAGGATAAGTGAACATTTGTATACTTTAGCTGGACATTGGTGTTCATCTATGTATTGTTTTGAACAACAGAGGGCCTGATTTTGTTGTCAATTGTGGAAGAAAATGCATACACGTGGGTGCCTCTCTTGAATTTCCCTGATTTAGTCATCTTAAGTGTTTTATACAAAAGGAAGGCCTCAAAACAGACAAAGTGAACCAAAGAAGTAACATCCAAGGCGCCTATTTCAATGGCTTGATTTTTATATAAGGTCATTTGAAAGGAACAAAACAGTTGAATTCTTTCTTTGGGAGTAACAGTTCAAAGGGGGAAGAAGAAGAACTTATATTTATTGTTATACCTATCAAGTACTATTCTTTTGACTACATATTTTAAAGAGATCATTTCATCTAACAGGCATCGTAATTTAAAAAAAATCTATAGATCAGGGAACGAAGATCTCCTGTGTTTTAGAAATTTGCTCAGGATTAACACAGTCTGTGGCAGGGCATGTGTGTAATTGGGACGGCTGGAGTGGAACACCCTGTGAACCATGTAAGAGGCACATGGTTTTGCTTTTGGAGTTTTTGGTCTTGGTCTAGGACTCAATGGTTAACAGCAGTGAAGCCACTGGCTTTTGTTGTTGTTAGTCAAAACTTCCCCTTTGGAGTTTAAAATTTCATGATGATTTTCTTTTGCACCAGCCGGGGTTCTACCAGAGAAATAGAACCAGTGGAGGATGGATGGAGGGATGGATGGATGCATGGGTGCATGGATGGATGGATGGATGGACGGACAGATAGGTTACAAGGAATTGGCTTACCAGGGCAGGAATTGGTAATGCAGTCCACCGATGGAATTTCTTCTTCCTCAGGGAAACCTCAGTTTGGCTCTGAAAGCCTTCAACTGATTGGATGAAACCCACAATATGGCAAAAAGATAATCTCCTCTGCTTAGAGTCAACCGATTGTAGGTGTTAAATACACCTACAAAAATACAGCTGACCCTCGAACAACATGGGTTGGAACTGCACAGGTCCACTTACACGTGGATTTGTTTCAACAAGGGTATCAAAAAACCTTTGTTGAGATTTACCACCATTTGAAAAAGCTCGAACATGACCTGCATAGGCTAGAAATACCAAAAAGCTTCAGAAAAAGTCAGGTGTGTCCTAGACTGGTAAAATCCCCAGTCTATTTTACCATTTACCACCATAAAGTATCCAAAAATCTATCATAAAAGTTGAAACTTACAAAAACGTATGCACACAAATACGTACAGACCGTACCGGGTGCCGTTTACGGTCAAGAGAAATGCGTACAAACATAAAGATGTAGTATTAAGTCACGACTGCATGAAATCAGCTATAGGACATGTGGGACCACTGTAAAAACTTCACACCACTTCTTGCACACCACTCACGATAGCTTCACTGCTATTGTAGTGAGCTCAGGTGTACCAAATATCCACTTAAAACACACTGTGACATCGGGGCGCCTGGGTGGCTCAGTCGGTTAAGATGTCGGACTCTTGATCTCAGGCTCAGGTCATGATCTCGTGGTTTGTGAGATGAGAGCTGAGAGCACGGAGCCCGCTTGGGGTTCTCCCTCTCCCTCTTTCTCTCTGCCCCTTCCCAGGGGCAAGTGCCCCTGCTCGCACGTGTGCTCTCTCTCTCTCAAAATAAATCGATAAACTTTTTAAAAAGTGTTAAGATAACAGGAGAAGCAGCTTCTGTCACCCGAAAGGCAGCAGACGAGTTTCCAGATGACATGAAGAAAATCATTGAGGAGAAAGACTATTTGCCTGAGCAGGTTTTTAGTGAAGGTGAAAGTGCCTTGTTCTGGAGAAAAAAAAAAATGCCACAAATAACATTTGTAAGTAAGGAAGAGAAGCGATCGGTAGGATTTGAGGCAGGAGGGGATAGGCTCACTACTGTTTTGTGCAAATGAAGTCAGGTTAATGATGAAGACTGCCCGTATCTCTAAAGCTAACTCCTGAGCCTTGAAGGGAAAAGATAAACGCTAGCTACCAATCTTTGGTTCTATAACAGGAAGACCTGGACAGCGAGAACCCTTTTTCTGGATTGGTTCCACCGATTCTTTGTCCTTGAAGTCAGGAAGTACCTTGTCAGTAAGGGGTTGCCTTTTAAAGTTCTTTTGATATTGAACAGTGCCCCTGGCCACCCAGAACGCTGTGAGTTCAACACCGAAAGTGTCAAAGTGGTCTACTTGCCCCAAAACACTATGTCTCTGATTCAGCCTCTAAAGCAGGGGCTCATAAGGATCTCTAAGGCTCATTACACATGACACTCTATGGAAAGGATTGTCAACACTGTGGAAGCGATCCCCAGTGGAGAGAACATCATGAAAGTCTGGAAGGATTACACCAGTGAAGATGCCATCACTGTTACAGAAAAAGCCATGAAAACCACCAAACCTCAAACAATCCATCCCTGCTGGAGAACACTGTGTCCAGATGTTGTGCACGACGTCACAGGATTTATGAAAGAGATTGTGGCAAAAAGACGGTGGGGGCGGGGGTGAGTGGGAATGAAGGATTTTAAGACGTGGATCTTACAGGAATTTAAGAGCTACTCGGCACAACACCAGAGGAACTAACGAGAGGGCTTGATGGATGCGAGCGCTTCCGAGCTGGTGTCAGATGATGAAGAAGAAGAAGATACAGAAAGAAAAAAACAGTGCCAGAAAACAAAGTGACGTTACATATTCTGGCAGAAGAGCTCTGCTTATTCAATGGCCTTTGACTTCTTTTATGACATGGATCTGTCTATCACATGGGCACCAAATCTAAAGCCAATGGCAGAAGAAGGGTTGGCAGGGAATGGAGACAATTTTAGAGAAACAATACAGCAAGAAAGTCCGGCAGAAATGATGACGTAGTTCCGCAAAGTTGCCCCGAGTGTGCCAACGTCTCCTGCTTTCTTTCCCTTCTACCTTCCCCACATCTTCTGCCTTTGCCGCCCCTGGGGCAGCAAACCTAACCCCTCTTCCTCTTCCTCCTCCTTCCCAGCCTACTCAATCCAAAGACAACAAGGATGAAAACCTTTATGAAGATCCACTTCCCCTCACCGAAGTCAATAATCAATATGCCACACAGTGAGTAAACGTATCTGCTGTGTGTGCCCGTGTCTTTGTGTGACAATCTAGTAACTGCGAGGCAAGAACTGTATGAGACGTAAGAACATTTTTCTTTAACTGAAGTGTGATTGACACACTATGTTAACACTGGTTTCGGGTATTCAGTGTAGTGATTTGACAACCCTGTAGTTATGCCGTGTTCACCACAAGCGTAGCCACCATCTGTCACCATGCAACGCATAATACCATTGGGTATATTCCCGATGCTGTACCTTTTATTCCCATGACTTATTCATTCCATAACCGGAAGCCTGTATCTCCCACTCCCCTTCACCAGTTTTGCCTATCCCTCAGCCCCCTCGCCTCTGGCAACCACCGGTGTGTTCTCTGTATTTATAGGTCTGTGTCTGCTTTTTGTTTGTTTGTTCATTCATTTGTTTTGTTTTGTTTTGTTTTAGATTTTCTTTTAGATTCCACAAGTAAGTGAAATCATCTAGTGTTTTTCTTTTTCAGCGTGAGTTGTTTCACTGAGCATAACACCCTCTAGGCCCATCCATGTTTTAACAAATGGCGAGATCTCATTAGTTTTTCTACAACTCAATGCCAAGAACCAAATAATCTGATTAAAAACGGGCAGAGGATCAGAATAGACATTTTCCAAAAAAGACTTACAGATGGCCAACAGACACTAATTATCAGGGAAATGCGTACCGAAACCGCATTGGGCTGTCACCTCACACCGATCAGAATGGCTGGCAGAAAGAAAGAAAGAAAGAAAGAAAGAAAGAAAGAAAGAAAGAAAAGAAAGAAAAGAAAAAAGAAAGAAAGAAAGAAAGAAAGAAAGAAAGAAAGGAAAGAAGAAAGAAAGAAAAGAAAGAAAGAAAAAGAAAGAAATAACAAGTGTTGCCGAGGATGTGGAGAAAAGGGAACACTTGTGTGTTGTTGCACACAAGGGAATGTAAACTGATGCAACCATTGTGGAAAACAGTATGACGATTCCTCAAAAAATTAAAAAGGGAAATAACAATTGATCTAGCAATTCCGCTACTGGGTATTGACACGAGGAAAATGAAAACACTAACTCAAAAAGATACGTACACCCTGAGTGTTTATTGCAGCGCTCTGTACTGTAGCCAAGATATGGAAGAAACCCCAGTGTCCATCGATAGATGAATAGATAAAGACGCTCTGGTACGTGTACACAATGGAATATTACTCAGTCACAAAAATATACGAGACGTTTTTGTACCACCATCATTGCCTAAGTATTCATCTTGTAGAACATGGTGTGTGAGGCTTGTATGGAAGCGGAGAGCCTGTCCTTACAGAAGCGTAAAGTGAGTGATATTTAATATAAAATTAACAGTGTTTTAGCTTTCTTACTGTTTTATAACTTTGCTTTCAAAGAATTACCTGACGGCACAGCATGCCTCTTGTTTATAATCGGAGAAACCGCGTATCAGCCTATCATCACAAGAACGTGGTTTGTAAGAAAATGTAATGATGTTTCTAGCACAGTATTATGGCTATGACCGTCATACTGTATGCCGTTAAAATTTTATAATAAGTCACTCCTTAGTGTATAGGCTGGGCTACCTTGAAGCAATGGCATCGACTGCACTAGACTATACCGTAAAGCAACCATATTGCTGCTTCTTCATTACTAATGCATGAATCATTATACCTGTCAATAAATATGAATTTCTTTTTCATGTAATCTTTTCCTTTTTGATGCCTAGTGTTAGTAATACATATAACATCTCCAGTGATTTGTGTCACAGAAGACTATCGATACAGGTACATCATGTACACAGGCGATTGTAGACTTATTGCCACGTTGATAAATATGGTTCTGTCCTGTGAATGTATTTTCTCTCCCTTATGATTTTCTGAAGAACATTTTCTTTTCTCTACCTTACTTTATTGTAAGAATACAGTGTATAATACATATAACAAACAAAACATATGCTAATTGACTTTATCAGTGAGGCTTCTGGTCAGCAGTAGACCATTAGTAGTTAAATTCCGGGGGAGTCCAACGGTATGCGTGGATTTTCCACTTCATGAGAATCTGTGCCCCCAACCCTTGCGTTGTTTGAGGGTCAACTGTATTTTGACAGAAAGCACCGGATTAGTAATTGGTGGAATATCTGTAAACTATAGCCTAGCCAAGCTGACACATAAAACTAATCATCGTATCCCCAAACTCACATAATTCTGTTTTATAATGCAAAGATAATCCTGACCGGGCAAAGGAAGCAGTGATGTTTTATGACACGTAGGGTCCTCTTCGTGGTCGGGAAAGATGTTTGGTTTCTTGCCACTCCGCGTGAGGGATGTTCCCAATGTGTGGCTTAGATGTGCCTTGGCGACCTGTGGCCCGGCCCAGTCCTAGGCTCCCTATCTTGGATTTTTAGAGAGAGGATCTGTAGGTATGCTAGCAGTTATTCTCACTACTTTTCCAGGAGGTTGATTTGGTTCATCAAGGAATCTAGAGCTCTTAGAATTTTCTATCATTGACCCAAATAGGAGCCTCAACAATCACAGCCTGGTTGTAGTGATTGGCTCTGAAAACCGATGTGCCGCCCCCACAGGACTTTCCTTCATAAATACAAATGAACCCAATTTGGAGAGTCCTGATCTGCCGGGACCCCATGCCCCAATGACCTTCAGGAGCTCAGGGGGGGCTAAAGTGGGTCAGTGACTTCATACGCTGATTGCACAGCTTTGAGAAAATGGTCACATCACCCGAATATCTTGTCTAGTGTCTGCTTGACTATAAACTCTCAAAAATATTTCCTAATGATGGTTACTTCTTTTTTTTTTTTTTTTTTTAATTTTTTTTTTTTCAACGTTTATTTATTTTTGGGACCGAGAGAGACAGAGCATGAACGGGGGAGGGGCAGAGAGAGAGGGAGACACAGAATCGGAAACAGGCTCCAGGCTCTGAGCCATCAGCCCAGAGCCTGACGCAGGGCTCGAACTCACGGACCGCAAGATCGTGACCTGGCTGAAGTCGGACGCTTAACCGACTGCGCCACCCAGGCGCCCAAATGATGGTTACTTCTGAGAAACATCTATGACCAGTACTCAGTCAGCAAATACTTCTTCCTGATAGATCGGTATCATTTTAAAATGTGCGTCGAGGCGCCTGGGTGGCTTATTCGGTTGAGTGTCTGACTCTTGATTATGGCTCAAATCATGATCCCAGCGTCATGGGATCAAGCCCCGCGTTGGGCTCCACCCTGAGTAGGGAGCCTGCTTCAGATTCTCCTTCTCTCCCTCTCCCTCTGCTCCTCTCCCCCGCTCATGCTCTCTCTCTAAAATTAAAAATATAATGGTAAATTAAATAAATAAACTGTGCACGTGCCCGGAAGTGTATTCACGAGGCAAAAACTAGTTTCTTGTTCTTGCTTTGTGTTTCTGCTTTCTTTTTTCTTTCTTGCCTTGCTCCCTTTCTTTTTATCTCTACATTGTTGTTCTTTCTGTTAGAGGCTTCTAGTGGGCCGAGGGGGACCGTGTATTCATACACTAGTATTTGTTTATAGTACCTCAGTAACAATTTACATAATTTTATTGAAATTTTTACTACAATGGAATTGTATGTGGAAATGTGTAAATTTCTATGTGGAAATGCCCTTTTAATGCTATTTTATTGACAATATTAATTTTCCTGGATGATGATCTGACAATTATCATATGACGCTTCTCTTCAAGAGCCATCTGGAGTTGCCTGTTGTCTGTGCATTAAGTCTGCACCACCTGCATGGATTTCAAGGCTGGCAATCATCTAACTTCACCTCTCCTGACAGCTCCGTGTCCCATGAGCCTCCAGCATGATTTTTCTCCCCTGCTACCTGCTCACTCATGGCTTTCTTCCTGTCTTGCTTCTGTGGTTTCCCACCTAGACTGCCTTCTCCTTGGCATTTCATTTTATTCAAACCCGAGCATCAAAGCTGCTCTCAATCCTCACCTTTTCTCTGCAGCATTTTCCCTCCCATGCTAATTCTTTCTATTTTCACCTCTTCCTTTCTGACCCCCAAAGTATTTATCGCCTTGTTGTACGAATCTGGTGCTTGATTCTGTCTTTTCTTGTCCTCTAGTCCAGTGCTTCTCAAACTTTGATGGGCAGAAGAATCATCTGGTTTCTCAAAAAATTAAAACTTAAATGACCATATGATCTAGCATTTCCACTTCTGGGTATTTCCCCACAAGATTTGAAGGCAGGATCTTGAAGAGATCATTTGTACATCCAGGTTTAGAGCAGCACGATTCACAATCGCCAAGAGGTGAAAACTGTCCAAGTTTACATAGATGGATGAATGGCTAAGCAAATGTGATGCACACACACACACACACACACACACACACACACAGGAATATTACTCAGCCTTAAAAAGGAAGGGAATTCCTAAACACGCTACAACAGGGCACTCTGCTAAGTGAAATAAGTCAGTCACAAAAAAAGACAAATACTATGTAATTTCACTTCGATGGGGTGTCTAGCGTAGTCAAATTCATAGGCAGAAAAAAGAAGGGTGGTTTATAGGGGCTAGGAGAAGGAGAGGGGGGATTTGTTTAATGGATACAGTGTTTTAGATTTGCCAGCAAAAACTGTTCTGGATGTTGGTTGTATAATACTGGGAATGTAAACACGACTGACCTGCACACTTAAAAATGGCTACGATGGTAAATTTTACTCCATGTGTATTTTCTCATTATTTTCTAAAATAAAAGAATACTCTGGGAAGAGAATATAAAGGTTCTGAAGGTTCTAGGCCCACCCCCGAGATTCCTATATTTGGTGTTTTTGTCTGGGTGGGAGGAGGAGAGGAATCTCCATTTTAATTATCACTGTCAGGTGCATGGAAGCTGGCGGTCTTTAGGACAAGGTCAGAGATGCCTCTGGCTTTGGCACGTATGTTAAGCGTGGTCCCCACGACGGCTGATGCTTCACAATAAAAGGAAGGAAATCAGTATTTCATGAATACCTAGATGTGAAGCACTTAACTTTCACCGAAGCAGTTGAAATTATGTACATTTTGTATATAAGACAACCGAGGACGAAAGCTGTAGTCTGCCCATGATCACCAAGACGAGAAGCCGAAGAGCCGGGAGTTAAACCCAGGTGTGGTGGAGACACTGTCAGGTGTCTACACGTCACTTCCTGTTCTCGGGCACACAGGGATGCTGGGCTTCCAGCCTCAGTGGCACTTGCACTGTGGCTCCCGCCATGTGACTGAACTCTGGCCGGTACAAAAGAAGCTTCCAGACCTGGCTCTTAAAAACATCCTGCTTAGTCCCCCGGACCTCCCTTCTTCCATGGCCAGTGTGAAGGATGTGAGTTCCGGACGGCAGTCCTGTGACGTGGAGAGTGGTCCGCAGACCTGCCCCAGACTGTAAGGTGAGTCAGAAATGGGTATTTACTGGGTTAAGCCAATGGGATCTTGCAGTTTATTTGTTAACACAGCGTATTTTATCCAAGCTAAATCCATCCTTGTCCTTTTCATGGCAGTAGGTCACTTCCTAAAGTCTAGAAAATAAATATCTCTTGTATTTCCCACAGCCCCAAGGATGGTGTTCAACTTACAGAAGTTTCTCCCCGCCCTTAAAAAAAAAAACCCAGGGCGCCTGGGTGGCGCAGTCGGTTAAGCGTCCGACTTCAGCCAGGTCGCGATCTCGCGGTCCGTGAGTTCGAGCCCCGCGTCGGGCTCTGGGCTGATGGCTCAGAGCCTGGAGCCTGTTTCTGATTCTGTGTCTCCCTCTCTCTCTGCCCCTCGCCCGTTCATGCTCTGTCTCTCTCTGTCCCAAAAATAAATAAACGTTGAAAAAAAAAAAACAAAAAACAAAACAAAACAAAACCCAAATAACCTTTTGGCACCGAGGTGGTTTATGAAAGTGACAGAAATTCCAGGTCGTAAGAGGATGAGCTGGAAAACCCACCCCTCTGGCAGTTGGAGTGGCCCATTTAAGTAGTTTGTAACTTCAATTTCCTACTCCCACCTATGTCCCCAGTTCTGTTTCTCCAATTGCTCGTGTCATTTTTCGAAACTCTCAGGAAGCCAGTGTTTTAGTTTTAGCCAACCCAAAGCGAAACAAAACACTTAAAAAAACATTCGTGATTATTTGCAAATAAATTATTGTGGCCAAATGAGTCGGATGCTCAGAGCTGAGCTCATGTAGAGCAAATTAGATACATTCCGGAATAACCAAAGTCATCTTCAAGGCCGTCTGTGGAGCGAGCCTGCCAGGCTGTAGAGCTTCTGATGAACACATGGCCTCACACACGAAAACAGGAAATGGAAGTGGGAGATTTATGTTTGGGCAAGTGGAAGAAATGAGGACAAACAAGGGCAGCTTCCCAAAAGCTGGAGTCCTCCAATGTATTATTTTGCAAAATGTTTTCTGGCATTGTGTCTTCTCTTTGGTATGGGTCCATGTGGCAAAGACATCAGTGAGCCCCAATAGCTATTTTCCCCCTTTTCTTCAGTAGCAGGATCACCAATACTTAGCCGGGCACACGGCCCTACTAAATATAGTTCCCAGTCTCATCTGCCAGCTGTTTGCAGCCACAGAACTAAGTTCTGGCAAATGGGATATGAGAGGAAGTGATATCCACAAGATCTAAGGGACAGGGGCCACTTCTGTCCCTATTACCCATTCAGCATTGGGATAATAGGTCTGATGGCCAATGATCCGTCTTGGATCATAAGAATGAGGACCAGATCTTTGAGCTGGTGGAACAGAAAATTGGAGGCACTTAGGGCCCAGATGATCCTAGAGTCACCATAAAAGCCCTGAACTGTCTACACTCAGACTTTTCACAAGAGAAAAATGGCCTCTCTCCCCCCCATCATGTTTGAGCCGCTATGATTTGGAACCTTAAAGTTAGTGGTAAGTTGGGTCTAACTAATATAGTGAGCAAATTTCTGGCTTGGTTAAATGTCTTGTTTATTGTCTAAAACGCACATACTTGATCCATAATGCAGAAACAGGTAAACGACGCATGTGTGTCAATCTGTAGTTTACATTAAAAAAAAAATAGTCAAGTGCTAGAAACTAGTTTGGAAATCTTGCCACTGAATATTTACACCTGAACACTGTAAACACACATCAAACTCATAGTTTTCATGGCAGTAAATAGTTTATGCCCCAATCAAAATTTAAAAAGGGTTAGGGTTTGTATTACACCGAAAACCAGGTTGTAATTTTTAAGCTATAAACAAAAGCATCTTTGCTCGCAGCACTATTTTGTTTCCTTAATTATTATGAAGTTAATGCTTGACGACAAAAAGTTAATGAATCAGAGGGGGAGTTTCCAAATGCAATACAAGCTCACATGTACACACACACACACACACACACACAGGCATACACAAAATTAAAATTGTGCATTCTTGTTTACATAGCTCCAATTCAGCTGGAGAAAAAAGAAAAAGATGTTGGCCTATGACAGTTTTACTTTGCAGATTCAGAATGCTAAATGCTATTAGCACATAAAGTCTTCTTTGAGCTCTGCTTTTTGTCATGTGAGAACAAATACATGTTTTATGAAAGAATAAATGTGTACATCTCAGCCTGGATTTTTTTTTTCCTCCTTTCTTAACGACAGAATCAGATTCATCTAAATAACGAATTTAGTTCAATAATCGTTCCTTGAATTCCTATGTGTGATGGGCTATAGGCAAGCCCCTGGTGACACGAAGACAAGTGAGTCGTGGCTGAGACCGTGTCCAGAGTGCTCACAGAGGGGCCAAGGATGCAAAGAGCCGTGTATGATACACAGGGTCTCTGCAGTCCAAAACCCATATTACGAGCAAAATGCTCTGGGAACAGAAGGAAGCAGTTGATCCCATCTGGGGTGAGAGGAGACCCCCCAAGGAAGTCTTGCGGAATGAATAGAGTATCTGCTGGCACAGGAAGTGGAGGAGATATTCCCAAGAAAGAACAGCAAGCGTGAAGCAGTGGAGGGTTGTGAGTGCACATCTCTCCTGGGAAAATGGGACGCAGCCAGGAGGCCTCGGCCATCACTGGTGGCCAGGAGAAGGTGCGTCTTGATCCGGAAGGTAGGAGCTGGGCGGCCATCTCCACACCCAGCACCCACTCCACCTAGAGACGGAGCATTTAGAAGCTATTACATGTTAGAAAACATGGTTTTCTGCTTGAGACTTGGGAGGGGATAGAATACATTGATGACAAACCTGTAAGGGCTCTTCATCGTAACCAGGCAAAAGTCTAATCCCACCGTGAAGCCCTCAGGCTCACTTGAATCTGGTGCCAATCTCACTCAGTCTCATCTTCCGCTACTCTCCCTCTCTTCCTTCCCCAGTGCAGCTGCATTGCCAGATGTGGTGTCCTTGCTAGAGCAGGCCAACACAGCCTCGGCTTCAAGGCATGCAGCCATTGATGTGGTGAATGGTTTCTTTTCCATTCTTTTTCCGGATCAGACACGTTGTTATTCATGGTGGATGGACAAGAGTCTATGTTTATGGTGTTGCCCCAGACCTATGCTAACTCTCCTGCCATCCGTCATAATATCTCCACAGGGACCTGAACCACTGGACATTCCACAGATGACCGCTCATGGTCTGTTACACCAACGACATTATTTTAACCAAATGAGCAAGACATGCCTGGCAGATTGGAGGCCTTGGTGTGCTTCTTGAAAGTGGGAGGCGGACTCTAGGAAGATTCGGGGATCTGTCATGTCAGTGATGTGTTTACGAGTGTGCCAGAAAACCCCGTGGAATTAAAGGACAAATCATTGCATCTATTACGTCTCAATACTACAAAGGTAGCCCAGCTCTTGGCAGGCCACGTCTGGCTCCGGGACCGGCACGTGTCACAATTGAGGATGCTCTCTGACCCATTTACTAAGTACCACGAAAGGCTGCAAGGTTTGAATCAGGCCCAGAGCAGGAAAGGGCTCTGAATAAGTCCAGACAGAAGTACGAGCATCCCTGACACGTAGGCTGGTTGCTCCAGAAGACACCATCGTAGTTGAAGTACCTGTGGCGGGAAGAGTCACTTTGTGGAGCTGGAGGCAAGCCCCAGTAGAAGCGTCTCAATGTAGACCATAGAGTTTTGGGGAAAGCTCATGCCTTCTATAGGAGGGGATTCTACAGCAATGGAAAACATCTCTCGGTGTGCCACTTCCTCTGGTAAAGATAGAGCATTTGACCGTGGGACATCAAATGTCTAGGTGTTCAGAGCCGCCCCTCGTGAGCAAGGTCCTGGGAGGCTCACAAGCCAAAAGGCTGGACAGATCCAGTAGCAACCCACTGTAAAGGAGAGGAGGACATTCAGGACTGACAGTGAGCAGGGCCAGAGGGTATAAACAAGCTGTAGGCCAAAGTCATCGAAAACAGGAAGGTCTGAGAAACTGTCACAGCCAAGAGGAAACCAAGGAGACGTGACGACTAAATGTCATGGGATGCGTGGGATGCTGGAACGGAACAAAGACACCAGGTAGACACTAAGGACATCTGAATAAACTAAAGACTTTAGTTAATAATAATGTGGCAGTATTCACTCATTAATTGCAACAAACATACTAATAAAAGATGTTAATGATGGGAAATGGGGGCACCTGAGTGGCTCAGTTGGTTAAGCATCAGACTCTTGATTTCGGCTCAGGTCTTGACCTCATGGTTCATGGGATCAAACCATGCATCAGGTTCCACACTTTTTTTTTTAAAGGGGGATATTGAGTATAGGATATGGGTGTTTTCTATCTTCTCAATTTTTCTGTAAGCCTAAACCTGTTCTAAAAATTAAGTCTATTAATAAAAAAAAGATGTAACAACCAACTAACTAATCTTTGATTCTTATTTCACACCATATATAAAAATCAATTCAAAATGGCACTAAATGTAAAACCTAAAAATATAAAGTTTCTATATATAAAAAAATATAAAACAGAGGAGGACATGTTTGTGACCAGGGGTTAGACAAAGATTTCTTAGGACTCAAAAGGCACAGATCATATAAGAAAAAAAATGATCAATTGGGCTTCATCAAAATGAAAACTCTACTTTCAAAAAATATTGTTAAGAAAATGAAAAGATGAGTGACAGACTGGGAGAAACACTCTCAATACATATTATTAACAAAGCATTTGCATCTAGAATGTATCAAGAACTTTTATAATTCAAAAATAAAACAAACACTATAGTTCAGTGTGGGAAAATGGTCTTTTCAAAAAAATGTTTTAGGGGGCGCCTGGGTGGCTCCGTCAGTTACCAACTCTTGATTTCAGCTCAGATCATGACCCCGCAGTTGGTGAGTTCGAGCCCTGTGTTGGGCTCTGTGCTGACGGCCCGGAGCCGACTTGGGATTCTCTGCCTCTCTCTCTCTCTCTCTCAAAAATATATAAATAAACATTTAAAAAATAATAAATGGTTTTAGGTTAGTTAGAGATCTTAAGGGAAAAAAAAGAGAAACTTTGACCCCTAGTTCACACTGTATGCGTATCTATGTATATCTTCAATTAAATAAAATCTAATAAAATTAAATTAACCAAAATTTTATTTTTTCCTTCAAAAAATTAATGAAAACACAAATCATGAGCTGAGAGAAAATATTCTCTCTCTCTCGCTCTCTATGTATATGTATACATATACATATATATGTATGTATACATACATACATACGTATGTATACATATGTATGTATATGTATATGTACTTTGGATGATATATATACATATATATGTATTTTGGATGATATATACACATATATATGTATGTATACATATATATGTATATGTATGTATATATATGTATATATGTATATATGTATGTATATGTATGTATATATATCATCCAAAATATTTTCCATAGAAATAATATATAAAGAATACGCTGATCTGATGTTTCCCCAAAGCTAATAAACATATGAAAAGATGTTCAGCATTATTAGTCATCAGGGAAAGGCACATTAAAAACACAATGGGATCCTATTACACATCATTAGAATTGTCTGTGAGAATGTTAAAAGGACAATCAGGTTGGAAAACAGTAATTCTGGAGGCTGAGAAGTCCCACAATTTGCTGTCAACAGCTGGAGACCGGGGAAAGCTTGTGGTATGATTCAGTCCAAGCCCAAGGGTCTGAGAACCGGGGAGCAGATGGCAGTTCGAGGGCCGGAGAAGATGAGATGAGATGTCTCCCCTCACAGGATGAGGCCGAAGAAAGAGATGGGTTCTCCCTTCCTCCACCTTTGGGTCTGTTGTAGGCCCTCAACAGATTGGATTTTTGTTCCCTTGTAGGCCCTCAACAGATTGGGTGATGCCCCCCTACACTGGGGAGGGCCATCGGCTTTACTGAATCCATTGATTCAAACGTTCATTTCATCCAGAAACACCCTCACAGACAATAAGGTTTGATCTGGGCACTCTGTGGCCAGTTGGGTTGACACAATCAAAAATGGAAAGTACGTAAAGTCAAGAGCCACAGCCATTAACCTTCACAGGTTTACCAAGAGAAATAAAAATATGCATCCACATGAAGACTTGTGCACAAATGTCCATAGCAGATTTGTTCATAACATAACAGAGACTAGAAACAGCATACATGTCCATCAGCAGGTGAATAGATAAACTGGGCTTATGTATGCAATAGACCATCACTCATCAATAAGATGATACAGGCAGTAACATAGATGAATCTTAAAACCATTGTACTGAGCTAGTGAGAGAAGCAGGGCACAAAGGATATATACATATGGTTCCAATGACAGGAACTTCTAGACAAGACCAGTCTAATCTATGGTGATGCAATGGTTGAAACAGTTCCTACTTCTACCAACATATAAGTGTCCCTTCCTTGGTACCCTCTGTATCTCCAGTCACTGCTGCACCTTTATTTTTTGGCCATTCCAGTGGATGAAAAGCATAATTTCCAAGTTGTGAGATGACCTTTTTTGTATACTATGCAGTAGGAATCGCGACCGAAGACCACACTGCAGACTTACGTCCTAAAAGTCATTGCAAACGCAGCTTTCGCTGGTGAGTCATTAGGGTGATCCTTTTATGCCTTTTCCTGTTTTCCATTTCTAGATAATTATCCACACATTCTACTTTTCCCTAAGAATTTCAACGATTTCAGTTTCGTTCCAATCTCGTAGTCAGTGTTCATCTTTTAGTTCTTTGTTTATTTTTGTCACTATGCTCATGCTTACCAAATCCTGGATCCGTAGAAGGACGGCAGAACTTTAGGGCTGAACTGTGCACGTAGCACTGAGGGTTGCTGTAACCCAAGCACCTGCATCAGAACGCCCTCCCCATTTTTTGACGCGGACGATGGCTGTTTCCAGCATCTTATAAACAGTGTGCTATAAATGCAGCTTCACAACGGGCCCCGCAGCCTCGTCCCAACCCCGTTGCTGTCCCTAAGCTGCTCCTTCCATGGGAATGACAGAGCCATGGCTGATGGTAGTCCAACCGTCGCATAGTCCAACCGTCGCATAGTCCAACCGTCACATAGTCCAACCGTCACACCCCTAGACGACCGCCATTTCTAGTCCTCTGCCTTTTCATTAGCAGCATTGTACTGTGTCTGAGGCCTTCACAGGGGGTGCCCAGACTTGCAGTTCCCCACACGGCAAATCTTTGGGAACTACTAAAAATATGTGATGTCGTGAGCTTAGCCAAAGAGCTTTGTCAGAAGAAAAAAAAAAACGCTTGTGATTTTTTTTTTAATTTTTTTTCAACGTTTTTTATTTATTTTTGGGACAGAGAGAGACAGAGCATGAACGGGGGAGGGGCAGAGAGAGAGGGAGACACAGAATCCGAAACAGGCTCCAGGCTCCGAGCCATCAGCCCAGAGCCTGACGCGGGGCTCGAACTCACAAACTGTGAGATCGTGACCTGGCTGAAGTCGGACGCTTAACCGACTGCACCACCCAGGCGCCCCCGCTTGTGATTTTTAAGATTTAAGAAACAAGGAGATAATGCCCTGGAAGGTTCCTGAGTGACAGCTGTCACTAGGGCGGAAATATTTGTTTGTGTCGTACAATGATTGTACGTCTGCTTAGAACAACCCCGGGTTCTGACTTTATCCTGGCGTAATTTTTAATAGTGTCTTCTTTCCCTCTGAAAAATGTCCTGGCTTGAAAGATAAATTATATTATCACTGTAATTACGATGGGATTTCTAGCTAATAAGCAGTCTTGTCTCATCTGCTAATTTTTTATTACTAGAAATAAGGGGTTGGGGAGAATGGCTTGTATTCAACTTCTAAGACACAGTAAGTTAGAAAAAGATAGCACAATTCTTTTACTATTTTAGAAAAAACAAAAAACAAAAAAAAAACCTCCGCCAACTCAGTAGCTCAGTTTGCTCAAGGATTACCTGAAATGCTGCTTTAGAAAACCTCTATGATTCCGAGTGTCTGTCTATCTATTCTTCATAAACCAATTACAGTTCCACTTTGGAAGAAAATATTTTGATAGAATGTAGTATGAAGGCCCATCAAATTTAACTCGCATGCAAATCGAAGGGTCCCGAATCCTGCTTTCCATGCTGTACGTACATATTTGTGAACTCTCTTCTTGTTAAAATGTTTGGCTGCGTACAGACGAAAGGAAAGCCAGCTTGCAGCATTCTGGGTGCAGTGAACCTCATGCCAAGAGACCAGGTCTGCAGGGAGATGTCCCTCCCGGGCACGCTGTTTCAGGGCACGGAGGTCCTTAAGACGAGGAACTCTGACATTCTCTTCTCTGAATCCCCCATTTATTAACCACGGTGCTTTGAACCAAGATTTCCCCTGAGTGACATTATTCCAGTGAGGGACACTCTCGTTCAGCACATGTTCATGAGGGCAAGGCAGTGAATTAGTTTCTGAGGGCAACCATCATCCACACCACAGGGTGGGTGGCTTCAGCAACAGAAATTTATTTCCTCATTGTTTTGCAGCAAGGTGTTGGCAACAGGCTTCCTTCTGAGGCCTCTCTCCTTCGCTTGTAGGTGCTCAGCTTCTCTCTTTGTCTTCGCGTGGTCTTTCCTCTGTATGTGTCTGTGTCTTAATCTTCTGCTCTTATAACGACACCAGTCATCTGGGATTAGGGTCCTCCCTACGGACTTCATTTTAACATAATTGCTACTCTAACAGCCTTATCTCCAATAGAGTCACGTTCCTAGCTACTGGGATCTAAAGCTTCCACGTATGAATTGGGGGGGGGGGGCACAATTCAGCCCATAACAACAGGCAGCAACTAGGAGTTTTTAATTCACCAACCTGGCAAAGCACTGCGTAACCCTGTCTCATACGCTTCTCACTGGGCACCTGTGGGGGGGGGGGCAGGGTTGTGTCAGAAAAGAGAACGAGTATATTGATTCGCCCACGGTACAGATGACAAGCCAGGAAGCATGATCGATCCAGTGTGTCCCCATGAGGACCATGGCACACCCTGGTGCTCCGTCCAGAGAGAAGAAATGCTCACTAACGCAACACCTGCTTATCCTCCGAGATGAGGCGCGAACACCGTCTCTTCCTGAAAGACACCCTTGATGGCTCCCCTCCTCAACCTCGCCTGTGCCCACGAGAGAGGTGGGAGAGAGGCTCTCCTAGCATCTGTCGTCTAGCGCTCAGCTCCTTCGATCGTCCGCATCACGTCCTCTTGTTCTACTGTACATTTGCTTGGTTGTCTTCCCGACGGGACCAAGTCTTTTCTTTCTGTAGCCCTACAATCTGGCCCGGGGCCGACACACAGTAGACAAGAAATACATGATTGAATCGACAAACAGGTAACTTGCTTTTCCAATACTCTCTCTCAGTGCAGGCGGGCAGACATCCAGAGGATACACGCGTGGAGACAAAATGTGTTCGCTAGCGGAGTCCTTCATCCAACCACGCGATCGTATGCGAAGCTATCCGAAGAGCTGGAGAACATCAAGATCCCGTCTGGACCGCTGCTGGAATGTGTTACACACGAGCCCCCCTGCGTAGCAAATGTGCCCACGGGTCAGGTTGCTAGTTTCTCTGTGATGGTTGAGTGAGGCGCAGGAATGGGCGATCTCAAAACTGTAGCTCAAATTCTGCCGTCCAGCTGCTGGGGCTCGAGTCCCAGCTCTGTTATTTATCGGCCGCGTGGTCCTAGGCAAGTCACTTAACCTCTCTGTATCTCAGCTGCCCTCATTTGTAAAACACAGGTCCCTGTAAGATCTACTTCACAGGGCTGTTCGGAGGAAAAAAAGAGTTAACGTATATCAAGTGGCTCAGGTAGGACCTGCAGTGTAGTAAGTGGTCTATGTGTTTGCCCCTATTGCTGGATTAATACTGTCACTGTTATTATTGAGAAAGGGGACATCATTTAGTTTCACACCGTCCTTATAATTCCAATCAACCCCCTGAGTGCATAGCCCTGCGAGGAGCTTCCCATGGCCCTCCGACCCTGTCCTCGCTGCATCCCTCCCCGGCTTCCCCCGCCTGGGTGCCCACCCTCCAGACCTGACTCTCCACCGGTGGCTGTCCTGGATTGAGGTGGCCGGTAGCTGTCCGGGCCACAGACACCCTGGGCACAGAGCCCGCAGCATTCCTGTGTGTCCTGTGGGGTCGGAGGCAAAAATAGTGGTCAAAGCGGCTCCCTCCAAAAACACAGGGAGGGAGAGAGATAGGAAGTTAAGGAAGAAAGACTTTGTGCTTTCAACATTCAGGCACCAGCCGGGGAAAGAATGGGATGGAAAGAAAGGAAAGGAAGGGAGGGGAGGAGAAGAGAGGGGAGGGGAAGGGAGAAAGAGGAAAGGGGGGGAAATGGGAGGAGGAAGGGGAGGGAGAATAGGAGGGGAGGAGAGGGAGGTGGGAGGAGGAAGGGGAGGGGGAAGAGGAAGGGGGAGGGGAATGGGAGGGGGTGGAGAGGGAGATGGGAGGAGGAGGGGAGGGGGAAGAGGAAGGGGGAGGGGAGGGGAATGGGAGGAATAAGGGGAGGAGTGGTGGGAGGAGAGGGGAGGCAGGAGAGCCCACAGGAGCCAGGGAGGATGCTCCAGGCCGGGTTTGGGAGCTTTTCCAATAACTCCCCACATAAAAACAACTCATGGACACCAGCTTCCCCAGCGCCAGCTGTTTCCACTTCCGTAACATATGTTCACTCACGTAAACTGTTTACTAACTTCACATCCAGCATTTTTCAAAGAGAGGAAAACCCGACGCTTGTCTACACCAACCGCAAGAGTAGAGATAAGGGGGAAAAATAACTCAGCCACACACAAAACGAAAAAGCAGATTGAGACAAGGGAGCCTAAGCTGAACCGGGACGTCGCCTCTCCCTCCACTTTTATGGTTTCCTGAATGAGGCCGAGCCTCGCCTCTTCTGGGGCTGCTGCATCAGGTTGACTTGGCACAGGGTACCGACCTCCGCAGCGAGCTGTGCAACCGACAGCAGAGAAGAACAGAGTTCGTCTACACAACCCGTGGCCAGAGCGTGGAAAGTGCCGTATTTGAAAGCCTGGCTCAGAGCGAGGGAGCACTATAGTTTGTGTTGTGTCCCGTCGAGAGCACGGGGTTCCAGGCCAGACTGGTTCCAAGTCTGAGTCCCAGCACCGCCCCGTGGGATCTAAGTAACTCATCTGAACTCACCTGAAGTGAGTTATTCAAGCCCCCTGCTTTTGCTTTATCCTCTGTCGAGTGGGGATAACGTCAGTATCTATCTCACCGGTTGTTGTGGAATCAAATGAGTACAGATGAGGCATTTAGAGTAATGCCTGTCACTCGCTGATATTGTGTAAGTGGTTGCTGATTTTATTATATATGCTGGCGAACTTTTACCTGATTGTAAAAGCTAGAATTTGTGACCCCTCTCTGATATTCACGACGTAGGATTTATCATAGGATTCTGATCGACTATGCGGTCAGGCCTGATATTTCTGACCTGTCTTGTGCCAACTTCCATGAAAATACTATTGCTTTATCCTCCTACCTCCCAAATCATACAAGCTCGCCCATTTCCTGAATATTAAATGTAACAAAAGGTCACATGCCAAGAGCAGATGGAGTTTCTACAAACAGTATTATCAGTACAGATGAACTGAGAGGTCGCTTCTTGATGCTTCTGTCCCGGGGCTGTAATCAAGGGAAGAGAAATGGATTAGAGAAAGCAAAGGAAAAAATATTTGCTGTATGTTTGCACTAATTATAAAATCAGAAACGTTAATATTGTAAATAGAACGGTGCAACCAGACAATTAGGCTAGATTAATATTTCGATGTGGGGAAATTGGACTATAGAAATAGATACCATTGGAGTAAGACTGACCAATAGGGTCATCTCGTTTTTCTCTCTGTTATCTCCTGTGGAATCACAGGGAGGTACGGTTAATAAACTGTCCTCCAAGTGCCCTTGATGGAGCAGATCTCCTCAACCATTTTTATTGCTGAAATGCAGTGTCTTCGGCAAATATTCAGTGCTTTGGCTATTTAAGGATTGAAGGAATGTGGCTAGAAATGTATTTTCTGCTCATTCCGGGAAGATAAATACTCTCCTAGGGTTTTAGACCAACTGACATCTCACAACACCTAACTTTTGTTTGATTTTCAGCTTTTAGTTTTTCCCACATGCTTTTGAAGAGTGTATGTTCTGCTGGGGGGTTTAGGTATGACCGTCATACACAGCGTTTCTGACCATTTTTGTGGATTCGATGTTCCTTTGAGAACACATCTGTGTTGCGATCGTAATTGAGAATGGTTCGGATCTGACTGCCAAGGGCACTGTCCTCAGGAGAGGCAATTTCTCCCTTAAAGACAGTGCTCGTTAAGGGGCGCCTGAGTGGCTCAGTTGGTTAAGCGCTGGACTTCGGCTCAGGTCGTGATCTTGCCGTTCCCGAGTTTGAGTCCCGTGTCAGGCTCTGTGCCGACAGCTCAGAGCCTGGAGCCTGTTTCAGATTCTGTATCTCCTTCTCTGCCCCTCCACCGCCCGTGCTCTCTCTCTCTCTCTCTCTCTCTCAAAAATAGATAAACATTTAAAAAATTGGGGAAAAAAAAGACACTGCTCATTAAGAATTTACCTATCAAGGCGGGTACCTTTGGAAGGCAAATCAGGGTGTCGGGTGTCCTTGGGTCCCATTATCTCCTGATCACAAAGGGAAAAGAACTTCCATCCACTAGTTACTGATTCATATCAGAACAGGGGTTCACCCATTCGTTCACCTAGAAAGCCCTTGCCCTTGGGAGCCTGGATCCTACTCAGGGAATCTGAAAAAAAAAAAATAATAATAATCAAGGCAATAAATATATAAAATATGTTGTAAGAAGTGGTAAGTGCTAAATCAGCCAATCAACCAATCAATCCTAATAATACATAAATGAAGTAGGAACAGAATGGAGAGTAAGGGAAGGCCAGATGTGCCAGATCTAGTCAGTCGTCTGCCTGAAGTCCCCCCAGGGTTCTGCATTTTGCCCTGGTGCAAAATGCTGTATTCCTACAAGGTCCTACTTGACCTGGCCCTCCCCTGCAACCTCTCCCACTTCGTCTCCTGCTTCTCCTTCCTTCTCTCATTTCACCAGCGACACTGGCCAAAATGCTGCTGCTAGAGCCTGCCAGGGGAGGGGGGTCACTCTATTGCCAGGCGCGTTGCTGCGTCAGGGGGCTAAGCTCTCGCAGATTCCTCAGCTCGGGGCCGTCTTCCCCAGACGTCTGCTTCACGAACTCCTTCAGTCACATCTGCTCACATCTTCTCAATGAGTTCTGTCCTGACCACCCAATCTGATGATGAAGGTTGCTCTCCTCCCCTAGACCCACAATCCCAATTTCCTTTACTGTACTCCTTTTCCCATAACTGATCATAGTCCAGCACCTTTTTTTTTTTTTTTCAACGTTTATTTATTTTTGGGACAGAGAGAGACAGAGCATGAACGGGGGAGGGGCAGAGAGAGAGGGAGACGCAGAATCGGAAACAGGCTCCAGGCTCTGAGCCATCAGCCCAGGGCCCGACGCGGGGCTCGAACCCACGGACCGCGAGATCGTGACCTGGCTGAAGTCGGACGCTTAACCGACTGTGCCACCCAGGCGCCCCAGTCCAGCACCTTTGACAATAAACTTATTATAAGTATTAGCGTGCTTTTGCTTCCACGGGCCTACACCTACCAACCTTCTTCAGAGCCTGCCTTTGGGCAATGGGACTATCCACCACTGTAAATACCTGGGAGCTTGCAACCCCCTGGGCCGTCCTTGGCCAGTGGCTGAGAAGTGCAAGGAAGTGAGAACCTAACTCCTGGGCTTTCAGGCGGGACAAATCCAAGCCCTCCGTGACGCTCCAGAGTTCTGAAGGTCAAACTATGCTCTACGGGATTTTGTCTGAAATTGCACCCTTCTTTGGTGTCCCCTCGCCCTGTTCTGCCTTCCCCCCTTTTCTTACTGGTTCCTCCTTGGAGTGTTTTAACAAATTGCTTAACCCAAACCCTCATCTCAGGGTCTGCTTCTGAGGAACCCAAGCAAGAAGAAGCTGGCCTTGGTGGGGAGCAGGGTAGTGTCCCATGAATGGGAAAGTCATTGGAAAGTCCCTATGCAGTTTAAAATCCATGTACAGGGGCGCCTGGGTGGCGCAGTCGGTTGGGCGTCCGACTTCAGCCAGGTCACGATCTCGCGGTCCGTGAGTTCGAGCCCCGCGTCAGGCTCTGGGCTGATGGCTCGGAGCCTGGGGCCTGTTTCCGATTCTGTGTCTCCCTCTCTCTCTCTGCCCCTCCCCCGTTCATGCTCTGTCTCTCTCTGTCCCAAAAATAAATTAAAACATTGAAAAAAAAAATTTAAAATCCATGTACAACTTTCAACTTCCCAAAAACTTAACTATTAATTGGTCAACTAATTGGTCAATAGTAGTTGACCAGAAGCCTTCCTGATAGCGTTAAACAGTGGATGAACACCTATTTTGTATGTTATATGTATTATGTGCTATATTCTTTTAATAAAATAACCTAGAGAAAAGAAAATCATAAGGAAGAGAAAATATATTTATAGGACTGTCCTGCATTTATAAAAAACCGAAAATCCACGTATAAGCGGACCCATCCAGCACAAACCCATGTTGTTCAAGGGTCCATTATGGTTATCTGGGAGAGTCAGAGATCGAATGTTCTAAGGAACTATGGTAAGAGCGCTAGGCAGTGATGACTAATGTTCTCGAGTCAAGGGAGCTACTTGGGTGTAGGCCTAGAGAAGGTGGGGGTAGGATTTAATCAAAGGTGAGGTTATTTCCAGGAAAGGAAGCTTTAGGGAGAGAGGAGGGTAAAGGGTGTTGGGGTATAAGAAGGGAACGGTTATGAGGAAGTGATATGGAACCTTTGTAGGGTACATAACGAAGTGAGAACATTGGAGGGGTGGCCTAGAAAAGAGGGCAAAGACAATGGATCGTAGATCCTGATACAGCTAAAGCATTGTCAGCTGAGTCACAATAGGCTGTGATGATAGGAAGTGGAGGGCAGAGGGCGGGGAGCCTGGATGTGCCAGGGAGTGGATGGCCGACATGGGGTATAGAGTGAGATCATGGGCTGTTAGAGCTCTATTATCTCAAGCTTAATAATGGAATAGATATTCTATATATTTGCTTTTTTTTTTTTTAGACCCTAGCAAGAAAAGGAGGAGGGGATACAGCAACGCTCAACAGACTTCCCCCAGCCTGTTCTCCCCTCATTGAGTCTGTGCACCCAAGTGCCCTGGAAAGCAGCCATCCTCCCTTCCTCCCTCCCTGAGCCTGACGCCTGGACATGACGTTCAGTTTCCCCAAGAATTGTCTCAGTTTGGATGCTAATTCCTCAGGTCCATGACCTCTGCTTTCTATCGTTTTCTCCAGGTTGGTTTTAGTGGAAGGAGTCAGGAGTCTGTGTCTCCTTCTCAACCCAAATAGCCTCGTAGCAATTACTCTCCAGACCTCTTTGAATGCCAGGCGTATGTCTGCAGTCTCCCTTCATTTCCAGAATACTTCAGCCGTTTAGAAGGAAACTCCTCTTCTCTCTTACAATCGAGTGGGCACTGACAGATGGTACTCAGTTTTGGCCTCCAATGTTCTGGCTAGTTCTGTCTGACTGTGTGACACCAGGAAGGATTTAGAATCTCTTTCCTCTGCATCCCCAAGGCAAGTTTCACTTGCCCCAACATGCACACACACACACACACACACACACACGCACACGCACACAGAGTCTTGTGGGTATCTAGCACAATCCCAGCAATCAGTCTCCAATGTGCAACCACTGAGCAGGACAGTTAAATGGGAGAGCATGGGTTTGGAAGTCAAGAGAAATGGATGCTCATTCTGACTGTCTCTCCTGGTTTTCTGGGAGAAAAATTCATCTATACCATGAATCTTCAACTTCTGTGAGGCAGAAACATACAAAATTCCCCCCCCCACCCAAAGTCTTGAGTCTGCCATATAGAAGGATAAGGCTGTAGGGTCCCCAAGACTGGGTGCTTGGCTTTCCCACCAAGCCAGGAGGAAGGGCCACCATGTGCCGGCAATAGCCAACCTCAAGAGGTCCCTGGTAGTGCTTTGGGCATCTCCATAGATATTCCTCCTGCCCTCCTACCAAGCACGTGTTGGGGATTAGTAGGATGTGGACTGCAAAGATCTTCTTCTTCTTTAGAACATATGCCTATCTAATATGGCTTTAAATGAAAATTTATGTCTAAATGGCTAACGTTCTCGAGAACCTAGTGTGTGCGGCAAATTCCTCGGCACAAGCAACAGTTTGGGCAATGAAGTTATTTAACATGGATCACAAGAACGTTGGAAGAGTTTCTGAGGTGAACTTTGCCCCGGGCCTCCAAACAGAACAGCTGACACCATCGGGAATGACATTTTTCTCCCAGCAGCATCCCTGTATCTCACAGAGGATGACGGAAAAGATGGGGAAAGCCCAATTGTCACTCGAATAAAGAGGTGCCCCACTTCTGTCTTGTCTAAACATACAGTAGACACAGTTCTTTGTGTACCACCCACTGCGTGGCCTCAGCCGTTTGCCTGTATTGACTATAAATATTGTACAGACGGAATGTGTTGTCCCATATTTACCCAGGTATAGGCGTAGCCAACGCCCCATGATCTGCGGTGCAGGTTAACCATCTCTTCATGCCTGAAGCCTGCCCCAAGCCTCCCCCAGTCCCCACAGTGCCATGTGTTGGATGTCTACTGTATCCACTTGGACACACCTCCCCAAAGGGCCAGCCACCCCTACAGAGAGGGTGAGATAAAGGCCTGGGAGGTGGAGGGCAGGAAGAAGTGAGGGCTGGTTACTCACCACCCTGGACCAGTTTCATGATTTCTTCTTCCTCATTATAGATAATTAACATACGAACACATGTTCTTAACATGTTACCTCCAATCTTGTTGAAATTACCTGGACTCTGTGTTATGTTCACATTAATTTCTTCCCAAAACCTGATGTAGAACCATAAACGGAGAAGTACATAGTATGTGTTCTACTCGATGGCGACATTCCGGTAAAACCACGCAGCCTCGTCTGACTGTCGTCGAAAGGTTCGCTTCAAGTTGCATCAATGGAAGGCGGGTTTGGCTCATTTGTACACAATTCCCTTGTTTCCCTTTGAGCGATTGTTAAGTGTGCCACTGCCCTTCAAATACAAAGAGGGTTGGGGTTTGGCCTGGACTGTCAGTGTGGATTTGGCAGCATGAATTGCTCCAAAGAATCCTGATTTCTTATGCATGAACTAATGACCCCAGCCCTGGAGCCTGGAGAGCAGGACGGGAAGGAAGGTGAACTCCCGCTGATTCAGGCTCCCCCCCACCAACGGGCAGCTTTTCCACTGTATCAGCATTTCACCTCACTTCCCTCTCCTCCCTCTTCCGCCCCACCACAGTCCTGTCCCTGGAAGCAGTATTCAGTTGCCAGGAATCATGAACATTGGGAAACAATCCAAAAAGCTGGGTGGCTCCTAATTTTCCATAGCCCACATGATAACATGTGACCCCGGTTTTAGCATCAGGTCATAGGTGTGGACACAGTGTGGCCCAAAGGAAGGAACCAGGCCAGTGTGTGACCGGACAGCCAGCCTTTCCTAATGGCTTGTCTGGGTGAAGACAGAGGAATGTCCTACATGGGTTTCAGAATCTTCTCTAGTTCCATTACTTGGAGAGATGCTTCTTGATGTTGAAGCTGCCGCTCACACATTCAGTTGGAAGACAACCTGCCCCCCCGCCATGGCAATGTCATTTCCAGGAGATGGTAATGAAGCAAGGAGGAAAGTCCCAGAGGTCAACACGCCTGCTCAGAGAGGATTACAGGAAACGTCCTAAAAACCAGTACTGGGGCCTGAGCTGGAGAGACATCTTTGATTTCATAGCATCGCCAATGTTCCACTGCGCAAGAAATATTTCGCTCGCCCCAGTGGGAAAAAGGGCTCCAGAGGCCCACCGGTGGATGCTGCTCTCATCCAGTCCAAGCAGCTGTGCAAGAACCTGCTGTTACACTTCATTAGCTCTCTGACGACAGGGGGAGCTCAGCTTTTATGTCAAGCAAGGAGGAACTCAGTTGTGTGAGCAAGCATCCCTCATTCGCATTTGACAAAGACTTCCTTCATCCGCAAGGTGATGAAACGTTCCTAACTTCTCTCCAGCAGCACATCTTCCCCACCCCAACTGCCTCTGCACCCCTCATCCTCCCAGCCCAGCTCTGTGGCTGCAGAAGCTCTTTGCAGCTCCCCTCTGCTAGTGGCCTTGGTCATCCAAAGATGCCCCCCTAGGTGGCCCACAAAGAGCCCTGTGTGCGAGAGTGCACAGCCGTCACTGATGAAGCCAGTGGGTGGTGAGCAGTTCTTTTCACGGATCACATCCTGTGCCAATCCTGCGATTTGAGTGTGAGGCACCTGCTTGCACGGCCCGCCCTCATCTGAGAGTCTGCCTCTTAGACACCTGGGCAGGTTGAAGTCTTTCACTGCCCTCACTCTCCCCTGCCCTTAAAGCACCAGCTCGCCCCTGAGTTCTTCTCTGTGTCAAGCTGGCACGTCTCTTCTGTTGGCTAAAATACTCACCGGAACTAACCAATCAAATCACCCATGGAAGTGTTTTCTGCACTCTACTTTTAGAAAGGAGAAGCTAGGTGACCGAAAGGGAACAGATGGGTATTATGGCTTTTGAAGAAATAAAGCAACAACAAAGCATCTTCCAGAATGTGTTGGGTCTGATTTCTTACACTCCTTGCATTAACACGTACTCAGTAATCTTTCATCCTTTTTTTTTTTTTTAACTAACCAATTTAGCTATCAAACAGTGACAATGCCACAAAATTAAGCATTGTGTGTTTGGTTATGCATTGAACCCTCTAACTAATGAACAACTTTAATATGATTTCTCCTGACGAAGGAGCGGAAGAGTGCCTTTTTTTTTTGTCATACCATGAAGACAAGTAAACATGTTTGGTCTGAATACAAAGTTATGTTAGCTTCAGATGACAACAAGGTATTATTGCCGTATATCAGACCATAAAAAAAGAAGCAAAAGTCAGCATTAGTCCCCGATGTTTTATGTAACAGGGTTGCAGTGTGGTTTCTAAAAATCATGATGTCATGTGCAAAATGGCGGTAGCTGGGCAGGAATTCTGTAACTGGACCAAGTTATGCGAGCGAAACTGGTCCACATTTCAGGTAGCACAGGAGGCAGATACCGTGGCCCAGAGTTCCCAGAAGAAATTAGTGAGTTAAATGTGTATGTTTATGAGCACTTTTTGGTGCTTTTAGTCTCTCAGAGCACCTGGTATGGGCCTCAGCTGGAGACTACACACAGCATAAACAGGTCATTGTTTGTAAGTACTCAAAAGGATGTTTCTAGAATATGCTTCTGTAAGTGAATAAAGCTGGTTATTGTGGAGCCTTTCTTCACCAAAAAATAATAGCACTGATTTTTGTAGGCAGATTTGGATAAAAGCCTAGTAAAATCTGTTGCAGAGTTAGGATCTACTTTGAAAAAAATGTGTCTGTTTTTAGAGGCACGCTGATGGGGTGTTTTCTTCCTTGAAGTGATATTTGTGAAGCTGCTTCAAGTCTCTTTTGGAATGAAATGGAGAATTTAAAAAAATTTATATAATAATTACATTTCATAAAATATAGTTCAATAATGCCCATGTTCTCTAGTATCCAGAGTACTCGATCTGTTACAAACTTAACAATAGTAACCATTTCTTATGCTAAAGTCTAATCTGTTATGAATCCATCCAAGGAAATAGTAATTTTTATAGTAATGGAATAAAAGTGCTTCCAACAGCACTTATGTAGCTGTGCTTGACCAAAATTAAATTCTGGGAGTAGCCGCGAGTAGATAAGTGGCTGAAGGGAGGCTCATTGGGCAACCTGTGAATAGATTAGCCACAGAAAACTTGGGCCTCGATGGCTGCAAATTCTCATCCTGGCCCAACCGAATGGCAGCATGAAGTTAGGAAGGGCTTGTAAGTGCACCAAAGTCCAGCAGGTTAAAAGTAGACTTTATTTATTTTTCAAATACTTACATAGTTTACTAGGTGCCAGCGCAGTGCTTTGTTGTTAGCGCATTCAGTTTTCATAACACGCTATTTATTTTAGAGATGGGGAAACCGGGCACGCTAAGATTCCGGAGATCACGCATGGCCAGTGCTGGGGCCAGGATTCAAACCCAGGCAGCTGGGTTCCACTCTTCACCCCACCCCCCCACCCCCCCCACGACCGTGCTAAGCACAGCCTTCCGGATTCGCCACTTGTGGGCTTGTGAACACTGACAAACTGGCTTGCTCTCTAGGTACCTGACCCACTCTATCTGGCCGAAGATGCCTCACCTGCCCATCTGATTCACTTCCAGAAAGTTCACGTCAGTGGAGGAAGTATTGTTTCTAGAAGGACACTACTGCAATGGACGTGTATTAACTGGGAGGGAGAATTCCAAGGCCATTAGTATTTAGTGACATTCAGCAGGGAATTGTTTTCTTCTCAGCTATGAGTCATCGGACAGAGGTCAGGGCTTTAAGAAATGAAACACAAGATAACTTTGAAGGTAAAGGAGGCACACGAATGAGCTCACAGCAGGTTCTACCAGCAGGAGGAGGGGGCGGACGGACGGGAATTTGGAAAAGAACTTTGTCCCAATGACACCTGTGAAAAATTTACAGAAGCTTTAGTTTAAATAGTGAGGAAAGCTGAAACACCCAAATATCCATCCATGGGAGATGGATTTTTTTACATTCACAGGATGAGCTAATCCTCAGCATTGAAAGATGAGGTTTTATACCTTAGGCAGGGTAGAAGCCATTTACTAACTATGTATATAAATTAGCATTGCAGACGCATGCAAAAGTCTCAGGAGAACATAGACTAAAAGGACTGTTATCTTTGAGGGGCAGGATTTCTGGAAATTAGACTTCTTGTGCTTTATATTTCAGAATTATTTGCGTTTTTGTAATGAATGTGCATTACTTTTATAATCATAAAGAAACGATTTGTTTTTTTTCCCTAGAGAAGGTAAGTATGTGTGCTAAGCAGGGGGAAGTAGGGAGATTTGCAACATCATCAAAGGGCTCTGTTTAGAACATTTAGAAGTTGCTTCGCTGTCCCTGTTGGGCTTCCTTAACCCCACAAACACTGCTGGGATTATTCTGCACTTTGATGTTATCCCTTCCGCCTCTAGAGGAACATGAGAAACAGGTGCACAAAATTCACCACTATATCTGCTGAAGAAGATGTGGGGGTGTTGTCCCATTACATCCTGGTTCCTCCCGTATGAGAATTCGCAGGAAACATCTATCTTGGCCCTTGTTATCATGGAAAGCTACCTTCCTGAACAGCTGGGCGTCTTCTCTTAAGGATGCTGTGATTCTTGTGAGTAATCTTTTATATCTCTTTGCTTTGGCTGCTGGGAAGCTCAGAGACAAAAATTCTGTCCTTCTGTCCTGTCTAGCAGCTGTATAGAATCTGCTGATACAGAGTTGGGTATGCTCTTCTGATAGCTGACTTTGCTCTGGTTCATTCCTCTCTTTGGGTCTTTTGCATATTATGTACCTTTGCAAGTTGCTTCAAATAAATACATTGCAAAGGGAAGTCGTTGTTGAATGCTCATCTAGTACGAAGTGTGCCACTTTTCCACACCTTTGGAAAGACATTGGCTTGCCATGAGAGGAGCCTCGAACTTCACGCAGGTGTCATAAAGACCACCTCTGCGTGGATCTGTTCTACAGACTGGAATTATGAGTGGAATTTCAGTTCATAAAAGGATTCCGCTTCTTCACAAATAGGCTGAAAAACCTCTGAAGTGGAAGCACAGTCAGATTTTAATACATGAACTTGAAATCTTTTTCATAGCAAATCTCAAGTATTCAGTGTTCCATAATATCCTCTCATTATTTACAAGACCTTCCCTGTTCATCTTTGCTCTTATTGAGATCCCATCCAGAACATTAGTTTCTGATAACAACCTTCCCTACTCTCGAAGATCTCTTACTTCATGACTTAACTATCATTCAAAGCACTTAGCACATATTTTAAGTATACCTTTACTTGTGAGATTATGGGTTAATACTTGTACCCATGCTAAACTGGCAAGCGCCATATTGTAGGGAAAATGCCAGCTATTGTTCATTATGACATCTCTAGGAACCAGAACAAAATTTGACCTCTGTAAGTGCTTAGGGAATATTTCTGGAATGACTGATTAATGAAATAAACCCTGCTTGCTTTATACCTATTAGATATTAATTTGTTTTTTACTAGACGCTAAGCGATACGAAATTTTTTGTTAGGTTCTAGATCCGGTGTCATTTTGGTATGTAACAGGTTATTAGTAGATTTGAAAAGGAGATCAAAGATATTACTAAACTTTAGAAAATTTTAGAAAATTTTAGAAAGCTTTAGAAAATTTGGGATAGCTAAAGCAAATCTTTGAAGGCCAACATTGCCTCATGCTTTCATCTTTGTGAGCAACATTAATTGACTACCCAGCACTTCTCTTCCTAGCCCTCTTCATTTTAGATTACGGGTCACTATATCACCTAGATTGTGTATATCACCTCATTTTTGTTATGGGCATTATAATGGGTGAAGCAGCAAAATAATAGAAAAGGATGATTCATTTGTTATAAAGACTTAATGGTGGCCCTGCTGCTTCTTGTTCTGCTTATCCCAAGTCTTCAAGACTTTGACGGATGGACATGTTATCTGTACAATAGATTTTGAGTTGCTCTGTGTGATTTATTAGAAGACCGGCTTTCCATTTATCTGAGAAAGTGCCATAAGTGGAAACAAAGTACCAAAACCACATGAGAGCCTGGGAGCTGCCAGCCACTGAAACACAAAACTAGTCCTAATACAAAATCATGTCCCATAAATTGATAAATTGAACTTCATCAAAATTAAAAGGCTCTGATCTTTAAAAAGATACTGTTAAAAATGAAAAGAGAAGGCACAGATGGGGAGACTCCTGTTGTGAAATCACAGATCTGATAAAAAAAATTTTTTTAAAAACCCCTTGTATCCAGAATATATAAAGAACTGTCAAAACTAAATATTAATCAAACAGCTCAATTAAAAAATGAGCAAAAGCATTGAGTAGACACTTCTTCAAAGAAAATATACTTGCAAATAAGTATATGAAAAGATGCCTGACATCATTAATCATTGGGAAAATGCAAATTTAAACCACAATGACATATGGGGCTTCTGGGTGGCTCAGTTGGTTAAGCATCAGGCTTTAGCTCAGGTCATGATCTCACGGTTCATGAGTTGAAGCCCCGCATTGGGCTCTGTGCTGACAGCTCAGAGCCTGGAGCCTGTTTCAGATTCTGTGTCTCCCTCTTTCTCTCTGCCCCTCCCTGGCACTCTGTCTCTCTCTCTCTCTCTCTCAAAAATAAATAAACATTAAAAAATTTTTAAACCACAATGAGATACAACTATATTAGAATGGCAAAAAAAAAAAAAAAAAAAAAAAAAGCCAAACCAAATCAAACCAAAACAGAACTGACCCTATTAAGTGTTGATGAGTATGTGAAGCCACTGGAACTCTCATACATTATTGGTGCAAAATGGCACGGACATTTAACAATTTCTTGTAAAGTTAAACATGCACTTTCCATACAACTCAACAATCCCACTCCCACATCTTGATTCAAGTGAAAATGAAACCTTATGTTCACACAAAAATCTGTACGTGATGGTCTATGATGGCCTGATTGGTAAATGCCAGAGACTGGAAACAAGCCAAATGTCCGTGAACTGGTGGATGTATAATCAATCTGTAGTACATCTATACATAAAAATACCACTCAGCAATAAAAAGGAACCAAGAACTGGTACATGCAGTAATACAGATGAATCTCTTCTGTCCTCTGTGCCCCAGGAGGATATCAAGTCAGAAGCTCAAGTTCACCTGGACTGGCAAATGCTCTCAGAGCAAAAGCGTCTTTGGTGCTTCTCCCTACCACTACAGGTTTCAGATTTCACTTACATTTTTGGCCTGATCATTCCTTACTATCTTCTCATTGCTTGGACGCTTTCCAGAAAATACCCCCAAATCCTTTTATGGAGAATTTTTGGTTTTCAGCAGAGGTGCTGATCCCAATAACATAGGCTACCATAGTACCAGAAACAGAAGTTGAGGAGTTGAATTTAATAACAGTCAGAGAAAAGACTTGGTATGGGTGGATTTCAGGAAACTGGACAGAGTCAGGAGACTCTTTCCCCTTTAGGGAAAAGGGATGCTTTGCCTGTGCTCACCACAGAGGAGAGTAGGTCCTCATAGTCCTGGCAAGACAAAATTGCCATGCAGAAGGGGCATCCTTTAGGGAACAGCATCAGAATGATCTACCACGTGTAATGAGCCTGATCCTATAATTTCCATTAATTCATCACCATTTCTCCCAGTTTCTGTAGTCAGCACTATGTGAAAATGGGACCATGATGCCCTGTCTGCTGGTGGCCTCAGTCTGCTTGCTCCAGCTCTGCCACCGCACTGTTCTCGTCCTGGCCCTTCAGACCCAGTTTCCCTTTCTCCCATCTGGAGCTTCTTTTGCCCTGTCACACTTGGTACTTGCCACTTTCTTCCACGTGGCTTTGGCTCCCCTCCCCAGGTCTGTGCTCCCGCTTCCTGGGTCTGCCTCCCTGGGTGTGACTCTTCCGACATGGCTGCTGGTACCTTCATCCGAGCCATGGGCAAGACCCAGATGCTCCATGCGGGTCCCCTAGCCCCTTGCACAAGAATGTTCTATCAAAATTCATATACGAAAGTTAAATAATTTCAATCTCCAGAACCTGTTTTCACTGCCAAGTGATTCATTTCCAGGGTCGGTGGCGTTTTATAGGCTCCTGGAAAGTGTGAGTTTCAATTTCTTACACTTTAGTGCCTTATGTGATTCATTTAAAAATTTTGAATGGAAATGGGTCATATGCCACTCCGACTTTAATGCCTTTTACATGTAGTCTCTACATCTCATCAAAACCTTGCAGTCATCAATCACTAAGAGCTTCAGAGATCAGCTCTGGGGACATCGTACAAGGATAAACAGCTAGAATCATATTTGGTTGGAGCCGAAATAACTGTTTCCCAATAGCTGACGGGCTTATGCAATAAAAATGTATAATATCATAAAGTGCTAAGCCTGGAAGTAGATGGCCACAGGTTAGTTCAGCCTTTCAAGCAGCGTCCCACTCTCCCCAGCTAGGAAGGACATCCTGGGGGCGTCACAGAGCTCTGGGCCCCCAGGCTTCCCGCCCCCTAAGGCAGCAAGAAGGAAATGCCTTCCTGCATAACACAGTAGAAACATAGCAGCACAAAGTGAATGGTTTAAACAATGGCAACATGGCATCTGGAGGCGGGAGGCCAGCAGTCAGGATTCAAGCTGTCAGCGAGTTGGTTCCTTCTGACGTTTGTGAGGGAGAATCTGCTCGGCCTCTCTCCTTGACTCATCCATAGCTGTCTCCTGTCTCCTGCCCCTGTCTCTTCATGCTGTCTTCCCTCCGTGCATACCTGTCTCAGTCCTGATTTCCCCGTTTCATGAGGACACTAATCACCCTGGACTAGAGCTCACCCTAATGACCTCATTTTAACTTGATTACCGCTGCAAAGGCCTTCTCTCCAATAAGGTCAGATCTGAGGTACTGGGGCGTAAGACTCTAGCATGTGTGTGTGTGTGTGTGTGTGTGTGTGTGTTAGGGGGAAACGTTTCAACACAGCCCGCCCCTAAATCAAATACTAGAAAGGGGGAATTGCCCTGCTTGGCTCCAACCAATCAGATTCGTGCCCTGGGGTCAACAGCAGGGCCCACGTTCCCTGACTACGGGGCCACCAGAAAGAACTATTTTTTTATAGATGTGGGGGAAAGGAGCGGCCGTTGGGTGGGAAGCTGACGGGGTCTGCCTTGTGCACCCATGTGGTTTACTCACGAGAAAATGGAGGCCCAGGGAAGCGAGGTGACACATTCAAAGCCACATAACCTGTTAGGACAGCCCAGTGCGTGCTCTTTCTCTGACACCATGCTGAGACATGCTGGATTCATGTAGGAATGACCAGCGCTTTCTTTTCCTGGAAACAGGTTCTCTCTTCCGTTTCCTCCTCCCCGAAGACATCTATACGCAGGGTAGATTAGGGGAGGAAGAGGCCCCAGTTATGCCTTAGTAACCTCTTCAACCTGCCCCAGCCCCCCAAAGCCATCTCACCTCCCCATTTGCTTTTTTCATCCCAGTGACCCCTGAGACATTACTATGATCGAATTCCAAGTTTTGAGACAAAACTCATAAACAAGACCACATAACCTTAGAGTTTCTACCTGGTGCATAAAGATAGAAACGGCCATTGCCTTGATGTCTCCTGACCAGAATGAGGTAATACCCAAGCGAGTAAGAGGGAAAAGTATTGACCAGACTGCAGTGTCCTGTGGCTGAGACATCCTGCAGTGGGGAATCTCTAAAATAGAATGATGCAATCAAGTGTCGCAAGCTGTTCTCAAAAACGAAGTCTTCAAAATTCAGCTGGACCTGCTGATCAGCCCATGCTATCCTTAAGCCAGCTACTAATGTCCCTCCCCAGCTGTCCTGCCTTTCAATGCTCTTTTCCTAAAAGCGGGAAGCACACATGTGCGCAGCTCCCCAGGCTCGATGTGGATTCTCAGGGAAGCCGAACAAAACAGGAGCAGAGGAATCGTATGCGATGTACTTATCTTTATGATTAAGTACAGATGCTTAAATAAGGCAGGTAGTTCACACTATATTGAGTTATCTCCTGTATGTGTGGCACTCCTTGAACTAAATGATGATTTGGTCCCAGAGTATCCTCAAAAACCCTAGTCTGTAGTGCTTCTGAAGTATAAAACTGTGTGTGTATGTGTATATGTGTGTGTGTGTATGTGTGTGCATTCATACTAGTTATACGAGCATAAGAGTATGTATACGTACGCGTGCACACGCTTATTACGTACTGAAGTATAGAAGGAGAGATTAGAGATGCCGGCTATGTGAAGTGGCCCCGTAAAAACTTCTGCCCATGCTTTGTCCCTGGCTGTTCCTCATCATATCCAATCCTGCTCCGATTCTCATCGATCTCTAGTCAGCTGAGTGAAGACAGCAGTTGACTTTCTCCCGTGCATGCTGTCAACAGAGCCTGACTCACGGCCACCAGCTCTTTGTTGTATCTCACGAAGGAACCTGTAGCTCTAAAGAGCATGCAATGAGAGGTTTATTTAGAGGTAAATAAACAACTTAGTGCCTTAATGACTTCAGGCCACTTCTTCGTTATTAATTTCTCTGCCCCATTCCTGACCTATCACCACCAAAATTTTTAATATTAAGATCTGCTTGGGGTTATTTAAAAGGATCGTCTCCTAAAGGAAGACGACACCCAAGATGCAAATAATTGAAGAATGTAAAAGCAAAAAGAGAGTATCTCTCTTACATTGGTATTGTCCATTTTATTTCTTAGGCTTATTTAGAAGTGACATGAATTGATCTCTCAATGTATGACCTCTCGTCTTTGGTGCAATTTTATTTAATTTTATTTCAAAAAATTTTTTTTGGTGTTTATTTTTGGGAGGGAGAGAGACAGAGCATGAGTTGGCGGGGGGGGGGGGGGGAGCAGAGAGAGAGAGGGAGACCCAGAATCCAAAGCAGGCTCTAGGCTCTGAGCCGTCGGCACAGAGCCCAACGTGGGGCTTGAACTCACAAATGGCAAGATCATGACCTGAGCAGAAGTCTGCCTGAGGGGCAGGTGAAAACCTGATTGGAATAGTTTGAGAAGAGAATGAGAGAGGAAGAACTGGAAACATCAAGTATGGATTATTCTTTCAAGAAATGTTTCTGGAAAGCCAGCAGAAGTTACTGCCTGGAGATATCTCTTCCTAGGGAACAGTCCTTCAATTGCTTCCTCTGATCTAAGCAGCTGTTTTCTTGAACCAGGTTCCTCTTTTCTTGTCTGTCCTGCAGCACAGAATAAGACACGCTGAAACTCTTTTCTTTTTGGTGGGTATCTTCCAGACTGGGTCCAAATTAAATAGTAAACGGGGCTTTTGAGTTTACTCAAAAGGGGCTTTATACGGCTCTCTCTTCATAAAGTTTTTGTCCAGCACCCTTCCTGGCCGCGTCATGTTCACTGTCACAGGGCCCAAGGTAAAATGGGGCTGGGTTCTTTTAAACTGTTGTTGGAAACAGATGAGATTTCATCTTAAGTGAATTTAAATACTGTCTTTTCTCAATTCGGTTTGAAGTCGAAATTTGAGTGCAATGCAATGTCTAAACATAAAGTGAGTCTACAGATTTTATCCTCTTTGAGGGGGAAAATGCTCATTGTGCATTAGACTTCAGAGGAAGAATGAAGAGTCTTAAAGCCCCTGCAAATGTTCCCAGGCAAGTCAGGAGCTTGGGAAGTGTTGTCTATCCCGTGGATAAGGCTGAGATCCCTAGTAAGATGAGCAGGGGTAGAGGGACAGGAACGACCACCGTAGGGGGTCCATGCCCCCCAAATTCACCTGCCTCACACTTTTTAAAAATGAAAACAGGCAAGTAAAGAAAAATGAGGCACTCTTCTCATTTTTGAGCCTTTGACCCTATTCGAATAAACCTAAGCATTATTCAGGAATAGATTGGAAAAAAAAAAAAAAAGGAGTATCCATTATGGAAGGGGGGCCAAGAATGCAGAATCAGAGAAGGCTAGAGCTAGGGAGGTGAGCTTCCTCAGCTATCATTCAGCTGACCCCCCTCATTCCACAGTGACAAATGGAGGCTAGATCAGGAAGCTCTGAGCCCGGCCCAGCCCTCCCCAGAGGGCAGCACCTCGGGGAGGAGAACGAGACACCTGCCCGGAAGAGTCTCATATAAAACTGCCATGACTTTCATCTTTCCCTTTGTAAACATTGTTTTTAAAATGTTTATTTTTTTAATGTCTATTTTTGAGAGAGAGAGAGAGAGAGAGACAGGTGGAGGGACAAAGAGAGAGAGGGGGACAGAGGATCCGAAGAGGGCTCTGTGCTGACAGCAGAGAGCCCTAAGCGGGGCTCGAGCTCACAACCGTGAGATCGTGACCTGAGCCAAAATCCAGAGTCAGATGCTTTACCATCTGATTCACCCAGGCGCCCCTGTTTTGTAAATATATTTTAAATTGTGAACTAGATCACATATTGCAAGGAACACTCATGGCCTCTACGCACAGTTCCCTCCTGCTTCTCTTTCTGCATCTTTACTATGAAAAAGAAAAAAAAATCTGGGATGCAGAGAAGGAGCCTTTTGCCCTCCAGTGCTCAGAAGGGAGTGTGGCTAATAGGAGGTGAGGGAGCCCCCTGTTCTTTGCATGTTAATACCGACCCCGGGACCAGAGGGCCTAAGTGCACGAACCACCGCCCAGCGCACACCGGCTCAGCTCCCTCAGCAGCCCCCCGCCCCCGCCCTGCACCCCTGGCAGCTGGCTCAGCAGCGGGCCAGCAGGGCAAGGCTGGAGCAGCCGCAGTTCTTGCCATTGTTAAAACTGTGGCGTCTTCCTGCAGGACGGTCCGGGAGGTCATGGCCTGAAGGAATTCCCACTAATCTGTACAGCCTAATGCAAAAATTTAAAGGTACCGTGCACATATAAATTGGTTATTTGCTCACCGGAAAAAATTCTAGAACCCCGGATCCTGATGCCCAATTCACATGGCAGAAGCCCTTTATTGATTGGGAGCTCTGAACATTATTGATTAAGGGCTCGACTGGTCATCCAATTAAAAAATAATCCAAATAAGTGGATTGTACAATCCTAACGGCATTACAGAAGGTGCCCTTTGATTGATTCTTAACAAGCCCTGTGATTCCCACTGGTAAATGGGGTGATTGTCCCAGGGGGCTGGGTGCCCTCGGCAGCTGCCTCCACACTCCTGGGCCCCGCACAGAGCTTCCAAAAGGACCTTCCGACCAAGACATATCCAGGCCCCGTCTCTCCAACCGACATGTGTCCTCTGTTGCCAAACTCGCCCTAGAATCCACCTGCCGCCTCCGCCCTGATCAGCAAAACCTGCCTTTCTCCACAGGCCTGATTCCCCTCTGGTTCCAGCTTCACGGGCCTGGGAATGGACAAATGATGATGCCTCACACTCCAGCCTTTGGGAAGCTCCCTGGGGTGCCCAGACGCCCTCACTCAGCATGGCCGCCTGGCTCGACGTTGGCCCATCGGCGGCTCCTGCTCCTCCCTGCGGTGCCCCCAGCACCAGGGATGCCAGGGATGGGTCCCTGCTTTTGCCCTTTTGCTATTCCCAGCAGAAGAACAGGTCTTTTAGGTATAAACCAGAACAGCTGTGTCTGGAGGTGAGCACCCCTCAGAACCACCCTGCCAGCTTATTTACAGCAGTCCCTGGGGACAGATGTGCACCACGGCCCAAGGCCTTCCGGAACTTTCTCCATGGGCCAGGGTGTGTGAAAATGAGCTGGGGAGGGAGGCAGAAGCCCTGGTGGGAAGGCCTCACTCACCCTGTCGTCAATCTGGATTATTCTAGATTCTTTGTTCCTCTTGCCACGTGACCACATAGTGGACTAGCTGGCTGGCATCGGGTAGGGCCATGTGAATTATTTCAGCCAGTGAAATGTTAACAGGTAGCCTGACCGGAGGCTTCCCTTAACTCTGGGGTTTGATGCATCCTCTTGCTGGTCTTAAGTCTGCCCTTTCTCTTGGTCCCATGCTCGCCTCCTGCCTCAGTTACCTGCCTTGGGTGCAGGGAGGCGTGGGAATACAGAGGATGACTCGCCTGCTTGCCAACTGGTACCTGAGCTCAATCCCTGGGTAGCCGTCCTGGGTGCCCCCTGGGTAGCCGTCCTGGGTGCCCCCTGGGTCCTGGGTGCCCCCTGGGTAGTTGTCCTGGGTGCTCCCTGGGTAGCCGTCCTGGGTGCCCCCTGGGTAGTTGTCCTGGGTGCTCCCTGGGTAGCCGTCCTGGGTGCCCCCTGGGTAGCCGTCCTGGGTGCCCCCTGGGTAGCCGTCCTGGGTGCCCCCTGGGTAGCCGTCCTGGGTGCCCCCTGGGTAGCCGTCTTGGGTGCTCCCTGGGTAGCCGTCCTGGGTGCTCCCTGGGTAGTTGTCCTGGGTGCTCCCTGGGTAGCCGTCCTGGGTGCCCCCTGGGTAGCCGTCCTGGGTGCCCCCTGGGCAGCCATCCTGGGTGCCCCCTGGGTAGCCGTCTTGGGTGCCCCCTGGGTAGTCGTCCTGGGGGCTCCCTGGGTAGTCGTCCTGGGTGCCCCCTGGGTAGCCGTCCTGGGTGCCCCCTGGGTAGCCGTCTTGGGTGCTCCCTGGGTAGCCGTCCTGGGTGCTCCCTGGGTAGCCGTCCTGGGTGCTCCCTGGGTAGCCATCTGGGTGCCCCCTGGGTAGCTGTCTTGGGTGCCCCCTGGGTAGTCATCCTGGGGGCTCCCTGGGTAGTCCTGGGTGCCCCCTGGTTGGCCATCTGGGTGCCCCCTGGGTAGCCGTCCTGGGTGCTTCCTGGGTAGCTGTCCTGGGCGCCCCCTCCTCTGTCTCTACTGCCTCCAAGGGCAGGACTTCCTGGAGTTTTCCCGTCTCTTGGGGGATTTCTCCTCTGCGGGCTCCTCCCCCACGTCCAGGGCCGCTCCCACCTTCTTTAACCTGATCCCACATCTGTGTTAGCTTTCAAGACCTGAAAGATTTGTGTCATCTACTGACCCTCCGCTTTGTAGCAAAAATCACACTAATTTGTGATTAGTGACTTGTCCTCATACTGACTTGTCAAATAACTTCCAATAAAGCACGTGAATAGACAAAACTTTTGAGTGAAATAGCAGATAGTAGCAAAAAAAAAAAAAAAAGAACTTATGAAAGGAAAAAGCAGCTGAGGAGATGGGATTCCTAAATATCTGAGTGTATGTTCCAGACCCCGTGTATCAGTGGGGTTTTCTGTTTGTTTTTTATGAAAAAGTACTACAGTTCCAAAGCATGTTAAGTCCTGCTCACAGGGGGATATTTGCAGCCACATGTGGTACTCGAGTGGGTCTTGATGACTTTCCCCAGCAGGAGAATATCACTGACAAAAGCCTGAGGCAGATTCGTTCCTCTGCAAGCTGAAAGAAAAATTATTTCAGGACATTTTAATCTTGCTCTCGAAGACAAACTCTTAGTGGGTAAATCAACTCTCTTTGAGTAAATTGGACACATCTCGAAAGCTGCTTTAAACTTCCATGCGTGTGTGACCTGTACAGTTGCCCAGGGCCTGCACTCTGAAGAGCCTTCTCCTGGTTTAAGGCTCTGCTCTCAGAATTCTTAATAATTTTGAACAGGGAGCCCTGTGTTTTTCATTTTGTCCTGGACCCCACAAATTATGTGGATGGTCTTTGCTTCCAGATCATGCTAGAAGAGAGAGGTGCTAAATATTACTTCGGTATCTTTTGTTCTCTGTCCAATTGCTGGTTAATTCACACGCACCCTTGGCATCTACTTCAGTCCCTGAAACCCTCTAGGACAGTAGACTGAGTTTTTTGTTTTTTTTCCCCCACGCCTTTTAATTGTGGTGGGAAGGGTCATGGGGGTTGCTGTGATGTCACTGGTTTTCATGGTCAGTGGACATACCATACTCCCTAATCAATTGGAAACACACACCCTTAGGGTTTTGTACACGGCCCAAAGCCTGCTCTTCTGCGGCTTCCCTCCTCCCAGATGTAAAACGGTGAGAATTTGGGAGAAATGGCCAGTTCGGCCAACTCAAGTTTGCGTTTGTGGTAATAGTTTGGAAAGGAAATTGACAAAGTGAGGAAATACGAACACGGGAGGCAGCGCTGTGGCTCGCAGAGCCCGTCGGCCGGAGACGGGGGTGTGGACGCGGGCCCAGGGTCAGCCTCCACCAGTACGACTGAGGTTCCTCTGCTGAGAAGAGGGAGCCGGCCACCTCCTTGTGGAAGACGGCCCATTAAGGATGTGAGACTGTGTTTATGAATATTTAATTGGTGCCTTTTAATGGGTTGCGGGTTTTATTTTTATCATCTTTCTTATTTAAAAATAAGTCTGACTTCATCCCCTCCCCCGCCCCCCCCTCTAAGATAAAAACGTAAATGAAGGCAAAATAGCGCTGCGAGAGCATGTCATACGGCTTCCAAATCATCGTGCTTGTTTGTCTGCCCGGACACAATGCTCCTTGCGTATACTTGAGGTTAAAGATTCTCTGAAGTGCTCCATCCTTCCTCGCTCTCCTCCCGCACTCCCTGACCTTCGCCTCTCTTACTGGAAGAACGGGCTCAATGATTAATTACCACATACGAGCTGGATTAGCCATGGATCTCTAGTCTCTCCCCGCCGCCCCGCCCCTAAAATATGGGGTGTAACTATCCAGAGAGCTCATCACATGCTCTGGGGCTGGTGCCCTTCCTCGCTGAACGGAAGGGACTGGCGAGAGTAACCTGTTTGCCGAATCAGCAGCCCGGGAGCACGACCACGTGCTAAAAGTCCCTCAAAGAGCGACCCGGAACGAGCTGAGAGGAGGCGCCTCTAGGATCAGTTGCAAAGGGTGGTAAATACCGAATGAAGAAAAGACAACATTTAGCCATTTAAACCGTCCCGCAGTGACCTGGCCCTGATTTGGGCTCAGTTGACCGAGAGCAGCTGGCGTTTACAGGGCGCTCTCCTGGGTATTAAGTGCCTTGACGTACATGATCGTATCTTCAGGTCCCTGCTCTGAGAACGTGCGAAAGAGCACCTTCGCATTGGAGCCACTCATTAGAGACTTGGGAGAGAAATAATGAAGCCGAGACCTCTATTTATACACGCTAAGCGTCTGTAAGAGCAGCCACTGCCGGCTGCGAACGCCTGGGCAGTTGTTCTTGCAAAATTGCCTGATGAGCAGGGTTTCCTCCATCATTCTTTGCTCCTTTTGTGTGTTTTTTGTACTTTTCTTCTACCTTTGGGCCTCCGGCCGCTCAGACTGATCAGTGGCTGACTGGCTACCTGTCCCCAACTTGACCTGAGCGTTAGGCTCTCATTGCTACCTTTCCCTGTTTCCCAGAGCTCGCCATTATACACAGGGCAACCTCCACGCGAGGACCACGGCCAGCTTGATGCTGTTCCCTCGGCCCCATCTCCCTGCCTTTCCCCACCTCACCCTCCTTGCTCTGATAACACTGCTTACAGCAGGTGGCTCAGAGAAGTTTCCACCTGGATGGAAGGTGGCCCCCCTTGTGCTATCTGTCAAGGGCCAGATAGTAAATATCTGAGGCTTTGCAGGCCACACAATTTCTGTGGCAACTGTTCAGGTTGTGAAAGCAACCACAGACAATACATAAACAAATGAAAGTGGCTGGGTTCTAATGAAATTTGATTTATAGACTAGCCTTGGCCTAGCATTCCTGCCCTTGGCTTGTATAAAAACCTCCAACTGCCTGGATTTGGCCCACGGGATGTAGTTTGCCAGTTCCCGACATAGACTAATACTAGCTGTTCACCGCCACGCCAGATGTGGCCTTCGTCAGGAAACTTCTCTGAACGCTGGGCATGTCGGGGAAAAAGGCCCTTCGCCTGGGCTCCCGCGGAACCCAGTTCATCCTTCTTTTTCAGCTCCTTCCATAGGATATCGAAATGATCTGCTTCTGGGTCTGACTTCGTGCTAACAACTGAGTCCCTCGGGGCCGGGCTGGTGTCTCCCTGTTCCCGGGGCTCCAGGCCCTGGCTGGTGCAGCCAGCTGAATCAGAGCCCAGGCTTGGAGTGGCACTGAGCGGAGCTGGGTGTTGTCTGAGCCTTCTCCCCTGATTCGTCTGGGCCCCGAGGCAAACGGACCCCCGGAAGGGAGCGAGGGTGTGAGAATACACTGCGGGCCAGGCGGCTACCTGCCCCGGAGAGAAGGAAGCGGTCATTGTGGAAAGCGTGAGAAGTACTTGGAACACGTGAGCGATCTGGGAAGGAGAGCAGACCCTCCGCAGGTGGGGCATGTGAAAGGGAGGGTGCTTCTCTGCTCTGAGGTTCTTCCAAGGGCCAGGGATGTCCATCCACCTCAGAATCTCCAGCCTCACCTCAGGCCTACAGCTCAGAATTCCCGTGGAGTCTGGGGAGCTGCATTTTCAACCAGCGCCTGGGAGATTCTTCCACACGTCGCCGCGGGATGACCTTGTTGCGCTGCTTGGACACAGACTCTTGGTTGTCCCTGAAGACTGAGTCGGGCTCCATCAAAGTTGGGGCATGTCTTAGTCAGTTGGGGCTGCTATAATAAAATACCACAAGCTGGGTGGCTTTATAAAGAACAGAACTTTATTTCCCATAGTCTGGAGGCTGGAGGACCAAGATCAGGGATCCATTGTAGTCAAGTTCTAGTGAGATCCCTCTCTCAGGTGGTAGGCTTCTCATGGTATCGTCACGTGGCAGAGGGCAGAGAGGGGGAGGCCAGCTCTCTCGTGACTCTTAAAAGGTCCCCGTCCCCAGGACCTCATCTAAACCAAATTGCTTCCCAAAGGCCCACATCCTAATACTATTAACATTGGGGAGGTAAGACTTCAAGATATGAATGTGGGGATGGGGGAGACACATTCAGTCCATAACAGAAACATTAGGAGAAATAATAGTCTCGAACCCATATAGCGCTGGCAAGGAACATGGCCACCACGTGGGCATAAACAGCTGGCAGACAGGCATCAACACAAGTGAGCTGAGCAACAGAGGGCAGGGGTGGAGTGGGCGTTGATGCGGAGGGCAGGACACGAGAAGGTGTGGCCAGGAGAGAGGAGGGCAGAGGGGGAGGGGGGGCGGTCAGTTGCCTATGGCTGATATTGCAGAATACCACAGACTCGGGGGCTTCAACAATAGACACTTATTTTTGCACAGTTTTGGAGCCTGAAAGTCCAAGATCAAGGTGCGGTGCGGTGTGGTCTGGTTCCTTTTAAGGCCTCTCTTCTTGGCTTGCAGATGGCCACCTTCTTGTGTCCTTACATGGTCTTTCCTTTGTGCGCATGTGTCCCTGATGCCTCTTTGTGTATCCAGTGTTTCTCTCCTAAGGACATCAGTCAGATTAGATTAGGTTGCACTCTCATGGCTTCGTGGTGACGTAATCACCTCTTTAAAGTCCCTGTCTCCAAATACCGCCTCGTTCTGAGATGCTGGGAGTCAGCACTTCAGCACATGAAGTTTGGAGAGACACAGTTCAGCCATAACAGGGGGTTAGTAGACCAGCAGATAGAGGACAAACCCAACTTTGTCATTTCAGTAGCCTGGAAAGGTACACAGCCCAGGTTAAGTGCATAGACCGTAATCAGGTAAATCATAAATGTAATCAGCTTCTTGGGCTTGGGGTCCCAGCTTTACCGCTTCCTAGCTGGGTGACCTTGAGGAGGGTACTTCACCTTTCTTTGCTCTCATCGGTCAAATAGCATGACAAATAGCCTGACAATAGCATGACAGTTCCTACCGTGGGTTTGTTGTGAGAATAAAGTGAACGAATACACGCGAATGAGTCAGGATAGGATCTGACATATGGTGAGTACCACACTGTCATTACCATTATTATTATGACCATTGAGAATCCACAGGCTGGGGGTGCCTGGGTGGCTCAGTCAGTTAAGTGGCCGACTCTTGGTTTCAGCTCAGGTCATGATCTCATGGTTTGTGAGTTCGAACCCCACGTGGGGCTCCGTGCTCGCAGCGCAGATTCGGAGCCTCTGTCTCCCTCTTTCTGCCCCTCCCCTGCGTTCTGTCTCTCTCTCAAAAAATAAATAAATGTTAAAAAAAAAAAAAAAGAATCCGTAGGACAGTAAGACTTAAGGGCACGATTTACCAACTTGGAACTTAGTCAACAAGTTACTGAACTGCCCTGAACTGACTTGGAACTGAAAGGTGTGCCCCTCACTGCCCAGCATGTTCCATGCTCCAAAACAGACCTTGTCCCCCTCTTGGGGTCTCTTTCCCAAAGCTGGATTTTGCGCATGCCTGACTGGGTTAGCATTAGTGGAATGGCTCGAATGAAGGTATGAATGTCCTGAGAGACACCTGCCCAACTGGGACGAGAATGAGAGATAAACATTTATTGCATTAAAGCCACTGAAACGTTCAGGGTCTTCTTACTGCGTCCAGCATTTCTTGTCATGGCTGATGCCAAATATAAATCGCAGGTCAATCTTTGCCATCCCTGAATGTAATTTGGTTATTCCAAAGCTGAATCCACAACTACTTTCTTTAATATTTGTGTTTTCTCCTAGGACATACCAATTTTTACATAACAAGAGCACCGAGGCCCTAGTCCCAGGCACAAACGTATAATGCCATAACTGATTACGTGACATCTAGATCAAAAGAACAGAAAGGTGGGGTTAAAAAAAAAAAGGAAATAAGGATTATAAAAAACGCCATACTATATAAAAATTGATCCAGCGTATTCAAAAATTGAAAGGACTCTACTTCTTAATAAATGTCAAAGTGCCACAAGGTTCTTTTTCTATCCCAAGGACAAAGCCAGTAAAAAATAAATAAATAAATAAATAAATAAATAAATAAATAAATAAATAAATAGAACTTCCACATACACTTCTAGAAATAAAGGTCATCTCTGGAGAGCTCAGTAACATACTTATAAATAGATCCTAAAACCTTGTCAACACAATTGAGGGATGTTTCTTTGTCCTTTTCTAGATCCCACCCTTGTTTTGTAGTTTAGACTCTATTATTTTTTACTTTCCCCCTTGTGGAAAATGAGCAGCAAAAGAAAATTGAGGGAAGGCATGCTAACGTGTCTATTCTTACCCCCTACACCTTCCAACTTCTTGGGTCGGCTCTGCTGCCCTTTCCCTAACACCACCCACTCCAGATTCCGTGAGGTCCCACACGCCGGCATTTTTTGAGACAGCACCAGGGACCCAGCCAAGAGGTAGAACTCCCAGCCTCCAGCTTCAAGCCTTTGGGTTGTTCTGGCTTTGCAATTCCCCCAAGGTGCCTCGTGCTGGCCATGTTTGTGGCACTGTGACCTCAGGCTAAATAATTCTCATTTCTCTCTTCTTGCCCCTGAGCCTCTTGCATTAGCTTCCATTGTTGGCTCTGGACTTGCTCCAAATGATGCCCTACTTAGGTTTCCTCTGGGGGCCTGAGTGCGTCTGGCTTTGGAGGGGGTGCTGGCTGGGGTCAGGGGTAGAGTGGGAGGTGGCTCGTCTCAAGTGATCACAGGACACAGTCCCACCAATATGCCTGATCTCGCTGGTTCGGCTTCTGACTGTGAATCAAACGTTTCCTCTAATTTGGCTTCGTTTTCCCAAAGACAACAACAAATAAAGCTGGGTAAAGAAAGCAATTGTTTACTTTGTGTCTTGGGCCATTTTTTTTCTCGTTCCAAAAGCCGGAACTCCCCACCACAGTGCAAAATCAGATGAGCGACATCTTGAAGAGGGCTGGGAGATTGATGTCCCGGACAAGAATTTCCAGGACATTCAAGGCAGCGGTTTCCCTCTCCATCATTATGTGTGCACAGGATCAGCGGTCCGTGCACTGAGGTAACCGTATGAAAGATAAAGGAATGTGTGGCAAAAGAGTCGTCAAAATGCTTGAACTGAAAACAAAGGGAAATGGTCAGTTATACAGCCCAGCTTTAGTCACCGAACAGTTGATTTGAATGACTGGCTCTAGCACGTCTGCATGTACACGATCTGGAACACAGAGGAAAATTCTAGGAGGGAAAAAGGGAAGTAAACTACAGCTCCTCAAATATGTGATGACGCGGTCTAGTGAGATTCATTCTGATCTCTGGGGCGTCCTCATCGCGTCTGGCAACACGGCGCCATCTAGTGGCCGTGCAGCAACGGCCTCCAGAGGGAATTTCATCCGGTTCAGAAATGTGCTTTGAATTTCTCACCGGCTACAAGAAAAAGGGGTTCAGGGAGTATTTCCATGGCACCCGCATCTAGCTATTGCCAAACTGCCGAAGGCAATGGAGTGAAAGCTCATGCACTTCACCCAAATGCCTGATTTCACGCCACTGATTCCATCACGTAAGAAGAGCATCCACTCAGTGCCAAAATGTGTATCAAGGGCTGTGTATTAAAAACATCGACCGGCTCTGTAGATGCAGTCACTGCCCTCCAGAAGCATAAGCGTGGAGGAGAGGAGTTCCAGACTTCTCTTTCCTTCTGTTTATAAGGGGCTGAGAGGTCACAATAGGATCAATAGCAATAAAGATACAGATGAAGAATGCCCAAACCCCGTGGACAGCCTTCAAAAACCGAAGGCTGATGTTCTTTAGGAAGCAGCAACCTTGACCTCCCAGAGTTTCTGCTCTGAAATTTGATAATCTTTGCTAATTTCAGCTTTAAATGGGATGCCTCGCCACACCAGCCTTTGGCTCTCTTACTTTACCTGGAGTCCCTCCTCCCTGTCCTGTTCTGAAAGCCATCAGTACTCGCCTTGGGTTGTCCCCAGCCCTCATATTTCCCCACGTGTGCCTTTCTCTGCTCAGCCATCTACGCTTTGAGCGTGGCGCTGGGATCAGTGCTGACCGCAGGGAGAAAGTCAGAAGAAACTCGGGGAGGAAAAATTAGAAAACAGTGTTCGTAGTTTATTTTCTAAGTTGCTTTGAAACCACTGGGCATTTCACAGAGATCTACAAAAACATAGAAAGGTACAGAAACTAGCTGAGCCAGGCAGGGAGCCAAGCTGGGGCAAAAGCCTCTGGATCCTTTGGAAAAGTTGGGAGAATCAAAGTGTGTCAGAATCGTAAAAACATACTCTCCGTTGGAAACCAGAACATTCCAAACAGTTGCTTTTATTCCCTATTGGTATTGTTTTATTGAGATACGATTCGCATGGCATAAAATTCACCATTTTAAAGTGTACAGTTCAATGCTTTTTAGGTCATTCGCAACGTTGCGCAATCATTGCCTGAAACTAATTTTAGAATATCTTCATCACCCCCTTTTCCCTGGCGGTCACTTCTTACGCCCTCTCCCCACTCCAGCCTCTGGCAACCAATAATCTGCTTTGTTTCCCTATGGATTTGCCTGTCCTAGCTACTTCGTATAAATGGTGTCATGCAGTATGTGGCCTTTGGTGCCGGTCTTCCCCCTCTGAGCATGTTTTCCAAGTTCATCTATCTCGTAGCATTTACGCTACTTTATTCCTTTTTATGGCTATGATATTCCAGGGTGCAGACATATTGCACTTTACCCATACGCTCAGTAGTTGTTGGGAACTTGGGTCGTTTCTACTTTTTGACCATAATGAATGGTCCCGCTATGAACGTTAATGTGCAAGTTTTCACACGAATGTATGTCTTCAATGTCTCTGGGTCTACATCTAGGAGCGGAAGTGATGGGGCACATGGTACTTATATACTTGACTCTTTGAAGAACTACCAAGCTGTTTTGCACAGTGGCCGTACGTTTACATTCCCGCCAGCAATGGGGGATGGGTCTAATGTCTCTATGTTCTCTCCAACACCTGTTATTTTCTTTTTAAAAAATATTGTTGTTATTGTTGTTATTATATGATTATAGCCATCAGAGTGGGTGTGAAGTAGTCCCTGGCTTTTAAGAGCAGGTATTGAGGCAAATATAGACTGGAAAAACACGGATGATGTTTGGGCATAGAGAAGATCTCAACGGGTTAAGGTCAAGTGTGTGCTTTGACCTTACCTAACCCAGAGGAGAATGATCGCACGGCTTGCTACACGCACATTCTGCTTCCAGGGAGCCTATAGAAGCAGAGAGTCTCAGGGTCACAACTGCCACCAGGAGATTTCTCCGCCGGATGCGAGAAAGCTCGCCACAATGTACCTGACAGTTTATTTCATTCAATCCATCCGATGACGGGAAACTGTTTTCTTCACAAGGCTTACCATTTTATTTATAATTTCTGCAATGGTCTTCCTTACGTTTAAAATCGGTTGTCTTACAGCTTCTTGTAAAGTGCGAAACCTCGTGAAAATTCTTTTTTTTTTTTTTTGAAAATTCTTAAACTATGTCAAGCTAACTGCCATGTCCCCGCCCTCAGTATATATCCCCACTAAGCTATCTGTAGACCTTTACCTTTTCTATAGATTCATGGATCCCATTCCTTTACCACCTGCTTCAGTAAAGTGTGTCAATATCCTTCTAAACATGTATCCCTCAAATGTGAGCAAAATGTGCTCGGGGCAGTGGGGAATAGGATGAGAGCATTTTTTCGCTGTAACACTAGGCTTCCTCTAATAATGTACTCTAAGACTATATCGATTTTTTCAACTATGTCATATACTGGCTCAAACTGTGCCTGCACTGATCAGCTAAAGTTCCTGTTGTCAATGACCTGCTGTTACCCCAGTGTTCTCGGGCAGTTGGTTTGTTTTAATGTTTATTTATTTATTTTTGAGATAGAAAGAGAGCACAAGCAGGGGAGAGGCAGAGAGAGAGAGAGAGAGAGAGAGAGAGAGAGAGAATCCCAAGGAGGCTCCACACTGTCAGTGCAGAGCCCGACGTGGGGCTTGAACCCATGGACCATGAGATCATGACCTCAGCCAAAATCAAGAGTCAGATGCTTAACCGACTGAGCCACCCAGGTGCCCCTTGGGTAGTTGGTTTTGACAGTTTGTGGGACTTTGTATCTATCCCTATTAAATCTCATCTTTTACATTTTAGTCTTTAATTCCAGCTTATTAGAATCTTTTGGACTCATGAATGTGTTTCCAGATCAGCTTTATGTCATTTGTATATCAGAAAGGCATTTTTCTTGGTCTTTGACCGGTTCATTGTTATGACCCCTACAAAAAGTGCTCCCTCCCACGTAGTATTTATTCTCTCGTGCAGCACCATGATGCAGTTAAAATACCCCTTCATTTGTCTGCCTCTCTGATGGGACTCTCATTGTTTTTATAAGTATTAGTCACTCAATATGTGTCTGTTGAATCGAAATGAACTGAATCTCTCTTTCAAATGCCAGCTTAGAGCTTAGCTGATAGGACCACTTGCCAAAATGTGAGACCCCTCCTGCCTCTTGCTAAAATCCCACCGTTTAGCTACGTTCAGCCATAGTCAAGGAAAAAATAAAAAGCTGTGCATTGACACATCGCCCATGCTCACAACCAAAAGGAAATAAACAAATGGTTGACAATGAGTATTTCTAAGTTATAATATCTTGAGGGATTTTTTTCAGACACTTCATATATGTTCCAAATTTTCCAAAGAAAAAATAAAAATTTCTTTTACTATATCCTCCTTTGTCTTCCGATGTTATAGCACCGATCTAGAAGTCAAGTGCTCTAACACAGTGTTACCCTGAAACACTGTTAAAATTGCAAGTACTCTAGATAATTAACTGTCCCCCAACTGCGATCAAGTACATCAAGGCCGACAGCATCGAGTGCCTGTTGTCTAGTAGACCATCGTGTCTTTCTTGACTTTGCTTCTTCCTGTTTTTGTCAACTTCTCTCACCTTCCAAGTCGCTATTTAATTTATTGTATGTTGGGAAATCGAATAACTCTGTTTTTTTGACATGTTTGTAAAATAAATAGACTTTGAGTAAAGATCCGAAGACCTATGCCGTGGATTCTTCTGGATCTTTAGAATGGGTTTTGTGACAGCTGTTTAAGACCGCTAGGGGGAAAATTGATCGATTATAGGTTAGAACTTATGAACCAGAGGGTCGAGGTTTTTGTAAATCCAAGCATTTGTCAAATAAGTCATTTCCATATTTGATATAAACTCTACATACTTCTCATTTTTACCTTTTGACAGTGTGTGAAGAAATTATCTGCTTGCTGCTGAAAAGTAGTTCCTTACAAATCAAAACCAGTTGGGAAGACATTAACACTTTTTTCTATTTCCAGACTTTATTGGAGGATTAAAGTCAGTCTTCTGACTTTTTAATCCAGCAATTTATTTGGAGCAAATTCACTTAGCAATTTGCTGTCCAGTGATCAAGTCAATTTGGACCAAGACATAATACATTGATTTTTGAAAAGTACTCTTTTAATATATTAACTAATTAGGGAATTAACATGTTATTAAATATATAACTATGCAGTTGTTGAGTGTTTAAGATGTATGTTGGATGGTTGTTTATATTTTCCCCCAAGGAGCCAATGGTTGGATCTATTGTGTTTTGAAGCTGCAAGTTATTAGAAAAAGCTGTCTTTTGATTTTCAGACTTGATGGGATTATTTTGACTCATTCACTTGCTTCCTTCACAGCAGAGGGCAATGATACATTGATTCCATTTCACAGGAACATACTTTGGGTCATTTTTTGGAGTAAGAATAGTTTGCATTGAATCTCCAATATTTCTGTCCCTACTGTGACTATCACATCCAATATATAAGTGGTGCTTTATAGTTTCAAAATATAAAGGATTGCATTTGAGTCTTACCATGAAAAGGAGTAGGCGTGGTTCTTATTATTCACCCAAAGAGGAAGAACCCAGGGGTTGTTTCCTGCCTCTTGGTATAGGAGGCTTTTGACCCTTCAGAGTAGCTGACAACATGTGTCCTTGAGATAGCAGATTTTCTGTAATCAAAGGATCCTGCCTGACCCATGTTGGCTCTACAGTTTATATATATATTTATATATGTATATATGTGTATATATGTATATAGACATATATATGTATATGTATGTGTACATACATGTATATATGTATACATGTATATATACATGTACGTATACATGTATATGTATATCTGTATATGTGTATATATGTATATATATGTATATGTGTATATAGACATATATGTATGTGTACATATATACATATGTATATATACATATGTACATATGTATATATGTATATATACATATATATGTATATGTGTATATATACATGTATATGTATATATGTATATGTGTATATATGTATATATACATACATATATTTGCTTCTTAATTGTCCGTTGTGATAAAGAATCCTTGCCACGAGGCTTCCTGTTATAAATTAATAATTACAAATAAGGAATAGTGAACCCCACACATGGTTTGTTATCTAGAAGAAGGTCAGTGAGCTGTCAGAATCTCTCCTTTCTAACCTTGGCTTTGAAAAGGATAGATCTTCTGGTAATTGGCTGGCACATATTCCACTTTGCTTTTTATGATCAATCATAGAAATATGGCTCATAAAAAGGAAAATGGCATTTTAAATCATATCTATTTGTATGTAAGGCTTGGGGTTGTTTTAATACTTCACTATAATTCATCATTTTGAAGTGGGCCATTTATCTCAATGGCTCTGATCTATAGCTTTTTCTATGACTGGTATGTCACGTGGCAGATTGAAATTGACTAAGACTCCAGTTTTTCGTGATGAAGGGCAAACCCTAAAGTATTCTTTAGAAGAGGCTTTCCGCATTCAGACTATTTTCAGGGGTTCTTATGTCGAGACAACAACGCAATGTCATCCCCTTCAATTCTATGTATTTGCACCTAAGAATGCTAGAAAAAAATATCTCATTAGAAGATGTCTTTCTTATTGTCTTTAACTTTTCTATTTTTTTCTGGGTGTATTTGTTTGCAAAATAAGTTTCCATAGTGTTAGCAGTTGCTTTAAAGCTTCATTGAAAGTAGAGGTCAAGGGGCGCCTGGGTGGCGCAGTCGGTAAAGCGTCCGACTTCAGCCAGGTCACGATCTCGCGGTCCGTGAGTTCGAGCCCCGCGTCAGGCTCTGGGCTGATGGCTCAGAGCCTGGAGCCTGTTTCCGATTCTGTGTCTCCCTCTCTCTCTGCCCCTCCCCTGTTCATGCTCTGTCTCTCTCTGTCCCAAAAATAAATAAACGTTGAAAAAAAAAAAAAAAAAAAAAGAAAGTTGACGTCATGAAGCAGTAAGTAGGAGGGCTTCACGAATTTAGCAAAGATTCCTATTGTTATCGAGTGTAGACTTGGCCGTGAAAACCGGGCTTTGGATGTGAAGTCTTAAAGGGTTAAAGCTATCGTCTACTAGCTTCGATTTTCATGTCCCGTGTTAGTCTCAGTGAGTGGACATCTGCCTCTTTTAAGCTTTATTTTCTCTCCAGCTTCTCCCCCACCATTTTCCCCTTACAGGTCACTGACAGAGTTCACCCCGGCTCTGGTTTAGTTTCTGCCTCTCAGCTAGGAAATTCTGAGTTTTACATTCAACATGGAAAAAATTCATGCTTGGATGGAAACTGGCCTCGGTTAAATCACGTCATTTCCTTAGACCTCAATGAAGGGACTTGCCGAAGTGGTAATTTAATTACATTTAAACACCTAATTGAAAACCAGAAGTCCACTAACTTGTAGGGACACAAACAGTTTGTGATAAAAGTTTCACAAGTCTCCATTCCAATGAACTGGATCGTCGATACTTGGGAGGTCTCATGTATTTGATACAGTTCTTTTTTTTCCCCAGTGGTTAAAATGTTGAGGATAAGCCTCTGGGATCTCTAGCCCACTTCTTATGTTTCAGGAATTAATACTGTAACTTTACTTTTTTCTTAATATGAGATTTCTTGTCAAATTGGTTTCCATACAACACCCAGTGCTCATCCCAACAGGTGCCCTCCTCAATGCCCATCACCCACTTTCCCCTCTCCGCCCCCCCCCCCCCGATCAACCCTCAGTTTATTCTCATAATACTGTAACTTTTAAATACCAAGAAGCAAGATCGTACAGAAACAGGCTTTGGATGAACAGGCCCCACCTGCCCACCTGGAGAGGGGGCACATGGTAACAGTGCTCTCGCCCCTGCAGGGGTGCTTTGGGCCTCTCAGCCCTCTGGCCTGGCGCTCGGGGGGTGGGGATCCATTGCATGCTGATGCCCGGGGCCCTAATTCCACAGGTGCAGCACATTAACCCTGATTTGCGCCGGGCTGGCAGCCGAGCCTGGCAGGCTTTGAAATGCCATCGTGAGACAAAAGAGGGGTTTATTTTGTCTCTCCTCCTTCCTGCTGCCGGTTTAATTGGGTCCTCACCACTTGACATCTGGCAGGCTGCCAAGACAGCACTCGCCTCCCACTGGTGGAAATAGTGTGTGTTTGATTAAGGGCTGAAAATGGGTGATATCTGATCTCCGAATCCAAACATTTCCATAGGAAAAGGATTGCCGTGGCAGGCTTTCTGTTTTCTGGAGTGCGCCAGGAGACAGTGGAGGACCACAGGACCACTGAGGAATCTTCTGGGGGATAAGAGCTCCTGTGTTGCTTGCCAGTCACTGTCCTAAGGCCCTTAAGTGGGGTAGCTCCATAATCCTTACAATAACCCTGTAAGGACTCCCGTGGAGCCACAGATGGAGCACTCCATGACCAGGTCAACTCTTCCCCAGGGGCACCCGGTCAGGGAGTGGACCTTGAACGTGGACTACGTTGCCCGCCTCCAGGGCCCATGCTCCTGCCCCCGGGCCGCTGCCTCTCAAGTGAGACCAGAATGTTCCCCTGCAGTGTATATGCGTGCTTTGAGTCAGCTCTTCAGTGCCATCAGGGCTATGGGGGCAATATAGTTGTTAGTCTTCCATTTTATTTTATTTTATTTTATTTTATTTCTTTTATTCTATTTATTTTATTTTATTAATTTAATTTAATTTATTTAATTTAATTTATTTAATTTAATTTATTTTATTTTATTTATTTAATTTAATTTTATTTATTTAATTTTATTTATTTTATTCTACTTATTTTATTTTATTTATTTTATTTTATTTTATTTATCTAATTTAATTTATTTTATTTTATTTACTTTATTTTATTTATTTTATTTTATTTAATTTATTTTATTTATTTTATTTTTTAATTTAATTTAATTTAATTTAATTTAATTTTTTGAGTTTATTTATTTTGAGAGAGAGAGAGAGAGAGAGGATCCCAAGCAGGATCTGCACTACCAGTTCGATACGGGACTCAAAACTCAACAAATCACAAGATCATGACCTGAGCCGAAGTTGGACGCTCAACCGACTGAGCCTGGCAGGTGCCCCTACTTTTATATTTTAAATGCGCTACTTTCTTTTTTTAGATGTATCTAGAGAGCTCCAGCAAAGTTTTCCCTGTTCTTAAGTTTCTTTTTGGTCACAAAAATACGGAAGGAAGGAAGAAAGGAAGCAGAAGGGAGGGAGGGAGAAAGAAAGGCACAGCCAGTTGGAAGCACTGGTGAGAATCTGGAGAGTGGGAGGAATGTAGTCAGAGCACTTCCTTGTGGCCGTGTTGCCTCGTGGCACCAGCTGATACCTGGCCTGATGTCCTGTTCCCCGCTTCCTCCAGGTGGTCCCCTGCTGAGTCCCCCACCTCCCACCCCTCAAGCACCCAAGGTGGGGGGCGGGTAGGGGAAGGTAATGCTCATCAACCATTGCCTTACCATCTCCTTTGGTTTTCCAGTATTCCCATTACCTGTGCAACCAATTTCTTATTTTATCCCCTTTATAGAAATACCTAGAATGGTATCTATTTGCCTGGCTGGGCTTGTCCAATACACCCTGTAATGCCTTTCTTAGAAAAATATCTTGTCTCATGCGGTAACCTGGGTGCCATCCATCCCTTCCAAGGGCAGAGGGTGGCCTTAGAAAGAGGTTTTCGATTCCTTTTTTTAGTCTAAAAATTTATAGAAAATGTTGTTTAGTCAGCCCAATGCTCGTGGCTTGTGACCAGAAATTAAACTATGAACTCAGAGTGCCAAAGAGTGAAGAGATTGTGCTTAGTTTAATCCCATCTCACCATCCCACCCTCCAAACTCATGCCCTCGCTCTGCCCACAATTGTGTGGGTTTTGTTATAGCTCGTTTATCTAGCCACCAAATCTGAGAGACTTGGGCTCTTCGTTTTTTCCTAGATTTGTCACCAAAGATGGAGAAAAGACTTTGGTGCAGCCATCCAAACATCTGGTGATAGCATCAAATTGCAGGGATTCTCTGTAGTACTCTGTAAGTACTATCAGCCAGTACACCTATCATGGGCCAGGCTGGGGGCTAGATGTGGAGAGGACTCCGGAAGCTGAGAGTCTAGTAGAGGGCTTGACCCAAGGAAGAGGATGGTGAGTGCCACCGGAAGGGATGCTTCGGACGCTCAAAGGAAAGCTACGGGCCCAGCCTTGGTCTTCCCTAGTGAAGTCTGGAGAATCTGAGGAGACTTCCTCATCAAAGTGACAGGAAGTTGAGAGGATAAAGCCGGAGAAGTATAGAAAGGTATTCTGTGTCTGGACAGGAAGGGCAGCCATGAGGGGTTGACTAAACCCAACCATGAGGGGTTGGGACCCATGAGCGGGACCACCTGAGTGAGAGTCAGACACCCTGGTGCTGGATTCTTGGGCTTGCTCTCTTTCACTCATGCTCTGTACACATGCTTAGTCTAGCATGCTCTGTCTCTCTGTCTCTGTCTCTCTCTCCCCCTCCAAGTATCGAGTCTGGCACAGCTGGTCTTCGGGAACTAGGAGACACTCACTGCTTCAGTGACTCACACCCCCAGCTCCTCTCTGCAACCCCCCCCCCCCACGCCCCCTCTATTCTTCTCCCTCTCCCCTTTCTCCAATTGCCCTTTCTCAACCCCACTTTGGGGGTTTTCTTTTCCATCCCTTTGGTGGCCCCGCTGTTTGCTTGCTTACTACGTGATTGATACATTCCAGGCTAGATCCAAAACAGTGTGGGATGAAAACCAAATGCAAATCAGCTAGAAAGAAAGGCCAGAATAAACACAAACTTAATGACCTCAAACTCACAGCTTCCAAGGCTGTGCATCCATCTGGCCTGCCCGCTGCGCTCCCATGAACTGTCCTCACCAAGGACGTGCAGGGACCTCGTTGCATTCCCTCTTTACCATTTTAAGATTGGTGTGATCTCAGGGCTTGACCAGGGAGCCTCTGCTGGGTCAGCATTCCCTCTGCCATAGGAATGGCCTGCTCCCCACTGCTCCCTCTCCTCTTCAGGGGTCCCCCTACCACTGCAGCCTCCCCACTTCCTAGCGGCTCTGTTCCTGCACACTTGGGCCCAGAGCCTCACTTTTGGAAGACTCTTCAGAAACTATAACTTCCACCTGCACTGGGAGCCTGTGTCTGGCCCACATCAGCCCAGGCACCATGGGAAGTCCCATGGGTTAATGAGGGTGAGCTCATTTCAGACTTTCTTCCTGTCTTCCTCGGGGCAGGACCTTTGGACCACTGGTCAGGGGATTGTATTAACAATAACTGCTTCCTCTTAGTCAGGCTTTACTGAGTCAGCAGCCTGGGCTCAAATCCAAGTTTTCTCGCTAAGATAGTTTTGTAACCCTGGGAAGGTCACTGCACATTTCTCGGCCCCCATTTCTTTAGCCATTCAACAAATAGCCATGTAGCAGCCTCTCTTCTAGGCACTGAGGATATAGGGGTGGAAATGATTTATAAGATGGCTTAGAATGTACAGTCTGGTCACGGAGATAGTCAATAAATGAGCTTAAAACACCAGGGGACAGGTGGAAACCCTTAGGAGAACAATTTATAATATCTAGTTGAAATATGAATGCCCTTTGACTCGGCAATTCTATGCCTAGGTGTATACCTTAGGGAAATTCTTAAACATTTGCACAAGGAGAAAGAATGAACTTGAAAGAATTTAAATGCCGACTCACCAGAGAATGAATAACCTGTAATATATACACAGTCACGTATTGCAGTGAAAACGGACAGTGTGGCTATCTCACAAAGAACCTTGGCTTAAAGAAGCATGTTGCAGGGGCGCCTGGGTGGCTCAGTCGGTTGAGCGTCCGACTTTGGCTTGGGTCATGATCTCGCAGTCCGTGAGCTCCTCGTGGTCTGTGAGTTCGAGTCCCACGTCCGGCTCCGTGCTGACAGCTCCGAGCCTGGAGCCTGCTTCGAATTCTGTGTCTCCCTCTCTCTCTGCCCCTCCCCTACTCATGCTCTGTTTCTCTCTCTCTCTGTAAAAAATAAATAAACATTAGGGGAAAATTAAAAAAAAAAAAAAAAGCATGTTGTAGAAAAATATGCCAATTATGATGCCATCTATGCGAAGTTAAAATATGCAAAATTATATTATATATCTTTAAGTGGCAAAAGTATAGTTTTATTTATTTTTTTTTTAATTTTTTTTTTCAATGTTTATTTATTTTTGGGACAGAGAGAGACAGAGCATGAACGGGGGAGGGGCAGAGAGAGAGGGAGACACAGAATCGGAAACAGGCTCCAGGCTCTGAGCCATCAGCCCAGAGCCCGACGCGGGGCTCGAACTCACGGACCGCGAGATCGTGACCTGGCTGAAGTCGGACGCTTAACCGACTGCGCCACCCAGGCGCCCCAAAAGTATAGTTTTAAATATGGGGAATGAATGACACCAAATCCGAGTTAGTGCTTTCCTTACTAACAAGGTGGCCTGCTGGTCTTGTGGGTGCTGGCTGAAGACATGAGACATCTGGGTCAGACCCCAGATTTTATTATTCATGGCAGTAGGCAGTGCGAGCTCCGTTGGTTCTCCCTGCCCCCTTCCCATGGGCACTGTTCAGAGGTAGAGTCTGTAAGTCTTGCTGATGGCTTTGGATGTAGGGGATAAGAGAATGATGGGAATTTAAGATGCTTTCTAGATTTGGGACTCCACCCAAAGGAGATAAATTGAAGGCCCATGCAAGGGGTAACAAGGATACGTAAATACTACTTGGAGCGTGTAAATGTTGAGATGCCTAAGAGACACCTACGTAGAGAGGCATAGAAACCAGTGGGTGTAAGCATTTAGAGGAAAGGTCACGGCTGGAGATGGAGGCTAGGAGGCACTGGCAGATGGCAAGTACTCACAGCCGTGAGATGGAAGGGTCCATGAGAGAACGCTGTCCATGTTGACCAGACTCACCTAGTCAGCAGAATCACCTGGCGAACTTGTTAAGATCACAGATTCCCAGGTCCTGTTCAGATCTCACATTCTAAAATTTTATGATACATATTTTCTATCGTACATAAATGATAAACATTTATGATATGTATTGCATAAATTCTGTCTCACCCAATACCGACTGAGTGCCTATTATGTTTCAAGCACGGCACTGGGTTGTGATGGGTAAAATTAAAACACATTCCGCAGTCATGAAGAGAGGCCTGGAGAACCACTGAGATTTCACTGAACTGATGAAATTCAATCCACACTGGTCATGACGAGGGAAAGGTAACCCCTATTTATTTAAGCCACTATGGTTGGCGGTTTTTGTTTGTCACTTTCTGTCCAGAACACTCTAAGTTAATACACAGTTTAAATAAAATAAAACTAATCACTTTGGGGAAGAGAGGCTTTGATTGGCCTTTGAATAGTTCGAATGTAAACCATCAGTCTCCTTTGTGAAGATCGTTTGTTAAAATCTCTTCGACATTTTAAATTCCTTGGATAGACCGATCATACTTGCTTTTCTGTTTTAGCACTTCAAATAACTGACCTGGCAAGTTGACAACCAATTAGGCCAAATGTTCTCATACCTTTAAGCATCTTTTCTCAATGTGGTACACTGATAAATATAGTGAATCTGTTCTTTTTTTAATGTATAGATCATTTTAAAAATATTTTTATTAAAGTATAATTGACATACCGTGTTATATTAGTTTCAGGTGTACAATATAATGATTCAGCAATTCTATGCATTTCTCGGTGCTCCTCATGATAAGTATACTCTTAATCCCCTTCACCTATTTCACCCTTCCCCCCACCCACCTCCCTTCTGGCAACCACCAGTTTATTCTCTGTAGTCAAGAGTCTGGTTTTTTTGTGTGTCTCTTTTTTTCTTTGCTTGTTTGTTTTGTTTCTTAAATTCCACATATGAGTGAAATCATGTGGAATGCGTCTTTCGCTAAATGATTTGTTTCACTTAGCATTATACCCTCAGGGTCCATCCCTGTTGTTGCAAATGGCAAGATTTCATTCTTTTTATGGCTGAATAATATTCCACTATATCTATATCTATCTATATCTAAATCTATATCTACATGCCACATCTTCTTTATCTATTCATCTATTGATAGACACTTAGCTTTCTTCCATATTTTGGCTGTTATAAATAATGTTGCAATAAACAAAGGGCATATTTTTGAATTAGTGTTTTTGTTTTCTTTGGATAAATACCCAGGAGTGGAATTATTGCATCATACGGTAATTCCATTTTTAGTTTCTTGAGGGAACCCCCTACTATGTTATAGTGAATCTGTCCTAATACTGCTAGTGAGTAAAGTCAAACTTTCTTACACCTTTCAACTTAAAAGCACGAGCCTAAAATCAATTTCGCATTTTAAACTGGCATCACAAATTGTGTAAAACATTTCAGTCACTTAAATAAGAAACATCCACAAGATCATTCCTAAACTTAACGTGAACGTATCAATATTATGGGTTGGATTTATTTCATCATCTCCATATATAATTATAAACATTCCCAGACATCAAAAATCACTTAGTCAACAAAACCACAGATTTTCTTTTTTTTAAAATTTTTTTTTTCAACATTTATTTATTTTTGGGACAGAGAGAGACAGAGCATGAACGGGGGAGGGGCAGAGAGAGAGGGAGACACAGAATCGGAAGCAGGCTCCAGGCTCTGAGCCATCAGCGCAGAGCCCGACGCGGGGCTCGAACTCACGGACCGTGAGATCGTGACCTGGCTGAAGTCGGACGCTCAACCGACTGCGCCACCCAGGCGCCCCAAAACCACAGATTTTCTACCTCAAGGGAGTCAAAGTTCTGCGGGTTAAAAACTCATGACAGCAATATGGTGGACATCCCGGAGAAGCTGAGGTTGCTAAGGAGCTAGAGTCAGAAGGAAAATGAGCACCATGACCCTTTTTGTGGTCACCATGACGACGGTGGACCCCCTTTGGAGGGGGTTGAACTTAGAACCTTCATGCCCGTTACCTCTTAGTTATTCTCTATTTTTAATCATTAGAGAAGAAAGAAGTCTGCCCCTTCACCCCCACCCAAGTTAGCGAACTTCCTTTGTTACTTCATTGGCTCCTACGTTTACTTGGCCCTCTGTAGACACTGCTGGTGTATCTTCGTGTTGCTCTGAGGGCATTTTAATGCTGTGGAGTTTAATCCTGAACGCTGGCTCCGTGCCGTGACTTTAAAGTCAGGATAATAAAACAAACCATCCCCTTTCCTTGTGCCGTTTTAGGAATTCCCAAACTGAGATGATAACATCTCACATTTCATCAGAACTACTGCATTTAACTGGACAGGATCTCTGCTTCAAGGTCTGTTCTCCTTGGAGTCCGCTGCTGGCCATCCTGTAAGTTAGCCTAGGCCACCCACAGGGGACGCTGCTCCGATCTCAACCTCAGATGCACTGACCCATTATCTCCACTTAGCATTCCTGCCTCCCATCCTCTTTACTTACCTCTCTGTAAAAGGCAGAGAAGTACTTCCTTTTTGAGTGTCCAGCCTTTTTTGTGTGTGAAACTGTGGGCAGCACAGCAGCAAAGCTGGAGCAACGTCTGTTTTAGACCTTTTATTGCTTGTAGATACGTGTGGATTGCAACATCACGACTCTTCCCATTGCACCAAATTACACTGGAGCCCTCTGCTGATAAGTTACATTTCTCAAGACTCTCGGGCAAAATATTCGTTGAATATTTTTTTTCCAGGTTATAAACATTTCTGAAAGATCTTTACAAAAACTTGTTTTTAAATATCGTATCAGCTTGGCTACGCTTTTGAAAACTGTAATATTTACAGGAATCCATTGGTAAATCATCCTCCTAAGGTGAACAGTCACCCCTAATTTGTACATTTGACTTAAAGTGGAGTGTTCTTCGGTGGGTTCTGAACCCATGTCATTTTCCCCCAATTGCATGGACCAGAGAAGACCCTTTGCCTTTCACAGGGTTGAGCAAATAAGAAGTGAAAATGAGGCCTTGGCCTCAGCACTTCTGAGACAGAAGCTTCCACTCTGTGGGCAGAGGCAGGAACATTTAGGAAGAAGAGAATTGTAATTCCTTTCTTACCTACCTGTATTGATTTTCTTGGCCCAAATGGATACTGCATTTGAAAACTGCATATGACGAATAGCAACCAATTTAATGTTAATCGTTCAGGAGAGAACCTCCGTGCCTTTCACCAACTTCTTCAACTTTCCATTCCCACCCTTCTTTTGTTATGTTCAATTTTATTCCCTGAGTTCAAAGTTCCTTGTTCTTGGGGAAGAGGCTTCTACTGCTTATCCACATCTGGGTCTCCTCCCCTTCTTGGACACAGGATGACATTTCCCCACCGGCTGGTCAGGCCATGGGACTCGTCCCAGCCAATGGGCTGTGAGAGTGAGGAAGTCACTCCTGGACCCCGGTGTATGACTGCTGGGGCAAGCACGTCCCTGAGTAAGAAGGCAAAGTGCTGTGGGTGGTGCAGCCACAGCATAGCTGAGTCACCTGATGGAGAATGATGGTCTTGGAGGGTTGCCGGGACCTGCAGGGGACTTTGCCCGCCCAAGAAATACAATTTTATCCTATTTAGTCACTGAAGTGTTGGAGTTGTTCATTGCCACAGCCCCCTGGTTCTCAAAGTGTGGCCCCTAAGCAGCACAGGACATGTGCTGGGAACCTGTGAGCAATGCAACCTTGGGCACCACCCAGTCTTACCAAATCAGACCCCCTGCAGGTGGGACTCAGGGTCTGCATCTGAACAATCCCTCCAGGTGGCCGTGATGCGGGCTGGCATTTGAGGACCACGGGTCTGGCCCATCCTGGCTAACGTGGCTCTCAATTCCAAACCCCCCCTGGCAAAGTGGGAGTCCTTTAAGCGAGTCCTAGCAAAAGGACACAAATCATTTTCTGAGCTTCTTCATTAATTATTCTTTCTCACGGTGATGAAATAATCCAATGATTGCCCCCCGGTCTTAGGGCCTCAAAACCACAAGAGGATCTATAAGCCTTCCAGATCACTCTTTCTACTTTGAACGCCGTCGTTACAGGACCGTGTTTAATGAACACATAAAAGAAAGTAGAAAAAAGCTTGAGGCTACAGAGAGAAGAAAGGAAATTATCTTTATTTTTCCAGGCACAGCCACTGGCTGGGGGCTGGGCTGATCTGCTGAGATTATGATGCAGCAGCAGAAATTCGTGTGAGGTGTGGCTGGGGCAGGAGGAATGCCAGATATAACCGGTTTCCCTGGAAGCCTCCCCAGCCCGGGAGCCGGCAGGATGAAATGTTTTTCCATTTTTCCCCCAAGTTCCTCTCCCTTCCTTCGCTCTCCAATAGACTCCCTGCAAGCAAGTGAAACCTCTGGCCTTATTTCTTCTATGATTCCTGTCTTCCCACCCGAAATGCATCTCCTTGGGGACACTCCAAGATAAGCCAATGAAACAAACATGAGCTCCGGTGCCTTCAGCAAATCTCTAAACCTAACAATGAACTTGGCAATTTTAGACAAATCCTTTCTATCAGTGGAAAAAAATGCCTATTTACATGGAGCATTTCCATTCAGATCTAATTCTGAGTGTTTTTGTTCCGTCATCTTTTTGCTTTGGAAAACTCCAAACACACAGAGAAGTTAAAATAAAAGTATAAGGAAGGAGTGACATCAGCAAGGTGGCCAAGTAAGATGTCCCTCATTGTACCAATTTGGCATCCATCCACGGACACCTTTTGATAGGACTCACTTAAAAGACTCCCACTTTGTCAGGAGGAAGAGAGAGTCTTTGTGGGAGAAGACTCCCACTTTGTCAGGCTCTGTAATCAAGAGCTGCGTTGGCCAGGATGGGGCAGACCAGTGGTCCTCAAATGCCAGCCTGCATCACAATGCCGCCGTGGGAGATGTGGGGACACGCTTTGAGTGGCAAGGATAGAAAAATGACCCTTCTGGGGCGCCTGGGTGGCTCCGTCGGTTAAGCGTCCGACTTCAGCTCAGGTCACGATCTCGCGGTCCGTGAGTTCGAGCCCCGCGTCGGGCTCTGTGCTGACCACTCGGAGCCTGGAGCCTGCTTCGGATTCTGTGTCTCCCTCTCTCTCTGCCCCTTCCCCACTCACATTCTGTGTCTCTCTCAAAAATAAATAATTTTTATTTTTTTAATATTTATTCATTTATGTTAAGAGAGAGAAAGAGAGAGAGAAGCAGAGAGAGGAAGAGAGAGAATCCCAAGCAGGCCCTGCACTATGAGTGCAAGGAACTCAGTGCAGGGTTCAAACTCATGAACCTCGAGATCATGACCTGAGCCAAAGTCAGATGTTTAACTGACTGAGCCACCCAGGTGGGCCCCTAAAGTATTTTAGATTAAGGAATGTACATTGGTTTTTTTTAGACATAATATTATTGCACACTTAATAGACTTCACTATAGCATAAACAACTTTCATGTGCCCTGGGAAATAAAAAAAAATTCATTTGACTTGCTTATTGCAATATTTGCTTTATTGCAGTGGCCTAGACCCAAACCCGCAATATCTCCGAGGTATCCCATATTGTAAACTGGGAGTTAGCTTTACAGGTTTCATTAGTTTCCCTTTGGACGTTTTCGCCCAAAATGCGAGGCTGAACCCTTCATGTCGTATCCCTAAGGGAGGCACTTCATGTCCGTTTTCCTTCTACTGGCGGTGTGTCCTAAGAGTTTGTCACTGCGTCAAGGTGACGGCCCCACCTTCCCGCTGGAAGTTTGAAGTAAAAAAAAAAATGTTAAGGTTAAAAACGCATGCAAACAGACAACCTCATTGCGTATCAAGTTGGCAACATTAACCACACAGAGGGAAAAGAGAATTCCCAGCGGTGGTCCCCACTGAGGAGCTCTGGGAGGGGACAGGGGGTGAGGCGGTTGGGGGGGGGGGTTGTTGGGGGCTGATGCAGCTGCCATAGTCAGGCTTCTCCCCTGAACAGGGGGGTGTCTCTCACCCACGCTTCTTACCTTCGCTTACCCGGATCCCAGAGCAGGGCTGCCTTACGATGACGGTGGTATCTACCACCACCCGCACAATAAAGACACCTCCTGTGTAGGAATGCTGGGTACCAGGGACTGTGCTGAACTCTGCAAGGTAAGTATGACTGCCGCCATTTTGTAGAGCAGTTAAGAGCCTCCATTAACATGGGACCCAGGTGAGCGAAGAAATAAGACTGTTCTCTTGGGATCTCTGGTAAGACGGGGATTATCAACCCAGGCCGTGTGGCCCCTAAGCTCACGTGCTTAACTGCTACGCCCACCGCCACCCTTGTTTCCTAGACGTGACCTTGAAGGTCATACTGCTATCCAAGGCTGCACCAGCTCCTCTCCTCTCCCTGACCGGCTGAGGAAAGCCTCCCCTCACCTGCTATTATTAGGCCTTTCAAACCAGGATCAGAATGATGTGTGCCGGAGGTGGGGGAAAGCCCGAAGGGCTGGAAGGGCCAGCTGGGTGTACAAGGCTGAAAGGTGAGAGAGAAAAACAGACACAGAAAGCGGGAAGGAACAAGGGGTATACGAGGGCCCGTGTAGAGAGAATGTGTGCAAAGCGTTTGAGACGATTAACGAATGGCGAAGATACGGACTTTGGGAGCGGCTGCCCCACTTTGTTGGTTAGACCCGGATTTACGTATTTAGAGGTACGTATTTAGAGACAGGAAGAAGGGAGGGAGGCCTTTAAGTTCTGGAACTTCCTTTGCTGTGTCGTCAAGCGAAGGCAATAAAGATATTAATTGCTTGTCAGGTATTATTGGCTACGCAAGAACCATCGGATGTTTCTTTGGGAGGCAGCTATGCTCACCGCTCTACCACCGACGCCTGTCTGATGTTTCTTTGAACACAGCCCCGCGCGTAACTGGACTCCATGGCCGGGCTGTGTACTCATCACACAGGCATCTTCAGGAGCAGCTCCGGAAGCTGGGCAGGAACGTAAGCGAGGCTCTATGGACTGGGACCTGGGGGGGCAGACTCCAGACCACATTGCGCTTGGCCTCTTTTTTTTCTTTTTTTAATTTTTTTTTTTTTTTTTTTTTTTGCCTCTTTTTTTCTGATATTGATTGTCGTCATGGGATCTTACTTTACGTCCTCGGCCCTCCTCCCTGAAAATGGGTCTTTTTATGACTCGTGAAATGGACCCCTGTCGAGTTTCCCAGAACCCAATCAGACACAGCCCAAGTCAAGCCGAAATGCTTAACACCGCCTAACTCAAGCCAAGATAGCAGATACGTTTCTTCCGCAGTGTAAGACTTTTTTTTTTTTTTCAACGTTTATTTCTTTTTGGGACAGAGAGAGACAGAGCATGAACCGGGGGAGGGGCAGAGAGAGAGGGAGACACAGAATCGGAAACAGGCTCCAGGCTCCGAGCCATCAGCCCAGAGCCCGACGCGGGGCTCGAACTCACGGACCGCGAGATCGTGACCTGGCTGAAGTCGGACGCTTAACCGACTGCGCCACCCAGGCGCCCCCGCAGTGTAAGACTATTGAGTGCATTAACGACGAGATTCTTAAGGGGTGTCGTTTATGTTTTTGCTGAACACTCGCAGCACCTAGTATTAATAATTGTAAGAATACCTTCTCCTGGGGCGCCTGGGTGGCGCAGTCGGTTAAGCGGCCGACTTCAGCCAGGTCACGATCTCGCGGTCCGTGAGTTCGAGCCCCGCGTCGGGCTCTGGGCTGATGGCTCGGAGCCTGGAGCCTGTTTCCGATTCTGTGTCTCCCTCTCTCTCTGCCCCTCCCCCGTTCATGCTCTGTCTCTCTCTGTCCCAAAAATAAATAAAAACGTTGAAAAAAAATAAAAAAAAAAAAAAGAATATCTTCTCCTACCACCTGCTGCCACTGCTCCTGCTGCTATCAGGAGCCAACGATCAAGGCTAAGCACCAAGTGTTCCCTCCCGGGTGCTAGGAACTAAGTGACTCATCACACACAATCGCCCGATATCCCAAGGCCAATGCCGCCTTTGCTGTCATTTTGCAAATGAAGCAAATGAGGCCTGAAAAGAGCCAGTTTTTCATGGCCACCCAGCCGGTGAGTAGAAGAGAAACCAGGTCATCTATGCTATGCTGTCTAGACTAAGAACCACTGTTACAGTTGACTCACGAATGGCACAGCGGTTAGGGACACTGACCACGCACCGCCCCCCGCCATCGCACAGCCCAAAGTCCACATCTAGCTTTGGGCTCCCCCAAACCTTTGCTACAGATATCCTGTTGGCAGGAAGCCTTACCAATAGCATAAATAGCACATATCTGGTGTGGTATATGTTTTATATACTATATTCTTACAGTAAAGCAAGCTAGAGAAAAGAAAATGTTATTCAGATAATTATGAGGAGGGGACACCTGGGTGGCTCAGTCAGTTAAGTTCCAACTCCTGGGATCGGCTCAGATCATGATCTCACAGTTCATGTGTTCGAGCTCCTCATGGGGCTCTGTGCTGACAGCTCAGAGCCTGGAGCCTGCTTCGGATTCTGTGTCTCCCTCTCTCTCTCTGCCCCTCCCCGACTCATGCTCTCTCTCTCTCTCTCTCTCTTTCTCAAAAATAAAATAAACATTAAAAAAAATTTCTTAATCATTTAAAAACTAAAAAAATCATAAGGAGGAGAAAATACATTTATAGTACTGGTGTATTTATCTAAAAAATCCGTGTTGTTCAAAGGTTGACTGTAATTCCATCCTCCTCCCCGAACCCGAAGGGAATGGCTATAGTGCTTCCAGACTATGTGCCTTTGCACATTTGCTCAGCGTCTATGAAAACCAGGGCTGTGTCTCTGGGCACAGTGATCTGGAAGGTTTCTAGGCCTTCGGAGTCTGTTGCCTGAGGGCTCCTGACTGGTGTGGCTGGGCTTTCTCTTTCCTCTCAAGTGGCTCTGTACTTAAACTTGCACCCAGACTCCCACCACTGACCTGATTCCCTCTCACCCCACACTCCGGAGGCAAGATTCCCTTATACACCTCAGCCCTCCTCAGCGGAACTAAAACCAGCACATAGCTCTCTGGGCTCGAACAGTTTCAACACATGAGAAACGGAAGTTTATAAATATAACTTCAACTTCTTTGCATTGTTCTTTTTGTTGTTTTTTAAATATTATTGTTTTTATTATTATTTTTTTAATGTTTATTTTTTGAGAGAGAGACAGAGCATGCTCCCAAGGAGGGGCTGGGGGGCAGAGGGAAAGGGAGACAAGGAATCCGAAGCAGGCTCCAGGCTCCGAGCTGTCAGCACAGAGCCCGATGCGGGGCTCGAACTCACAAACCGTGAGATCATGACCTGAGCTGAAGTCGGCTGCTTAACCGATGGAGCCACCCAGGCGCCCCCCCAATTTCTTTGCATTGAAACGCCAAAGTCTGTTTATTAATCTGATACTTGGAATTCAGAGTATCTTTTCCCTATTTAAAAAAATCTGAAATAAGGTGGTTAGGGTCCCATAGGCTCGCAGCCCGTGTAAGACTAATAAGGCCATAGTTAGTTAAAACAATGCTCATTTACAATAAAGAGTACAGGACAAACACCTGTCACAACACTAATTAAAAAGCTGGAAACAGATGTAAGAAAATTTTCATTTAGTAAAATCTGTAGCCTTGGGGAAAAGCATGTTTAGAGAACAATGAAAACACAGATGGAAGACTTTGGAGATTCCAAAGGAGACTTCTAGATCCTTCGAAGGACTTGGGAGGTCGAGGGTCACAGGTTCTTGTAACATCTAATTATATTTTAAGGGGGGGGGGGGAAGTCCTCCTTTGATACAGGTTTGTCTCCAGCTCTAACTCTTGTCAAAAATACCAAGGGCTTTTCCTAAATTGTGTACTCTCACGTGGAATGAAAAGAGGCCGAAGAGATTTTTCTTGAGGAAACTGAGGAAAAAGAAGAGGAGAAGGGTGGTGGAGGGGAGAAAGAGCTGTGTAGGGCTGCTTGACAAAAACGGATCTGAGCTACATGTGCCTGTGTGTGCAGAGTCCCGGGAAGGGAAGACGGAACGACCGGTGAAAGATGGGGTCTGGCGTTCCCAGCCTAACACCTCGCACCCCACCAGTCCCAAACTGCTTGAGTGCCATCTGCACAAAAAGGATGCGTCTTCTGTGGTCTGGAGCAGAAAAGAAGAGAGACACGGCTCAGTGCAGGGTATGGAAAACAGTGCTCTTCGAGAAAAATTGTAGTATCAGCCAACTGCGGTGGTACAAATACTCCCACCACGGGAGATTCCAAGCAGCAAATGGTTTAACAGCTGGCTCACCAAATTCCTGAATATTGAACAATCCGCTTCCGCAGGCTGGGGCGAGCCAGCTCCAACACACCGCCGGATGACACGACTGTCCCCTTACGTGTTCGCATGGTTGCCAGTTCAGGTTCACCTGCTCGGCGTGCACTCGTCTGTTCCGGGCCTGGGACGCTTTCATTAGTTTGCTAGTTGCTTGCTAAAAACTGGCAGGATGACCATGAAGTCCAGTAAAAGAGTGGATCTCAAAAGCCCATCCGTGGCCTAAGAGCCGCCAGAAATCAGAGGGCAGAGGCCAGTATCTGATTAGTCTAAATGTAAATTCAAGAACGATCACGTAGCTGAGTTCTTGGGGCCACATTAAACTCTCTGATGAATCTTTGCTGTATACGAGCTTTTAGGGTGTAAGAGAGAAAGAATCACCAGGGATTTTTCTGGAACAATTTTAAAATCTTGAAATTGTTCTTAGTAAAATTTGCATGCATCCCCAAAGCAGGTGGGAAATGGAAGACAAGCACCTGTCGTCCTCTTACTATAATATGTTCACCTCGTCACGCTAGGAGCTTCTCAGACTCCTGTGGAAAGGTTTCTTGAGCGGAGGGAGGTGCTGGGGAGACCTAACACCCGTGGGAAGAGCAGCCCGCAGACCCAAGAGGGACAAGAGAGGACCAGGCCGTCGTCTGCCCGCATCCCAGATGGGCTCCCGCCTACACGGTCACCCTGATCTGATCCACAGGCTTCCGTGTTAGGTTGGGCACCGTGGCCTCTTTGCTGGCGTATCCCACAGGGAGGAGCATCAGCAACTTTTCGTTTGTGGGGCGGCCCAGGAGCACCCTCAGACGGGGACCACAGTTGAGAGGTGTGGTGGTGACAGTCACCAGTCCCGCATTCTACGACAGAAGGGGAGAGGATACAGTGTCAACTCAATGGAAGTCACGACTTTGCTTGTGGCCTGGGGACATTCCGGTCCCCATTAGGCCTGCTTGTCCCATCATTTCCCTGCAGCTGGGCAGCAAAGAGCCTGCCAGCTTGGGCAGGTGGACCTTAAACCTCACCTGTTCTCCTCAACCTCCCTAGTCGCCACATGCTTTGAACCAAACAGTAAGAAGCTTCTTGAAGAAGAAAAATACTCGTCCTATTCATCATTGATGGTTAAGACACAGGAATGGTTATTTCATGGAAGGAAATTTGGGGGGGTCCAAATATACCCAAGGAAGGGGTATACCCTCAAACAACAGGGAGTTCCTATGCTTATATAACCAGCAATGCAGGCGGAGGACCACCCCAGCCGAAAATACCTACGTCCAGTGGCAGAGGCTCAGTAGCTTGGCATTACTCCCTCAACCTGTCTACGAGCCCCTCCGGATAATAAACACCTAATAAAAATCACATGCAGCTTCAAGATGCTTCCCAAGCTACCTCCCTCCCCTCTAATTTCCCAATCAGAGGGTCACCGCTAAGCCTGAGCTAGACAGAAGTTCTAGAACTGCCTTTGAGAGTCCTACAGGACAGGCTCTTTGGTCCGGTCGCTATGCGATCTGTGCAGATGGGGGGCATCATCAGGAAGATTCCTCTTTCCTCCCTCGCAAATAGGACCTACGCTCAGAATCATGCCTGAGGCGACGCTAGAGGGCAGCAAACTCAACACTAACGTGACAAGGCTTCTGATTCAGAGCTCAAAAATCTCTGCACCGTTTGCTTCGTCTGGCAGATGAATGAACGAACGGTGCGTCCGCGTGGTCCGACGTTGCACATCACTTCCTTTATCTGCATGCTCACAGCATTAGGGAGGAAGTGAGATGCCACTTTCTCTAGGTAAACTTTTCAAGTAATCTAAAAGCCTATTCCTCTTCTGTGTTAGCCACGACTGTATTTTGCAAGGTATTTTCGCCATATAAAGTTTGCTTCGAGTTAGTGAAGAAGCGTGTAGTTTTTTGGACTCGATTGTCGCTTGGAAGTATGATCACTCGCACTTACCATCTTGTTTGCCTCATTTCTTTTATGTGCCCACTGTCTCTCTCTACCCCAGGACCCCAGTCCCCGCCAGAATGCACACACAGTTCATGAGGCAAGACCTCCCTGGTGCCCTCCCCCCTCCCCTCGGACCTGCCACACAGAAGGAGTTGAGTGAATGAACTGAATCTTGTAAAAGGTATACCTCAATCTGCTCTGTTTCATGCTTAGCATGGCTCCAGTGACCCCCACATACCGCAGAGATGGAATTGTTTAAAGGACATAGATGTCTTTCCAGTGCCAGGCCACATAAGCTCGACTTTCCAGGGAAGGAGCTCTAGGAGAGCCTTCTCTTTATAGCTTTTTAATCACGCCACCGGCTCGGACGACAGCGAGCCCAGCAAGGCAGCATGCCTGCCGAAACCCTTGGAGCTTCGTGTCGTTACAGACGAAGGCAAACGCAGTGGGCATTTTTCTGAGCCTCAAGTGATGTTTCCAGAAGAGGATTCCAGCGCGTTGCAGTAGCATACCTACCAGTCCAGGTTTCCAGGGGCATTTTTCACACCAAGCTACGTGTCTTAGGCGTTCAACTTTAGATGGACAGCTTCCAAGTGTCTCTCAAATAGAAACTCCGCTGAAATTTGTGAATAAGGCCACTGTTTGGCTTTCCAGGATCGCTCCTCTCTTTGGGGCGGGATGGGGGGGTGGGTAACATACCTGAAGAGCAGCCAGAAGGAGGCCACAAGCAATGGAAACACTGATCTCATTGTAGTAGTGGACCTTTCTTTTGCCACTTGCCGCAACGCCATGTACTTGTTTGAAAATCAGAATCAAAACAGGTGCTGTGTCCAAGTACTCCTTAACCCAATTGGTTCTGAAGGGAAAGAAAGATAATCCAGAGACTCTTTGCTCTTAATGAGTTTCGGTCTTTTTTTTTCCCTTTACAACCTTATCTTATTTACATCTAAAATAAAAGCACTTTCCTGTCCTTTATGTTTAAATGGAAAAAAAAGGACTTTCGGTTGTTTATTTGTGTCTTCGCTATAGTGTTCTGTCCAAGGTCGTTCAATTCAATAAGCATGTGTTAACGAGGGCCTGGTGTAGCAAGGCACATGAAATGCAGAAAGGCACAAACAAGGAGCCTATAACCCAGAAGGCAGTGTGTAAAATTTAGCAAGCGAAAACCCGGTAGGTGATATTAAAGAAATATAAGTCAATTGCATTAGGAACTCTCCAAATGAAGTGTTGGTAATTTTGAATAAGAATATTACAAGAGCGTTTCCAAAGTTTCCCTCGAGGTGGGGTGCTGGAGACTGGACGGAGAGGGGCACTGGGGAGGACATCTTAGTGAGTCAACGAGTAAAGGCAGAGTCAGGACGGAGGACGCTTGGCAGGTCGGGGAGTTTCCAGAAGCCCGACAGGCTGGAGGATGCGGTGCGAAGTAGAGCACGGGTGGGCTGGCAGGTTACGCACGGATTTTGCAGAGTCCTGGACTTCGTGTGGGAGGTGATGGAGAGGGACTATAAGCTTCTGAGCAGAAGCATCACGTGATCAGATCTGTTTTAGGAAGAGGTAGATTGGTGTGGGCAAGGGGCAAGCTCAAGGGGGACCAGAAGGTAGACGATAGCAATGGGCCAAGGGAATTCGGGAAGGCGTAGAAGCTGGAGCTGACAGGTCTGGTACAGAAGCAAAGGAGAAGAAGAAGGTGATGGTGAAGTTTAACCAAAATGACAGGTGCAAAGATGGTGACGCTGCCAGCCCAGTGATGGAGAAAAGGAAGTGAACTTTGTGAGAGTGGGAGATAATTCACGTGAGGTATAAATACGAAGTTGAGAGTTTTGCTTGCCAGCTAAGGAGCATATCTTTCTCTATCCCGTTACCCTAATCCATACATTTGGCGAAAGCTCTATTCTAGCTCAGATACTCAAAGTGCTACTCATGCAATGATATACATTAGAATTTTTCTTGGGACACATTATGTCATTAATAAACAGGAGGTGATTTCACCTTAAGCCTAGCTGTGCGTCACTATTTTCAAACATACTAAACTCACTTGTGCGGTTTTCTATGGTTCCTCTTATGCTATTAACTTCTACAGGTCACATTTTCCAAGCTGCCTTCTCACGCTTCAGCCAGTTTCCTCACATTGGGCTGTTACCAATTCTTTGTCCTCGCGGAAGAGGAAGAATGCTTGTTGTTCAGAAAGAAGATAAACTCCGGGAGCCCACGGGTTTTGCCATGCTGGGCAACATGCTTGACCTCCTGTGGCTCAGTTCCCACATATGTAAAACGTGCTGTCACCTCATACAGTGATCGTGAGGGTGATATCAGTCAAATATATTAAGGGCTTAGAAAAGCACCCAGTACACATTGCTGTGTGTGTGTGAGCATTATTATGGTCACCGATATTATCTTGCAGTGAATAATTCAAAAGAAATTAATGTAAGACAGAGATGAAGCAGTGTGCCTTTGTTCAAACGCAGATTAATACTTTTTAATGATTTTTGTACTTATTTTTTTTTCTTTTTGGTCTAAATGCACACTGGTATCTAATATTTCTGGCTTGCTCAGGTTCACAAGAATTTATTATGACATCACATGACCGTGGATAAAAACACGGCAGTGAGACTTATTAATAAAGGGACAACTAGCACCTTCTGCCTAGGATGTCAGGATATATGTTCACTTGCAACTCAATTTAACATTTATTCAACTGCCTACTCTGCAACCGCACTACGCTCGATGGTGTAAGACATTTTTAAACCTGGACCCCTAGCGTTTTATGTATATATGCGCGTGTACGTATTGCCCGCAAAGGAAGTCCATAAGGCTTCTAAAATATCGCCTATGCAATGAGAAGAAAAGCAAGCCAATAAGCAAAATGCTATGTGATGAAATGGCCATTTTAGATGCACAGGAGGTACCTATTAGGGGCTTTGAGCACAGAGACAAGAGAGCGACTAATTCTGCCTTCATTGGGCAAAACGTCAGGGGCCAGCAGCGTTTTGTAAGCACTGTGCACGCATAGAGCAGGACATCTCTCTAAGGGTAGGAACTCAACTTTTATCCATCCCCTTTTTCCCATGAATATGCAGTGAGATTTTTATATTTATTATTAATAGTCTGTGCTGGTTCCAGAGCATGGTAATAAGTTACACTTCCATAAGGGCGTCTCTTTAATTAGGGTTTAAACATCTTAGGAAAGAAAATGACCTCTGGGGCCAAATAAATGAAACAGGAACAGAGCCAAGAGACCCTCTTCCCATCACCCAGCCCTGAATACTCCTCCCTTGCCCCCAGGGCTGCAATCTGGTCGCCTTTTCTTGCTTTTCTCTTATCACAAGCTTGTGTCACACTGGGGTGTCGGATAACACCCCATAAAACCCCAGGACTGGCCACCGAAGGCCTGCGGCTGGGACCAGCGGTGTGAGCGCCCTTGCACTCCAAATGCCAAAGACTAGAGCAAGCTTCCCTTCTCAGAAAGAAAAACCAACATCTCTGCCCACTGTCCCTTCTCACACTCAGCCTCAGAGCGCGCTGGAGGGGAAAGGAAGTGGCCTTTGTGGGGAGGGCCATGCTTATAAAGAGGACTCCGTAAATGACAAAGCAGAGTCTAAACAATGGAAGGTGACGGGCCGTGATGACAAAAGTGACAGAGAAGTTATGGAATGCATCTGAGACATTATGAGGGATGACTGCCCCTCCATGGGCAAACAGGCTCCACGCGTGGCTGGCAGGGGCAGCTATGAGAGAAAATGGACACCTGCAGGGCCTCCCCCAGGGTGCGAGGGCTCAGGCTTAAACCTAGTTACGGTGAGTTTCCCCACGCTCCTTTCCTAGAGATAAGGAAGCCCACACGGTTACTGATGCCTAAGAGATGCCATATCTGCACGGATTGTTTGCTCTTGCTAACCATGTGCTAAGATTACTTGGAAGATGTTATCACTTTAGCAAATGTAATTTACTTCAGTCAAGGTCCCGAGACATCTTTATGCCACGATCTTACACTCTAGATGGGAGAAAAGCGAAGTGAGTCCTCAAAGGTGTGTTTACGACTACTTGGGTGGAAGCCTGTTTGTTTACCTATGATGCCACTTCCTACTTGTCATCACCATTCTATGTGCTTACAAGCAGGCTTGCACATTCAATTTTCATAACGAAGTAAATCCTAGGTAGTCCCGTTTTCCAGATGAGGAAACTAAGGCACAGAAGAGGTTAATCATCCCATCAACTCTTGTACCTTAGTTTCTTCAGGTCTGTAACCCATTGGCGTCCCATCCTTTTCAAGTAGTTTATTTCTTCCTCCTCCTCGATGATCTCCCGAATCTTATGTTTCACGTCCGGGTCCTTCACAACCACAAAGGTCCAGGGCTCCGTGTGGGCCCCACTTGGGGCAGTTCCTATCATCCATAACATTAAAGGCAGAAATGGAAACACGAAAATGTGAGAATGGTCATTAAGAATGGGTATAGTAACTCACACTCGCTGAAAACGAAGTTCAATCACCTGCTGAGCAAAGTGCTTGGTCACAGATTCTGGTATGTGGCTGTCCTCTCTGTTTCATTCTGCATCACTTTAGGGGCTACAAACCAACTAACTGAGGTCGAGGCCAGTGGTTCCAGGGCTATGGGGATTTATCGCCACTTCTCTAAGTATGTGGGGGGGAAAACATTCCTATGTAAGGGAACTAAGGGAACCCAGAAGGGAAATTCTAACAGCCCAAATGTTCCAAAATGTTGTTTGTTTTGATATTATTTTTCTAAGTTGATTTATTTGGAGAGAAAGCATGGTAGGGAGAGGGGCAGAGAGAGAGGGGGAGAGAGAGAATCGATGTGGGGCTCCAACTCACAAACTGTGAGATCATGACTTGCACCGATACCAGGAGTCGAGCACTTAACCGACTGAGCCACCCAAGTGCCCCTTGATATTCTTAGAAAAGGATAGAGTCATGAAGCTCGTTGAAAATGGTAACATTGAAATGGTCAAATAGCTTTTAAATTTTTTTTTTCAACGTTTATTTATTTTTGGGACAGAGAGAGACAGAGCATGAACGGGCGAGGGGCAGAGAGAGAGGGAGACACAGAATCGGAAACAGGCTCCAGGCTCTGAGCCATCAGCCCAGAGCCCAACGCGGGGCTCGAACTCACGGACCGCGAGATCGTGACCTGGCTGAAGTCGGACGCTTAACCGACTGCGCCACCCAGGGGCCCCTCAAATAGCTTTTAAAACACCCATGAAAGGGACGCCTGGGTGGATCAGTCAGTTGGGTGCCTGACTCTTGACTTTGGCTGGGGTCATGATCTCGAGGTTCAGGGGTTCGAGCACGGTGGTGAGCTCTGGGCTGGTGCAGCCTGCTTGGGGTTCTCTCCCTTTCTCTCTGCCCCTCCCTGGCTGGCTCACTCTCTCTCTTTCTCTCTCTCTCAAAATAAATAAACAAACTTTAAATAAAAGGAAAACACCACTCATGAGAAGTAACTCAACTATACATTGTTTGGTACCTGTATCAGGGACGCTGAAGGCAGCACTGTGGGGTTTGTGGTCCCACTGGAGACACATGAGAACTCTTGGCCCTGGGTGCTCAGTACACGAGAGCCTGTCTCCCAGCTCTCATGGGCTACGGGAAGCCTCAGCCCACACTTGGATCAGCCCCAGGATCCTGGTACAGAGCTTAGTAGTGTATCTCAGTGCCCAAGGAACTAGAATCCCCTTTCAGACTCCAACCAGGCCCAGCTTCTGATCTAGGTGTCACCCTGCTGTCTTAGAGATGGCCCGCCGTTCCCAGCCAGAGACCACAAGGACCCACGAATAGGTTATTTCAGAAGCAACTATTCCATTCTTCCTGGTGAGCAATTTAATGTCAGAAGCTCTACACCAGGGGGGTCAGGACTGCCTGCTTGATGGGGCTCTTGTTGTCACCCACACTCCCTACAGTCAAGACAGCATGATTGGATTGTGAAACGCAAGTCAAGAGCTAAACGTAAAGCCCATTCACAATGGCCATGCAATAATCTTTGCAAATGAACTTAAATGTGATTTATATAGGAGTAATACTCCAATCAGAGGAGACTCTCAAATAGGGGATTTCTCTGACATCTCCTTCCCCCCTTTTTTCTATAATTCTTTTATTTTCCTCTGTGGAAATATCAATTCGTGTTGAAAATGGGTTTGTCTTGGGGCGCCTGGGTGGCTCAGTCCGTTAAGCGTCCGACTTCAGCTCAGGTCATGATCTCACGGTCGTGAGTTCGAGCCCCGCGTCGGGCTCTGTGCTGACCGCTCAGAGCCTGGAGCCTGTTTCAGATTCTGTGTCTCCCTCTTTCTCTGACCCTCCCCCATTCATGCTCTGTCTCTCTCTGTCTCAAAAATAAATAAACGTTAAAAAAAAAAAAAAAAGACAATGGGTTTGTCTTGCTGTGGTTTACTTTGCAAATTCATGTAGGTACATTTTGCCAGTTTATTAGAAAACAGTACTAGAGCATGTAATCTAAAAAATTTGGTTCCAAAAAGAGAAATGCACAAATGTGAGTGAGCCTCTGTGTGTGTGTGCATGCGCGTGTATGTGTGTGTGTGTGCGTGTATTTTAAGAGGGGGGTAAACTAAGGGGATGTTTCTCTTCCAATGCATAATAGTATGTTCAGAAATTTTTATTCTTTTAAATTTTTTTTTCAACGTTTATTTATTTTTTTGGGACAGAGAGAGATAGAGCATGAATGGGGGAAGGGCAGAGAGAGAGGGAGACACAGAATCGGAAACAGTCTCCAGGCTCTGAGCCATCAGCCCAGAGCCTGACGCGGGGCTCAAACTCACGGACCGTGAGATCGTGACCTGGCTGAAGTCGGACGCTTAACCAACTGCGCCACCCAGGCGCCCCAGAAATTTTTATTCTTAATAAAAGATCCTAATATTCAATAATTTCAGAAGTTTTAAACTGTTGTCACATCTGGTCTCAGGTAGTTTGTAATAGTCAAAAGTTTGTAGAAAGCAGAAATCATGTTTCTGGCAGTCAGTCAACACCAGGGTAAGATTTTGTAAATAAACAATCACTCTAGGCTTTATTCAGTGTGTTTGAACTTCAGCAGTGCTCCAATATTGTGACTTGCAGCGGACATTCTCAAAAGCACAACGTACAGTTACAGACCTGCTGTTTTGATGACATTATCAATGACTTCCATGGGGACTTGCTCATTACTTATGAATCTCACAGACCGTCTTTTACTGAGAAGTGCATAAAATTCCTGGGATCTCTTCACCATTTCCTTCTCAGGATACCGGGTGTGGGAGAATGGAATATGTTCGACATCTTCCTCTGACTCTTGCCAGTCATTGGCATCTACAAATAAGAACAAAAAAGGCAACAAACTAAATTGCACTTCTTGGTCATGGAGGAGAGCAGACTATGTCACCCCATGGTACGCCTCTTTGGCATAAGGATTATTTTGAGCCGATAATTTTTAAGAAACAAAAGACACAAGAAAAGTGTTGAAAACCAGAGTAGAAGTTACCTTTTTGTAAGAGACGTGTACTTTTGTGAAGGAAATCCCCACCCATAAGCCTTCCCTGTACCAAGAAGGAAAGGATGACCCTGGCAAGAAAGTCTTATCAATGGAGAAGGTGGACTTAAATCTGTACAACCACCTTACACCAGCTTAAAACACTGTGCTTTTCTTGATAACCTCCCCTAACTGGATCCCCTTCCCCTAACGTCTTTCTTTTGTCTTTAGTTGAAAATTGTATTTAAGTAGTGACTTGGGCCATTTCAGGGACTTACTCAAGTTTCCTGGGCCTGTCCCATGTATACGGTAGGTATACATGTGATTAAGCTCCTATTTCTTTTTCTCCTCTTAATCTATCTTTTATTATGGGGGTGGGGGATGGGGGAGGGGTCTCAGCCAAGAACCTAAAAGATAGAGGGAATATTATTTCTCCTCTCCTACAATCGTAAGATGGCCAATGGGGAGAAAGACATAAAGTTCTCAAAAATGTCTGCAAGATTATCAGCTCAAAAGAGTCAATAAAAAATGAAAAGAATTGGTCTACAGAATTCTGAACTCTGGTTTTGACTACTGACTATCCAAATTCCACTGGTTATAAATCAAGAAAAAGAAAGTTTTACCTACACAAAGATGAGGAATGAAAATTTCTATCAATGGTGAACTAGTTTGTTTGAAACAATCTCGCATGAGCTGAAAACCAGTAAAATCATGAAATAAAGTACTTTTAAAGTCTTTAAAAAAAAAAAATCAGTATATTGCTGACAGTGTAGTAAGAAATTCCCAAGCCAAAACTGAAGGGAAATACGAATCTGCAGGTGGGTAAGCACAGAAGCCACATTTCTTCTGACAGTACTTGCCAATCTCTACATATTTGAATTTTTATTTTCATATTTTCAGGGATTGAGGATGATAGGAATCAAAGCCCAGGCCTATACACCATGGGAAGGCTAATAAGCTGGGACCCCAAGATAACATCCTCAAAGAAAGAATGAATCCTAAATAAATCAGCCCCCAAGGGGTAACACCGTTTGGTGGGTCCTGCCTGTAACTTGAACTTGGAATTAGGTGGTCCTGCCTGAAAATACCTCCATTGCCTCGCAAAAGCAAATGTCAATACACAAGTAATTTTAAGTACAATTACCAGCAATTCACCAAATACAATCAGACATAAAAAGAAACAAAACATTTTGAGCAAGAGACAACAGAATTGATATTTAAAAACAGAATCAGATTTCCAATGTCTCCAAATATTGGAATTATCAGACTCAAAAGATAAAACAACTACGATTACTATGTTTAGAACTCATAGATCTGTCGGGTACAGGAAATGATAAAAAGTGACAAAGAAAATATGAGAAACTAAACCTCTAAAACTGAAAAATAAAGTAACAGAATTAAGAACTTAATGGATGGATTTAAAGCAGGATGGATTTAGGATTTATACATACCTAAAGAAAAAAATTAGCGAACTGGAAGATAACTCAGAAGGAAATATCTAGAGCAAGGAGAAACCAATAGATAGAAAACATAAGAGTGAGAAAAAGCAAAGCAGAGTGATATATATATTGGAGGGAGACAAAAGTGAAGTGGTCGAGACACCACTGAGAAGCCAGGGCAGAATGCTGGCCCGGACTAGGTGGGCCACACAAGAACGGCAAATTCTTGGAGATCTTGGAGATACAAATGGTAAGACCTGCTGAGGTGTGTGGTCAGGAGTGGTGGGAGAGAGGGACTAGAGATGAGTCCCAGGGGGTGGGCTTTAGCACCTGAGGAGAGAGTGGGACCATCTACTGAGACAGAGGATGAGCAATGAGCCATCTGGGGGAAGTAGGGGTATGAATCATCAGTCTATCACATTAGAGATGCCTGTGAGTTGTTCAAGCAAAGATGTCAAGCGTGAGGGGCGCCTGGGTGGCTCAGTCGGTTAAGCATCCGACTTCGGCTCAGGTCATGATCTCGCGGTTTGTGGGTTCGAGCCCCGCATCGGGCTCTGTGCTGACAGCTCAGAGCCTGGAGCCTGCTGTAGATTCTGTGTCTCCCTCTCTCTCTGCCCCTGCCCTGCTCAAACTCTGTCTCTGTCTCTCAAGAAGTGAATAAACATTAAAAATATATATATTTAAAAAAAAAAAAAAGATGTCAAGTGTGAAAGTAAAAGTCTGGAGTCCAGAAGGTGGGATGTCACTTTGGGAACCCTCACATAAAGATGAGAATGACAACAGGAACAGAAGAAAAGAGCAAGAGGGAGCCAGTGCCTGGCCCTGAGGGTCTGGGACGTTCCCGGTGGAGTTCAGGTAGAGAATTACCTTTCTCCTTCACTCGCACGCACATACTGTACTTCACTCCTCGCTCTGTACTTCACTCCTCGCTCTCGGAAGACTGACCCGGGAGGGAAAGTCAAGAAGAAATGACTTCAAAGACGCTGAAAACCCCAATGACAGTACCAGCAAGTACTGTGGTTTCCTCACCACTGTTAGTGAGAAACTCCTTTATCTGGATAAAGTTTACTAGCCAGGGCAGTTCACACATTTAATGAGAAGGACCATCAACAGTTGCTCAGTTAAATGAAGCGGGTATGACGGGGGAGGGGCAGCAAACACCTACAGGTTTCTAGCAATCGATTCTGAACCCAACCCAGATGTCATCAATGCCAACCGTGAACTTAGCAAATGTGTAAACAGACTTTTAACGCCCGTGAATCCTTTCACGTCATTTGTTATGAGGTCTGACGACTTCTGTCCTTAGCAAGTGGTAAATGAGTAAATGCATGAAATGCCTCACTAACCGTGTGAGAGACAAGTTACCCACTTTTTTTTTTTTTTCAACGTTTATTTATTTTTGGGACAGAGAGAGACAGAGCATGAACGGGGGAGGAGCAGAGAGAGAGGCAGACACAGAATCGGAAACAGGCTCCAGGCTCTGAGCCATCAGCCCAGAGCCTAACGCGGGGCTCGAACTCACGGACCGCGAGATCGTGACCTGGCTGAAGTCGGACGCCTAACCGACTGCGCCACCCAGGCGCCCCAAGTTACCAACTCTTAATATCCATTCAGCATTTGTGTAAACTAAAGGCAGCCCAGGTTCATGACTTGGCAGTTTCCACAGCTCGTAAAGTCCAAGGTAAACATTCCCACTGTAGCAGAATGAAGCAGCAGCTGCCTGGATGTTATCAGCGAGCAGGGTAGATGAATGGCCAGTCAATGGATTGTCCTGAAAGGCTTGCTGTTCCTGGAGCCTCTCCCAGGGCAGATGGTCTACATTTTGCCGGTGGAGGGGCAGGGGGGAGGAAGGGGGAAGGCTTGGAGAGAAAGCACCCAGGGAGCTGCAGGGCAGTGAACCAATACCAAACGTACCACTTTTTCCCTTCCCCCTGACCTCCTCACTCCAAGAGGAGAGAACAGCCTCTGTAAACTCTAGTCATCCTGCCTCCACGCTACACCAGCCAAGCCTCTCTAGAGGATTCATTCGAGCATAAAGCCCACATATTTCAAAACAAATGGATGCTATTATAGTCTACGTTTTGATCGCAACCTATACTGCCACACTTGGGGTTTGGTATTGACACCCAGGACAATTCACCTTTCATCATTGCTTTAATGCCAAGGATCTCTAAACTGCACCATTAGGTCCAACAGCCAAGAAGCTCTAGGCCATGTGTATTCTCTTATGGTTAACACAGAGGTATTTTTGTGTTTGTTCGTTTGGGGCTGCATCTCCACATAAATTGCTTTTGTGTTTTTGGAGTTCTACTTCAAAATCTTTGCAAATGAGCCAGCTAGTTTCTAGCTATGAAGCTAGAAGGCCAATTTGTGTCACATCATCCTTGTCCCCTTCTTGGCATTTTGGGGAACATTGAGAAGCAATATTAATACGGCTGAGGGGGAGGCAGCTCTTGCAGGAGACAAATTCTGAAGGTGAGGATGAAGCGAGGTCAGGGCTCCACACCTGCCCTGAGAACACCTCCTTCCCAGCTGCCTTAGCCATCACTCTGTTTCCACGTAGGGCTGTCAATTGTCCAGCTCCCTGCAGTATATTTCACCAGCAGCTCCCGAGGTGTGTGGGGCCTGAGGAATCGGGGGGGGGGGGTGGTTAGTGGAAAGTTCTTTTTAAAAAAATTTTTTTTTTTCAACGTTTATTTATTTTTGGGACAGAGAGAGACAGAGCATGAACGGGGGAGGGGCGGAGAGAGAGGGAGACACAGAATCGGAAACAGGCTCCAGGCTCCGAGCCATCAGCCCAGAGCCCGACGCGGGGCTCAAACTCACGGACCGCGAGATCGTGACCTGGCTGAAGTCGGACGCTTAACCGACTGCGCCACCCAGGCGCCCCGGAAAGTTCTTGAATAGAGCCATGCTTTTGTAGGGACTCAGGGCAGGGCAGGCTGCCCCAAAATGTGCCACAAGGGCATACCGATTATTTTGAACTGAAGCTACTTAGGAAATAGGCAGTACAGAAAGGACACTCTGACCTCCTCTGTCTCCCTGAAAGCAGAGAGTAAATCTCTCATATGAAAGGTACTCTCCCTGTACTAGAAAGTAGAGAGAGATCTTCATCGCCAGAGACATGACCTTGACAGCCAAGAAATCTTTAGAAACAAATCTTGTTACTTTTTACTAATCTACTACCTCGGCCCAAATTCTGTTTAGCATTTCTTACTAATTGCAGCTCCCAAACATTTCTTTGTCCTGTTGATTCCTCACAAGTTTATTGTCTCTGTCTAAAATGTGTAAACTCTGCCTGCCTTGATCATTTCTTCGGGTCTCAATTTTATTACTGAAACTGTAGGCACGTGTAATTGTTCCCTCCTGTTAATCCGTCTCATGGCAATTTAATTCTCAGATCAGATGTAAGAATCTTGACGGGTAGAGAGAAATTTTTCCTCCCTTGTGCTATCCTGAATGAATTTGACAGAACTTGTTTCTGAGCCCCATCATCTCTTGTGATATCCCCAGTGCCCCCTGTGTTGGTCCACCCTCCCCCCTAGGGCTCCCCCGGACTTGATCTCAAAGACAATGAATCCATTCAAGTCCTTTCCCTTTGCTAATCTCTCATCTCAATCTACCTGCCCTTTGCCCTAAAACCTTAAGGTTTTACAGGAATCTTGGTAAACTAACCTTTTAAAATTAGCCATGTAAAAGTATTAATGGGTGTATGTGTCAAAGGATAATGAAATGCAAAGACAAAGCCAGACTTGTTCCTTCCTATATCGAAGGAGAATCTCTGTGAACACAGTAGAGTGTTGACCTTTTATAATATTTTTGGGTATTTTTGGCAGTGGTGTGCTGGCAAACCAGCCCCAGGAGAGGGGTGAGGAGGCCTGATTTGCAGCACTTGCCAATTTCCATTGAGCAAATACTCCCATCATGGCCTGACGTTAAGCTGATGAGTGAAAAATGGCTCACCATGTTCCTGAATATTTAACAGTTGGTTCTTGCTCCTCCCATTGTCTAGCTCTTGCCCACCACTTGGTTGAGAAGCTTGGAGTTCAGGAATTAGTGGATTCCCTGGAGTGTAAAAAGATTGATATCATCTGTAGGAACAGTGTTACTTGTTTGAAACTGTTGTTGATTGGTTGGCGCCCAGAGGGGCTGGTACTGAAGTGAATCCATCCTTGATTGGCTTTCAGAGGTAAGAGGCTGCCACTGATTGGTGGGTTTGCTAAGCTTTTACTGAGGTGAGTTGTCCTCTATTCGTTGAACAGGTTTGAAACCTCTTCCAACGGCTGCTCATTATCATGGGTACATAAAAAAACTGTCCTTCCCCAAGTCTGTGGGAACATTTTAATTCTCAGGTGTTACCCACACAGGCCATAATTTTAACACAGGCCTTTTTTTTTTTTTTTTTTTTTTTTTTTTTAACGGCCAGCCACAAACCCTGAAATTGCTTATTACCATTCGCTACATACAAATATATCCCATACATATACATATGCATACAGAGATGTATCAATTTGTGTGTGAGATTTGTAAAATTAGGCCTTTTTTTTTTTTTTTTAACGGTCAGCCACAAACCCTGAAATTGCTTATTACCATTCGCTACATACAAATATATCCCATACATATACATATGCATACAGAGATGTATCAATTTGTGTGTGAGATTTGTAAAATTATATACATATGCATACATGCGTATCTATGTACATACATCTATCCTCATCACTGAGCTCACTTTTCTAACACATGGTTTTTTCTTGCCTCTCTCCTCCACTACCTTTCCTGCTGTCCACTGGTATGACTGAGTTTTCCCCATTTTATCTTTTCTCACTTGGAAGTTACACAGTGTGTTAGGTAGAACCATATAAAATTGCTAACACAAGCCTTTCCTTTAAAAAAAAAATTTTTTTTTAATGTTTATTTTTGAGAGAGAGAGAGAGAGCAAGCAGGGGAGGGGCAGAGAGAGAGGGAAGACACAAAATCTGATGCAGGCTCCAGGCTCTGAGCTGTCAGCACAGAGTCTAATGCGGGCTCGAACTCATAAGCTGTGAGATCATGATCCGAGCCAAAGTGCGACACTTAACCAACTGAGCCACACAGGCACCCCTAACACCAGCCTTTCTTAGTAGTGACTAGACAATCCGGGACCAAATTTCAATGAGGACAGTAGTTTTTGGATGGTCAGTAAAGCTAAGTGAAGACATATCCCCACCAGTATTAAAACAAACACATCCTGATGAGATGTGTTCCCTATATCTTCTCTTCCTATCTCCATTTCCATGAGCTTCCAGGAACCTGGGCCTGACTAGAGCATGTTTGTACAGAATTTATGGCTCACTTTAGGGAGACCATCCGAGCCTTCCTCTTTGTCATTTCTCCTCCTTAGACCTCTGCTACAGTTAAACAAGAAAATATTAACAAGACACATGTTTGACTGCTCCCTAAAGGAAGCCTGTGCCGAATGTCTATTTATTCTGAATTATGCCGAATTTATTCTCCAAGCAGCTCACACGCATGCTGATTCGGTGGAGTAAGAATTCTTTGCGAGCCAAAGCTGGAGGAGGTTGGGTTGGTACCCATATTTTCCTTAACTCGCACTAGAATGGCCTATAATCCTTATTTTATTGTTTTGTCTCTTACAATTAATTTCCACATGGTTTGAATCTGGTATCCATTTGCCGTCATCAAAAGCATCTCCATGTTTCTTCAGTGATGGAATCCTTTTGGTTCTCCAGCCGACACCCCTACCCGGTCCCCTCTGAACCTTCAGTGCCAGCACTGAATCCTCTCTTAGACCATATCCACCCATCCAGGGGTTAGACACAGGGACTTGGGTGGCAGAGAAACCTGGGTTTAAAAGTTGCTTCTCACCCATCACCTCTGAGACCTCAGTAGGTGTCACTTAAGTGAACAAGAAAAATTCCGACAAGGGACTGAACCCTACATTCTGGGCAGAGGTGCCCGTGGCTGCTGAGGAGGCCACTAAAGGTGCAATTTATTCTTCCATGTGAGGAACAAAGAAAGAGGCAGAGGGTTTTGCAAAAATGAACAAGCAGAACGAGACAGGGCCATACAGCTTTGCTCTGTGTTCCCAACGTTCAGTCGAGCGCCAGGTCCCTGGTTCCCCACCAGCCTTATCAATCCCTCTTGTACTCCCAAAGTCTGCAGATTGAGTGGCCTTTCCTTAAGGCACACTACCTCTGATCTCGCAGGGAATTTTTAGGCCCGCTGGTCATCTCCTGCCCTCTCTCTTCTAGCTTATTCTCCTATGAGAAATGCAGTCTAACAGCTGGCTATGTGCCTGGGTCCTGGCTCTATCACTACCTACTCGGGCAGGTGACTTAGCGGATTTGAGCCCCAGTTTCCTTATCTTTAATATGGGGATAATAATAGTGCCCACGTTGCTCTATTGACTTGAAGACTGAGTGGTTTACTGTACATAAAACGCGATGCTAAGTGGACACAGCCAGTGTTCTGTTAAGAGCCTGTTGTTGTCCATATCCCGGGGTTCCTTCCCCAGGTGGTCTTTTCTGCGGTCCCTTTTTCCCACCACAGACCCTCTCAGTTGCGGGTGCCCCCCGTTCTATGCTCAGTCTTATCACCAGCAAATATCCCGTTAGAGAACTCATCAGTTTTATAAGTTCCAAGTACCACCCTGTGCTGGGACTATCCAATCCGTGTCTGCAACCTGGATCCCTCACCTGGACCCCCTCTTCCTTTCTGCTTAGGCGTGTCATCTTCTCAAATCCAACACGTCTTTGTCTATGTTCAACATCCTCTCTTGCATAGCTCTTCTCCCCTCCCCCATGTATGATAGGGTCCTTCCACCTCTGCCAGCCTCCAGCGCTTACCTTCTCCTTCTCCCCAGATTCAATTTATTACCAACCCCCGTTGTTCTTTCTTTAACTCCGCCCTGACTCACTCCTTCCTCTGCGTTCCCACTGCCACCACCATCCAGGCCATCCTTACCAGGGCAAACCACCACACGGCTTCATAACCGATGTCCCTTTGTTCAAGAAAAGTGCTTCTCAACTGGGCAGGATTGGCATTCGGGGGGGATGTCCTTCAGCGAGAGAGTGAGAGGGAGCCCTGCCAAGAGGCCGCCTGGGCTTGAATTTTCTGCAGTGCATTCAGCATTGCTGGCTCCCCGCACTGAGCGCCAGCTGTATACCCCACCCCCAAATCCTGAGATCAGGGCAACCCAGAACATGTGCACACATACGTGCCCATACACGAACACACCCACACACATGTCCACGTGGCCTCTTCCGAGGCGGGGGCATCACCGGTCCAGCTGAGAATCACTGAGCCTCTTCCAAATCGAGTCCATCCCACGAACCCACCTCCGAGGCACATCCAACACTGATCACTCAAGGCTCCTCAAGAACGTCTCCCTGCCTGCTTCCTTACCACCTCTTCATCCTCAGATCAGCCAGGACTGGGCCCATGGTCACCACCCCATTTCACTTCCCCCCTTCCCCCCACCGCCTTTACCAGTGAGGTCTTCCCATCTCCTCCACATTTTTCTCAGAGGGTCCGTCCCTGCTCTTACGCTCGTTCTGGTCCTCTCATCTGAGGTGCCTCCTAACCATTGCTCTTCAGGTCCTATTAGTTGGCCAGGCCCGATTCGTCCTCTCCCTGTCGCACCCCCACGCTCCCCGCACCTCTTTGAAGGCCCTGATGATCCCTTCAGCCCCTCATTACTCCCTGATTGTTGCCTACTTCTTGCCTTGTCCACTAAGTTGAACACCCAGCTTTGGGGACACAGGGCGACTGGAACAAGGAAGAGTAGTGAGCCCCTAGATCGATGCCACATTTTACATTTCCAAGTCCTTGATTAAAACCTGGCCACTCTGGGGGCACTTGGGTGGCTCAGTCAGTTCAGCGTCTGACTCCTGATTTCGGCTCAGGTCGTGATCTCGTGGTTCGTGAGACTGAGCCCAGTATCGGGCTCTGTGCTGATAGCGCGGAACCTGCTTGGGATTCTCTCTCTCCCTCTTTCTGCACTCCCCTCCTCTCAAAATAAATAAACATTAAAAAAAAAACAAAACCACGACCCCTTTCCCCATAGCCACCACCAGCCAGTGATGTGCCCCTTGGCCAAGATTTTAACAGCCAGAGCAGGAATGGAGCTAGGGAAAATGTCAGCCTCTCAACAGCTCTTTACTGACTCTTGATCCAGAAATCAAGGGTGGGTTGGTGCCAGCAGGTGTCCCCTGAGAGAAATGATCTGTCTCTGATGACATAGTAGAGGCTGATGATGAAACTGACCTGCACGTGTTTCCTCCTCCCCAGAAGCCCTGCTCATCAGAAAAACGCAAACGGGAGAAGCTCAGTAGCCTGGCCAGTGTCCTTACCTTCTTCCCCTTGGTGGAGATCAGTATTGTCTTTTAGGTCCTCATCCACCCAGGGACGAACCTCGGCCCTGGCTCTGGGCTCCCCCTTCCGTCTCTTGCTGCTGCCATCACCATTCTTAAAGATCCACACGATCAAAATGCAGACAACTGCTACCAGGACTGGAGTCAGGAAAAACATGGTCGTAAGACTGACTCTCACTCTGAACAGCGCACACACTTCCCACACTGCCCTTAAACAAACAGAGACAGGAACGAGGAATGAAGGAAGAGGGAGCTGTGGGAGGGACAGGGTGAACTCTGTGACTCTCAGAGGACTTTGCAAAGGAGCAAAGATCACGGCGTGTGCACTGGGGGTGTGTTGTGGGTTTGGTAATGCCCAGGTGCATTCGCTTTTTAAAATCGTGTGCCCAAGAAATATAGGCGTAGACAATAAGTTCCAGAATGTGAGTAAATACTCGAATGCGCTAGGGGTTGCTAACAGCGGTAGAAGGTGTTTAATCTTCCTCCTGTTTAACTTTTCTCCGAGAGCAATGTGTCCTCAACTTGCCAGAAGCTAGGAATCCCCTGGGGAACTTGTTTTTAAAAGGGGAGATTTCCAGGCACCAACTCACATCTAGTGAAAGAAAATTTCCAGGAAAAAGGCCTGATAGTCTGCATTTTAGAAACATCATATTTGTGAAACCCTGCCCCGAGGTTTTGATATATATTTTTTAACAAAGGCAACAGATAGAGCAGAAAAATGGTCATATTTTGCATTGGAGAAAAACTATGATCCAGGAAAAGTGACCTAAAAAAACCCTAAAATGACAGTTTGGTTAATTAGGTAACTTACGTAGGGTTTGTTTGTTTGTTTGTTTTTTTTTTTTTTTAATTTTTTTTTTCAACGTTTTTTATTTTTACTTTTGAGACAGAGAGAGACGGAGCATGAACGGGGGAGGGGCAGAGAGAGAGGGAGACACAGAATCGGAAACAGGCTCCAGGCTCCGAGCCATCAGCCCAGAGCCTGACGCGGGGCTCGAACTCACGGACCGCGAGATTGTGACCTGGCTGAAGTCGGACGCTTAACCGACTGCGCCACCCAGGCGCCCCTTTTTTTTTTTTTTTTTTAATTTTTTTTAAATTGTTTGTTTTGGTTTTTAAGCAAATGTCTTAACATTTGTTTAGCAAATGTTGGATTGGGTCGCTATAACAAAAATATCATAGGTGAGGTGGCTTAAGTAGAATTTTTTTCCCCCCACCTTCTTGGAGGCTGGGAACTCCAAGACTTTTCTCACCTTCTTGGAGGCTGGGAACTCCAAGGCTTTTCTCACCTTCTTGGAGGCTGGGAACCCCAAGGCTTTTCTCACCTTCTTGGAGGCTGGGAACCCCAATACTTTTCTCACCTTCTTGGAGGCTGGGAACCCCAAGACTTTTCTCACCTTCTTGGAGGCTGGGAACCCCAAGGCTTTTCTCACCTTCTTGGAGGCTGGGAACCCCAAGACTTTTCTCACCTTCTTGGAGGCTGGGAACCCCAAGACTTTTCTCACCTTCTTGGAGGCTGGGAACCCCAAGACTTTTCTCACCTTCTTGGAGGCTGGGAACCCCAAGACTTTTCTCACCTTCTTGGAGGCGGGGAACCCCAAGACTTTTCTCACCTTCTTGGAGGCTGGGAACCCCAAGACTTTTCTCACCTTCTTGGAGGCGGGGAACCCCAAGACTTTTCTCACCTTCTTGGAGGCGGGGAACCCCAAGACTTTTCTCACCTTCTTGGAGGCTGGGAACCCCAAGACTTTTCTCACCTTCTTGGAGGCTGGGAACCCCAAGACTTTTCTCACCTTCTTGGAGGCTGGGAACCCCAAGACTTTTCTCACCTTCTTGGAGGCTGGGAACCCCAAGACTTTTCTCACCTTCTTGGAGGCTGGGAACTCCAAGGCTTTTCTCACCTTCTTGGAGGCTGGGAACTCCAAGGCTTTTCTCACCTTCTTGGAGGCTGGGAACCCCAAGACTTTTCTCACCTTCTTGGAGGCTGGGAACCCCAAGACTTTTCTCACCTTCTTGGAGGCTGGGAACCCCAAGACTTTTCTCACCTTCTTGGAGGCTGGGAACCCCAAGGCTTTTCTCACCTTCTTGGAGGCTGGGAACCCCAAGACTTTTCTCACCTTCTTGGAGGCTGGGAACCCCAAGACTTTTCTCACCTTCTTGGAGGCTGGGAACCCCAAGACTTTTCTCACCTTCTTGGAGGCTGGGAACCCCAAGACTTTTCTCACCTTCTTGGAGGCTGGGAACCCCAAGACTTTTCTCACCTTCTTGGAGGCTGGGAACTCCAAGGCTTTTCTCACCTTCTTGGAGGCTGGGAACTCCAAGGCTTTTCTCACCTTCTTGGAGGCTGGGAACCCCAAGACTTTTCTCACCTTCTTGGAGGCTGGGAACCCCAAGACTTTTCTCACCTTCTTGGAGGCTGGGAACTCCAAGACTTTTCTCACCTTCTTGGAGGCTGGGAACCCCAAGGCTTTTCTCACCTTCTTGGAGGCTGGGAACCCCAAGACTTTTCTCACCTTCTTGGAGGCTGGGAACCCCAAGACTTTTCTCACCTTCTTGGAGGCTGGGAACTCCAAGACTTTTCTCACCTTCTTGGAGGCTGGGAACTCCAAGGCTTTTCTCACCTTCTTGGAGGCTGGGAACTCTAAGGCTTTTCTCACCTTCTTGGAGGCTGGGAACTCCAAGGCTTTTCTCACCTTCTTGGAGGCTGGGAACCCCAAGGCTTTTCTCACCTTCTTGGAGGCTGGGAACTCCAAGGCTTTTCTCACCTTCTTGGAGGCTGGGAACCCCAAGACTTTTCTCACCTTCTTGGAGGCTGGGAACCCCAAGGCTTTTCTCACCTTCTTGGAGGCTGGGAACTCCAAGACTTTTCTCACCTTCTTGGAGGCTGGGAACCCCAAGACTTTCCTCACCTTCTTGGAGGCTGGGAACTCCAAGACTTTTCTCACCTTCTTGGAGGCTGGGAACTCCAAGACTTTTCTCACCTTCTTGGAGGCTGGGAACTCCAAGACTTTTCTCACCTTCTTGGAGGCTGGGAACTCCAAGACTTTTCTCACCTTCTTGGAGGCTGGGAACTCCAAGATCAAGGTGGGGGCCAGTTTGATTCCTGGTGAGGGTACTCTTCCTGATTTGAAGGTGGATGCTTTCTTACTGTGTCCTCATATGGCAGAAAAGTGAGACTCTCTCTCTCATGTCTTTTTTTGTAAGGGCACTAGTCTTACTCAGGAGGGCTCCACCCTTATGACCTCACAGCTTCACAGAAACCTAAGTCACCCCCGAAGGCCCTACCTCCTCATATCATCACATCCCCCAGTCTATAGCAGCAAGATATGCAATTGTGTATAATATGAACCATCGGAATAAAAACAGCAGAAAATACTACATATTTATATGTGCTTGTATCTTCATAACATTTTATGAAGACTTATACTATAAATTTAAAACAGTGGTTATATTGGGAGTTCTCTGTACTAGTTTTTCAATTTCTTTGGAGTCTATATTTATTTAAAAAAAAAAAAGGTTAAGAAACAACAGTGGCTACTTCTTGTGGATGGGGTGTGGCATTGGATGGACGGGGACAAGGGTGGGAGAGAGAATTGTTACTGTATACTATTCCATAATTTTTGAATTTTTAACTGTTGTGATCATATTACCTATTCAAAAAATTTAAATAAATGCTATCTTAATAGTCTTTCTATGTTTTAATTTTATTATATATTTTAATATTTCTTTTTGCAATAGACAACTATTCTTTTAATGTATACGATATTGGTTCTAACTCCAGAGAACTGTGCAAGATTGTGGACATTTACGATGGAAAAACTGGACTCCATAGGAGACACTGTCGCTGGGGTGGTCCCGCTGCCATAAACGACTCAGTAACAAGAGCGGAGCAGGTCAAACATGCAGAGAGAGGCAAAACCTGGAAGTAAGATGTACCTTGCAGGTCATGTGGAAAGACAGAGGGAGGGGCCGTTGGTGGTGAATGCGTCAGTCCCTGCAGGTCCCAGGTCTAGCTTTGTTTCAGCCCACATGGCTCCTTATCCTCAAAGAAGAGGAGTGATCCGCTGTTTTGGTAACCACAGAGCCCAACTCGTATCAGTGCCAGGCCAAGATGAAGCCAAGGAAATGGGGAGGGGGGAGGGGGAAGAATTTATTATAGCACACTGGTAGGTACAGGGCATGGGCAGTCCCCGCCCACCCCCATCTCAGGAGGGAGTACCGGTCACAAATAATATACACTGAGTGGCTGGTTGGCTCATTAAGGTGTTACTTAAGCCTCCTTGGTTTCAGATCATGTGCCCAGGAAAACAAGTCTTTGGGAGAATTCTGAAACAATCCAAAACCCTAAAGGATAAAAAAAAAAAAAATGTAAGGCAAACCATGCTGGATAGATGCTTTTTATCATGTTTGGCAACTTGCAGTGGGAAAAGAAGACCCTTACCCTGAATTGCTTGGCTCAAGGCAGAGAAGAAAAGTAGGGTGATCATTTGTTCCCTTAGCCATCCGCTCACTCATTCATTCAACATATGTTTAGGATCAACGTGAAAGGTATTGCGTTATGTGCTGGCGATAAAATGGTGGGCAGAACAGACAGTACATGCCATGGTGGAGCCATGGGCTAAGGGGGAGACAGACAGGTTCAGACGTCACCAATTAATGTCACATTTCAACTTCCATAACAACTATTAGGGAAAAGAATAGAGCACGGTTTGGCTAATTCAGTGAGACTGGAGATTTCCTAGAGGAAGGAACATTTGAGCTGAGGTTGGAACCCTGAGTGGGAATCGATTAAGTAGCAAGAGGAGGAAAGAACCTTCCAGGCAGAGGGGCAGGTGTAGTTAAGGCCTGTGCTTTGGGAGGAGCTGGCACCTCCGGGGATTGAAATGGTGGCAGGCACAGGGGATGCAGGGAGCCAGCTGATGTTAAGAGGATGCTAGGTAGAAGATGCTAGATGATGCTGGGTTCTGTGGGTCACTTAGATTATTTTCTTTACCCTAAATGGAATGGGGAAGGGGGTGACAGGTGAGTAACAGCTGACACTTACTGAGTGCTTATCAGGTCGTCTTAGCCCTTTATACATATTAACTCACATATGCTTCACCACGACCCGTGCAATAGGTCCCGTTACACAAACAAAGAAAATGAAGGACAAGGAGATCAAGTAATATACCTAAGTAAGGTCAGTGTTATATAAATGGGCTAGAAATAACCCTTGTGTGTTAGCCTAAAATCTCTCCATGTCATTTACTTTTCCATAGCAAGCTAGGACCATTACCTCAACATGTACTGGAGCCCAACGGGTTTGACTGGGGAAGGGAAGGTGGGGATTTATGAACTGAATGTTTGCATCCCCCTCAAATTCACATGCTGAAACCCCGATTCCAATGTGATAGTATTTGGAGATGGGGCCTTTAGGAAGCAATGAGGTCATGAGATAGAGCACTTATTATGACATTAGTGCTCTTAGAAAGAGAGACCACAGAGCTAGCTAGCTCTCTCTCCACCGTGTGAGAACACAGCATGGTTGCCTGTGAACCAGGGAGCAGGTCCTCACCAGCCACCAAATCTACTAGCTCCTTGATCTTGGGCTTGTCAGCCCCCAGAACTGTGAGAAATATATGTTTATTGTTTAAGTCACTCAGTATTTTTGGTATAGCAGCTTGAGCTAAGATGGCGTCCCATGGACTATGCTTAGCTTAGGGGGAACACAGACAAGAGGTTTAAAAATATGTCCAGCACAGAATAAAGGAATTTAGCAGTTGTTTTCAGGTAGAAGGTGAGAAGGAGGAACGGTGCAGAGGAGCTGAGGCAGTGAAAGGTGACGTCCGGAAGGCAGGCACACAGCTCCCAAACTTCAAGACCCAAGCCACCTTTTATCCCAAAGCACCTTGCGGTTCTGGTCTCAGTGAAGGGTGGCCTCCCTAAGGCTCTTGTTCTTAGATTTCTTCGTGACTATCCCCTTTCACTTCATGTGAATCCCTACTATACTTACCTGAACCAGGCTGAATGGGTCCTCACAGCTCTCTACAACCAACACAATCCCACAACCAGGCTGCCCACTCATAATAAAGTCAGGACAGTAAAATTCTCCATAGTTACCACCAGGCTTTATAGTAAAGGCTTCTGATAATATCATGATTTCAAATCAGTTTTACTTGAGAAACAAAGCCTGTGGTGTTGGGAGTCAGAGATGCTATACTGCTGATTTGGGGGAGGCCCAATACACCTCTCTACTTTGAGTAGTCCTAAAGCATCCTGGGATAATCGTTGTCTCAATGCTTTGCCTTATCAGGTTAGGAGCTGGAAATGGGTCCTGAAGGCAGATGCCGTGCAGGATGTTATGAGACACTTTCCACGATTTATGATGATGATTTAAAAAAAAAATTAATGTTTATTTATTTTTGAGAGAGAGGCAGAGAGAGAGGGAGAAACAATCCGAAGCAGGCTCCAGGCTCTGAGCTGTCAGCACAGAGCCTGACGCGGGGCTCGATCCCACAAACCGTGAGATCATGACCCGAGTGGAAGTCGGATGCTTAACTGACTGAGCCACCCAGATGCCCCTATGGTGATGATTTTTTATGACTCACTTCAGATTCATTGTCTGCTTTCATTACTTCATTTCCACGGAGTGGCAGAAAACTTCATTTTGCTATCAAGACAATTCAACCTCTGCCATTTTAAAATGGAGACAATTAGAAATGTCTTTACCCTCCCTTTCCCTGGGTACCCTCAGTGTGCCCTGATATAAGAGAAGAGGTGTCTGGGCCTTGAGGTGGGCCCCTTTCTCACTGGATTTCACCAAAAGGTACAGTCTCAGACAACAGGCATGGTACTAGCGGCCTCCACACGAAACACCCTGTCTCCCTACTTCTGTCCTCTCTCTTCCAAGCCCAGAACACAATTCTCAACCAATCACCTGCCCCTTTGCGTAGTTCCAGAATCTCCTGGGACATTCCCCTGTGGTTTGGGGGACTGGGGGCGGAAATACCTCTCTCCAGCCTCTCATTGACTGTTTGCCTTCCATATGTGTACAATATTTGAATTTATTTCAACCAGCACTTGATAAAGTATAACAACATAAAATTTACTATTTTAGCCTCTTTTAAGTTTATTTATTTATCCTGACAGAGAGATTGTGAGTGAAGGAGGGTCAGAGAGAGAGAGGGAGAGAGAGAATCCCGAGCAAGCTCCATGCCATTAATGCAGAGCCCGATGCGGGGCTTGAACTCATGAAACCTTGATACCGTGACCTGAGCCAAAATCAAGAGTCAGATCCTCAACCCACTGAACCACCCAGGTGCCCCTATTTTAGCTTTTTTTAAGGGTACCGTTCAGTAACATCCAGTACACTATTAATATCATCCACCCATCACTACTATTTCCAAAACGATTTCGTCATCCCAAACAGAAGGAATTAAGCAATAACCTCCCAATTTCCCCTTCCCAGCCCCTGGTAACCGCTACTCTGCTTCCCATCCCTGTGATCGTGACTACTCTAGATACCTGAGACAAGTGGAATCGACAACATTTGTCCCTTTGTGCCCGTGTCTTTCACTTAGCATAAAGTTGAAGGTCCATCCATGGGTTAACATGTATCAGAATTTCATTCCTTTTTATGGCTTAGATGTGCTATTTTTATAACTAAAAAATAGATACTAAATCGATACTACATACATACTCTGTGATACCCTAAAAAGACTATTACAATACCATCAGATGAGTGCTATAATTAGATGTGCTCTCAGGGGCCCTCATTCGGCCTGAGAGAGGACAGGATCCACAGAAAACATGGCTTCCACTGAGCTTTGACAGACTCTTCTGGGACAGTGCTACTCAAGGAGCTTGTGCCCAGAGTGACGTAATCAACACGTGGTTCTCTTCCTTGAGAAAGTCTTATTACAAAAAAAGTTGGGGGGGGGGGGGGCGGAGGGGAGATCAGTTGGCCCAAACAGTGTGTGTGGTAACTTGGTTGGTTTATCTGAATTTACATCCCAGCATATGCCTCGTATCTCATGTTGTGACTCATAACCAAGAATGAACGGGCTGGCCAGTCCACAGGCCATACTGTGAAGAACTGTATTCTAGAAAACACATTTTTCATTTTCAGCGCTGATGTTAAATCTGATTAACTCCGTCCCCATTTCGTTCCTAAATCCCACAAGCGTATTTGCAGAAGTCAAATGAGGTGAAAGAGAACTTTCCAGGAAAGCGACTTCTCGGGGCATTGAGCGAGGTAACACCGTTCTAATGATTCACTCAGCAAACTGTTACCAAGCATTTCTATCACATGCTCATTTAGCAAGTGTTATAGAAAGTGTTCGAGCCAAAGGTTTAAAATAGGATATGCCTGTGTCTACACCAGAATCTTATCTCAGTTCAAGTGTGAAGTTGGAAGACAAAAAGAAAAATTCGAAAATGTTTTATTCATTACTTTTTTTTTTTCTTAAAGTAGGCTTCAAGCTCTCTACACTGTATGGAGGAGCGATGCGTTGTAAACATCAAATGTTTATTGAAAGTTTTTCCTGTATGGTGTCTCAGTAAGGCACAGGATCCTGCACGTACTAAACGCCCAGTAAATACAAATTCAAAGTTTTAAGAATGGAAGTGATGCTTTTAAACCCTCATTAGGGAAGATGAATATGGCGACAAAACCAGGTGCTGATAAAGACCGTGGCCAGAAAGGCCAACTAAAGAGTGAGTGCAGCCTCTCAGAAGAGAGCTCACGGAGTCTAATGGGGGAGTGGGGGGTTGGGGTGGGGGGCATGGGGGGATTGAGGGGCTGGGAAGAGCAAATGGCCGCACAAGATCTGGAGGAGGTGGAGGTGAGAAGGTCTGGACATGGGGGTTGGAGAGTGGGAATCAAAAATTACAACCCCCCCTTTCTTTCAGCAGATCACATACTCCAAGCCATGCTTTGTCTCACTCCCCACTTTCCCTGGGGGAGAGAGAGTGGGGGGTTTCCACAGGTTTCCTGTGGTATTTAACCCAGTGAGCACTGAAGTGGAGTCAGTGATGATTTCCCTGGGGGAAGAGACTCTTCACTAGGAAGAGCTCTCAGGAAAAGAGCTTGAAAGAAAATACGGCTCTCGCAAAGCTGGGGATCGTTCCGGAATGTGACTCTTCGGGTGTGACTGTCTCTGCCTTTATCAAAACAGGACCTCTGAGGTTGGGGATTTTCCAAGTGTTTCTTTTCCTCGCCCGAGCAACATCCTACCACACAACGCTACCAGGTCACGGATTAGGGTCCACAAAAGAAAAATGACAGGAATTCCCCAACCATTGCATTATGTTCTCTTTTCAGAACAATGTCTTCATCTGAAAGAACTCAGTCACAAACAAAATTACACCTATTCTCGACAAGATGACAAAAACTCTGGGATGATATTGGTCGCAAATGTTGTTTTAACGGGAAAATGGCATGTTCCAGAGCAATATCGTGCAGCATTTACCAATACTGTATTTGCTTTCCCAATAGAGATTTATTATCACTTTTCTGCAAAGTAAAAAAAAAAAAAAAAAAAAAGTCAGATCAAGTAATTGTTTCTCAATCTTCTCCTCTGAGAATAAATTATGAGGCATTATTTTGACAAAACAAGGTGGCTCTTGATAAAGGCATTGGTTGCTTGGCTTTTAAGGTGATGCCTCGTATACCGGTTTCCAGGGCTGTTGTAACAAAATATCCCAAGCTGAGTGGCTTAAAACCACAGAAATTTGCTGTTTTACAGTTGGGGAGGCTAAAAGTCTGAAATCAAGATGTCCACAGGATGGTGCTCCTTCTGAAGGTTCTAGAAGAGAACCTTTTCCAGAGCTTTCTCTGTTCTTGGTGGCTGCCAGTAATCCTTGACCCTCCTTGGTTTGTAAATACCTCACTCTCGTTTCTGCCAACAGATACACATAGAGTACTCCCTGTGTGTCTTTATATCACCATTCCTCTACAGGTCTTGTCTCTGTGTTTCTTCTCTTCTTAAAGGGACACCACTCATTTTGGATGAAGGCCCACCCTAATGACCTCCTCTTAACTTGATTATATCTACAAAGACCCTATTTCCAAACGAGGTCAATTCACAGGTTCCAGGTCAACATGAACATATCTCTTTTGGGGACTCATTTCGGCCCATAATACCTGGGCAAATGGAAGTAAAGATACTTCAGCTTGTTTCCTTTGAGAATAAGTTCAGGGGCGCCTGGGTGGCTCAGTCGGTTAAGCGTCCGACTTCAGCTCAGGTCACCATCTCGCGGTCCGTGAGTTCGAGCCCCGCGTCGGGCTCTGGGCTGATGGCTCAGAGCCTGGAGCCTGCTTCCGATTCTGTGTCTCCCTCTCTCTCTGCCCCTCCCCCATTCATGCTCTGTCTCTCTCTGTCCCCAAAATAAATAAACGTTAAAAAAAAATTAAAAAAAAAAAAAAAAGAGAATAAGTTCATTGAGATAAGGGAACTGCTGGGTCACATGGTTGGCAAACGTTCGGCTTTGCAGCATAATGCCCAACAGGCTTCCTGTAATCCTATTAGCAGACTATAACGCCAAAGAAAAATATTATTCCAGCATTTGTTAAAGATGGTAAGGAAGACTTTATCAAAGGACCACCTCAGTGGGGGCTTTGCATTAAAGGAGTGACCGGGCTCCATTCTGAATACAACAAAGACAAGTAGGGATCGATACCTAAGACGCAGGGCGGGTCAGTGGATAGAAAATTATTAACAGGATACCTCAAGGCTAGGGGGATTCTTGCTAGACCCAAAAGGATTCTTCTGAAGGCAGGCCAGATTAGAAGATATTGAGGGTGGGGGGTGAGGAATAATGGTTATACAGAAATTTAAAACATCTATATATCAAAATAGCATATACAAAATTAAGAGGCAACCAAATCGGAACACAACTATAATGACACGACCAAGAGAAGATGTACTTCACGTGCTGAAAGTGTGAACAGATAGATAGAAGAAAACCATCTAGATCCAAATAGTTCAAATAGGCAAAAACAACAACAGAAAAGTAGCACAAGAGAAACACATTTATCTATAAATAAAAAGAATGTTCAAACTCAATAGCAAAGTCACATAAATTAACAAAAGAACACCAGGTCTAATTTACCGAATCAGGATACCAACCCAGCCAGACCTTAGCTCCCTCGTCTGAACCACATGATACCCAAGCTTGGCCAGACTAGGGTAAAAAGTCTTTCTCGTTTCAGACACATCTGAAGTACGTTAATTATATGGCTTTCATAACAAGAAAATTTCCAACATTCATGAATATCTTTAGAAGAGGAATTTTAAACCAGAAATTTCTCTTGCAGAAATCAACCGTAAAGAATCTGAAACACGGAAGTAACTGTTTACACAACATGTGCATTTGACTATTATTTATAATGACAGGTTAAAAACAATAAACAGCAGAGATATACAAGTGATTAAGTTGTGATAGACTTAAAAAAATTAAACTTATGTGTTATGATTATTCAATAATATGGGGAAATGAATGGAAAAATCTACATGAGTAAAATAACATTAAATTGAAAAGAGCATTAAGTGAAAATATTATTTTATAATTTTAAATATAAGCTGTAGCATAGTATAACATTTTAAGTTATACTATATTTTAATATTAGAAATATGCATAGAAAAATACAGGGCATGCATCAGAATATGAACACCAACAATCTCTGAGTGGTACTGGTTTTTAATGTTCTTGAGCTATATTTTTCTTTTTTTTTTTTTTTTAATTTTTTTAACGTTTATTTATTTTTGAGACAGAGAGAGACCGAGCATGAACAGGGGAGGGGCAGAGAGAGAGGGAGACACAGAATCTGAAACAGGCTCCAGGCTCCGAGCTGTCAGCACAAAGCCCGATGTGGGGCTCGAACTCACGGACTGTGAGATCATGACCTGAGCCGAAGTCGGACGCTTAACCGACCAAGCCACCCAGGCGCCCCTTGAGCTATATTTTTCAACATTTTCTGTATTTTCAACCATCAATATGTAACATTCCTACAAATTCTAAAGGCTATATTCTCTCTAAAATAAAAGCTCAAATACACAGGAATTTCTTTCGTGACGTTCTGGAGTCGAGAATTATTTAGAAAAGCAGTGTCATGTGATGCTGAGTGCCTACACTCTGGGCCAGACTGCCAGAGTCTCAGTCCTGGACTTGCCACCTACTGGCAGTGTGACCTTGAGCAAGTCACTTAACCTCTTTGTGCCTCAGGTTCCTCCTCTGTAAAATGGGGGCAACAGTAGTCCCCACCACCTGGGATTGCGTGAAGATCAATCGAGTTAATATATGTGAAGTGCATAGAGCATGCCCTACGGAAGACTGCTAGTGTTATTTACAGGAAAAGAAGAAAGAGTTCTCAGTTAGCTTGCGTGGTCCTTGAAAGCAAGGCCCTGGGTGGCTCAGTGAGTTGAGTGTCTGATTCTGGGTTTCAGCTCAGGTCACGATCCCAGGGTGGAGAGATCGAGCCCTGCATTGGGCTCCGTGCTAAGCATGGAACCTGCTTGGGATTCTCTCTCTCTGTCTCGCTCTCTTTCTCAAAATAAACAAATAAACATGAAAGAAAGAAAGACCCATTTCTCTTAGTTCTTTTACATCTTTAATACCCTCTACACACCCCCCAGGCAAAAAAAAAAAAAAAAAAAAAAAAAACCTCGACAACAGTGCTGAGCCCATCGTGATGTTCTCATAAAGGGTTGGTAACTGCTTCCGTTCCTCTTACTTTTATACTTGAGTGTTGCAAACATCAGAAGTGACCTTCCCGGCATGGGCGGTCAGTCTGCGAACATAGCTCCACCATCATCATCACCATCATCATCACCATCATCCTACCATAACATAGTAATTATTCAATATATTCAATGAGATATTAATGAAAGCAAATCCCCAGTCAGCCACTTTGCTTTTTATCAAAATGTTCTGCATTCCTTTTGCCCTTATATCAACACCACCACCTGCTGCCTACACAAAGACTGTGCTGACCAGGGGCACCTGGGTGACTCAGTCGGTTAAGCATCCGACTTTGGCTCAGGTCATGATCTCACGGTTTGTGAGTTCGGGCCCCGCGGCGGGCTCTGTGCTGATGGCCTGGCCTGGAGCCTGGAGCCTGCTTTGGATTCTGTGTCTCCCTCTCTCTCTGCCCCTTAGAAAGAAAGAAGAAAGAAAGAAAGAAAGAAAGAAAGAAAGAAAGAAAGAAAGAAAGAAAGAAAGAAAAAGAAAGAAAGGACTGGGTTGTCCAGGGTCTCTCCTTACTGTTGTGAATGGAGAAGAGCTATTTGACCATGGGTTCTGGGCAAGGAATCCTAGAATGTGACCCAAAGAAGGTGGCAGGAGCGTCTGTTCTGGATTTCAAAAGTTGGTGAGCAGTATGTGAATAAGATCACATTCAAGGGGACATGTTGACATCTAGGAGAGAACCAAGTTATCAGAGAAAAATGACCTTGAGGATGATAATGGGAATCTGAGTAGGGAGCTGAAGTGGGGGAGGAGAGGTCAATAGAGACAGCTATTGAGCACCAGTACTGGGTACCGCCATCCATGCTGGGGCTGTGGTCACGGACAACCGATGGCATGATATGATGGGTTTTTCTTTGAGAGTCCTAGGGGTGCTGCCCGCACTCAGTCCAGCTGTCAGCCCTGGTGACTCTTGCACAATGTCACACAGACCACATCCAACTGTTGGCTGTGTAGAGATCCAATGACCTGGGCCTCCGGTCCAAATCTGGATAATTCTAAATAGTCATCCCATCTTGATTCCCTGTAGGGCACCTGTTGAGATGGTATCATCGCCCAATACCTCCCTCTGCCCAGTCATGTCTCTCCCTTCCCCCTTCACAACCTTGATCCCAAGAAGTCCCCAGTAAAGGCTTGCAGGGACATCTCCACCTCAGAGTCTATGACATTCCCCCCCACCCCTCCCACAGAGCTTACATCCTAGTGGGAGATCTGGAATGCAAACAAGCAAGCAAACCAATCAATAGTTTCCAAAGAAAATAAGTACTCAGAGGAACATAAAATAGGGAAAATTGATAAGCCGGGATAGGATAGGGGTAGGGGAACCAGGGAAGGTCTCTGACTTTGGGTTGAGACAAAGAACATTGGCGAAGTCAAAGGTCAGGATTAGCAGGTGTTTCCAAAGCAGAAAGAAGGCACTGACCCTGGAGTGGAGCCATCCAAGGTGAGCTGGGGAACACAGAGCTGGAAAGGGCCTTTCCACGTGGAAGCTTACAGGCCTGACAAGGAGTGTGGATTTCATTCTGGCTGAATGAAAAGACCCGGGAGGGTTTTAAGTGCTCCAGAGACCTGATCTAATTTAGGTTTTTAAAAGATTATTCTTGCGGCTTGGTGGAAAATAGATTGCAGAGAAGTAAGAATAGAAGCAAGGAGGCTATTCAAGAGATTTCTGCTTTAATCCAGGTCACTGCTTCTCGAAATACAAGTTGCAGCCCATTAATGGGCAAGGCAATCAATTCAATGGTTGTGAACAACATTTTTAAAGGACATGGCCTAGGCTAGATTTGAATAGAATAAGATAGAATAGAAAATTGAGTGAGAAGCATTCAGTAAGAGCAAATACCATTTGATGATACTTAATGGGGTTAAAAATAGGTTTGTTCCAGTGTATTGATTAATTGATTGATACCTACAGGCTGTGTCAGTTAATCAAGACCAGAAAAGATGACTTCAGAAGGAAGAGGAGTTGACAAAGGACCAAAGGAGTGTGATGTCCTGGAGTAGTCAGTGGGATCAGAGACACCTGTAAGAAGAAGCAGGGAAAACAGCACATGGCCTCGAGGTATGAAGACCAGAGTGAAGGCCAGAAGAAGATGAGGTTGCTCAAGAAGGTGGAGAGCAGCTGGAGTGAGCGGCTGCCTCCGGTAGGTTGTGCTTTGAGGTAGTTATCAATCCCGGCGTAAGCAAAATGCTGTATTTTATTTGGAATTAAAAAGAAAGAAAAATGTCTGCCGGGGGAAGGCCGACCCAACCACAAGATGGCAGAACTGCACTTAGGGAGGGTCCCAGTTTCAGTCCAGACCCACTGAGCGGGTTCGCTCAAAATGCAGGGCAGCTCCTCTCGTGGTGGCCAGTTTTCCAAGGTTGTCCAGGAAACTGAAATGGAAGAACAGGGGTGTCGGAGGCTGCAAGACATTAAAGCGATGTTGGCAGCAACATTCAAGGAAAACTGGAGAACTCCATCAGTGGGCACTCCAGATGCCTAAGGGCACGTTTCACAAATACATTCCACAGGTCATTCTCTTCCATGAAAAGTACTCTGGACACATACACTGGGGGAAACTTGGGTCCTGTATCCTCTCTTGTTTTGGGTTAAATTGTATCCCCCAGAAAGCTATGCTGAAGTCCTAATCCCAGGACCTCAGCACCTGACCTGATTTTTAAGTAGGGTCATTACAGATGTAATTCGGCAAATTAAGACGAAATCATCTGGGGTAGAATGGGCCTCAAATCCAATATGGCTGGTGTCCTCGGAAAAGGAGGAGAGACACAGAGACACAGAAACGCAGGAAGACAACCATGTGATGACAGAGGCAGAGACTTGAACGATGTGTCTTCGGGCCAAGGAAGGCCACGGATTGCTGGGAAGCACCAGGAGCTAGAAGAGGCAAGGAAGGACTCCTCCCTACAAGCTTCTGAAGGAATATGGCCCTGCCGACACCTAGACTCCGACTGGTAGCCTCCAGTGAGACAACACAATTCTGTTGTTATTAGTGACGGCACTTTGCTAAGGCAGCCCTAGGAAACTAAGACACTAGGCATCATCTTAGATGCGAAGCAACCAATGCCTTTTGGAAGGAATATACATCCCAAGAGTCACAATTTACATAGCACGTACTGAGGGCCTATGAAGTCCATGGCTTGAGACACAATGACCTATCGTTACTTATAAGAGACCATTCTCTTTTTGTCGTGGTTTAAAGCAATAATAAACATGTGTTATCTCACACACCTTCTTTGGAGCTGGAATTTAGGAGAGGCTTAGCTGTGTGCTTATGTCCTGGGACGGGTCTCTCATGAAGATGCTTTTAAGATGTTTGCCTGGAGCTGCAGTCTGCTGAGGTCTCCGCTGGTGCAGGAGGATCTTTTTAAATTACTTATATATAGGATCATTAAATTAAATGTAATGTAATTTAAATTAAGTAATTTAATTAAATTGTAAATAACGTTGCCATAAACACAGGGGTGCATATATCCCTTTGAATTAGTGTTTTCTTATTCTTTGGGTAAATTCCTTGTAGTGTGATTGCTAGATCATGGGTAGCTCTATTTCTAAATTTTTGAAGAAACTCCTTTCTGTTTTCCACGGTGGCTGCACCAGTCTGCAATCCCACCAACGGTGCGCCAGGATTCCTTTTTCTCCACATTCTTGTCAACACTTACAGTTTCTTGTGTTCTTTATTTTAGCCATTCTGACAGGTGTGAGGTGATATCTCATTGTGGTTTTAATTTGCATTTCCCTCACGATCAGTGATGTTGAGCATCTTTTCAGGGGGCTGTTGGCCATCTGTATGTCTTCTCTGGAGAAATGTCTGTTCATGTCTTCTGCCCATTTTTAAATCGGATTGTTTGTTTTTTGGGTGTTGAGTTTTATAAGTTCTTTGTATATTTTGGATACTGACCCTTTATCAGATATGTCTTTTGAGAACATCTTCTCCCAATCCATAGGTTGCCTTTCAGGTTTGTTGATTGTTTCCTTCGCTGTGCAGAAGCTTTTTATTTTACTGTAGTTACTATAGTTCATTTTTACTTTTGTTTCCCTTGCCTCAGGAGACATATCTGAGGAAAGAAAGAAGTTGCTATCGCCAATGTACAAGAGGTTACTGCTTGTGTTCTCTTCTAGGATTTTTATGGTTTCAGGTCTCATCGTTAGGTCTTTAATCCATTTTGAGTTTATTTTTGTGTCTGGTGTAAGAAAGTGGTCCAGTTTCATTCTTCTGCAAGTTGCTGTCCAGTTTTTCCAGCACCATTTGTTGAAGAGACTCTCCTTTTTTTTCCCATTGGATATTCTTTTCTGTTTTGTCAAAGATTGATTGACCATATAGTTGTGGGTTCATCTCTGGGTTTTCTGTTCTGTTCCATTGATTTGTGTCTATTTTTGTGCCAATACCATATTGTCTTTTTTTTTTTAAACATAGGGTTTTATTTATTTTTATTATTTTTTTAATTTTTTTTTAACGTTTATTTATTTTTGAGACAGAGACAGTGAATGGGGGGAGCGTCAGAGAGAGAGGGAGACACAGAATCGGAAGCAGGCTCCAGGCTCCGAGCTGTCAGCACAGAGCCCGACGCGGGGCTCGAACTCGTGAACCACGAGATCGTGACCTGAGCTGAAGTCGGACGCCTAACCGACTGAGCCACCCAGGCGCCCCCATATTGTCTTAATCACTACAAATTTGTAATATAACTTGAAGTCTGGAATTCTGATGCCTCCAGCTTTGTTTTTCTTTTTCAAGATTGCTTTGGCTATTCAGGGTCTTTTGTGGCCCCATACAAATTTAGGATTGTTTGTTGTAGCTCTGTGAAAAATGCTGTTGGTGTTTTGATAGGGATTGCATTGAATGTGTAGACTGATCGGAGTAATACAGACATTTTAACAATGTTTGTTCTTCCAATCTGTGAGCATGGAATGTTTTGCCACTTCTTTGTGTCATCTTCAATTTCTTTCATCAATGTTTTGTAGTTTCACAGTACAGGTCTTTCACCTTTTTTGGTTAAGTTTCTTCCTAGTTATCTTTTTGGTTTTGGTGCAATTGTAAATGAGATTGTTATTCTTAATTTCTCTTTCTGCTGCTTCATTATTGGTATATAGAAATGCAACATATTTCTGGACATTATATTTTGTATCCTGTGACGTTACTAAGTTTGTTTAACAGTTCTAGCAGTTTTTTTTTGGTGGAGTTTTTCAGGTTTCCTATATATAGGATCATGTCATCTGCAAATAGTGAAAGTTTTATTTCTTCCTTACCCATTTGTGGTTTTTTTTGTTTTTTTTTTAATTTTATTTTTTAACATTTATTTATTTTTGAGACAGAGAGAGAGAGAGCATGAACAGGGGAGGGTCAGAGAAAGAGGGAGACACAGAATCTGAAACAGGCTCCAGGCTCTGAGCTGTCAGCACAGAGCCCAATGCAGGGCTTGAACCCACAGACCGCGAGATCATGACCCGAGCCGAAGTCGGACGCTCAACCAACTGAGCCACCCAGGCGCCCCATCTTCCTTACCCATTTGAATGCTTTTTGTTTCCTTTTGTTGTCTGATTGCTGTGGCTAGGACTTCCAGAACTGTGTTGAATACAAGCGGTGAGAGTGGACATCCTTGTCTTGTTCCTGACCTTAAAGGAAAAGCTCTCAGTTTTTCCCCATTAAGGAGGATATTACAATGGGTTTTTCATATATGACCTTTATTATGTTGAGATATGAACCCTCTAAACCTACTTGTTGAAGGTTTTTACCATGAATGGATGATGTACTTTGTCAAATGCTTTTTCTGCATCTATGAAATGATCATATGGGTCTTATTTTTTCTCTTATTGATGTGATTTTTATGTTGATTGATTTGTGAATATAGAACCCCCCCTCGCAACCCAGGAATAAATCCCATTCAATTGTGGTGAATGATTTTTTTTTAATGTATTGTTGGATTTGATGTGCTAGTATTTTCTTGAGGATTTTTACATTTATGTTCATCAAAGATATTGGCCTGTAGTTCTCTTTTTTAGTGGGGTCTTTATCTGGTTTTGGTATCAGGGTAGTGCTGGCCTCATGGAAGGAATTTGGGAGTGTTCTTCCCTTTACTATTTTTTGGAATAGTTTGAGAAAAATAGGTGTTAACTCTTCTTTAAATGTCTGATAGAATTCACCTGTGAAGCCATCTGGTCCTGGACCTTTGTTTGTTAGAGTTTTGTTTTGTTTTGTTGTTTTTTTTTTTTTTTTTTTTTAACGTTTATTTATTTTTGGGACAGAGAGAGACAGAGCATGAATGGGGGAGGGGCAGAGAGAGAGGGAGACACAGAATCGGAAACAGGCTCCAGGCTCTGAGCCATCAGCCCAGAGCCCGACGCGGGGCTCGAACTCACGGACGCGAGATCGTGACCTGGCTGAAGTCGGACGCTTAACCAACTGCGCCACCCAGGCGCCCCTGTTTTGTTTTGTTTTGTTTTGATTTGGTTTTTATCACTGATTCAATTTCTTTGCTGGTTATAAGTCTGTTCAACTTTTCTATTTCTTCCTGTTTCAGTTTTGGTAGTTTATATGTAAACTAGGAATTTATCCATTTTCTTCTAGGTTGTCCAATTTGTTGGCATATAGGTATTGATAATATTCTCTTATAATTGTATTTCTGTGGTGTTGGTTGTTATTTCTTCTCTCTCATTTGTGATTTTATTTGAGCCCTTATTCTTTTTTCTTGATAAGTCTGGCTAGAGTTTTATCAATTTTCTTAATTTTTTTAAAGAACCTGTTCCTGGTTTCATTGATCTGTTCTATCACTTTTTTAAAATTTTTTTTTTTTTCAACGTTTATTTATTTTTGGGACAGAGAGAGACAGAGCATGAATGGGGGAGGGGTAGAGAGAGAGGGAGACATAGAATCGGAAACAGGCTCCAGGCTCTGAGCCATCAGCCCAGAGCCTGACGCGGGGCTCGAACTCACAGACCGCGAGATCGTGACCTGGCTGAAGCCGGACGCTTAACCGACTGCGCCACCCAGGCGCCCCTGTTCTATCACTTTTTAATTTCTATATAATTTATCTCTGCTCTAATCTTTATTATTTCCTTTCTTCTGTTGGCTTTAAGCTTTGTTTGTTGTTCTTTTTCCAGCTCCTTTAGGTATAAGGTATAAGGTTAGGTTGTTTATATGATATTTTTCTTGCTTCTTGAGGTAAGCCTGTCTAGCTATATACTTCCCTCTGGTGACCACTTGTGCTGCATGTCAAAGGTTTTGAACTGTTGTGTTTTCATTTTCATTTGTTTCCATGTACTTTTACATTTCCTAGATGACTCATTCATTGTTTAGTAGCATGTTTTTAAACCTCCATGTATTTGTGGTCTTTCCAGATTTTTTTCTTATGGTTGACTTCTCGTTTCAAAGCAATGTGCTCTGAAAAGATGCATGATATGACTTCAATCTTTCAGAATTTGTTGAGACTTGTTTTGTGGTCTCATATGTGATCTATTCTGGAGAATGTTCCACATGCGCGTGAAAAGAATGTGTGTTCTGCTGTTTTAGGATGGAATGTTCTGAATATATCTGTTAAATCCATCTGGTCTAGTGTGTCATTCAAAACCATTGTTTCCTTGTTCACTTTCTGTTTTGATCATCTGTCCACTGATGTAAGTGGGGTGTTAAAGTCCCCTACTATTATTTTATTATTATTGATTAGTTCCTTTATGTTTGTTATTAACTGTTTTATGTGTGTGGGTGCTTCTATGTTGGGTACATAAATATTTATACTTGTTAACATCTTTTTGTTGGATTGTCCCCTTTATTATTCATGCCCTTAAAAAAAAACTATTTTTAAAAAATGTTCTAATCTCAATCTCCATCTTCTTTTCAGTCTGCATACTTTATTTGGTATACAACTTCTATGATTCTACATCCAAGTGCCCAAACAGAAGGAAAAAAGTTCAACACTCAGATCGTATTTCAGAGAGAACCCTGGAAAACTCAGAGGTGTGGATTCACAGCCTCAGATCAAGCTTCCACACCATTTCAAGGTTCACCAAGCAGTAATGATTTCTTCCCTTCTCTCTTGTCACCTACCAGGGAGGCTGCCCACCCACCCCATTTGCCTGTCGGCAGCAGAGAAGTCACAAGAGAAGCCCCCTCGAAGGATGGTGTTTGTGTCTTCACTTCACACCGTTAATCTGGGTGGGGGGAAGAGCAGAAAAGAGGTCTTTTTTTTCTAGAGAGTATACACACATGGATGACAATAGAGTGAGAACCAGGAGTCATCCTCATGCATCGGATCCCAGTAGAATGAAATTAAATCAGAGGGTAAAGCGTTTCAACAACCCGATAGAATCGAGCTGTCTTTTACCTAAGATGCTTCCTGCTGGGTCGTCCATCTGTTTAATAGAGCGTTTACATCAATTACCACTGCAGTGCGGTAAAAACAAGATGCTAAAAGCAGAGCTGCCCCGGGAGACAGGCAGGACCAGGGCTCCCCGGAGCTGCTGGTGGTGACTGCCTCACCCAAACAAATCCTTTTCCTCACAGGGATTCGAGATGGAGCTTATAACGTGAACTTAGTTCTTTGTTTGTTTCTCCCTTCTGGAGGTGGGGGGGAGGGGTTGGTTACCATAGAAATCAGGACTATTCAAGAAGTTGAATTGCTAAGCCCCCAGAAAGGTTTCGTTTTTTTGGGTCAGAAACAACACTGGCAGGAAGGGAACTGAAGGAAATGTAGAGGTGACTTCAGAGGGGGTGACATGAAGTCCAAAGTAACCACAGCATCCAGAATTCAGAATTCAGACTGTAGCACCCACGTGATGCTCATACCCTGAAATGGTTGTTGTCCTAAGGAAGAATTGTAGGTAAATTTCACTGTTGCTCCGCAAGACATATGCGAGATTCCTGCCCTGGTGTAATCAGGCAGCTCAGAGCTTAACTTCGGATTTAGGCAGCACAAATTACCTAAGGAGGTTTGGGGTACTGAGGGATTTTGCTGATTCCCCGGTGATTTTTCAGCAAATCTGTACTTACAGAGGGAAAAAATGAAATCTCACTGGAAAATATTACCCTGTATTCCTAATTTCCATGCCTGACAATTACTTACCGGGGATCAGTGGGAGAGAAAAGTGGATGAACCACCTCCCACCACCACAGAGTCACGGAACCTTGGAGATCCCGGGTCACCCCAGCCCCTCACTTTCAAGTTGATGAGCGGCTTACAAGGGTTGTACCACCCGTAGCCTGTAGACCTAAAACCTTAACTAGGTCTTCTGAAAGTTCTCCTGGAGAACTCAGTCCCGGAGTCAGATGACCCAAGATTAAATTCTCGCTCAGCCACTTACGCTGTTCGATTCTAGGAAGGTCACTCAACCTCTCCAATCCTTATTTTCTTCTCCATAAAATGAGGGCAATAAAACCTGTTCTTTCGGGACGCCTGTGGCTCAGCCGGTTGAGCACTGGACTTTGGCTCGGGTCATGATCTCACGGTCCGTGGTTTCGAGCCCCCCATCCGGCTCTGTGCTGACAGCTCAGAGCCCGGAGCCTGCTTTGGATTCTGTGTCTGCCTCTTTCTCTGCCCCTCCCCCACTCACTCTCTGTCTCTCAAAAAATGAATAAACGTTAAAAAAATTAAAACAAACAAACAAAAAACCTGTTCTTTCTTCCTGCCTCATGGATGATGGTGAAGCTCAAGCAAGGTACGTAAAGAAAGTGCTCCTAATTGGCAGACATATTTACAAAGGGAAGATATTATCAGGACTTCCTGTCTGTGGAATAAGGCGATGGCAGGCCCCAGGGCTCTTGAGTTCGGGTCAAGAAGATGCTAACAAAAATACCCCAACACTTTGGTCCTTTTTTTTTTTTTTTTTAAATACCTTAATGTGCAAGAGTTTGATTTGAGTTAGGAACGTCAGGCTGTCGGGACAGCAGACACATCAGAGTTGGTTCCAACAGATTTGTTGTCAAACTTCCTAAAAAGACACATGGAGCGGCCTCCATTTTCCCACTTCCTCCAGGCTCCACAGGCTCTTCTCGTCAGCACCCCCTTCACTAGCACCCGCCAAAGGGCCAAAGAGAAAGTGGGCAGGACGCCTCTCCTGCATTATCATTCTCTGTGGCTTTATCCTTTCAGCCAGACTTGTATCTTCACTTCGAATGTAAGAGACAAGACAGTGACTCTAGGACAGGAGCAATCTTCCTTTGATTTCCATTCGTTCTCTGTAAAATAGTGCCAAGAGTAGTATCCATTTTTAGAACACGTGGTAAAATGATCAGAAAGCATTATTATCTGCGTCATTTTGTGCTGCCAATGCCTGAGTCTCAAATGAAATATACTTTCAGAGGTGTTCCCAGTGCCGCAGATGTTGTTGGTATTTTCTAGCAAACTGGTGTTGGCTTTCTATTTTCACTGGAAAGTTTGAAGATTACACAATTCAGTAACAATTATAAACATACACTATGCACAAAGAGGTTTCAATTAAGAAATTATAGACAAAGAAAATCCCGAACCACTTTCTAAGGATTTGAGGCAAACTGTGGCATCAGATGAGAAGATACCATCATAATCGGAGTAGGAATTATATGCAAGCCAGTAAAAGTCTCCAACACCCTCATCATTACCAGGAATATAAACGCATTCACTTATCTGAAGCGATTCAAGAAACCTCTGTCATTGAACTTTTTAAATAAAACGTTTAAATAATATTCTCTTAAGTTTTGTACCACACATCCTACTGAAAGAACTTAAGACAACTTACGCATCAACGTAAGTCAAGACACAAGACATTGCATGTAGAGAGACAAAACACCAGATTGTACGTGAGGTAATACGCACTTGTGGTCCCCAGAATAAGGCAACTTGGTGCCCCTTGGTAAAAATACCAGGTTGCCAGTTTTCTTATCCGCTAAAGCAAATTAAAAAGCCCACAACTAATCAACAAATCCATTTTTATCTAGAGGTAGGGTTTTGCACATCCATCACGTTTAGAAATTAAGAGATTCTTTTTGAAAATTCAGAAGAACAAAGAGTCAAGCAGAGAATGTCTCAAAGGCAATCACGGCCAACCAGTTTTGCCTAGTGTCCCCAAGGCATCGTATGATGGTACAACATGTGAATGAAGTTCCTGGTCCCCACTGTCCCCCCCCCCACACACACACCTCCTCTCCTCTCAATTTTAGTAGCATTTGCGGCCACCGAATCCCAGTTAATCTGAAGATTTCACACACCCCACTCTGTCTTCCCTGGGACTGGGTCTAGAGTCCAGGGCGTCCCACAGTGCATGTGGGGAGGGGTCCAGACAGACGCTGAGATCGCTCCTGGGCCCCGGAGGTCAGGGCTGGACAGTCCCTCCACTTGCCCACATGAGACCACATGGCCTGCCGGCCTTGCTGACAGGCCTCCCGACGCCACACCTGCCCGATTCCCAGGGACTCCCTACCTCCCAGCCCTGGGGTCTGCAGGAAAATCGTGACCCTCTAGCAGAGTCCTCAATGCCTGTCCTCCTGTCCCTTTCCTCACTTAAGAAATTCTTTTCTAGCTTGAGGGAAGGGCACCTTCTTCATCTTTTGATATTTCTCTAAACATTTTGCCTGATTTCAAGTCCTTTGCATCCTCCTAACATTTTTAAGGAAACCAAAGCCGGGAAAAGCCTTGCCAGCTTTTTTCTGTTTTCTTCCTTGTCCCCTTCCTCTCTTGAGTGATGAGCAAAAGATCTCCTTGACAACAGAAAGGTGGCAGGGGAGCCTAGTAAATGATCTGTCCCCTCCCCAACGTGGCCCTCAGAACCCTGCATCCTCCAGCTTTTACCTACCCCCACTGGGCTGCACAGCCGGTCCCCTCCCTGCACTGCAGCCACAGTGGTCTTTCCGTGGCCCTTGGTCCCATACTCAGGGCCTCATACTACAGGGCCTTTGCACATGCTGTGCACGCTACCTGAAAGACGCTTACCCTCTTCTCTAGTAATGAACCATTCTCAGCTCAGCTGTCACTTCCTCGGGAGCCTTTCTGTGCCTGTTTGTCCTTTTCAAAAATATTCCATATCACAGTATTCCCCTCCTAGTAGCCATTATCCCACTGGATACTTTTTTTTTTTTTTTACTTTTTTTTAAATGTTTATTCATTTTTGAGAGAGAGAGAGAAAGCAAGCAGGGAGGAGCAGAGAGAGAGGGAGACAGAATCTGAAGCAGGCTCCAGGCTCCGAGCTGTCAGCACAGAGACTGACGCAGGGCTCAAACCTACAAACCGCGAGATCATGACCTGAGCAGAAATCGGATGCTCAACTGACTGAGCCACCCAGGTGCCCTAATATTTATGTACCCACCTCTCTTCATAGCCTGTAAATTCCATAAACTCAGGCTGTCTGGCTTTGAGGTTATTCTTGCTTTGCATAGAATCTGACACTTAAATAAATGCTGAACTAAACGAATGAATGAATGACGAACAAAGGAATTCAATAATAAGTTCAGCAAAAAAATGCTGAGTGACTGAATGAATGTGCTACGCTGCCTCGTTTCTCCTTGGTTCTCTGAGCCCCTGCGATTCAGCTCTTAAGGTATCATCTGTCAATGAGATTTTCCACTAAATGGTAAAATAACCTTCTGTATCCCGTTCCTTTACACCTCCCATCTTGGCTACTCTTAGATGATTGCACCCAGGAGCTTCTTGCTTAATTTTGGATTCGCCATTGAACTCATTTGTGGGTGCTATACTTAGCCAACTCCTTTCAAATAATTTCCTTCTTTTCTTTTTTTTTTCATGTTTATTTTTGAGAGGGAGAGAGAGCCCATGCACGTGAATGGGGGAGGAGCACAGAAAGAGGAAGACAGAGGATCCCTCTGCTGCCAGTGCAGAGCCTGACGTGGGGCTAGAACTCGTGAATCTTAAGATCATGACCTGAGCTGAAGTCAGAAGCTTAACCGACCGAGCCACCCAGACGTCCCTCCTTCTTTTCTTTTTATTAAGCTTCTGTAAGCGTGAATTGTGCATTCCCACCTGAAAGCTTGAATACTTTTTGACCTTGCTTTAGCCTGCAGTCTTAAGGGTCATGGGAATAAGAAATTTGAATTGCATTCAATTTTCAGCTAAAGGAAACCAACTTTTGAGTTGAGTCTTGCAGACCATGCAGTTGAGCCCGATGAATGGCCTACTTTGTTCAGTGACTGGCAGGCCTGTGAGTCATGGTAGTGTAATTAACTAGATCACTCACCCAGTTGATGTGCACCTTGTCAAAGTAGTAGCCATAATCACCTACCAGAAAGTTCTTCAGTCGTCCGGTCAGATCCATAAACATCAACACTCGTCAAAGACCAAAATGATGTCAATGAACTAGGATTTAGGAGACCTTTGGCTAACTTCTGCAAGTGGGGTTAGGCTGGATATTAGAAGTGGTGGCCCCAAAATTTATAGAGGAGAGAATTCGGGGCAGCAATCTGGTTGGAAGATGAGGTTTGAAGCTGTTGTTTGTGTAGGAAATGTCAAATGTCTACATCATATAATGGGGAGGTGGCTCGATGCAAATTACCGGAGAGGAAAGGGAAGGCTGAAGGGTCCCCATTCCTCACCTCTTGGCTCCAACTGGCGTCTGACCTCCTGAAAACAGACTGCTGGGTTTTTTTCTTCTGCCCTCCCCCTTCGCTAGCCCCCTCCTGGAATGGTGGTCGCTTTTCATAATGCTAGTTTGAACCTTCGGAGTCCACAATCTGCTTAATTTACCTTACAGTGCCCAGCACGAAAACAAAACGTACTTTAATAAATATATCTCGAGCATGAGAAATACAGTAAGACACAGTGGTTAAAAATAGGGTATCCATATACTTGTCTGTCATGCATATTAGACAAATACATTTTACTTTTGGGGCCATTTCAGATTTATCACTTTCAGAAATACTTACTTTTTGCTGTTTGTAGTTTAGTAGGTTCTGCCCATCTGCACTCTGCCTGTCTGTCTCTCTTGCTCTCTCTCTGATTATTCTGATGCTCCCCAAATTATTGAAAACTAGTTTTTTTTTTTCAACGTTTATTTATTTTTGGGACAGAGAGAGACAGAGCATGAACGGGGGAGGGGCAGAGAGAGAGGGAGACACAGAATCAGAAACAGGCTCCAGGCTCTGAGCCATCAGCCCAGAGCCCGACGCGGGGCTCGAACTCACGGACCGCGAGATCGTGACCTGGCTGAAGTCGGACGCTTAACCGACTGCGCCACCCAGGCGCCCCTGAAAACTAGTTTTTAAAAGATCCTCCTCTCCTCTTTAGAAATCAACCCACGAAAACCTCCCAAGCCCAAAAGGTAGAATTTTTCACAAATTCACAAAGGGCTTCAGGCGCGATACCAGTGGTAAGTTCCCAGGGTTCCAAAGTGGTCAAGATTTTTCATTGGACAGTGAAGAACTCGTCCTCTGAGACATTTACTACCATTTCATGCGACGTGTAGATTTCCAGAGGCACAGGAAACCGACCTGCAGTTCAGGTAAATGACCACTAGGTGGGGTGAGCACTACAATCAATCCCAAATGGAGGCTGTGATAAAAGTTTCCCCGTAATGTTGAGATGAACTTTTTATTTTTCCACTGTGGAACTTCCTGCTAAGACAGTTGACCCTACATGATCGTATTGGATGCTATTAAGACAATGCCACTTCATATCCCAAGGTTTTCCACAAAATAAAACATAAGCCTTGAAAGTGTGATTATTTGGGTACCTATACTCCCCACTAAACAGGAAACTCCCAGGGCAGGACCATCTCTTGTCCTTCTGTTCCCAGTGGTATTGAGGGCACTTCAAGGACTTTGCCTGCCCTGGAAGGGGCTCGCTAGATGCTTGCCGAGTCGAGGCCTTCATCATTGGGAGGAATCGTGTCGTAGCCATCAAATCCTGACCTGATCGTGTCTGACCTGCCTACCTTTCCTCCTGGGTCCTTCTCTTGGGCCCCTGCCTTTCTGGGATGACTGGAGCGAGGCAGTGCAGACGTGCAGAAGGAAAGCGTTTCTTGTATTTAGTCTGAGACTCTTGCTCTCCTCCCGCGGTCCCACGGCTACTTAAGCGGACAAAGCAGAAACCGCTAAAACTCCAGCTCAGTTCAAGGATAATCTGATCTTTGACACAGAGCCTTGTTACTCAGAGCGTGGTCCAAGCCCAGTGACACCGGCCTCAGCTGGGAGCTTGTTCGAGTCTCAGACCCCCACCCAAGGCCTCCTGAATCAGAATCTGCATTTTATAAGATCCTAGACAACTTTCCTGCACATGACCTTGTGAGAGGCCCTGAGACAGGCCTTTTGGGCACAGTATTCAGCCTCTCCTAGATACAAATGCTAGTCTCCTAACCTTCCCTCCCCTGCCTCTCTCTTCACCTTGGGTGCATCTGGCCAGGGAGTCCTCAGGGATGAGGTCTGTCACAGGCGTGCCCCTGGAGTACTAGGCCTCACCCCGCATCACAATACAGTAAACCTGGCAAGTTTCCCACTTGGTCCAGTTCATGGCCACCCCCCAACCCTAACACTGGCCTCCTTGCTTTCAGGTGTAGAACCTTCCTCTGGCAGGACCTACAAGTGACTCACAACTACTTTTGGGTCCTGCCTGGGCCAATTAAGAAACTCAAGGAAGCTTGGGAAAGCCCTTCCTCAGAGCCCCATCCACCTGAATACACCTGGCTACTTTGGCCTCCCTCCGCCTGGTCACGGACCCCGCAAGCCAGCCCTTCCCCGGGGAGAGGGCGGCATCACCCGACTTCCACACACTCCTGCGTTCGTCCGAAATGTCTTCCCCACGGTCAAAGCTCAGAGAGGGGAAATCGGGACACAGACACGGAAAGCTTCCTGTTCGTCATCTTGCCATACGTTTCTAACCCTCCGGGATTAGACGGATGTCTCAGGAAGCTGAGGGCCACGCTCAGGTGTTCCGGAAGTTTAAGAGGCATGCACATCCATCGTTTTATTTGGGCTCGCACAATGACGCTTGCTACCTCACTGCTGAACGGCCACCTCATATCTGCCGGCTCTATTTCCGGATATTAGGTACATGAACCAAACGCACAAGACACCTTGCATCGTAGGGAGGTGAGGGAGACTGAGATCATGAATGGACGTCCAAAAACGTGGTATACGGTAACTGCCAAACGAGGGCAACCACCTCTCGCTGTTTGGTGTTTATAGTTTAGAAAGCGGTTTTACATTTAGCGTCTCATTCGATTGGTATGACAGTCCTTTGAGTTGGGCGGAGCACGTACGATTGATTCTCGTTCCTGGTGGTAGTTAAGTTCTATGAAGTCGCTACAAACACCGAATCGGCAAATCCCAAACCTAAACTAGGTTCCTGCGAGCCCCCGGTCACATCATTTTCATCAGTTGATCATTACATAAACCGGCTTCACGCATGCTTGTGCTTAAAGACACCTCATTTAATACATATTGTTGATTTACTAGCTGAGCTCTTGGCCAACAGCACTCTAACTCATGCTTGGATGCAACTCATCTAAAGACAGGCATTTTTCCCATAAGGCACATCACTTTGGAGTAGTACACAGCCTCATTACTAGGCTTGAGGCTGTTTGTTATTTATTTATTTATTTTTAATTTTCTTAAGTTTATTTATTTATGGGGGGGGGGCAGAGAGCACAAGAAGGGGAGGGGCCGAGAGAAGAGAGACAGAATCCTAAGCAGGCTCCACGCCAGCAGTAAGAACCCGACGTGGGGCTCGAACTCATGAACTGTGAGATCACGACCTGAGTGGAGACCGAGTATCGGACGCTTCACCAACTGTGCCACCCAGGCGCCCCAGCTTGGGGCTGTTTTAAACAGCAACATCAAAATGCACATTTTTTTTTTTTTTTAAATGTAGCACTAAATAAACCCGGCAAAAAGGACACTTGTTCGCAGTATGGGAGCAGGAACAAAAAAGCGGGGTGTTGCCTCGTCGGACGTCATTTAGGAACGTGTGCATCAGACGACTCAAAAATGTCCCTGCTCTGCATAAACCCTCCCATGATCGTGAAAGTGCCACGAGCAATGATTTGGGGGGTTCAGATACATCTTAGAAGGAGGCAGACTCACAACACAAGAGTCCCTGAGTAAGGAGGTTCGACTGAAATGTAATCCCCATTTCATGGGAACAAACACTAAACCGTCACGGAGGTATGTTGCAAGTGAGCCACACGTCTAGGGTGTGAACCAAGGCTCTTGTTCCAGCTGCAGCTTTTCTCCAGTGACCACTGGACCTCTCTTCCCTTCAGCTGCCAGCGGCCACTCGCCAGTTCAGCTGCCAGAAGTTCAAATCCTGATGAGAGCTTCCAAGGGAGGACCCTCAGGGGACACCTGACTTCCATACGTGGGAGGCTGAAATGAGCCGGAGGAAACCTCAGCGACCATTTTTTGGTTTCCCGTTGGACTACCACACGGAAATATAGGCTGAGGTTATTATACTTCGTCTGTGCAAAGAAAGGCGATAATCTCATTTGTGGTGATTCTTTGAATCCGCTTCACCCCAAGTCCTCCTGGGACAAGAGGCAGATATCCTAAGATATTCTATTCTCACTGTGGTGAAGGACAGCAGGAATACCAACATGGATAAGAATTGAAAAACAGAAAGAGAAATACCCGATGGGGAGAAGCCGCACCCAATTCTCAGGCTCGTGAATCCGTACCCCAGCATTTTCTTTCTGCCATGATCCGCCAGTCACATTTCAAACTGGGGACGGGTGTTCATGTATCCAACAGCTTACATAGCTTCACACACTGGCCATTCTCAGTGTCTGTCTGAACTCCAGGTTCTCTGGGTGGAGCCAGCTGTGCTGACAGCTCAGAGCCTGGAGCCTGCTTCGGATTCTGTGTCTCCCTCTCTCTCTGCCCCTCCCCTGCTTATGCTCTATCTCTGTCTCTCTCTCTCTTTCTCTCTCTCTCTGAAAAATCAATAAACATTAAAAAAAATTTTTTTAAATAATAAAACATAAGTCAGATCACGACACTGTCTCAACTTTTGGGTGGTTCCCCATCTCACTCAGAGCAAAAGCCCAAATCCTATAGGCCCCACATTATTTCAGCTGCCTTCACCCCCTAAACTCCACCTCTCTTCTTGTCCCCATACTCATTCTGCTTGGTGCTTCCGTGAATATGTCAGGCCTCCCACCTCAGGGCCTTTGCACTTACAGTTCTCCGTTTGTAAGTTTACCTCTCCCTACCACAGATTGCTACAGACTCACTTGCTAACCTCACTCAGGTCCCTGCTCGACTGGCACCTGTTCAGTGAGGCCCTGCCTGAGCACTCTATTTAAAACTGCAACCTCAAACGTTTTGGGCCTCTCTGCCCCTTTCTCCGCTTTATTTTATTTTTTCGTGGCTTTTGTCATCATCTGACATTGTCGTCAGTGTCTCCCATCAAGTCATCAGCTCTGTGAGGGCAAGAAATGAGTTCCCTTTTCATCATTATTATTCAGGGAAAAGTTCCTGGTTGGTTAGAACCTGAATGTGCCGATGGAGAAAGGGCACTGCATTTTTGGGTCGGAAGGAGTTTCAAAATGGCTCCCGGCTCTGCTCTCCCACTGAGTAGCCGGCGTGCCCCGCTGTCCCGGATGCCCCAGGCTGTGGCACACGGGGGCCGGAGAAAGAAAACAGGGGGCTGGCTGCAGGTTTCTGCTCCCCTGGACACATAAAATGTGTAAGAAATGACTGAGCGATGAAGCTGTCCTTAAAACAGGGGCTGGACGTGGCAAGGTGTCTCCATTCTCTGCAGCCTCCGAGAAAGGCCGATGAACAAAGGTAGGGCTTCATGGGAAAGTCTGCGTTTGGCCATCATCACAGAACAGTCATCATGGGTGGGGTCAGTGAGGCTGGGGGGCTCCAGGGTGTCTTCGCCTCCCCCCCCCCCCCGCCGCCCTGGGCTCCCCTCTCGTTCTGTTCTGCCCTCTCAGCAGCCCCTGAGCTTGTCTCCAGTTCACCCCTGGCTCCCTTTGTTCGGAGTTCCCTGGTCCTACGGTGTAGATGGCACCACCACAGGGACAGGACTCACACACCGCTGGGAACATCGCCAGGCTGCCTTGCACCCCATTTGCGTCCAGAAGGTCCCCATGGCTACTTGAAAGGGGCCCCATGTGAAGGGACCCACGACGCAGAGGAGCCGGGCTCACTCCTGCGCTGTCAGTCCCTGTGGCAGCGTCTCTGAAGTCATTCGGCAAAGTCCTGCACCCCACACACGGCTGCCACCTGTCAGCAGCCCCTGGTCAGAGACTCAGTGGGGGGGGGGTACGCGGGAGGGGGCAGCCGAGGTTTGGAGATGATTCAAGGGGACGCACACCCGAGACCGCGGGACCCCACGGCAGAGCATGAGCAGAACCCAGAGCCCCAAGCTCCACTGTGACAGAAGCTTGGGGGGGCTGCCCCCTGGGGGCCCACCAGCTCCACGGCTCTGTGATTGCTTCTGCCCTTCGGTCCCGAGGTGATCGTAGAAAACATCACATATGCTAACTCCAGTGACTCTGTGTCTCTGCTTCATGCTTGGCCCACATCTGAGATCCGCGATCATTGTCACTGACATCTTTTAAGCGGGACTCTGGGCTAAGTGCCGTGATGGCTGTGGTCAAACGGCCCCATTGTACGGGGGAGGAAACTGAAGCTTAGGGGAGTCAGGAGACGATGCCAAGGCACTGGGACAGGTGCAGTCCCAGAACCCTATTCTGCCACCTCCACATTCCCAGTTCTCCCCCAGCACCGTCTACTTCACGTCCTTCTGAACAGCTGAAAGGAAAATAAACATACACCTGAGTTCTGAGCAGCCCCGGGAGGATTTGCAACGCATAACGGTCTGAAATGAAAAGAAAGAAGAAAGAAAGCAAGAAAGCAAGAAAGAAAGCAAGAAAGAAAGCAAAAAAGAAAGAAAGCAAAAAAGAAAGAAAGAAAGAAAGAAAGAAAGAAAGAAAGAAAGAAGAAAGAAAGAAAGAAAGAAAGAAAGAAAGAAAGAAAGGTTTCCAGACCCAGATTATCTCCCACAGAATCACAGCCTTGGTGAGGACAGAGCCGTGGCTGTGACAGGAAGGAAATGAAACCCTTTTCCCAGCAGTCTCCTTTCAGGGGAAAAGGGGAACAATACAATAGGTCCTATTGTACTAATTTTTTAAGTGCAATTAAGAAAACACTTTTAAGTGCAGAGATGAACCAGCAGCGTGAAATGATCTTGAAAACCCAGACATTGTTGCAGGGAGAAGTCAGGTGGAACTCAGCCAAGCGGGAGAGGTGGTGACCTCCAGACCCCTGCCGGGGCGTCTCCCTCTGCCCCGGGCAGTTCCTGCCCCTGCGGCCCTTATCTTCTTGCACTTTTATCAAGGGGGTGCCAGCGCACCTGAAACCCCCAGATTTGGCAAAGAAATCACCCGTGACCTCCTGGTCACATCTGCTGCTGGAGAGTCAGGAAAGGAGGGGAAGCTGGCCCCTCGGGCATAATTTATGGAGGTTCTACTCCTCAGCAGGAGGTCTCAAGTGCCAGCTTTGATTTTTGTTCAAAGGACAACGTGGAGGGAGCCGTGCTTCCCTCAGAGGTCACAGCACTTCCCCTCCCTCCTACTCAAGCTGGCTTTCGCGGGACCCAAATCTGTGCGCCTGGTTGCAAATTACGCGTAACTAGCACCGGCCTTCATGTTGTGCTGCAATCGCCTGTCCATTTATCTGTGCTCCCTCGCTGGCCCTGGAAGTTTCTAGAGGCCCCAAACTTAGGTACCTTTTATTTTTGTGTCTCTCATGCCAGGCGTGACCCACAGCAGTCCCAATTAACAGGCATCTGACGAGGTCACGGATTAGCACCGAAGTCCAGATCGCCTAAGCGAACACGGGGCAAGTTCACAGGACCTGCACGCCTCCGACAGAGACGAGGCTGGAGAGAGCGTGAGCCACCCTCGTGAGACAGAAAGTGGCAAACGTGTGGAGAAGCGGAAAGCGGCTTTCTTCTATCTCCTGGTCTCGTCCAGAGCAGTTTCCACACAGCAGTGGTGTCCTCCACGGGAGACGTGACCGGCAAACCCCACACGTGAGCCTGTGCTTCCGAAGGCCCGTGTCATTTCAGCCGAGTCCCTCAGTCTGGCGTGACTAGAGACCGCTCCCTCTGTCCCAACAGTGGAGGCCCCATTGCCTTCCGTGGTGGCTCTGTGAAATCTGCACCGTGTTGCTGGCCTGTGGGCACCGTGTCTTCGGTGAGTTTGCCTTATTCAGGAGCACTCGATACCCACGCGTTTGGGACTAAACCTAAAAACTGCCATCAGTCATGAAGTCCTCCTGTTTGGCAGTGGCTGAGGACGCTGAGACAAATACTCCCAGGCAGTATTAACTATAATACGAGCCCACACTTTTGCATTCAATACAACATCATCCTATTTGGAATATTTATTCTTAGTAGATATAGGGAGAGATGGGTTTGATACTTTTCTTTTTTAAAATTTGTTTAATGTTTATTCATTTTTTGAAAGACAGAGAGGCAGAGCACAAGCAGGGGTGGGGCGGAGGAGTGGGGGGGGGGGGGGGGGACACAGAATCCGAAACAGGCTGCAGGCTCTGGGCGGTCAGCCCAGAGCCCGACGCGGGGCTCGAACTCACGAACCGCGAGATCACCACCTGAGCTGAAGTCGGATGCTTAACCGACTGATCCACCCAGGCGCCCCGGGTTTGACACTTTTCTTAAGGACACAAAATACAATGCAGAAAAAGAAGCAGAACCACCTGAACCATGTACCAAAAAGGCAACTTGATAAAGAACAGAAAACACGACTTCCCTTTTCAGTGCCTCAAAAAGTATTGGATATAGACTTTTACCAAAAAAAATTACAAAAGTCTATACCTTTGGATTCTTGAAGTATTATTTATGTTGAGTATAAGGCCATTATTCTTTTCAGAAGATGAGATTTTTCTCTACATACGTAACTACACAGTTCCTTCCCACCAAATAATTCGGACCCAGAGTTGTCCTGGCAGATTCTGGATGTTAGGACATCAATCTGTCCCTCAACATCATTCTACACGATTACTGCGTACCAGGCCTGGGAGTCCATTCTGAAGGGGTAACTGTTGACAAAATGCCTGCCTTCGTGGCATTTATGTCCCCAAGGAATAAAGAAACCAGGGAGCAAATGTATGGAAGAGGGCCCAAACCAGGGTTCTACGATGGAGAGTAAGTGGTCAGAGAAGGCGATGTGGACAGTGGCACCTAAGGAAGGATACGCCAGCTGAGGGAAGAGCCAGGAGCAAAGCCGATCAAATGGAAGCAGACACAGCTGTCAAAGCTCTGGGGGGTTCGTGGAAGCGACAGGAACAGAGCGCGGTGGTCTGGGAGGAAGCCGAGAAGTTGCTCGGGCGGAAGTTTGCGTGTATTCTAGAAGGATGAGAAGCCCCTGAAAGGTTTCAGCAAGGAAACCACATGACTGACATACAGGTTTTAGAGATCATCATCCCCATTGTGATGGTGGTTACATGCATCCGCACGTATGACTGCAGACGCACATAATGGTGTGAGATGTTATTATTGGCGGAAATCGGGTGATGGGTGTACAGATCTCCTTGCACATTATTATTATTATTATTTTTTTTGCCGTTTCCTGTGAATCTGTAATTATTTCAAAAGGGAAATAGTTTAAAAGCATCATTCTGGGTCCAGGGTGGCGAATGCATGGAAGGGAGATTTTGCCACAAATATGACAAGAGCCACTGGTGGGGCTTGGAAAGGCAGAGGCAGAAAGAAGACGAAGGATTGCAAATGTATTTTAAAAGTAGAATAGGACCTCTCAACAGATGAGATGTTACGGAGCGAAGGATGGGGCAGCGGGGGAGGGGAGATGATAACTCAGATGGCTGTGGCTTCAGCAACTTGGTGGATGGTGGTAATCCTCTGTAAATTTTTTCTGGGGAAAGAAAAAAAATCCTGGGGAGAAAATTTCAAAGTGGCTATCCCTTAAAAATAACAAACCTAAATAAGCCTCTTAGACATAATGTGTTATTTAGTAATACTGGAGATAAAATTTTTAAAAGAGAGTAGATTTTAGACAGTCCAGGAGTGAAGCGAAGTTAGAAACTCTGGACTCTAATCAAGGTTTTGCCCTGTATTGTGTGACCCTGGGCACATTTCATTCATTTCATTCCCTCGGAGCGTCCTTGCCCAACTTGCAAAAGAAATGGACGAAACAGAAGATCTCTGAAATTCTGCCTTTCAAACTCCGTGCAACGATAATGAAGCTGGATGACTCTTCACGTCTTTCCTGACTTCAGGCATGCTAAGTAGCGCAATGGTGCCTGTTTTCTCTGCACACCAATTCTCAGAATGTAAGTCGCTTTTAATATCGTATCTATGCCAACCTTGCGTTACAGGAAGAGCCCCCGTGTGGCTCCTGGTTCAAGAAAATCAGCACCTTTGCAAAGGATCCCAACCCACGTATGCTCGGTAATAGAATAACACCATGGACCCCGGGATGCTTTTGTATTTCGTTTAATTTAAGCTCTACACGGTCTGCACCGGATTAGCGGAGAGACACGGGGAGGCACTGCTGACGGGGCTGAAACTGTATCTGGGGTTCACGGATACGGTAGGTGTACATTTAGTGCGTGCCTGGCTCACTGCCAGGACATGCTGCTGCCTTCTGCCTCCTCTGCTGCTATAATTAGACCATGTTCCTCCCTTCCTGTCCTGAACTATGGGCAAGGGCCATCTCCCCGGAGGCTATATTTTGAGTCTGATTTGATCGATACACTGCATTTATCACACTCTGGGTGTGGCCTATCCACCAGGCTTGCTTCTAGTTCTCCCTTTCCAGCCTCAAGTCAGTCTAAAGCACTACCTACCCAGCCTTGGGCTGTGTCCAGAGTGGACCCACCGTGACAGCTCAAGAGTAGTGGACAAGGACACAGTCACTGGTAGTCCCTGCTACTTAGAGCTCATCGCATCATCCCCTGGCACACAGGACCGTGGCGAAGACATTTAGGTAGGAGGACTGGCGAGCTTTGTCATTTTGCAACAAGGAATTCTAGGCATTCCCAGAGATCCCCAAAAGGACCAAGTCATCAAGCACCAGGCACCGGGACTGGCGTGCACGGAAGCAGGGGTAGACAACGGACTGGCCACTTTGGTCCGGACAGCCCAATGTGCGTTAAGTGAGGTTCCTAGGGGGCCGTGTTTCTGGCTGCATGAGTCTAAGGAACTTAGGGAAAGGACTGTCATGACGCTAAAGTCTCCCCAGAGGGGCAGCTCTTCGGTCCTCCCGGCCCTGCCAGACAGTTACAGAGTGCTCACCAGTGAATTATCCCCAAATGTCCTCCAACGGAATCCAAGTCTGGTCAACACTCTTGTCAAAGGAGACGGCTTGTGCTGAAAAAGATTAAGGGTCATCACGGTCATGCCGTTTTCTTTAAACAAACATCGGTGACACTCAAATACTTTACTTACCTAAGCTCGGGGGTCACATACTTCTCAGCTGTTTTATTCTAAAACCAACCTGGACATAGCAATAGTTTGATTTCCCAAAACTGACTGTAGACACCCTGAGTCTGGCTGCCGTGAGCCAGGCAGGGCACAGAGCCTCCAGGGGCCCCATGTGTGTGCCCGGCCAGACTTCTCTCCTGGGGCAGGGGCCTCTATCAGCTGTTGTGTGTGCTTTGAGTAAAGCCCGGGAGGTCTGGGGACAGCTGGCCAACAACAACAGCGGGGCTCGGCAACAAGGGACGGATTTGGCATATCACCCGTGAGGACGGAGCCGTGGAGGTACCTCTGAATGTCCAACGATGTTGGATCATTATCTTGAAAATGGTGAACACTCCCTCTTCCAGCTAAATTTCCCTTCGCGATGGGGTGTCTGAAAGACTAGCATCCCCTGCAGCCTGCCCCGATTTTTAAAGCAAGAAAGGAGAAAAAGCAAGTCAGGAGCAACTTCCTGTGATTATCTTATGAAATAATCTGAGATTCTATTTATAAACATTGCTCAACATGCCATCTAAAATAATAAACACGCACACTCTCTCCCTAGCCCCACCAATGCATTACTTTTCTTCTAGGCATTAAGACCATCCCACATATCGTACAACGTATACGTATTATTATTTATATAATACTCATTATTTACATAATATACTAATATTGATTATTAAATATAAGGCATTAAGATCATCCCACATATCTTATAAATAATATATAAATATATAAATGTACTATTATTTATATAATACTAATTTTCATATGATACATTAATATTAATTATTAAATATAAGGCATTAAATCATCCCACATATCTTATAAATAATATATAAATATATAAACATATTATTTATATAATACTAATTATATATTAATATTAATTATTAAATATAAGGCATTAAATCATCCCACATATCTTATAAATAATACATAATACATACACATATTATGATTTATATAATACTAATTATTTATATAATATATTAATATTAATTATTAAATATAAGGCATTAAATCATCCCACATATCAATAAATAATATATAAACATATTATTTCTATAATACTAATTATTGATACAATATATTAATATTAATTATTAAAATATTGTAGAAATAATATTAATTGGGGATATTGCCTGGGCGTTCTGACTATGTTGCTCAATAATCCTCATTGAATGACTGAATGAATAAATGAATTAACAGACAGACATCAAGTCAACCATAAATGAACTCAGAGTCCACCACTGGCTGGACATCAAGGCTCTTCTCTTTGGTCCCTTTTATGGACCAAATGCTTTCCCCAAATTCATATGTTGAAACCCTAACCCTAAGAGTGGCTATATTTGGATATGGACCTGTAAGGAGGTGGTTGATGTTAAATGAGGTCATAAGGGTGGGGCCCCAATCCAATAGGATCACTGTCCTTATGAGAAGAGACACCGGACAGGGCCCCCGCCCCCACCCCTGCTCCCATGAGTGGGGAGCTGCCTGCAAGCCGAAAAGAGGACCCTCACCAAAACTCAACCATGCACCTGATCGCAGGCTTCCAGCTTCCAGAACTGAGAAATAAAGGTCTGTTGGGGCAGTCTCCCAATCTGTGGTATTTTGTTATGGCTCCGGAGCTGACTAGGACAGTCCCTTCCCCGTGTGCCTCCTCCCAGGCCCCTCCAGTCTTTCTGTTTTTAGCCCCCGGGTTCCTGGCTCTTGTCCCTTGGGGTCAACCTGGAGATGCCTGGCTCTAAGCGAAACATCTGTCAAGTCTCAGCATGACTTTAATGTGTTATTCTTCCTACAAGGTCCCTGTATTTTCTTTTCCTAAAACCAAAGCATTCATAGCAAACGGGAGAACTATCAGTGAAAAGAGAGAAGACCCCAGGCTGCCACGCAAGGAGTCAAACTCCTGTCCTGCTCCCGCCTGCCCCGTGGCCCTTACCTCTCGGCCTCCCTGCCGTCCGCTCCCGGGTCACGCGCGGCCCCTCCCCGTGTGCGTCTGCAAGGCTTTCAGCAAAGACCCATCACCAACGAGCGACTTCTACCTGGTTCTCCAATGCAAGTTCCAGAAGCAGGGAGACTCTGGTTGAGCTTTTTGCTCCTCTCAAGTAAGGCTGTAACCCCAAGCCCCTCACAAGCTGACAGCTAGCCCGGGCTGCACCCCCTGGTGGCCGGCATTCTCCCCAAATCCAGTTGTCTCAGGGGGGTGGGACCGATCAAGTGGGGCTGGGGCTGGGCCTGGAGTTGGGGGGGGGCGGGCTCAACTGGTAGGAGGTGGGGTCTGAGGAGGGGGTGGTTCTTGCGATGCCAGGTGCACAGCTAAGGACACATGGTGGGTGAGCTGCTTCCAGGAAGGAGGCTGCAGACAGCTGGCATGCTGAGCCCCAGGCCAGGCTGGTGCGGAGGAAGCCTCCCGTGTGTCACTGGGAAGGACACTCTGACACGAGGGAGTGGCAGACCCTGAAGACAAACCATCTGTTTCGTAGCTTCAGCTTGGGCTTGAACTACATGGGAATGTACCCAACCTGTACCATTTTCCCTTCACCACGCTTTCTAGATTCACTCTATGGATGTGAAATATTCATACGCATTAAATAAGCAGAATTATTTGTCCTGGTTCTGGAGGTACCTATTTTTTTTTTTAATGTTTTTGTTTTATTTATTTTTTTATTTTTTGAGACAGAGAGACAGAGTGTGAGCAGGAGAGGGAGAGAGAGAGAGAGGGAGACACAGAATCCAAAGCAGTTTCCAGACTCTGAGCTGTTGTCACAGAGCCCGACACAGGGCTGGAACTCACGGACCGTGAGATCTTGACCGGAGCCAAAGTCGAAGGCTTAACCGACTGAGCCACCCAGGCTCCCCTGGAGGTACCTATTTTTAAAACTAGCCTTGGGGCGCCTGGGTGGCGCAGTCGGTTAAGCGTCCGACTTCAGCCAGGTCACGATCACGCGGTCCGTGAGTTCGAGCCCCGCGTCAGGCTCTGAGCTGATGGTTCAGAGCCTGGAGCCTGTTTCGATTCTGTGTCTCCCTCTCTCTCTGCCCCTCTCCCGTTCATGCTCCGTCTCTCTCTGTCCCAAAAATAAATAAACGTTGAAAAAAAAAAAAATTTAAAACTAGCCTAAGTCTGAAGGTCAGTGTACAAAAGAGAAGTGGCCCAGGAATTCCAATAGCCACATTCCCACCCTCCCCCAGCTAATGCTACAAGCCAAACCACGATGAGTGCCATTAAGAGGAAACCTAAATGCTCTCCAGGGACGCAAACACTTTCCTAGCTTCTATTGCTCCGCCAATGTCTCAGACGATAGGGCTGATATGGCTTGAAACGACTTCAACTTCTAAAAATGGCTCTTTCAAAAAAATGTCATGGAAATCATCTAGGCTGGGCCACATACATGTCACTTCAAAAAAAGAAAACCGCATCACTGTCCTTTCCTCTTTCTCTTCCTCCTCCTCCTCCCTCTCGTTCTGCAGGTGCTCTGAAATGTGAAGTGAAGTTCCCAGCTGGAACAGGGAACTAACAGCATTACCCCCCACATTAATGGATCATGAGCCAGGAACAGCCAGGGATTTAAAGCTCTGTATGATCATTCTCTTCCTGAGCCCGTAATTCCCCCATTTGTCTGCTGAGATCAGGTCTGTCATCAGCATTAATGTCCATTTGAAAGATTTTGAGATGTTATATTTAACAAAAGCAACTTGCCCTTCATCAATAAAGGTCAAGAGAGTTGGCTTTTCTCCAGCCATTTCTTTAAAAAAAAATTAAATGGGCAAATATCTTTGAAACTGCCCAGAAATGAGCTCTTACAATCCTTCCTGTTGAACAGAATTGCTCAGGAGATGAAAGAAGCCAACTGAAAGTGGGGAGAATCTGCTCTCCCATCAACACGCATTCATTCACCATGTGCCTGCCCTTAGCTAGATGTGGAGAGGACACCAGACATGGCCACCGATCTCAAGGGGCATCCGTAATCCCATGGATAGTAACAGCCAGCTCTTACTAAGCACCTATTCTGTGCTAACAACTTATATACATTGTCCCTGATCCTTATAGCAATCTTCTAAGGCAAGTGACAAACAGTGTAATTGGGGAACAGGCCGAGCACATAAAGAAATAAAAATATAGAGAAATATATGTAAAGTTTCAAACACATGGTAAAGAAAAGCAAGTTTCTAGAGTTTAGAGAAAGGAAGTCAACTGGGTTCTCTTTTGAGGCTTCCAGAAACTATGACAGCAGGAGAAAAAGAGGAAGGCCTTCCAGTAAAGGAAGAAGTAGCCCGGGCCAAGTGTGAGAGGCAAGTTTGTGAACATGCATGGGGAGAATGGGGATCTGTGGGAGGTGGTGAGGGGAGCCATTTTTCCCCTGGGTTGACCAGATCGCCCACATTTCTCTGTTCATAACTCTGAGCTAGAGAGTTGCCCAGATATACTGCAGCTGGCTCAGAGCTCCCAGAGCCACCTTTTCCAGGCTGAGCTGGTCTCCCTTCCCAAGAAGTCTTCTCTATCGGTTCCATCTTATGACATCTCTCCTTGCCCGACCACCTACAGCACTTAGGGTCTGGAGAGCCCAAGTTATCACGTGGTGGTTTTTATAGCCATGAATTCCTTCATGCAGTACACGTTTAGTATCTCTGACAAGATGCCAGTCTCCTGGAGGTCAGAGGTGGCATTTTACACGTTTAATCTTCTGGTCCCTAAGTCTGGATTTGCTAAGGGCTCAACCCTCAGTCCTCCGATCTTCTCCATCTATAGCATTCCCTCAGTGTATCTTTCAGATGCGTTTTTATCTACCATTTATTTGCAGTTAATCCCTAAACCTTTATTTCTAGTTGCTCCCTGTCGCCCAGGTTCTGCTCCCAGATCTCCAATTGTCCCGAGGATGATCCCACAGCCATGCCTTGTCATCATCTCAATATAATATACCCCAAATAGAATAATCCATGTTCATGGCAGACCAGCTCCTATAGCCAACTTCTTCACCTTTGTCAGATGTATCTTGATGTACTCAACCATAAATCCTTTTTACAAAAATATAATTGATGAATAAAAGGTTTACTTGATTGAATTCCAACACACTGTGTGGCTCTAGGTGGTCAATTTCAACCACGTGTAGAATAGGTCCAAGAGTTCAACAGCCTGTAACATCTCTTTTGTGTGGCCATCACTCATCCAACAGCCTCCACTACCTCTCACGTATCTGGGGGCCCAGAAGGGAATCCCAAACTGTCAATACATTTTTAGTGTTATTAAGTTACTAAATAGTATTTAGTATTAATAATAGTTATTAGCCAAAACGATGCCTCACCCCCCAAAAAACTTAAGATCTAAAGTTTATAACTTTGCCAGTAGGAGAAGCTTCTCAACGTCTCACTCAGAGTCTATTTACTCTTACTTTACATTCAGTTTTAACAAATGTGGTTATCTGGTTTACAACTCATCATAGAAGCTTTAGAAGTATCAGGGAGAGAGGTCCCCAAAGAACTGAGCAGCGGAAGGAAGTCTCTCAAGGGAGGAGAGGTTTTTAAAACCATGAGAGAGGCTCAAAAGAATAGCAACTTAAAACCATCTCAGATAAAGGCAGGAGGCCTTACCTCATTCTGAGAGCAGTGTTATTTTGCAGTAGATCATGAGTTATTGTGTCTAATAATAGCAAATATTTACCTAGTACTTTACATTTTGCAAAATGTTTTCCAAACTGTTTTGTCTGCTTCCTTAACTGTCTTTTCCTTTTTCTTCTTCCCTCCTTCCTGCCCCTCCTTCTCTCCCTCTCTTCTCCCTCCCTCCCTTCCTCCCTCCCTTCCTTCCTTCCTTCCTTCCTCCATTCCTTTTTCCTTCCTTCCTTCCTCCCTTCCTTCTTTCCTTCCTTCCTTCTCCACACTTTACACTAAAACCACTACATACATCCAACCAGCCTAGGATGAGCAGAATTCAGTTCCTGAAAATCCATTACACATTCACCCAGAGAAGACTGTTCTGCAAAAATCCTTTAAAACTAATTACAAACTAAGGCTTCCAACCTCATAAACTCTATTTACTTTACTCCAAACCCTCTCTCGATATTTAAAAATGAATACATGTTTTATGGAGCTATAATCAGTGTGTTCATGCTATTTTGAGTTCTAGGCTTGTTTTTTTTAACTCACTTTTTTTTTTTTCCAAAGACAGTATCCATATTAATCAACATTTTCACACAGCATCTTATTAGCTATCCCATATTCCATTATGTTCCCATACCATAGTTTGCTAAATCGACAAAATACCCTTTAAAATACATTTTCCTCATGCTGCGTGGGGAGGGATGCCCTCTGCACTGACCTAATGCAGGCCCCGCCAGGGAGGAAACCCTGACATTTCATTTCTCTTTCACAGCCACTGCCACAAACCTTTGTGAAGTGGCTGCCTCCAGCAAAATGCCAGATTGCACCTCAAGCATGGGGTGGGGGGGGGGGGGGGAGTTAATTTCCACTCCTGTCTTTCACCTGTCTCTTTCTGTTAGAAGCTCAGTCGAGGCAATTCTACTCCTGGGAGAAGAAAGTCAGGCTGTCTCTTGGTGCTTGATTTTTATACCCACCCATGTCCTTTTGTGCTAAATGTCATATCAAAACCAGACTTGGGGGTCATTTAGCTCCCATGATGCTGGAACACGCTGGTGTTCCTGAGTGGTGAATGGATGGAGTCCTCCCATGCTTTCTTTTTTTTTTTTTTTTTTAATTTTTTTTTTCAACGTTTATTTATTTTTGGGACAGAGAGAGACAGAGCATGAACGGGGGAGGGGCAGAGAGAGAGGGAGACACAGAATCGGAAACAGGCTCCAGGCTCTGAGCCATCAGCCCAGAGCCTGACGCGGGGCTCGAACTCACGGACCGCGAGATCGTGACCTGGCTGAAGTCGGACGCTCAACCGACTGCGCCACCCAGGCGCCCCTGCCCCCCCATGCTTTCAACATGGCCAGCGGAGACATGCTCCAAAGTCCCAGGCCCACACTTCCTCCATCTCAATGCCCCTGACCTCCATCTATTCCACTTGGACATGGAATCCAAAGTCCCCGGGAACAGCCAAGAGCCACCTTCTGAAGGTGAACACTGCAGAGGCATCTGAAAAAAAAACTGACCGCAAGAAACCTCTACTGAACACATGCGTGCCGGGAACCTGGGAATGCAGACATAGATCATCTGGGGTCGAGGTGTTCACTTTCTAAGGGGGGAGACAAGAGCCCCTGTATAGAAAGCAAGCGGTGGTGAATGCTGCAGGGGAGGTGTCCACTACGTGTGAAGGGAAGCGCGGCACCCACCCCTGCCCTTCTTCTGTCATCCTGGTATCTGAGAAGTCACTGCCTCACTGTCCCCAGCCAGGCAGGTGGGTGGAGCTGACCCCACCACCAGCTCCCAGGAAGCAGGGAAGCCTGAGTAGCCTCTGCTGATTACTATTTCTCATCATGCCAGCCTCATCGATCGGTTCGAGCATAGACACTTGAGCCAAACAGTCAATCCGGTAGGGTCGGTCTGGCCTGGGGAAGGGAGAAATCTTCTTCCCACTGGAACCACCTGCAAATGGGACCAACATCATGAAAACAGAGCAGAGGGAAGGAGAGAGGTGAGGACCAAGTTACATCACGCGAACCCCGAATGGAGCCAGACCTCGGGCCAAACCCACAATCGGACCTTTCAGTTACACGAGTCAATAAATTATCACATTTCACAAACCCACGACGCGGCAGGCTGTGCTATTAGATGCTTATACCTGAAAAAGCAGGGGAGGAAGTGTCAGATGGTCTCAAAGCTCCATGTCCCAGGTTACTAAGGTGGAGGTGTCTGTAGTCACGAGCCCATACACAAAAGGATCTCTGTCCCAGAGTTTATCTTGGAAGAGGCAGCACACATCAAAGCAGGAAGGGTGAAGGAAGGGGTGGGGTGGAGGGGGATCCTCCCAAATTCTTAGATGGGAAGTGGGAGGGGCAGCAGCTGGGGGGGGGAGGGGGGAGGGAGGGAGTTAATAGAACAAATGATCGATTGCCAGTGCTCGGTTAATATTGTGCTCCCCTGTGAATGTAGTCTTACAAGGAGAAGGAGGAAGAGGAAAGAAATCCTAGGAATAATATTTTCCACGTGACAGGGGATAGGGTGAAAATGACAAGGGAAAACAATGGAGGGACTCAATTTTTTAAAAAAAGATTGAAAAAAAAAAAGTCCAAGTTAGGATTTAGGAAAATAAGTGGAAGGTAGCTGAATACGCCACCCCACGTATGTCACTTTGGCATATTGACTATTTTAATTTTTTTTTAACGTTTATTTATTTTTGAGACAGAGAGAGACAGAGCATGAACGGGGGAGGGGCAGAGAGAGAGGGAGACACAGAATCGGAAACAGGCTCCAGGCTCCGAGCTGTCAGCACAGAGCCCGACGCGGAGCTCAAACTCACGGACCGCGAGATCGTGACCTGAGCCGAAGCCGGACGCTTCACCGACTGAGCCACCCAGGCACCCCAAGCATATTGATTATTTTAAACTGTAGGCACTTCAAAAACAGCAAATGCAGGAAGAGGCTTTCTCTGAACTCCCTTTATGTGCCTAAAGACAGATTGGTCAGCTCTGAACTGGTAGATACCTTGGACAATGCCCTCAGAGTGAGTCCCCAGGGGTCTATACTTTCCTGAAAAGAAACCAAAACTGTGACTTTATTCACAGATTTCATATAGAAATCGCCAAGCCTTTAGAGGGAGAGTTATATTTTCCACTGGTCCATGCCACTTTGCATTTAAAAAAGGATGCCAAGGGGCGCCTGGGTGGCGCAGTCGGTGAAGCGTCCGACTTCCGTCAGGTCACGATCTCGCGGTCCGGGAGTTCGAGCCCCGCGTCGGGCTCTGGGCTGATGGCTCGGAGCCTGGAGCCTGTTTCCGATTCTGTGTCTCCCTCTCTCTCTGCCCCTCCCCCGTTCATGCTCTGTCTCTCTCTGTCCCCCCAAAAATAAATAAACGTTGAAAAAAAAAATTAAAAAAAAAAAAAAAAAGGATGCTAAGGGTCCTGCTAGGCATATATGCAAACTTGGAGAATGGAGCTGGCTTGTCTTTTCCACCAGCCCCCTGCCTACTTGGGGCCAATGTCACCACCTAAAGACCTATGTTTCTGATTCCTTTTCTTCGGGCGCTGGCTCCTGTGATGAGAAAAATGAAAACTGTGCCCAAGTGCCTTTTGGTGGAAACTGACTACATCACTTTAACATCTCTTCAGTTAGCCCCAGAATTGGGAGTGGCACACCTCAAACCTTCAGCAGGTTCTGAATAAGGAATTAAACCCCTTCTGTGCTAAATTGTATAAGCGAGCAGATGGAAGGGAGTTACAATTACGAGTTTTAAAGCCATTTTAAAAATCAATAATTTGTTCCCTTCTCAGAATACAAAATGAGCACACCCCAGTGATGACAGGGAAAAGCTTCGATTTTCTGGTTACAAATAAAATGCACCTTCATCCTTGGAGTTCAGAAGGCAAATAAAGTTGTCAAAAATGGTAGCCTAGGTACAATCCCCTGTGTGCATTAATGATGATCACAGCAGATTCTGATTCTGTTCGTCTGGTGAGGATCTAGGAATGTGCATCTTCCTTTTTTTAATGTTTATTATTTATTTGGAAAGAGAGAAAGAGCGTGAGCAGGGGGGAGGGGCAGAGAGAGAGGGAGAGAGAGAATCCCAAGCAGGCTCCCCACTCATCACAGAGCCTGATGCAAGGCTCGATCTCCCAACTGTGAGATCATGACCTGAGCCGAAATCAAGGATGCTTAACCTACTGAGCCACCCAGGCACCTTAGGAATGTGCATCTTTAACAAGACTCCAGGTGATTCTACGTCAGCAGTACAGGGACCCAGCACTGAGTAATCCCTGGGAGGAAATGTTAGCAAATCAGATAGATGGGCTTACCTTGTTGAGAAAAAAGAAAAAAATGCCAGAAGCAGGCTGACACCTTGTCCTTCTGGAGTTGACAGTTTACTAGTTGCTAATGGTTGTTAAGGAAAGACGAGTCTAATTCCATGAGACAATGTATTTTGTTTCCTTAGCTGTTTTAGAGCCATTGTCCCCCATCTTTTTACTATGAAGTATTACTTTTATTATTTTTTCCAATTTGTTAATGCAAGTAATAGTCAAACAGAACTTCTGATCAACGTGACACAACCAGTATTTTAAAGTAACCCGAGAGAATTCACACCCAGAGCAAAGAATCTTGATTTTAGTTCTCGGGTTGTAAACTCATGCTAACTGGCAGGTAATATATAATCAAGCCCCCAGGGGTGTGAATCCATAAGGCAAAAGTCAGGATAAATTGTGGCTGACACTGTATTAGTGTCAAGGAGACAGTAGGAGATAGTGGGGTCTGTGGCTACGTAGAACAGGAGACACCCCATCTAAAGAAGGCTGCCGTGGCCAGGCCTTTGCCCATGGTTGCCACGCAGGCATGAGGATCCAGGGGTGGCCAGACTGCCCAACTTTTCAACAGTAAAAAAGAAAAGGCAAACATTCTTTTTATTTATTTTTTTATTTATTTATTTATTTATTTTTTTTTTTTTGAGAGAGAGAGCGTAAGCAGGGGAGGAACAGAGAGAGAGGGAGACAGAATCCGAAGCAGGCTCCAGGCTCCGAGCTGTCAGCACAGAGCCCGACGCGGGGCTGGAACCCATGAATGTGAGATCATGACGTGAGCTGAAGTCGGATGCTCACCCAACTGAGCCACCCAGGCGCCCCAAAACAGACGTTCTTTAGTGAAATCTCCTGCGTTGGAAATGTCGATGATTTTTGTAAAACGCGACTGTGCTGTCCTGAGAAGGCATATGTGCCGGCTGGATCTGACTCTGAGCTACCGTTCGACGTGGCCATGGAGGTCGGTCTCTGTTGCCATTCCAGCGGTGAATGCACAAGTACCATTTGACCTTAGAACTATCAAAAAGACCTGGCCCACGGACCCCTGTTCTAGGGCAGGGATCGGAAAACTCCCTTTAAGAGGCCAGATAGTAAATGTTTCAGGCTTTGCAGGCCATTCTGTCTCCATTACAACCGTTCTGGTCCTCCTTGCGGCCTCAAAGCAGCCACAGATAATTCGTCAACGAATGTGTGCAGCTGGATTCCAATACAGCTTTATTTATAAAAACAGGCTGCCAGCCTGTGGACTGTAGTTTGCTGACCCTTTCCGTAGGGTGTCCTGTTCGGGGGCTCTTTGACATTTATTTACTCAGTCTGGTTTGTCTAATTTTGGAAAGAGAAATCTATTTTTAACTCTTTAAGCCAAAATCCATTGTGATAGGTACCTTTCAGAAATAGCCGGGCACCTCATGTGCCATGTTGTTGAAATAGATCACACGGGGGGTGCAGTGAAGGGGAAAGCTGGCCCCCGCGGGGCTCCAGCTGACCTGCCGCCTTCAGTCCCAGCTTGGAGACCTGCTTCCTAACAGCCCCCAGCTCTGCTCGTTCTCTGGGCCAAATAGGCTTCACACCCTCTATTGTTTTCCACCACCGACGCCAAGGCCTTGCTGCTGGAGACTGTGCTTAGCATCTTGCCTCCTTGGGATGTGATTGCCCAACACCAATAAGGCAACATGCTAAATTTAGCACAGCCCTGCCTGTCGAATCAGACAGAACTGTCACCCAGTAATTGCCGTCTGCAACACTTCCTAACTGCTTGATTCCTGCTGACTTTCCCTGGGGTCTCGCTTGCTTGCAATAAACCTGTTGCGGCTGGCTTTGATCTTTGTCCCCAGAGCTGCCAGAGCCCCTGGCGTATGCCAGCGGGTCTCCCGCTGCCCGGGAGCGGCCCCCAGCGCATCAGCTGAGATGGATTGTTGGCCCAAGGTGGCAACAGATGCACATAGTTCTCCTCCTGTAGAGATGGGGGTGGGGTGGGGGTGGAAGGTTAAATCGGGACCACCCATTTAACTATGGTCTCAATAACTGTCTTGTACGGGCTGTTAGCTGGAGGATGAGAGGGGAATCGTGGCCAGGATCGAAGGGCAAATACGAATATCTGAAGCCATTAGCACCCTGCAGATACACCCGAAGGGCCCATGGAGCCTGGAGCTGCGTGTACTGTCTTCTTGGCCTCCTTGTGGAACTATCCGGAGCCCTGACACAGGAGCAACACAGAAAGCCCATGGCTGCTTGTGAATGATTCATTTTGTAAGTGCTTGGTTCTGTATGGCCTCTGTTCCTCCAGCTCAGCCTTCAAACAAGCAAGTCACTGATTCGTAGGATTTACTGTCAGGGCTGATTTGACACGAACACGTCTCCCTGAGATTCTGAAAAGCTGACGCTAATAGGTTGGCGATGGCCGTCAACTCGGCCTCACCAGCGAACGGCCTGGAGTCCACGCCTCGCCCATGTGAAGGCTTCTGAGACCTGGCGAAGTGAAAATATGGGTTCCACTGGCAGCTAAGGGTTCACTCTGTTCGGGTGAGCTGAGATTGCCCACAGGGAACAGAAGAAAGTGCGCAGGCTCTCTGACCCTATACGTCACAGGAAGCCTAGTTTCCAAGAATCCAGGCCGGCTGCACCAAGCCGCTGGGTGCCCTGAGCCAAAGGCTCTCTGCACAAATCATTTATTCCTCCAGAAGGGGGGGTTCAGTGTTAGCAGGCCTCTGCTGTACCCCGTGTCACGATGGGAGTAAGGCTTGGGGTGTCACAGGGCATAGGCAGGGGAAATCCACTAGTGGCCCAAACAATCCATTGCCCACTCCTTGCCCTCAGGTCTGCGGATGGAAGGAAGCTTCTGGCTGGGTAACAGCTCTGAACGGGTGAGCCCTGCATGTTCGTGGGGTATGTTGGGACAAGGCAGCTCGTTGTCATATAGAACCTTGCCTGAATCTCTCCGGTGTATACCACAAAGAGCACCAGCCTACGGGTTGTCTAGTAGGATGTCCAGTCGCAGACTTGCCTCTCATAACTCAGAGGGGATATCAGTTTACCTCCTAGCACCTTGGTTTCTTATCGGCTGGTGTTGTTGGAAGAGAATCATCCTCAATCTCCATACAGGAATGACTCTACCATTTCATACTGGTTCTTGCCTGGAATGTTACCCCAGAGCACACAGCTACATGTCCGGTCCATGGAAACGATGCCGGAGTTCTTAGAAAAAGAAAAGCGACCACTTAATCTGTATCTTTTGCCCATAAGTAGTTTTCCCTCAACCCTCTTTTTGGCAGGCCTAACGTACCGTTCTTCCTTGCTCTGTCCCATAATCAGCTGTGAGTGGTCGAGAAGTAGGTCACTCTCAAGCTTTCGGTTGCTAAAGGCCTTTCATCTCACTTGACATCCTCTCTGTCAAGTTGCCAAACCTCTTGCCTGGGCAGGTGTTCATCCTCATAAACGAGAGCTCTCTGGACCCAGGAAGGCAGCAGCTCTGCTCTTCAGAACTGTCTCAACCGAATTCATCTCGTCTTTGCTCTGGGGACTGTATCGTCCCCTGCGCACTCCCCGGGCCAACTCACCAGCCGACTCTCCTCTTTGCTCAGATCTACTATGCTGAGCCCTAGGCTGGCCCTTGACGACAGCTACAGAAGGACGCGTCAGCTTAGAAGGCTTTCCCTCAGTATCCAAGCCCCGTGCATGCTGCCTCTCACTAACAGGAGGCAGCCACCCGGAAGTAAGATCTTGCCAGCCGCGGCCGACATCTTGACTGCAACATCCTGACGCTGAGCCAGAACCACCCAGCTGATCGCTCTTAGATTCCTGACCCACAGAAATTTTGTGAGATAGATGTTGTGTTGAGCCACAGAGTTTTTGGATGATTTGTTAGATGGCGACAGACTAACGGATACACGAGTCAAAGTTTTAAGAGACTTGGAGTCCAAAGTCTAGAGTGTGGCTCATGCGTGGCGCCTCACGATATTCCTGAGGAGACTGACTCCCTCAACAGAGTGTGAAGGATTTCTTTGAGGGAGAAGGCCAGACACTCAGAGCGCACTGTGGGAGACGGCAAGGTACGGTGGGAAGGGTAGAGTGAACACTCTGTCCGTACTTTCGTTCCGTGAGGCTCAATTCTCTAGCGGTTGTCCGACAACCTAGCAGAGCCCCTGACAAATGCAGTTTCGCTCCAAAAGTGCTAGAGCTCTGCTGTCATCTGTTAGAAATTTCTGGCCCAGCCATTTGCGGTTGATATGAAAATTTGGTCTCAGGCAGCCGTGACCTAGCCCTTCCCCATCCCTCCAAGGATCGCAGTAATTTCTCCTCAGACTCCCTGTCTGCTGCCCAGTGCGCAGGAAATTTGGATTTAGCTGACAAACAAAATTGGGATTTAACAAAGAAAAGCACAGTCATATCGGAATGTGGCTTCCCACAGCGTGTCAGGGGAACTCTCAGATATTACTCTCTTCAGAATCTCTGTGAGAAAAAATAATTGTTTTCTTTCACACAACAATAAAGTGTGAATTGTGTTGAGTTATGACAGAAGGGGTCGAGGAAGACCAGCAGAAGTGATATTTGGTGTGAGTGAAGACTGCTCCTCCAGGCATGCTGCTTGACATTCTGGGTATGACAGCTGAAGGTCCTGTTCCATCACCGTTATCCCGTCCCCAGTGGCCATTGGGCCCAGGGCTCTGCTCCTAGAAGCACAGGGAGTGCTGTGTGGCCTCTTTCTTGTCACTGGGATCAAGAGAAGCTGGAGAAAGAGACATTCCCTGCAGCCCGTGTTTTCCATTGCTTCTGAAGAGCTCCAAAAACAGAGAGCGAGGGGTTGGGGGAGAGGCTTAATAAACTGGCAACATAAAGTGAACTCTAATGTCAACCCCTTTTAAATCCCTGGCAGGGCCCAGGAGGACAGTGGGGCTGTCAATACAAATGACGTAGCTCAGAGTGGCTGGAGGAAGTCTGGGTGGTTTGTAGCACACAAATATGTCCTCGCTGGCCCCCAAGATATTTTTTCGCATAGCCCCAGACTTATTCGCAAAGGTGTTGTCTATAAATAGATCTGTCCTGGGGCACCTGGGTGGCTCAGTCAGTTGAGTACTGTACTGTTGGTTTTGGCTCAGGTCATGATCTCACGGTTCGTGGGTTTGAGCCCCGTGTCAGGCTCTGCACTGTCGGTACAGAGCCTGCTTGGGGTTCTCTCCCTCTCTCTCTCTCTCTCTCTCTCAAAATAAATAAATAATTGAAAGAAACAAATAGATCTGCCCTCACACCAAAAGTGTGAGTCAACAAAAGGTGAGAAATGGGAAAGTCATACAAACCTAAAAAGCAGAAGCAAACATTTCAGAAAGCAATCTGTTGGCAAACAGTTTCCTATACACACGTTTGCACGTTCCTGTCTATATCTGCTGGCCGTGGGAAGCCCGGAGGCTGAGAGAGTCTGGTTTCAGGAGACACCTGGCCGTGCAGGGACGTACCTTCCACCCTCAGCAGCGTGATGACGATCCCTGTGGTCCGTGCCCCGCCCATCGTGGCCTCACACCCAGGCTCCCCCACGGCCACTCCACCTGCTGGTCTACTTTGCCAGAGGCCACACGCTCAAGTCCCAGCTCCCACAGACCACCCCTGCCTTCCTTGCCTGTTGCCTGAGGGCCGCCTCCCTGGCCCTGCACTGCATGCGTGTGCCTGGCTCCTGCACTCATAGAGCAGTCGCTGTGCTCTGTGACGTTGGTGGCACACACATCTCCGTCCTCATCACATCTGGAAACTAGTCCTGAAGTTCGATGAGGCAGGTTTTCTAGTCTAGGCTGGCTTGGCTGTGCTGGATTGTCTCTAATGGCCTCTCCTTTTCTGGGGCCTCAGCTGGGATGGTTGGGATCATTGGGACCACCCATCCTCCAGACGGACCCAGCCTTGTTCACATGGTGGGAGAAGTTGCCAGCAGAAAGACAAGGCAGGACCTAATGTCCGCATACTTTTTCACCTTCTTCTTGTGTCATATTTGCTATTGTCCCATTGGTCAAACAAGTCACATGACTATGCCTGCACCCATTTGGGTAGGAACCAATGCAGAGAGGCATCAACAAGCCAGCGCCACTCAGCGACAGACAAGCTACCCCAGCAGACATTGTGTTTCTCATTGTCACATCTCGGATGGTCCTCAAGTATGTCCTTAATGAATAAATCTACTTACACTACAACATGAATAAATATGACTCGTTGTTTATTAAGTAAAATAATAATGCTTCATTTATGATTAATAAAATCTTCAGGATCAGATCAGATAGGTTATACAAGCACTTAGGAGAAGTTAAGTAAGCTTGATGGGAAAACCAGAACTTGCATGGGGTGGGGGAGGATGTTTACAGTGGGAGAGGCAAGGAAGATTGCACTGATGAGGCACCATGCAGGCTCCACTGAAAGGCAGAGCATTTTATTCTTTACATTCTGAATGTGCAGTCAGTCTCCATTTATTCTCTAGATCTACTACCTACCTTTCACTTCTGACCTAGGAAGACTGAATCTAGAAAATCTACAGACCCTGGTGTGGTTCCCCAGTGGGAGGTCCTGGCAGGGTTCAGAGGGAAGAGAAGAAAGCAATGGGGCATTTATCCCCCCTCCTCCATAGAAGCCACAGCTTTGACCAAAGTGGAATCCTAGACCACAGACCCTGCTCAATAGCCCCTCCCATCGTTGAGGCTCTCACCGGGTTCCAATGACACCACTTCCTCTTTGTGTCCCTCAAGCCCCAGAGGAGATATAAATAGAAGAGCTATGTCATTATGAGGCCTAGTCAAAATGAACATGCAGAGCCCATTGTTTAAAAATTAATCCATCAATGGATGAATGGATTCAAAACATGTAGTATATATGTACAATGGAATATTATTAGTCTTAAAAAGGAATGATATTCTGAGACATGGTTCAACCTGGATGAGCCTTGAAGACATTATGTTGAGTGAAAGAAACCAAACACACAAGGACAAACAATTGCATGATTCCACCCACGTGAGGTACCTAGAGTAGTCAAATTCAGAGACAGGAAGTAGAATGGTGGTTACCAAGGGCGGAAGGAAGGTCAAGTGAGAATTTAGGGTTTAAGAGGCAAGTGAGAAGTTAGGGTTTAAGAGTTTCAGTTTGGAAAGCTGGAGATGGTTGGTGATGAAGGTTACATAAAAAAGTGAATGTACTAAAAAGCAAATAGTGGATTTTTGAATACACACGGTTTTTTACTTTAAATAGAAATTATTAAAAATTTCAAGAATGTGGGCAGCCTGGGTGGCTCAGGCTGGTTGAGAGCCTGACTCTTGGTTTCGGCTCAGGTCACGATCTCACGGTTTGTGAGTTTGAGCCTCGTCTTGCTTGGGATTGATTCCCTCTCTCTCCCTCTGTCTCTTTGCTCCCCCCCCCCTTTCCAAATAGATAAATAAACTTAAAAAATTTTTTTCAAGAATGTGAGAGCAGAGTATTAAACCTAATGTGGGGAACTCCTGACCACAGGCCCCTGAGAGATTGCACTGGCCACACCTCTATGAAGCCAGCCCCGGGGTAAAGGCTTGCCGTGCTGCTACCCCGTCCTCCTTCCCTGTGGGTTCCCATAACCCTGCAGGGACCCAGGCAGATAATCCCTTCTTTAAACTTGGCCCGGTTAGCCTGTTGAGGGTGCCACCTTTCCCTGATGGGACTTAGATGGATGTAGATATTCTAACCTGTGACCGAGAAGAAAAATTCTTCAAGAAAAAATAGGCACAGAGCAAAAAGTGAGGGGAAACACCGGAACCCTTCCAAGCTGGTAATATTAGTCACAAGAACAGTAACATCTCTTCACAATGTAATTTTACACATATTTGATTTTCACGAGCAGTCCTGTAAAGTAGACATTATATCCTCATTCACGCATGAGGCAACAAATTTTTAAAAAGATGAGTGATTTTCACAAGGTCACCCAGCTAGAAAGGAGCAACAAAATTAAACCTAACCCTTCCGATTTTGAACTTGAAGATCTTTCTGCTTTAGCCGGATCAGAAGAGATCAGGGTTGGAAAAATCATATAGGAAGGGTCCCTTGCTGTTTCAGGGGGTGTTCATCAGGATGGTTACATCTTTAGGGGCACCCTAGTCCAGTTTCCAAAACTTTCTTGGTTTGTGAAAACTTTAGTGTCTTAGTAACTTTTTCACAGCATCTCTTGTCTAAAAGAAATACCTAAAAGTTTCATTTATTGTTAGGTACAAAAACCTTAACAAATACCTAAGTCTTAATATTTTAGTAGTCTTTGGGAAAATAATACACACATGGAAAGAAAAAATAATATATTTGTTTTATTCTTAAATAACCCCGCAAGCTTATCCCTGGATATGTATGCCTATTGGACACTGCACAACTTCTGAAATCTTGGAATCAGGGCAGAGACCACAACTGTCATTCCCTGTTTCACACTAGTTTTCACACAAGACTTGCCTTGCAAAAATTTGCTGTCTTCAATAGAAATAAAGCATAATCTAACGCTGAACGCATGAACCTCGTTGACCTAGTCATTCTCTCGGTGTCTGACAGATATCACTGGTTTCCCTCAAAATTTTAAAACACTTTGTGGTGCCCTGAGTTTTGAGGCACTCCTGGGTGTTTCGGTCACAGTTTAGGAAACGCAGCCCTAGATCTAAATTTTGCACTTTTGGAAACAGGATTCCATGTACTCTAACAGCTAAGGCTTTAATATTATTAAAATGTCCATACTAACCAAAATGATCTAAAGATTCAATACATACCTTTCAAAATCCCAGTGGCATTTTCCACAAAATAGAAAAAAATAACCCTAAAATTCATAAGGAACCTCAAAAGACTCCAAATAGCCAAGGCAATTGAAAAAGAAGAACAGAGCTGGAGGCATCAAACCTCCTGATTTCAAACTATATTACAAAGCTATAGTAATTAAAACAAGTATGGCATTGGCATAAAAACAAACACAAAAATCAATGCAACAGAGTCCAGAAAGAAACCCATGCATACATGGTCAATTAATTTTTAACAAAGGAACCAAGAATAAATAGTAGGGATAAGATAGTCTCCTTAATAAATAGTGTTGCGAAAACTAGATATCCACATGCAAAAGAATGAAAATGGACTCACATATATAAAGAGTCCACTCAAAGTGGACTAAAAGTTGAATTTAAAGTTTGAAACAATAAAATTACTAGAAGAAAACTAGAACAAAACGAGGGGTAAGCTAGCTTACATTGGTCTTGGCAATGGTTTCTTGAATCTGACACCAAAAACAAAGACCAAAAAAGAAGCAAAAATAAGCAAGTGGGACTCTATCAAATTAAAAAGTCTGCACAGCAATGAAAACCATCAACAAAATTAAATGTCAATCTATGAAATGAGAAAAAATATTTGCAAACCACATATCTGATAAGGGGTTAATATCCAAAACATACAACAAACTCATACAACTTAATAGCAAAAAACCAAATAGCCCAATTGGAAAATTGGCAAAGGAACTTAACAGACAATTTTCCAAGGAATATAAACAAAAGGCCAACAGGTACATGAAAAGATACACAAAAATCACTAGCCATCGAGGAAATGCAAATCAAAAATCACAATCAGATATCACCTTATACCTGTTAGCGTGTTTATTGTCAAAAGATAAGTAACAAATGGTGGGGATGTGGAGAAAAGGGGATGCTTTTATACTATTGGTGGGAATGCAAACTGGTACAGCCACTGCAAGAAACAGTATGGAAGTCCCTCAAGAAATTAAAAATAGATCTACCATATGATTGAGCAATCCCACTTTGGGGTAAATAGCCGAAGGAAATGAAATCATTGTCTCAAAGAGGTATCGGTACCACCATGTGCATCACAGGGTTTTTCCCAAGCCAAGGTATCAAAACAATTTAATTGACAGATGAGTGGATAAAGAAAATGTGATCTATGTATATCTATACACACACACACACGCAATGTGATGTTATTCAGTCTTTAAAAAGAAGGAAATCCTGCAAGTTGCTACAACACGAATCAACCTAGAACACATTATGCTAAGTAAAATTAGCCAAAGACAAATACTGCATGGCATCGCTTACATGTGGACTCAGGTTTTAAAAAAAGATGAAAAAAGTGGAACTCCTAGAAAAGTGGTTGCAAGGGACCAGAGGATGGGGGAAGTAAGAAAAACTTGGTAAAAGGTACAAACTTGCGTTAATAAGATGAGTAAAATCGGAGGGTCTAAGGTTTAACATGGTGACTATAATTAATCATGCTGCATTGTATAATTGAAATCTCCTAAGAAAGTAGAACATAAGTGTTCTTATCAAAAAAATTAAATTAAAAAAAAAAACAGGTAAATGAATATGTCGGGTGATGGATGTGTTAATGAATTCAATGGGGGGGATCGTTTCACAATGCAGACATGTATCAAATCATCATGTTATACGCTTTAAATACAGTCCAATTTTATTTGTCAATTATTCTTTGGTAAACCTGGAAAAAATAAAATACATTACAGGAATAATAATATTACGATTTTAGTCTTTATTTGAGATTCAGCCGTCTTCCCAGAGTCTCACCTCTAAATGGGTATCGTCTCACTTCCCTGCTTGATCGTGCACCTGCTACACCCCCGACACATTTAGAAATGATACGACCATTCTCATAGTTGATTACGAGAATGAAACAGTGGCCTTCCTCATAGTTACCTTCTTTTTCTCTGGGAAAGCACCAGAATGTTCTGTGGTAATTTTAAAGGATCAATTTTTAGTTTTTTTATAAAGAGATGAGTTAATTCTTTGTAAGCTTTAGCTTTCATAAATTTAGACTTGGTGCTGTCAGTCTTTTGGAGAAAATACCAGAGAAGTGTGCTTTACATAAGTCACCGTTACATAAGTCTTCTCGTAGCTCAAGACATAGAATGACCAGAAAAAAATCTTAGAAAAGCCATTTCCAAACATGCAAAATTGACAACCACCACCACCATCTTAAAAGAAAAACAGGAACAACAACAAACCAGAGAAATCCTCTGTTCTCATCAGAATGATAAAAGATGCAGATCTGGCTCAACCCGGCCCAGGCTAACCTCTGACCCTGCCTGGGCATGCTGGCATGTGTGGGTCCTAGAATGAGTCTGGTCCACTCTGAACGGAGGTAAATGGCATCTTTGCTTCTACTCTAGGCTCATTTAGGGCAGACCTCATAAGACTCAGAAACCAGAGGTACAGGTAGAGGATAAATGGTTTGGACCTTGCGAGAGAAAAAAATTGTAATTTAAAACAAGAAAAAAAGAGACATTTTTAAAAGTTGCTGGGTCACACTACTAGGAATACAAACTAGAAGGCTTAATGCAAATGCCTCCCACCAACGGTGTAGGGTTTCTCCCATCCAAGCCTACGGACTTGCTCACTCAGTTCCAAGGCAGATGCTTCCTCCAGGTCCTCCTGCCCTTTACTGGCTTCCATCTAGGCTGCAAATGCCCAGCAGTCAGCAGCATTGCTTCTCCCCCAGGAAAGTTCTGCCGTTCTCCCCAGTCCCAAATATGAAAGCTTCAAGGAAATGAAGAACATCTCTTCCCCACAAAATAATCTTAGGAAAGCACAACGAACTCTCTTTTCCATAACCCTTGAGGCAACTGGGGGCATTGGATCTCATTTGAGCCTTCAGTGCTCCAGTATTCCACCTGGTAGGAATGGGTTCATAGAATGGGTGAGTGCATACCCAGACCCCTTGATCTACACAAATACACATGCTGTGGTCTCAACTCTTCCATCTCATAGAAATCGTTTTATAATGTAATCCAAAGAATATATCCCAAGCCAATTATTATATTCCAAAGCTTTCTTCTGAGGGGTCAACCTTGCCTTTAGTATCCCAGCAAATTGGCACTGTATAATTGGAAAGGCAGATACCAAGCAGTGCTACAGAAATATAGGTGCTTCTTTTTTTTAATTTTATTTTATTTTAGAGACAGAGTATGTGAGCACAAGTAGGAGAGAATGCAGAGAGAGAAGGTACAGAGAGACAGAGAGAGAGAGAGAATCTCAAGCAGTGCCCATGTTCAGTTGGGAGCCCAGTGTAGGGCTGGAGCCCAATGCAGGGCCTGATCCCATGACCCTGGGATCATGACCTGAGCTGAAATCAAGAGTCAGATGCTCACCCAACTGAGCCACCCAGGTGCTCCTATAAGTTCTTTTTTTCTACTCAACAAAATGGATATCTTTTGAGGACCTAATATGTGAAAAATAATGTGGGTGTCTATAAAGGTAGAGATCTTTTTTTAGGTGATCGTCTGGTCCTCAAGAGCTTCTTTTTTTTTTTTTTTTAAACGTTTATTTATTTCTTTTGAGAGAGACACACACAGAGAGAGTCAGAGAGAAAAGGAGAGAGAGAATCCCATGCTATCAGTGCAGAGTCCAACTCAGGGTTGGATCTGACAGTTTGTGAGCCCGGAGCCAAAGTCAGGAGTTGGACACTTAACTGACTGAGCCACCCAGATGCCCCTTCAAGAGCTTTTCTCACACAGTGAATTTTCTTTCACTCGTGCGCCAAATCTCAAAACGGCAGCACACCAGGGGCAGGTGGGAATTCACCTCCTCTAGAGGCTGAGAGTACAAAGATACAGGGGCAAAGTGACTGTGAATAGTCAGGGGTGAAATCTAGGACTGGATGCCAATGCCTGATTCTCTAAAACATCAGGATGGCCTGCGTTCTGTAAGAATAATCATATAAATTAGTGGATCATTTATCTGCTGTTTCTCCAGGCTCTCAGGACCATGTTACCTCCCTCCTCCTGTCTGTGAGCTTTTGTCGTCACATTTTGCCCACGGTAGGCGTTGGCAAACCTGTAAGTGTAACTGAAAGCTTCAGTGACGTGGGATTTAGCTCCTCAAGGCTCAGTTACCCCATGAGGAATGATCCCACCAGCATTCCTATGAAGTCTCAAACAAATCACATTGGATTCCCAACAATTTCTGATGAAATCAGATGAAATAAAGTGAACAATGAAAGTCCAGGGAAGAAAGAAAAAAAGGAGACATCTTATCACGCTCTCGACAGGGGTGACTGGAAAGACAAGAAGACTCTGCTGTTGCCAGGCAACCCCCTCCCTCTCTGAGCTTCGGGTTGGGGCCCTGACTGTGGGAATAACTTCCTTTGTCCTCATGTGTGCCTCCCTGGCTCTCAAAATGTCCTCTGGCAGCTGAGATCACTCCATGTGTGAGACCAGAATCTCTATCCTTATTTGTGCTACCCTAGAAATGTCTATTTCTGAGCTTCTTTCTTTCCCAGGAACTCAAAGCCATTCTCTGCATGTCATGGATATTATACCATCTATATGCAGACAGCATATATGAACACATTACACATGCAAATTGAGCCAATTCCTTGGAAGTTCTCTGTTCCTTCCTCGCCAGCTGCCAGATTTGGCAGGCCAGCTGACACCCAGCCAGGCCATTTTATTCATCACTGCACAAAACCAGGGTTTGGCCCCTCTCTTCCTAAGAGTCACAGAATATAAAAGCTGGGGCAAGCTGGAGGTAGGGAGGTCCCTCAGTTCTCCCTTGACAACTCTAGCCCTTTCCTGGGGGTTAAATGAAGCATTTGGCCCCAGCTATTGTAAACCTGTCTTCCCTGTGATGGAGTACTTGTGGCTTTATTCTTTGGGGAGCTCTGAAACAGTGTCTAAAGAACAGCTGGATATATATGAGATGCGGGGCAGCCTCAGACTCCGGGAGGAATGTCCATCAGGCCCAAGGTTTCTATATGGCAGGAATATGTGTGGTGGGATATAAACTCTTGCATTTGATAGAAAACTTATGATGCAATCTAAGTGTCTGCATGAGCTGTCAGTTCCCAAGTCTTCTGTGTGCAAGGGTCACCCTTTCCTTTAACATCCAAGAAAAGTAGCTCAAGCCCATCCTACAATCATTATGAATCCCAGTGCTCCATGTCTCCTGGTAGTCTCAGAGGGGTTGCATTCCTCTTGGCGTGTTCTCTCTCTCTCTCTCTCTCTCTCTCTCTCTCTGTGTGTGTCTCTCTTTCTTCTCTACTTTTTCCACTGAATCCTTCATCTTCAGGCAACATCACTTCACCCTATGCTCTCCTTCTTCATTCCCCAAAGCACCATCAACATAAGACTAGTATGTGTACAACAAAATTTAGTGAAGTTTGGGACAATGGAGGGAGAATTAGAGCACACTTCACATGACATAAAATTGAGCATTAGACACTACAGTCCTGGATTTCCTGAACCACCTCTGCCAGAGAGAGTTTCTCATGGGTATTCCTTCCATTTAGGGCTCCTCTTTGCTGACATTCACAGGGATCCTGTGGACTTCTCCTTTAAGTTCCTACCAATTACTTCCTCTCTCTCAGGTTTTGAGAACCTAACCCAGAAATCTTGCTACTTGTAATGCAGAAAAAGTCTGTGTTTTTTCCTAAGCCTCTTACACACAGTCATGTATCATATTGCCTTCTGGATTAAAAATATTCTAACCTATTTTTTACCCAATCTAAAAATTAAGTATGTTCATTCCTACTTATATTCATCACTAGAAAAGTCTCCTAAGAAAACCATCATGGAATCACTTGCAAGATGAGAAGCCTTCAGACAGCTTTGCTGTCCAAAAGATAAATGGCACCCCTCCCCCAGAAAGGAGATATATAACAATCTGTGTTGCTGTATTTGTTTTTACTAACTTTTAAAATTCCAACTGTGTTGTCTTAATACTAATAGAATCGCTAAAACTCCCAAGAAAGCAAATCACTGCATTTCTCTCACAGAGTACAGGCCTGAGGAAAATGAGGAAATCTGCAAAATGAGAGAGTGTGGACCAGATGATCTCCAAGATTTCTCTAGCAAATACTCTTCTGCACCTTCTCTTTCCTACCCGATTTGGATGCTGAAGTAGAAGACGGAGGTGCATGGGCAGGAAGTGAATCCAGCGGGCTTGAATGCACTGTATGTTGGAATTAGTCTCAAAGAATCAACTGGAGAGTTTGCTAACTGAAAAAATAAGTTGCCACGTCTCACTTGTGGAGATCCTAATTTAGGAAATCAGGCATGAGGTCCAGTGTATTTAAAAAAAAACATTTTTTTTTGTATTTTAAAATAAACTCCACAGGTAATTCTGATGAGCAACAAAGTTTAGGAACTTCTGGATTTGTATGATAATTGACAGTAATAATGTAGGTGAAAACCAAAATGCAGGTTAAAACAATCAATTTAAATACCAAAGAGGAAAATAATATTAGTCTGTTTCAATGGATTTAGTAAATGTATAGAGTACAAGACAGCACAAGCTGGCTTTTTCCAAAGGCTGTATCCAAAAACAAGAGTCTTTCAAAAGGTGTATTCATTAAATATTCATCAAAATTCAAGTTTCAGCAAACCCAAAGGCAGAGCTACAGTATACCCAAATACATAACTTTGACTAGCAACCAGGGGTTAGCGAGTTCTCTTTAGGACTTTTGAATAACATATCACTTCTCAGCCTTTTGGCTAGGATCAAGTGTAATACTTTTGAATAACCTAACATAGCTCTTTATCTGATGTCCCTAAATTAAGACATTTTAGAATAAAGGACATCTTTGCAAGCAATCTATTACTTCTGGATTAAAAATAATTCAACCAATACTTTCCCTATTCAAAAAAAAGGAATACATATTTTATTACTATTTATATCATTAGTAGAAAAACCTCTCAATAAAACTATAGAATTTGAAGCATGAATAAAGTATGATGTCACTTGTCTTTGCCTTTACATTAGACATAGCAATATTCGTAATTTCTTTACATCTCAATTTTCCTGAAAATAATAGAAATTTCTTAATTAACACAGAAAGGGATCATTAGAAAACAAGAACTAAAAACTGCTTTTGAAAAACCAAGTAAAACTTTTTGTTTCAACATATATTTTTCTAGGGGTGCCTGGGTGGCTCAGTCGGTTGAGCGTCCGACTTTGGCTCAGGTCATGATCTCACGGTTCGTGAGTTTGAGCCCGGCGTTGGGCTCTGTGCTGATGGCTCAGAGCCTGGAGCCTGCTTCAGATTCTGTGTCTCCCCCTCTCTCTGCTCCTCCCCCACTTGCACTCTGTCTTACTCTGTCTCAAAAATAAAATAAACATTAAAAAAAATTTTTTTAAACATATTTTTCTAGCTTTTGTATTAGTGGTCATTGTTATATACTAAATCACACCAAAATGCAGTGACTTAAAACAATACGCATTTACAATCTCACAGTTTCTGTGAATCACAATTCTGGAAGTGACTTGAGTGGGTGGCTCTGACTCAGGGTCTCACACAAGGTTGCAGCCAGGGCTGCAAGATGGCGGCCAGGGCTGCAGTCATCTGAAGGCTTGACTGGGGCTGGAGGATCCGCTTTCAAGTTTGTCACTCATATGCCTGGTTGTTAGTCCTGGTTGTTGGCAGAAGGTCTTAACTTCTTGCATTGATCTCTCCATGGGGCTGCCTGAGTGTCCTCACAACAAGGCAGCTGGCTTCTTCCAAAATGGGTGATCCAAAAGAAAACAAGACAGAAGCAGCAAGGGCTTTTGTGACCCAACATTGGAAGTCACACTATGTAATTTCCATAGTGTCCTATTGGTGGCACAGGCCAGCCTTCTTCAATGTGGAAGGGGACTCACAAGGGTGTGAATATCAGGAGGCAAGAATCACAGGGGACAGGGAGGGGCATCATGAAGACTGGTTACCACACTGCTTGAAACTAACATCAGACCTCAATAAAAAACTGTATTTTATTGGGTCTAAAATAGCATTGACTATGGAATGCCTGGGTGACTCAGTCAGTTGAGCGTCTGACTCTTGATTTCGGCTCAGGTCATGATACCAGGGTCATGGGACTGAGCCCCATGTCAGGCTCCACAGTAAGCATGGAGCCTGCTTAAGATTCTCTCTCTCTCTCTCTCTCTTTCCCTCTGCTCCTCTCTCCCACTTCATGCTATCTCTAAAAATAAATAAAATACAATAAAATACAATAAAATACCATTGACTGTATAAGACACATTTTTGTTTTATGTAACAATAAGAAAGAAAAAATTGGCCAGTATTGGGATACTCTCCAAATAAAGCTGGTCTACCAAAGGCTATGCCTTCAGTGTAGGGGGAAATGAAAATAAATCTACAATACAAAAAGGAACAGCAGAAGACTCACAAGTCTCAACTTGCACTGGGTGAAGGTGGGGATAAAATAGTCCCTCGAGAATTTGAACCCAAGCAGGTAGGACCTCCCCCAACTGAGACAATTGTAAATAGAACTATCTGCACATCCACTCTTAAGGAACTTGATTTCAATCCAGGATGAATGCGACTGGCAGAGGCTTTCTAATTTTAAAGGATGTTAAAATGTAGGAAAATGCACATATTAAAATTAAGAAAGCACAGTAAGTCATATCAGTAAAGACTCAGGTAAAATGTACAGAAATAGTTTAGAGTCAGCATTCTTTAGGGCCAGCTGACAAAAATGGAGACTTATTTTTGAAAACAGAACAGAACCTTGGTCCATCTGCTGTGTTCTGTTGGCCAATACTGTGTCCTTTCTCACATCAGTTTCTTAGACTCAGCTAATTACAGAAGCAGAAAATGAAGCAAAAAGTTAAGATGGGAATCCGTGGAAATTGGATGAACTTTGAATTAGACCCACTGAGGTCCAGGCTTTCAGAGCTTTGTGACCTCGAGCGAGTGGCTTTACCTCTCTGGGTCTCTAGTCTTACGACCTTTGGGTAAGGTCCAGGCAATGATCTACCTTGCAGAATTGTAAGAATTAAATAGAAGTATGAAGCATCTAGCATGGTGCCTATCATATTTGCTCAACAATGATAGCGAGTTTTATGATTATGACTTACCAGTTCCTACGACTACACTCCTTTTTTGAGACTTCTTTCCTTTTTTTTTTTTTTTTAATTTTTTTTTTCAACGTTTATTTATTTTTGGGACAGAGAGAGACAGAGCGTGAACGGGGGAGGGGCAGAGAGAGAGGGAGACACAGAATCGGAAACAGGCTCCAGGCTCTGAGCCATCAGCCCAGAGCCCGACGCGGGGCTCGAACTCACGGACCGCGAGATCGTGACCTGGCTGAAGTCGGACGCTTCACCGACTGCGCCACCCAGGCGCCCTGAGACTTCTTTTCAAAGGCTGAACAAATAGGAGCCCTAGTGGCCAGGGAGGACTACCTTCCTCCTGCTGCTCATTCAGTAACAGCTGTAAATATTGATGGGGTTCTCAGTCTTAATTGCACATGGGTCCTGGACTTAAGTATTATTTCAGCCGCACCACCTACGCAGCCCTGCCTCCTTCCCACGGAACTGTAAAGAGAATGGAGCTGGTCATCAGGGCTGCTTTACTCCAGCCAAAAGGAGTCCCACTGAGTCTCCATCCTGGAGAAGTCACCTTCATTGATTTGGAGTGAATGGTTCTTCATTCTGCAAACATTTACTAAGTATCTTCTACATTCCAGACTCTAAATCAGGTTGCAAGGACATAGAGATTAATACACGTGGCCAGTGACCTTGAGAGGCTAATAATCCTGTGGAGGAAAGAGCAGGGAGAATGAATCATGACAAGTGAGAAGTCCCATGAGAGATGTAGGTGGAGGTTGTGGGAACAACTAGGACACGTTGACTCCACCTGGCGAGATCAGGGAAGGCTTCAAAGAGGAGGTGATGCCTGGTAAACCTTAAAAGATGAACAGTATTTTGCCACATCGATGCTATTGAGGTCTTAGGGATTTAACACTCGACATTCATTTATTTTTTTCCCTTCTCGGGTATGGAATCAATCGAGAAATAACACATAACAGATAGATCAGTGGAGGTCAAAATCTCAGCTTTATTGCTGAGAAAGCCAACTGGAGAACACGGCTCTAGACCTATGGTCAAAAAAGGCCCAAAATGAGTAGCATTTACAGTGGAGAAACCTGAAACACACACCACAGCCAGGTGATCAAGGTCAACATCAGCATAAATCATGTGACAGCAAGTACCCGTGATATGATCGGATGAGAATCACACGTCACCTTGGGGGTCTTCCTCCCCCAAGCCCACAACCCCGGTCTAATTGTGAGAAAAACCTCAGACAAATTCCAGTTGAGGGACTTTCTACAAAATACTTAACCCGTCCTCCTCAAAACTGTCAAGGTCATCAAAACAAGGGAAATCTGAGAAACCGCCACAGCCAAGAGGAGCCTGAGAAGACATGACGAGAAACTTCAGCGTGGTATCCTGGGTGGGCCTGGGGAACAGAAAAGGGACATGAGGTAAAAGCTAAGGAAATCTAAGGGGACTTTCGTTAAGAAAAACGTATCGATTTTCGTTCGTTATTTGTAAAAATTTACCATGCTAACGTAAGATGTTAATAATAGGGGAAAGGATATAGACTATAGGCGCATTTCTGTACTGTGTTCTCAAATTTTCTAAAATTTAATACTGTTCTAAAAAATAAAGTAATCGGAAAATCGAGGCGGGTGGGTTTCCAGTACCCCCCAGCCCTCCATCCAAGTGTGGACAGCGGGTGTATATTTGGGAACTGCCGAGCAGACCCCCTGACCCAGCACGGCTGCCCAGGACAACCAGGAGCAGAAACTGAATCCCAGAGACCTGAAGGCATTTCATTGGTTGGCCCCACCCAATTGTGGCCCACTGTCTGTGACCCCCCCATTCGGGTCATGAAGGTGGCCTCCATGCAGGACCCAGGAATGTTTCCGAAGAGGCCCTGTGGCAAAGCAGTCAGCGCATGGGTGTGGAACGAAGCCATCTGAGCTCAAAGCCCGGATTTGCCACTTTCTACCTGTGCAACATTGACAGGTTGCTTACCTTCTCTGAACCTCGGTTTTGTGACCCGTAAGAGGGAAACGGTAATAATATATACCTCAGTGGGCTAGAAGATTAAATTAGATGCTATAAGCAAGGTAGCTGGAACAGTCCCTGGTATACAGTAAGTGCTCAATAGGTGTAAGCTGCTATCGTTACTCTCATGGAAACATAAAGCCAGATGACTGCAAGGTCAGGGTCCGGTGCCCTCCCTGACGTTACAGTCATCTTGGTTGAGGACACGGGGCACCCAGGAAGCAGCCCCTACAATGGCAGGAAGTGAAAGGGAAGGGGGTCAGCATGCAGGGGCTGCAGCCCCGGGTGCACATGGGAAATTGGGTAAGATCAGACTGGAGCACAGCTGGGCTTAGCCACACGCCGGTGAATGCTAGGACTCTGGACTTTTCTAGGGATCGACAGGAACTTTTAAAGCTATGGGAGGCAGATTTTTTCTGTAAAGGGCCAAGGAGTATATACTTCAGGCTTTGTGGGCCAAGGGGCGAAATCAAGGATATTATGTATCCTTGTTATATAACTACAAATAAAAAAATATATGTACATACATATATATAAAGCTATGCATATTATATAGACATATAGTAAGTTGCATAACAAGAGATAGCATTTTCCATTAACAAAAATGGATTCCAAGAAAAATCGCTGGAACAGCTCTTTTTGAACATGAAATAGGTATTTGAAAACAACCATTAGGTGAGCCTAGTGCAGTTAAATAGCCAAATTCCACCCCATCTCAATCTCCAACCCCCTGTAAGCATGAATTTAAAAATGAAAACAAGCAAGGTAAATTGTGGAGTTCTTTGGTCTACAAGGTCAGCGAAATCACCCACATCCCCTAATGAGTTGGAACCCATTGCCTCAGATTCACTCTCCCACTCTCCCGCGCCCTGTAATTTGAAGCCTTTGGAATAGCCGGTAATAAAAAATAAAATGAAAGGTCCTCGTATGGCAGCAGGGGAGGAACCCCAAATGCTGCTGAGTTACAACTGCATCACTACAATTTATAACGCACCAAACGGTGGGCATGTATTTTTGAGAGAGAGAGAGAGAGAGAGAGAGAGAGGAACTGCTGGGCTGTTAACAGCAGAAAGCAGCCGTAGACCATACGTGGGCAAATGGGCATGGCCGTGTTCCAATAAAACTTTATTTGTGGATACTGAAATTTGAATTTCATATACTTTTCACATGTTGTGAAATGTCATTCTTCTCTTCATCCCCGCCACCGCCCCCCCCCCAACCCCCCCCAGTCATTTGAAAATGGAAACACTATGCTTAGCTTCAGGACCCTACAAAAACAGACATCAGGCTAGATTCTACTCACGGACCAGCTTACCCTCTTCTGGGTTGTTTTTTTTAAATTATTTTTATTTATCTTATTTTATTGAAATATAGTTGACACGCAATGCCTTTTATCCCCGTGATGCCCACGCCTGTTTTAAAGGATGGTCCTAAATAAACGCTGAATCTTATCAACTCATCAGCAAGCGAACACATCTAAAACCTCTTCCCTCCATGTTCTAGGGCTGATGGGCTCTCTGTCTCCAGAGCTCGGGAAACCCCTGCAGGCTTTCCTCTGACTCACCCTCTTTCTGGTAACATTTGCGGCATTTTACCCTCCCTTTCACAGCAGGTGCTGTCTCAGATGGCAGCAGAATGAAACTCAGAAAAATTCTCATCACTCTAAACTGAGGGCATCCCCGGCTCCTAGTACCATTAAGAAAGAACTACTTTTAGCCTCATGACTATTGCCGGAACTTAATGAGCTCAATTCACTTGCTAGAACTCACTTCTACAGCATCCCCCAGCTATGCAAGGTGTTAACACTAGATGGATGCTCTGGGCTCCCAGCCTCCAGGAAAGGGACGTACAATGTGCTTGAAAGGGACATGAAGACAAAAGGAAATGAAACACTAAAGAAACAATATGTCCACAGTTAAATAGTCTTTGATTTGTTATCGAGTTTGTTTGTACATTGAAAGGAGTTTTGAGGGGTGCTTGGGTGGCTCAGTCGGTTAAGCATCCAACTTCAGCTCAGGTCATGATCTCACGGGTCATGAGTTCGAGCCCCGCATTGGGCTTTCTGCTAACAGTGCAAAGCCTGCTTGGGATCCTCTGTCTCCCTCTCTCTCTGCCCCTGCCCCACTGGCACATGCTCATGCATGCTCTCTCTCTCTCTCTCTCTCTCTCAAAAATAAATAAACATTAAAAAGAAAGGAGTTTTAAAATGAGTAACAATAATCATAGGTGCCACCATTCACAAGTTGGTGTAGGAGGAGGCATGGGTGCTGAATGAAATGGGGAGAGAACAGAAAATAAGAAGAGAGACTACAGCACAGTCTCTTAGTGTCTCCTTAGTGCTGAGCCTCAGAACCGTCCTGGGGTGAGGACTCTGCTCCTTTGACGGAAAAGAAGACAAGTCCGCAAAGGCCAGTGGGTCTGCCAAGTTTCTATAGCTGGCAGGTGGACCTCATTGTCGCAGTCTGGCAAGGACAGATCAGACAGACTTCTATGAATGAACTGGCCGAAATCACAGGGTTTACCTCGGTTTGCACTGACAGTCTCGAGTTCCTCCTCGAAGTGGGCATTCGGTCAGGTGCCCCATATAGTCTCGTGTACATTTTTGTCCAGTGTGACCGACAGCATCCTCTATGCTCTCAACGGCGTCCGGCTGAACATAGATTAAATGGTCACCCTACTATTTGGCTTGTTAATGGAAGTAAAGAACTTAAGGTTCTGGACATGCCTGAGAGTATCTGCCAGGCCTCAGGGACAAAGAAGAGGGAAGGTGTCCCCAGGCCCACTGGGATGGCCCGAAGAATGTGTTCCTCACGCATTTGTTTACTTCATCCAGCTCTCGCCCAAAGTATTGGTCAAGTTCAAAGAGTCTTGTTTTACACTCTGCAGCCATTTTCTTCATGCAGGCAAAGCTCATAGCTTGTGTCCAGACAAACCAGTTCCAGAGCAAAAGCAGACCAAGTGCAGACAACACCTTTCAGCACACCGGAACCTGCCCCTTGGAACAGCCCAGACCCTTCAAGCAGTCCTGGAGAGCAGTGACACCAAAGCCTGAAAACCCTTCCGCCCTTGAAGTTCTGGCTTGACGTTGGGTGCTCTTGGGGAAACAAAGATTAGAAATGTTTGGTGTTGAACATACTTGGTGTTGAACAACAAGTACCTAAGTCCGGAAAGGAGAGAGTTAAAGGTAAACATTAAATAGTCCCCAGAAATACTCAGGTGATTACAAAGCATCCTGACATTCAGTCAATAAAGGGAAGAGAGATGGTGGACGACGCTGTTTTGAGCAGGTTTCCCGAAGTGTGAACCGAGGACTTCCTAGGGTGAGTGGAAAGACAGATTCCCGGTCTCCATCCTGGAATCCGAGAGCAAGGTCAGAGGCTACACCCACAAAGACCCCAGGCTATTCCAGTACGCAACACATGCTTGAAAGAAACTGATTTAGAAACATATTTCAGTACATATACTCTGACCATTCTCTTTGTACAGTTTACACTACCTTGTGCTTGCTTAATGGGCCTTTTTCCTGAGATTCCCTAAAGACAGATTTCAATTAATGATGGAAAGAATCAATCGATCAATCAAAAAGGGGCAAAGGGGAGGAAGGGAGGAAGGACTCAATCATGTGAACATCAGTCTCTTGAAGAACTTAAAGCTGCTCTATAATGAACAGCCCCTGCCCCTCAGATAACACAGCTGACTGGGCTCATGGGATTCAGAAGGTTCCCGTTGTAGGGTCCTGGTGGGTTACAGGCCTGATCTCTCAGGGGTCTGGCCTTCTGCGTGTCCCGTTTGCTACAATATGCCGTCGGACATCTTTTTTCTACTCATGCCATGATACAGAAAAGATTGGGAAGCACGGAAGTTATTTCACCACAGACGTGTATGTTAGCCTTCATGATTTTGCGCCAATTCTAATGTGTGGGGGGTGGGCACAGGGACTCCCCACTGACAAGCAACTCTCCCACAACAGCTGTGTGTTATAGAATTCAACTCAATTCTGATGCTGTCTACCCAGAGATAGCATCAGATCCCACAGGTTAAGGACTCAGTCCACAACACTGCCCCCCGTACCCCACCCCCCCCCACACACACACGCACTTCAAATGCCAATTGCAAGCCCGGGTGGCCACCTGTGCTTCTAAGTGACTGGCCATGGATTGGAACTTCCAACGACCCCCTCCTTAGATCCTACTCATTTGCTAGAGTGGCTCACAAAACTCAGAGAAACATTTCACTTGGTAGATTAACAGTGTACCATAAAAGGATGCGACTTAGGAACGGCCAGGTGGAAGAGGGGCATAGGGCAAGGGAAGAGAAAAAGGGCACAGCTTTCAGGCCCTCTCTGGGCACCATTCTCCCTGCATCCTCCTGTGCCCACCGATCCAGAAGATTTCCAAACCCTGTCCTTCAGGTTTGTAGAGAGGCTTCATTTCATAGATGCAACTGATTAAATCCTTGGCCATTAATGATCGACTCAACCGTGAGCCCCTCTCCCGTTCCCGAGGTTAGGGGGCGGGACTGGAAAGGGTTGGCCAATTCCAGGGTTGGCCTCTCTGGCCAGCAGCCCCCATCCTTCTGGTTCTCTGGTGGGGGAGGGGACTGCTTTCCAAAGCCACCTCATCAGTAGAACAAGAGATGCCTGTATTGCCCTCATCACTTAGGAAATTGCAAGGGTTTTAGGAGCTCTGTGCCCCAAACAGGGATGAAAACCAAATGTGTAATTTTTATTATAAATCACCATATCACACCTCCTTCACCGGTCGCTTTCGGGTGGAAAGTGCCCTCAGCGTGCTTGCCACCGAGCGGGGCAGGGAAACAACGTTGTCCTGGCCGCACGTGTTTTTTGTCAAAGTCCAGCCATCAACACAAGCCTGGTTTATCACCAGAACAGATGGAAGGCTGCACGCCTGCTCTGCACGCGCACTTCAGAAAAGGCTGAAGCCCACAGCGCTAACCTGACCTGAATACCTCGGCTCTTCAGCCTCTCTCCTCTCCCCCTGCTTTCCTGCCGAGTTAACTTCTCCGGGGCCATGTTTCCTGGAGGCTTCCGCCGGGTCAGCAATAAAAAGGAAAGGGCGGGGGCGGAATCCCAGTGGAGAGAACGAGAAGAATGGACAGTGCCAGGGCCGAGTGGCTGGTTTTGCCCCCGGCCCGTGCTTTTCTGCAGGTCCGTCTCCTCGGGAAGATCCGAGAAGCCAGTTCACGGCAAAACCTTTTATGTCTCTGCAAACCGTGCAGCCCCGGGAGAGAAAATGGATGTGCTTGTTTGTTTTGTTTTGTTTTGCTTGCCCCCTCAAGAGAATCACTTTGAGACCAATTTGCCCTTTTGAGACGCCGAAGGGTGACTCTAGAAGAAGTGCGAGGCTATATTTAACCTCAAACCCAAGGCCAAACCCTAGCTGCCGCCGGGGTTGGCTGTTCAGCCTAGAAATCAGCTGGGATTGGCCTTCCCACTCACCCGCCACGGGGTCAAGCTAGGCCAGGCCTGGTGGGAGCCCGCTGAAGGATCTTTATTGATAGCGATGCTACAGACGCTCCTTTTTCCAGAGCGAGGGCCACGGCAGGCTAGCACACAGGCCCCGGCCTGTTGTGTTTCCCCTGGGGACTGAGAAAGAAAGCCATATGCTAACTTTCTGTGGGCTTACATCGCAGAGGCAGAACATATGTCAGGGGAGTTGTGGAGATGCTTCCCGTTAGCACAGCCTTTGTCCACACACTTTTTGGAGCACAAAAGCCCTCATTAATTCAGCGCACCTCCTCACACCCGCCAGACACCAGCCAGCCCCTTGGTGATTCTAGCAGTTTCTTTGTTGACTGGAGAAGACTGTGGGCCTTTCTTCATACCTTCCAGACAGCGAGGGCCAAATGTTACCTATCACCATGGGCAACAGCCTAAAAATATGGGCTATACCTATACCAGTTTATATATATATATATATATATATATATATATATATATATATATAAGTTATTTGTAAAAAAAAAAAAAGAATTTTCTCCAAGTGATGAAAGTTGCCAACGGTCAAGCGGTGATGTCTGCCCGCTAACGTCTCTACGAGAGGAGGCATCGACATCCACATGATAAAACCCTCGCTCAGATAAATGCAGACCTGTATTGTTGGATTGGTTTAAGAATGCCATGACTGTGAGAAAAAAAGACGAGAAGGAGAAGTGCCCAAAATGTTACTGTGTGGTACAACAATGAGTTGTTTTTCCCCCTCTTCCTCTTGGACATATTTTCCAATATTCTAAGAAAAAGCATTTGGTACCTTTATCATCAGAAAAAGGGAGCTGTGTTGTCCCAGCCCTGGGATAGCTGCAGACTCTACAATGCGAATCCGTTAACTTAGTGGTAGGTTCCTTTTTAGGGGTGGGGGAGGGCGGGCACGGAGGCGTCGCTTCACGGATCCTGCGGCTGGAGTCCAACATCAAGAAGTCTCCCACGACGTGGGTGGAGCTGCCCTCCCTCGGGAACCCTAAACCTACCTGGCCCTGGAGCTAATATGGACGCAGAGGCTGGCAAGGTGTCCCCCAGCCCCGCTTCTAAATCCTGTTAAAGGCAGGCTTCCGGAAACCTTCTTCAAAGTTTGAGAACCTCAACTTTAACGAGAGCTACCATCAACCATCCCGTCTTGGCGAAGCAGTCTGCGAACAAGATTTGAAGAGAAAGAAAGGGAGACCGATGGGCTGCCTTTGACTCATCTGACTCTGTGTCTCCGGCCCACAAACGTGGCCATCGTCAGAAATTATCGTGGGGCTTACCCCAGACCGACCGGTTTAGCAAGTCATTTCTCCCAACTGTGGTTGCCTTGAGCACACACACTGGAGACAGCGGGCAGAGTGAGTGTTTGGACCTTCCTGGGTCGATGTGTTAAACCACGTATGTTTCAAATAGGAAGCTAATGAGAATTTGCCCTCTTGCCAACTCCCGGCATTGGGCTTTAACAGCACAGACTGGACGGAGGAATATTCTAGATACTTGGTGCAGCAGAAATGGTCACTCGCTCTTTATTCCAACATTTTGCTAAGGACTTTCATATATTACAGTCATCCTGGACAGATTATAAGCAGATTTTCCCAGACCCCCTGCAACTAGTGTTTCCTAAGGGATTGGGATTTGCCATTCAAATGCACTCATGCAGCCTTGAATAAGGGACTGAGTTAAGTGGGGAGGGAAGCAGGGCTCACAGGCACGGTTTAGTTTTGGGGCCGACAGGCTTGATGGTAGGTTTTGATCCCAGGACCAAAGCTGGGACAGTGTGTCCCTGGAACCAGCATTTGCAATGGCTACTTCCTGATCCTTGGAGTATGACTAAGGGATAGGCCCTGGAGCCTTGCATTTGTTACGGTGGTTTACCAATTGCCCGGATTCCTGAAGTTCACTTAGTGTCGCTGTCCTGTGCACACATTCTCCTGTGACCCATTCCTGGGGGCCCAGCCTAGAATCCCACTCCTTTAGCTCCAACAATTCTGTAAGCAGCTAATGCCCTGCATTAAATCCCTTTCTACATAAAATAACTATAGTGGACTCTGAGGGCAACTGAACCCCAACTTTCAGTAGAGATATGCTGAAGGCCCACAATATGCCAGGCTCTGTGCTACCCGTGAGAGTATAGACATGAATTCATCTGTATTGAGCACCTCTTATGTGCCACAGATCACTCTGAGAGCCCTTTCCTTTAAGACCTTATGGGTGATAATTACATTTGGACACCCGTGAAAATAATGACAGATGGTACATTATGATGCAACCAGTTAGGGCTATAACAGGAGATCTAAATAAAGTTATGGAGGAGCAGAAAAGACAGAGCAAGAGTTGGATAAGCCTTCAGAAGTGGGGTTCTACACCCCCTCAAGGGAACACTTCTATCAACTGCTCCTAGGCCTGCTTCGTTCTCTGCTTGTCCACCTGCTGGGGCTTACCACCCTTCACTCCAGCCCGGTTGGTCTTCTCCTGATTTCTCACCTCTCTGTCTTTGCTCATGTGACTCCCCAACACTGTGAGTGTTCCTCTTTGCCCACCAGAATTTCATTCCTCGTTCTCTGAATTCCTACAGCACTTGGGGGCCACACTCAGAGTTTTGCGCTCGGTCCCTGCCATGCGGGGCCTAGATAGTTAGTAACTGTCACCAATCTGCTTATTCAGCCTCACCGGCCCTTGGAAACAAGGGACAATTCACTAAGTGTGTGACAGTCGCTGGATAGGCAGCTAGATGAATTTCATTTGTGAGTGGCCTCCATTGAGTGAGTCACCTGCTCGTTCTCAGGGCCCTCAACCTTGCTGTCCTGAAATGACACCCACAGAAATAGGAGTTCAGGAAAGATGCAGGGACAAGTTTAAGGGTGCAGAGAGGACAAGAGAGGCAGGGAAAGGGGAGGGTCATACACAAGAAGTCAAATGCAAAAGCGAAAGGAAAAAAATTCTTTGCGACTGGCTGGCTCAATCGGAAGAGCGTGCGACTCTTGATCTCAGGGTGGTGAGCTTGAGTCCCACGTTGCGTGTAGAGCTTACTCTAAAAAATAAATAAATAAACTAAAAAAGAAACCTTGCCTTAGGCTAGACAATACTTTTCTGTCTTCATTTGGCAGTATTTCCATTCTAGATGGTACCAGTTTGACTTTCTAAGTACCCATTCTATGAGTCACGTTCGATTCTTTTGATGCTCACGTAAGGGTAACAACAGAGTCCAAGTTCCCAAGAATGCTCCCACATGAAAAACCCCAGCCTGTCACTTGCAACCCCCGTCGGCTACGGCTGCACAAGCCACTGGAAGTTTCCAGGCATTTGCTAGAGTTCTATCAGCTCGGTACCAAAAACAAAACACTGTCCATGCTTTTCTGTCTGCCATAATGCAGGAAAACCAACGCGCCTCTCTTCTTCTTGTGAGCTCAGCAAAATAAAATGTTTCTCCTGAGGACAAACTGGGATTTGGAAGGCTTTGCAGTATTTTTTTTAATTTACGCACCTTCACATATCCCCGTACAGAGCAGTACACTCGAACAATGAAAAGGTCTCGTGGGCAGCAGACCCGCACAGAGTATGAGCATGGGTAAATACCAACCAGCACATGGAGACACATGGGTCTTAAATGGGTCCAAGATTTTTGAACTTGGGACTCAGAGGCCCTTGCTTTCAACACAGAGACTCTTGCTCATGCTGTTGTGATTCTTCCCCGGGGAATCTTCCTAGACATCATTTATTCTAGACGCTCCCAAGACAGAAATAACTCCCTCGATGTTGGGTATGCCAGGAAGGCATCCCCTAACTCTTTGAGGCCACTGGAGACTTATTTATCACATGTTGCCGACGATTGCTCCTGAGAGTTGTATTCACGCACCAAAGGTGAGGTGGGACCCGTCCCCGCACGCACACCGGGCCCTGCCCACCAGCCCCCTTCAGATCACCAGCACGCCTCCCCTGACCCAGCACGCCTCCCCTGACCCGGCACTGGGGGTTCTCAGAGTCGGTCCAGGCAGCTATTTCCCTCATTTGTCAAATGACAAAAAGAAACAAAACAAACCAACCACCACCACCAAAACCTAGGCCCAGATGGCGTTAATACCCCAGCCAAGGCCACACTGCTGGATAAATTCCAGACCCTCAAGATCGTCAGGGGTTCCCCATTTGGATAAAGTCCAAACAGCTTAACAGTGCACAGGACGCTCGTTGTGACCTATCCAGCTCCAGCCCTTCTGACTCTTGCTGACTCCTCCAACCCTGCTGAAGTCGCTGATGTCTGAGACTCACGGTGCCCGTTCTCAGTCAGACGCTCGCTAGAACATCCTTCTCCAGTGTCCAGCCCTACCGCCTCCTATGCCTTCTCCTGGCTCATTCCCACTCATCTTTTGGGTCCCAGCACCTCATTCACTCCATCAGTTAATCCACAGGCGTTCTGCTAGTTCTTACCCCACACACACCACGGCAGGTGCCGAGGATACGGCAGTGAACAAGCGAACCTGGTCCCCGCCCACCCAGAGTTTGTGGCCCAGTGAAGAGACACAAACAGGCAGTAATAAGATTCTGAGATGCGGTGTGACAGGCTGTGTATTCAGGGTTCTCCAGAGAAACAGAACCAATAGGCAATAGAAGGGGTGTGTGTGTGTGTAAAGAGATCTATTATAAGTAATCGGCTCATGGAGCCAGTTGATTACGGAAGTGGGCAAGTCTGAAAATCTGCAGGGGGTGTTGTCAAGCTAGAGACCCATGAGAGCCAATAGCGTTGTTGTTGTCCAAGTCTGAAAGCCGGAGAACAGGAGAGCCAATGGTATGGTTGCAGGCCAACGGCCAGCAGGCTAGAGATCCACAAAGAGCCAGAATTTCAGTTCGCATCCAAAGGCAGAAAAAAACTCAAGTCCCAGTCCTAAGACAGTCAGGCAGAAGGAATTTTCCTTTACCTGGGGGAGGATCGGCCCTTTTTTTTTTTTTTTTTTTTTCCTGTTCGGGCCTTCAATTGATTGGGTGGGGTCCACCCACACAAGGGAGGGCAATCTGCTTTACTTAATGTACCAATTTAAATGCTAACCCCGTCTAAAAACACCTTTGCAGAAATACCCAGAGTGATGCTTGACCTAATATCCGAGCACCCCTTGGTCCAGTCGTGTTTATACAAAAAAGTAACCTTATCATATCATAATGCCTGTTGGCTTGCCTGCCTCTCCCGCTAGCCCGTAAACCGCTCAATGTTCCTACAGTGCTGTTAAGACCTTGCTCTGAAGTCACACCAACTAGGTTAATGTCCCAGCTTTCCTACTCTTAGCTGGATTCCTAGTCAAGTTCTCTAACAACCCTGAGGCTCAGTTTTATTTGTGAAAAGGGATAGCAATGGTTCCTACCAGTCTCACAAGAAAGTCATGAGGATTAAACGAAGTGATACATGGGAGGGGCACCTGGGGGGCTCAGTCGGCTGGGCGTCCAACTCGGTTTTGGCTCAGGTCATGATCTCACGGTTCGTGGATTCGAGCCCCACGTCGGGCTCTGGGCTGGCAGCACGGAGCCTGCGTAAGATTCTCTCTCTCTCTCTCTCTCTGCCCCTTTCCTGTTCGTGCTCTCTCTTTCAAAATAAATAGACAAACATTTAAAAAAGTAATACATGGGAAGTGCTTAGTGCTGTGCTGGCCCATAGTAGGTCCTCAGAAAATAGGGGCCATTTCTATCATTTCGTGGCTGAACTCCAGCAGCCAGCAGAACTTCCTGCATGTGACAGGCTCTCGATTGGACTTGCTCGGCACCCCCCTGCTTCCCGTTTCTTGACTGGCCAGCAAGTCTGCCTGTGCCCAAGGGCATCTAAGGCCCTAACGTTGTATAGTTCCCTCCAGACAGGTGCAGCAAGAGGGGAAAGTGTCTGATCTCGTCTGAAGGAAGATGATGACAAGATAGACAGATATTTGTGTGAGACTGTGGAGTGCCTGGAGCAGCTAGACCAGGAACTATTCCCACCAGGTGACAAACGTGTTGTCTGGAGTGATTGGCCCCGCCCAGCTAAGATCTTCAGTTAACAGCAAGACTGACTTCAATCAGGCAGTTGATGTTCAGCCACTTTTTTTTTTTTTTTAAGACAGAGAGAGACAGAGCATGAGTGGGGATGGGGCAGAAAGAGAGGGAGACACAGAATCCGAAGCGGGCTCCAGGCTCCGAGCCGTCAGCCCAGAGCCCGACGCGCGGCTCGAACCCACGGACTGTGAGATCGTGACCGGAGCTGAAGTCGGACGCTCAACCGACTGAGCCACCCAGGCGCCCCTGGCCAATCACTTTTGAAAGGAGGAGACCTCAGGATGGTCCACCAGTCAAACATTTGATTTCCACTTCAAGGAGAAATAGTAGTCAGCGGAATGACTCAACACTGGGCAATTTCATCTTTTTCCATCAGTAAGAATGTTTCCGTCTTCCTCAAGGGCTTTAGAACCAGTTCCTTGTTAGGGTTAGGGTTAGGGTTAGGGTTAGGGTTAGGGAACTCAGTGGTGTGATAGTGTCTCCTACCATGATCTTCCACCTGTGGCCATGGAATGAGTCCAGGATGGGATCGCCAGGCTCTGCCTCCCATTACTCTGTATCACAGTCACTGCACCTGTAAAAAAAAAATGGGGACAATCACCTTCCCTATACTTCAGGGTGATATCTTGTGATATGACATCTGTGCCAAATAGGCGCTACTCGTGAAAAGGGTAGGAAGAGTACACGGTGTTACACATATACACGGCGGTAGCATTCCCTGGGAGGAATTCAGCCCGAAGGCCTTGAACAACCAAAACTAATTCTTACATGGGAATAAATGTAACGTGGGAGATATAACTTGTCACAGCATGTAAATCAACAACCATGTAGTAAGGCTTTAAGAAATTATCTGGCATTATCTCTAATATTCCAGCGAGCTCTCTTCCTTCCGAAGCAAATAGCATCGTGCATCCTGTGTGCTCGGCCCTCGTCATAGCTTTTTGTTCCTATTTTTCATTCCAACCCATCCTTCAGCACGAACACCACCAACTACATGAGCTAAAGATAAACAGATAAGCTATAAAAAAGATGCTGAATTAAAAAAAAAAAGATGCTAAATGATAACCACAGTAAATGTTAAAATAACTCTACTGTGGCCCCCAACATCAGTCTGGCTGGGGGCCGTGGGCATATACCACAGTGAAGTTTGGAATTGGCAATTTGTTTTTCAGCTACAGGGCACTGCCTCAGGAGCAGAGCGTAAACACAGCTTACAGTTCGACAAGCCCAGTACGAAAGATGGGTGCTGTGGGTTGAACTGTGTCTCCCTTAAAAGATTTTGAAATCCTAGCCCCGACCCCATACCTGTGTATATGACCGTATTTGGAAATAGCATATTTGCAGATGATCAAGGTATGGTAAAGTCATTAGGGTGGGCCCTAATCCAATATGACTGGTATTCTTATAAGAAGGGGAAATTTGGACACAGAGACAGACAGACATAGAAAGAAGACAATGACAATGTAGACACACGGGGAGAAGACGGCCATCTACAAGCTACGGGACACCTTGGGCTCCCAAAAGCTAGGAAATCTTCTCCTTCACACGCCTCAGGAGAAACCAACATTGCCAACACCTTGATCTTGGCCTTCTGGCCTAATGAACTAAGTAAGAGAGAATATGTTTCTGTTTAAGGCATCCAGTTTGCAGCAGCCCTAGCAAACTAATGTATTAAACTTACTTTTGATTCTTTTGGGGGGATTCTCCTCCATAAGGTAGTATTTCATCAATTATTTAAATGTCATGCTGGAGCCCCCGGGGTGGCTCAGTCGGTTAAGCGTCTGACTTCGGCTCAGGTCATGATCTCACCGCTTGTGGGTTCGAGTCCCGCGTTGGGCTCTGTGTTGGCAGCTCGGAGCCTGGAGCCCGCTTCAGAGTCTGTGTTTCCCTCTCCCTCTGCCCTTCCCCTGCTCACACTCTGTCTCCCTCCCTCTCTCAAAAATAAATAAACATTAAAAAAAAGGTTTTAAACAAAACAAAAAATGCTGAAGTTTCCCACAGAAGAGAGGTTCTGCCTCAAAGCTACAACACTAACTCTTGCTTGGGTTCCCAGCCTGGCATTCTGTCCAACAGGTTTTGAACTTTCCAGCCTCTACAACACATAAATAAATTCCTTAAAATGATAAATTATACACACACACACATACACATCGAAATACACATACACATAGACATACACATAGACACCTATGCATATACAGACACACGCACACGTGTATTTATGTGTCCTTGGTTCTGTTTCTCCAAAGGGCCCTGACTGAAATGTTATTTGAAAATCACAGGATTAAGCATTGAAGATCTGGATCTGAGCCCCAGACCCATCCTGTACCGGCTCTGGGAAGTTCAGAAATTTCTGGGAAGGCCTAACACCTCTTCAGAAATTCTCCTCGAGCTTTAAATCCCTCATCTACAAAGCAACAGTACAAAAAATTTTTTTTCCGAATAATCCTGCTTGCCTCACCTACTCGATAGAGTTGATGCGGATACCAAATGAAAACACGTTTTAAACACTAGAATGCCACGCTGGTACCCGTTATTAAATTCCAAGGGCATATTTCTTACCGATGTCAGGCATCTATTTCTTTTCTTTCAGACCTTGCAACATCGGCCTCAAAATGGGACACTAAAGGAAGGCGCTCAGCTTCATCTGGAAAGAATAAAGACAGGGTGGCCTGAGGTCACTGAGAGTCAGTTCGAGGGGGTAATCAATACGCTGCCACCGGGGCTGTCCTGGCAGGTGGCTTGGGGAGGACAGAGGAAGACAGACAGCACCTGTACGCCCGCTGTTGGCATGGAGACAGAGGAAGAAGCTCTTTCCCATCAGTCGGCCCATCTCTTCAGAGACACACGAGCAGGAAACCGAACAGGCGTTGTAGCTGCTGTCGGTCCCCGGTGTCCCAGGCTGCTGTCCCCGGCGACACAGAGCCTGTGTGGGGTGTCCTCAAGCACCGCCGAGCAGGCCACCGTGTGATGTCAGAGGCGGGGAGGGAACCGCCTGACCTACCCCGGAGCAAGACATGGGCCTTTGGACAGGTGTGTGGCATCTTCACAGGAGGCCCGGTGTCACCTCGGAGGAGCGCCGCCGAGCTGGTGCCTCCCTGGGGGTTAGCGGACTGAGAAGTGGCCAGAGAGGGGAGGGGAGTGCGGGATGCGGGCCCAGCTACGCACAGTGTGTGCTCGTGAGCCAGCGTCCGGGGCGGGCGTGCGGGATGGGAGAGTGTGGACACGCCAGCTGGGAAACTGGCAAACAGCGCCTCTCCTGGCCGTGCCTGGGACTCGCTCCAGCGTCCTCCCTGTCCACGCAGACGGCAAACTGCTGGTTTCGTGGGGCTCCTCCGGTTGCCCCCGGTGACTTTCCCTTTGCTCCCACGCCCCCCGGGGGGAGGGGGTTGCAGAGAGCTCGGCCGCCACCGTCTCCGCCTTCCCGAACCCTCCACGCCTACCACTTCTCTTCCCGTGTCCTTCCCAAAGCCAGATGATGCGGCACCTGTAGGGCCACAGGGCCATTTAGAATTTCCCTGGTCTCCCGGGATGCCAGGTTTTATCCGGGCCAACAGACTTTGTGAGAACAAAATCCTTTCTTCGCAGATTCAGCAGAGCCAACCCATTCCTCTAACATTGTAACTCTAACTTTTTTTTTTTTTTTTTTTTTTTTAATTTTTTTTTTCAACGTTTATTTATTTTTGGGACAGAGAGAGACAGAGCATGAACGGGGAAGGAGCAGAGAGAGAGGGAGACACAGAATCGGAAACAGGCTCCAGGCTCTGAGCCATCAGCCCAGAGCCCGACGCGGGGCTCGAACTCACGGACCGCGAGATCATGACCTGGCTGAAGTCGGACGCCAACCGACTGCGCCACCCAGGCGCCCCTGTAACTCTAACTTTAAAACGTGTCCAGGGTGACTGCTGTGAGCTTGTTCGAAGCCCCACTGCCTATGGCCAGGGATTTCCTCGTTTTCTCGGAGCTCCTTACCAGACATTGTCATCATAAAGATGGACCTCGTACTCAGCCCCTCGAGACCTGTCACACTTCTATATTTTCAAGACTGTTGTGTGTTAATATTTTCTTTGTCTTCCAGGATTACCTCCATTCCCCATATGTTCTCCACCCCCCAGAGTGTCATAAAAATCAAAAGCCTTAATCAGCTTGCACCATTACTATGCCAAGTAGTTCGCGCCCTACTTTTCCATAGTTTTACGGAAACTACTTTCCCGTAGTTTATGGCTACGTTTCCAACGAGCACCGCCTCTCCCATTTGTCCCCATAACGGCATCTGCGCTGGAGCTCCGCCCCCTAGAGGCACGAGACAGTTCCCAGGCTGCCCCCCTGCCCAGGCCACCCTCGGGTTTCTGGAAGTGGGGTAAGCCTCACTCTATTAGAACTCTATAGAATTCTTCAGATGTACGCGATACGCATCTGAGCGCAGGCAAGAAGTTCCGTATGGAAAGACACGATAAAGGTTTGCGGAAGCAACATGTCAAAAGGAAGGAAGGGAAGAAGGGAGGGAGGGAGGAAATCAGTCATCCTGGACTGTCGGGCAGAAAGGGGAGGTGACAGCTTTTGTGCTTCTCCAGAAGCACATTTGATGATATCTAGTAAGTGTAGAGGCACGGAGAGCCTTCTTCCCAGCAGTCCTCAGGCCAGGGCTGGGCACGATGCCAAGATGGCCAAATCCAGCGGGCACAGCTCTCGAGTTAGAAATGGTTTTTATGTTTTTACAAGGTTGTAAAGAAGGTGGCAGGAGGGAGAGATGAAGGGCAGAGCCTGTCAAAAGCTCTGTGGCCCGCAGGGGTGCCTGGCCGGCTCAGTCGGTTAAGTGTCTGACTCTTGGTTTTGGCTCAGGTCATGATCTCGCGGTTTGTGAGTCTGAGCCCCATGTCGGGCACTGTGCTGATAGCACGGAGCCTGCTGGAGAGTCTCCCCCTCTGCCCCTCCCCTGCTCTCTCTCTGTCTCAAAATAAATAAATAAACTTAAAGAAAAAAAAAAACAAACCTCTGTGGCCCACAGAGCTTAAAATATGTATGGTCTGGCCCTTTCCAGAAAACGTTTGAAAAGTTTGCCCTGGAGTTTTCCAAACTTGTCTGATCATCTCACCTGTGGACATTATCACACATACAGATTCACACTTTCGACCAGCCCATCGGCCATCATCGCATTGTTCGTAATCACTAGAAGTCAGAGCTGACCTAAATCCGCGAGCAAATGGACGCCTCCCTTAGAATAAATGTGGTGGCCACGAGCATTAAGACAGGAAATTCTCACGTGTAAAAAGCACGTTGCAGATAGAGAAATGGAGTGTGATCCTATTGACGTAAAGTTCTTCACGTAGTCACATTTGTGGAACTTCCATAAGTAGTGGAATTATGGGGAACCCCATGGGAAGGACAAATATCAAATTCACGTTAAAAGCTGCCTATACAGATGGAGAGGCAGGGGTCAGCCAGGGCTTCGATATAATCTGGAATGACAAATAGATACATAGATAGATGATAGAGTGCGATAGAGCAATCAGTATTTTGATATCACTCCCTAGATTTTTCTGTACACCAGAAATAATTTACTTTAACGGTTTTTTTTAAAAATTACTCTCGACCTTCCTAATAGATATTCCAGGAAGCCAAATCCTTTTAGGGTTAATATGTGGGTCACGTGAAAGAAAACTCCCTATTTTCTGGCTCCTTTTCCAATGATTCATCGAGCGATGAAGATTTTAAAAATCAACTGGATTTTTCTGGTTTTAGGAGGAAAAGTCAGCAGGGTCCATGTTTGATGAAGGAGGGTCTTCTTCTCCTAAAAATGCTTTTCCCCCTGAGACTTTCTGGCTAAAAAAGGGAACGTTGCTTCCTTCTGGGAATGCTGGGCAACATCTTCATTAAAATACTGTGGACAGATAGAGACCAGTTCAGGGAAGAGCCAGGAGAGATAGCCAGCAGGGGGGGGGGGTGGGGGGCAGGCGGAGGGGGGTTACGAGAGAGCAGCCTCTGCCCTTAGCTGGCTCACAGCCACAGGTCGCTGGGAGAAGGAAGAATGCAAGCTGAGGCAGCAGGAAAGAAATCCTACAGATGACGCTTCCAGAAACTGGAGCTGCCAGAGACAGGAGAGACCTACAAATGAAACCTTGAGGCCAGAGGGAGGTCTCTGCTAATTGGAGTATATAATTCAAGAGGTGAACACAGCACAGAGCCCTAGAGGGGCTGACTGCAGGTGTAATTAAAGATGCTATTCCATAACCTTGTCCTTGATTTAAGAACACTGGCCCCGAGAAATGCTGGGGGAACACAGGTGTGCCTCGTTAGATGAATCTCTCCTTCTTTGAACTCGGGTATATGGAGGGCCATTTCCCACCTGTACTTTGGCCCACCGGGATGGCTTTTGGATTAAGGATTCTTGCTCAGCTTGCCGCCTTCATACACTGGCCAAATGTGACCCCAAGAGGGAGAAATAATACAAATACATTTGAATAATAAAAGTAGAAAGTCTGGGGGCGTCCGGGTGGCTCAGCTGGTTTAAGCGTCCAACTTCAGCTCAAGTCATGATGTCATGGATCATGGGTTTGAGCCCTGTGTAAAGCTCTGTGCTGACAGCTCAGAGCCTGGAGCCTGCTTCGGGTTCCGTGTCTCCCTCTCTCTCTGCCCCTCCCCTGCTCTCTCTCTCTCTCTCAAAAGTAGATAATAAACATTAAAAACATTTTTCAAAAAGTAGAAAGTCTAATATGCAGATGACAAGGATCAAAACTCTAGTATCTTCCACTCCTCTGAGCATCTAACTACAGAATTCGAGAGCCTGAGATTTCTGGGGTACAGATGCTTGTCCCTCATGGGCAGGTGCTCCAGGCTTACTCCTAGAGATGGCCTTGAAGACTTACCACGCACTCTCAACTCCATTGAGCTCCCCCCGGCTTCACCCGACTGTGGTTTGGCAGAATCAGACGGACCACGGGAACCGACCAAGAAGCAAAAGGGAAGAGAAAACACAAAGGTCTTAAGGGTAGTGATCATTATTTTTTTTAAATCAGAAATGAGCAAGAAAAGTATTCTAAGCAGCTACATGCAGTATTTTCCTAATCACAGAATAGTAACAAGGCACTTTGTGTCTACACACAGGGCTTAACACACATGCAAAATCTAATGCTGTAATTTCCCCACTTTATAAAGGAAGCAAGGGACGGGCCTTAAGGCAGTGCTGAAAATCACAGAGAGTGAGCAGCGTTCAGGCTTGATTCCCAGCCCAGTGCTGTTGGGGGAGGGGGTGAGAGGCACCGCATCTGCGCAGCGTCTCGAGCTTCCAATCTGATGAACATACTATGTTGCTGCTGCAGGTGTTTATCCGGGGCTGGACTTTTTGGCATCAATTGCTCGTTTGCTCCTTTCTATGCCTGGGCAGAATCACCTGCCCAAGGACACCGGCCTGGGTTGTGACAGATCCGAACGTTCTTCTCACTCTGTCGACCTCCCAGAGCCCACCTGATGCCCACAGGAGAATCACAATAAAGACCAGACCCTTCCGCACCTGCTCCCTTGCAGCTTTCTGTCTCACGGCCACTAGGGTGTTTTTCTGAGCCAGGCCCTTCCCTGCCGTATTTGCCTCGTGTGAAGAATCTCGTGAAGGAAATGTTCAGATGAACAAATGAGAATCACAGACTGCTTAATCTAGCGCCCAGGGCCTCCCTCAATATCGCTAGCTTTTATTGTCAATGCTGAGAGATGCCCATACTTTGGAGAGGCCTGTATCACAAGACAGGAGCCAAAGGACATGACGGCCCCCACTTCCTAGCTCAGAGGGCCGTCCAACTTGGAAACTTGGTTCGATTTATAACTACAAACTACACACAGTTGGGCAGAATTGGCTTTGTACTCAGACGGCCAACCTTGAAATGGAATCTTTCCCATCCACTGACTGCGTGGCCTCAGGCTATTTAACCTCTCCAAGCCTCAGTTTCCTTATCTAGGTAATGGGACCCACAACAGCTTCGTGAGGCAAGTACAGCTTGTATCCAAATGCATCCGCATAGAGGGGACTCAGTGAAAGGTAGCTGATGTCGCCATCATTTGCTCGGGGCGGGGTTGGCAACAATGACCGTGCCCCTGGGTAAAAGCATGTAGCCATGGGCGCTGGCCGGGCAGAACACGCAGACGCCAGAGGCACGCTGCCCGGAGTTATCCGAGATGAACAATGGAAGAACCATCTTGGGCCCGCTCCAGCCACCACTGCTCTGGGACCATTCTGGGGGAAAACACAAACCCCTCCCCCTCCCCCCAATTCTTCACCATGTCTTTAGGGATAAGTTTTACCCCCTGCACTCTCGGGGTCTGCCCTAAACTTTCCTGCTGGAGCTGGATGCTATTTTCTTTTTAAATTTTTTTTTTTTCAACGTTTATTTATTTTGGGGACAGAGAGAGACAGAGCATGAACGGGGGAGGGGCAGAGAGAGAGGGAGACACAGAATCGGAAACAGGCTCCAGGCTCTGAGCCATCAGCCCAGAGCCCGACGCGGGGCTCGAACTCACGGAGCGTGAGATCGTGACCTGGCTGAAGTCGGACGCTTAACCGACTGCGCCACCCAGGCGCCCCTGGATGCTATTTTCGTCCTGTTTTGTCACATTCCCCACAGACGCCCTTTGGGGATCAGGAAACTGGGTTCCAACTGACCATCGGCCTCTTCTCTCAGAAGAAAAGTGCCTCTGGCTAAACCTTCTTGGCCAGGGCCTGATGGAAACTTCCAGACCGTCTGTGCAGTCCCCCGGGCCCAAGCACACAGTCTAGGCAGTGCGGACCATGCTTGGCCAGCCCCGAACATAGGTACGAGGTTCCCAGGGGCACTGGGTGAGGCACCTTGCACAACGATGTCTTACTCAATATTCGAACGCTACAGAAATGTAATCAACCGTAGGTGGTCTCCCCAACAGCTGACCCTATATGCTTACCCCAAGATAACTATTGATGACAAAGTATTCTTCCACTTTTTAAAATGTATATAATCTTATGTATATGGGATTTGCATAAAAAATGGGATTACATTGGGGCGCCTGGGTGGCTCAGTCAGTTGAGCATCCGACTGCAGCTCAGGTCATGATCTCACAGCTCATGAGTTCGAGCCCCGCATGGGTCTCTGTACTGACAGTTCAGAGCCTGGAGCCTGCTTGGGATTCTGTGTCTCCCTCGCTCTCTGCCCCTCCCCTATTCATGCTCTGTCTCCGTCTCTCTCTCTCAAAAATAAATAAGCATTAAAAAATTAATAAAAAATAAGATTATATTAAATCCTTTGCTATAATTTCCTCTGCTCTCTTGGTAACCAACACCCTGTTGGTGTATCATTCTTCTTAAAACTACATGTTTATTGACAGGCATGGGTTGGTTTCCATTTTTCTCTATTACAAAAACACTGTCACAAAGAAAATATGGGTATATTTGTACAAGTATTAGTTACATTTTTAAAAATATAACTATTGAAGCAAAAAATATTAACGTTTTATATTTTAATCAATATTTCTATTCTCTTTTTGAGAGAGAGAGAGAGAAAGCATGAGAGAGGGAGGGGGAGAGGCGGAGGGAGAGGGACAGGGAGAATCCTAAGCAGGCTCCAAGCTCAGCACGGGGTCCAGTTGCAAGGTTCGATCTCACCACCCTGGGATCATGAACGGCGCCAAAATCGAGGGTTGGACACTCAACTGACTGAGCCACCCAGGGGCCCCTTAATAAATATTTCTAAGTTGCCCTCCTAAAGTATGGTATCAGTTTATATTGCCTATCCTGGTCAGTCTTTTGGCAAAGAGTTTGACGTTCTCTCAGCTTGGCTCCTAATTTTATTTTATTTATTTTTTTTTTAATTTTTTTTTCAACGTTTATTTATTTTTGGGACAGAGAGAGACAGAGCATGAGCCGGGGAGGGGCAGAGAGAGAGGGAGACACAGAATCGGAAACAGGCTCCAGGCTCTGAGCCATCAGCCCAGAGCCCGACGCGGGGCTCGAACTCACGGACCGCGAGATCGTGACCTGGCTGAAGTCGGATGCTTAACCGACTGCGCCACCCAGGCGCCCCATTGGCTCCTAATTTTAAATGGGACATCATACTGCTCACATCACAGGGCTGGTGCAGACAACTGACATTCAATGGCCATTGGTGGTCCCCATTCCCCACCTTTAACTAGCCCTCCCAGCCTCACGTACCCAGGCCCTCCCCCTCAATAAGGAATTGGACGAAAGCAAAGATGATTACAGTTTAAGGCTCCTCCCAGGGGTATGTGTGGGCAACGTTGAGGGGGAATGGATGTCCAATCAGGGGGTCCCCAGCACTGATGTGGTGGGGGGACTGCAGTATTCCAGAGGAAGGAGGGTGGGGCACGAGACCTCCCTTGGCAGCTGAATCCTCACTGGCTGGTGCCTGCTAACACCACCAACTCTACCAACTCTAAGCCTGTTCCCTAGAGGATTCTTTCTTTCGAAACACGGGACACATAGCTTTGCCTCCGGGCCACCATTCAGGAGAAGGACAAAGGGAGTTGTAGCATTATTTTAAAAGCCTGACATGTGGTGTGGTGGGCAAGCTTCGCCCACCTTCTTGAGGAAACGGTTCACTCTGACACCGACAGGTAATTTATTTATTTATTTTTTTTAATTTTTTTTTTTTTCCAACGTTTATTTATTTTTGGGACAGAGAGAGACAGAGCATGAGCCGGGGAGGGGCAGAGAGAGAGGGAGACACAGAATCGGAAACAGGCTCCAGGCTCTGAGCCATCAGCCCAGAGCCCGACGTGGGGCTCGAACTCACGGACCGCGAGATCGTGACCTGGCTGAAGTCGGACGCTTAACCGACCGCGCCACCCAGGCGCCCCAACCGACAGGTAATTTAAAAGCTTTTATGGAGCCTTGAGTGGAACCCAATGAAACCTGCGATCTCGGCCAATTCAATAGAAGCGTCTGAAAATTTGGTCACAAAACATCCTTCCCTAATCCACAGCAGACAGTAACATAGACTTTCCTGATTGTCAATGAATAACCTCCAAGGACTTTCCCAAAAACTGACAACACAAAAATTATGACTCCCTTGTAATGAAGTTAGTACCTGAGGGAGATATTGGGTTGATTACTGGTTATGATTTGAAAGCCCCTTTATTTCCGCTTGTTTTTCCCTGGACAGTCATCACTGAATGAACATGAAGTTTGATACTTACTGTTGGTCACAGGGGGAGTTCCAGCTCTTTCAGGGCCTCTGCCTTCAGGCTCTGGGGCTCATTAGAGACACGGCTTTTTCTGGTTCATAATATGGGTGGATGAGGCATTCTGAATCACAGGCGGTAGAAGGGTGAGCAAGCACTTAGACGGGGCAATTTCTGCCGCTAACGTTACATATGCAACTGATCTGTGTAGTGGCATTAAGAAGTACCTTGGGGCACCTGGGTGGCTCAGTCAGTTAAGTGTCTGACTTCGGCCCAGGTCATGGTCTCACAGTTCATGAGTTCGAGCCCCGCATCGGGCCCTGTGCTGATGGCTCAGAGCCTGGACCCTGCTTCGGATTCTGTGTCTCCCTCTCTCTGCGCCTCTCCCCAGCTTGGGCGCTCTCTCTCTTTCTCAATAATAAATAAACTTTAAAAAACAAGTTTAAAAAGAAGTACCTTTAGTATTTCTGCCATATTAAGATCATAAATGATGGAGCAGTGCTTTGGATTAAATGAGACTCATGATAATACATGAGCAAAAACAGTTAAGAGCTTACTTCCTCTTAGAAGGTATCAAATATTTTATAGAATTTAAATTCCCGGCCCAAATATAACACAAGAGCTTTCTTCCTTCGCACACCTATGAAACAACAAAACAATGCACAATAGAAGTGGTTTGTCAAGGGGCAAGTCACTGTTCTTACCTTCTTTTCCTCCCCCCTCCCCCCCCCCCCCCCCGGGACTGTTTACCAGTATTCACAGGCTTGTCTCAATTTGCTTGATCACCTAAACAAGATTGCAGACGTGAGTGGGAGTAGGGGTTAAGGTGTGGAAAGATTTTCCTGCAGGTGCCCTTTCACAACACAGGGTGTGCTGCTTAGGCAATGGCATCGTCAGTTGAAATAGACTGAACCTGAAAGAGGGGGAAAAAATTCCGACAACGTGGATGAATCTTTTTTTATACGCATGAATTTTTTTGCTTATTTCTTTATTTTGAGAGAGAGAGAGAAAGAGAGAGCACGAGTGGGGCAGAGGCAGAGAGAGAGGGAGAGAGAATTCCAAGCAGTCTCCATGCTGACATAGCGCAGAGCCCGACGTGGGGCTCGAACTCACAAACCGTGAGATCGTGACCTGAGCCGAAATCAAGAGCAGGGTGCTTAACCTACTGAGCCACCCGTGCGCCCCACAGCATGGGTGAATCTTGAAGCTATTATGCCCAGTGAAATAAGCCAGACGGAGAAGGACAAATATGAGATTCCACTTACAGGTTGGACCTGGAGTGGTCAGTCTCAGAGCGACAGAAACTACTTTGGTGGTGACCTTGGGTTGAGGGGAGGGTGAATGGGGAGTTACCATTTAATGGGCAGAGAGTTTCAGTTGGAGAAGTTGAAAAAGTTATGGAGACGGATGGTAACTGATGGTTGATTATAATAATGTGAATGTACTTAATGCTACAGAACTGACGCTTGAAAATGGCTAAAATGTTACATTTTGTGTTACGTATATTTTACCATAGAAAATAAAATTGCCAAAAAAAAAAAAAAAAAAGAGAAGAGAAATAGACTGTGAAGCTGGGCATTTTGGAGGTGAATCTACTCGAAAGCCTTGTGATCAAGGGAACCCATGCACGGAACCAATCCCGGAAAGCAGAGGAGGAAAGACACCTGGAATCTACCTCCTGAACAAGCCGGTGCATGCACACGAGGGGGTACGGGACCAGCCCCCTTCCAGGCGTCTCCGCCAGGCGGGCTGGGAGATTCTATCATCTCTGGGAGATTCTATCTTCCGTGAAGGAATTCAGCAAAGTGGAGCATCTGAGCATGAGGGGGAGGAAAGGGATTGGGAAATCCAGGCAGGGGAATCCAGGAAGGAGATTGGATTGGATCCCCATCCAGGAGATCAGGAAACGAGGCCAAGGAGGGGAGGCTGGGCTTGCCACCGGCTATTCTGGAACACCGGCTTCCTGCGTGGCTGTGGCCTCCAGACTTCCAGGTTCTTCACCAGTTCTAGGTATGGACATTTTGAGAACCCAGTGATAGCACAGACCTTCTTGTCTCCAAACTGTTCATGCCTCTCTGCCACTTTCCGTGTCCTTCCAGTTTCTGGCACTCTCTCTGGCACATGATCTCTCTTTGTTGCTCTGTGTGTGGCTCTCTCTCTCTCCTGCAAAGTTTCGGAGGTCTTGAGGACCTCCTAAGCCTACATGAGCTGTAGCAATAGGAACTCTTAGCTTAAAGACATTGGCAGGGAGTTCTCTGCACACATGTTTGGAACAGAAAATAAGATTCAAGAGTGAAAAAAAAAAACTATGCTTTCCCCCCCCCCAAGTTTGGGAGGTTTTATTTAACTTCTCACCCATCACCAATTTCAGAAAGAGGTAATTCTCTAGGGCTTTGGGGTATGCTTTTGAAATGATGCAAACCTACACTATAGATTGTACATTTTGGGTCCCCCTGTTGGGATTGCCGCTAAAAAGAGTGAGGTTCCGTGTTAAGTGCCGTAAAAATATTTTTTAAAGATTAATGATCTGGGGTGCCTGGGTGGCTCAGTCGGTTAAGCGTCCGACTTTGGCTCAGGTCATGATCTCACAGTTCGTGGGTTTGAGCCCCGCGTCGGGCTCTGTGCTGACGGCTCGGAGCCTGGAACCTGCTTTGGATTCTGTGTCTCCCTCTCTCTGCCCCTCCCTCACTCGCACTCTGTCTTTCTCTCTCTCAAAAAATAAATAAAACATTAAAAAAATTTTTTAAAAGATGAATGTTCCTATCTCTCTCTGTATCCACAAGCGATCAGAAAGGGGGCTTTGTCAGTAATGTCCCCTTTTACGAATCTAATCGACAGCAAGGGAACATTTTCCTGCTACTAACAATAGAAACACCCAATAGTAAATCACTTCCTCTCAAGCAACTCGTGACCCAGAAGGGTGTGTTGGATCGCACTTTCTATGAACCACCCTGCGAACTGACAAGAGCCAATCTGGTAGCACCAGATACTCCATGAGCTCATTTTCTATTTTTAGTTTCATAGACGACTGGGTGGACTGTGATACACAAATAAATTATGGTCACAAAATTGCTTTGGGAGTTTAATTTGGGAACTTCAAAATAGCCAGCAATGATGTGCTGCTCAGATTATTTAGGCTCATATTTAAGAGAGAGATTTGGGGGCGCCTGGGTGGCGCAGTCGGTTAAGCGTCCGACTTCAGCCAGGTCACGATCTCGCGGTCCGTGAGTTCGAGCCCCGCGTCGGGCTCTGGGCTGATGGCTCAGAGCCTGGAGCCTGTTTCCGATTCTGTGTCTCCCTCTCTCTCTGCCCCTCCCCCGTTCATGCTCTGTCTCTCTCTGTCCCAAAAATAAATAAACGTTGAAAAAAAAAAAATTTAAAAAAAAAAAAAAAAAGAGAGATTTGAGGCAAGAACTGCCATTTGCTGGCCTTCTCCATTTCACTCCACAGTGCCCTTTTGCTGGGAAGCAGGTGTGCCCCTCTCTTCCGTCGGCCCGTTTTCCCTACCCTCCACCAGACAGCGTTCCTTCTTTGTTGCTAACAAGGAGGAAGAGAGAAAGTGGCTCTTGGGAAAGTAAACTCTATCCACAGAACAGCCATTTGCAGGCATGAAATCTCTTTAAAAGAAACTTCTGACCCTACCTAGTTGAAAATGATTCCTCAAATTAGGGTCTAAACCTAGGAAGGTATCTACTAGTTATAAAAATGATACAAGTCATACTGAAAGAGACCGAGAAGAATGGCCATCGTCTACACTCGCGTAGGGTCTCAGGTTTGACCCTCCCGTGGCTGGCAGGTTGGCCTGCCACAGTTTCATGAATGCACCAGACATAACACTGCGGGGTCAGAGAGAAGAGATGGTTTGTTACTCACAGCAAGAGCAGTAGCCAGAGGAGCAACACTTTTTGGTGTCAATTTCTCCAGAGCCAATTCCCCCAGGGGTTTGTAAAGAAGACTAGATGACATTGTACATGCAGTGGGTGGCATCGTAGGAGAAAACTCCGCACTGAAACATCCTTTATAACAGGCAGAAGCCTGCCTGCTCTTTGCTCTAGAGGGAGGAACTTTATCTCTATCTTCCAGTCCTGATGTTAATTAAGACCTGCAGGAACATAAGAGACCTGCGTAGAACTGTCTTCCAACAACGGTAACGCTGAATTAAAAATATGCATATAAATGAGATCAAGTCTATACAGCCGTGGTGTGAAAAGTGCACTTTAATTTACCCTCGTATCCTTGTTAGGACTACCTACCCCTAGAATCTATCAGAACAAGGTCGGCCCAAAGAAGGCCATCCAGCAGAGTCACTTAACACTCTAATTAAAGAGCCGCAAGCCGAAGGGAAACTGTACCAGAGATGAATCTGGTCGTATTTATCCAATGGATCCAATGAAAGCACCAAAACACCAGATTTCCAGAACCTACTCTGTAGTTGGTTTGATACCAGTATTCTATTGAAATGCCTGTCCGCCATGTTGTGTGGGAACACCCGCAGAGCCAAGAAAAGGGGTGAGCGATCCAGTCTTATACAAACAATTCATCCCCAGTCAAGAGACACCACGGTGGCGTGAGACCACTGAGAAAGTGAAACATTTCCGACAGTTGTGTCTGAATAGGGGTAGAAGGAACTTCGTGAAGTCTGGACAGGTCTCGCTCAGAGAGAACTGTGAGAAGCAACCCACTTTTTCACAGGCAAATTACAAACACACAGTGATATCCCAACTCCCAAAGGAAACGGCACTCGTTCTTGGTAGTAACTCTGCAGGATCGTTGGGGGTAGTAAATTCAAGAAGAGGAAAACAGTGGAGGGAAACTACTGGTCTTCCTAGCTGTGTCCAGTTTGAAAATGGCTTTCGCAAAGTTCTAATCGCCAAATACATTGAATTCTTTTTCTCTTTTTTCAGATCGACCACAGACCAGGGGTTCCCGCCTCCCTGACACCTTGTTCCTGGGGCGGCGTCTACTTAGTACTACATCTACAGGCCCCCTTAGGCCATTTATGCCATTAGAGGGCCCTGAGTCTAGTGACCAAAGACAGGGGAAATGGAGGAGACAATGAGGGTGGGGGTGGGGAGACAGCACCTTCAAAGCGGCGTCACTCACGGAAATTTCCCTGAGAAGAAGAGGGAACCCCCAGGCCTTTGACTCAGAAGCAAAAACAATGTGAGAATAGAGATGTGTCCCCTCGGCTGTGGGGCCTGCCTTTCCCCAAGCTGTCGGTCACATTGGAGGCTGGCCCAGGGCCCAGGTGTCTTGCTGAACGACACTGGAGGGACAGCAGGAAGAGTGGCAAACACCATCTCAGCGGGCTGGGTGGGAGCCGAACTAAGCACTGAGCCATGGGGCGAATTTCTGGCCCCCACCGGCAGTCTTGCCTGTGGCATGAAAGGGGAAGGGGCCATCTCCGAGGCTCTCCTATCTGCTTCCCCGAGCGGTGGCCCAAGTGCCTGGGCCAGCCTGGCTGCTCTCGGCGGTTGCCCCTTTGGTCAGTGTCCTTGCGGACATGGTAGTCATGGCTCAAAATCAGCTCATGTTTCCAACCACTGTGCCCCTTCCTAGAAAGAGCCGATGTCATCACGTGCCCGTCGATTGTTGGTAGTGATTCTGCACAGCACATCGTCTTTTATGGGGACTTTAGATAGTAAATGGAACTCAGGTATCTGTGTGTTACAGGAATGGAAAAGCACTGTCCTCAAACTGTTCTTTCTCCCGATTTGGCCTCCTCTGGGAACTGATGGGAAGTACTCCGTGCTGAGCTGCCAAGGCCAAGTCCAGGAGATTTTTGTCAGGGGAGAAGGCCGGGGAGCCTGGAAATGGAGGCGCAGCACGGAGTCTGGCTGCACTGACCGACCCTCAGGAGCCGGAAGGCTTTGTCCTCAGGAGGGAGGGAGAACCCGAACGTGGCCGAGGACCTGCTCCCACCACAGTTTCCCACTCCCCGCCCCTCAGCTCAGGGGCTCAGCTGGCTTTACATGCAGCTCCTGGCTTTCGCTCCGGCGGGGCACCGGAGAGCAACCCCCCGCAAGGGGCAGGAAAGCCTAATGGTTGAGGGGCGTAAAGTCAGACAGCAGCCCTCCGGTAAACATGTGACCTCCGGTAAACTGTTCAACGTGCCTTTTATTTTCTCTTCTGTAAAATGAGGATAATGCAACCTATCTCATAAGATGAATATCAGGGCCGGGCACCCAGGGGGCTCAGTCAGTTAAGCATATGACTTCGGCTCCGGTCATGATCTCACGGCTCATGGGTTCGAGCCCCGCGCCGGGCTCTGTGCTGACAGCTCGGAACCTGGAGCCTGCTTCCGATTCTGTGTCTCTCTCTCTGCCCCTCCCCTACTTGTGCTCTCTCTCTCTTTCTCAAAAATAAATAAATATTAAAAGTTTTTTAATGAAAAAAGCTAAATATCAGGACTGAGATAAGGCATGTAAGTGCTTAGCACAGTGATAAATAAACAGATTTCTCAATGCTCGGGTGAGTACTGAACTAGAAGCTGGATACTTTGGAGTCATTCCCCTTAGTGCTGGGCTGTAATTCCTCTCCAGCAGAAGACAGAATGAGAAATAGTTTATGCTGTGACAGCATAAACATGGCTGGCTGAGCTCAGTAAGGTCAAGCTCGTCTACACAAGAATGATCCAATGGGCCAGCTGGTGCTCAAGCTAGGAGTTTGGGGGGTAAAAAAAAAAAAAAACACGTAAGGTCTGCTCCTTCAAATTCTGATGAAATTGGTCAGAACTTTTTAAAGCTTCCCAGGTGATCCAAATGCACATTCAGGCCTAAGAACCACTCTCCCAGCCAGGAGAGAAACAGTTGAGTTTTCTTGAAGAATCTTGTATCATATGTATTCAGTGAGCAAACACGTATTGATCTCTTTGATGGGCCAAGTTCAGGAGCGGGTGCCTGATTTCTAAGACTCAGTCCCAATCTCAAGGATCCTAGAGTCTAACGGAAGAGACAAAGAGGTGAATAGACAGTAATAATACCGTGGGTACACTCTGTGATGGGGTAAATACTAGAAGCTCTGGACATACTTAGGAGGAGATCTAAACCAGCCAGCCCATCACTCAGGCTGGCCTAATGGAAACCCTGCAAATTCAGTATTTTTCCGTTTATAGGGTCCACGGCATTCTAACAATAATTGGAATATCTGATTGATTTCTAATTTTCTTGAGACTTTCTATCAGATGGAGAAAAGGGCATTTTAGTTAAATGCAAAGCGCATAGCCTGAGAGAGGGTTGGCATGGAGTCCAGACAGGACCAAATACACAGAGTTCATCGGTTTCCTTCCCGGCCCAGGAGTGTTTTCCAGCAACTCTGCTTCCATCAGGAGAGAGCCAGGATCAGATGCCCGAAAACACCTCGAAAACGAAAAGCCAGATGGAAGTGCTTGGTACCCCTGTCCACAGAACACCTCACAGAGTCAAGTGATCATTTTAACATGTTTTGCAATGAAATGTGCATGCAGAGTTGTAAGCAGCTCCATTTATTTGAGTAAATAGCTTGTAAATAAATCATTGGTAAACATTACAAAATTAAATACATTTTCGAAAGCTTGCCAGTATACATAAAATTCACAAACATAGTTCTTTTAAAAAATAAAATATGTTCAGAGCACCCTTGATAGAAAATGTTTAACCCTTGTCCTCGGACAGGGCCACCTAGAGACGTCTTACAGTAAGTGGGGTTTCTGTGGGGAGGCAGTGGAGGCCTCCTGGGGGGAAGGAAGAGTTTCTACTCTGACCTTTTACCCAGCCCACATCCATCTGAATGTTGACCCTTCTCCAGGGAGCTGATATATAACAGAGAGGGGCAGGGCTGGTGCCCCATGCCTAGCTCCAAGCAAGGAGCCCGGGGTGCATGATTAGGGCCCGGAGCCGGAATCCTCACCACATGCCAACGAGACAACCAAAAACACAATCTCCACCCCCCTTCCACACGAGCAAATGCCCCTGGATCAACTCTCTTGAGAGAAGGTGAGGCTTTCTCACCTCTACGGTGTTCAACACTCAGTTCGCCTGCTCTGGTCTAATGCTGTCCAGGGACGGAAGGGACCAGATCTACTTCTAGGGAGGACGATACCCAATTTGCTAAGTTTCCTTACGACCTGCTTTCGTGGGGAGAGAATAATACACAGTATTTGGTTGAAAGCAGAGAATTAATTGCTACACGGTGCTTCCTTTTCCCACTGCAAAACACCACTCAGCATGGGCATTTCTCTAGACATCTGAATAGTTCTTCAAATTAAGGGTTCATAAAACTTTAAAAGACCACAAACGAGGCAATAAGGACGTGACCTGGCAAAGCATCCCAAATAATGAAATAATATAAAGTCCATGAATTAAGCCCTTGACCAACTCGACTTTTTGTGGCGTAGCTCATGAAAATAACGGATACACTGACTTCGTTCACTTTGGTGCATAAAGTGAATGTTGAAGGTCAGCAGCAGGTCACGCGAAGACGGTCTTGTGACCTCTTGAACACACAGGTACTGTGACCTCCAGTGAAAGGAAAACCACAAGTTTATTCCATCGGTGTGAAATAAAACTCACATCTACATTTTAACTTAGTCGTGTGGAGATATATACAAGAAATTCGACATCTGAGACAGTTGTACAACTTAGGAAAAAGTATTACCAAACTAGCTGTAAGAAAACCATCATCCCTGTATAGTTACGTCCTAAACCTCTGATTTCTCAAAGAAAACGGTGCCTGGCCCAGCCCATTCTTCCATGTCTGCCTGGTTTGATATCCCTGGTTGGGCTGAAACCAGAGTCGTGATATCCTTGCTATTAAAATATTACACTAGCAAAACCTTTTAAAACAAAAAAAGAACACTCTTGAATAAATGTCTAATAGACACCCCCTCCCCCAAAAAAAAGGTTCTCATCAGGGCAACTAGTCTTTAATAAATGTCTTCATGAAGCCCAAATCCCAGGACCCCTTCTTCGTCTCTGGGACGGTCCACCCTGTGCTAGAATTATACAGTCTTCTTCTGCGGAGGACTCAGTTTTCTCATGCCTCTTATCCGACAGAGCAGCTCCTGGATAAATTCCTAAAAGAGAGCAGAAGAAGTTAATCTGGCAGGCTTGCTCTACCAAAATGTGGGGTTCAAATCTGCTTGAAGTCATTGAGGTCAACTGCAGTTAACTGTAGGTGATGAGTCTGGTTGGATGGGCTAACCCTCGCTGGTTCGCTACAGGACATTTTTTTTTTCCAACGTTTATTTTTGGGGACAGAGAGAGACAGAGCATGAACGGGGGAGGGGCAGAGAGAGAGGGAGACACAGAATCGGAAACAGGCTCCAGGCTCTGAGCCATCAGCCCAGAGCCCGACGCGGGGCTCGAACTCACGGACCGCGAGATCGTGACCTGGCTGAAGTCAGATGCTTAACCGACTGCGCCACCCAGGCGCCCCTGCTACAGGACATTTTTAAACCAATGAAGCATAATTAAACCTCACATCGTGATGCCTTCTCGCTGCTGCTCTCTTTGGGGGAGAAAAACACAGGCTGCTCTCAGTCACCGACATTATTGATTTGGCCTCCAAAGGCACATGTGGTTTAGATCAGCTTTCTCAACCTTGAATCAACCTTTACTATGAGCATACGAATCACCCAGAGAGCTTGTGGGTTCTGACTTAGTAGGCCCAGGTTGGGGTCTGAAAGTCTGTATCTCTCACTGGCTGCCAGCTGATGCCAGTGTCAGTCTCTGGACCACCCCCGGAACAGCAAGGCTTGAACAGCGGTTCTCGAATGTAAGTCCTCATCAGAATCACCAGGGGACTTATTAAACCACAGAGTGCTGGGCCCAAGAATTTCTGACTCAGTAGTTCTGGGTGGGGGGTGAGAATGTGCATCTCTGACAGGCTCCCAGGTAACCTGCTGCTGGTTCCACACTGAGAACCACTGATCTACATCTCAGAAAGAAGAGTCTTTTGACTTTTTTGACTACAGATCAGTTTTCTTCGAAAGCCACACACATTTTATATTTACAATCCAGTACATACAGACACATACCTGAAATAAAAATCTAAAGAACAAATACTTAATGTACATAATACACTCTATATTTTCTATTCTTTTTTTTAAACATTTTTTTTAATGTTTACTTGTTATTTTGAGAGAGAGAGAGACCAGGCTGCGAACTGTCGGCACAGGGCTCGACACGGGGCTCGAACTCACATAACGTGAGATCACACAGGGCTCGAACTCACATACCGTGAGATCACGCAGGGCTCGAACTCACATACCGTGAGATCGTGACCTGAGCCGAAGTCGGACGCTTAACTGACCGAGCCACCCAGTCGCCCCTTTTCTATTCTATTCTAATTTCATTTAAAAGCCCATTTAAAAGTCATAGATGGACACCCAAAGATCAAAGAACAATGTAGAACAGTTCCCACTTGAGGCCTTCAGGAATCTTTCATTGTTGCCTTATGACTTAAAATTTTTGGCTACTCCAAAAATCCCATTTATTAGGTAATAATTACCTTGTCTTTCCATTTTATATTTGTCACAGAAGAAGCGGACAGCCAAACTTTCTGACCAGCCAGTAGCAGTCAGTGAATGACAGAACCGAGTACGTTGGGAATTTACCAAGAGAAAAACCACTGAGAAATCTTCCTCTCCACTTGGCCTTGTGAGGAACCACTCTTAAATTCTCCTACCAACCACAACGCTTAGTCACGGCCTCCCAGGCCAAATGATCTCTGCAACCACTCTCCAGCTCTAAAACACAAGAAGCTTAAACATTTAGGATTTTGTTAGCCACCAAATTTCTTTTTTTTTTTTTTTTTTGGTAATGTTTTTGCTATTATAAAGTTATATGATTTTCCTAAACAACTTAGAGAATATAAGCCAGCAACAATTACTCCTCAGAATGAACCACTAATATATTTTCTCCTATGAAAACTGTGTTTTACCTAATTGAGATCACACCGTATAAATATGTCCTTTTATTCAATTTAGCATTATGTCATTATGTCAGCTTTCTCCCACAACATTAGTCTTCCTAACAATTGACTTCAGTGGTTATATGATCCTTTATTATATGGATATTCTACACTCCGCTTAATTTCTCCATCACTGGATGTTTGGTTGGTCCCTGACTTTCCAGAATTATAAACAAAGCCACAACTAACATCTCGGTGCCTGAATCTGCAATTTAGATTATCCTCTTTGGAGAGCTACCCAGAAAGGGGTCAAAGGATAAAAACATTTTCATCCCTGCCACTTCTGACCTTGGGCAGAATGGAACACATAAGAAGTAAAATGAGGCCCTATTTTAACTTTGCGAGCACTATTGTATCTAATCTAAAGAGTTTTCTAAAATAATGCCGAGTTTTGGGGGCGCCTGGGTGGCTCAGTCGGTTAAGCGTCCGACTTCAACTCAGGTCATGATCTCACAGTCCGTGAGTTCAAGCCCTGCGTCGGGCTCTGTGCTGACAGCTCAGAGCCTGGAGCCTGCTTCGGATTCTGTGTCTCCCTCTCTCTCTGCCCCTCCCCTGCTCATGCTCTGTCTCTCTCTGTCTCAAAAATAAATAAAAACATTTTAAAAATTTAAAAAAAATAATGCCAAGTTTTCACACTTATTTTCAATTTTCATTTTGTTAATTAAGTGCACATCTATTTCGCCCCCTGCTATGTGGTTTAGACAGTGTAATGTGAAACACACAGTTTCAGTTTCATTGTTTTTGGGAAGTGTTACTCAAATGACTGCTGTATGAACTTTAACATTTCAGTGTAGATTTCCTTTTTCTTTTTCTTTTATTGCCAAGGTCAGAATTACAAATCCTATCATTTATCCTACACTATTTCTATAACATATTTTTCATAAAGTTCATTATAAAAATAAAGATTAAATATCATAAGGAATAATATACCCTAAGCTACCGACCTTTCTTCTTCAAGACAAAAGCAATTTGGTAATTTAAATCACATTCAGATTTTCTCAAAAAATCTATCATGATGTGCAGTAATCTTACTGATTAAAAATTTCAACAAATAATTTGTATTTATAATATATTAACATCAACAAATCTCTGAAATTTTATACTAGTGTAATTTACGCCTGTAACCTAATAGACTGTATTATACATATTTCTAAAGTGTTCGTTAAATTTGCATAATGAGGTGCTCATTAAGTTAAAAAAAGGTGCTCATTAAGTTAAAAAAAACAGCAAGACCAATATTTATTCTCCATACAGAAACCTGCACTGAAGGATTTTACTGATTACAGATAATTCTCAAAGAAGATTCAAGAATCTGTAATCAAAAATACTTGGATGTCTCTTGTTCGTATTACTGAAAAACTCTCTGCGTAAGTAACAATATATCTCATTTACTTCCGAAACAGATCACTCAGACTTGGGTTGGGGACACTAATTTAGTCAGAGAAAGGCTGCCCATTGAGGGAATGATATCTGATGCGAGATCTAAATTAATAGAGAGGCCAGCTCAGGGGAAGTCTGGGGGCCTGGGTCATCACACATGTGCAAAGGCCCTGCAGAGAAACAAGCAAGGGAGTGGGTGTTCCTGGTATGGAAAGGCCAAGATGAGTGGGGTGCTAGGGTCAGCTTGCCAGGGCCTTACTGGCCGTGTAAGGTGTTGAGAGAATATTCTTGATGCAATGGAAAGCCACTGGAGACTTTCAAGTAGGGAAGCAACATCATCTGATTTCGGTTTTTAAAAGATCCCTTTGACTGCCACATGGAGAGTGGATTTTATAAAGATAAGAATGCAAGACGGGGCGCCTGGGTGGCTCAGTCAGTTGGGCATCCGACTGCAGCTCAGGTCATGATCTCATGGTTTGTGAGTTCAAGCCCTGCATCGGGCTCTGTGCTGACAGCTCGGAGCCTGGAGCCTGCTTCAGATTCTGAGTCTCCCTCTCTCTCTGCCCCTCCCCATTCATGCTCTGTCTCTCTCTCCTTCAGATATAAATAAACATTTAAAACATTAAAAAAAAAAAAAAAAAAGAATGAAAGAGAGGCCAGTTTGGACCTGTTACAGAGATCCAGGCTAGGGATGCCAGGGCCTTAAAGTTTATGGAAATCGAAATGGAAATTAAGTGGATCCATTCCAGAAGCAGAGCCAAAAGACCTTGCTAGACTGAATGTGGGGCCCCAGTAAAACAGGAAGGAGACAGGGAAAAGGGGGATGAAGGCCTCCGACCCTCATCAACTGGAAGATAGGTGGTGCCATTATGCTGAGATGAGGGATAACTGGAGGGGGGAAAAAAGCAGGTTTACAGACCTGCGGTGCCCCTTACATACGTGAGGGGGATCTTAGGAAGACAGATAAACATGACTTGGCGTCTCAGCTCCCGGCTGACGACATAAGCAACAGGCATCACTAGCATTTAAATCGGTGGCTTGCAACTAAAAAACACCCCCCCCCCCCCACAAAACCACATGTGATCCACACAGTTAGAGGAACCTCGTCCCCAGAGACACAGGACCAAAATAAAAGTGTCTTGAAAAAAATATAACTCTTACTATATGTGATTCCCCTTGATACTTTATTTTGAAAAAAATAAAGGTCAAGACCAGCTCATGGGTTACCGCCCACAGTTTATAAACACAATGATCTAGACTAAAGTTGATTGCTGCAGTAGCCCCCAACCACATATACAAGTGGTATAAATATAAATAATATAAATATAGATATTTATAGTATATTTATATGCAAACTATATTTCTATATTCTATAATAGAAATGATATAGTGTAGTTATTTAAATGTAAATGAATGGAAATAAATACACCTTAAAATTCTGTTCCTTATTCACACTATGGTCCCATTTCAAATAGTCAGTAGCCAGATGTGGCCAGTGGCCACCATACTGGTCATTGGGCCTATAGAATATTTGTCATCTCAGAAAATTCTGTTGGACATCACAGGTGACAACACTTTGAATCACAAAGCTTGATGAGATAAACGTAGAGGAAAGCGTAAACAATAAAAGGCGGCTGAAGACCAAGGCCAGAGGCCCCCTAACAAGTGAGTTCTCGGGGAAGTTTTGGGACCAGCAAAGGAGACTGAAAAGGAGAAACCAATGAGAAGGCGGGAAAACCCAAGAATATGCTGTTCAGCAGTCAAGAAAAGAACACTTTTCTAGAAAGAAGAGACATTCAATCAAGCCAAGTGCCAATGAGAGGTTAAGAAAGTCAAGACAGATTCAAAGCCAGGGTTGGCAAGAAAGGGACCATTGTGTTCTGGCTGGGAGAAGTTTCAGTAGAATGGCTGGGGACGGAAACTCCTGCCACTAAAAGGTTCACAATGACTTTCTTTGGATAAACAGCTTTATTAAGGTATAATTGGCAGGCCATAAACTGCAGACGACCAGCACAAGTCCACCATCTGTGCAGTCAACATAATGGACACATTCAATTCCTCCACGAGTTTCCTTTTGCTCCTTTGCAATCACTCTCTCCTCCCCCTGTTCCTCTCATTCCCGGGGAATACGCTGTCACTATTAGATTAATTTGCATTTTCTAGAGTTTTATACAGCTTTGCGCAGTGGCAGTATTGTAGCCAATGAGGTTTATCCGAGGCGCGATTATTGCTAATTGAAAACTCTAGAGTTTTATACAAAAGGAACCATGACACTATGTACTTTTTAGTCTTCTACTTTTTTGGTTTCTTTCATTCAACATAATTATTTTGAGATTCAGCCACACTGTTGGATTTATTAATAACTCATTTCCTTCTTTCTTTATTTTTTTAAGCACTGGGTAGCATTTTGTTGTATAGGAATACCACGGTTTATTTATCCATTCAGCGGTTGATGGGAATTTGGGTTGTTTTTAGTATGGGGCTATAATAAACAAAGTTGCTTAAAACATTCATATAAAAGTCTTTGTATGGAATATACTTCCATTTCTTTGGGGTAAATACCTAAGACTGGAATGGCTGAATTGCTGATCTATTTGTTTGTTTTATTATGTCTCTGTCTGGTTTTAGTAGCAGAGTATTGCTTACCTCATAGAATGAGGTGGGGAAGTATTCCTTCCTTTTCAAGTTTCGAAAAGAGTTTGTACAGATTTGGCATAATTTCTTCCGTAAATGTCTGATCAAAATTCCCCTGTGAAGTCAGTTGGGAGTTTTTTGTTTTGTTTATGCCAATACCGCACTGTCTTCTAAGGATAGGTTTATAAGTTCTAAAATCAGGTAATGTTAGTCTGCCACCTTTGATGATCTTTTAAAATAAAATTGTTTTGACTGTTCTAGGTCTTTTAAATTTCCTTAAGAATTTTAGAATCAACTTGTAAATTTCTACCAAAAAAAACCAAAACCAAAACCAAAACCAAACTCCTGCTGGGGTTTTGGTTGAGACTGCATTCAATCTATAAATCAATTTGTGAACATCAACAATGCCTGTTCTCAGCAACGTTTTATAGTTCTCTGTGTACAGATACTGCACATTTTTTGTCAGATATATTTCTTTTTTTTTTTTTTTTTTTTTAATTTTTTTTTTTTTTCAATGTTTATTTATTTTTGGGACAGAGAGAGACAGAGCATGAACGGGGGAGGGGCAGAGAGAGGGGGAGACACAGAATCGGAAACAGGCTCCAGGCTCTGAGCCATCAGCCCAGAGCCCGACGCGGGGCTCGAACTCACGGACCGCGAGATCGTGACCTGGCTGAAGTCGGACGCTTAACCGACTGCGCCACCCAGGCGCCCCTGTCAGATATATTTCTAAGTGTTTAATATTGTTGATATTTTTATAAGGGGTATAGTTTTATTTCAATTTCCAATTGTTACCAGCCATAGATTTTCATATATTTACCTCATATCCCGCAAGCTTGTTGAACTCACTTGTTAGTTACAGCAGCTTTTTGCAGACTTTTACCTTTTGCAGATGTTCTTTATAGAGCTTAAGAATTTCCCTTCTATTCCTAGTTTGCTGAGAGGTTTTTTTTTTTGTTTTTTTTTTGTTTTTTTTTTACCAGGAATAGAGATTAGATTTTGCCAAATGCTTTTTCTGCATCAGTTGACATAATTATAGAAAGGGCCTTTTCCTCCTGGTTTCTTAACATGGTGACTTACCCTGATTGATTTTTGATGTGTGTGTGTGTGTGTCTAGATATAGATATAGATATAGATATAGATATAGATATAGATATAGATATAGATATAGATATAGATATAGATATAGATATAGATAGATATAGATATAGATATAGGTATAGGTATAGATATAGACATATAATGTTGAATTCAATTGACAAAATTTTCTTTAGAAATTTTGCAGCTATGCTCATGTGGAATACTTGCCTACATTTCGTATTATGTCTTTGGTTTTAGTAGCAGAGTACTGCTTGCCCTGTATAATGAGTTGAGAAGTATTCTTCCTTTTCAAGTTTTGGAAAGAGTTTTTACAGAGTTGGTATAATTTCTTCCATAAATGTCTGATGAAAATTCCCCTGTGAAGCCACCTGGGTCTGGAGTTTTTTGTTTTGTTTTGCTTTGCTTTGTATGTATTGGTGGGTTATGTCTTTACAGACATTTGTCTATTTCATGTAAGTTGCTGAATTTATTGGCATGAGGTTCATAACATTTGTAGACTCTAGAGTGATGTCACCTCTCTCATTCTTGATATTGGTAATTTGTCTCCTATCTTTATTTCCACTTAGACTAGAAGATTATCAATTGTATTGCTCTTTTCTGAGAATAAGCTTTTGCTTCAATGATTTTCTTTATTGATTTTCTGGCTTATATTTCACTGATTTCTGCTTTCGTCTTCATTATTTCCTTTCTTCACCTTATTTTGAGTTGAATTTGCTCTTCGCTTCCTAGTTCCTAAGGTAAACTCTAAAGTCATTTATTGGAAAGCTTCCCTAATACAGACATTTCGTATCCTATGCTCACCTCTAAGCACTGCTTTGGCTGCATCTCACAGGTTTTTGATATGATTGGTTTTCACTTCCTTCATTTCAAAATAGTTTCTAATTTCATATGTGATTCCTCCTTTGGCCCAGGAGTTATTTAGAAATATATCATTTAGTTTCCAAATATCTGGGGATTTTTCAGACAACTTTCTGTTACCAATTTCTAATTTCATTATATTATTTAAAGAATGTACTTCGTATAACTTGAATCTCTTAAAATTTGAGACCTGCTTTATGGCCCAGGATGCGTCTGTGGTGGTGAATGTTCTGTGTGCATTTATGAAGAAGAAGGCTAACTTCAAGCAGGCCTCTTACCACACGACTTATACACATACAGAACATGCCGATAAAAAGGATGAACAAAGTGGTTCCCCAGATGCAATATTTCCACAAGAAAACGATTCTGTAACCACAAAGGACATGCTCTTTTGTGACACTCAAAAAAGGGCATTCCTGACTCCTTTTTGACCTTTTCATCCCCCGCTAAAAGGATGGACAGAAAGTCCCTGGTGGATGTGGGTTCTGCACTAGGTCTGGCATGGGCTGGGCTCAATCTAAAGAAAAGGAAGGGAATGAACAGTTATTGGAGGCCTTCTCTGTGTAGCCTATTGCCTAGTAGATTTTACTATGTTGAATCTAATGTAGTAAGTTTTATCATTTCCATTTTATAGATGGGGAAATTGGATGTTCTAGTTCATTCTAAGTACTTGTCCAAGCTCACAAAGAAAATATTTGAACCCAGGTCTCTTGAAGCCAATTGAGCTCAATACAGAGGCACCAAGTCCCCACCACGTGCCAGACTCTACCCTCCGTGCTGGGGCGCAGAGAAATGGAGAGGCTCTGCCTGACAGGGGCCCCCAGGCCAGCGAGGCAAGCAGACATGGAAATAGGCTCTGTCAACGTGAGACATCGCTAAGTGTGCACGCAGGGTCTCCTGGAGGGCAGATGGTCAGCGCACGCTGCCCTTGCCCAGTCCAGGCCTGGGACCGCTCTTGCCTCTCCCAGTGGACGACAGGCTGAAAGAAGGTCATAATTCCAAGACACTTTGAAAGATGAGAAGCCCTGTGTCAATACAAGGAATCTAGAATCCAGAATCAGTGCTCTGGAGCCATGGCCCGGCTTCCTCTCCGTCCTTCTCCTCTCCCTCCCCCTCACTCCTTAAAGGAACACCGTTCATTAGCCAAACACCTCTCTACCAGTTTTTAAGACCTGGTCATTCTGGTTTTCTAATGTGGGAAACAGGATTTCAGCTAACCGCCAGAAGTTTTAAAAGGCAAACAGACATTGCCCTGACCCATCATTCGAGACAAGTGGCATCTGTTTTTTAGGCTACCTCAGCAGCTTTGGTCCAAATGCTCTTCAAAATGCTCCCTGACATCCTGAGTCTTCGACCTGAGAGCATCCCCCGGCGGCAGGGCTCCTGTGGGCTGCTGAGGGCCAGGCCCTGAACTGCAGCTGGACGAACTGCGTCACACACTGGCCTCTAACAAGAGGCTGGGGCCCTGTGTCCCCAGGGCCGTGAATGCCTTGGTGACGCAAGGAGCAAGGAAAGAGAAGAGAAACAAAGATCTTGGATTACAGACACAGGAGGGTCCTTTGAAACAAATACTAAAAAGATCTCAGATGGGTCCCTTCCTATAGAGAGAGAGTTGCCCTCTGCACACACAGCAGGAAGCAGGGTGGCCACGTGGTTAAGAGGGGGACTCTGTAACGGAGTGGGGGAGGACGGGGGCTGGGTTCAAATCCTTGTGCACCACCGCAGGGCTAACTATTTTCTCTGTGGCTCAGTTTTCCTCACGGCAAACTGAGAGCGACAATAATAAAATGCCCCCTCAAGGTTGGTGGAAGTATTTAAGGATTTGATGAATGAACAGAGGTGAGACGGGAAGGCGCTTGGACCACAGGCAGCAAGGCCGCAAGTGCTGTGACAAAATCCACGCTGGCCTCCCTCATCCCGCCTGGTCTGGGGTCTCAGTTCCCACAGCACCTGCCTCGGGGACCCCTGCCCTTGACTGTGCACACGCACACACTCAGGCACACACTCAGGCACATACACAGAGAGGCACGTACTCACGCGCGCGCACACACACACACACACACACACACAGCAGCAAACACGCCGCCTCCCACCCTCCTTGAGCTCCTCCCTCTCCTAACTCCTCTGGATCTTTGAACAGGGCCTCTGTCCCGCTGCAGGCGCAATCCTTACCCTCCCTCCACCTAACTCTCCTCCTTTAAAACAATGCAAAGTTTTGTCTCTTAATAAACACCTTTCTAAGTGACCCTGGGCCCCTCCCCCCACCTCAGTCCTGGGCACCACTTTTGTATCTGAGAATGCCCTGCGTTCACCTCCTTAGTCACGAACTCACCTGGGGACGACTCTTTCCCACAGTGTGCACCTCTTACTTCGTTTAGCATAGTGCCAGGCTCTCCCGGGCACTGAAGGCCTGGCTGGGGTTCAGACACAACTCTTCTTTACTGGGCACCTTTTATGTGACAAGCACTCTGGGCAGTTTCATGTACCGTCTCACTTAATCATTATAAGCGTCTGATGACATAGGCTCAGAGAGGTGGAGAGGCTTTCCCCAGGTCACACAGCTACTGAGTGGTCAGACCAGGATTCAAACCCTACATTTAAATAAAGCCATGAGAAACCCGGACTCAGCTCCTGGGAACAGGTGGTACAATTCCCTCACTCCGTACCATGGTGCCCAGGGTGGGGCGGCGGTGGGGGTTGGGGGGGGATCTTTTTTTATTAAGCAACCAGCATAGGTAATTTTAGTCTGATTCCAAACTAAACTAGAATGACTTGAAGTGTGTGTGTGACAGACACAGCAATCTTTTAATTTTTACATATGGGGGAAGGGCTGACCAGGTATGTAAAGGACTGTGTTTCCCAGGTAAGCTCTGGTTCCCCCAGACCATGAACCTTCCCTCCCTTCTGATCATAGCCTCTTCCCAGCACATAAATAGCTCAAAAGCCCTAAATAGCTGCCTTCTCTCATAGCTAACTTATAAATTAGAAAGGAACGAAAAGAGGAGGAGGAGGGGGGAGCTAAAGGGGGAGAAAGAGAGAAGGAGAAAAGGGAGAGGAGAGGGAAGCTAGAGTGTTGACCTTTCTGCCCACTGAAATCCAGACTCTGTCCGGCCAGCGCTCCTCACGGCCATATGCCCTGACCAAGGTCTCTTCGTTTGACAATGCTAAGGACAACTTTCCTTCCTTCCTTCTTTACTCCCTTCCTTCCTTATTTTCTTTCTTTCTTTTTCTCTTTCTTTCTTTCTCTTTCCTCTCTCACTCTTTCTTTCCTTTTCTTTCTTTTTCTTTCTCTCTCTTTCCTTCCTTCCTTCCTTCCTTCCTTCCTTCCTTCCTTCCTTCCCTCCTTTCTGCTTGCTTTTGGTTATCAACTTTATTGAGAAATAACTTATGAACAATAAATGTGAAAGAGTTCTTGGACCCACTTCCAATGTGTGTGTGTGTGTGTGTGTGTGTGTGTGCACATGCATGTGAAGACTTCCCCACATCAACAAGCAATTCTGACACCAGCAGGGTGTCCAAGAACTCAACTCAACTGTGACACTATCTACCTGGTGACAAAAGTTTCAGTCCCACAGATGCCACTTCAGATGCCAATCCCAAGTCCAGGTTGTTACCTGTGCTTCTGACAAACTGGCTATAAATCAGGGGTTCCCATGACCCCTTCCTTGGATTTGATTAATGTGTTAGAACTGTTCACAGAACTCAGGAAAGCCCATTTACTCACTAGATTACCAATATATTATAGGATACGAATCAACAGCCAGATAAAGAAATCCATAGGGTAAGGTCATGAGCAACGGCACTTCTGTCCTCGTGGAGCCTGGAGCCCAGCACAGTAGCACAGGGAAGCATCTCCAAACCCTGTCCTTGCAAAGTTTTTAGGCAGGCTTCATCACTAGGCATGAATGATAAATGCACTGGCCATTGGTTCAACCTCCAGCCTCTCTTCCATCCCGGAAACCAGGGAGTAGAATTGAAAGTTCCAGCCTCACGGGCATGGTTGGTTCCTCCAGCAACCAGCCCCCATCCTTAGGTGCTTTGCAAAAATCTCCTCATCCACATAAACCCAGTTATGGTAGAAAGGGGCTTGTTAGGGGCGCCTGGGTGGCGCAGTCGGTTAAGCGTCCGGCTTCAGCCAGGTCACGATCTCGCGGTCCGTGAGTTCGAGCCCCGCGTCAGGCTCTGAGCTGATGGCTCGGAGCCTGGAGCCTGTTTCCGATTCTGTGCCTCCCTCTCTCTCTGCCCCTCCCCCGTTCATGCTCTGTCTCTCTCTGTCCCAAAAATAAATAAACGTTGAAAAAAAAATTAAAAAAAAAAAAAAAAAAAAAAAAAAAGAAAGGGGCTTGTTATAAATAACAAGACACCCATTTCACCTTTGTGGCTCTGACGCTTTTCAGGAACTGAGGACAAGAGCCCAACCAAGTATTATAGCAGAAGATGTCCCCATTGCTTTATGGCTCGGGAAATTCTGAGGGTTTGGGGACCTGAGTCAGGAACTGTAAATAAGCAATATGTTTTGGTCATCTGAATGACCAAATATATATCTGTCTTACAAGTCACAATACTATAAAATTATACCTATTTAAAGGTCAGATCAGGGCGCCCACGTGGCTCAGTCGTTTAAGCATCTGACTCTTGATTTGGGCTCAGGTCATGATTTCACAGCTCATGAGTTCGAGCCCTGTGTTGGGCTCTGCGCTGACAGCATGGAGCCTGCTTGAGATTCTCTCTCCAACTCTCTTTGCCCCTCCCCCACTCACTCTAGCACTCTCCCTCTCAAAATAAACATTAAATAAATAGATAGATATAGATAGATAGATAGATAGATAGATAGATAACAGATCACTGCCATTACTCTAAAATTTCTCATCTCCCTCTATAGCTCATCCCCCCTCCGCCCAAGCCCTATTTTCTATCTACAGTTTGCATTTTATGTAACTGGAATATTAATTATGTACCCTTTTTGCCTGGTTTGTTTCACTCAACATAATGTTTCTGATTCACTCATAGTGTTGTGTGTATCAGTCGTTCAGTCTTTTATATTGTTGACTAGTACTCCATTGCATGGATGTAACACAATGTGTTCGTCCATTCACCTGCTGATGGGTATTCCGGTTTGTTTCAAGTCTTTGACCATGGTGAGTAAAGCTACTACGAATATACACGTACAAGTATTTGTGGGGTCATATTTTTTTCTTTCCTTTGGGCAAATGTTAGCAGTACCATGGCAGAGGTGTATAATGCACATTTAACTTTTTAGGAACACCCAAACAGTTTTTGAAAGTGGTTGTACCATTTCACACTCCTGCCGGCAGGAGTACAAGAGTTCTATTTGTTTCACAGCCTCGCTAACACCTCGTGTTCTCAGTCTCTTCAGTTTTTAGCCGTTCTAGTGAGTGTGGAGTGATAAGATTCTCCTTTTTCTCTTCTCTTTTCTTTTCCTTTCCTTTTCTCTTCTTTTCTCTTTTCTCTTCTTTTCCTTTTCTTTCCTTTCCTTTCCCTTTTCTCTTCTCTTTTCCTTTCCCTTTTCTCTTCTTTTCCTTTCCTTTCCTTTCCTTTCCCTTTTCTCTTCTCTTTTCTTTTCCTTTCCTTTCCTTTCCTTTGCTCTTCTTTTCTCTTCTTTCCTTTCCTTTTCTTTAGGGGCTTGCCCTCTCTCCTCCACATTGTCTTAGCAAGTCTTTGACTTTCTCCCCTCGCTCCCCTTTGCTGGCCACCTACTTCCACCCCGTGACCTGCAGATGGGACGCTGGTATTCTCCAAAGCTTGGGTCCCAGCCTCCTCAAGGCATGATCTCTCTTGGCCAGCCATTTCCCTCATATTCTCAGATCTCCTCTCTGCCTTTACCCCTGAGATCCAGGCCTGCATTTCCTGTGGCCCCCAGATGTCACCACAGGGACGTCACATGGGCACATCCATCTCAAAATGACCAAAAGTAAACATACTGTTACCTATCCCTTCCTCAAACCTGTCCCTCACCCTGAGGAGTTCACAGTTTCCATTATTGTGTCCTGAACAAACCACCATATAGATCTTACATTTGCCTCCGAATTAATCTATAAGCTTAATGAAATTCTGAGAAAAATATCAATATTCAAGAATAGTTAAGACAGTTTGAATAAGAAGATTATGGGGTCGCCAGGCCCTTGCTACGAACTGATTGTAACACAAATGTCACAGTGTGCAGTGATAGACAAAGAGCCAGAAGTCAGTCCCACGTATTAGAAAAATTTGATATACAAGCTGATTACATATCCATCGGGGTAAGGACAGACTGACTGCTCACTAAATGGTACTGGGACAACATGGCAAATGTAAAATTAGATCCCTATTTCACACCGTACACAAAAACAAATTCAAGATGGTTTGAATACCTGGGGGTAAAAAGTAAAAGAGAAAAGTTTTAGAACAAAATATAGGAAGACTATCTTTCAGACACTAGAGTAGCACAAGATTTCTTAGGCACAAATCTTTAAAAAGCACAAGCCACGAAGGATGTCATTGATAAATCTGATTTCAACTAAAAGGTAAAGCTTCTGTGCACAAAAGACAACACAAGCAGAATAAGGGCCACAGTTTGTGAAATATATTTGCAACCTACATAAAGGTCAGAGGATGGCCATCCACAATATATAAATAACTCTTCAAAATCAACAAGAAAAACACAAGTCAAAGGAAGGTGGACAAAGGATTTGAAACAGAAATTCCCGAAGATGGAAACATGAGCACATGCAAGAAAAATGTGTTCAACCTCACTAGCTAGCAGTCAGGACAAGGTGTGTTAAAACAACGAGATATCATCAGATTGGCAAAAATTGCACAGTTTGGCAACGCCGGGCATGGGGGTGATGAGGTTAAAAGAGAATTCTCAAATCCTGCTGGTGGGCATGCGAGCTGGTGCACATATTTCCACGCAATTCCATTTCTTGGCATATTCTTTGGACACACTGTGTACATGAGTCAACAGATCCAGAGTTATTTTATGCGTCATTATTCATAACAATAAAAAACTGGACACAGCCTACGTGAGTATCACCAGAAGAATGGATACGTTACAGTAATACACAGGGACGCTCCACAGCAGCAAAAATGAATGAACCAGAGCCTTCTGCGTCAACACGGGCAAATCTCAGAAACCTACCGTTGGGCAAATAAGCAAGCTGCAGAAAATCTGCAAAACATGACTTACGCAGTTACAAAGCATGCAAGACCATCTACGTGCAGATTTGTGACTCCTACTTAGTCGCAGGAGCCCTATCCCTCTGTTTCCCTGGCACGGTGTTCAATACACGGGAGGTGTCTGGCGAAGGTTTACAAAGTAAAGGAATACATGCACGAAATAACTTAATCACACAACCGTGGCCGTTAAGTGAAGGAGCAGAGAGAGGAGACACTAGAATCTTTGTGCACTAATTACGTGTGTGTGTGTGTGTGTGTGTGTGTGTGTGTGTGTGCGCGCGCGTGTGTGTGAGGCGGGGATTGTAGAAAGTATCGGCTGGCCCCAGCTGCTATGGAGGAAGATTCTAAAGGTTCTCCTTTAGGCGCTGGAAATCTACACAACCTGGGGGAGCTGGGGAAGGTGAGAAGCATTTGGAGAAGGGTGGAGCCTAGCATGCTTGTGTGCACACACGAAAGATCAAAGAAGCAATAGAAAGAAAAGCAACATATCCAGTGCCCCGGTAAACCCGACTTTATATAACACGCAGCCACCTGATTCATGAGAGACTTGTAAGAAAGCAAACAGCCAAAGCATGTTTCTCTGGGGCTGGCCTGGCAGCAGCCGTGAAAGCAGAAGGTCCCTCCTCCCCCTGGAGTGTCTGCCGTGCGGCGCTGTCATGGGGCACGGCATCCCAGTGCCACGCTCTGCTCGGAGCTCTCGCGTCCCCCCCGTCCCTCCTGGGCCCTGTGGCTTTTAGCTTCCACCCCCTCCTGCCAGCTCTGGTCTGTGCCAGAGGCGGCAGGTGGACACCCATTCTGTAATTATCACCATGGCCAGGCGTCTGGGACCTTTCCCTCGTCACCCAGTGATTCATCTGTGACGCTCATTGATGATCCTGCGCCGCTCGGTCCAAGACGGGCCCATCAGAAAGTCGGAAAAGGAGAAACCACAGCATCGCTGCAAATCACCGCTTCGTGCATAATTGAACTACACTTCTGTCATTCTTTCAAGCGCTTCGAGTCATTTCGAAAGACAAATGGATACCATGCGGTAGCCCTCTAATTAGAAGGGCTTCCCCACAAAAGGATTTTTGGAAGATACGCCTAACCCTGCTGCTCAGTGAGTGCTGTCACCAATCCCCATAATCGTGTGGATCATTCAAGCTCCCAGAGAGGACGCCCAGCCGAACTCTGGGTGCTCAACCTGCTTTCCCAAAAAACATCACCCACCCCTGACACGAGTCCAAGGCGGAGTGAAGAGAGAAACAGCAGGTGAAGATCCTGAAAGTTGGGATCTGCGTGGGTCAGTGACTCCCCCGGGTACCGCCCCCTCTCTGTCACCCCAGTCGATGCACCGGTCCCTCCCTTGAACACGCACATTCACGGGGGGGGGGGGGGGGGGGGGGGGCGGGCATCCGCTCCAGATCCTGAGTCTCACTGCCCAGTGACAGCAGAGCCCAGTCAACCTACACAAGTTTTACAGAGCTACCTGACACTCCTTCCCAAAAGTCCGACATCCAGCAGAGGACATGGGGATCAGGCAAAGTGTGATCAGGGAGAGGGAAGGAAGAATTTCCAAATCCACCGAGCTTGCCATAGGTGGGGGCAACGGAAGGGTAGTACTTGTCTCTTTTAAAAGCGACGGCAAGGGGCGCCTGGGTGGCGCAGTCGGTTAAGCGTCCGACTTCAGCCAGGTCACGATCTCGCGGTCCGTGAGTTCGAGCCCCGCATCAGGCTCTGGGCTGATGGCTCAGAGCCTGGAGCCTGTTTCCGATTCTGTGTCTCCCTCTCTCTCTGCTCCTCCCCCGTTCATGCTCTGTCTCTCTCTGTCCCAAAAATAAATAAACGTTGAAAAAAAAAAAAAATTTTAAAAGCGACGGCAACACCTGAGAATCGTCCCAAATGGCAAAATGTCCTCACCCAGACAACCAGCTAAGCATTTAAAAATCACCCTGTGAATCTTTATCGGCTTGCATATCCAGGTCCCACAGGAGGCCAGACAGGCAGGCAGTGAGTCAGCACTGACAAACAGCTTTGGGTGGGGAGAACGTTGCTTATCTTTTTAAAAATTTTTTTTTAATGTTTACTTATTTTGGAGAAAGAGACAGAATGCGAGTGGGCTAGGGGCAGAGAGGAAGGGAGACGCAGAATCCGAAGCAGCTCCAGCCCCTGAGATGTCAGCACAGAGCGTGACGCGGGGCTCGAACTCCCAAGCCGCGAGATCATGACCTGAGCCGAAGTCGGACGCTCAACCGACTGAGCCCCCCAGGCGCCCCGAGAACGTTGCTTATCTTTAGAGAGTTTCATTTGCTCACAGTGCACACCAGAACTGATCCTGTTTTTCGTGATGTGAAAAGAGGTTTGTGAATCTGTTACGGGTAAGGGTTAGGGCCTGCTGTTGTTATAATCACTCCTGCCAACATAAATTCCTGAAGGTCTTACCTGCATCCTGGTTGTCTTTTTTTCCCTTCCTTTAACTTAAAACCACCTGACACTATCTTGTCCATTTATTTTCTTGACTATCTGCCTTTAGAGATTAATTTGTTGTGCTGGTGAAAGCAGCCCCATTAATCTATTTTAGAGACTCGGACCACTGCTCTTGGACTAATTATTTTGTACCCAAATCCTCACCTTTATTTGTACACGGCAGAACAGTTCGTTGGCCCTCACCGTATTCAACCGTACTGGCCTTTAATTCTTCCTTCATTTACTAACAGGCCTCTTAGAACCTGTACACTTGATACTCAGAAATGTCAACTAAAGTCCACATAAATAATCCCACCACAGTAAATAATCAGTGGAGGAAATCCAGCACAATTATAATCTCTTACTTTATAATCACTAGGAAAGCTAACTTGATCGAGGGTCCCATTAGCAATGAGGGAGAATATTATTTGCTACAAACACCTGAATCTTGTTAAGATAAAATCTTACTGAATTTACAAACTGTGAGGTTTGTTTTTTAATTGTGACTCCCTTTGCTAAAGATACAGAAGTCCAAAAGCCAAGTGTCAAATTGCCTTTAATTCGTGTTCTTTCTTCCGTCCAGATAAGTCTAAACACAAGAAGAGAATGTGGCACTATTTATAACTGGGGTTGATCAGCTTTTCAAACATGATCATTCATTCTGAATGTAATGAAAAAAGAAAAGGTCATAAAATCACAATCAGACATTCGAAAATGCCAACCATTTAATTTTTTTTTAACATTTATTCATTTTTGAGAGAGAGAGAGAGAGAGAGAGAGCGCGTGAATGGGGGAGGGGCAGAGAGAGAAGGAGACACAGAATCTGAAGCAGGCTCTAGGCTCTGAGCTCTCAGCACAGAGCCCGGCGCAGGGCTCGAACCCATGAACTGCGAGACCGTGACCTGAGCCGAAGTCGGACACCCAACCGATTGAACCACCCAGGAGCCCTGAAAATGCCAACCACTTAAAGGTCCACTGTCCTTTAAAGCCTGTATGTCCTCCATCATGTGTTTTTAAAAAACAACAACCATTAATTACTGGGGGAAAAGCATCCAAAGCAAGACCCATGGGGCTCTTCCTATAATAGCAGCTCCTTCTTTCCTTGGGTCACAATTATTGCTGTCATCATCATTTTCACTATTTTCACGGTTATTCTGCTTCTAAGAGCGTGCAGTAAAGAATTTCACTTGCCCAGAAAGAGGGCTAGTCTCTGCCCTCAGCTCCTGGAGGGTTCTAAGCTCTTAGAATGTCTGCTTGATAAAAGTGTCTTTGTTTACCTGGGGGCCTTGGGCCATGCTGGAGAGTCTAACAAGGTGACTTAGGGTGGGGGCTTTGGGTCATCTGATGTCAGCTCATTATACCAAGGGACTGGAGACTGAAGTCGGCCACGTGGGCAGTCTACTGTGTCTCTGTGACCAAGTCCCAATAAAACCTCTGGGCGTCAAGGCTCAGGTAAGTTTCCCTGGTTGCCAATACTCTGAACACATTGTCACACATCAGAGCTGAGAGAATCAATACTCTCCAGGACTCTGCCAAAAAAGGACAGCTGGAGACTCTGTGTTTGGAACTTTGCTGGACTGTGCCCCACATACCCTTCCCTTGGCTGATTTTCATCTGTAACCATTGACTGTACAAAAATGAAATTATGGGTATAGAAACTCTCAGTGAGTGCCATGGGTCCTTCTGGAAAATCATCAAACATTAGTATGGTCTTAGTGACCCCTAAACTTACCATTGGTGTCAGAAATGAGGATGGGCTTATAGACTGCTCCCTAACTTTGCAGAGTGCTGAATAAAGACCAAAAAAGAAATGCAGAGGTTTGCTCTATGACTGCATGCCTTTGGAAAGTTTACCTAACCCTTCTGGGTTGATTTTCCTCCATGAAGACAATCTCTTTTTTTTTTTTTTTTTTTTTAATGTTTATTTTTGAGTTGGGAGGGAGGGTTCAAGAGAGAGGGAGACACAGAATCTGAAGCAGGCTCCAGGCTCTGAGCTGTCAGCACAGAACCCAATGTGGGGCTCGAACTCACAAACCATGAGATCATGACCTGAGTTGAAGTCGGACGCTTAACTGGCTGGGCCACCCAGGTGCCCCTCCATGAAGACCATCTTAATCAGATTTAAAAATATTCCAGAGAGGAGCTTGTGCTGACCTAGTGAGAATTCACAAAAAGGCAGTGAGAAATAGAGCACAGGGTATAGACTCAAATATGGGTCCAAATGCTAGGTCCAGCACAACCTGGCTTCTTGTCCCTGGGCAGAGGGGTCCCGGTGCATAAAAAGCCCTCGTGAAAGTGTGCGATCAACTGGCATACTGGGATCAAAATCCTTTTGGCTACTTGGAAAAGTTATTCTTCTTTCTGATTAGTAAACCCCAATCCTTTATTACTCACCTTCCTAATTACGCTAAAACATAGTAAGGCTCTACTAGCCAATGGCTACAACCACTAGAATGTCATTTGCATTGATTTCAGGCTTACTTCGAAAGCTCTCAGTTCTCTCACTGTTCAGAAACATTGTTCTCAAGGTGACAGCTTCCAAAGGGCGTATTTCAACTCATTCATCCAGCATTCAAGCTCTCTTCCTCATCCCAGCTCCAAATTGCAGTCTTTTTGGAGGAAACCCCATGAGAGCCCGGAAGAAAAGGTTCCTCTGCAGGTGGGCACTATGACCCATTTAAACAGAGTGAAACGGCCACTTCCTTGGATTTATCACGTATGGATCCCCTGAAATCACATTCCATTTGGCAGTTTGGTAACTCACTTAGAAAACCATGGGATAAGCAGACACCCTGGCAATTCTGTCCTTTTATTCTGATTTTAATACCCTTTAAGCACTTAATTCTCACCATAGTTAACTGTGAACTTAAGAGAGGCTGTTTTTTTTTTTTTTAAATGTTTGTTTATTTTGAGAGAGAGAGAGAGAGCATGAGTGAGGGAGGGGCAGAGAGACAGAGAGGGAGAAAAAGAATCCCAAGCAGGCTCCGCGATATCAGCACAGAGCCCAACACGGGGCTCCATCTCATGACCTTGAGATCATGACCTGAGCTGAAATCAAGAGTCAGACGCTTCACCGACTGAGCCACTCAGCTGCCCCGAGAGACTGTTTTTTAAAAAAATTTTTTTTTTCAATGTTTTTATTTATTTTTGGGACAGAGAGAGACAGAGCATGAACGGGGGAGGGGCAGACAGAGAGGGAGACACAGAATCGGAAACAGGCTCCAGGCTCCGAGCCATCAGCCCAGAGCCTGACGCGGGCTCGAACTCACGGACCGCGAGATCGTGACCTGGCTAAAGTCGGACGCTTAACCGACTGCGCCACCCAGGCGCCCCGAGAGACTGTTTTTTAAATGGGCACACAGGTTCACCGCTTTATTGAAGTCCCTAGATTAGTTACAGGCACATAGATGTTCAACAAACATTTGCTGAGCAAACGAAAATGCCAAGGTGTGTGTCCTCTAGTCGCACATAGCCTGTGTTGTAAATACCCAGTTTATATTTTGTCTCCACTGCAATCAGCTCAGAACAGGAGCTCCGAGGGTTTCCATGCACCTCCATGTACACATAACTGAACCATGTTTTGCAGGACAGGTTGAAATGCTAAATGGAGACAGAGCTGATGTGAGCAGGATAAGTTAACAATGGCGCCCACAGAAGTTGGTCAGAAAAGCAAGATGGAGTCACCATGATACCACAGAGAAAGGAGATCCCGCCTTCTTCCCATTGACACGGGGAGAACAACCAAGCAGGCCCGACTTTTGAGAAACGCCGGTCAATTTCTATTTGCGAACCATGATTACACATCCATTTCCTGCACTATCCTGGTTCCATGACATTTCCATGACCCAGACGATTACCGGAACCCAATGAGATGCCTCTCACCACCTACTCACAGACTTAGTCATCCTGCATGAAACCCTGACGCATATCGACCTACGGACTCTGATTGCCAAAATCATATGTAACATCGTAACCTCTCTTTCAAATAATGAAATAAATGCACAGGAAAAAAAATATGATGTTTATCAGAGAGCAATGGCACAGCCACTGTCAACTATAAAAAGAGATGTTTAGAAGTACACTGACTGGACTGACAAGTCCCCTAACAGATGGTAAGACAGAGCCCTCGAGCCCGTATTAAATACATTTTCTGTCCACCATATCAGTACAAGGGAAGTGCTCCTATGTGACCCTAAGATTTGAAAACCATGCAGTCTAAGAGTGAGAAATAAGAAAAGAAGCTCTTTTCTGGCCCGGCTAACTGGCCCCAACACCTTACCTCAGAGTTCTATGATGCCCACCCGGCTGTCACTACTGATCACTCAAACCCACGTAAGAACCAAAATTAAATTACTCCTTCTCTTCTTGCATTCTATAGAAACCTTATTTTTCTACATTTGAATCGGCTCTATTTGAATGGCAGCCACATCAGAAATGGCACTTACTCAAGGGGAAAAAATTAAAACACCATTCTTACCAATCAATCACAAACACCACAAACAGTGTGGTGACGACAATCATGTTGCTATGTTTTGAAGGGTCCGAGTCAGAAAAGATGTGCGCATCAAGGGTCCACAGCTGGGAATGTGAACCGAAATTGGGAAAATACAAGTTCTTTTCTGATTAGCCAGGCTCCCACATAAAATGAAACCGTGGGCCCAAAGCATGTGACATGAAATTAGCACATTCTGTAAGGTGTACTCTTCAAATTGAATAATTCAAGAATATCATCCTTGATGAACTGGGGCATTTTGCATGTTTAATATGTAATGGAGAAGTATTACCTTATAAAGAACCAGACTCACCTAGCATGCTTACCCTGACTTCTCCAATTATTAACTATATTACCTCGGGCAAGTGACAAAGCCCTTCTATGTCTCAAATTCCTTACCCGATAACAATTCCTCAACCTCACAGCTTTGTTGGGAAGAAGAAATAAGTTAATACATGTAATCTATTTAGATCAGTCCCTCGCATATGCTTAATTATTCAGCTATTATTATTGTTACCGCTAAAAATATTATCAGTGCAAAACCATCAGAGAGGAGGAAACGGAGGCTCAGACAAGTTGAGAGAATTGCTTAAAGTCACACACACGTAGCGCTGGTGTTGACATAACACTCTGGTCTTGAAGTCCAGTCTTCCCACCACCCACCCCACCTCTGCAAAGAGGCTATAAATAAATATCCCCGAATCAGCAACGACGTCTTCCTTACATTTCTAACTTCAAAGTGACATAGAATTGTATGTAAAATCCTTTGATCAAAAAATAGCACCTCCAGAGAGGACTATTTTAAAAAGAACATCATTAATTGGTAGGCACTTAGTTGAGATAGGACAAAGTCCTTTAATGTCCTAAATGTGTTGTCACGTAGTTTAGGAAGCCAGACGGGGGGAAGAAAGAGCACAAGATCGGGTGTCAGAAACTCGGGGTTGAATCCTCCCTTTACTCACTGCTGTGAACTCACAGACAAGATAACCCAACTTCCTTCTTCAAGTGCTTGTGAGGGTTAGATAAGATAATGCTTGTTACTGCAATGCGAACTCCAGAGCTTTGGAAAAATAATAAGCTGTGGTTTTTATCGTCACAAGGCAGGTGCCAACCTTTTCTGAAATGACCCTTTAATGGATGAGTGAACTTATCTGCAGTTCCTTAGCATTTCACACCATTTCCATCTCCGGAAACCATGAGCTAGAGAACACACAGATGTTCGCTTGTCAACTCCACTGCCTTTCCTACTTTCTTCCTTTAGAACTCCAAAGAACATCCCAATATTACATGCTTTCATCTCTTAAACCTCCTTATAAAAACCAGATGAGGAATACTTTTGTTCTGGGGGAAGCAAGACTCACCGTCTTCACTTAACTGCCTGGCTGTTCACAAGTGTGAACATTTTGCTTCCCAGATATTCCAACAACTGGAGGCGAATAGGGCCCATGAAAGTGCAACCTTTCTTACCTAACTACCAGAACCTGAACTGTCCCCCTGGGACAAGAAGTAAAGAAGGTTAATGATTCAGTGAGTAACTGACATGTCTACACCAGACAGTCTATAACCACTCTTGGCAGCTACCCTACGACTCCCAAATAACACGTTAATTCAGTGACACAATCCGTCACCTTTCTGATGACTAAATCCTAATGACCTAATGACTAAATCCTACTATTCTTGTCTAACCTTTCACAACAATTTAATGTAAGTTTCCAAATAGCTTCTTATTTTAACCCTTATGTTAATTCCCAAAGTAATTATAAATCAAGAAGCTCTTTTCCCAAAAGAGTTCATGATGAGGTTGCTTGCCTCCATCCTGTCCTTGCTTCCAGAAGGCCTCTAATCAAAGTATCAACTCTTCAAGGAATTTAGAAAGTCAAACTCTTAAAAAAAAAAAAAAAAAAACTCTCTCCAGTAGAAAGCTGTCCAAATAGTGACATTTTGAGTAGCCCCCTTGTTCCGTACACACACATATCGCTGAAAAAAAATCTGGTTTGCAACCTGGTCACTCCACAGTGAGACCCGCCAATGGACAAGCTGTGCTCACACTACAACAGATTCAATCAGCTTACTGGCTCCTAACACTCAAACGTGGACACACTGCCAAAAGTCAGCAAAGACAAATAAAAACAGAAAGAAAAAAGGTGAGATTCAGAGAAGACAGAGACAATGCAGAGAACCGAAAAATCTTAAAAGCAAAAACAAAGAAATCAAACATTTGATTAATATTCCCAAAGAGAAAAGAAATGCATCCACAAAACAAGAAATATGCAAACAGAAAATGCACCCCCAAAACAAGAAATACGGAAACAAAATAGTGAACAGAGATCAAGAACGTGCTCTTGAATATTAAAAATAACACAGCTGAAATTTTAAAATATCACTAAAAAGACTGGAAGATAAAGTCAGAGATATCTTCCAGAAAGTAGAACAAAAAATCAAGGAGATGGGACAACAAAAGGAAAAAGATAAGAAATTAGAGGCTCCATCCAGGAGATGTAATATCTATATAACACGAGAGACAGTATTATAGGATACTAAGGAAGAAATTAATAAAAATCATAATAAATAAATAATAAATAATAATTTTTTAAGAGCTGAAAGACATAGGTCTTCAGACTAAAAGAGCTTGCAAAGTACCCAGCCATGAATTAAAAATGGACCTACACTGGGGCACCTGGGTGGCTCAGTCAGTTAAGTACCCAACTTGGGCTCAGGTCACGATCTCACAGTTTCTGAGCTCAAGCCCCACGTTGGGCTCTGTGCTGATGGCTCGGAGCCTAGAGCCTGCTTAGGATTCTGTGTTTCACTCTTTCTCTGCCCCTTCCCCTCTCATGTTCTGTCTCTCTTTCTCTCTCAAAAATAAATAAGCATTAAAAAAAAAAAAAAGAGGACCCACACTAAAGCATATCACTGTAAAATTTCAAGGTAAGGAGATAATCCTAAAAGTTAATTGAGGGGGGAAATACAGGTCACATACAAAGGTCTGAGAATGGAAGTGATATCAGACTTTTTAATACTAGAAATGACAAAATTTCTAGTATTAAGGCGATGCCTTAAATTTGAGGGGTTTTTTGTTTGTTTTCTTAAGTTTATTTATTTTGAGAGAGAGAGAGAGAGAGAGAAAGAGAGACAGAGAGCGAGTAGGGGAGGGGCAGACACAGAAGGAAAGAAAGAATCCCTAGCAGGTTCTACACTGTCAGCACAGAGCCCTACATGGGACTCAGTCCCATGAACCATGCAATCATGACCTGAGCCAAGATCAGGAGTTGGACACTTAACCGACTAAGCCACCCAGGTGCCCCTTAAAATTGAGTTTTAATAATGACTTTTATCCCAGAATTCTATGCCATCCAAATTATTCATCAAGATGCATTTTCATACATGTAAAGATTCAAAAAATTTACCTTCTATTCATCCTTTCCCAAAAAGCTACTAGATGATGTACTCCCACAAAAATGAGTAACACTGAGATTTAAGAAACAAAGCATCTAACAAACAGAACAGCAGTGAACAGAAATCTCAGTACAGTTAGCTACTCAGTAGATCCAGAGAATAACTCCTCCAGATTGTTTCATAGGAGTGTCAAGAGGAAAGTCTGGGGTGGGGGCATAGTAATGATGGGTTTGAGCATACAGAAAATATACTACATGTTTGACAAAGATCTTGGAGAGTTCAACAAAAAATAGCAATAGGTACTAGACAAGATAAAAGACAAGATAGTTATCAATTCCAGGAAAAACAAAGGGTTATACCACAAAGGAGCCATGGTCATATCTCACTGTTTGGCTTAGCCCTGAAAAATATTTCTTTAAATCATAATAGTATAAACCTTGACCACTGATTCAACAAAATACTGGTCAATAACTTTATTAAGGGGATGGGAGAAAATAAATTTTGCAGACAGTGAAAGAACTACCATATTTCCCCTTAAGCCACTAAATGAAAAAAAAATAGTAAATGAATATCTGGGGATATAAGAATAAATAATAGGAAAACAGCCTATACAAATATATATATATTTGTATATACATATATATATGTATACACATATACATCCTGTAACATATATATATATACAAATATATAAATCCTGTAATACATATATATACGAATATATAAATATAAAATATATACCTTTAGGAAGAGGAACTCAGGGATGGGAAAGGCAATGTTATTTTTTCTTTATAAGCCTAATTGTATCTTTGGCTTTCAAAACTATGAATATATATTGCATTAATTAAAAAATATATTTAATAACTTTAATTTTTAAAATTAAAATTAAAAATCTCTGAGTGTGAGATGCAATCAACGTAAAGGAAACAGAAATTGTAAGATTGAAGCTCAAGTAAGCACTTGGCCTCAAGCCAAATGATCACAAAACACCCTAGTCATTTAAATCTTACACACTTTTGTGAAAAAAACATCTAATGAATCTCCTAATTTTTCTGATTGATCACAGGAACAAATGAAAAGGACTTCAATTACCAATCTTTTTCATAACTGATCAAATCCTCAATTTCTATACTGTTTGTACCTTCGCTCTTTAGAGTATATATGAAATGCTTTGGTCTAATCAAACTAATATCCATTGTTCTTCACGCTAATATTTATACACTTGATGATAAATATACAAACAAGGTATAAAATTTCTTCTTCCAATAAAAGTAATTCTTTTCAATGACAGAATTTGCTTTTAGCATCTCAAAACTGCATATCTATACACTAAAAGAATGTATTCTCCAGTTATAAATCTGAGGCTTTTGCTAAAATGATTCCAAACCCTCTCACGAGTACCTTTGAATTTGGTTTTTATATAAAAACAAGCAACACACCCAATTCCATTTGTTTTGAGCCTTCGTGAACCAGACATGCTTCGACACACACTTAAGGAAGTTTAATACTGCACTTCACTTGCGGATAGTAACTTCTGCTTAGTATACACATAACCAAACCCATGAAGTGCCGTTTAGCTTTAAAAATACACAGACTGATTTCATAACAACGATTTCAAACACGGCATTTAGGAAAAGTGACTCATTTACCTCTGTTGGTTTGTAGCAGTCTACAAGAGCTTCCTAGAAGAAAACACACAGAAGGTAAGTTTGATTATCTTAAAATTCAGTATCATTTAAAAAGTGAAATTAGGGGCGCCTGGGTGGCTTCAGTCGGTGAAGCGGCCGACTTCAGCTCAGGTCATGATCTCACACTCCATGAGTTCGAGCTCCACGTCGGGCTCTGTGCTGACAGCTCAGAGCCCGGAGCCTGCTTCGGATTCTGTGTCTCCCTCTCTCTCTGACCCTCCCCTGTTCATGCTCTGTCTCTCTCTGTCTCAAAACAAATAAATAAATAAAAACATTTTTAAAAAAGTGAAATTAAAAGTCCTTTATTTGTACGGTATTCTTCTAAACATGGGCAACCCAGATTTCATAGCGACAATCTAGAATCACACTTCATTTCAGCAGCTGTTGCTCATCTTGAAGATATCAAAAGTTGTACCTTCCTGCGCAGGACTGCCTGGCACCCGTCAGAACACAAACGCACACCTCTCCTCTGGGCTACCAACTTGGTTAATAATAAACTGTGTATACTGAAGTTGAGACAGCCTGTGGGAAATGGTAAGAATCACCCTGGACATGGAAAGCCGGGCACCCGGCTGTGATTCAACCACAACCCACCTTGTCACACCTCTGCAGGTCTCAGTGTCCTTGCCTGGAAACCAAAGCAGATGGCCTGACAGTAGCTAAAGCCCCTTTCAAGTCCTCTATTTTATTGTTTTTAGTTTATTTATTTTGAGACAGAGAGAGAATGAGCTTGAGTGGGGGAGCAGAGGGGGCAGAGAATCCCAGGCAGGCTCTGTGCAGTTAGAGCAAAGCCCGATGTAGGTCTCAAACTCACGCACCATGAGATCACGACCTGAGCTGAAATCAAGAGTTGGATACTCAACTGACTGAGCCACCCAGGCACCCCAAGTTCTCAATTTAAAAAAAAAACCTTTTTTATGTCACTATATTTTCTATAGAACTGGTGCCTGTTCTGTATTCTTTTAATTTTCATAACTAGATGCTATCATTTCCCAGCTAAATTTACCAACAACAAATAATCATTAAACTGAGACTTTTCACCACTCAAGGGACTGGTAATTATTAACACATTGAACACATCAATACATTAAAATATGCCCTTTAATTGCCTTTAGAGATCATCTGCCATTGGTGATAACCAACAGCCATTAACAGTAATTATCAGTGAACATTAAGAGCAATGACAAGCCAAAAGTTAATTGGCTTTAGAAACTCCCAAATGCAGATTTTAAAATGATAGATTTGACCTCCTAGGGAAGGGAAATAATGTTGTATTGCTCTGGACTAAGGAAACATGGGACATCTCAGTATCCATTGTTGTACTAGAATGCTAACAGGTGAATATCCTCTAATAAAAGACCTGTTATTAAAGAGAATTATGTTGTAAACGATCTTTTCTAGAACTCTCATTTCATGGGTGATATAATCCATAACCGTGAGACCAGAGTCCTGGGCTTGGATACTCCAGGTCTGGCTCAGCACCTCCCCCTTCTCACATAATTGTGGGGCGTCACCCCCTTCCCTGGCAAATGGACCTCTGGAGATAGAACCAGCTTTTGTTCCAAGAAGATGTTGGCTACGGAAGCTCACACCCATTAGGTGGTTTGAGAACTGACTGTAGTCAAGAGCTGCTTTACCATCAGAGATGCAGTTCGTGACAGTGAACACCTACCACTCCATCGCTTTCCTCTCTGCAAACTGTCAGTGCTCAAGTCCTGGTGCAAGCCCTGCCGTAGGGTGGGATCAGCACATGCCCTGGAGATCCGAGTGCATTCAAGCATCCATGACCGGCAAGTTCTAGATTTTGAAAGCTGCTTACCCGTAACTTTAAAGCTCTCTCTTCTTCACTGTCTGCATCAAGAAGGTCATCAATGTCAATTTCTACTTCTGGCATTTCTTCTTCCTGGGGGGGGGGGGGGGGGGGAGGGGACAAATGGGAAGGCATTCTATTTAGTGAGAAACTACATTGTATCAAACCAATTTAGTTAAATAAATGAGCAGATCATCAATTAAGGGAGGGGGAATCAACATTTGGGGGGAAAGAGAGACTGGAAGAGGAGGGAAAGGAGAAGAGGTAGAGTAGGAGGAAGAGAAAGAAGGGAGAAAGGGGAAACCAGAAGAAAAAGGAAGAAGAAAAGGGAAGAGGGAAGACAAAAGAAGGAGGGGAAAAGGAAGGGAGGGGGGAGAGGGAGCAAAGAAGATTTAAGAGTTCCAAAGCAGTCGAATGTAACATTTCAAAGATAACAATTTCCTACTTTCTGGCAGAAAACTGCGATTGTGACAATCATTGGGGCTCACCAGATGACAGAGCAGTGAGAGTTGCAGTTTCCTATCCAACATCTACTCTTTGCTTGGTGGCTACCGGGTCTTTTTTTTTAATGCTTATTTAGTTTTGAGAGACAGAGACAGAGCACAAGTGGGGGAGGGGCAGAGAGAGAGGGAGACACAGAATCCGAAGCAGACTCCAGGCTCTGAGCCATCAGCATGGAGCCGGATGCAGGGCTCGAACTCATGAGCCGCGAGATCATGACCTGAGCTGAAGTCTGACGCTTAACCGACTGAGCCACCCAGGTGTCCCTGCCTGATCTTTATTCAGGGTCCACATCTCCCTTCACAGCTCTGGGTCTGGGGAACCTGATTCTGAAGATTTCTGACGCATGGTACTTGGGTCAGGACCACCCCAGCTCCAATTATCGGCTCAGGAGGGGATGGGAGATCCAACTGAGACTGATGGGGGCACTGGGAAAAGATCCTCTGTCCACAAGAAGCATCCCTGTTCACTCCTTCTAAACTGCGAGTGGAAAGAGGAAACTTAGCCAGAAATTATTGGCAGGCATCACTGAACCAAGAAGGGAGTGAGCCTGACTCACGGTGGGCAGAGTAAGGGGAAATAAGAAAAACCAGGGTTCTGGACAAGTCACTGAGTCACTGAGTCGAACCACCTCTGAAGCCCCCCCCCCCCCCCCCACCTTTTAGTAAATGCCTATTCCTGTTTCAGCCAATGTGAGTCAAGTTCAATATCCCGGAAACCAAAGACATCCAATCCAGAAGAGAGGGCAGAAAGTCCAGCTGGAATGTGGTGAAAGATGTCACTAATTTGGATTCCATACTTCTACAGCAAAGTAGATCTTTGCTATCTCGCCCTTCTGTTATCTCACCTTCCCCATTCTGAGAACATCGACATAAAATTATATTTAGGAAAGTGCTGCGATTTTGTATTTCACCTTCCCATTATGAGTCACCTCCTTTCCGGTGCCTCTCCGCCATAGTGATGGCCAAGGAGGGTCTGCAGAAGCGAGAAGCAGAGCTGTGTGGGGGACACCTGGGCTTAGCCACTCTGTGGGTTGCATCACCTGGTCTTCAGGGGCAAGGCTGACTTCCTATTTCCTCTCTAGTAAAACGCATTTACTAAGAGTGCTTTCAAAAAGAATCCTTTTTTTTTTTCTTTCTATTCCAACACAAAAGAGGATCCAAGCTTTTGGAGGAAACTGAGGAATATTATATAGTGCTGTGAAATAATAAGAAATGTATATATTGGTCTCTACCCCTGGCTCCTGGCCCAGAGCTCCTAAAGCATGTGTGAATGGGGGTACCAGGAGAATCTTTTGTTCTAACAGTCTTTGAGCCCCCCATTCCTGACACAGAACTTTCTGGCTGGTAGGTTCATCTTTAGTTCTAACGAGGTAACTCTTGTGGGCTCTTGGATGGAGGCTGGTCACAAGGAAGACCAAACCATGAGTAGAAGATTGGAACTTTCCACCATTCCCGTTACCCGTCCTTCTGGAAGGGGAGAGGAGCTGGAAATGGATGTGGGTACGGATGTGACCTCCATCCAGGCTGAGGATGCCGGGAGGATCCCGAAGCTGTACTTGTAGTCAGGACTCTGGGAAAGACCACACGGGATGTGCATGCCGCCTCCCTCCCTCCGCGAGTACCAGCCTCCCTGGCCACCACCACTTCCCCTCCACCATGCTGGCACTCTGTCACTCTATGCTGCCTGTGCCCCACTTCCTATTTTTGCGTATATGTGAAATCCAGGCTGAAAGGAGTCATTTAGGAGGCCACAAATAGATGACGGAACAGATCTCAAGGGTCTACCAGACTTTCCACAGTGAAAGGACGGATGGGGACTGAAACGCCAACAACGGAACTCACTATATTATACAACAGTCAGCAGCCCACAAACACAGACCACAGCTGGGGAGCCACAGTGTGGTCAGAGCCCGTGGGGCTCCCCCCTGCCCCGGCCAATGAACACCAAAGTGATGGCCACGGTCCCCTGGAGAAGATCTCAGCACACACTGGGTTGTGTTCCGGAAAATGTGGCTAAAGATTAATTCAATTACATCCTCAGCACTGGGTGGCTTTCAACACCACCATATAAGGGCAAAGTACCCACAGCCAGCTTCGGCTGACTCCTCTCAAGAAAAGCCAAGCAAAAAAAGATAAACCCACAAGTTTCTATCTAACGATCTACACAGAATTGCCCTAAGTTTCTCCACTCCTCCCCCAAAACGGTCCTTTGGGTTTGGCATTTATATTTGGTGTGGACACACAGCATGTATCTGGTGTGGACGCAGAGTATGTATTTTAAGTCATGGTTCGATGTAGTCAAGCACAGGAAACAGATATAGAACCTGCTCAAGGAGTCACAGCCAAGGGAAACCCAGCGTCTGCTATGCTATTTTTTGTAAGTTTTTTTTTTAATGTTTATTTATTTTAGAGAGAGAGAGACAGAGAGCGAGTGGAGGAGGGCAGAGAGAGAGGGAGACACTGAATTCTAAGCAGGCTCTGAGCTATCAGACGGAGCCTGACGCGGGGCTCGAACTCACGAGCCACGTGATCATGACCTGAGCCAAAGTCAGCCACTTCACCGACTGAGCCGCCAGGGTGCCCCTCAGTGTCTGCTGTTCTTAGTGGAAATGATGCTCTCCTCAGAACAGTACAGCAGTGGGTTTCCCTGCAAACATTATTCAGCTCTGATGCCCTGCCGGGTTTGGTCGAACAGGCTTTTACTTGTGCAGCAACACAGAGTCCCGCCCCTACGGGACACATCCGCAATAAGGCATCCTCTCATTAGGATTGCACACCGCTCTCCCCCAGGCACTGCATTTGACCCATTTTCTCCAACCCTGGAGATCTGGCCTGTCCAGTATGGTGGCCGCATGTGGTTATTTTAATTTAAATTCACTAAAATGAAATACAGTTAAAATTTCAGTTCCTCGGTCGCGTTAGCCACAATCCAGTGCCCGACGGCCACATGTGGCAAGCGGTGAGTGGCTCCCGAGATGCAGAACTTTGCGGTCCATTCGACAGGACTGTCCTAGAACCACTTACCCACCCCCCCCCCGGCCCAGACATCCGGAAGCAAAGCCTCCTTCCCTCTCAAAGGAACTTGACAGGAGTAAAGAAAACGCCCTCAAGGATAGAATTCTGTGTATATGCGGTATTTCAAATTTTCAATGAGGAGTGCAGGAATATTCTTGAATACTGATTGAAGTTCTCTTTAGCTCTATTTGATGTATTGAGCAGCATCACGGAATAGATAACTTTAGGGACAGATTACCTCATTCACAAGGAAGTAACCACAGCCTCAGCTGACTCTCCTACCAGAGTTTAGTTGTGTTTGCGGATCTCCCCACATTAAAAATCAGTCCCCAAACAGTGGTTATGGTGACAAAGAGTGAACCAATCTCTTCAAGGTCCCTGGGCTGAGTCATCAGCTAACATATCCCTCATTTAGTCAGAGGCCTTCCTGTTACCCACAGACCACGCCCCTGGATCACTTCTGTGCATCTTTCTGGTCACAACATCTGCTGAGAATCCACAACATGCGAGGCATCGCGCCTCGGGCGCTGTCACACGCACCCAGGAGGGACTGTCAGCCTAAGCTCAAAGCAAAACAACAGGCAATGGCACCAAAAGAGAAAGGCAAACCCCGTGTGCTTTAGTAATTAAGGGGAGGGAACATTCCCACCCTGGGCTGCCTGGGAGGGTTTCGCCAAATAGCAGGATTTGGACAGGTTTGGAGGGGGACGAACAACAGCCACAACTGGAGAAAACATGCAAAGAACATTCCATTCCCGCCTAGCGTGACCTGCCTTTTAGGAACACGTGCCTAGTGCTGCCACATTTTCTAGCTTTTCAGGAAAAGCTGAAAATCCAGATTTTTAATATAAAGATATCACGGCATTTTCAAGGTTGGTTAACAATTCCTTAAAACACTGAAACGGACAAACAAAATCCCTCACCCTGGAGGCTGCAGTTTTTCCCCAGCCTGCAGAGACGAGCCCCGGAGGGCTCCCGGGCAAGGGTGGGAAACGCCAGAAGGGGAGCCAGCCCGCTGTAGGGCCCTGGGGAGGATGGAAGGGAGGAGACGGGGAGGGTGGAAGGGAGGAGACGAGGAGGCCGGTGAGAAGCACGAGCTCATCCCAGTGTGAGTAACAGGGCTTGAGTGCCAGTGTGGCGAGAATGGAAAGATCATAAACCGTGACTAACAGGGAGGGAAAACAGATGGAATTTGGAAATGAACCGGGTGGATGAGGGAGAAGGAAAAGGTAAGAGACCATCCAGGTTTTGAGCCAGCCAGGTTCTGGAGAAAGATGCAATCGGAAGGAGCACATCCGGGGCCTCGAACGCATTGCACCAACAAGCAGCTCGGAGGTAAGCCGTCCCCAGGACCCTGTCCCCCGCCAGCTTGTGAGCAGACGCGGGACCCCCACGCCGCCACCACAAAGGGACACACTGCTGTGCTGAGCGGAGGAGGCACAGCCCGGTGCGGGCAGAATCTGCAGCGGGTGGCAGCAGCAGTGGCCGCGCGCTCCCGACGGGCCCAGGCACGAGGACGCGCTCATGCAACCCACGCAGGTTCCCGACGCGCCGCCGGCCTGAGGTGAACACACACGCTCTCCTGCATACACGCACACACTCCTACATGTGCGCACACTCTCACGCACACACCTCTCGTGCGCACACACTCAGGTATGCTCACTCCTTCACATGTGCACACATTCTCATGCACACACACACTCTCACATGCTCACGGGCTCTCTCACACACACCCACACACATACACTCATGCGATCACTCTTACATATGCATACACTGTCATATGCACACATGCACACACTTGCACACGCTCTCACATGTGCATTCTCACATGCATACATTCCCACACATATACACTCACACACACTTATGCACAACTCTCACCTGCACACATTCCCACATGCATACACACACGCACACACTTTCATGTGCACACCCACGTGCACACTCACACACACACCCATATATGCACTCATGTGCACGTGCACACTCACGCACTCATGCACACACACACATATGCACACTCACATGCTCACATGCTCTCATACACACCCATATGCACACACGCACACCCACGCACATACACTTATGCACTCACTCTTACATATGCATATGCACACACATATGCACTGTCAAATGCACACTTGCACACACTCACATGAGCATACGTTGTCACATGCATACAGTCACACATACGCTCACACACATTTATGCACAACTCTCACATTCCCACAGGTATACACACGCGTGCACATACACTTCCACGTGCACACACTAGCACACACTCTCACATGTGCATGTACACACCCATACATGCATACACACTTTCACATGTGCACAGTCACAGGTGCATACACACTGACAAGCACACACAGTCACAGGCACTCACACACTCACATGCATACACTGTCACAGGCACACACTCTCACGTGTACACACACTCACGCACACACTCTCCCATGTGCACACACATACTCTGGTATGCGCACACACACTCACACACTCTCGCATGTGTGCACACACACACTCACATACCACATGCACACACTTCTAACGGGCCAGGAAATTGACACCCCGAACCCTGTCAAGAGCCATGTCACGAACATTTGTATTCTTAAAAAATACAAATGCTCACTTCCCTGCACAGCAGTGAAGGGGGCAGGGAAGCTCAGGCTAAAACAGCTTGAACATGGATTCTGGTTGTCAAGCTCTGTGACACACGGCCAGACGGCTCCCTGAGAGTGCCAGAGGCTCACGGTCCTCAGCGGTCTCCACCTCCAGTAGGGATGTGCAGTCCCATGGGATTAGAGCCTGGGACACGCAGGGCGGCAGGGGTGAGGCTGGGAATGGCCGGCACTTCTGAGCACACACCCCTGCTGCAAGCGCACAGGGAAACTGGCCTAGGAAAAAGCTGCAAAGAACAGAGAGGCCCGCTGAATCTGAGGGATTCTGTGAGTTCCCCATGAAGATAGTTACATTTCATGTTGCCATTTTAATGACAGTCCCCAAAACTTCTGTAAAAGCAAGCGTATTTCTTCTAAGAATTGTCCGGTTGACCATGCTTTAACCAACCCAACTCTGTGTTTACACACTGGCATGGAGCAGAATTACGTTCATTGTCGTGGGCTAGTGAGAAAAAGGCCAAAGATTTAATAACTGTTCGATTTATACCTCAGTGACTTATGAACGCCAGGTGAAGCCAGAAGGCATCTGCCACAGGACACTGAGGGGCAGGGCTGTGCCTCCTTCCCAACAGCAAAAGGAATGACATTAGCTTTCACACTAAATTCACGTTCTATGCCTTATGGATGATTTGCAATTTTGATTTGATATTATAATTGGAAGAACCATAAGTATAAAGAGTTATACTTGGTTTTAAGTCGTACATTTTTAAATATTATAATATTAAAATGTTTGAATTGGCCCTGGAAAATGCAAGAAGTTTTTTTCTACTTAAAAAGAAGCCTAGCCTACCCTACAGCGCATCGTTGTGGAATTTCAAGACATCGGGGATGGAGAGGAGATCCTGGAAGCTTTCAGAAGGAGACACAGGTCACACACAGGCAGACAGAGAGTCAGCAGCATCAGGCAAGGGGGCAGTAACTTTAAAATCCTCAGGGGAAACAATTTCCAAACTGGATGCCAGCTAAGGGGGCGCCTGGGTGGCTCAGTCCGTTAAGCGTCTGACTCTTGATCTCAGCTCAGGTGTTGCTCTCAGGGTCGTGAGTTCAAGCCCCACGTTGGGCTCTGTACTGGGCTGAGAGCCTTCTTTAAAAAAACGGAGAAAAAAAACAACCTGCCAACTAAGAGTCAGAGAAACACCACGGACATTTCAAGACTTGTCAGGTCTTATGTCTTCACGATCTGCCTCCCATTTGGGGAAGCAGTGCTCCAGCAAAACAAAGAAACTAGGAAAGTCATCTGCAGTTGTCTATTGTGCAGACCAGAGGGCACACACGAGAATCAAGACCGAGGAGGGTACCCGGGAGGCCAAGAGGTGAAGAACAAAGCAAATGGAGACTCAAAGGCTGGGAAGCTGAGCAGAAGGAATGGAGAAGAGCCTAATGTTTAAAACAGGCATGGGGTTCGGCATACCCCTGCCTGGGCGGCTGGACATCCAGAGGGGCTGGAATAGTATGGAACCAAAATGGCGGATGTAAGTGTAGGTCAACCCGGCTCCAACACCCTTGGTGAAGGGTATGATCCCATATCACTAGTATTTCCCTAATACCCACTTATTTTGAAATTTAAATAAGCTTCAACGGTGGAAGCTTGCTCAGAGCCAAATGGCAGTATCTCCCCAAAATCTTCCTTTAAAAAAAATGCAATAGCCTAAACCAAACTTTGTCCTGTAGCTAAGGGAAGGGATATTTTAGATAATACCCACAGAGCATGCTATTTTTGGCCACCCAGAAGAGCAAGTCCGTACCTCCCTTTATCCCACACATCTCACAGCTAAAGTTCATTTCTGAAGCGCTCAGAGCGCAGACGCCAGCTGTGGGAGAGAAGGGGGAAAACCACAGGACATCCACTGTTACCACCCACATCCATCTAGCTCCCCACCCAGAGCGCCACCCCTTTCAACTGGGTCAAGACAACACGATGTAATATGAGTGAGCAGTAAGGACATGATTTAACACACACCACGAAATATGTTTCGGGTTTTTGATAGTTCCCTTGCTTTATTTGGTACTTTTGACTATCGTCATTGAGCAAATTTCTTGTGACACAGCCTCATGTCACAGCAGCCCAGGGGAGAGCTACTGCCCTAACAATCAACGATATACTACATTGAATAGCAAGGCATAGAGAGGAAGAGTCACTTTACTGGTCTCGTGAGATTATTCTAGAACTCCGTGCAGCATCTATTTGCCGAATACCTGCTACCTGCCAAGCACTTTCTGGATGTCAGAGAGAAAGAACTGACAAAAATACTGTTCTTGTGGACATCAAACCCTGATTTTGGAAGACAGACCATAAACACAGATGTACAATATACAGCATAGCAAACGGTGATAAATACTTAGGAGGCAAAAAGAAACTAAGCAGAGGGGAGGGACAGGGAATAGGAAGGCTAGCATGTTATGTGGGGTGAGAGAAAAACCCGAATAAAGACTTGAAGAAAGTGAGGAGAGCCATGTCGATGTCTGGAGGAAGTCATCAGGGGAAGGGCCCAGGCGCATCTGAGAACCTGCTAGGAGCCTGAACTCCTGTAAGGGGCCCCTGTCAAGACTCCGACTTGTCCCCTGAGCGAGAGAAAAGCCACAGAGAGTTTGAGCCAAGTGATGGCGTGATCTGATCTACCTTTTAAAAAGGATCAGGGGCGCGTGGGTGGCTCAGTCGGTTGAGTGTCCAACTTCGGCTCGGGTCATGATCTTGTGGTCAGCGGGTTCGAGCCCTGCATCGGGCTCTGTGCTGAAGGCTCGGAGCCTGGAGCCTGCTTCGGATTCTGCGTCTCCCTCTCTCTCTGCCCCTCCCCTACTCATGCTCGCTTTCTCTCTCTCTCTCTCAAAAATAAACATTAAAAAAATTAAAAAAAAAAAAAAAAAAGGATCACCCTGGGCTGTGGGAGGTGAGGGCGTGAAGAGTCCATGTAGGCGGCGACAGAGATCACCTGGTCCGAGACAACGCTGCCTTAGACCAGGCAGCTGTAGCACCATAGACATTCTCTTCTTATTTGGGTCACCGCGAATCTAGATCTCAAAGAGCAAACGGACACGTTCATGCAGCTACAGTGGCTGCTGAGGCTGGCTGAGCTGGCGCCTCCTGCAAGGTGCAGGTGTCCAGTGCGACACCTATTATACAGGAAGAGCAGGTGGGTAGGGTGTTGGGCGGGGGCCGCTGGGGCGCAGACTCGGCTGCTGAGGACCAGCATCCGGGTGAGGGGCTACCTGGGCTGAGAAGTGGGGGGAGGCCACTGAGATGCTAGGGGCAGGAGCTGTGTGGGAAAGCATCAGGACAGCACAGAGCCAAGCCAGGGAGGTGCTGTCCCAAATCTGAACCCCGCCTCCCAGCCCACCCCCCGCATGTAAACTGTTCCTCGTCCGCCACCCCCAAATCTCTGCCCTTCCTAAAACCTGACATGTGGCAATTCATTTTCAAATGAACATCTCTGGAGAGACAGTCATAGGTCTCCAGACATGTTTGTTTATTTATTTAAAAAAAGCGGGGGGGGGGGGGGCCTCAACGTCAGGGAAGAAAAATGTTACATATCCCACCCTTGGTCTCAATGGCTCATGAAGCCACGTCTTTCTGTGATGAAAGGACCCCGGGGAGTTTAGGTGAACAGAGCAGAGAGTGGGAATCCAGTGATGCAAACCTCCATCTTCCCTGCTTCTCAGCCCAAATGAGACCTGTTGGTGCATGGAGGTTGGCAAGAGACAGACTCCGGTTCGGTAGAATTCCTTCCACTTAAAACCTCTGTGAGCTGTCACCCTCCAAACCCTTATTTCCTATGCCTATAAAATGAGTCCAAATAGAAAAAGCCAGCACGCTGGTGCCTGGGCTGGGCATGTCACACAAAACTCAGGGATCAGTAACATGACCGCAGACATGGCTAAGGTTTTTGAGCACGGTTGATCAGGTGATCCCTCTTTAAAAAAATTGAATGTAAATGTCTCTTCCAGGGAATCGTTCACTCCTTATGCCTAAAAATTGCATGCGAAGACCTAACGCATCACCAGCTTGTTCAAAACCACAAGGATTAAAGGGGGAGAGAAAAAAAAAAATAAAAGAAACATAAGCAAAAATCTCCAGAGGCAGAGCTTTCTGGAAACAATAACACTTTGCTCTGCATTTCTGCGTATGAACACTAAACGTGCACAGCTGGTCATGAACAATGCCAAAGTGACAAGAAAATCAGAAGTTGTTATCCCAACAAGGTATTTGAAAATAAGTGAGAGCTGGGGCAGATCGTAAGATGGCAAGGACCAGCTTCTCGGCTTCGTCATAACGGATGCCTTAAAGGTTCTGGCTTCCGTGGACAGACGGCCGCCGTCCTCCTGCTCCCTGTGCTGACTCACAGCAGTGTGATCCGTCTAGACCTCCAGCTGCCCCACAGCAGCGCCCACATCACAGGGAACACCACTTGTAAGCTCCCCAGGCAGTACTGGGGGAGCTGGTGGACACACACGTTCAGAGGTACATTAAAACAAAAGGTAGGAGGGATCAGGCAGGTCAAGGACGTGCACGAGGCGGCCCAGCAATGAGCTCAAATTGCTACTGGGCTGCAGGCAGCCAATGAGGACACTGAGAGAGAATAAAAGGGTGTTCCAAGAGAGGGCTGGTGTCCCCCAAAGAGAGCAAGAGGCAATGGCCGTGCAGCCTCTCTCTAAGAAGTCACCCTCGGCTATCTCTTGCTTCCCATCTATTTAGTAATATGGTGCAGACTGTCTTTGATAGAAGATGATCCACAGCCACTTTTTTAGGAAAACTGCTCAGGGGCCAAGCAGAACTCTTTCGGCTGGAAACACTCAGACCCGGGGTGCCACAAAGGCAAGTGCCTATGATAGCTCAGCTCTCACAAGGCAGCTCTCTCATACCACACGACTCACGACCGAATCGTGCCAATGGGAATCTGGGTGACCATGGTGTAGGGTTTCCAGAGCGCGGAATACTGCATCTGGACGTGTTCCCATCTCCTATCTTGGGCAGGCTCCTAAATCTGCTATGGCCACATGTGGTCAGGGCCGACAGGTGCACCGAAGAGTAAGACTGAGAAGACGAGGAGCGGCCATTTGGAAGAGATGCCAGGCACCGAAAAGACGTTGGAATTGCCATACGGAGGCCTCCAGGTGCAGACAGACCGAGACTGTTGTTGCAATGAGCTCTCAAGACTCAAAACGCCATGGGGGAACCTTGTACACATTTTGCTAAGTGAAAGAATCCCAATGTGAAGAGGCCTATATACGGCATGGTTCCAACCACAGGACATTTTGGAAAAGGCAAAACCATGGAGTCAGTGGAAAGATCAGTGGTTTCCAGGGGCGGGGGGAGGGGAGGGATGAAAAGGCGGAGCTCAGGGCATTTATGGGCCGTGAAACCGTATGACATTGTAATGGCAGACACGTGCCCCAGAACGTACAACACGAAGAGTGAACCCTAATGGAAACTATGGAGCTCACCTATCAAAAACGTGTCAGTGCTGGCTCATCAGTCATAATAAACACACCGGACTAAGACTAGATTTAACAACAGGGGAGGCGGGAGGGGAGGGGAAGCCGAGGGGGTGTATGGGGGTACTTGCCATTCAGGTACCTTCTGGGGAACAGGTGAGAGCTCAGGGCCACCCACCGAGACACTCTGCCTGAGGAGGAGAAGGTGCCAGAAGTTCCTTTCATTACTTCCGTCACACAGTAGAGAGGGGATGGGAGAGGGGAACTCTTGGTCCAAGGGCCACGCTGGGGTCAGAGGGCAGGGCCCAGGGCACACGGGCCCAAGTGACTTGGGTCAGATTCCAGTCTTAGTGAACAACAGTTGCCACAAGCAGTTACGTGTAAGGGGTGCTGCTCTGCAGAGGTGGTGTGACCATTCTAGAACGCCTGGCCCCGGACCCTTCTTCTCCCTCTGCCCCCCTCATCCAATCCATCACCAAGTCGATCAGTCCTCTGGCTTAAATGCCTCCTGAATCTGCACTTTTACGTCCTCCACCACCCTCCAGTCTGCACTAGGTCACCTTTTGCCTCAATTATTACAGGTTTCTTCCAAGCATTGCCACACACTCATTCTTATCCCTCAGTCCAGTCTCTACTCTGTAGCAGCTTCAAGAACACAAAGGTGTCACTGCCCTGCTGAGGACCTTTCCGTGGCTTCCCATCCCTCTTAAAACCAACGTTCCCTGACCACCCCCAGCCCCGATCCATCAGCGTGCTCCCCACTTAGGCCTCCACGGGGCCTTTGCACCTGCACGTACGCAGGGTGGTCTTCCCATGATCTGAAGTCAGCAATCACTTCCTGAGGGAAAACTTTGTGCTCCCACCCGTACCAAGGTCAACCTCCCAACCCCTGAAAACTGCACTCCTGATACCATGCACTTCTTGGGTGCGTGTACCACACGGGCACCGTCTTACATTTGTCGGTCTCCCTCCCTAAACTGGAAGTCCATTGCGTCGTGCCTTTCACAGTGCCCGGCACACAGTAAGCCCTTAATCATCGTTTTTTTGGAATTAAAAAAGGAGCAATTCACAGAGGTAGGTATTACCATCACCGCCACTTCACAGAAGTGTTTGATTGAGCACCCGGACTGGGGGGCTGAGGGCTTAGTTTCGAACTCAGACCACCTGACCCCAATACCTACGGCTTGATGCCAACGTGTGTTCCATGCCTTCCTTCCAAGAGGCAGCGGTGCTGAGCGAGACGTTTGTCCCTGCTGATTGCAGTGACTTTGGGAGCAGCCAGAGGACTTGGACCCTTTGAGTAGTGCTGGACCTCAGCCAGAGAGCCTTCCGCCACGGCTCCACGGCCTCCAAGGGGTACCCGGGTGGCTCAGTCGGTGGAGCGTCAGCCTCTTGGTTTCGGCGCACGTCATGATTTAAGATCCTCTCTCACTTACCCTCAGCCCCCCTCCCCACTTGCATGCGCTTGCTCGCTCGCTCTCTCTCTCTCAAATAAGAAATGAAAAATCAAAGAGCAGCCAAGGCACCCACCAATCTCGAACCCAGGAGGTGAGTCCAACTTTCCATCGAACACACCCTCTGTGGAATACCCATGAATGGACTCAGGGTTTTAGGGCAAGTTTGGGAAATGACTAACCATTTCCAGAGAACATGCTAAACCCCTAGCTGGAGGCCTGAGCTGCAGAGATGGTTGGTTCAGATACCGCGAGTCTCTGGGCGTCTCACAGATGAGCCCGTGTCCACACCTGAGAATGTGATTCAAAGGGACAGGCAGCCAGGGTCTGGGCAGGAGACCACTGTCTGTACTCGTCTACACACTACCTGCCAGTCGGCAGGGGAAAGGGAGCGCTCCCCGGACCGGGAACAGGAATGGGGCAGATCTACCCTCGGGTGCCAAGGATAAACCTGGGTCTTGGATAGGGAAGGATTCAAAATTACAGGGGAGGAAAAAAAGGCCAATTGTTCCACAGAAGCCAGTAATCAGGAGCCTGACGCCTTGAGAAGCGGCTGTGATACAGTGCCTGGGGCTCAAGCAGGGTTTACTTAAGAGCCGATAGCTTGGAGACTTAACTGATCTTTAAATGTACGTCTAGTAATTTTTTGGTTGCTGTTCTCCTATGGAAGTGCTCCGTTTTTCAAATGTCAACCGGTTTCAACCATGCCACTGAATATTTAGAGTGTACTCAAGGAGAATGGTAAGTGTACCCACGGGACTCGACGGGGAGGTACAAAAGAAATCAAAGATGTGGAAAATTCCGGGTGTGTGATCAAAGCAGCAGGAATGAGCCAGAGTTCCTTCTTTGACTGTTGACTCCCCACTTGGAGAGCCTGTTTCCAGAGCTCTCCGCAGCAGGCAGCACGAAGTGCTGTTTCTCAAGTCGTGACTCACAGAATGCCCGCCCAGCGGCCCCCTGTGAAAGTGCAGATCCCTGGGCACTGCCCCCCCCCCCAACCATTGGACCCCGACACGTGAGGAGGGGCTCAGAGTCTCCATAGGTAACAGGCACCACAGAGGATTCACAAACCAATTAGAGTTTGCAAACCACGGCTCCCGTTTCGAATGTCTTTGCAGAAAGGGGAGACCTTCCATGACAGACGGTGACAACAAAAAGGAAGAACCACTCCTCACGCATGGTCACCGATTCCCACACCCCTCGTAGAACCTTCATTCTACGGTCACGGGCTAGGTGCTGAGGACTCCACCGTCAACCAGACCCGAGACCCCCACCCGCAGTGGGGGAACATGACAAAGGTAAATGGTGGCCACCCAAAGGAACACTGTGGGACACGGCTCGCCGTGGAAGCAGAGCTCAGCCACACGAGCGAGAGCCGGCTGCTCCATCCTGACTCAAACGAGGGCCACGCGAGGACCAGTCCCGGCCTAAGGCCATCGTCGCTGGGCCCCTGCTCATCTCTGCTCCTCCTAGACCCTCTGTGAACAGACAGCACTGCTGGGCTCACCTGAGGGTTCCTCAGCTCCTGCTGGGGCCTCCATTTTCAAGACGAATGAAAAAAAAAAAATGTCCACAGCGTTTGTAATCGTACAGGTCTTAAAACACAGGATGGGGCAAGACCAGTGGGAATGCCAAGGAAATACAAAGTTCTGGCAGGGGAACTGAGCCGTTCACCGCCTCTCACCAAGGAGCAGCCCTTCTCTCCCTGCAGAGGGAGGTTTTCTGCCATGGTGTCGCCAGAGCAGGGCACACAGAACCCTAAAGCCAGTCCTCCTCCTCACAGACAGTGGCACAGGGGACGGTTGTCATAACCAGATTGTCTCCACGACGGAGAGCTGTGCTTTGGCTGCTTGGGTACCCACGGCCACACATCCCTTAACAGTCTGGTAGCAGTGGGCAGCCTGCCAACCAAGAAAACAACCCTTGAACTTTGGGGCTGCCCACAACCATCTCCCCAGTCTCACAGATCCCAGGCAAGCAGTAAACATTCAATGCAACTCAAACACGCAGTGCCTTCCACACGCAAGCCAAAGGCCCTCTGGAGCCACCGATCCACGGGCACGTCTTCTGGGAGTGAGGCCCACGGCATCACTTCCTAGACAAACACCAGGAACCAGAAGGTCAGTCTTCACTTGAACTGGATCCGAGGCAGGTCCCGCTTGAACTCAACAGGGCACATCCGAGCCTCCTACACTGGGCTCTTCTGACCTCTTCCTCCCCAAGAACATGCTCCCCCATCCCCCACCTCTCTGAGGCCCGGGGAAAGCAAGTGCAGGAGGTAATCCTTGCCAACGTGGCTACGGTCCTTCCTGGACTGAGATTTGAGCCCCCCGCCCCTACCACTAAGTTTATGTGTCTGGGAAGTAAAAGGGTAAAGCGAGTCACAGAAGCTCAGGCCTCCATCCGTGGTGGGTGGGCAGTTCTGTTTATGGGGAGGGGGTGGGGAGGGAAAGAGACGGCAACCAGACCTTCCTCAAACCGAGAAAACTCTCGCCTTCCAGAATGCTGTGGACCCTCATCATGAAGAGTTTCACCTTCGACTCCAGGCAAGTAGCTCACAATCCGATTCCAGGCATTCTGAAAACTCCAGTTCTGTTATTCTGACTCCGTCACAAAATCGCTTCAACTAGGAAGACAGCAAGGACCCACCTACATCTGTCCCTTTTGCTGCTGGAATCGACACCCATCTTAGATCACGAGTCACGGCAGATGCACAGAAAGAAAGGGATGCCAGGCCCCATCTGTAATTTCCACAAACGAATGGATTGAACTACGGATACATTTTTCAAAGGAAAAAAAAATGGTCATAAATAACAAGGGTGCAAATCCCTGATGCCTTTTTATTTCCAGAAAGAGGTGTTGCTCGGTCAAATCTTTCCCAAAATCTTTATTTAGTTTCTTCTGGGCAGGGAATAATCTGGATCCAGGATGACTTACTCAAAACAGCCTTGCAAGTTAAAAAAACAAAAACCAAAATAAGTCCTTGGAACAGAAATTAGATTCAAGAATCTGATGCCCTGCTACTCTGTTAACTACGGACATAAATGAGAGAGGACGCAGAATGCCTCACACCTAGTGGGCACTCCATAATTGTCTGCTGAGTGACCGACTAAATGATTTATTTTGAGTCCCCACGGCTCTTTGCGCTAGCTAGAGCTAATTCAGTTGTTATAAAGGCAAGCAGGGTTGAAGATTTATGATTGCCCAATTACCCCGATTCACCATAAATCCTTGCCAGCCTCTAGGCTGTTCCAAGCTGCTCAGCACGCGTAATGACGGCATATTGCGACGATTCCCTCTTGAAGGCCTTGGCGGTACTCTTATTTAGAAAGCGGAGGTCTACCAGAACTATAGTTCTCGGTCTCTATAGCCCAGAATAGGAGAATCCCATTTCTCCACTCACGGAGCCAGGTTCTGCAGCCCAGACAGGGACCAAGCTGAAGCACCTCACGTCTCCTGTACTCCATAATCAGCGCGTGTCAGGAGATGAGGAGATGAGGTGAAGGTCATTCGGGCTGACCATTGCCCACGACCAGATGCTGCATTAGTACCTGGATGTCCTGTCCTCTGGTCTCGCACAACCCTGCAGTCACTGGCACATTAAATGTCATCATGATCACTAGCACATTAAAGCCCATCAAGATGTGTATCTGTTGGCCTTGGCTAGCGCACAAAGAGCTCCTTGAGGGCGGGGACGGTGTTTTGTTTATTTTTGTGACCTCCATACACAGCAGGCTATCCAGACCACAGACATGCACAGTGAATTTTTATTAAGTGAATAAACCGAAGCTCTCACCAAAACAAAATGTGTAGGCCTACCGCCACCATTAGGCACCTTTTTCTAGAATACTGAGGTTAAGAACAAGAGGGACTCCTACGATTGCATGAATACTTAATTTCCTCTTGAAATTGACCCAGAATTGGAGACAAGATGGTTGTGCAGGGCTATCTGTAAGAAGGGCTATAAACAGCAACTGCCCGAGGCGTGGAAGCAAAGAAAACGCACACGGAAAGCAGACGTAAATTCCTCTTATAACTCTTGCCGTCATCGATCAAGAGACAGTGAGACAGAGTCTCTTGGATCAATTATTATATTTATGAACTGGCTCAATCTCACCTTTAAATTGCTTGTCAATAATCGTATTCAACGTGCGTGAGTACTTAAACAAGCACACCTCCCCCTTTACGCAGTGAGATGCCGGGGAACAGCAAATTTCTACCACCGAGCAATTTGTTTATTTTTTTATTTATTTATTTTTTTACTAAAGTGTGGTTGACATACAATATTATATTGTTTCTGGTGTACAACACAGTGACTCCACATTTATATACGTTACAAGGTGATCACCATGGTAAGTGCAGCTATCATTTGTCACCATACAAAGTTGTTACTTGTGACTAACTATATTCCCATACATTGTATCCCTACACCTTATGTATTTATTTTATAATGGGAAGTCTGCACCTTCTATTCCCCTTCTTTTTGCCCATCTCCCCCTCACCTCACCCTCCACCGAGCTCTGGCAACCACTGGATTGTTCTCTGTATCTATGAGTCCGTTTTGTTTTTCATTATTGTTCATTTGTTTTGTTTTTGGTATTGGTCTTTCTCTGGCTTAATTCACTTAGCACGATACCCTCTGGGTCGATGGCAAATGGCAAGATTTCATTCTGGTTCGTGGCTGGGTAATACTCCATTATGGATATAGATACAGATATTGATATAGATATATAGATACAGATTTATAAATACACACACACACATACATACGTACCACATCGTCTTTATCCATTGATCTGTCAATGGGCACTTAGGTTGCTTCCATATATTGGCTACTGTAAATAATGCTACAATAAACACAGGAGTCTGAGGGCTAATCCCTGAGCCCTCCAATGGGTAGAAATAAGATGTGTGAGAACCAGCAAAGGGAATGGGAAGAGTTTGGTGCCTGGGAAGCTAGGAGAACATGACTTAAGGAGGAGGGAACGATCAGCTGCGTTGAACCCTAGAAGTAGGACAACGAATGAGACTGGGCCACTGGATTGAGCAACACGGGAGTCACGGTTACCTAACAAAGCATCTTTGGAGCAGTGCTGGGGCGGAAACCCAGAGTCGGTTCAAGACACAAAGGGAGACTGGGGCTGGATTTGGTGTTCAGGAATGCGGCCGTCCCACCCACCACCTGCAGTTTCAAATACCTGTGTTCCACCGCAGTCTGGAAGCAGATGAGCCTCTGAGCCAGCAGCAGCAGGTCAACGGCAACCTAACACCATTTCACAACGCTTACGTCGTTCCCTTTGTTTCATCTCGTCACACGGGTGTGTTATCATCTCACCCCATCACCAGAAGAAGGGAGAGCGCAGTACAATAAGATACCGTGAGAGAAAGCGACCACCTTCACAGACTTTTTATTCCAGCGTGTTGTTACAATTGTCCTATTGCATTGTGAGTTGTTGTGGTTGACCCGTTACTATGTCTAATTTGTAAATTAAACTGTATCGCAGGCATGTGTGTATAGGAAAAAAAGTAGTACCTACAGGGTTTGGAACGACACACAACTCCAGGCATCCACTAGACGTGTCGGGATGTATCCCCTGCAGAAGGGGGGTAGGCACTGTAGAGGAAACGTTTTCAAGGAGTTTTGAAGAAAGGGAAAGGGCTGTAACTAGAGGGGGAAGAGGGGTCAAGAAAGGATTTCAGATTGTTTTTAAGGATGAAGAAATAATAGCACATTTATACTCTGATGGGGATGTATAATGCAGGAAAGTGAGGAGGAACCACCAGAATGATATCCCTGAGTAGGCAAGAGGGTAGAGTCCACTGCATCAGGGACGGTCCCTTTCTTGGGCCGCAGCCAGCTTGTCTGTCGCACTAGATGAGTGATGTGTGTGGGCACAGGTGCTGCTGGGGCAGGGGGGTGGGGGTGCGGGGCACTGGGAGCCCATGGAAGTTCCCTCCAATTGTCTCCATTTTCTCGGTGAGAAACCAGAAAGGAAGGTCATCAGCTGAGGTGAGGCCAGTGGAGAAGGTGTGGGGGAATGTATTTGCCATCTAGGAGAATGGCAGAGTGGACAGACGGGACAGCCGTCGTGCACGTGCTGGGCCTGCCTGTCATTGGTCGTCATGAGTTTACAGCGCGTCCAGGCAGAGTGGTAAGAACGGACGAGGGAATGAATAAATCTCTCAGAAGAGATCAACAGACCAGAAGCCACACAAAAGAAAGTTCGGCTAGCCCTCTCTTTTCCTCCACAACAAACAACAGCAATGCTGGAGACGTGTAGCTGGACACTGAAAGCAGGCTCCTTTCCGCTGGGCCCCAGGCACCACCTTGCCCATGGTTATCGCCCCACTAAATAGTTGCTCTCAAGGGAATATTCAAATCCAACGTCATTCTTACCTTTGAGCAGTAAGAGTATGTCAAGAACACAGACATTAAGCCAAGCAGCCCAGAGTTTTGGTCCCAGCTCTGCCAATCACTAGCTGTGTGAGCTCAACCTCTCTGTACCTCGATTTCCTCATCCGTAAAATGGGAACAAATAATAATAGAACTTTCCTCACTGGGCTGTCCTAAGGATTCAATAGCATGTCCTTTGCCTAACACAGTGTCTGCCTTATGGTCAGCGCTTCACCAACAAAAGCTACTGTAAGTCTGAGGAAGTCAACAACAGACCCAGGCCAGCGAAAAGATTAGTCATGATCCAAATTCCTTATCATACCTGAGTGATGCCTTTGTTTTCAGAGCTTAAAATGTAAGTGTTATTGTGCAGTTGTTAACGGTTACTGGCCTCTGTCCAGAAGATTGCTTCTGTAACCACCTGATCTACACCCTCTAAGAATCAGTAAATCAGTTCCAGAGCAGGGACTATTATGTCCATTGATTAATAATAAAAAGACAAAGTCTTGAACCATGAATCTCCAATGAAAGAGTGACTTCGAGCCAATGTGTTTATTTTCTTTAAGACACCTGTCTAAAACACAAATTATCACAGAGTACAGTCCTAGGTCTGGGCAAGAAGTACAAATTCGAGTAAGACATTCCTCTTTTCTTCAAGATAATAGTAGTTAATATTTATTAGTACCACGGTACCAGGCACGATGCCAATAACTTTTATAACCAAGAATTTAATAGGGACGCCTGGGTGGTTCAGTTGGTTAACCAACTCTTGACTTCAGCTCAGGTCATGATCTAACAGTTTGTGAGATCAGGCCCTGCATCGGGTGCAAAGCCTGCTAGGGATTCTCTCTCTCCTCTCTCTCTCTCTCTGCCCCTCCCCTGCTTGTGCACTCTTTCTCTCTCTCAAAAATAAATAAATAAACTTAAAAAGAGTTTAATTACTTCTCATCTCAACCCTTGTAGCAGGTGCCATTATTACAACTGAGGAAATGAAGACTTCAAGAGGTCATAGGCCTTGTCCTGGGTCAGGCAGCTTGACCTGACAGTGGTTTGAACCAAAACCGTCTTTCTTCCCTCTTGAACCTGCAAGTGAGATGGGCCACCAAGGTCTGGCTAAGAGCCTGGAAGGCCTTGCTGAACAGTGACCCTCTTGGCATTCTGCTTCCTGCAGCTTTTTCCTGCAGGTGCTCTGTGTGGAGGAGAGTCAGGGATTACAACGCAGAACAGATCTATCTGTGTGATTCAATTCAGTGAACTAGGATGAGGTGAGGTGGCAGCCGTTAGATTCAGTATCGCATCAGCCACAATTAAGATTTCAAGCTGTGGTTGTTGATGTTAAGGTGTCCGTGGCTTTCAAACTCTATCCAGAGGCGTGCTGGAAAATAAAACCTTCCATATTGGTCTGAAGGAAGGTTTTATAGGTTCCAAATGAGAGTAGCCTAGAATGTGGAGTCAGAAACCGTCCCCACGGAAAGGGAAGCTAAAACAATCAATATCGACACGATGAGCTCAGCCATCACCAGAAATCCCTCCAACATAAAAGATGTTTTGATAATATATTGCAGATGAGACTTGGGCAAGGATCCTCCACAAGGAGACTAGAACTGTTGCCAAATTCAATCAGGGACACCCAGGTGTCTTCCTTATCCAATCAAGAGACCAGAGTCCCCCTCAAATTCAATAACAGTGACCGTGAAAAATGGCATGGGGATGTCAATTAAGTCATCAAAGAACACTGCAAATCTTCTCTATTGCATTATGACCACTATCTGAGTGGGCACTGTGTCAACGGAAAGAAATCCAGGGGGGTGGGGAGTGAACACAAAACATTTTAAATGCGCCACTCTTCACCAGGCCCTTTTGAGGAAAAGGGACTGCACGGACCCTCGAGGACTGATTTCGGTTACATCCAGAAAAACTAACTCCAAGGAATAGGAATTTAGCAAGGAAATAAAGGGTAACTGAAATGTTGCGGAAGAAGGTAGCTCCTTTTGTTCTGTTCACCGCCCATCAGGCTTCTGATCTCCGTTCTTGGTTCCCAGGTGCACCGCCTACCAGGACAGCAGGCCCTGAGCAAATGTGCCTTCCTGTGAGACGTCGCACCCATCCACAGGCAATCCCGTCAATCCTACCTCCAAAGGGCGCTGTATCTGCCCACCCCACCCCCATCCCCACCCCCACCACCTTGGCCCAGGCCATGTGGCTCCCTCCCGCCATGTCACTCTCTCTTGACCTTTAACACTGCCGGCGTGGCCCACACAGCAGCCACATGGGTCTTCTCAAAATCCCAATCTGCCTTCAATCGTTTAGGAACAAGACTCATAATTTCAGAAATGGTATAAACGTTTGTCTGACCATCTGATTAAGCTCTCAACGAAAGAAGATTCAAAAAAACCAGATCATCTCACCATAAAACCGACAAAACCAGAAGTAGACTCATCTGTTCAAAATCAGAAACCCTTGGGGCGCCTGGGTGGCGCAGTCGGTTAAGCGTCTGACTTCAGCCAGGTCACGATCTCGCGGTCCGTGAGTTCAAGCCCCGCGTCAGGCTCTGTGCTGACAGCTCAGAGCCTGTAGCCTGTTTCCGATTCTGTGTCTCCCTCTCTCTCTGCCCCTCCCCCGTTCATGCTCTGTCTCTCTCTGTCCCAAAAATGAATAAACGTTGAAAAAAAAAAAGAAAAGAAAAAGAAATCAGAAACCCTTAGCGCTTTAAATCCACACACACAAAGTTAAATGTTGAGAGGACAACAAATTGTAGCAACCACCTCAGGAAATAAATAAATCCTGACAATAAATAGATCTCCCCGCTGTGACTGGATCTAGGATAGAGTATAATATTCTACTTCAGGTTTTCCACATTGCTGAATTTTCTGTGTAGGTAAAAAAAAAATACTGGAAATGATCAGATTTAAACGTGGTTATCCAGTATGAAATAGGACTTGCGGTTTAAAACAGAAACACTACAGAGAGTAATTAGTTGTGGCAATGTAAATCATACCAAAAAGTAAGGCATGTAGAAAAGAACGAACAAATTGAGCATAAGTTAAATTTAAAAATCCAAGGCATTTTGTTTTGAGGCATCTTTGAGCTCGCCGAGCAGACACTAGAAGCAAAACTCCCCTCCTGGGATGGAAAAATTTATGGGCAAGAAGTTACGGTCACAATTAAATGGTGGCGGACAAGGCCAAGGGGGATTTGGTCCCTTTATGAGTCTTTTGATGGATGAACGCGTGGGGACGGCAACCAGTGGGCAACAGAACAATGTGGGAAGGGTGATAAAGAGAGGAAAGAGCATCGCCATGACAGAAGCGTTGGCTAGAGCAGGGACAATGGCTGGGTTCACCAGAGAGAGTGCTCCCTTCCACAGCACCTGTTTATTATCATATAAAAATCGGGTTGTGCGCATTTTCCTATTGAACTTCTTTGTGAAATCAACTTTTATAACACTAAAAAAAAAATAAAATTCAAACCTGACCACCGCAATTCCTCTGCTTCAATGGCTTCCAACTAATCTCAAAATTCTGACTCCCCGATTTGGCCCACTAAGTGCTCACAGCAGGACCCCCTCCGTGGCTCCAGCCCCTGCGGCCACAGGGCCTGTAACCATCTCCTGGACCACATCCTCCTCTTTACCTCAGGCTAGCTGATTTCTCAGCCTTCCAGAATCTTCTGGGGGAGCCCCCCCACCCAAACCTGCTATCACCTCCCCTCATTCTCAGGCACAACACTCCCCTTTACTTCTCCTTCTCTCAAGCTGACATCCTTTTGTTTATGAGTGACTCTGCCATATAACCAGGGAACCCCAGCTCCTAGCTCAGTGCTGAGCCCAGAGGGGCTAGTCCCCAGAGGCTTATTTAGGCTTCCCACAAAGATTATCAAAACAGGAGCTTATCCGCACAATGACAGTCCACATATGAGCCAAGATTAAAGGCCCCATAAACCCTGAACACATGAAGGGTCTCAATAGAACAACTGATTAACTGAGGGGCTTTTCGTGTAAATCACTCCCCCTTGGAAACCCAGCTCTAGATTATCTGGGACATTTTCTCTTCAGACAGATGGTTATTTCCTTCACAGTGGATGAGGAAATTGTTCCTGAGAGCTTTGGAAGATCGTCATGAAGGAAAACTCCAGTTGTTAGGCTCCCTGGGATTAATGCCTTTTGTCCCTAACTAAATAAAATAATTATATTAACCGAGGATGGAGGGCGGCATGGAACAACCCTTTCAGAGAGTGACAGTAACAATCAGGCAGCACTCCCTTTATCTGCAAAATCTCACAAGTGTTCTCGTGGTTCCTTCCAGGTCCCAGGTAGGTCTGTGCTGTGCTGCTCCCTTAAAAGCAAGACGTGGAGTGAGGCTTGCTGCGCCAGTGGGCTAGGAGGCGGATGTGAGGTGTGCCCTTTCTGGTGGAAGCTTTAGGAACCCACGGGTGCCTCCCAGGGCCCTCGCCCTGCCCTGCTGGTTATAGAAGCATGTTTCTAGGCAGAGCCTCATGGGTCTGGGTCCCTGAGTGACAGTAAAGAGCTGAACCCCCCATCAGTCAACACTGGATACAGAGCATTAGTGGGAAATAAGACATTATTTTTAGCCACTGAAATTTTTGATCGCTCCTGACCGCGACGTAATCCAGCCATTCTGGACTGACACCGTGAGCTGACCTGTCACTGGCAGCTGGAATTGTAAATGGTCATTAGGCTCCTATCACAGACAGGAGGCTACAGGCCCTCAGACGGTGGAGGCTGGAGCCCCACACCCATGAGGAGGTGAGGCCAGACTCTCAGCATCTTCCAACCAACAGTTACTCATGGATATGCATTATTTGTCAGACACTGAGCTAAATGCTAGGGATACGGCAGACTGTTGCTAGAAAATTCCTATGGACGCCATGAGGAGGGGCCCCCTGGCAAGCTGAACAAAGTCAGGAAAGCAGCGAGGTAGCCGGCAAGGCAGAGAGTAAAGGAGAGATGGCCTGGGCCTCAGGAGGAGCAGCTCTGCATGTGGACAGGACAGTACGGGTGACTCAGCGATCAGACCGACTCCTGCAGGCACTCTCCCAAGTGCTTCCTGTGCGGTCACACCCTGTGTCCTCACAGCGCCCTAAAAGACAGGCCACACCATTGCTGTCATTTCATAAGCAAGGAAAGTGGCAGGAAATTGGAAGGAAGGAAGGAAGGAAGGAAGGAAGGAAGGAAGGAAGGAAGGAAGGAAGGAAAAGAAAGAAAGAAAGAAAGAAAGAAAGAAAGAAAGAAAGAAAGAAAGAAAGAAAGAAAGAAAGAAAGAAAGAAAGAAAAAGAAAGAAAGAAAAGGAAAGAAAAGAAGGAAGGAAGGAAGGAAAAAGAGAGAGAGAAAGGGGAAAGAAGTTAACTAGCACCCCAGCTAAACTGAAAGGCAGGAAAGTTAAGAACACATACATTAGAGGGGTGCCTGGGTGTCTCAGTCAGTTAAGCATCCGACTTTGGCTCGGGTCATGATTTCATGGTTCCTGAAACCATGGTTCGAGCCTTTTGTCGGGCTCTGTGCTGACAGCTCAGAACCTAGAGTCTGCTTCGGATTCTGTGTCTCTCTCTCTCTCTGCCCCTCCCCACTCATGCTCTTTCTTTCTCTCTCTCTCTCCAAAATAAATAAACATGAAAACAACTTTTTAAAAAAAGAACACATACGTTAGAAATTAGGAATGGTAGAGTGTTGCCTTGGCGGAGTGGAGACCAGCCCTCTGGTTGGAGGTATATGTAACACACCGACTTACTGTGACCTAGGGAAGGCTGCCAAAGATGACTTCAACAAAGGCTATGGATTTGGCTCGGTCAAAGTACGTCTGAGAACTAAGTCATGTAGGGGAGTGGAATTTTCTACTTCTGGTCATGCTTACACTGACACAGAGAAAGCGTCAGGCAACCTAGAGACCAAGTATAAGGTCTGTAGCTATGGACTTGCCTTCACCCAGAAATGGAACATAGACGATACTCTTGGAACAGAAATCGCTTCACAGAATAAGTTGGCTGAAGGGTCGAAACGTATTCTTGATACCGTATTTGCACCGAACCCAGGAAAGAAGAGTGGGAAATTGAAGGCCTCCTACAAATGGGATTGTTTCAGTCTCGGCAGTAATGTTGATGCAGATTTTTCTGGACCATCTTTGGCTTTGGAGGTTGGCTTGCTGGCTCTCAGACAGTTTTGACACAGCCAGATCCAAACTGCCACAGAATGGTGTCGCCCTGGGTTACACAGCTGCCGACTTCCAGCTGCACATGCATGTGAGTGATGGCCCTGAATTTGGAGGGTCTGTCTACCAGGAGGTTAATGGGAAGATTGGAACATCAATAAACGTTGCTTGGATGGCTGGCAGTAACAATATCCAGGCTGTAGAACTTCTCTATCTGCTACAGGAAATAAGACGAGCCCGACCGGACTGGGTTATACTCAGACCCTTGGACCAGGAGTCAAACTGACCCTACCAGCTTTCACGGACAGAAAGAACGTCAATGCAGGAGGCCACGAGGTTGGGCTGGGATTTGAACGAGAAGCCTAATGTGGTTTTGAGGGAAGCATCTGATGTGTCCTTGGAGGTGAAGAGAACCCACTATGTTTTGGCCTTAAAATTCTTCCGTGAAATTTCAAAAGTGTGAACTTCTCATTCTTCCAAAGAATTGCAATCCTCCCCACACTGAAGTGTAAAGATCGTAAGTGCGTTGTAAGGAAGGAACTTGAAGGCGTGCCCGAAGGTTGTCATACTTGTGCCGCGTTGCAGGTGATTTCTACCGTGTTATTTTATTTTATTTATTTTATTTTTATTTCTATTTGAAATTTTTTTAATGTTTATTTATTTTTGAGAGACAGAGACAGAGCATGAGCTGGGGAGGGGCAGAGAGCGAGGGAGACACAGAATCCGAAGCAGGCTCCAGGCTCTGAGCTGTCAGCCCAGAGCGTGACCTGGGGCTCGAACTCACGAACCTCGAGATCATGACCTGAGCCAAAGCCGGACGTTTAATGAACTGAGCCACCCAGGTGCCTCTCCTCAGTGTTATTTTAAATGCGCTCATCAGGGAAACTGTGGTGACTGTTACAAAGGAAATGACCTGAGCCTCCAGCTTGTACATCACAGCCTACCTGCCGCACACCACTTTTTCATGACCTTTGGATATACTGGTCTCTGTGCTGTGGGAGAATCTTTGGTCTTCCGTCAGAGTAAAATAAAATAAACCCATCACATTTGGAACACAATCCATCATCTGACTTGCTAGGGATGGTTTTCTTTCTTTTTTTTTAGCATTTTTTTTTTGTATTTTAGAAAGAGAGAGTGCGAGAAGGGGAGAGGGGCAGAAGGAGAAAGAGAAAGAGGGAGAAAGAGAAGAGAATCTTAAGCAGGCTCCATGCTCAACATGAAGCCCGACACGGGGCTCGATCCCACGACCCTAGGATCATGACCTGAGCTGAAATCAAGAGTCGGACACTCAACTGACTGAGCCACCCAGGCGTCCCTGGGAATCTGGAATTAAAAAGGGGGAAGGAAGGCCTGCAGCAAAATGTGACGGCCGACACCCAGCCATGGGTGGTACCATCAGCTAACGGAAGTTGCCGGGTGCCCAGCCAAGGGATCAAAGGTATGAAAGGGGAATCAGCTGTTCCCACCTCTGGTAGATGAGTCAAGACCGTCACTCCTTGACCACGGGTCTCTCTGCTGGCCCATGTGTGCCCAGCTTTGGTTTGCTCAAAGACATAAATTCATTCCTCCATTTAACTCCTTCACAAATTCTCTGGGACACCTGCCATGTGCACCTGTGTGCTCTGAGATACAATAATGAATAAACTGGTGTCGTGACTGCCCCAAAGGAGCCTTTCTTTCCAGTGGAGAAAACAGACCCAACCGGGGGTGAGAGCCCCCGGGCAAAACAGGGGTCCCTCATACACATCTTTGGCAGAAAGAAGCCCAACGCTTGTCCCCAAAACGCAAGCTATGGCGAATCACACCCTGTGGTCATAAAGGGAATGAGGTGGGGGAGGAGACAAAGGGGCAGGCATCCATGTTCACCAGAGGGTGACCGGACCTGCCTGTGAGCCAGAGAAGGAGCCAGAGAGTGAGACGGCTCCTCCCTACTCCACAGAAGAGCCACCTCAGCCCAAGATCATAACAGGCCAAATGCTGGGCATCACATGCTGTCTGGGATACCTGTATCCCAAGTTCGGCATATACAGCTGCACCACTGCACCTGCACGTTAGTTACTGGAGAGCTCAGCCGTGAACTTCTGAGTCCATCTATATCAAAGAAGAAAATTATATTTAACCTGCCCGAGTTAGCTCATCAAATTTTGACAACCAGTCTTCTTCAAAAGCCTGAAGAATCTCTTTGACCTGATCAGAAGGGACCACTTAAAGTTGGCAAGCAAAACCACCCAAAACTTGAGAAATGGGTGAAGAGTCAAAAAGTGAGTATTACACCATAGCACATCTCTTTAGCTTTTTGAGATGCTTAAAGTCAATAGGCTAATAAATGTTCGCGTCAACATGAGATTTTACATAAATCACTGAAACTTTTCTGCTTTACTTACTCATCTAAAGAAATTCCCCAGGTTGATGACTCCAGTAGAAACAAACACAGAGGTTTGTAATGACTCTACCGTGACATTTGGAAGCACTTTTCTGAACATTGAACTTGCCTGAAGTCCTGAGACAAAATACAAAATTTTATTTTCCATTCTATTTCTTTTCTGCCAAGGTAGAGCGATAAAGTTGAATTTATATGCCCATTTTCACCAACTCCTTTTCCTTTTTATAATTTTAGGGCTAACTGTACTATAGAAAATCCAACCGAAATTTATAACTAACATCAGCCACGGTTGCTTGCTAAGAGTCCAAGAAAACTCATTAAAAAAAAAAAAAAAAATCACTCCCTTTCAAATGCGAAATGTCTAAGTTACCACAGCAATCACGAAAGCTATAATCCACAAACCAGCAGAATATTTATGCTTTAAGTGGGTATTTATAGATTTCTATAATATCGTGCTTACTTGGTGACAGGTTCCACACTGTACAGTTGAAGGCATATGTATAATCGTCTCATTTGCTCATCGCAAGGACCCTATAACATAGGTACACAGCTACGTTATTCCCATTTCACAGTTGGGCAAATAGAGAGGTTGAATAGCTTGTTCCAAGGTACACAGTGTGGAATTAGTAGAGGCAGATTCAAACCCAGCAGGTCTGGACAGAGAGTATGCACCCTTGACTACCATACTAAAACTGTCCCCTTGCTGACCATAACCTAAAGATCTATACACAGAAACCAATTTGGTGAAAGTGGCTGGATTCAGTCAAATAACAAAGTTAGGTTTTCTTTTTCTTTTCTTTTTTTTTTTTTTTTTTAATTTTTTTTTTTTTCAATGTTTATTTATTTTTGGGACAGAGCGAGACAGAGCATGAACGGGGGAGGGGCAGAGAGAGAGGGAGACACAGAATCGGAAACAGGCTCCAGGCTCCGAGCCATCAGCCCAGAGCCCGACGCGGGGCTCGAACTCACGGACCGCGAGATCGTGACCTGGCTGAAGTCGGACGCTTAACCGACTGCGCCACCCAGGCGCCCCTCTTTTTTTTTTTTTAACGTATATTTATTTTTGAGAGAGAGGGTGTGAATCAGAGAGGGGCAGAGAGAGAGAGAGGAGGACCAGGGCTCCAAAGAAGGTTCTGGACTGACAGCACTGAGCTCGATGCAGGGCTCGAACTCACAAACCATGAGATCATGACCTGAGCCAAAGTCTGATACTTAACTGACTGAGCCACCCAGGTGCCCCTTCTTTTCTTTAATATCACTTATTCCCAGGCTATTTGGCTATAAAACCCATATCAGACTTAGCATTTCCAAAAAACTAATTCACATTCTACCCCCACGTCCTATTTCCCACTTTATCTAGTAACTGCTATGGAAGAAGAAGGAAGAGGAGGAGGGGGGGAGGAGGAGGGGGAGGACGGAGAGGAGAAGAAAGGGTAAACATATTGCAAACCATTCACTGCACAAAGTAATTTTACTTCAAGTCTCAAATTAGAGAAGCAATGAAAAAGAAAACCTGTCATAGCTCCAAATCAAAAATAAATCAAGTCACATTAATGAAAGACGGTAACAAAAATACACTCAAAGCATGTTCTGTTTGTCGGGAAGATGGTTCCCACAGACTCCAAGCAGCCCCCAGTGGCTCAGCGCTCCAGCGTGCTACAATTAAGGCGAAGGACAAAGCATCTTATTATATCTAGAAACCAGACAGCTAGGCTCATATGTGACATTTTTCCTAATTAAGGTATAGGCAAGAAAACCATTATGTGCAAGAAACCACTTTGATACTTGGGAAGGGGGATACCTGGGAAAACAGGAAATGGAGAAAAAGGGAAGAGCGAAGGTGACAGAAAAGAACAATGCTAATTCACAGCTAAATATTCAAGATTTTTTTTTTAATTTTTAAAAATGTTTATCCACTTTTGGAGGAGAGAGAGAGAAAGAGTGCAAGGGGGGAAGGGGCAGAGTGAGAGAGGGAGACACAGAATCCCAAGCAGGCTCCAGGCTCTGAGCTGTCAGCACAGAGCCCGACGCGGGGCTCGAACTCACAGACCGTGAGATCATGACCCAAGCCGAAGGCGGAGGCTTAAGTGACTGAGCCACCCAGGTGCCCCTAAATATTTAAGATTTTTTTTCAAGTTCTGCCATACTATTAAAATGTGTCCTCTCAGGACAACCTGAATCCTGAAGCAGAAAGGAAGAGAAAGGTCCACCTGTGCCCCCCTCCCTGAAAAAGCACCCAACAACCGTCGCCAAGGTAGAGATGGGTTCCATGGCAGGCTAGGCAGCACTCGTGAAGAAGCTTTCCTAAAATGCCAGCCTCGCCGGAAGCAGCCAGCCACTTCTTGGCAAACAGATGAAAATAGAGGGAATAAAAATTGCAATTCTGAAGACAGAGCTACTTGAGTTCCCTTAAAAAACTAGACAAATAGATACAGAGAGAGAACATAGATCACCTCGGTTAATTCTCACAACATCTCATTACCACCAGTTCTACAGATGAAGAAGCCAAAGAACAGAGAGGCTCGGTAACTTCCCCAGGATCACACAGTCAGTAGGTGACTCCAACCCTCGTCTTCCTGACACACCATGCGTGGTGTTATTCTTGGGTTTCATCCCACCCACTAAAAAATAACAAGGTTGCTTCATTTCACAAATGTAAGAGTCATCATGAATATTTGTATCAGTCTGAAAAGCCGCAAGATTTAACAGGAGACAAATACTTGAGGACTCAGACTCTAACAAAGGGTAAATCTGCAGTTAGTTTCCATTTAAAAAGATAGGTCCCAGGGGCGCCTGGGTGGCTCAGTCAGTTGACCGGTTGACCGTCCGACTTCGGCTCAGGTCATGATCTCTCGGTCTGTGAGTTCGAGCCCCGCGTCAGGCTCTGTGTTGACAGCTCAGAGCCTGGAGCCTGCTTCGGATTCTGTGTCTCCCTCTCTCTCTGCCCCTCCCCTGCTCACACTCTGTCTGTCTCTCTCAAAATTAAATAAACATTAAAAAATTAAAAAAAAAAAAAATAGGTCCCTGTGGCCACGCCCCCAAGTCTGGGGACTCTGCCCCTGGGCAGCCCATGCCCCTCACAGTGGGGATGAAGGCCTGTGTGCAGGCCGTCCCTCCTCCCTGGGTCTCTCTCCAGGCCTCCCCACACTGGCCCTACTCTCGGGACAGGCAGACACCACAGGAGGAAGTGGATTGGGAGGGTATTTTAGGAAGTAGAACAGAGCTTTCAAAAGGACTACACTCATAATAACAGACAGGCTCTAGAAAGCTAACAAGCACAGCTGGCTGACTTTCCCCAGAGAACTTCCTCTGCCTGCAGCACACACGTCTGGAGCCAGTCATCCAAAAAGCACACGGATCTCATTTTTTCTCCTTCTCTGTGAATGAAGAAATTAGTCACCTGTGAGATTTGAAAATCCACATATCAGAGTGTACCTATATGCCTCCCTATCTCCTCTGGCTGGGTCAAGGGCATTGAGACAAACAAACCGCGGCTAGCGACGTCTTCCTCTCGGACGATCACTTCCAGTCAGTGACACGACCACCGACAGCACGAAGATCCCCTTTAGAATTTCTGACACGGCATTTTGTACCACCACGAGAATTTTGAAAGCCAGGTATCATTTTCTCTCTAATGATCCCGCAAATCAGAAGAGGAAACAAAGCAATCAAGGTGATGCGTCCATTTCTGTGCTTAGGTTAGACATATCTCTTTGGTTGAGCTATCTCCGGTAGGTCTATAAATCAATCATACTGACTTTACTTAAACTGAAGAAGTGAACTAAAAGGGCTGGTCATGCATATGAGCAGAGTCACAAATCTCTGCCAGCTGTAACTCCCCTTCCTTCCAGGTGTAGCCCAGAGTCTCCAGAGATTCCTGAGCGGGTCCCCCACCCTCTCTGTCATCCCGCATAGGGCTTCCATGGACCCTGTGGCCCCAACACACTCCCCTGCCCACACTTGGTGTTTCCTCCAGCCTCCTACATGAGCTGACTTACCAGGCAGACCATCTGGACCCTTCATCCAGGCCCCCCAACGTGGCTTCCGGGTGGGCCCAAGACAGGTCACTATAAGCCTTTCCAGTGAGAGGCCAGCCCCCGATCACAGGCTGCAGACAGACAAGGAGGGCACAAAGCCTGTGCCCAAAGGCCGCATAGTACCCGCTGGTGTGGTGAGGGGCCATCTTGGGTGCCAGGAGACACACACACAAAGCCCTCTAGGAGATTATGGTCACAGCGCTCAGCCATGGGGGAGAGCATGTTTCCAAGCGAGGTAAAACTTGACTGTACAGAAAACAGGGAAAACACAGACAGCAAAGAGAAGCCCATCTTCTTGGCTGGAGATGCAGCCTTGGTGGTAACGTCTGTCCCGATCTACTCACTGGGAGAGTCACTGGACAGGCGGGCCGCTGGGGTTCTGATGCACGTCCCATTGGCCCAATAAAGTAGCTCTCCCCACCCACTCTCTACCCCCCTCTCTCAGGAAGAGAGGGACGGGAGCACACAGAAAGGAGAAGAGAAGGCATGGTTAGGCGTGAAATCGCTACATCTCCAGAAACGTTCCATTGCCCCTGGGACGCTCCACATATGACCCAGTGTTTACACTCCTTGCTGTCAATAGACAGAGTCCAGTCCTCAGTCACACTGGCAGGAATTCGCACTCCTTATCTACCAAGATAGTTCCCTTCCCAATATAAAACTGGCCTCAAGGCGCCATTAAGCGAGACCCATATATAGGCCCAAACAACCATGTCGATTCCCATCTCTTCTCCCCAGATCGCATCACAGAAACAACAAAAGCGAGTACATCTTAGTTTTTCTGGAACTTGCCAGATGCATCTCTTGAAGCAGAAGCTCATTCCCCTTCTGACCGACACACGGTGTGTGTTGGGGGGGGGGGTGGGGGGGTGGGGAAGGCCTGCATCCTTTCTGCTGAGGGTTAAGACCAGCTTATCGGTGTCCGGAGGGCAAAGTGATGTCAGCAACTTCTACAGCAAAACCACCCCGCAAACAATGTGTGGGGAGCTAGGCCCGACTTTGCAGGCTGGGAGGCCCTTCTATGAAACGAAAGGGTGTGTGTGTGCACGTGAACTAGTTGAAGATGATCGTAAAAAAACTCCACTGGCTCCGAGAGGCCAATCCACGAGTCCACCAAAACACCACAAAAAAAGAAACAGCTTGCGAGTGACACCAAGAACTCGTCCTTCGAACAAACTAAGAAAGTTGTTACAATTACTGAGCCCAATGACTTTTTTCGGTATTTCCAATAAGACTGCGTAGAAAGAAACAGGATGCTGTTCTCCCGTCATCCCTTTGGACAGACAATCAAGGGGAAAGGTCAGTTTAAACTGAGTGATAAGCCTTGACGCAGGAAACAAGACTTGAGGTAGTTGCAAGTGAACCAGACACAAAGTGTGCCAAGGGTACCCTGCCTCGAGCTTAGTTTTTAGGAGCAGTTCCTGGCTTGGTAACGCACGGAGGCCAGGGGCATCCCCGTAGAGATGACAATTGATCCAGGCTGTCCTGTCCAGCCTGGCCAACAGGGCTGGCTGCAAGCATTCATTGCATGGGCTCCACCCCCAACCCCTATAGCCCCTCACCTAGTGGAGCCCGACAGGGTCCCTCCCGTTCACTGCTATCACGAGAACCCCTTCTCCAGAAAACTAGGTAATCAATCAAAGGATACACCTACAAGAAAAGGAAAAATAAATAAATAAAAGAAAGCACAGGCCATGTCAGGCCAGCGTTCTAAATACCCACAGCAGGGTTTTTAATTGTTCTTCAGTAGAATAACTTATGACTTAGGTGTGGCAGGTCTGAGGATCCTGTTATCAGGGAATCTTGGCATGTTCAGGACCCAACGTGGCCATCAAGGCCAGCAAACCCAAACATCAGTGAAAAAAATACCACAGGTATGCTTGCGGTTAAACTGCATTTCCCAAAACAGGCCAGGGGTATGATGTCCAGGTTTTATTTTAACCGAGAAAACAGCAGCCTCAAACCTAGCAGAGGGAAAAAAGCCATGTGTTATGGTTACCCAATAACACACGGTTAGATGCTATAAAATGATTAAGCACTAGAACAGGGAAAGCACACAAGGTAAGAGTTCTGGCAATTACCTACCCCCTGTCCTGGGGGGAGCAAATCACCACCCAGAAAATGTCAGAGCGACTTTCTTGCATTTAGAAATGCTCTACACTTGGAAGCTTGCCTTCCTTTGTGCTTTTAATGGGTAAAATAATATTTTACAAAGGAAATTAGCGAGCGGTCATAAAGAGCAAGGAGTGAAAGACTTATAAAGGTTCACAATGGTAATGAACTCACGTTTTCAAAAAATACACTCAGCTTATCAGAGTTCTTAAGTAAATGACCACTCTGACTTCACGAAAAGAGGAAGGGACTCCCCTGAAGCAGATGCCCAATACCCAGCCTACAGGGGACAAACCTACCTGCTCCACCAGCTCGTCTGTGCCGCTCAGTGAGGTATTGGATCTTTCTAAAGATATTTTTAATGTTTATTTATTTTTGAGAGGGAGACAAAGTATGAGCCGAGAGGGGCAGAGAGAGAGACACACACACACACACACACAGAGAATCTTAAGCGGACTCCAGGCTCTGAGTTGTCAGCACAGAGCCTGACGCGGGGCTCAAACTCACGAACCGTGAGCCGAAGTCGGACACTTAGTCAACTGAACCACCCAGGCGCCCCTAATGGATCTTTCTATGCCTGGTTTCCACCCTTTTGAAACAACACTGGTGAAAATACCCAGCTCAGAGATTTGTTAAGGGGATGAAGAGTTCATGTGGGAAAGGACGTTGAATAAAGCCCAGAACCTAGTAACCGCTATGTGAGTTACCATTATCATTGCTGATTTGGACTGTTATCACTTGGTCAAGAGTAATCAAGTTCCATAGCAGCCCCAGAGGCAAAGTTTAAGCCATGAATAATATGTTTCAAATAAAATGAGACTCTCTTCACTATTAAGTATCAAACGATGTTCCAGGAAATCACACTTATTTAAAACACATTTATTCAACAAAGACTATCTGCTGGACTTGGAAAGTCCATATCCTCTAGGCGCTTACAGTCAAATTGGGAAGATTAGATGCACGCCCATAAGAAAGCACATCGCAGGCAGCATATGGTAAGTGCCAGCTGAGAGATACTGAATTTATTCTAATTGATTTATAAATACTAAGAAGCACTGGGTAAGCAGACTGGTTACAGCTTAAAATGAAAAAAAAAATCATGGAAATGAGGTTTCAGTTGGGCTTTGGAGGATGAGTAGGCTCCTCACCAAGAAAAAGGAAGGGTTTGGGGAAGGAATATTGGGAATGGCATGAGCAAAACTCATAGGGCCATCTTGAATTTGAGATAAGAGACTAGAGTGCTTAAAAACCTAAGGTCTACAGACTGTCTCAGTCCAAATCCTTATTCACCAAGATACTGCCTGTGTGACCATGGCCAGTTACTTACCCTTTTTGTGCCTCAGTTTCCTAAGCGGCCACCCTTATAGGTACTGTCCAAAAGACTGAATAAGATAAAGCATGAAAGGAAGACACAGATTCTACACATGGAAGGACTCAAGACTGGCCATTGTGTGGTAGGAGACAGTGTCAAGGAGGCTACCAAGAGACCCGCCTGTCCGAAGGACTCTAGAAGGCTGGAGCTGAACCTGGAAAGTGGTGCAAAGTCATGTTGGAAGGCTAGAAAAGAAGGCGTGGAGAGTGCAGCTGTCATTCAGGGAGAGTTTTGAGCCACCTGATAAGAGTCAGTCTTCTGATGGCTCACCTGGCAGTTCTGGGCAGCTTACAAGGTCAGAGAATCTGGGGACAGGAATCCAATAATATGACAGGGTCCACATGTGGGTAGTAAGGAGCTGGGGCTAAGTTCACGCACTTTCACAAGAATGGAGAAGGGCAGGTATAAGGGACTGGATTAGATGGCTCAGCATCGGTGACACGTGAGAGAAGTCAAAGACAAACTCCACTAGATGCGATGTGATACCCTGGATTAGGTCCCGCCAGAGAAAAAAGACATTAGTGGGAAAAGACAAAACAAAAAAAAAACCAGGGGAATCCGAATAAAGACTGTAGTTTAGCTAATTGTAGTGTACCAACGTTGATGTCTGGGTTTTGATAAATGTACATCATAAGACATTAACATTAGAAGTAGACAGGTGACGGGGAAATGGGAAAACCCATCAGTACTGTCTTTGCAACCCTTCTGTAAATCTAAAATTATTTCCAAAACGAAATAGAACTATTTCACTCTTTTGGAGCGATTCATCACACCATCAATAAAAAGAGGAAAGCCACAGCAAGTGCCACACTGGCCTTGAGAGGATCTGACTGAATGATGTAGACAACAACATGACTGCCGTGAGACCAAGGGGACACCCAAGCATGGGATGTGATAACATGGCCTTGTGCCCACATCCAGCCATGTGAGGAATCTAGATGAATCTGGACCCTTAGGGATGTGGAATGGCCCGACTGCCCTCTCAGCTTCCCAAGCTCACATTCCTTGCCAGGAGCCCATCCCCCCCACCCATTACACACAGCACCCACACAGCCACTGCTTCCTGTTATGCAACTGTGCCCACCAGGAAAGGTGTCAGCATTTCCAAAGACCTTTACCCTCAGACTCAGGAGCTTCTATTTTGAGGCCCATGACACACCAAGTCTTCTTAAGGAAAGACGAAGTATCCGTAACACCAACTTCCAATAGTGCAAGGGAAGAACGATCACCAGCTGGTGAGCAGCAGAGCCGGGCTTGAGATTCAGGCCTGCCTCGCTCTGTCCTTCCCACCACACCACGGGGCCTCCTACGGGAGCCCTGATACGGTCTGCCGCATTAACACACACACACACCAAGATACAGCTTTACAAAAGAGCTCAAAAACCATGTCATACAGGCACCAATGCCCCAGGGTTAGAAAGAGCTTCTAAAAACCTGTCTCATCTCCCTGGCCCAACAGAATCGCATATTTCCGATCTATCATAACTTGAAATATTAGTTCTGAATGTCAGAGATACCATATAATGAGTATATAGGTGTATGTACATACATCCATATAGGTTTTACATATACACATACCTGTGAATAAATATACAATAAGCACATATGGGTTAAATAAAACCTGTACGATAAATATCCTTTATAGATGGGTGATGAATTGGTAAAATAAATTCTTCATCAAAAAATAGGAGATACTGGGACGCCTGGGTGGCTCAGTCGGTTGAGCGTCCGACTTCGGCTCAGGTCACGATCTCGCAGCTCGTGAGTTCGAGCCCTGTGTCAGGCTCTGTGCTGACGGCTCAGAGCCTGGAGCCTGCTTCAGATTCTGTGTCTCCCTCTCTCTCTGCCCCTTCCCCGCTAATGCTCTCTCTCTCTCTGTCTCTCAAAAATGAATAAACGTTAAAAAAAAATTTTTTTTTAACTAGGAGATACTGAACACCTACCACATAATAAGGGCTAAAAACCATTTGCTGATTTTACTTAACGACGTGGCATTCTTTAAATTAATCCCTACAAACACAGCATGTCTGTGCCACATTATGAAATCAGGAATCAGGTTATTTTCATGAGAACGAAGTTGGAGAAGCAGCAGGAGGAAGAGATTAAATTCCAGTCCTGGTTTGGAGGCTGACCAGCCCGTGTCCCTTCACTTTCAAACGTCTTCATCAGTCGTGGGTTCTGCACCCACGAGACAATCCGAGCAGCGAAAGCCTGGGACTATCCTTTTACTGGGCTATAGACAGAATGAAAATGGCAGGGAGAGAGGTCAGAATGGATGATCGCTGAGCTCTCTTTGAACTGTGAGCGTCTGGGATTGTCTTCGAGAGCTATTCGGATTGCAGTTATGCTCAGATACGGTGGCACGGTATCCCCCGCCCGTGAGGGGCTGGGTATGTGCTGGAAAGGGCTCACAGCTCATGAGAGGCAGCTGTTAAATATCCAGGAATTTCATGACCCAGCTAGTAAGTGGGGGTCATTAAAAATTTAATTGTATAAGCATACAAGTAGCGTTTCAAGTAAAACGACGTTAATAAATACTGCAAACTTACTACTTTTAATGACTTTATCACATTTCACTCTTATCTACCCTCTTGAGGGTCCTTACATCTATTGTCTCTGGATGGAAGAAACCCTCGTCCCTGCTCCACGCTCAGTGACTTCCCCACGGTAGCCTGAAATCAACCATGGACGGAGATTCCACAGCAAGGAAAACTTCAAATGCTATCAATCAGGGTTTGTTTGTTTGTTCGTTTTCCTGAGAACCAGTTGGTGAACATTTACCAGCAACCCACCAGATATCTGTGCCCTTCAAAGACAAAGATAAGCGGGAAACTGCACTGTGTTGGGGGTGGGGAGGGGAAGCAGTTAGGGGAGACAGGGAGGTGGGGGAGAAAGGGATAAAGAAGGGTAGGGAGAGGAAGGGGAGAGAGAAAAAGCAGGAAAGAAAGCAAGAAGAGGGAGACAGGAAGCGGGAGAGAGAGGGAGAAGGAAGACAGGGAGGGAAAGAGAAAAATATTTACTATCCCGGGGGAAACAATGGTTCTACGTAAGCAAATTATTTCAGATAACCAACATCTGGACTCTTTTTCTGAAAATCTCTCTAAATGTATTACTCATGTGCCTGCCTTCTGAAGCAGAGGCTACCAACAGAATTAATATTTTCTTAATGACTCAGGTCAGTCCTGTGAGCAGACGTTCTATTGTGCTACATGACCTTCCAGGCCACTGACACTCATAGAGCTCTTTTTGTCTTCCATGAGTTGGCTCCAATCTTCTGAGCTTTTTATAGATTCTCTGTCAACCCCCTTACTGTCAGGCTGTCAGCTGTCACGTGTAGACTTTCTCCCAGTACTTCTATCGAGCAGCCTCGTTAGTATGTTGCTTCTAAATCGCAGTGAACTGAGAAGTCAGGAGACGAAGCTTTTTAGAATTGTGGCAAAAGTTAACAGTAAACGTACTCTCGCAAGCCTAAGGCTCTCTCCGATAAATAAAAAACATAAACCCCAGGGTGGCTCCTCTGGTTCTCGAAGTTACCCATCTGCTCACAGGCTCGTCACTATGTTCCAAATGGTTAAGGTTGCAGAATTAGCGACCTCTGGATAGCTGAGATTTCCACTAAGTATATAAAACATTGAGTGAGACAAACTAAAAGCTAAACAGAGACAACATTAACGAATATGAAGGCGAGTAAAAGTTCTGTCATGTAAGTGATACTCTACAGCACAGACACCCTGTTCTGTGGCCAGTCTGTTTCCTATGTCTGAGGCGGAGGGCAGAGCCGGCCATGGCCCAGCTCCACGGCTGCCTCTTCCACTGTCCCATCTTCCAGCTAATGCCCAGGGCTGGCCCCACCTTAGACCATCTGCCCACCCCACCGTTCCTCATTCACATCCCTGGAGGGAGGCAAGGAGCAGAGAGATCCAGTGCCATGAACCAGGACACGACGATAACTGAGCAAGATGGTGGCTGGGGAGAAGCCATCGATAGGCTCCCCAAAGGACAGGTACCAAGGCAACAGCAGCCTCCTGCACACCACCCACTTGTAGTACGACCTGATAGAAGGACACTGACTGGCCCCTTCTGGGCACAGTGCCAACCTCTTGAAAATGCATGTCTCTATTTCCCTGAATGTGGTCTTTAGGCTGCCACTAAATTCTGAAACTAAGAAAAGTATTTAACTGCTCATTGAATTCACTAGATGAATTAGCGTGCTTAAAAAAAATTAACCTCTTTCCTTTTGTAGGGTTTTATGTGTTTTTAAAATATTCTGATAGCAACATAAAAGTTCTAATCCTTAGGCCTATTGCCTGTTTACCCATACTGTCACACACACACACAAATTAAATAACTATAATAGAACAGCAAAGCCATCCCCAAAATAGAAGAAAATTCCAAAAACTCCCCTTCTTGTGCAGAGTATTTAACTTGTAAAGAAAGAAGCATTTAACTTGTAAAGAAAGAAACAACAAACATTCTAAAATTAAAAATAGAAACTCCGAAAAGAATCCCATTATTGAACAGTCCTACTTTATACCTGGCACATAGTAGGCCCATAACAAAGTGGGTATCCTCTTTGTGAAGTGGATGGATGGTTGAATAGATACAGCACTACTGACCAGATAGTCTGAGGTCAGGACGTTGAAGTTCAGGAATTTGATCAGCAGGATGGGTCCAAAACCATATTTGGGCATGGTGAAGAAATAGAATTAACTAGTCAAGTAAAGTCTTTTCTAAAATGAAATCTGAGTATCTTTTCTTTGAGCCTGAGCCCAGGGATTTTAAATACTCCTGCCTTAAGGCAAGTTGAGACCTTCTCCTTCAACAGCTGATATTTACTAACCAGTTACCATTTTAGCACATGCGCCATTGTGCCAGGTAATGGAAATGGAGTATCGTGAGCAAGAAGGGAAGGCCCAACCCAACATTAAAACACACTCACCAGAATCTATAGTAGAGACACACAGAGGAGGTCCCCTGATTTGTGACTACAGTGCACTGGGGAGAAGATCATCTCCAATGAATGGTACAGGGTCAACTGGAGGGAAAGAAATGAATCCGATCCCTACCTTATACCATACACAAAAATCAATTTCAGCTAGATTACCAATCTAAATATAAAAGGTAAAACAATGACGCCTCCAAAAGATAACAGAGGAGAACATCTTCATGACCTTGAAGCAAACAAAGATTTCTTAAACAGGATGTGAAATGCCCTAACTATGGAGCAAAAAACTGGTCAACTGACAATATTAAGAACTTCTCATCAAAAGACACTTAACATTAAAAGAGCAAAAAAAGTCGGGGCGCCTGGGTGGCTCAGTCGGTTAAGCGTCCGACTTTCAGCTCAGGTCACGATCTTGCGGTCCATGAGTTCGAGCCCCGCGTCGGGCTCTGGGCTGATGGCTCAGAGCCTGGAGCCTGCTTCCGATTCTGTGTCTCCCTCTCTCTCTGCCCCTCCCCCTTTCATGCTCTGTCTCTCTCTGTCTCAAAAATAAATAAAACCTTAAAAAAAATTAAAAAAAAAAAGAGTAAAAAAGGCAACTCACAAAATAGGAGGAAATACTCAAATAACACATATTTCTGACAAAGGACTGATAGCTAGGGTGTATAAAGATTAGTAGCCAGGATACATAAAAATCAGTACGTCAGACAACCCAACACAAAAGATTTGAACAGGCACTTCACAAAGAGGATACCCAAAGTATCAAGAGGCATATAAAAGGGGCTGAACTTTCGAAGTCTTCAGGTAAACGTAAATGAAAACCACAATGTGGTAGTGTACCACACAGTTAAAATGAAAAAGGGAAAATACTAAGTGTTGGCAAGGATGGGACTTTCATATACTGCAGTGGGAATGTGAGTCCGTATAACTGCTTTCGGCTGCCACGTAAAATCTTCTGGAATTACCCAGGAAAGCTGAACATACACACATCCCACAAGCCAGCAGTTTCACCACTACGTACATGAACCCAGCAGAAACGCAAACAGATGTTCACCAAAAGACATGTGCAGTAACGTTCCCAGCAGCTCAATTCAGCACAGTCCCAAACTGGAAACCTCTCAGATGCCCATCAAAAGCAGAACAGATTAAAAAGAAGTGTGATAGATTCACACATGGAATATTCCATGGCAACCAAAATGAATAAGCCTCAATGGCACGCAACAACCTGGGTGTATCTCACGTCCTTAATGCTGAATAAGAGAAGTTCTTTAAAAAGACAAGTGAACCAGATTAACTCGCAGTGGGGTCGAGGGCTAACTCCTGTGGTGTTACCAGTGTTCCTCCACTTCTTGATCTGGATAGTGGTTACATGGTGGGTTCAACGTGAGAATATTCATCAGCCTATCCACTCCGGATTTGTGTGCCTTGTATGTTACGCTAAAAGAGAGGTTCTTCAAAAAATACTTCCATTCAGGGGCGCCTGGGTGGCTTAGTCAGTTAAGCATCTGACTTTGACTCAGGTCACGATCTCACGGTTCTTGAGATCAAGCCCCGGGCTCTGTGCTGACAGCACAGAGCCTGCTTGGATCCTCTGTCTCCCCCTCCCCCGCTCGTGTGTGCTCACTCTCTCTCTCACTCTCTCTCTCTCTCTCTATTTTTTTTTTAAAAAATACTTTCATTCAGGTGGCACAGTTGGTTAAGTGTCCGACTCTTGGTTTTGGCTCAGGTCATGACCTCCTGGTTCATGAGATCAGATTCCACGTAGGGCTCTACATTGACAGCATGGAGCCTGCTTAGGATTCTCACTCTCCCTCTCCTTCTCCTTCTCCCTCTCCCTCTCTCTCTCTCTCTCTCTCTCTCTGCCCCTCCCCCCACTCATACACACACACACACACACACACACACACGTGTACTCTCTCTAAAGAAAAAAAAAAACAACTTTCATTCCTGACGTCATCTCTCATTTCTTTCTGTCCCTAGTCCCTCAACCACGTCCAGGTCCATCCTGCTTCAGGGTCTTAGCAGTAACTGAGCCCCCCAGGGAGAAAGCTCATGCTCCCTGATCTCTGCACAGCTGGTGTCATCTCTCATCACGTAGGTCCAAGTTCACATGTGACAAACTTCCCCAGAGATGCCCTTCTCATGACCTGAACCCACTTTGGTTTACCTACTGTGTTTATTTATAGAACACAGGGACTTTGCTTCTTGGGTTCACCGCAGTATCCCTAGCACCCATACCCTTAGCATCTCAAAATTCATCTGGCATATTTACCCAACTGATTTGAAACTTATACCCACATAAGAGTCTGCCTGCCCATGTTTACATCAGGTTTATTTATAACTGCCAAAAACCTGAAGCGACCAAGATGTCTCCAGTAACAGGATGGACAAATAAACTGTGGTACGTTTATACAATGGAACATTACTCAGTTATAAAAACAGATGAGCTGTCAGGCTACAAAAAGACACACATGAATACTAAATGCATACTGCTAAGTGAAAGAAGCCAGTCTGAAAAAGCTATGTCCTATATGGCCCCAATTAGATAACATTCCAGAAAAGGCACAATGATGGCAATGCTGAAAAGATCAGTGGTTGTCACGGGCCTGGGGAGAAGTGGAAATAGATGAATGGATGGAGCACAGGACATTTTTTAGAGTGATGAAACTATTTGATGTGACATTGGAAGACAGTCTACATGACACTCTGCATTTGCCAAAGCCCACAGAACTTTATGGCACAAAGAATAAGTCTTATGGGTGGTTCAGTTGGTTAAGGGTCCAACTTCGGCTCAGGTCATGATCTCACGGTCCATGAGTTTGAGCCCCGTGTTGGGCTCTGTGCTGAGAGCTCAGAGCCTGGAGCCTGCTTCAGATTCTGTGTGTGTGTGTGTGTGTGTGTGTGTGTGTGTGTGTGTGTGTGTCTGTCCCTCACCCACTCACGCCCTGTCTCTCTCTGTCTCTCAAAAATGATGAATGTTAAAAAAATAATAAATCTTACGATGTACAGTTAAAAAAAATCACTTAGGAGCCCGGGGGATGCTAGGCGGGAATGCAGAAATTGACAAGGCAGTCTAACTGTAGTACAAATGCATGAGACAACCTCACTGAAGGAAGGAGGTGCTGACCTGAGCAACTGGAAACGAGCGCAGTCTGTAAGAGCGAATGCAAAAGAAACCGCCCACGGGCGCCACGGTCGAGTTCATAACGTTGTTTCCCACGGCAGTCTAGCCACCCAAAAAGATAAGGACACCCTGATTTCCAAAAGCATTCTGTATGCTTATCCTGCAACGTAAAGAATGGAGTATGACAAAAATTGTTAGCTTACTTTCTCCTTAATTAATTGCAATTAAAAATAAAAAACCGCCTGGCGGCCTCAAAAAGTGAAGGCTGCTCTTAATATCGTAAAGCCCTGTGACAGAAGAGCACACGTCACTGAGGAGCGGGGAGCCCTTGTCTTTCCGGTGACAACGGTCGGGATAGCCACACCCACTTTTTTTTTTTTTTTTCAAAATAACTTTCGATTTCTCATATAAAAGGAATACGTGTTCACTGTACAAAACATAAATGAATAAAAATTACCCATAATGACACGAAAACAGCATTATTAGCATTTATCGCGGATTTTTGCAGCCCTTTTCCTAGGCACAGATGAAAGAAACCTATGACACGATTTTTATCCAGAGTGAATGTTATATGATGACAGATATATTATTACTTAACTCCAACGTGATAATTCTCTTGAACTAAAAAGGTAATTCTCTTAAAGCAGCCCAACAAGATTTTTCTTTCTGAGACATTGGACTGGGTTATTCTATATTCATAAAACCTGGTGTGTGACCAAATTTTGCAACAAAGGCCTAAACCCCATCAAAAAAAAAAAATAAATAAAAATAAAAACAAAAAATTCCAAAAGCCTCTGTTCTCTTTTTGGCCAAAGAGCGTACCTTTAATTTGTTTTTGTTTTCTGTTTTTGTTTTTTTAATGTTTATTTACCTTTGAGAGAGCGTGTGTGAGCAGATGAGGGGCAGAGAGAGGGAGACGCAGAATCCGAAGCAGGCTCCAGGCCCTGCGCTGTCAGCACAGAGCCCCGCGTGGGGCTTGAACCAACGAACCGCGAGATCGTGACCTGAGCCGAAGTCGGATGCTTTACTGACTGCGCCGCCCAGGCGCCCCGATTTGAATATTTTTATTAAGAAGGCAGAATCGATCATGGCAAAAAGAGCATAAATGTTGCTAATGGCGCTTTCATAAATATCCTGGGCTTTTCTTGGGATGATTTTTTTACATTAACAATCCTCAAAACGCCCCTGGAAGGGCTGTTATCATTTAAAGGGGGAAATTAGGGGCGCCTGGGTGGCGCAGTCGGTTAAGCGTCCGACTTCAGCCAGGTCACGATCTCGCGGTCCGTGAGTTCGAGCCCCGCGTCGGGCTCTGGGCTGATGGCTCGGAGCCTGGAGCCTGTTTCCGATTCTGCGTCTCCCTCTCTCTCTGCCCCTCGCCCGTTCATGCTCTGTCTCTCTCTGTCCCAAAAATAAATAAACGTTGAAAAAAAAAAAAATTTAAAGGGGGAAATTAAAGGAAGCCGAGGATGCCGACTCACAACCACATTGTGAGCAAAGGGCGCTTCGGGGAGCCCGCCTGGAACTTCTGAGCAGACCAAGCCCATTCCTGCCCCAGGGAGACGGGAGCATCTATCCTATAAGGCAGCGCCGTGCACTCGGGCATTAAGCGTGTAAAAAGAACCCTATGAGTGCAACCAGCAAGGGTCTCTTCAATGAGAGCACCTATTTTCCACCACCAGCAAGAAGCCATATGTAGGAACTTCTCCCCTTGTTTCGATTTTGTACAGCGGGGCCAGAGGGGAGAAGATGGTCCGAATTCCTCGAGAAGAAGGGCTAGGTCCACGCCACGCCCACCAGGCCGGCTTAGCGCTCACAGCCTTGCCCCGCTGGAGGCGGAGTGGGCCAGTGTCTTCGTCATGATGGCTGTGTGGAGAATTTGCACCTCACTAAGTGTTTTGTATGTTCTCGGCATCTCCTTCACTGTCTTAAGTGGCTTCGTGCGGGGCAATTTACGGTAAGGTGTCAATTGATAAATACAGCAGTTTCTCATCTTCTTTAGAGTAATGAGTTCACTCGAACTTGGAATATTTCACTTATAAAATACAGCCCACTATCCCTCCCTGAAGTTTAACATGAGAATATCCCAGAGGTTTGAGACATGACTGGCAGCCAAATGCTTTTAAAGTCTCAGGCTAGGGGCGCCTGGATGGCGCAGTCGGTTAAGCGTCCGACTTTAGCCAGGTCACGATCTCGCGGTCCGGGAGTTCGAGCCCCGCGTCAGGCTCTGGGCTGATGGCTCGGAGCCTGGAGCCTGTTTCCGATTCTGTGTCTCCCTCTCTCTCTGCCCCTTCCCTGTTCATGCTCTGTCTCTCTCTGTCCCAAAAATAAATAATAAATGTTGAAAAAAAATTAAAAAAAATAAAATAAAAAATAAAGTCTCAGGCTAGTTTAGATGATGGTCTGTTTACCAAAATACACACGTTTTTATTTAAACATCCATCCATAGAAACTGCTTCTGGCATAAGAGTACTGAATGCTGAACCATCTGGGGTTTGATGAAGAAATGGAATATTCTAGCTTAACAAAAGGCACTTGTCTACCAGAGATAGTACGTGTTATTTTTTTTTTCAGTTGTAATATTTGTAGGCCATTTTCATGATAGCAAGCATAATCATGTTTCAGTACCAAATCAATGACTCATTTTCTCTTGACTTGTTAGAGCGCCACACCCCATCACAAACACAAGAAAAACCAGTTGACTAATTAGAATTGTTATATGGCGTATTAGCTCATAAAAACTGAGCAGAAAAGTCATCTTTTCACCAATCTGAAATCTCAACACCTTACCTGTTTGGCCTGAAACAGATTTGAATCTATTAACATTTGCAGAAATGAACGAACAATCTGTGTCAGTTGTACTTGTGACATATAAAATATAAAAGTTGTTAACAGATGATTGACCAAGCAGCTCAGGAAAACATATATATATATATATATATATATATATATATATATATATATATATATATATCCTTTATCAGAAGCAAAAGAAGTTGTTAAGGGCTTTGCACATTTTATTTTAAAAAAAATTTTTAACATTTATTCATTTTTGAGAGGGAGGGAGAGAGCGCGCGCGCATTAGAGGGGGAGGGGCAGAGACAGAGGGAGACAATCCGAAGCAGGCTCCAGGCTCTGAGCTGTCAGCACAGAGCCCCACCCGGGGCTCGAACCCATGAACCATGAGATCGTGACCTGAGCCGAAGTCGGATGCCCAACCGACTGAGCCACCCAGACACCCCTGCACATTTTATTTAGAAGCATTATTTCTTTACTTCTATCATGGGAAGGGTAATACCTGATGCTTTCAAACACGTAGGATAAAATATCCACTCTGTAACCAATGTTTTATTTAAAGTGTGTTTCTAATTTTTAGCCTCAAAATTCCATCTACGTGGACAGCTAGAGAGCATGAGGGCTCCAATACTAACCATTCATGCAGAGCTGACAATCCAAGAAATAAATAGCACATTTCCTACAATATACACTCGGGAACTGATGGATGAAGAAACTAAACTATTATCTAAAGAAATAGCTGAATCCCATTAATGGTTCATGTAATAAATTATAAACAAACACAAGAGTGGAATCCTATAAACTGTTCAACTAAAATAAAGCCTACTTGCAAATGTATCAAATAAATTAAGCAGAAGAGCCTTGCCCAGCGTGTGTGGCAAACATACAAGGATAGGTGCAGATGACCGGGGTGGGGAGGGTGACATTGATGGTCACTGTTTCCGGGTCCAAGTCCTGCTGGTAATTTAAACTCAGGCCTGGAACTAAGTCCTTCTGAGCCTCAGTTCTGTTGTTTTAAAAATGAGGTAGCTCCTTACATCACAGCGCCTTTGTGTGGATTGAATGGGATTACTGATGATCCTTTATGGATTCCACCATCATACAAAATAAACAAATATTAAGAGCAATAAATTCTGAATTTAAGATACAAAACAGATGAACATAAGGGAAGGGAAGCAAAAGTAATATAAAAAACAGGGAAGGGGACAAAATATAAGAGACTCTTAAATACAGAGAACAAACTGAGGGTTGCTGGAGGGGTTGTGGGTGGGGGGATGGGCTAAATGGGCAAGGGGCATTAGAGGACACTTGTCGGGAGGAGCACTGGGTGTTATATGTAGGGGATGAATCACTGGATTCTGCTCCTGAAATCATTATTGCACTACATGCTAACTAGCTTGGACATAAATTGAAATAAATAAATAAATAAGTAAATAAATAAATAAATAGCAATAAATTCTGCTTTCCACTTCCCACCAGGACTGTCCATGAAAAATATTGATTTCTTTTCTTCTATTCTGTCCTGCTCATTCTGACACTAACTATAAAGTGACATCCCAGGAATAATTCCCCAGTGAAAATTAATTTGTTTATACGGATTTATTCAGCCTTTTATTTAGGCTACTTTGTATCCTTCACTTTTTAAAAATTTTATTTCCTGGGGCGCCTGGGTGGCTCAGGCAGTTAAGCATCTCACTCCTGGTTTCGGCTCAGGTCACGATCCCAGGGTCATGGGTTCGAGCCCTGCGTCAGGAGCCTGCTTGAGGCTCTTTCCCTCTGACCTTCTCCCTGGTTCATGCGCTCTCTCGCTCGCTCGTTTGCTCTCTCTCAAACAAAAAAAATAAATAAAACAAAAATTTTATTTCCTAAGGCTACTACTATTTTCCCTCTCAGGTGCTCGCTTTATATCTCAACACAAGTTAAGATAAATACCACTATCAGTTAATTATGAGCTGCCGAGATAAAGGACAAATAATAAGAACAGGAAAGCACTACCCTCCCCTCAACAGTCAGTATTATAAGTTATACACCGAAAATTTTTAAGCCAAATATTCCAGTTCTTCTTAAAGGTTAACCCAATTAAATTAAAAAAAAAAAAAAAAAGACCAAACAGGGGCGCCTGGGTGGCTCAGTCAGCTGATCGTCCGACTTCGGCTCAGGTCATGATCTCACGGTCTGTGAGTTCAAGACCCGCATCGGGCTCTGTGCTGACAGCTCAGAGCCTGGAGCCTGCTTCCGATTCTGTGTCTCCCTCTCTCTCTGCTCCTCCCCTGCTCATGCTCTGTCTCTCTCTCTCCTTCAAAAATAAATAAAAACATTAAAAAAAATTTTTTTAATACATAAATAAAAACAAACAGGGTACCTAGGAGATCTGCACTATCCGATTTCAAATTTAACAGAAATCAGTAGTAATTAGGAAGTGCTGGAGGGGAGGAGGGTGTTCTAAAAACATCTTCTCAGTCCGATTCTTCCTATCCGAGCCACATCACACGAGAGATTATACCAAGAGAAGGATGGACACACTCTCACTTTAGCTACTAGAATTAGCTATGCAACTAAATGATCCTTTGGTGAACCATCCTGATGCTTGTCTCACGTTTGCTTTGAGAAAGACTCTTCCATTACTGCTTTAAATATCACCCTCTCTTTAATAAATCTCATTTTCTGCAGTGTAGGGCCACCTTTCGTATAGAAGCTCTAAAGGGCAGAGCATAAAAACCCAGACCACCCTCATTTTCTCAGGTAAGGACAGAAAACCCGAAAACAGAAGTCTATCATGAGTAGGACTTGCCAAGGTCATCGAGCTAATTAAGCAGCAGTTCAAAGCAGATCAAGTTCCACAGGCCGGGGTCCTTCCCGGGACATCCCAGAAACCAGCAACCTGTTTTGATTTTATCCATTTCACAGATGCCAACAAGGTCCCACAGCCCACAAATAATAGATCCTGCCCCGGTTTATCAATTCCTGAAGTTCAGCTGATAAGAGGTTACTTTCTCTTACTTAAGACCTTACTTCCTATTAAAATGAAAATTAAAGTGGTTCTCGTCATTTACGGTATAATGTGAATGACTTTATTGCACCCTTTCCTGAAAACAGACTCTGAGTAAAGGAAGACGCACAGAGCCAGGATGCGGTAAGTAAATGTACTGAACACACTAACACAGCTGTGAACAGGACATAGTCTGTGCCCTCAAAGGGCTTTCAATCATACAGATGCCTCCCTCCTTCTCTTGTTACAGAAAGGGTTTCTTTCTTTTTCTTTTTCTCTTATATAATTTAAAAGGATGAAGGCTTCTTATTCCTCTTTCCTCCTCTTTGCAAATATCTGTTGGAATGAATGAATGAATACTCCTGCCCTCTAAGGTTCCTTCCACGCTTTGCCCTGAGGATTCTTTAAGAAAAGCAAAAGCCCTCCTTTGATCATTTCTTCCTCAACCATAAAGTAACGTTGTGGAGACTAATCCACAACTCTGGTTTCTTCTTCTTTTTTTTTTTCTCTCAGCTTTTACACAGTGGAGCAGATTTCCAAAGTGCCAGTGCTGACTAAGAAAAACCTGGGGAGAGTTTATTGGCCAGAACCTTGAAGCAGAGGCAGGAATCCTGGCTCTCGTACCTTGTTCTATTAAAACCTGTGTGAGCCTGTCGCTCTGAATCTTATCTGCTGGTGGAAAAGCACTCACCCCTTCCTCGCCCAGCAAGCATTTCCACTCTCAGAGAAATGAGCAACTATGGTGCAAATAAAATAGGATTCTTGTACATACCGAAAAATTTAAATTACAGACAGAAGTGGCAGCAACCTGTGATTACTCCCTTTGAAGACTTTCATCGCCCTGTACCTGTGCTTTACGCCGTCACAACTTCCGTTCAGTCCACAGGTTCAAAGGACGGCACGGATGTAATTCACAACCAAGGGAAAGAAACAAAACTTTGAGTCAACAATGAAAGAGGAGACTTCGAACACAGGCAGAGCCAAATGGCATTAGTGCAGTTAAGTGGGGGCGTGTATTTCTGAAATGCACAGTTCCGGAACATGGTCTCGAGGGCCGGTTTCTATCACACTCACCTGCCAGCCAGGTACTGGACACCTCAGTGCAGCCAGGGGCCTGAGAGACACTGGGGCTGCAGGGACCACGAGATCCTGCCCTCGCGAAGCTGTGCGACTGGATGACAGACGGTGCGCCAAGAGCGGGGCAAGCCTGCAGCCAGCCTGCCGGTGAGGGGATGTATCAGAGATGCTCCGTAGAGGAAATACAAGGGCAAGCCCCGGAGCCCTTGCTGCAGCCTATGGGCTCTTGCTTTGTCATGAGGGCCCTGGAATAATAGGATCCAGTCTGGATTTCAGAAGACACTTTGAGTCACCGCAGCGAGGGGTGGATGGAGGAGAGGCTCACGGGGGGAGGCCCCAGCCCAGGAACCAGAGACAGGTGTCCGTTCCGGACTCCGCCCCTTGCAAGTGACGTGGCCTCTAACCAGGGGTTGCTCAAGCTCTCAGTGCCTCAGTTTCTTTACCTACCTTGCAGAGTCATGGCGAGGATGGGCCTATGAAGTAAGAACTCAATAAATGGAGCTGCTGGGCGCAATGGCTGCATCGTGGCGAAGGGACTCTGCAGTCAGGACGAGCTGAGACAGGGACACGTAACAAGTCGTCTGGTCTCAGTCTCCTCCGCCACAAAATGAAGAAATGCAGATGATACCACAAACCCCCCCCTAAAGTTACTGTGAGGTTTGACCATGGGAGACAAAACATACAGATCACCTGGCCCTCAGCCGGGAGCTGTATCAGTGGCTGAAGCAAGCGGTCATAACAGCAGCAGCAAAGCAGGGGGCTGCTGGTGGTGGCAGTAATTTGAGAGACCTGAGACGGAAGTGTCAATTGGTGAGAAATTTTAAGGAGCTGCACAAATGGGGGGGGGGCGGGGGGGGGGCAGCGAGAAGTCCAGGCACCAGGTTACAGAGCCGTAAGGAGCGAGGGTCAACATGCAAACTGGTGCAGCCACTCTGGAAAACAGTGTGGAGGCTCCTCAAAAAATTAAAAATAGATCTACCCTCTGATCCAGCAATAGCACTGCTAGGAATTTACCCAAGGGATACAGGAGTGCTGATGCATAGGGGCACTTGTACCCCAATGTTTATAGCAGCACTCTCTACAATAGCCAACTTATGGAAAGAGCCCAAATGTCCATCAACTGACGAATGGATACGGAAGATATGGTTTATACATGCGATAGAATACTATGTGGCAATGAGAAAGAATGAAATCTGGCCATTTGTAGCAACATGGATGGAACTGGAGGGTATTATGCTAAGTGAAATAAGTCAGAAAAAGACAGATACCATGTTTTCACTCATAGGCGGATCTTGAGAAACTTAACAGAAGACCATGGCGGGGGGGGGGGGGGGGGGGGGGGAGTTACAGAGAGGGAGGGAACCAAACCATAAGAGACTCTTAAATACTGAGAACAAACTGAGGGTTGATGGGGGGGTGGAGGGGAGGGGAAAGCGGGTGGGGGGCATTGAGGAGGGCACCTGTTGGGATGAGCGCTGGGTGTCGGATGGGAACCAACTTGACAATAAATTATATTTAATATATAAAAAAAAAAAAAAGACTTTGTGACTGCGGGGTGTGACCTGCAGGGCAGAGGCAACAGAGAGGATGCCTGCAGAACCTCTGGCCGGGACATGTGTGGACAGCGGCTCCTGCCATTCCCTGAGGGAACAGGGGAAGAGGAGCAGGTTTGCAGAGGAAGGTAAACTCGGTTGCAAACCGGTTCACCACGAGGCTCCCGTGGAGCCTCTAAGTGGCGTTGTCCATTTCAAAACTCTCCGAATATATCTGGTCCTCGGAAAACAACTCTGGGCTAAAAATACAGATTGAAGAGTTGTCAGCATATGGACAGCAACTTGAAACCACCAGGAATATTCGTATCATGCAGAAAGAGCATGCGGCGGGGAGGGGACCCAGAAGGCAGAGCAGGAGCCCAAAGACAAATCCTGAGCAACACCAGACTTCAGAGAGATGGGCAGAGAAAGAAAGCCCGGAAGGGGACTGGAAGAGTAGATAGGAAACAGCGTGAGGTCCTGGAGAGGCTGTCTCAGAAGCCCAAGGCTTCCACGGGGAAGGCCAAGTCAGTAAAGACCCACACAACACCCCAACCCCACCCCGGAATGAGAAACAGCAAGGTCCTCAGGACAGCGGTGGTGGATAAACAGCATCTGTCGTGGGTAAAGAAAGATCCAGAAAAGTGGATGGTAAGAGAAGAACAAGCAGCAACCAGAGGGGATACAGGACTGAGGAAGACAAGCGTTACTCATGGCAGGCGATTGCTGTTGCTGTTTCTAGCAGGGGAGAAAGACTTGGGCTCATGCACCTGCTGGGGTCCAGGGGCCCGCAGGGAGCAAGGGAGGGTAGAAGCCCCACAGCAGAGCGGCTGCACTGGCTGGCCTAGGAGGAGGCTGCAGGCTGGGCTGAAGGGGAGGGAAGAGAGCAGAAACGGTGCCATGAAAACACCAGTGACGGTTTGAAATAGCCAAGTCCTGCATGAGGAGACGAGGGACTAAACTACAAAATGCGATCGTGCACACAGCGCACGCACCGCGTGGGAAAAAAAAAAAAAAAACAATGCAGGCTTTGCTCTGCCGTCATCTAGAAAGAGAGACTCCTTTGAGGAGAGCCGTCAATTAGGCCAGGTTTGCCGTGTGCAGCCAGGTAGTTCCAGAGCTGGGAGAAAAGCAGAAGACCCTAGAAGCGAAGGCGGGTCAGAGGCGAGAAGCAGAGGCAGAGCTAGCGTGTCAGGGGGCGCAGCAGAAGCAGAGGAAAAGAGGGTGGGCGGGAGATGCAAGGAAGAGCGGGTTCACAAAAGAATTCTCACAATCGAAGCTGAAAAATCAATTCGCTGTCACCACGATCTGTAAATTCCTATTTGGAGCAAGTATGTCAATGACGGGGGGGGGGGGTGTGCTTTTCAACAATGCTGAAATAAAACAGTAATAACGCAAGAGTAGGATATAGATTATTGCTGCAAACCATAAATCTATTTTTTTTCTAGCTGTGATTCCAATAAAGAAATGCCACCAACGAATTCAACTACAACGCCAATGACTTGTAAAAGGTTGTCTGAAGATTGACTCTTTTCATTCAATCAAACAAACGCTTCACGGTTGAAGAACTGTCCTCTACCATATTAGGACGTCTACAAAGAAAATGAAGACAGAGCCTGCCTTTCAACTGACGTCTAATTTCTCCATACACATGAAAACCCACAGGAACTTCCAGAGTGAGGAAGATACTAGAAGAAAGGGGAATGATACAGAGAGTATTTGCCCACGTTCAAGTTCCAACACATGCCAACATCCCGACCCCAAGTACCTACGCATCCTTCTCCAAATTCTACCGCCAGATAGATGTGAATGCCTTGTTTTCTCTTCCTTCCTGTCCTCCGCCCACATCGTAGAGAATAAGCAATAGACAGTGGCTACGGTTCAAAGTACACGAGTGACTGAACAGCGACAGCATCCCAGCTCCTACGTTCCAGGTCTTTCCCATCCAGTCCTCCTAACGACCCTGCAAAGAGGGCCGGGTGACTCCCTTAAACATGAGGGGAAGGTGAGGCTCAGAGATGTCAAGGAAATTGCCTACTCACTACTACTACTGAAAGCTGGGGCTGGGGCCACAATGTGACTTCAGCTCTTCTAGCGTCAGAGCATTTACTCTCTTAACCGCTGCCTCCACACCGAATTTCCCCAGCCACTGTTCCGAAGGGAAACGGTTGAAGTACTTTCTTTCAGAAGGTGCCTGGCCCCGTCCCGCCTTGAGAAGCAGTGTGGCACCGTGGTGACATTGCACTGATTTCCTGGACACAGCCCTGCCCCACCACGTTACAGCTATGGGCTCTGGGGCGACTTTTCGACATCTCCATGGCTCAGTTTCTATACCCATAAAGTGAGAATATCAGAAATTGTTACTCGGATTACACGAATCATCCCTGATGCATAAAGAGCACTCAATAAACGCCAGCTAATTCTGGCTTTTCAAACTGCATGCCACTGTCCCGAAATGTGTTATGAAATCAATTGGGAGGGTCACAAACCAGCAATTCTGGAAAACGAAATAGAACGGAATATGGTATTTAAACATGAATAGTCATATTTTACATTACCTTTGTAATTTTTTTCTTTAGCGCACGCAGTAATGTTAAATGATGCTTTGTAAGTCCATGTGTCTTTCACACATCCATGTGTCTGTGTGACAGGCAGCAATCTAAAGGGTATTTCTTTCCAGGGTCGCCATCAAAAAATTTGGAAAAACACTTGATTTGCAGAATGAGCATGACAGGGAGTCAGGGAAGATGAGAAGGTATAATATGCCAGAAAACACTTTCTAAAATGCAGCTAAGGGAAAGCCCTCCCGGATGGACATTCAGGATAACCCAGGAAAATGCCCTCAGCGCACAAGTCTGTTTACGGCTAGGCTGCTACAGGCATTTCAGTAATCTGAGGTTAACAACAGGCTTTTATTTCCAGAGCAAATCAAATTGCAAACCTGGAAGTACAGATGTTATCTTGATGCTGGGCAAGATGAGAAAAATTGATATGACTTATCCAGTAAGCCATCTTGCAATACTTGTCAAAGTAGACGCTATGCCAGATTTCAAACGCTCTTAAAAACTGTCTGGGTTTGGAAGAGATAGGAAAATCTCTCAAAACAGAAATTTTTTTTTAATTTTTTTTTTTAACGTTTATTCATTTTTGAGAGACAGAGAGAGAGCATGAGCGAGGTAGGGGCCGAGAGAGAGGGAGACACAGAATCTGAAGCAGGCTCCAGGCTCTGAGCTGTCAGCACAGAGCCCGACCCGGGGCTCGAACTCACGAACTGCGAGATCACGACCTGAGCCGAAGTCGGACGCTCAACCGACTGAGCCACCCAGGTGCCCCAAAACAGAAATTCTTAAATGTGGATGTAGATTCATCCTAACAGGTCCATTATGACGAAATCCCTAGCTGAGATTTAACTATCCATACGAGATGATGAAATGGGAGATAACTATCGACATAACTAAGCTTAGAATTTATAAACCCATGTATCTTTATATCCAAAAGGCTGTTTGATATGGTGTTTGCTGATACTACCCATAGCCTGGATAAGAAGGGCCACAGCCCTGGGCTCTAGTCCTTCTACACCCAACTTCCTGTGGCGTTCCTGGGACCAACTGGACCCACACACCCATGCGGTGACCTCCGTCTCTTTTTAGGCTCCACTGCAGCCCCGCACAATCTCATGATCAAATACGAAGCCACTTTCAGGGCGCAAACCGGCTCCTCCCAGATCTGTCCTCCCAAGGGGGTCTCTGCCACTGGTCTGAGCTAAAGGTATGATGAAGGGGTGGCAGAGGGTGTAGACCGAGATGGGGTGTGCAAGTGGACACAATGCTCTTCACCAGGTGGGACCATACCACGGGTGGGAAGAAAAAGGAAGGAGGCCTGGGCGGGTGGATTCTCCAACTACATTCCAGCTTGGAGTCTTGGGAAGTCTGAGAATTCAAAATTCAAACCTAGCCTTCCAAGCCACTGTGGAGATATCAAGGTAGGTGGATAGAACACATTTTACAAGATGCTGGTTACAAATTCATTATTTTTATTTATTTTTAATTTTTTTTAACGTTTATTTATTTTTGAGACAGAGAGAGACAGAGCATGAACGGGGGGGCGGGGGGGGGGGCAGAGAGAGAGGGAGACACAGAATCAGAAGCAGGCTCCAGGCTCTGAGCCATCAGCCCAGAGCCCGACGCGGGGCTCGAACTCACGGACCGCGAGATCGTGACCTGAGCTGAAGTCGGACGCTTAACTGACTGAGCCACCCAGGCGCCCCTCATTATTTTTAAATATCTACACATACACTACGAGGGCCTCTATCGGTTCTCTTACACCGGACCCTGCAGAGTTACCGGCACACCGCAGGAGCCACACCGCCGTGGTTCGTGTTCCCACCCCCACCCCCTGCCATTCACCAGTTCTGTGAGCTGTGAAGCCTCTTCCTCTGTGTCTCGGTTTCCTTACCTGTAAAACAGGGACAAGAGCACCCTCTTCATAGGGTTGTTGTAAAGACTAAATGAATCAGTCCATACAAAGTGCAGAGAACAGCACCTAGCACGTAATAAGGACTCCAGAGATGGTGCCCTTATATTATTCTCCATACAAAATTGATTGGCCACTGCAAACTTCTAGAGAAGGCCACGGCCAGGAAGTTATTCTGTGTCTTCCTTCTCTCCCACCCCTAATTTAGAAAGCGCACGTTATCTCCAAAAGATCACTATTTTCTACTCCGCAAGGGACGAGTCACCTCACTGCCCACCTGCCTGATAGAAGTTCTTCTGAAATTAAATATACGCTCATCCTGTCCCCCAACCTGGCAGAAAGCTCAGGCCTCTGGCCAGTTTGAAGCCTGGCAAATTTGCTTCCTGTGTCAGTTGCATGCAATCCAAATTTAAAACCTTACCAATTTTAAGTGTAAAAGGGACATTCCCGTCCCCTTATGTTCATGAGATTCAGAGCTATTGGCCAGGGTAAGGTCCTCCTAGGTTAAAAAGCCAGAGGCTGAAATACCTGAGGCTATCAGCGAGGAAAGGCTACCAGACCAGAGAACTTTAGCTAAAAATAGAGTCCTACCAGTGGAGAAATAGATGGGAGAAAACAATTCGTTATATGGCTACTGATTAGTCCACACACTTTTTATTATTATATAAAAGGTGTATCATTGGCTTAGTAATTGCAAACTGCCAACAACCTCTCAATGACCAATATTCCTTCAACCTAAAATGACAGAGCAAACAACTTGAAGAGAAATACTTGTCACATTATGACACACAGGCAGCAAATAGCGCGCACTCTCTCTCTCTCTCTCTCTCTCTCAAAACTCCAGTTGTTTGCTGCACATCAGAAGGTCTAAAATAGGAGAAGAGATGTACAAGGGAAAGATTCAAGGTCGTGTTTACCCTTTAAAATACGTACCTAACTTACATGTTCAATACAGTGAACATTCGATCCACCATTTTCCCCCATTTATTCTGAAGAATTTTCAAAATATTTGATTCGCCAACCTGCCCAAGGGGCTGGAACTCTCTGGTTTCTCCAACTGCACCTAATTAGTCTTCCGTAAAAGCAGCACTGCTAAAGCACTGTTAATTTTTTTTTTAATTTTTTTTTCAACGTTTTTTATTTATTTTTGGGACAGAGAGAGACAGAGCATGCACGGGGGAGGGGCAGAGAGAGAGGGAGACACAGAATCGGAAACAGGCTCCAGGCTCCGAGCCATCAGCCCAGAGCCCGACGCGGGGCTCGAACTCACGGACCGCGAGATCGTGACCTGGCTGAAGTCGGATGCTTAACCGACTGCGCCACCCAGGCGCCCCAGCACTGTTAATTTCAACAGTAGTTTCGCTATTAACTCAACTCTTCTCCAAATCCAAAATGGAGTATAAAGATGAGTGTGAAATAAATGAAAATTAATTGGATTCTACAGAGGCAAGACTGAGCACATCCATCCACCCAACAGTAATCCCATCGAAATCAAACATAGTGTTTCTTGGAAGAGTTTTGCCAACTTCCTATTAAAAAAAAAAAAAAAAAATCCCAGGAACACTTCCTATTTTGGCCAGTTTTTATTTACGCAATTAGCATGGCTTTTCATAAGAGCCAGGCTGGAAACAATATATTTTTACAAGCCCATTAGTCATATAGTCAAGCTTCATTATATCACAATCCTTCATCAGTAGTCCGTAATAAGAATGCTGTTGCCTTGTGCAATGACAACGTTTAAGGAAAGGATGCGTTCACAATAGGCCATAAAATGTGTGAAAAACAGAATACCCCAAACCAGGAGACAAGCCAATGAGTTCATCTGCCTTTCATTTTTGCTGAACAGGGTTAAGCGCAGTATGGACACAAACCTAGTTTTGACTTAGAAGCCATATCCTTAATTACTAACCCCCTTCATTCTCCCACCCTTCCCACACTCCACGCCCTTAAGAGAAGTACAACACTTCGACCACAATTGCTGTTATTAAAGAATCTCCCCGGGAATCATTTTGGCTTCAGTCGTTTTTCTAGCAGACGTTTGTTACAGCTTATTCTCACCATTTCTCCTAACATCAAGCATACGCACGTCCGGCAGACTTGTGTGTAAGCCTTAGCCCCTGAACTGTGGGAAGTCACAGCGTCGTGGCGGAGGGGAACCCGGTGGGTTCCGGCATCTCGCACACCGCCCGCAAAGCTGCCTGCCTTTCACCCAGGCACCCTTCCAGGTTGCCAAAGGCTCTCCATTCTGCGCCCATCAACGGGAGTAACTAAGCTTGGCCAGGAAGGAAGCAAGCTGCTTCAACAAAGCCCAGCGTGTGCAGCTTCGGTAAATGCAAGGATGAATTATGGGGACACGCGTCGGGGCTGGCTGCAAAAGAGAACACGCGTTCACCTCATGATTTTGATGTGGAATTTCAGGAACCGAGGGGGTCTCTGAGATCCCCAGAACCTCTCCTCTCCGTTAAGCAGCTTTCAGGTCCCTTCCCTGCTCCCTCTCCGCAAAAAAATGCGGGATTGCCAGGATCTCAGCAGTGAGTACTGTTCTTGCTGGGTTAGGCGCATCTGGGGTGAGCCCTGCTGAGCCCCCCGCTTCGTGTGGCTGCAGCTAGAGCCTGGAAAGGCTCTGAGAAAAGCAATGCGCTTAACCAGACCTAACCCTCCCCACTGCCATGAAGAGGGCCCGCAGCTCTCCGGGCACCCGGCACCAGACAGGGGCTCCCAACCGTCGCGCCCCGGCGCCAGAGGGCACCCTGGAGAGAGAACGCCCTGCGCCTCGCTCCCAGCGTCGGGTCCCCAGGAGTCGGGGCGGTGCGCAACCGAGAGCCGGAGCTGGAGAATCCCCGTGTGGGCACAGTGGGACACGAGCGAGGCCCCCAACCCTCCCGGCCCCGCGCCCAAGTACCTCGCAGCCGTAGAGCTGACCCAGCTGCTCCACGATCCACTCCTCCAACACCAGCCGCTTCCGAAGCTCCTTGCGATCGTATTTCACTGTCACTTTTCCCTGCTGGTGGCGACGTTGCTGCTGCTGCTGCTGCTGCTGCTGCTGCTGCTGCTGAACCTGCCCCGCAGCGGCCGCCGTGGCCACGGGCGCCGAGTCCTCCCGGGAGGAGCCCGAGCCACCGCTCGAGCCGGGGCTGCCGCCGGCGCCGCCCCGGGGACTCTGGAAGAAAACCCGCGCGCCGCCGCCGCCGCCGGCCCCACCGGCCGCCTCGCTGCTGCCCGTCGCCACCGACATTTCCCCGCGCGCGCCGGAGCCCGAGTGCGGCCCGCAGGAGGGGCGGGCGGAGCGCGCCCCGCGCCGCTACCACCTCCGGCCGGGCAGCGGCATGCGAGGCGCTCGCCGGCACCTGCTCCGCGCGCCGCGCACGCCCGGCAGCCCGGCTCGCGGGGAGGTCGGGAGGAGCCGCGGCCTCCGGGAGGAGGACGGGCGGGGGAGGGCGGGGAAGAGGGAGGGGCGGGGACCGCAGCCTTAAAGACGCCGCGGAGGACCCTCTCGCTCCAGCCCCGGGAGGCGGATCTGGCGCCCGGCGGGCCGAGGGGCTGGGGCGTGGGAGTTGCGCGCGGAGGCGGGAATGTGTGCGCGGCGGCACGCGCGGGCGCCCGCGTGCAGACGCCCGAAGGACCGGCTCGGGGCCGGTGCCAGAGACGGTCCTACTGCGCGGGTGCCGTGTTCTCTCCTCCGGGGGACGGGGAATTGCTCTTTCCGCCTCCAGCAGTCTCAGGGCGCAGGAACCCCGCCGTCCCCAGCGGCCTCGGCCGGGCGCTGCCGGGGGCAAGGGACCGCCGGGAGAGGGACGCGGGGAGGGACCGCGCCGCAGGTTCCTGGTGAAGGGTTTCTTGGCCCTCCCGCCTCTTCGGATGGCGGGGAAGCGTCTCTCTCCCTCCTGTCCCCACCCTCCAGCGCCAAACACATTCCTATTCATGCCACTTCCTCTCTGGGATTGTGAGAAAAATTGACGAGGCGATGTTTGTGCAATCAGACAATCAGAGCGCCTGAGAAATTCTCTTCAGACCAGTTTTTCTCTCCTTACAAAGCGTCTGTTCGTTCATAGGCAGAGCATTGCGATGTCTTTATATCTAAAGGGCAGAAGGCTTGATCATCGCTTAGCTAAGGGGCTGGGGACATACAGCAAACATTTCTCTAAAGGACTCGGTGCTGTTTACTGGTCCTACATTTCTAGTGTTGCATTCCCTGACTAGCCAGCTTTCCTCTCTCTCAATACCATTTCCAAGCTACCTCTTTTTACCGGGGAAAGCAATTGAACTAATTTTACTACTCTAAAAACATCATGCAGCCAAGTAGAGTTACAAATGAATGAGCTTATTATAAGGTTTCGGGCAAAGAGATGGGGAGGGAAGTTATAAACAGAAAGCTGCGTGTGTATGTGTGTAAAATTATAGGGAGACACTAATATATGTCTGTTGTACACAACATTCCATTTCTGTTGAGGCAACTGAAAGAAATCACAAAGATGCTCAAACACAGTAAGTAGCCTTTATGAACTTTTTTAAAAAGCTGGTGAAGTTTACTCGTAGCTAGTATTTTTAAAAAAAAAAAAGTTTCGGGGCGCCTGGGTGGCGCAGCCGGTTAAGCGTCCGACTTCAGCCAGGTCACGATCTCGCGGTCCGTGAGTTCGAGCCCCGCGTCGGGCTCTGGGCTGATGGCTCGGAGCCTGGAGCCTGTTTCCGATGCTGTGTCTCCCTCTCTCTCTGCCCCTCCCCCGTTCATGCTCTGTTTCTCTCTGTCCCAAAAATAAATAAAAAACGTTGAAAAATAAATAAATAAATAAAAAAAAAAAAAAGTTTCTCAGAAGTAAAATAGGTCATCAGGTTAATTTCTTCTGAATATTTTCTATGATGGAGAAGATTCTGCGTGGGATTCTAGACCCACAGCTATAAAGGCACAGGAAGTAAAGGAAGTAACCAGCAACTTTCTCCTGGACTTCTGGCTCTGCAGTCAACCCACATTCGGGTCTGCTCTACCCAGATTTATCATCTGCTTTGTTCTTTCCGTTTAAGGTTTTCGCCAAGAGCCTGAGGTGGGATTTTCCCAAAGAGTTCCATTCCTGAAAGTCATCATCAGGAGAGGGCAGGCCCTGAGGAGTGAAAGGAAAGGATCTAGTGGGAGATTATGTGAAATGGGATGGGGCTGGAGTCCTTTCACAGTTAGAGGGGGCAAGGCTGAAACACATCTGCCCCATGGAAGACGCCAGCTGTCCTCAAGGTGAGTTCCCCACCCAACTTTTCACAGACAGAGGAGCTAGAACTACTATGATTGGCTCCTAGAGATTGGTGACTACTCTCCATGTCACCCCCACCCCCACCTGCTTGGGGCGTGGAGGTTGTTCTACACCCTGAACACGTAGCCAAGAGGGTGGGCACCTAGTTGGCCAAAAGGTAGATGATGGAAGGCAGTGGCGAGGTGGTTAAGGACAGTCTCCCCACACAGAGTAAGCTTGTCTTGTTCCAGACATCTGGCACTTGTCCAGGTTAGCTAGCACCGGCTTTAACCGACCGAACCAACCAGGAAAATTTCAATCAAAACAAAAACAGCTAAAATTATAGTAATCATAGAAGGAGAAACTATACAAAATCTCTCCCTCGCTCTGGCACTAGGACCTGGCTCTACCAGTATTTTGAAAATTGTGCCTGTGATCCAGAAGTATGGCGAAGACTGGGAAATTCCAAGTAATTCCAACTCCTTTGAGTCTTTGGACAATGAATTCAGTCATTCAAGAGCAACTTCAAAGAAGTTATTAAAATGCACTAAGTTCTTTCTGAGAAGTTCTTGTGCCATTTTTTTTTCACTGTGTAAGAGACTTTTTCCTTTGTGCTTAAAACTCAGTATTCACTTACAACTTCAAAAATGACAGGTACTAAGAGACATTTAAGAAGAAATTCAGGGTTTTAGGCATCTTAACTTATAGAAAAATAGCCACGGAGGAGTCAGTCTTTTTCCATGCATACATTGACCTTCGGATGCCCAAATGAGTCACCTTGACTTGCAATTAGTTGAACTAACATGACAGTTCCTCTTCCTATAAATCCACTTGCTCCACCCAGGACATGATTTACACTTGAAGTGAGCTCACCACCACCACACGCACACGCGCACACATGCACACGCACGCACACACACACACACACACTTCATTCCATGTTTCAAAATATTTGGGAATAAGGGGATTATTCTCAGTCCTGAGACCCTTCGCATAGATGACTGTTTAAATTCAGCAAAACTAACAATACTTCTCATCCTCAACACTATACATTTTTGTTCAAGGCAAACACTTTCACTTCTAACCCATTTAGACAAGTTTTTCCAAATGCTGGTTAATCAAAAACAATGAGTGGTTTTTCGTGAATTGAATGGTCTGAGAATTTTCTAGAACACAAGAGAATTTTCTAGAACACAATTTTCTAGAACACAAGCTTCTACCTTAAGGCAATTACTCACTGCTATGAAAGCAGCCTAAGGAAGATTCGTCAATATCCTTTCTTCATGGCTTTGCATTTTCTTAAGTTGGACCTTTTTTACTTGCTTTCTGATTTGGGGAAAGTTTCTTTCAGGTATTATAGATGGTTCCTTCATCTCTGAAAATGATCTTTATGCCCAAATCTGTTAAATAAGGTGACTTAATCAGGGGTCCCAGCTTTCTTCCCTCCCCCAGGGAAACAAGGATCAAATACAAATATTTATACTCAGATGCAAATTTCCTTACTCCTTAAAGACTAGATATCACAATAATTATACAACACCTGGTAATCTACTTTGAGGTTGTGATAATTACAGCCCCAAGGCCCACAAATCTGAGCATAGAATTCTTATCTTGACTAAGAAATGTCAGTGATAAGGTGCCTACATCCTAATTCTCTCAAACATTTGGTAAAGCAAAATGACAAGTCAAAAGTAATTTCAAGTCTGGTTTTCATCATAAAAGTAGAGGAAATTTAATCTGTCCTTTTGGATTCTATCAGTTACCCACGGTATCTTCTGTTTTCCAAATACAGTCCATTATTTCATTATTCTTTGTGCAGCGACAGCAGTAATGTTGTTAATGGTCTATCAATGTAATTTTTCTTTTGGCTACTGTTTCATACTTTTTTTTTTTCCCTCCTCCTAACTAGGGGTTTTTAATTGTATCGTGCACATACAATTATTTTGGAATCACAATTCCAAAATAACCTTAACCATTACTTGTATAAATAACCAGAGCAACAATAGATTTCATCATAATTCTAAAATTTGGTCTCAGCAATTACCAGAAATTCTTACCCGAGTGTTCAGAGCATGAAAACTGTTGAGAGTAGGGGGTGGGAATCCATAGTTTCACCTCGTCTCTAACAGAGGTGAAATGTCCCTACACCTTCCCGTAAGCCTAGCTTGTGAATATTTTGTCTTTCTGTAACACTAGGGTCAAATTTGTTTCCGGTGCAAACCCATTATCCCCTGTCTAGCCAACTCCCCATTTCATTGGCCAAACATTTCGAAAGTGCTGCCCATTCCCCAGTGTGTCTGCCTTCCATGCTCACCATTCAGTCCCCCACAGTCCGACTGCTACCACTGAACTAAAGGCACCAACCAACGTCACCAACGTCACCACATTGCTCAATTCAGTGCGTGCTTTCCAGCTCTTACCTAGCTTGACCTCCTGCCTTGTTGGACAATCTTGAGCCTCTCCTTGCTCTTCAAACTCTCTCCTCTCTTGGCTCCCATGCCAACACACTCCAGGTTTCCCTCCCACCTCTTTGTCCCATTGCAGTGGCTCTTGGGAGCTCCTTTTCCAATATCCCCGCCTTAAAGGTAAACGGCTTCCCAGATTCTACCCTCTTCTCTTTCTTTGCTCATTTACACATCCTTTCCAGGTGATTCTGTCACCTGCTAATGCTTCCACTTTGACAACCTACCATCTACCTGCCACAACCCCCCAAATCATGAGCTAGAGCAGATTTCTGGTCCAAGCTTCAGATCTACAGGTGTACCGTATTTAGCACCGATATACTATGCAAATATGTTTAAAGTACACAAATGTACACCTATATCAGTTCATTAGAGAAGAAAATACAATAGCCCCCCCCTTATCCACAGGGGATATATTCTAAGACCCCCACGGATACCTGAAACTGCATATAGTACCAAACCTTATACGTACTGTGGGGGTTTTGATACGCACATTCTTATGATAAAGTTTAATTTATAAATTAGACATAATAAGAGATTAACAACAATAATGAATAATGAAATAGAACAATTATAACAATATGCTAGAATAAAAGTTATATGAATGTGGCATGTGTGTCTCTCTCTGTCTCTCTCTCTCTCTCAAAATATCTTACCGTACAGCACTCACCCTCCTTGCGATGACGTGAGATGATAAAATGCCCACGTGATGAGGTGAAGTGAGGGGAGGGACTGAGGCATTGTGACCTAGCGCTAGGCTGCTCTTGACCTTCTGACGATGTGTCAGAAAGAGGATCATCCATTTCTGGATGACAGTTGACTGAAACCACAGATAAGGGGGGCTAGAGTAGTACAGCGAATATTTCAGGGGTGGGCAGGGAACCGCACAGTAAAGGGTGCTCGAGCTCAGCATTTTCAAACGTTTTTTTAAACACAAACCACAATAAGAAATATATTTATGTCATGACCCAAGTATATATCCACACATATAACATACCCATATTACACATAATATACCCGCTACACATCCTATTCTATCCTGCTCTGTTTCATTATTTTGAAGGAATGCTGTTTCCAATCTACTCAATTGATTTCCCAACCCACTGAAGGGTTGCAATCCAGAATTTGAAAAGTGCTGCTGTCAGCCAGAGCTGTGCCTGTGAGAAAAAATGCTGGCTCTCTTTAGTCTTAATGGCACACTCCAGGCTGGTTATTTATTTCTCTGGCACTCTCTTTCTGTCATTATTAGGTTATCAAGTGTTCTGGTAAACAACTTTGACCCAGAATGGCTGACATAAGGCATGTGGGTGAGCCTTCAGAAAGCGCCACAAAAGAACTAAAGAGGAAAAATATTCTGGACATAACGATAGACCTTTTCCTGGACCTCCATGCTCCTCCTCAGGAGATAGTGGAAGGACTAGAAGGTAAAGACCAGCAGGACACCAGACATTGGTAGAGCCTCCAGTTTGAGGGCAAGTATGTTGTGGTGATTACCAGCATAAGCCCGGTGTCCCAACTGCCTGGACTGAATCTGGACTCTGCCGCTTAGGCACTGTGTGATCTTGACAAGTCACTTTCAAGATCCTCTGTGCCATCCTTTCTCCTTCTAGAAAATGATCAGTAGTACTTATCTGACAGGTTGTTCTGAGGGAAAATGGATTACTGGAAATAAAGCACTTTAAACGTTGCCTGCTGTTATGTGTGAATATAACATGCCATAAACAGAGCAGAGAGGACTGACTTACCATTGTTCCAACAATATCCCAAAGAAATTATGGCCACAGGCACATCCTGACTTCAGAGATGTGAAGCGAGCGGTGGGATATCACCTCCATAGGCATCCCGCTGCAACTCACCATATAGCACAATCCAGTGACCGTCCCCATTGGCAAATCCCAATAAATGGAGGTAAACGCACACACCCAACCACTTACTCCGTTGGAACCTCCACCTGGATGTCTTGCAATCACTCCAAACCTGCAAATTCCACCCAAAATATCACCTGCCCAAGCCAAACATGCTTCACTTCCAATCTACCTTTTGCTGGGACTGTTGAACACCATTCACGTCCCTGTTAAGCCCAGAAACTCTTTCTTTTATCCACCGTGTCCAGCCAACCCATAAGCAAACCCTAATGATCGTACGCCTGTCTGGGTCTCAGATCTGCTCCCTCTACTCTACCCGCACACCCTCATCTGGGTTTCTCCTGTGGCCCCCTCGCCTGTCTCCACACCCTGCCTTCCACCCATTCTTTCTATAGCTCCCACAGAGATATTTCTAGAAGCAAATGTGATCATATCACGGGCTTAAAATTCCCTCCATATTCCCCGGGTCAAGGGAAGGGTCGGGCTACTGCCCGAATGACTTCACACTGCACATGGGGCTTTTCTTACTTTCTTTTCTGGCGTCTGTGCAAACCCTCCCCACCCCCCTAGACACACACCTCAGTCTTCCCAATACCTTGCAGAGCCTGGGGTCCCCAAGTACGGAGCACTCCCTTTCTGCTCTTTCCTGTGCCTACAGCCTCATCTGTTAGCTGCTCATGGAGCCAGCCTAACTCTTCACACCCCCATCTGGGGTTGGCCACATCCCTGACTAAGCTCTTCCCAGTTTCTGGCAAGGTGTCATTCTCCTGTTTACCCCTTGGCCACCGACTATCTCTCCATCACATCGCCCATCAAGCCTTTCTGTGATCAAGTCTTTGCTCAAGTTTCACCTCCTCAGATAGGCTTTCTCTCTGTACCTCTATCCCCTTGCTCTCTTTATTTCTCTCCCTCACTCTTATGACTACTTGGAAACTATATATAATGGTATATTATATTTTATATATTACATATACGTTACATATGTATTACATATATATGGCAGAAGGAGTCTGTTGCGTCATCTGCCCACCTCCCCCACTAGATTATAAACCCCTGAACACAAGTATGTGACCAAGTGGAATTTGTATTCTCGGGACCAAGAGCAACGCTTACAGCAAGCAGGTGCCCCAAGACAGTAGATGAGTGAAGCTCTCTCCGCTTCTGGCTCTACACATTTTTTTCTTGATTCTCCAAACGCAGATCTCTCTCATTGCTCCTCAACAGAGGCTCGATCTGGCACTGGCTGTTCTTTTAACTCAGAGGAAGTCACACTTCTCCCCTCTACGGAGACACGCCTGGGTTTTTACGGGTTTTTACTACGTTTCCGTAGTAAACAAAGGAAACGGGTGGGTACCACTCGGCTCTCCCAAGGTCCTACATGTGAGCTGGATCTCTGTTCGCCTTTTCCTCCAGCATTTGGTTTCGGCTTTCAAACGTCTTGCTGGTTTGAGGCTAAAATGAGCCGGCGGCTGAGGAATCAAATGTAAGATCCAATTGTCATTCCGACTGTACTCTTATCAGACTCTGCCATCAGCTGGTCACAATCTCCCCCGGTTGTTGTTTTCGCAGCCGCAAAAGTAGAAATGGGTGTGAAGGCCACCGCCTCAGGCCACCTGTGGGGAAGCACCAATTTTGTTTTCCCCCAGGTCATTGGGGACGGAGGCGAGGTCCTGACCGACACAGATAATCTGCACCTTGCACCGCCTTCAACACACCACGTGAGTGTGAAAACACAAGGATCGGTCTAAACCCTGCTGACACCGGTCTATGCTACTCATTGGCCCTATGACAATGTCAAATGTCTCAAAAACGTTCCAAACACCTATTCTTGAGTTCTGTACTTGCCACAGCGTGGACCAGAAACAAACAGTCCACCGGCTGGTACCGGTTCAGGAGCCACACTCCGAAAAGCGCTGTGCCATTTTGTCATTATGAACGGCTTATAAACTTTAATAACTATAATAATAGCAATCATAATTAGCCATTGTTCTCTAAGCTTGAGAGAATGAGACACTGGTTTTATTTCCTCTTCTGGAAACCTTTTGATAAAAATAGAGCTGAGTCCAAAGCTATAACTAATTAAAACAGTATGGTACCGACATCAAAGCAGACACATAGATCAACGGAACAGAATAGAGAGCCCAGAAATAAACCCACATATATATGGCCAATTAATTTATGACAAAATAGCCAAGAATACACGATAAGGAAAGCACACTCTGTTCAATAAATGGTATTGGGAAAACTGGACAGCCACATGCAAAAGAATGAAACTAGACCACTCTCTCACATACATGAAAATTAACTCAAAATGGATTAAAGACTTGAACGTGAGACCTGGCACCATAAAACTCGTAGAAGAAAACATAGGCAGTAAACTTCTTGATATTGGTCTTGGTGATGTTTTTCTTATTTTTTTTATCAGACAGCAAAAGCAAAAATAAATAAGTGGGACCACCTCAAACTCAAACTAAAGCACTTCTGCACAGCAAAGGAAATCATCAACAAAATAAAAAGGCAACCTACTGAACAGGAAAAAATATTTGCGACTCATGTAACCGATAAGGGACTAATATCCAAAATGTATAAAGAGCTCATACAGCTCAAAAGCAAGTAAACAATCCAATTGTTTTAAATGGGCAGAAGATGTGAAACGACATTTTTTTCAAAGAAGATGTACAGTCAACAGGTATATAAAAAGATGCTCAGAGGTGCCTGGGGGGCTCAGTCGGTTGAGCATCCGACTTCAGCTCAGGTCATGATCTCACAGTTTGTGAGTTCCAGCCCCACATCAGGCTCTGTGCTGACAGCTCAGAGCCTGGAGCCTGTTTCGGATTCTGTATCTCCCTCTCTCTCTGCCCCTCCCCCACTCACACTCTGTCTCTTTGTCTCTTAAAAATAAATAAACATTAAAATTTTTTTTAAAAAGATGCTCAACATCATTAATCCAGGGAAATATAAACCGCAAGATATCACCTCCCACCTGTCAAAATTAGTGTATCAGAAAGACAAGATAAAAGATAAAAATTAAGACGAAAGGAGGGGTGCCTGGGTGGCTTATTCGGTTAAGTGTCACAACACTTAACGCTCAGTCTTGGCTCAGGCAGGTCTTGGTCTCGGGGTCGTGAGTTCGAGCCCCATGTTGGGCTCTGTGCTGGGTGTGAAGCCTATTTAAAAAAAAAAAGACAAGAAATAATAAGTGTTATTGGCAAGGATGTGGAGAAAAGGAACCCTCAAGCACTATTGATGGGAATGTAAATTGGTGTAGCCACTATGGAAAACGGTATGGAGGTTCCTCAAAAAATAAAAATAGAACTACCATGTGATCCATAAATTTCACTTCTGAGTATTTAACGAAAACAAAAAAACTAACTCAAAAATATCTGCACCCTCATGTTACTGCAGCATTATTTACAATAGCCAAGATACCAAAACAACCTAAGTGTCTGGTGATGGATAAATGGTAAAGAAAATGTGATGTGAGATAGGTGATAGATAGATAGATAGGTATACTAGAATATTATTTAGCCATAAATAAGAATGAAATCTTGCTGTTTCCAACAACATGGGTGGAACTTCAGGGCATTATGCTAAATAAAGTAAGTCATACAGACAGAAACAAACTGTATATCTCCCTCATATGTGGAATTTAAAAAAACAAAACAATTTCATAGACACAGAGAACAGATCTGTGATTGCCAGAGAGAGGTAGGCATGGGGTGGGGGTGGGGGTGAAAGAAATGGATGAAAGCGGTCAAAAAGTAAAAAGGATGAATGAATGAATGAAGTGCATTAGTGAGTATTACCAGAAAACAGTTTACTATTGGCCAGTAATCTGTGACCGTGTCCTATGTTGTTAGGGAATTTAGGCAACACCTAACTTCCTTAATGGGCAATGGAACTTTTAGAAGAAATCTGGGAGATAAAAATGCACTGGAAGAATCTGTTTAACAGTTGATTAAAATAGAGCATTAAAATAATAGAGGGATCCCAGTGACTCAGAAAGATGTTCATCTCCTGATGAGGCCATGTGGCCTTCACACTGTTTGCACATCATTGCTGTAGCGGATGGTGCGGGAGTCCTTGCTTTAGCAATTAACATCCCTGTTCCCGTGTGTGTCTCATGACTGTGGGGGTTGTTGTGTTGTGTTGTATTATGTGTCGCATCAGGCTGCAGTGAGCTCCACCCCAGAGGGCAGGGGGCTGGTCATTTATGAAGGGCTTGACATTCCCAGTGTCAATTGTGTCAATATCTGGAAGGTCCTTGGGGTGCCTGGGAGGCTCAGTCGTTTGAGCATCTGACTCTTGATTTCAGCTCGGGTCATGATCCCAATGTTGTGGGATCGAGCCCCGTGTCAAGCCCCTCATTGAGCCCCGCATAGGGCTTGGCTCTCGGCATGGAGCCTGCTTGAGATTCTCTCTCTCTCTCTCTCTCTCTCTCTCTCTCTCTCTCTCTCCTTTCTGCCCATCTGCCTCTCTCCCCAGCTTGCACACGCATGCTCTCTTTCTCTCTCAAAAAAAAAAAAAAAAAAAAAAAAAGGAAAGAAAGAAAGAAAGATCTGGAAGGTCTTTCTTCTGGAAACTGAATTCTTTACATGCTGCAGAGGAAGATGGGAGAAAAGGTTTTTCCTTGACCTCGTGATCACAGTGGAGATGTCTAGACCTAATTCTGCTTTTGGGAGCCTCCACGGGGGAAGAATGAACCCACAACACGGTCACCAGGTCCTGAGCTAGTCTTATCTGGAGTAGATGACCCAGGTTGATAATAGTTTGGATCTAATAATACCAAAAGCTACCCCTCATTAACATCTATTATGGGTCAGGCTTTTTATTATAAAGCCTATCTCATTAAATTTCCCACAACCATGCACGATAATCTACCTGCAAGGTTAATGACTATGCTTATTTGAAAGATAAGGAAACAAAACTACAAGAAGCTAAGTAACCCCTACCTCCAGCCTAAGGCTTTATGGGTAGTGGCGCTGAGATCTTACGTTGTATCTGTTGGCCTAGTTGTTAATAAAATCTGGCTTGAATATTCCAGTCTCCCCTCAGTTCTGTGCAGGGGTGTTAGGGCAGGGCTGTGTTTAGGGCAGGGCTTGGTGTAGCCTGGAGGCTCAGAAGAACATGAACCCACCCTTCACAAGATTGCTGGTCTACTTCTAAATCTAGAGCAGCCAAGTTTTGTTTTTATTGATGAAAGCAGCTTTCCTTTTCCCCACTCTGCTCTGAGAACCGATAGCTTCTGAAATAGATCAGCAATTATACATGGCATCTGCTGGATGTTCAGTTTCATGTTCCCTGCCACATGGGAGGCAAATCTGATGCTGGGCCCACTCCACACCAATTAAGCCAAAGCCTCCAGAGGCCAGGACTGGGTGCTGGTGCTGTTTAACATTCCCAGGGGATTCCTCCGTGCCACTAGGGTTGAGGACCACTGCCACAGACCATCTGGGGACAATCCTATGTGTGACAACTTTCCCAGCCTTCTTCCATGCCTTCCCGTTCCTAACTACTCTCTCTCTTCTGTAGCTTTCTTCCACAAAAAGCTCCAACTTAATCATCATCAACCCTCCAAAACTGCTTAACTAAATATGTCAATTTGTAAAGAAATGCACTATTCAGGCACAGTGTGAATTTCATTGTACAAGCAGAACTCGTAAAAACAATTTGGCAACTGTTTTGAAATATAAAGAGTGGATATTTATTGATAGACAAAACACCTTGATTATAGAATAAAGGGATCAGATATAGTTATGTCATATATAAATAAGTAAATCTATCATACCACCAAAAGTGTAATTACCTAACTAGAAAAAAAAAAAAAAAAAAGACTTACAGAGTATGGTCTGCCAGAACCTTGTGTAGAGAATTATGTTGATCCTAGGAACCAAAATATGTTGAGAAAGTAGAGAATGGCATTTCTTTCTAGCGTTTATATTTAAGATAACAGAGAAATCACTTGCACGGTGTTGCATATATAACATTTGAAAAACAGACCAAATTGTAATGTTAGATGTCATGGTACAACAATAATGCTACAGCCTAGGAAATGAACCGAGCAGTAAGTGTGCATAATGCCCTCAGTGTAGACAGGAAAGCAATACGCTGAAGAATAAGTAATAAATGGCATTAACCTCCTCTGCCCCAACCACCCAACCCACAGAGAGAGAAAATTATTAAAAATTCCACAAATGCCTTTTGGCTGTCTGAACCCTTCTAAAGGTTTTATATAGAAGAGCCCAGAACTCCTGTAGAGCATAATGAATGAAGATAAGCCTTAAGGTACTTCCAAAACTGTCACTGTACGTTTCGCAGAACTGCGATTATAATCACAGCCACGGTTTCAGAAAATAAAAATGCTAGTAAATTCGTGATTCTAGTGAACCAAGACATGTGGAGTCTTTCTGGGAAAGAGGGTCAGAATCTAATTTACCTGTTGTGCTGCATCCGTTATTTTGTACTGTATCCCCTATTCCATCCTGTAAAGGCAGTCGGGCTGGGCAAGGAACTGGGCAGACCCCACACATGGGGAGCTCAGCTGGGCCATCAGCGGTTGCGAATCCTGGAAGGCAGTCGTGGGTGGGTTCCAGGCTGTGAGCCAAGCTGTGAGTGGGTGATATGCATCCTTCCTCCTGATTTCTGGGTCCCCTACCTCCCCCAGGTACATATTCCCCATGCTCTGCCCCTCGCTCTCAACCCTTCACTGTCAGAGCTACTCACACGGCTTTCCCCCCGCCACGTGCCTTCTACTCATCACCTACTCCCCACCCCACACCACTTCCCATCCCCAACCCCCATCCTCGCAGCCCCATCCCCGTCCTCCACCAGCCCTCTCTCTCATCCTTCAGCACCCAGGTGGCAACCATAGGCTGGATAAACCAGCTGCGTGATAATGACGCAAGGCAACAAGCCTGTACTCCCCAAAATTCATGTCCTCCCTAGAACCTCAGAATGTGACTTTGCTGGACATCGGATCATCACAGATGTCATTAGTGAGGATGAGGCCACACTGAAGTAGGGTGGGCCTTTAACCCAACATGCCTAGTGTCCTTACAAGAGGAAAAGAAACACAGGGACACAGACACCCGCAGAGGGAGACTGAAGAGATGCACAGAACGCCATGGACGATAGAGGCAAAGATTGGACTAACGCTGTCTCCAAGCCAAGGAACACCAAGGATTGCCTGGAACCACTAGGATTGAAGCTAGAAGAGGCAAGGAAGGATCCTTGCCCAGGGCCCTCAGAGAGATCGTGGCCCTGCCAATGTCTCCATTTTTTATCTTTGAGCCTCCAGAACTGGAAGAGAGTAAATTTCTGTTGTTTTCAGCCACCCAGTCTGCAGTGCTTTGTTAGTCCAGCCCTAGGAACTAATACAGAGCCTTTAAAAGTAAGTGTGGCTAACTATAGCCTCCTGCAGACTTGAGGTGGAAAATAAGCATCATGTCAAATGGGAGCTGATGTAGCTTCATGGGGGCACTTAGCACTAGGGCTTGGAGTTGGGCTGTGAGGCCGTGTCCAGACTCTGCAAGGAGGAATGACATTGGGCACTGGCCTTGTCCATCATGGACCCCCAAAGAGAGAACGATAGCTCATGCCAGCCCGGCTGGAGGTACTTGCCAGGGCTCACAGCCCACATTTTCTGGTCAGTGACTCCCATAGTCATCCGCTATCCTACCATGTGGAAAAGTTTTCTGTCTTTCACTTTATAGGGGAAATAAAAAACAAATAAACACGAAATAACACACTTAGAATTAGAAGGAAACTTTTTCAGATAAATCTAATCTTTAAAAAAAGGTGGAATTATTAATTCTGATACAAATGCACTGAAAGTCAGCTGATTTCTTAATTAATGGAAATCAGACCCAATACCTAGTTAGTAGACTAAACAATGTAGCAGAAAAGGCCCTGAAAGAAAGGACCAGCTTATGTAAGTTTAAATATTTAAGATACAAAGTCAACACTTCCATAAAATTTGTGCGGCGGGGAAAAACGGCCTCTAATCAATAGGGTTTAGATGATAAAATCTCAGGAGAAAAACAAAGAATAATTTGGCTTTTTGTATCAACTTGATATCCCTACTACCTAGCGTTGTATTTGGCAAGTAGTAGATTTAATGAATAAATACATGACTACATACGTTAATTTTTTTACAAAAGCATATATTTAAATATCAAATGCTATTTGGACATAAAATACCATCTTTAAAAAAAATTTTTTTAATGTTTATTTATTTTTGAAGGAAAGAGAGACAGAGCGTGAGCTGGGGAGGGGCAGAGAGAGGGGGAGACACAGAATCCGAAACAGGCTCCAGGCTCTGAGCTGTCAGCACAGAGCCCGATGTGGGGCTCGAACTCACAAACCACGAGATCATGACCTGAGCTGAAATCAGTCGCTTAACCGACTGAGCCACCCAGGCGCCCCAAAAATGCCATCTTGATAAGCTGTAACTCTCTAGACTCTTCCACCCAAGCTTATTAAGAGAGGAACGTGGAAACCCACGTCAACATTCTGAAAGTCAACGTCCAAGGAGAATATTAATACTATCACTGTAATAATAGCAACACTGATATAACACTACTAAATGCCAGCTACTGGCACGATTGCTACTTTTACATCTGCTATTCAATCCTCACAACTCATCATTTTGCGGTAGAGGCAATGGAAACACAGAGAGGTCATGTAACTTGCCCAAATCACACAGCTAGTAAGGGGCTCCACCAGCCAGCATAGCCCCTATGCTATGCCGCCTCTCATCAGTCCTTCCAGCAAATGTCTGTGAAGCAGTCATTGCATGCAAGTCTGGCCATTCCGCTGAGACAAAGGGTCTCTACAGGGAAAACTCTTCCTGGTCACACGACACACTCACATTCCTGGAAACCCGAGATTCTGACACCCCACACGTCCTTCATAAAGCTGATGTTCAAACTCAGCAAGCCTTCACTTAGTTCTCTCTCCCCGAGTCAGGAAGGTACAGAGAATCCTTTCAAACGTAACATGCCATGAACAGGGTGCGAATCATGGTGTAATCGAAAAGGACCTAGGGATGTGGCATGTCTTCCTACAGGGGAAAGGGAGTGCTTGCAAATAAATTAATTTAGTTTATCTAAAAAGCTGAACTGTTTGTACGCTTAAATAGCTATCTGTCCAGATGTCACATTTCCCCCGGACACGGTTCGAATGGCCAGATTTAAATTAAATTTTAAGCAGACATGCAAGGGCATGGCCATGATGATTCTATTTGCAGGATCGACTGATGACTTCCTTTTGCCAAGCCTCCTGGAAGCTCTAGTATATTTTTTGAGTGCAAATGAGAAATTCAAACGGGATTGAGAGAGTTCTGTTAATGGGAATGCTTTATCTGATGTGGCCAAGATAATATGCAGATCATATTTATTTATAGACTCTTTGAACCACCTCCCAGGCTATAGCTAGTTAACGGAGCCTTTATTGGCATTAAATGATATCTTAAAGCTATTCACAAAAACTTCATATACATAAATATATTTTTTAAGTTTATTTATGTTTGAGAGAGAGAGGGGGGGGCCATCAGGGAAGGGGCAGAGAGAGAGAGGGAGACACAGTATCCGAAGTAGGCTCCAGGCTCTGAGCTGTCAACACGGAGCCTGACGCGGGGCTCGAACCCATGGACCGTGAGATCATGATCTGAGCCGAAGTCAGATGTTTAACCAACTGAGCCTCCCAGGTGCCCCCAAGGAAAACTTTAATCAATATATTGATTTTCCTAAGAAATAAATACCATGCATGGATTTTACATGTCACTTGTCTCCATCTGGCCCATGAGCCACACGCTCTGCTTATGCACCTGCTTATGTATCAGTAATGCAGTGTGTGTTCATTAGAATAGCTAACTGCTATGGCAAAGACCCAAAATATGGAATGTTTCCATCACTACAGAAGTCTATTCTGTGCTCCCATATTAATTCTGGATAGATGAACAAGCCCTTCTCCATAGCAGCCCCGCTTCGTGCAGTCAGTTAAAAGAGACTCAGGCTACGAAAACTCTGTCATCTCTAATGGTGACTTTCAAGGTAGTCCCAGGTGTTGAAATCAAGCCTTCAGAAAAGGAAAGCCCAGAAGACAGCATGGGGTAGATTTCGATAAGCCAGGCCAGGAAATGGCACACAGCGCGTTCTATTCGGTAGGATTCAGAAAGATGTACCACTCCTAATTGCAAGGTGTGAGATTTGGATTTATAAGAAATATATATTTGGTCATTCAGATGTCCACGTTCCGCTCTCATAGCTCCCAAAACCCTTGCAAGGTCCTAAGTGTTGAGAGTGATCAACGTGCCTTTTGTTATGTTAATACGATGGCTTTGGGATCTCACATGGGATGGGAACTGGTGCCAGTGGAGCCAGCCCTGTGATTAGAAGGTTGGAACTTTTGGTCTCACTCCCTTGACCTCTGGAGAAAGGAGAGGGGCTGGAGGTCGAATCAATTGTCAATGGTCGATGATTTAATCAATCGTGCCTAGGTAATGAAGCCTCCATAGAAATTCTAAAGGGCAAGGTTTGGAGAACTTCCAGGTCCGTAAACACTTGGAAATGTGGGGAGAACAGTGCCCCAGCTTTCCCTCCACCTTGCCCTATGCCTCTCTTCCGTCTGTCGGTTCCTCAGGTATATATCCTTTTATAATAACCTGGTGATCTAATAAGTAAAATGTTTCCCTGAGTTCCATGGCCAGTCTTGCAAATAAATCAGACTTGAGGAGGTGTGGGATCCACTCATTTATAGCCAGTCAGTCAGAAGCATGGGTGCCTGGGCGCCCGGCTGGCTGTGTCGGTTGAGCGTCCGACTGCAGCTCGGGTCATGATTTCTCGGTTCATGGGTTCGAGCCCCACATCAGGCTTTATGCTGATAGCTCAGAGCCTGGAGCCTGCTTTGGATTCTGTGTCTCCCTCTCTCTCTGTCCCTCCCCTGCTTACCCTCTGTCTCCATCTCTCTCTCTCGCTCTCAAATAAACATTTTTTTTAAGACTTAAAAAAAAAAAAAAGAAATATGGGTGACAACCTGGGCTTGGGACTGGCATCTGGAGTTGGGGTGGGGTGAGGGGGTATGAGCAGTTTTTTAGGACAGTTTTATAGGACAGAACCCGTAACCTGGGAGATCTGATACTACATGGGGTAGACAGTGTCAGAATTGAGTTGAATTCTCAGACACCCTGCTGGTGAGGCAGAATTGTTTGGTGTACTGTGGGAAAATCTCTCTCTCTCTCTCTCTCTCTCTTTCTCTCTCTCTCTCTCACACACACACACACACACACACACACTGGAATTGGGTCCAGGGACCCAAAGACAAGGACACCTGGGAAATAGAGTTCAGCCATGAAGTCTCCAGGGAGAAAAGGGGAAGATAGGTTTTGATGAGCCCCTAATAGTCTTTGCCCCATAGAGTTGTGAGCTATGGGTAAACCCTGAACTCTATTTCCCACTTTCAATAAAGATATTCTATTGCAAACAATGAAGGCTACAGGAAGAGTTCCGGTTACTCTTTTAAAGTTCTGCTTTCGGGGCTTTTCTGGACAAATAAAAACTAACAAAAATCTTAACTACTGCAGTAATCCCTATCAGGCCCTGTTGTCAGAGAAACCTGGATTTGAATCTGGGCTTGGTCACTTAGTAGCTGATCTGGGCGAGATATTACATTTTCTTCGCCTGCGTAAAATGGGGACAAGAAGGGGCGCCTGGGTGGCTCAGTCGGTTAAGCGTCCGACTTCAGCCAGGTCACGATCTCGCGGTCCGTGACTTCGAGCCCCGCGTCGGGCTCTGGGCTGACGGCTCGGAGCCTGGAGCCTGCTTCCGATTCTGTGTCTCCCTCTCTCTCTGCCCCTCCCCCATTCATGCTTTGTCTCTCTCTGTCTCAAAAATAAATAAACGTTAAAAAAAATTATAAAAAATGGGTACAAGAATATTACCTATCGCAGAGACGTCTTCTGAGGATGGGAGGCAGTCCCGCAGCTAGACTCTGTATTACAGAGTGATCAGCACAGAGTGGGCCCTTATAACAGGAATCAAATCACGTTTCACTGAGACCCCGAGTGTCGACAGATACCGCATGCCTAAGTAAGGTGTGAGACCACCACAGAGCGTGGGGGACTCCAAAAGGAAGTGGGGGGGAAAGGTCCTGCAACTCTCAAACCAACCGCTCTCTCAGGGTTGGAGCTAAGGGGAGGGGCTAAGGGAGGAGCTAAGGGAGGAGCTACGGGAGGAGCTACGGGAGAGAGTGATTGCTGGGAGCCCCCTCCTCAACCACGTCCAAGGGGGCAAGTTGAAGGGGCTTGGCCCCTGACTGCAAAGCCACGAGGCGGTAGGCCTCAACAGTACCGCTCAGGAACACGGCGGGTTAGCCCCTGACTCGGGCCTGGGGAGCCTACCTGAGTTGGCTGGCCGGCCGCTGGACCAGCCAAGCAAGGAGAGGCAGCAGCTCGAGGACGGGCCACTCTGCCAGCATTTGTCAAAAAAGCAAGAGCGTTTCCGCGAGAACCGAAAGTAGAGTGCTAGTGAGGACCGGGTGTGGCGGAGAGAGAGCGGAGGCAAAAGGTGGTCATGGATCCGGAACAAAGGGGCCTCGCGAAGGGTTTGGGAATCTCAGCATAACGCCCCTGGGGAATTACTTCCGGGTGACCAGGGGCCGTGGGGCCATGACCAACGAGAGGCAACGGAGATGTTTCACCCACATGAAGAGCTGTAAGTGGTACGAATTTGGGACTGGACTAGGGGAGGGGGAACTCCCACCAACTCACAAAAGGACACAAGAGACAAAGTTAGCTTTCCACGCCTGTCAAGCCCAGAGGGTGATGCACATCGCTTTGTTTCACTCAGACATTCCTTCCGCAAACATTCATGAGGCGTCTATGATTGCCGAGCATTCTTTTCCAAGCTTGGGGTATATCCGGGAACAAAACAAAGCTCGTGCCTTACAGGTTAGCAAGAGGAGATGGAAAGCAAACAATGAACATAGCAAATAAGTAAAATATAAAGTATGTGAGAAAGTGATGAGTTCCAAGGGGAAAAGGTAATTATTAACAAAAACCTGTGGCGCAGCCATTTTTAAACTTTTTTTTTTTTTTTTAACATTTAGTCATTTTTTGAGCGACACAGAGAGACAGAGTGTGAGCGGGGGAGGGACAGCGAGAGAGGGAGACACAGAATCCGAAGCAGGCTCCAGGCTCTGAGCCGTCAGCACAGAGCCCGACGTGGGGCTGGAACTCACCAGCATTGAGATCACGACCTGGGCCGAAGTCGGACGCTCAACCATCTGAGCCACCCAGGCGCCCCATGGAGCAGCCATTTTTAATCATGAAAAGTCAGCTTTCCTGCTTCTCTGACCTCTGCCTGCCCCAAATTGCAAACCCTGGAGTTCTCAACACCTACGTAGCTGACTGGGGTGGAGCCCTAGAAACCTCAGGTAGAGACGGAGAGATGTAGGCCCACACCCGCAGTGAGCCTCACCAACACCACCACCAGGCGGGGGCAGGTTCCTAGCCTACTCAAGACCAGAGCTGCAGGAAGGAAAAACACCTTTAGAGAAGGGTCAAGCTTTGATATCATATCAACCTGAACCTGTTAATTACTGAGTTGTCTGGTCAGCTGAAAGTGACCAGAAAAACTCGAAAAATGACCGGAAAAGCTTCTAGCTCTTTCCCCTAGAGCAGGAGATAAGACCAAGCCCACAGAGAAGTTTAAGGGATGATAAGAGAGAAAAATGATGCCGCCCAGGATTACATTCCAGGATTCCAACACGTTCACTATCGTAGTTACACCCTCATTAATGACAGCCATTTTTTAATGGAATACTCACAGGCTACTTTAGAATCACTCCTTAGTACTATAGTACTAGGTACTACTGTATACATTAAAAATACTGAAGTTTAGGGGCGCCTGGATGGCTCAGTCAATTGAGTGTCTGACTTCAGCTCAGGTCATGATCTCACCATTTATAAGTTCGAGCCCCTCATCAGGCTCTATGCTGACAGCTCAGAGCCTAGAGCCTGCTTCTAATTCTGTGTCTCCCTCGCTCTCTGCCCCTCCCCCGCTCATGCTCTGTCTCTCTTTCTTTCTGTCTCTCTCTCTCTCTCTCAAAAATACATAAACGTTTAAAAAAATTTTTTTTAATACTAAAGTTTAGGGGCACCTGGCTAGCTCAGTCGGTTAAACTTCTAACACTTGATTTCAGCTCAGGTCACGATCTCACAGTTCGTGGGTTCAAGCCCTGCATCGGGCTCTGCACCAACAGTGTGGATCCTGCTTGGGATTCTCTCTCCCTCCCTCCCTCCCTCTCTCTCTCTCTCTCTCTCTCTCTGCCCATCCCGTGCTTGCACACTTTCTCTCGCTCGCTCTATCAAAATACAAATAAATAAATAAACTTTAAAAAAAAAATACTGAAGCTTACTTAAGCCACAAAAAATCGGAAGAGCTTAACATGAGATCTAACGATCTCAAAGTACAGAGAGCCTCTTTTTAGACTCTAAATGCAGACATCTGGGAAGAACTAAATTTACCTAAAAGAAACAAATATATATTTGAGGAATACCTATGCACTGGTATCCAGAGCTCCTGTGTCAAAATACCACACGCCGAGTGCCTTCGAGCAACAGAGATCTGTTCTCTCCCAGTTCCGAGGTCTAGAAATCCAAAATCAAGGTTCCTCGGAGCCACACTCCTTCTGACATCTAGCAAGGCAAGCGTCCTTCCCTACCTCTCGCGAGCTCCTGGTGGTGGCCTTCAGGCCTTGACATTCCTTGGCCTGTAGCCTCAGCAAGGTGGTCTCTGTCTCATCATCATGACAAAGCCCTGTCCCTCTGTGTGTGTGTGTCCTCCCCTGCCCTTATAAGGACACCAGTCATACTGGTGGTGTCCATCCCTGTGCAGGATGACTTCATCTAAACTAATCACAGCCCTGAGAACCTATTTCTAAATCAGGTCACATTCTGAGGTCCTGGGCGTGAGGACTTCAATACACCTTTTGGGGGACACAATTCAACCCGTCACCACCTACAAGGTCACTTCTTAATTACTATATGAACTAGAAAATTTAGCCAGAGACTCAAATATAATACACTTGCAAGAATACTCCATTTGGGGCGTTTATGTTCTCAAGACATTCAGTGAGCGAATGCTGTGGTAGCCGGATATTTGCGCTGTATTCCTGTGGAAGGAAGGCAGCAACCCCGAGGAGATGACTCTCCAGAGGCATCCAGGACATTTACCTGGGCGCCAAGGCTATGAGGAATGACAGCTTCCTACCGTCGTTCACTCCACACATGGTCCTCGCTGGCTGCGGTCCGCACCCCAACAGTCCGCCCAGAAGGCGCGATCTGGACCCTCCTTGAGACACCAGTAGCTTTCTGGTCACTTGGCAATGTGTTCAGTTGTTCCCCCATTCCCCTATGAGCCCTACCTTCAATCGACCGGATTCTCTGATGCCACTGATTAGCATGGTATCACACGAAGTCACTCTCTGCTCAGAATAACCGAGTCACATGGCATCCACCTACACTACATCTCTTTAAAGCACCCAGTCTCCAAAACAGCCTCTTGATCTAGGGCACCTGGGTGGTTCAGTCGTTTGCGCTTTCCGACTTCGGCTCAGATCGAAACTCACAGTTTGTGAGTTCAAGCCCCGCATTGGGCTCTGCGCCTGGAGCCACCTTCAGATTCTGTGTCTCCCTCCCTCTCTCTCTCTCTCTGCCACTCCCCCGCTTGTGTGCTAGCGCTGTCTCTCTCTCTCTCAAAAATAAATAAACATTTAAAAATGTAAAATATATATATATATCCTCTTGATGAAGTTGGGGGCCCCACTTTGGTTAAGCTCTACCAGAATTGGCTATATAATCTGGGGAGGGTGCATGGGGCAAAAATGAAACTTTGGGGCCCTTGTTCAAAGATGAGCGATAATTTCAAGACAACATTAGCAGAGCATCAAACCCAGCATGAGGCCCTTCCGGGCATGGCTTGTGACTGCTGAGGTCACACACCCCTGAGACCCGCCCTGAGCTCCACCCGCCCCCCTACCTCCCCAGAACTGATCTCTCTTGACCTCCAAGAAACTTCCCGAGCAATACAGCTTCTGAGTCGGGAGGAAGTGTTGACATCAGCTTCATCGTGAAACCATGTTTATTCAGGTACAACTCATCACTTATTTCTGTCTCTGTCTTTTGATTCCAGGCATGCAGGTTCTGAGCAGAGAACCCTGACTCTGACTTCCTCCAGATGGGCACCAGGCACCAGTCCCCCGGGGACCTGGCGGATCCTCACCTCTACCAGCAAGGCCTTCCCCAGCCTCCAGCCCTCAGGGCCCCAGGGAAGGGCACGCACGCCCCCCATTTGCACGTTCAATACACAGAATGTTCTTCACATCCACCAAGATCTATTCAGGCCCCATGTGACCACATCTCCACCAGAAACACAGATTTTATAGTTTTTTTTTTATTTTTTTTAAATGTTTATTTACTTTTGAGAGAGAAACAGAGACAGAGCGTGAGTGGAGGAGGGGCAGGGAGAGAGAGAGGGAGACGCAGACTCCAGGATCTGAGCTGTCAGCACGGAGCCTGACGCGAGACTCGAACTCACAAGTGGTGAGGAGATCATGACCTGAGCTGAAGTCGGACACCTACCCGACTGAGCCACCCAGGCGCCCCCAGATTTTGTTTTTTAATGTGAAGTCTCCTAATTCTGAAATGTTGACAACCAAACAAAAGTTTAGGAGAAGTGCAAATAGAACGAAAGACGCCTGCCGGCCTGCAAGCTGCAGCTGGCCGACTTGGTCTCGCCTGAGATTAGCTGTGCAGGACCCGCCCCACCCTGGAGATGCTTCCCAGGTCCCGCCACCCCGAAGGTCCCTCCGTGAGGCTGCACCGGCTTCCCCCACTGCCACGCCCGGGCTGCAGGAGGTGTGGATGTTACAGGTGCGTAGCGAGCATCTTAGGACGTCCGGCTGCTCCCTCAGGCTGTGGGGTGCTGGCGGGAGAGCCAGGAGGAGAAGGTGAGGGGGTGAGGCCCGCTCGGTCCTAGCAGACCGGGGCGAAGGCGGTTCCCGCTGAAACCTGCTGGCCTGGGTAGTGGGGGGCAGTGGTGACAAGGGGTGGTGCAGGGAACAAGAGCATGGGAGAGAAGAGAGAAGAGGAGAAAACCTGGAAAGGGTGCCTTAGGGCGGGAGGTCTCAAAGGAGAGAGACCAACAGGACAAACCCACCCACTCTGGGCTTTCGCCCAAGGCTGTCCTTCGGTGTCCCGGCCACAGCAGAGAAGGGGTCGCAAGAACAGCCTTTGGGCCGCAGGTAGATGGATTGCCCGCCTGGAGAACAGTGTTCCCTTGCAGACGTTCCCTAGAGAGCAGCAGGGACAGGACTCCTGACCGAGTTGGCGTGCTAGCCGGAGGGCCCCCGGGGTGTCGCCCAGGGTAAGCAGCACAGAACACTCTTCTACGCTGGCAGCCTCCAGGAGGAGCAAACACTTGTAGAATTTGTTCATACTCTCACTGTGGGTTTCTGTTTGATGAATTCCGCGTTCCCAGGAAGTGCCGGTGGCAGTTTCAATAACACGATAGCTCTTGTTGAGGTGCAGTTGGGGTGGGATGGGGGGGGACCACTTTGCCAGGCACCTGAGTGACACCAGGAATAGGAAAAGGCAGTTGGCACCATTCTGTCCCGGGCTGTGCCTCAAGGAGCCAGCCTGAGCGTGCCAGCCCTGGGGAGCGGGGAACGGAGGGCGGGGGGCCAGGGGGACAAAGAGCTGACCCTGCCCCATAGGCTGCTGGCTTTCTAACCCAGACTGTGGGGCCTAGGACATTATGACAGAGAGGTTAGAGCGATGTCCAGGTGGGCCGGGACTTGACCATGATCCTCGGAGAAGATCTGAGCTTCCAAGGAGGGTGGAAAGGACCAGAACCTTCTGTGGCCCCTTGGACCCCGGGGCTCAGATAAGTTACCAGGACTTCTTTGGACCACCTAAGGCCACTGTCAATGGACACTTAGCCAAGTTTGACCTGATCATTCTAAGTGAGCATCAGTAGATTAAAACCCTAAGCGATTTGAGGTAAGCAGTAACCGACGTTGTACGTGTCCTTATAGTAAATTATTGATATCTTTCCCAAAAACCTATCTGTGCCAGACAGAGTCAAGTGCAAATTTGGCAACTATGGGATTTTGCAGATTCACTCAAAGTAGCCGAGGGCTATTTTCTTGCCTAAATTACCCGGTATGGTTTGAACACTGAATACATTAACCATACAGATTTTCACTTTCATTTCTCTCTAAATGGTATAGATCCATAGCAAATGTTTAAATTAGGGATGGCTTGTGTTTATAAACATCTTGTAGGAAACACGCATACACTTAAAGTATCTGTTTCAGTTTTTATCTTCCTAAAGTAATAGAATTAATCCTTACAGCATTTCACGAAATGTTTTCCACACTCCTTGCCTCTAAAGCAATGCAGAATTTCCACTAATTAACTAGGTGCTTCGAGTGCACTGTTCAGAATTGTAAAGAGCCATTTTATAATGGTGCCCATGTGCAGGTAAGAGTGTAGACAAGGAAGAAAGTAGAGAAAAGGAGAACAGGAGAGGGGGAAGATTCAGTGTCTCAGGCAGGTGACTCCCCCGGTCAGCCAGAGCTACCTTCTGAAACAGATAGGAGTGGGCCAGGCCACCTTTCTCAAGGCCAGAGAGAAGAAGTCCATGACCTGATTCTAGCTGTGTTTGTCTCCAGGTGGACTTTTCAAGGAGATATTCTGCCACGTCGGCATGCAAGGCCAATCTTGGGCAGGTTAGCTTTGATGGGTTCGCCTGCTCATTCAGGTAATGGTGTCGAAGAGGCCTCCCCCCCGCATTGGGTCAGTGGGTGGCCCTGAGTCCTGATGGCAGTAATGATGCACCTGAGAGAAGCGTGAGGGTGGTTAAGTGGAGGGAACAAAGAAGTCTTGGATGAAGCAGGTAGGGGGGAGTATCCAGTTCCAGGGGTACAGCCACAACGGAAGCAAGAAACTGAAGCAAGAAACTAATCTGTCTATGCTGAGCATTTGAGCAAAACATGGTGATTTTTTCCTTACACCATCAATTTTTGCTTCTACTATACAAAGGGTCATACGCTACATATTGCTAAAAATAGAACTGAAAACTGAAACTTTGTGGATTCACAAAGAACTGGTAAAAATCAAACTGCATATGCCATGTGTATTATTTATTGCTGCACAGAAAATTACCTAAAAACTTAGCAGCTTAAAACAAATAGAGCATTTATCATCTCCCACAGATTGTGGAGGTCAGGATTTGGGGAGCAACTTGGCTGGGCTGATCTAGCTCCAGTCTTTCCCGAATTAAAGACAAGAGGTCAGTTGAGGCTGCAGTCATCTGAAAGCTTGGCCAGGAATGGAGCGTCTCCTTCCAAGAGGGTTCACTCACATCACTGCCGGGTCAGTTGCTGGCTGTTGGCAAGAGGCCTCAATTCGTGGCCACATGGGCCTCTCCAAAGGATTTGTCCAGGTCCTCACTACCGGGAGGCTGGCTTCCCCCAGAGCAAGCGATCGAATACAGCAAGGTGGAAACCAGAATGTCTTTTATAATCTAGCCCGGGAAGTTACACCTCATCACTTTTGCAATATTCTATTGCTTAACATGGGATTGCTGGCCCGGGTACCTCACTGGCTCAGTCCATGGAGCATGCGATTCTTGATTTTGGGGTGGTGAGTTCAAGCCCCACAATGGATGTACAGTTTACTTTAAAAGCAAGCATATAAACATGGGATTGTTCCCTTATTTAGTGTGGGAGGGGACAGCACAAAAGCATAGATACCGGGAGGCAAGGACCCTTGGAGGCCATCTTGGAGGATGGCTGCCATACCATGGAAAGAATTCAATGAACACAAATACCTTCTTGAGGAAAAATGATCACTTGGAATCCTCAGAAAATTCTGTTCAGGTTTCAATTCCAACCTGCATTCAAACCAGGAACACTTGTAGCAAGAGTGACCAAACTCCACTTTCCTTCAGCTTCCTGCCCACCCATGAGAGAAGAGGCCTGAGGCTTCGTTAATGCTCAAAGGTGAAATTTGCAGGGGAAAAAGGCAGGAACACCATCCTTCTCTTTCCTTTCAATGTGCTGGAACGTCTATCACCACATGCTTGAAAAGTACCACCCAGGATAAAAGGCTGCTCTTAATCAATAAATCAAAGCTAAGAAATAATTGAAATCTATTGAAACTCAGCTGTAATATAAAAACCAAAGGAGCAATTTGCTAACATAACACAGACGAGAAGCGATAGCATCAAATCAGAGAAATGAAAGCAGATGGGGGAATGAAGAAAAAAATGTCCTGATGTTAACAAAGTCACTTTCACTCAGTATGATTGGGAATTCTAAGCCATGGTGGCCAAAGTGAGAAGGGGTAACATTATTATATTCTGTTAAGTAGCAGTGCATTCGAGGAAAGTTTCAATTAATTACAACTCACATCTACAACTCCACAATTCTGTGCAATGCACTGGTGCTCATTATCTACAGACGGGATCTAAAGACAAAGAAAACATGGTCCCAGTGCTCAGGGAGTTTATACTGCATGGAGAAAGATACACACACACACAAATAAGTGAAACATGAGTGCCCAAAGGGAAGTATAGGCAAGGAATTATGGGAGTGTTGAATGAAGATGACCCAAGAAAGGCTTCCCAAAAGAGGTAGCAAATGAGTGGGACATTGCAGGACACATGGGATGTAGATACGAAGGACCAAGGGGGAGAGGGAATGGGAAATAGAGTGATTCTGATGGAAGAGCCTGAACAATGAAACAGGTTGGAAAAGGCAGGACTGGTTTGGAGAAACAATCTAGCTTGTCACTAGAGTAAAAGGTTGGAAGTAGTCAGGGTAGAGGGTTGTCCTTGATGGGAGAAGAGAGTGAGCAGGTACACTGGGATTAGACCTTGAAGGGACATTAATGCCATGAATGCCATTTATTCAAAAGCAATGGAAACCAGATTGACGATATTCAAATCCCAGCTCTGTCACTTACAAGTTGTGTGAACTTGAACGAGTTACTTAAACTCTCTGTACCTCAATCTCTTCACCTGCAAAGGGGGATAATAACAGTACCTACCTCATAGGTTATGAGGTTCGGTGACTTCATATATGTAAAGCCCTACAGCAGAGCCTGGAACAATGGTCATCATCCTCACTATCATTTGTTCAGGGAATGACAGCAGCTCTGTGAATGGAAAGTAGGGACAGATTTGTGCAATGTTGCAACAGTAGAATGGAAAAGACTGATGATCTATCGGATGCGAAATTATGAAGTGAGGGGAGTCCAAGTACGTGGTTAAATTTACATTCCCAGGTGAACTAAGAGGATGGAGCTTGTACCGGTCATGCATGATAAACACAGTTGAGCTGAAGAAACAAATTAAAGCCTCCGAATCCTAGGCTTAATACAGTCATGAGTTCCTTCTCACCTGGGAGACATCCCCTACCTTGGCTGATGGGAGGTTTTGTTCCAATCAGTCTTCCAGGGACCTGATGGGACCCCCACCATCCTAGAGGTCTGCCTCTGAAATAGTAGCCTCCTTGGTCACTGTGACAGGGGATAAGATTGGTGTCGCCCACAGACCAGAACTACCGCATGGCGCCATCTAACTACGGGTCCACAGGGCTTTCAGGGGAAATTATATGGATATTCAGTGAGCAGTCAATGCCTTTGCCACAGAACAAACGAACATGGGTTTGAACAAGGAAATAATAAACTTGACTTTGGATGTTCTATTAGTCTACTAGGGCTGCTGTAAGAAAATGCCAAAGACTGGATGGTTTAAACAATGGAAATTTATTTTCTCACTGTTGTAGAGGCTCGAAGCCAAAGGTCAAGGTGCTGGTGGCTCTGTTTTCCCCTGAGACCTCTCTCCTCAGCTTACAAATGGCCTCCTTCTTTCCGTGTCCTCGCTTGGTCTTTCCTCCGTGCCCATCCCTGGTGTCTCTGTGTGTGTCCAAGTTTTCTCTTCCTACAAGAACACCAGTCAGGTTGGATTAAAACTCACCCACCAGCTTCATTTTCACCTAATCAGCTTTTTAAAGGCTCTATCTCCAAACACAGTCATAGTCTGAGGCATAGGGTGTTCGAGCTTCAATATATGAACGGTCAGGGTGGGAGGCACAATTCAGCCCATAACACAGGCGCTGAGTTTGACCTAACTGAAGCAATCATCTAACGTTTGTTTTAAGAATAAACATTTTTGGGGGCGCCTGGGTGGCGCAGTCGATTAAGCGTCCGACTTCAGCCAGGTCACGATCTCACGGTCCATGAGTTCGAGCCCCGCGTCAGGCTCTGGGCTGATGGCTCAGAGCCTGGAGCCTGTTTCCGATTCTGTGTCTCCCTCTCTCTCTGCCCCTCCCCCGTTCATGCTCTGTCTCTCTCTGTCCCAAAAATAAATAAATGTTGAAAAAAAAATTTAAAAAAAAAAAAGAATAAACATTTTTGTTAGGTGTTGAGAAGTTTTGCCCTGAGCCAAATGAGTCCATTCAACCCAAGGAGCAGTGATCATAAATGTTATTTTTGTTCAGTTTTTGACAGAGGCAACAAGTTACGTACCCTAACCATGAAACAAAAGGGAAAATGCCTGTTAGGTAAAGAAAGAAAAATCTGACCTCTGGAATATGCAAATGTTAATGAAGAATGGAACTCATTCACAGCTGGGAAATAAGTAATGGATTTAACCTGGCATTCATTAAAGAAATTGAGGCCACACTGATGATTCTAATTAAAAGAAAATTAATCTCCATGTCATACAGTAAACACTGATGGAAGGCAACGCGTCCATGCTTATTCCCTTACGGCTTTCATTAACCCACGATTGGAATCTCTATCAGGGATTTGCAGTGTCTCAGTCTACAAGCTGCCAACATTTGAAAGCACAGTTTAAAATTCAATCATGCAAAGTAAGCAAAAAAACAGACAGCTGACGGAATGTCTCTCCCTTCCTTCCCGTGTTTCAGAATCACAGAAAAATAGCCAGTAAACTAGAATGACCAGAAAAGGGGGGCGCCTGGGTGGCGCAGTCGGTTAAGCGTCCGACTTCAGCCAGGTCACGATCTCGCGGTCCGGGAGTTCGAGCCCCGCGTCAGACTCTGGGCTGATGGCTCAGAGCCTGGAGCCTGTTTCCGATTCTGTGTCTCCCTCTCTCTCTGCCCCTCCCCCGTTCATGCTCTGTCTCTCTCTGTCCCAAAAATAAATAAACGTTGAAAAAAAAAAAAATTTAAAAAAAAAAAAAAAGAATGACCAGAAAAGGTGCCTTGTGAACCTTCGGTCGAAACTCCAGGCGGGTAAGATGTTCCCTCACCATCCTACTTTATGAAAACCAGGCAAATGCACTGGATATGTTGTGAGCTACAATTCTAAAACACAGTCTAAGGCCAGGGTGGTTCTTTTGCAGATCTTGTTCCATGACTGGCTCTTAAAGACGCTGCAAAATCTCCTCCAACAGCCTCTATCTCTGCCCCTACATTTCAGCCCTGCGTTCTCTGACCTTGTACTTGGTCCACGTATATAGGTTGCCCCCTGCATTTTAGGGGAATATACCTTCCACATTTTATGTCTCTCAGTGCCTCCACTCAAGACTGAACATAGCTGGCCCACAGGAAATCCATATTACTGCAACATTAGGCGATAGTTTACATGTTATACTGTGCTTTCCAATAGTCACTCAGTTAAATTACCCCCGACCCCAGAAGTTTAACCAAAATCATCTTTTTTTCCCCTAACCAGCAAGTGGGACAGGAAATCAAAGCTGGGCTAAGAGCCAGGAAGGTCCTGCTGGACACTGGCTCCTTGGGTGTGCCTTCCTGTGGTATTTGTGGAGAAATGTTCTGTGTTGTAGGTCCAACATCACCCCCAGATCTCCAGGCACCACTAAATGCACACAGTCACGCTGTAGCACGTCGTCAACCCTTGCTTATGGGGGACGAAGAGCAGTACTGAATGTCCAAGAACGCACCTCCCAGCAGGTTACAGGTGAAGAAGTCATGGCGGAAAGGAGAGGGAATCACATCACTACTGCTGGTAGACTTGGAGAACAAGCAAGAGCCAATTTTGGTAATTGTTAGAAACCCTCAGATCCCACCTAGACACCTGCTTTTCTGTTGGTTGAGAATCAGCAGACCATGTGACTTCTCCTGTCCCCCTTGGTCTCTGGGCAGTCAGTGATGTTCCCCCAGAGGATTGGCAGAAGCGACCGAAAGGAGAGAGACAGTCAGGAGGCCATTTGTGGCTGTAACCCAGGCCAGAGGAGGCGAACAAAAGAAGTCACTTCAGAGAAGAGAAAAAAGACGGCAGACCAGGGAAGAGAAAAGAGAGGGCACAGCTGCAGATAGGAAGGGGTGGACTTGGAACTTCACAGCTGATCGACTGTGGGAAGGGAGTGAAGGACAGAGGAAAGAAAAGCATCAGAGATGACTCCCTCCCAGCCCTGGCCCTATGCATTCCAGTCATATAGACTAACCAGGCAAGAGGGCGAGATTTCAGTGTTGATTTCTGTCGCAGGTTATATTGCAAGTTATGTTGCAAGTTCCTATGGGAAGATTCTTAAAGGTAATAAACTAAATGGACCCTCGGTTCAGAAGGGAAGCTGACATGGTAATTTCGCGATGGGAATCGTACAGACATCCAGGCTGTGGATAGGATCTCAGAGAGAATATGTGCCGTGCGAGGAACCACCATGCAGTGGCGTTCAGAAGTGAGGTGTGTTGATAGATCTTCAGCTGGAACTTTGTGTTGTTTTTTTTTTTTCAGCTCTGGGCAAATATAGTAAGAAGACTTTACTGTACTAAGATTACTACTAAGAAGAAACAAAATTCAAGGCTGAAGTCGATGTCTAAATATTTTCATTCTCCATCTTTCTGACCAAAACACTGTCCCAAGGAATAACCTGTGTGGTGTTACTGCTTCACCATTTGTATGGGACATCTCTTATTTACGACTTTGGCCCCCCTCAACTTCACTTATCTTTTGTTTCAGCCTTCACTGGGTACTCACCAACAGCTCCTGTCATCCCCACTTACACCTCAAGGCTCTTCACTGCCCGCACCAGCGCCTCTCTGTGGACACAGAGTGGGATGCCTCAGGAACCCACTTGGTGCCCACAAATCTCCAACCTGGAAGATGTGAGAGTTAACATCTTACAGGCAAACCTATGGCCTACAGGGAAGAGAACTTGGCAGGCAATCCTTCCACTTTCTTCCCCTGATGGCCAGTCTTCAGATTCATTGCAAATGGCTCCTCAGGGGGTCCGGCATGATCCTGCCACCAGGAATCAGTGATTGCAGATAATTGCTGCAGGCAACTCAGTTACACAACATTCCTTATTTCCTGGAGCTCACACTCCCCAGCAAAATCTTCAAGAAGCCTGTCTTCTGCAGAACCCAGGCTAAGACACAATGGAAACAAACAAGTAAAGAAAGAAAACCGTCAACCTGCTTTTAAATATTCAACTATGTGAGGAAAAGAAAAGAGAAAACATACTTTTGGGAATCCATAGTACTAACTCATACTAAGCAGATCAAATCATTTCCAGCAGAGTAACAAACAGAGATACGCAAACATGATTTATTTCATGTTCTAAAATTCGTGATTTCAGAATGTACATATTGCCCAATGACCCCCTTTATAAAATATTAAGATCTCTTTAATCGTTTTCAGGGATTTGCTCATCTAATATTCCGTTCACTGTTCAATGATAACAGTAAATATACCCTCCTTTTCCTTCCCTTGCTGTCATGTTTACAATAATTATCTATGCTCTATTTTTCTTTCTCTGTTAATTTCCTCTTTCCTCTGACTGGTCAGACTGAGAGCCAACAGCTTGCGCCAAGTCCCTGGAAATAGGATCCAGGTAATCGTTTACTTTGAGGGCCCTGGCCAAAAGCCCACCAGTCAAGCTCCAGCCCCTGGCCCTTTGGGAAAGAAACAGATGAGTTAGAAACCCAGGAACCAGGAGGAGCAATCATCAACCAGCCCTGGGCTAGGCCCTGACCTGTCCAAGAAAGTAGAAAAAGGACTTCTGAGCAGAGGGAGGCACATCAGGACCCCTTGGTGACAGAAAGTTCACATTCATTCATTCTACAGATGTTATCGCATACTCACTATGTCCTAGGATATGTCCTTTCAGCTTGGTAAGGGCAACAATTGTTGACGGGCAACCTCATGTGTTTGTGGGTTTTATCATCTAGTGAGGCCACAAGATGTTGCTTTCCATGGCCAGGAATTCCAAGAAGATATAAGACCCATAAGATGATTATTCCCAGGGTTGTTGTAGACTCCAGCTTCTTGCACTCTGCCCTTCAGACTCACCCTCCACCTGTTGGCCACATCAGTCAACCTGGCCTGAGGCTACTCAGCTCACTCACACAGAGGCGGGAGTCAGCCCAGAGTGATGTCCTGATGCATGTCCTGATGCATTGTGGGGATCCCTTGGTGAGACCGCACCTGGTCTCCTCTCTCGAAGGTATTGTCTGGGGATGAGAGCCTCTGTAATCCACTGCGGAGATCTAGGGTCCCACCCTGGGAAACTACCAATTTCCATGTGTTCTTTTCCACCAGCCTGTCACTGTCCTGTCCCCTGGAATCAGTGACTTTCAGACGTTTCTTATCTTGACCCACAGAAAGAAAAATATTTTACATAGTGTTAAGGAAACTTTTTATCGATCTAATTATGAACACATTTCAGAGTTATGTTTACAATCTTGCTGTTCAAAAAACAAAAGGTCTGTAGTAAACCATTCAAAGATTTATTTGTGGTGGAGCCGTTTTATGGAAAAACAAAGTAGCTATTGTTACACTAACAAGTAAAAAAAAAAAGAAAGAAAAAAAGAAATACAGGAAAACCTTGATTTGCAAGCATAATTTGTTCCAGAAACATGCTTGTAATCCAAAGCACTTGTATATCAAAGTGAATTTCAAGATCCATTGGCTCAGTTGTTGTCATGTGACATTTGACATCATGTACTCCTTGTATTGCAAGACATGGCTCGTTTATCAAGTTAAAATTTATTAGAAATGTTTGTTAATCTAGCAGAACACTTGCAGAACAAGTTACTCACAGTCCAGGGTTTTACTATATTTGGATAAAGGTCACTAGATTCTTAACTGATACTGACAGTCAGTTGGGTGAGTAGGTAACCCATTTCCTTGAGCAAGACTTAATCCCATTAACTTCAGAAACTCTTCAGTGCTTTAGCAGGAATGTTAGTTTCTTCCCAGAAAGAAGATTCCATCACTCAGGGCTCGGGACAATTTTCTCTTTACAGTTATAACCCAGAAAACACTTGGCATGTATCATTGGAACAGAAGTCTGCAGATAACAATTCTTGCCCTTACCGAGCTGAAAAAATTTGAGTGTTCCTCTTATGTTCTATTTCCTCACAAAAATTTTTTCTTACTTTACAACACACTGGTGGTTCCCAATCTGCAGTATGAAAAATGTTGCTGGGGACTATTCTGCTTGTGTGCCAAAGGGAAAAAAAATGCCAGAGCCTGGCTTTACGATGTTGTGATTTACTTACAAGAATGATAGCGTTTGAAATTGTCGTTGTTCTCATATCACATAAAGGGTTAGTATCCAAAATCTATAAACAACTTATCAAACTCAACACCCAAAAAACAAATAATCCAGTGAAGAAATGGGCAAAAGACATGAATAGACACTTCCAAAGAAGACATCCAGATGGCTAAGAGACACATGAAAAGATGCTCAACATCACTCATCATCAGGGAAATACAAATCAAAACCACCACGAGATACTACCTCGCACCAGTCAGAATGGCTGAAATTAATAATCCAGGCAACAACAGATGTCGGCGAGGGTGTGGAGAAAGAGGATCTCTTTTGCACTGCTGGTGGGAACGCAAACTGGTACAGCCACTCTGGAAAAGAGTATGGAGGTTCCTCAAAGAATTAAAAATAGAACTACCCTACGACCCAGCAATTGCACTACTAGGAATTTATCCAAGGGATATAGGTGTGCTGTTTCGAAGGGGCGCATGCACCCCCATGTTTATAGCAACACTATCGACAATAGCCAAAGTATGGAAAGAGCCCAAATGTCCATTGACAGATGAATGGATAAAGAACATATGGTGTATATATATACAATAGAGTATTTCTTGGCAATCAAAAAGAATGAAATCTTGCCATTTGCAACAACGTGGATAAAACTAGAGGGTATTATGCTAAGCCAAATTAGTCAGAGAAAGACAAATATCATATGACTTCACTCATATGTGGAATTTAAGATACAAAACAGATGAACATAAGGGAAGGGAAGCAAAAAAAATAAAATAAAAACAGGGAGGGGGACAAAACAGAAGAGACTCTTAAAATTTTTTTTTTTTAATTTTTTTTTTTTTCAACGTTTATTTTTATTTTTGGGACAGAGAGAGACAGAGCATGAACGGGGGAGGGGCAGAGAGAGAGGGAGACACAGAATCGGAAACAGGCTCCAGGCTCTGAGCCATCAGCCCAGAGCCCGACGCGGGGCTCGAACTCACGGAGCGCGAGATCGTGACCTGGCTGAAGTCGGACGCTTAACCGACTGCGCCACCCAGGCGCCCCAGAGACTCTTAAAATTAAAGAACAAACTGAGGGTTGCTGGAGGGGTTGTGGGGGGGGGGGGATGGGCTAAATGGGGAAGGGGCGTTGAGGGAGACACTTGTTGGGATGAGCACTGGGTGTTATACACAGGGGATGAATCACTGGAATCTACTCCTGAAATCATTATTGCACTAGCTTGGATGCTAACTTGGATGTAAATTAAAAAATAAAAAAAAAAATTTTAATTTTTAAAAATTCTTTTAAATTAAAAAAAAAAAATTGTCGTTGTCCTGTGGAAGCCTTCACTTGAATATTTTATGTTTCCTATTACTCGTCAAGGTCAAAATGCCTCTCAGGAAACATCTGAAATTATATAATAGAAACCAATATTAAAGGATAAGAGGAGCACCTGGGTGGCTCAGTCGGTTGAGCATCCACTCTTGGTTTTGGCTCAGGTCACAATCTCACAGTTTGTGAGATCGAGCCCCACATCAGGCTCTGTGCTGAAGATTCTCTCTCTCTTCCCCCTCTCTCTCTGCCCCTCCCCTGCTTGCACTCTCTTTCTCTCTCAAAATAAATAAACTTTAAATAAATAAATATAAAGATTAAAAGGTTCAGAGCAGACTTACTTACAATAGCTGAAAACCAGAAATAGCCCAAATGTCCATCACCAGGAGAATGGCTGCTATAGGCTGCCGAATCGTGGTAAACAAAGGAATACTCCTTACTCCATTAAAATACTCCAAAACAAAACAAAACCAAAAACAAACAAACTCCTGGCACACACAGCCAGAATAACTCTCATAATCATTATGAAAACAAATTAAGCCAGACACAAATGAGAACCCCCTGTACAATTCTATTCATGTGAAGTTACAATATAGGCAAAAACGAATCAGTGGTGACGGAAATGGCAACCTCTGCAGGGAGGGGGTGTTGGCTTGGAAGGGGCATGACGAACCCTTCCAAGCGCTGGACACATCGATCCTAATCTGGGTAGTGGCTACATGGAGATAAACACGTGTAAAATGTTGTACTTCTGTATATTAAATGCCCCCCAAATTAAAAAACACAAAGAATATGCTCTAACGAAATTCGCCTTAAAGGCAACTTTTTAGGAGCGAGAAGATGATCAATTTCTAAGTTTCATTAACAGCGTCTCACACTGCGTGATGGCACGTGCCTTTGCACCACGCCTTGCCTGTGGTGCCATCACATAAATATGCGTGGGCTTTTATTGCCCTGTCCCATCCTCACCAAAACTCTGGGCAGTGCAAAGAGTTGGGCATTATCCTTCTGCCTTTATAAACAAATTAAGGCTTACGAAGATGGAGAGACTCATTCAAAATGGCACAATTCACTCATGACCAGCCAGAACTAGTCCTTAGTCGCCTGAATCCAAATGATTGGTGCGTAGCAGTTATCTGGTAGCTATGGCGAATATGAATAAAAACAAAACCAAAAAAACCCTCATTTTAAGTGGAGTGGGCAAGCCCTGAAGGCGGAACTTTCCAGCACTGCCACTTGCCAGACCCCAGCAGAAGAAGCCTACCTTGCATTTTCCAGCTGGAAGAAAGAAGAGTTTCTCCTGACCCAACAACAACCCAGCCAATGAGAAGTCGCCACAACCCCCAAGCTCCTGCTCTCCTCCAATGGACTTTCCTTCCAAACGGCCCCTCCCGACTATCTCCTTTCCTCTAGAAAAGCAAGCCCCTCTCCTTTGTTCTCCAGACTTGCCTGTGGGTTACCATGGGTTGCTTGTCCCGCTTTGCAATTCCTCTGTTAATCCTGAATAAATGCATTTTGCTGGCAAACCAACTGGGTGTTTTATTTTTAAGGTTGTCACTGTACCTAAAGCTACCACAACTTACACATCTATTACATGCAACTAACATGTTTCCATTGTCATTGTTGGTTTACGCCTCTCAACAAACTTATGGGCATATTTATCACTGCTTTACAGCGGACGTAACAGATGGACAGAGACTGGGTAACCTGCCCAAGGTCACACAGCAGGTAAATGGGAGGCCTGGGATGATTCAAATCCAGGTCTGCCTGACTTCAAAGTCTGAGTTTAAATAGCAATGCTCCTGCCTCTGTTAGGACACTCCTGCTTCCTCTACCAGGTTTTAAGAGGAAGCAATTTTCCTTAAAGGCATGCAACTGTGTCCCATCTCAAACCTGTGGAGCCCCAGTTCTCCTCCAGCCCGTGTATATAACTATCACCTAGTAGATCTCTGGTGTTTGGATCCCAAGAAAAGAAATCCCTCTTGATGCAGCATGAAAATGTCGACAGGGTTGGAAGGAACAGAGAATTTAAGAAGGCAACACTCTTGGGGGCGCCTGGATGATTCAGTCGGTTACGCATCCAACTCTTGATTTCAGCTCAGGTCATGATCTCACAGTTCATGGGCTCAAGCCCCGTGTCAGGCTCTGCACTGACAGCATAAAGCGTGCATGGGATTCTTTCTCTCCCTTTCTCTCTACCCTTCCCCTGCTTGCTCTCTCTATCTCTCTCAAACATAAATTAACATTTAAAAAAAAAAAATGAAAGCAACGCTCTTGTCAACATTTAAGTAAACCTGTTTATTTGTACAAAATTAGAGAAAAATTATTCCATGTTCCCATACAGGTAGTAGCAACTAAATTTTTAAATGCAAATTTCACCTCCATAAAAGACTCTTTATGTGTTAAAAATGGAGCCTACACTTTAGGTGGTTTGAGGTGAGACTTTTCCATGTGCTGCTCAAATATCATTCACCTGGCTCCTATAGTTCACCCAAATCATGGCAGAAGCCTCCCCTCAGCTGTCTGTGATTTGTCGGTGAGAAACAGAGAAGCTCTTGACCTTCAGGAGCTGGCCTGACACGCACAGCTAGACCCCGATGTTCTTCGGTTGAACATAAGCAATTCCACAGAACATCAATACCAGACAAAGCCATTGTGTGACCAGGATAGATCAAGTCGAAACCTAAAACACCTCATAGTCCTCTGAACAGAGACAAAAATAAGAACATTGCTTAAACAAAAATGACCCCCATCTTCCTGTCCCTGGTAATATGAATGACTGTCATTTCCTTACCAGTCACACCTCCAGCCTCCTCTGTTCTTTTTGCCTTCTCCATAAGAATTACTAGGATACCCAACCACAGGGGCACCTGGATGGCCCAGTCGGTTGAGCATCTGACTTCAGCTTAGGTCATGATCTCATGGTTCTTGAGTTTGAGCCCCACATCGGGCCGTTGTCAGCACAGAGCCTGCTTCAGAAACTCTGTCCCCCTCTCTCCCTGCCCCTCCCTCTCTCTCTCTCTCTCAAAAATAAAAATTTAAATTAAAAAAAAAAAAACAGAATTTTCCCCATTTAGTGACAACATCCAATGCAGAGCAAAGCTACTCTTCATCAAACCCTCCCAAAAAGCACTGAACGCAAGACCAAATGCTATCCTTCCTTTCTCATGCTCTCTTACTGAGACACCTCAAGATTTCCATGGCATGTGTCCTCCCCACCAATGAGTAACAAACCCAACCTGTTCAACCACAGGTGAGTTCCTGGGGGTCTTTGGCTAAAGAGCGGCATCATCGCCTACCTGCCTTCCCATTCCAACATCATTGCAAAGAATAATAAATTTAGAAAACAAGATGAAACATTTTTCAGTATACATTAATTAACCTTCTTTAGAGACTGAGACTTCTATGTAACTACAGTATAAACCAATGTCAAAGCGTGTCAACGAGCCAGCAAGTGCTCTTATCTATTAACAAGAACCTTAAGGAGCCACCTATTTAAGCAGGTCCCACTTCCGCCTTTTATGTTATGTAAAGCTCAACATAAGATGAAGGGAAAAGAGGGATGATAAAGAGTGTTCATATCTGGAGGTCAGACCTCAAGGAGGGGCATGCACAAAGCCTAACCCAAGAACTAGAAGGAGGTAAATTGTAGGTCCCACACTATCCCAGGCATGAACACAGCAGTGAAGCCAGGTGGACAAGGTTTCCGCTCACTGGAGGCTGACATTCTCATGAAGGGACAGATAATCAAGAGGCAAACAAATAAACAGGATAATTTCAGAAAATGAAAGGCAAATGAGATTAGGGGATAATAAGAAAGAGGCTCCCTTACGTGGGGTGGGCTCATAAAGGATCGGTTCTAAATAGCTAGAGAGTTCTTAAAAGATGATGAACTGTATCTTTTCCTTATGATGCATAGATGCTGGACTTCTGCAACAGACTTCTGGAAATTTCTATGAGGAATTCTAGATAACATAACAACACTTTTAAAAGTGTTTTTAGGGGCGCCTGGGTGACTCCGTCGGTTGAGCGTCCGACTTCAGCTCAGGTCACGACCTCATGGTCTGTGAGTTCGAGCCCCGCGTCAGGCTCTGGGCTGATGGCTCAGAGCCTGGAGCCTGCTTCCGATTCTATGTCTCCCTCTCTCTCTGCCCCTCCCCCGTTCATGCTCTGTCTCTGTCTCAAAAATAAATAAACGTTTAAAAAAAAGTGTTTTTAAAGTGATAAAGTCATCTTATCTTACCACATGAGGAGTTGGAGCTGGTTGCCAAGTGGGAGCTCAGCGGGTGACCAACCAGGGACCCAGTCTGACTGAGCACAGTTTTAAATGCGTGTTATTCATCCCTCATCCCTCCTCAGAATGACTATGGATGATGGCACTGAAGCACACTAATATTCAACTTCCAGATAACACTTCATCGTACTATAAGATTGCTCACCCTGTGGGAAAAAAACAACACTTAGGAACACAATTGATTTGGTCATGATCATCTGGGTCATATTTTTCCACAAATTTGCTCAGAATCACTTCATCTAGTTCCTCAGAATTCCAGGGTGGAAGGTCGGTGTGACCGGGGAGACAAAGTTGCCATAGCAAGAACAGTGACTACTTGTGTGTGTTTAAAGTCTATGCCCTACCAGGCAATTCCCTCGTGCTTAACGTGTAAACGCTTCACAAAAAGAGGGCTGTTCGGCTTCCAAATACTAAGAGTGAAGTCTGAACTGGGGCAAGCAGGGTCCAGAGGAAACCACCACTGAGAAGCAGTGATGGGGTCAGAAGAATCCATCACCGAGATGCCTCACAATGTCTCTGACCTTGGTAACTTCTTTGTAACTTCTTTCCCATGCAGAGTTCTTTTCTCAGCAGTGGCCACTGCAGCCTGAAGCAGCCTACAATCAATTACATTGATGACATCATCATTCGCAGTAAGCAGGGGAAGGTAGACTTCTGCAGTCCCCCTAACTCCAGAGCATTATCCACAGGCTGCACACCACTTCCTCCAGCCAGCTATGGACAAGCCGAAAGCTTCCAGTGTCTCCCCGTTGACCAAAATGGAATTCAAAAACCTCCAGATCTTGGATTGGAACGTCATTCCAAATAACTTTCTCCCAGTCCATATCAGGCCTCCTTTGGCCCAGGCTCTCTTCTCTTGTTGAGCCCTGCGCTATCTCATCCCGTGCCTTGGTCCTTGACGTTCTCCCCGCCAAAGACGTCCCGCCAGGTTGACGTGGCCAAATCCCACTTGCAATTCTTCAAGACCTAGTTCTCAGGCCTCCTTCTCCCCAAGCCTTCCCCATACTGCCCCAGCTGAGACGGACCCCTTTCTCTGAGTCCCATGGCACTGGCTCCGAACCTCCGTCTCCTACTTCTCACCACCTGCCTCTGTTAGGTAATTTAACTCCCCTACTGGACCCAGCTTCTCCAAGTCTAATTCCTATATGCTTCATCCAGAGGAAACAGTGCAGTTAGTTCCTAGGCACGGAGGAGTATTTAATAAATACTGACTAAATGGGAGACTGTAAAGTCATTGCATATGATAAGACACATGACACTGAAATGATGTGTCTGTGTTCTCTCTTTACTGTTTCTTCCTTTCTTTGTTTGTTTTGCTTCTTTATTTGTGGTTGCCTTCCTTCTAAACTAAAGAAGCCTCTGTTCCCAGAGCTTCACCTTTAAAGTCCACCTGTTCCAAGAAATCTGTTTCCTTTTCTCCCTGCCTTAGTTCCATATAAAATAGCAATCTTTGACTAGAACGGATAAAAATACGAGGAATGCAAGGGCCACAATTCGGGAAGGAGATGTGATTGTACTAGGGTATGTCAAGATGCCATGAACTTCACTAAGAGTTTACAAGTATGTTGAAGATCATGGTAGGATTCACATCAACTCTAATCTGGTCTTCCCACCATTGAATATCAGAGACCCCACGTTACTCCCCATGCTGTTATCTTTTGTTAGTTCAGGTGACATAGAGTCAGGCTGCTCTTCTCACCTGCCCTCAGGGCTGTTCTCTCCCCAGTTCCCTAAGATTCAACCATCACCACACGACCTCCCCCTCATCGTTTTTTGTTGTTGTTACCCAGGAAGCACTAGCTAAGCAAACACAGAACATACATAGAGATTCCAGATGTTCTTATGGCTATGGTTCCTGATCTCTGGGACATGACCCTCCACTTCTGAGCTTGCGCTTGGAGCTCCCCACTCCCCACTCTCTTCCGCAAGCCCTTTCTTCCATCACAGCCCCTGTTCCTGAGACAATCAAGTGGAACAGCCGTGACCCCCTCTATCAAGTGGGCAATCCTTTGTCCATTTCTACTTAAGGAAAAATCATTATTAATGAATTCAGGGTTTCCAGGTGGGGGGATTCAATTTGTTATTAGAAATAATCACCCGGTACCTCATCAAGATAAAAAGCTTCTGCACTGCAAAGGAAACAATCAACGAAACTAAAAGGCAACCGACAGAATGGGAGAAGATATTTGCAAATGACATGTCGGATAAAGGGTTAGTCTCCAAAATCTATAAAGAACTTACCAAACTCAACACCCAAAAAACTAAATAATCCAGTGAAGAAATGGGCAAAAGACATGAACAGACACTTTTCCAAAGAAGACATCCAGATGGCTAACAGATACATGAAAAGATGCTCAACATCACTCATCATCAAGGAAATACATATCAAAACCACACTGAGATACCACCTCACACCAGTCAGAGTGGCTAAAATTAATAACTCAGGAAACAACAGATGCTGGTGAGGATGTGGAGAAATGGGAACCCTCTTGCACTGTTGGTGGAAATGCAAACTGGTGCAGCCACTCTGGAAAACAGTGTGGAGGTTCCTCAAAAAATTAAAAATAGAGCTACCTTATGACCCAGCAACAGCACTACTAGGAATTTACCCAAAGGATACCGGAGTGCTGATTCACAGGGGCACATGTACCCCAATGTTTATAGATAGCAGCACTTTCAACAATAGCCAAATTATGGAAAGAGACCAAATGTCCATCAACTGATGAATGGATAAAGAAGATGTGGTTTACATATACAATGGAATACTACTTGGTAATAAGAAAGAATGAAATCCTGCCATTTGCAACAACGTGGATGGAACTGGAGGGTATTATGCTAAGTGAAATAAGTCAGTCAGAGAAAGACAGATATCACAGGTTTTCACTCGTATGTGGAACTTGAGAAACTTAACAGAAGACCATGGGGGAAGGAAGGGAAAAAATATTTTCCAACAGAGAGAAAGGCAAACCATAAGAGACTCTTTTTTTTTTAAACCATAAGAGACTCTTAAATACAGAGAAGAAACTGAGGGTTGATTAGGGGTGGGGGAGCAGGGGAGAAAAGATGATGGGCATTGAGGAGGGCACTTGTTGGGATGAGCATTGGGTGAATCACAGGAATCTACCCCCAAAACCAAGAGGACATTGTATACATTGCATGTTAGCCAATTTGACAATTAATTATATGAAAGAAAGAAAGAAAGAAAGAAAGAAAGAAAGAAAGAGAGAGAAAGAGAGAAAGAAAGAAAGAAAGAAAGAAAGAAAGAAAGAAAGAAAGAAAGAAAGAAAGAAAGAAAGAATCACCCAGCTGTTGCAGGAATGCCTGGGTGGCCCCAGTCAGTTAAGCATCCGACTCTTGATCTTGGCTCAGGTTATGATCTCACGGTTCATGAGTTTGAACACCACATCAGGCTCTACGCTGATTGTTTGGAGCCTACTTAGGATTCTGTCTCTCCTCTCTATCCCTCTTCCACTTGTGCGCATGCGCACTCTCTGTCTTTAAATAAATAAATAAACTTTTAAAAAGTTTTTTAAAAAAGAAGAGAAAAACAAAGAATCACCCAGCTGATACACACCAGCTACAGAGAAGCGATTCCTGGGATCTTCTACTCCAGGAAGCTTTTTAAACTGGTAGAATTTCATATCTCTGGAACAATTAGATATGTCTGTCCAAAGCCAGGGAAATAAAGGAACCAGTTGTTCAAAGCCTCCCCGCTTCTCAGCAACCACCATTTATGTTGACAGTTTTCTCTTATTTATTTGAATATCCATTCCATCTAGCCCACGGAAGTGTCTTCTTCACCACTAATTTGTCATAACATGCGTCAAAGCCGTTGGGAGTATCCCAACAGAAACACCTTTAAGAGACCACGGGTCACATAGCCATGGATTCACTGTGGCAGAGGGGCCAATGGGTGGGCCGGCAGTTACTGAGGAAGCCGTTTTTACCTGGAAGGCATCCAGGGAATCAGGCAGAACAGTGCAAAAATGGGAGACCATCCCGAGAAGGGGAGGGGCTACCTAATCACTCGAACGTGGGCTACACGTTGAACTTCCCACCAGGCTGAAAGAACACAGGAGCTCTGTACCCAGCGAGCCCATCGTCTCCCTTGGGAGCAAACATTTGGACGTTGCTTTAGAGCAATTAGCTGTCGGAACAATAAATTTTAAAAAGAGAGACAGCTTCTGTAGCCTAAAAGTTAAAAGCTCACATAGTCTCGTCTTGAATTCTGGCTCCAGCACTCGACCCCTTGTCTCAGTTATTCAACCTCAGAAAGTTTCATCATCCTGATTTACAAGTAAGAATAAAACAGCACCCACCTGACAGCATTGCCGTGGGGTTTGAAGAAGAGGAATCCGTGTGGAATACTTAGCCCAGTTGCCTGCACATAGTCGGGGCTAAAACAAATGGCTGTTATATTGTCACAATTGTTGCAATTATTATTTGGTCATGTCTATGATGCTCCCTGGAAGTTCCAGCTTTTTGGGGGGGGGGCAGGTAGAGAGAAAAAGAGGATTTGTCCTTGGACTGAACTGGGAAAGTAGCAATGGATTAAGAAAAATCAAAGTGGCCACGCATGCTCATACAGAGGCCACTGATGTCTCAGTCCTTACGCCCCACGGCTGGACTTTTGGGGGACTAATTATGTTACAGTGTGACCAGAGAAAAACCTGGACAATAATCCCAAACCTTTAAAGAGTTTTCTAAGCCTTTTCTTCTCCTTAATTGTCAAGTTTTAAAACAATACCATGACTGTAATCGAGAACCACATTAAAAGACTTGAATTGGGGCGCCTGGGTGGCTCATTCGGTTAAGCGGCCGACTTTGGCTCAGGTCATGATCTTGCGGTCCGTGAGTTCAAGCCCCGCGTCGGGCTCTGTGCTGACAGCTCAGAGCCTGGAGCCTGTTTCAGATTCTGTGTCTCCCTCTCTCTGACCCTCCCCTGTTCATGCTCTGTCTCTCCCTGTCTCAAAAATAAATAAAACGTTAAAAAAATAATAAAAATAAATAAATAAATAAATAAAAGACTTGAATTAAACTAGACCTCAGAGTCTCAGTGAATAACCTAACTTTACATTTACCCCTCTGAGATGCACGCAAGCCTTGGTTGGAGCAGCTGTCTCCTTTCCAGGGTAAGCAATAAACCCAGCTTTGTCTTATAAGAAAAACAAAACAAACTTAAAACAAAAAAAACCCCACAACAGTTGGGTGTGCATTGACTCTAGGACATATCCCTCCCTGTTTCTCAGACTGAAGAGAGTCAGGGTGCCACGGACTCCTGAAATGCCCCTCTTGGGGGCCTTGTAAAAAATATTTCCACATTCTGCATCATTTTTGACAGTTTAACTATGAAGTGTGTGGGCAGATTGAAATAGAGACCCAAAACTGGTTGGTTTCCAAAGAAAATTACTGTAAATTGGAAACCTGAATATAGCTATTCATCCTTGGGCCTTGGGATATGAATGAATCATTAATTAGGGCCAGGAAAAAAAAAAATGGTGCTGTCTCAGACAGGACGGCAAAAAGGAAAGACTTTCCCTAACCAGTGTGAGTTCCTTACAGGCAGGGACCTTGGCTGGTGCCCGGCCCAGACCCAGACACATGCCCGATGATCCACAAATGGGGAATGAATGAAAACCAGATTGTTGTCAAAAGATTGGGGTTTGAGTCCCTGCTCTACCATTGCTAGACAGCACAGTCATAGAAAAATCCTTCCAAATTCCAGACTTCCACCTCCATAAAGCAGAAGTTAAAAACAACACACATCTCTTAAAATCACTATGAGAATTATATAAGCGAATTCAGATGAAAATGTTTTACAAGCCACAAGAACAGTTTGCAGAAGAAAGGGAGAAGGGAAATTAACATTCCCTGGATGTCTGTTACTTGCTAAGCACATTGACAAAGACTTTTCATATAGGTTACTTTGTATAATAGAAAACAATGTGAATTACTAGTAAGTATTCATTAGTGGCTACTGTGGATGGACTTGTTTTCTAGGTGGATTCAGTTCTTTCCCCCAAATCTATCATCCCTTTGCGGATAAAGTGGGCTGCTTCTAGACTGGGGCTGCTTCAAACCTGCCTGTGGCTCGCACTACATGAGACAAGCAGCATTCTACAGTGGGGATGCCAGGAGCTGTGTCCCTCCCGCCCCCACCACCCCCTCCTCCGCCACCAGGTCGATCAGGTGCCCGAATGTGGGGAGGCCGAGTACAACAGGAGTAACTCAGTTGAGGGGAGCTGTATCATGGTTTCTCATAAAATGCCGAGGGCTCTTGATTTCTGACAGCTTCTTTTAAATCTAAATTTGTCTTGGGAGGTAAAACACACTGGTCAAATGAGCTGTGAACAAACAGTTCAATAGTGAGCCTGAAAAAGACAACCCAACTTACCTTTTAGGCTCAAACGAAACATTTGGAAAGATCTGTTTGGCTTCCTCATGTTACCTGCTTTTCACCCATCCCCACATTCTCCTCCCAGAAGGTGGTGAAAGGATTACCAGCAAGTGAGATACCTAAACTTGCTCGAGAGGACAAACACCCACCTACCAGCAACGCGGTAAGAACTAAACTAGGCAGTATATTCAAATAAAAATAATAACTCCCATTTACGAAGCACTTGCCATGTGCCAAGCACTGTGTCAGGTGTTTTGTGTGCCGGTGACATCTCTAGAAACTACACATTATCCTCATTCTACAAGTAAGGAAACGGAGGTCCAAAGCAGGTAAATCGTTCGTCCAAGGTCACAAAGGTATATTAAGGAACAGACCTAGAACCGAAATCAAATCTGACTCTCAAATCTGTTCCCAACCAAAACACCACTTCTGTGGCCCACCCATTGCCTCTTGCATTTACAACCACTCAGTAAATGTTACGTCTGCTCTCCCCCCGTGGACGTGCCAGTAAGGGAAAGCTTAACCAATTCCCTTCATGAAAACGTGCCAATCGATTGAAACGTGTGTGTGTGTGTGTGTGTGTGTGTGTGTGTGTGTGTGTGAATACGTATACGTGCGATCACTATTGATCTCTCTGATCACTGATGTACTTGGAAATGGTTTTCTCACGAAAGCATACACCAGACAGGGTTTGGCAGTCACCCAGATTCCAATCACTTTTTTGGGGGTGTGGAAGAATAAATAATGGTTTACAGCATCTCAGAGATCCATTTGAATTCTATCTCCTCCCGGCTCTACGAGGAGGGGTTTCGGCTGCACAGGACAGAAACCATCTCTGGTGGAAAGAGCCTATTGAAAGGGGGTCTCTCAGGACCGATGAGAGGGCAGGAGATCCAGGCTTGTCTATACTGCGGGGGCCAAACCAGGCAAGGCCCAGCCAGGACCCCCCACATAATATTCTGCTTAGGAAGTCACACTTGCCCCACTGGGCACTCACTCCACGCCGCTGCTGTGACTAATCCCTGGCTCTTCCTGTGCCCGAGGGCCTCTCTTTCCAAGTCAGAATCTCAGGAGGGAGCATCAGTCAGCTGGCTCAGGCCACAGCTGCCAGGGAACTGGAGGACAGCATGTTTACCCTCGAAGTCTCCACTCCTACTCTGGAGCTGGATAGGTCACCGATGTCCCATAAATGTTAACTCCCTTCCCGCCTTTCCCCTCCTGGCCCCATCCCCGAGGGTGAATGAAGCCCACTGAGTCCACCAGTCTTCTGCAAACAGCTCAGCCCCCGGCCAGCCTCCGAGAAGGACAAGTCGGTTGACGAGAGCCATCCCATCTTGAGACCTTGTCCCTTCTTTGTTAGGGTGGCTGTTTGCTTCCCCGTGGCCACAGGATGTAAGGTTCGTGTAGTCTCTGAACAGTTGTAAACCACTGGCCACAAAGGATGTTATCAGCATTCTGCTAGAAGTTTAATAACAGAAAGGCAGCAAATCAGCGCAGGAAGTACTCTGAGAATTTCTTTCAGAAGGAAAAAAGAGAATGCATTCAGAAGGAATGCAGAGAAAGCATTACATTTGACATCAAGTGATGTAAGTTCAAGCCTGACGTCTCCTGCCAACCAGGCTGTCCTTGGACTTGCCGGGTCACCGTTCTATGTCTGTTCTCTCACCTGACAAAGGGAGGAAATAATATTTCCCGACCAACTTGCAGTACAAGAGTCAAGCGAGTACCGTGGGAGGAGCTGCCCAAACACAAGTTTGGCTTTGCAAGGGCAGAAATGTGGTTGTGTAAGGGAGGGGCAGACAGTGGGAAGGCACCAGAGCTTGTACCTCACCCTTCCCTGCTCAGGCCAGAGGCAGATCTGATACAGGTTTCCCTGGCCATGCTCCCCAGCATGCCTCCGTTTACAGATTTCTCTCTCCCCGTGAACAGAGGGCCTGTGCAGAATCCTGCCTCCTTAAAACTAGAATCAGGGGCGCCTGGGTGGCGCAGTCGGTTAAGCGTCCGACTTCAGCCAGGTCACGATCTTGCGGTCCATGAGTTCGAGCCCCGCGTCGGGCTCTGGGCTGATGGCTCGGAGCCTGGAGCCTGTTTCCGATTCTGTGTCTCCCTCTCTCTCTGCCCCTCCCCCGTTCATGCTCTGTCTCTCTCTGTCCCAAAAATAAATAAACGTTGAAAAAAAAAAATTAAAAAAAAAAACAAACTAGAATCAGTCTCTCCACAGAGCTTTCAATAGCTCATCCTGAGGCATGAGCTTTAAAAAGATGTATCATTTGGGTATTTCTTTTCCTTTTGCTCTGGATACATCATCCTGGATCTCACCGTGGGATAGTTAACGTGGCTAACACAGGATGAGAGAAACTGCACTTAATCCCAGATGACCACTTATACATTCTCATTCATTCACACATAAATAGAGGGATCATCTATTAAGAAGAATAAATTTACGCCCACTGGCCACCTCCCCCCCCCCACTCCAAACTGGAACGAAGTAACCATTTCCAGAAGAAAAATGCACAGCACCAATTTTGCTTCTTTCTGAAGCTGGAAAATAGTTTGATAAAAATGAATGGCACCTCAAATTTTAAATGAAAAAAACGGCTTAGGTCTTCCTAAGGATGAACTGCAGTGGAAAAAAAATAATATTTCTTCCCTTTTTAAGATACCTCAGGCTACCTTTTTTTTCTCAGAAGTCCAACTTTTACATTTAAAAACATAATAATTCGTATACCCGTCAACGTTCTAAATTCCAAGTTGCTATGTTCACACTTTCATTTCCTCCCGTATGGTCTACTGGAATCAAATAACTTGCCAGCTGCATATTAGAAAGGAAATAGAAAGAAAACAAAAGATCCACAATTGTTACTAAATATCCACTGCCCCTCAAGTGACATTTTTTTTTTATTTTTTTAAATTTTTTTTTCAACGTTTTTATTTATTTTTGGGACAGAGAGAGACAGAGCATGAACGGGGGAGGGGCAGAGAGAGAGGGAGACACAGAATCGGAAACAGGCTCCAGGCTCTGAGCCATCAGCCCAGAGCCCGACGCGGGGCTCGAACTCACGGACCGCGAGATCGTGACCTGGCTGAAGTCGGATGCTTAACCGACTGCGCCACCCAGGCGCCCCTCAAGTGACATTTTAAAAACACAATTTTCAACAATACGAATCTTTTCAAAACACAGACTTTAAGAGGAAACAATGACCCATCTCTGACAAGACAACATAGAGAGAGATGGGGAAAAAAATCACTCGTTGAACAATAATTTTAAAAATCATCTTCAGAGAAGCTCTACTATAAAACTTTGCTTAATACATAGAATCAGAGACTTTCAGAGCTGAATGAAGCCTCGCTTCATATTCAGGTGAGCAAATTGACTCGTAACGCTCAAATGACTTGTCCAAGTGTTACCGAAGCCCAAGTTCGGCTGTTCATCACTTGAAAGCACTCAAGAGAAAAGTGTTGATTGGGAAGGAATATGAGCTTTATTCAGAAGGCCAGCCACCCGGGGAGAAGGCAGACTCCTATCCAAAGGCCAACTCCAAGGTATCTGCCCGGCCCAGTTTCGTAAAGGTCTTTAACCGGTTAAGGGAGTGCAGTGGTCTGTGATAGTTCCTGATTACATGCAGACTGGAACATGTCAGCTACAAAGTTATCTCTGTGCTAGGAGGTTATACAAGAACTTCTAGTTCCTTGGTGTCCTGGGAAGAAGGGGGTAGACTGTGTAAGAAGGTCTGGTTCCTTGGGCCCCAGGGGTTGTCCAAAAATACCGTTCTTTCTGCAAAGGAGGGCAAGGTCTACAGACGCACAAAGGGAGGTCAGTAAAGTCATTTGCATGACCTTAAAAAAGAAAAACATTTTGCTAAAAGATTGCGGGGCTAATCAAAAAGCTAAGGGGGCTTCAAACAGACTTGCTGGCCTCTCTGGCCTGGGGACGTTCAGGTCCATCATTCCCCAAGGCCAATGGTCTGCAAATCTCGAAAAAAATAAATTAGTTCTTTTATGCATCAAGGGTCTTAAGTCAGCAAGCGAGGAGTGTGTTACCTTGAAGCAAATTAACCCTTAAGACCAACCTGAGTGTTGTTACACCGGGTCCTCTACCAATAGTGACCAAGGGAGAAAGGGGATGCACTCATATCTTCTGTCACGGGGATCCTTCCACTGCCCCACCTGTATACAGCAAGAATTAGTTCATTATCACACACACTGCTACATAGAAGGTGAAATACCTCAAAGGCACTATACCAGGACAAATGAAGCTCACCTAATAAAGAGAGAAAGGTCAGAAAACATTCGGCTGGAAGAGAGTCATTTCTGGTGGTGAAGGATTTTAGTCTAATTTGTACTAGAGAAGGAAGAATGTATAGATTTATGTTTTCTCTCAACTTTGTCAGACCGCTAGCTTTTCATTGTCCGACATACCCATCTGTTTAGTGTTCTGGCCAACCCTAATTTGTGTTTGTAGGTATTTCAACAATCAAGATTTTAAAATTTGCTTTGGACCTAAAATCATTAATATTATTATAACCTCACTTTTTAAACAGGTTGCATTCAAAAGTTCATTTGCCCACCATTTATTTTATTTTTTTAATGTTAAGTTATTTTTGAGAGAGAGGGGGAGACACACACACACAGAGCATGAGCGGGGGAGGGGCAGAGAGGGAGACACAGAATCCAAAGTAGGCTCCAGGCTCTGAGCTGTCAGCACAAAGTCCAATGTGGGCCTTGAACCCACGAGCTGTGAGATCATGACCCGAGCCAAAGTTGGACGCTTAACCGACTGAGCCACACAGGGTACCCTGCCTGCCATTTTTTTTAAGATTTTTATTTTTAAGTAATGTCTACACCCAACGTGGGGCTAAAAGTCACAGCCCCGACATCAAGAGTTACATGGTCTACCAAATGAGCTAGCCAGGAGCCTCTGCCTGCCATTTTTAGAATCCAGAACTTGCCTTCTATCAGAAACCATTCTACGAGTGGGAACTGGATTCCCAGCGTGTTCTTCCCAAGGGTCTAAATCCATGTTGCACTAGAGTAGCTCAACTATAGCACAATGACTACACGGGGCCCTGGAATGGGAGGCCACCTTCCCTTTGCCCCCTCCTCTTTCATTCCTCTGAAGAGCATTACTATTCCCTTCCTTTCTCTATCCCAGCCCTCAGTTAAAAACATTTGTTTAATTGAATAAAGGAACAAAACAGGAACCAGATATGAAATTCCACCTGTCGGATCAAAGTTCGAGCAAATTCTACAGTGGTCATGCGCCAATTTTTTTTTTTCAAACTTCCCCTTCTGCTCAGACGGGTGGGCTGTGGACCTTGTGCGTTAGCAATTGAGGAAGATTTTGTATTACAAAGAAGGTTCCTGAAAATTCCGTCACTTTTCTCCTCAGTCCAAGATATTTAGTTAAATAGCTTATACGTGCCACAGTGTATGCAGGTATATACAGACCCATATAGGCTTCGGAGTCAGACCAAACATGAGCTTAAATCCCTGCCCCACCACTGGCTAACGTGCCACGTATGGAGAATATCGAACACTTGGAAACACTTAGGTCTGGTGTTTGGTGTTTCCTACGGTTTGGCGCCAGTCTCCCTTTTGAAATTCACCTTCCGTCACTTTGCTGCAAGGAGCCACGACAAGCTCCTCCCCAAACAGGTCAGCTTCCGGTATCACTTCTTCTCTTTGGCAGGCATCCCTGACACATCGTGTTTACTTGCCCTCCGATTCCTACTTCAAGCCTACCTCCCCCGTGCAGCATTTCTGATTCTTGTGTGATTTCTCCAGGCTATCGTGTTCTGATTGCATTCTGGTTGTGTATGCTACCCGTGTTATTTTTTTTTTTTTTTTTTTTACTAAATATCGGATCCCTGAAGACAGAGCCTATGGGTCGCACATCCTGTTCTTTCTGCCATGGCTCACACACGGTCTTTGATGCCATGGGTATTCACCAAATAGTTGTTGAATTGAACTGAATCATGAATTAAAGACTCCTAATTTACACTGCGACTGGTAAACGCCCTGTCACCAATGTGTTCACCCCAATTAGAAAGGAGAGGAAGGTTTTAAGTAGTAACCAAAGGAATAGCAATCTTTCGAAGATTTCTTTCAAGCCTTAATTCTTCACGGTCTCAGCTCTCTTTCGTAGGAGACTGGAGCAAGAATGAAGAAAAGGCAAAATCTGCTATCCCCCTCCCTGCCCCGATTGGGGCCCCCTGCTCACCAAGCCCTATTCTCATTACAGATTGGTTTCCTGAGTGTGTTGAAAGCAACAATCACAAATACTTTCTGCACCTAGGAGTACCTTGAAAATCCTTCATCTGCCTATTCTTCATCCTGCCATCAAAAGTACCTGGAACCACCAGGGATTTTCCCTGCACTAACTAGGAAGGACATAAATCTAATCATGTGCGATTTGTCAAATCCCACCTCAGATGCCATCACCCCTGTAAGCCTTTGCATGACTCCTCATTCATTGGACAACCGTTCGTTAAGCACCTGTAATATGCTTAGTGCTGGACGTACAGTGCTGAGCAGGATGAACGTGGTTCATACTCTGTGGATTTCATGTCTAGTACAAGGTGATGTAGAGGCTTAAAACAGTGGGATTCAACCTGGTGGGAAATCCCAACAGGTTTCTTTGAGGAAGCAGTGTTTTCTACTCGGCCTGTCTCTGGATTGTCCTTGCAATTAACAGATTACTTGCAAAGTAACAGATTACTGTTAACAGCAGTAATCACGGAGTTTGGGGACTAGGGACCCAACCTACCTGTGCATCAAAGATAAGATCACATGTCAATGACATAATAACTTCAGGCACGTGGCATTGCCCAAAAACTGAAATGAGTGACCCAGCCCTGGGCCCAGCCCTGGTTCACAAGTAGACGATGGCCACCTGGGGAGGACAAATATCAGCACATCATATCCCTAACAAATCAAAGAGATGTCATGGGTGAGTTTGGAGGGGCGGGGGGGGGGGATACTTAGAAATGGCTCTGTGTGACCTTTCCACCAAAGCCAAGGTGAACTTGCATCGCAGTCACTTAGCCAATGGGTCATCAGCCTCTTGTCCTGACACAGGCGTGGCCATAAAACAATGCCTTCAATTTGAACGGTCTGACTTTGAGATTAGAAGGAACCCACACCTCAAGAGTGTTAAAGACACGCTCTGCCCCCAGCATGTCCCTTTCCCACTCATTGCCAGCAGCTAAGGTTTGTGGATGCACAGCTATGTTGTTCTCTCCTTGGCAGGACTGCGTGGGTGATCAGTCAAGTTACTGCCCTCAACGACCTTGCAAAGTAAGGCCCATGCGCAAAGCCGTTTCTTGGCCTGTCTATCCGTCCCAGTTACTTTATCCCGTACAAGGAAAGAACTCTTGGGGGCCATCAAAATCCTGTCTGATACCAGCACAACCTCCAGAGAAATTGCTGTCTTTCTAAAGGACGCACAGAATCAATTAGTACTAAATTAATTATGGAGGGCTGAAAACAACTGCCAACAGATGAATTGTTTAAACTGGCTTGTTTGTACTCAGATTGTGTGTTCTTCAAGAGACCCTGCTCCATCAAGGGGCTTTCCAGCATCAGGCTTAGCAAAGACCTTGAAAAGGTTGAATGGCCTGGAGCCAGCAGGAAGTGAACAAATTCCCCTTTCTAAATCTTGTCTCAGTGGATTTGAACTCCTACCAGCTGGGACCGGGCCAAGACTGTCAATAGCTGAAAAGAGAGAGGTTTGGTAAGAAATTCTAGAGAATCGTAAACCACAGTGAATTTCTCATTTGGGGACCTACTATTTTAAGGTATGTATTTATTTGTTCATGCATTCGTTCACTCATTTATTCATGGATTTTCCAGCGTTCCCTCTGGCAGATTGCACTAGGTGACAGGGACACAGAGCCATTTATGCAGAGCTCTCCGTCCATCTCAGGAGACAGAGGCACAAACACTGGGGAGAAAAAAATGAGGAAACCACGTGCACCACCTTGCAGGAGCACCAAGGAGGAGTTCGGAAACTGGAGGGTTCCTCGGAGAGGTGACACAGAGCTGTGCTGTACACGGGGGACAGGAGTTCACCAGCCAAGAATGGAGGCAGGCATTGAAGATACAAGGACACGTGAGTAAAGCACTTAACTGTTATCTTCAGTTTCTCTAGGTATAAAGTGAGAGGCGTACCCCCAGCCTACTGAGGGGATTAGAGTGCTTTGGTGAGCACAATGCCTGACAATCACAGATCCTCCAGAAGATCCTAGTTCCCAACAGCGGGGGATGGATTGATGGGGATTCCTTCTTGCTTTACCCATTCCTGCTGGCGGCCTGGGTGTGTGTTTCTAGCATTCGTGGCTCAGAATTAGCCCGTAGCCAAGCAATAAAACAAAGCTTAGCAGTGGAAGCAAACTGATGAATCACAAGCCATAGACCATGCAGACAAAGCGGCAGTTAAGTACACGGCTTGAAATTAGAATTGTTCGCGGTAAGCCCGCATCCACCCCTCAACAAAATGCCTTCAGGCGCTGGATTCTAGTGTTTGGGCTCCATCTTTCTCTCTCTTTTTAATCGTGGTACAATACACATAAAATTTGCCATCCTCATTTTGTTTCATGTTTATGTATTTAGTTAGAGAGAGAGAGAGAGAGCAGGGAAGGGGCAGAGAGAAAGGGAGAGAGAGAATCCCAAGACTCCGCACTGTCAGTGCAAAGCTTGACGTGGGGCTCGATCTCACAACCCTGGGTCATGACTTGAGCTGAAATCAAGAGTCGGACATTTAACTGACTGAACCGCCCAGGCGCCCCCACCAGCTTCATTTTTAAGTATACGGTTCAGTGGTATTGAATACCTTCATGTTGTACAACCCTCACCACCAGCCATTCCCGTAACTCTTTAGCTTCTCAAACTGAAATTCCATACCTATTAAATAATAACTCTCCATCTTCCCCTCCTTCCAGGTCCTGGCAACCACTGTTGTGTTTTCTGTCTTTATGATTTTGACTACTCTGAACTTTCTCATGTAAGTGAAATTATACAATATTGTGTGTGTGTGTGTACATGTGACTGGCTTATTTCACTTAGCATAATGTCCTCAAGATTCATGCATTCTCTTCTTTTTCTAGGCTGAATAATATTCCAGTGTGTGTGTGTGCGTGTGTGTGTGTGTGTGTGTGTGTGTCCATATTTTGTTTATCCTTTCATCATTCGATGGACATAGACTGCTTCCATGTTTCAGTTATTGTGAATAATGCTGCTATGAACATGGTGTACAAATATCTCTTCGAGACCCTGCTTTTGGTCCTTGTGGGTATATATTCAGAAGCTGAGTTGCCAGATCATATGATAACTGTTTTTAATTTTTTGAGGAAGTGTCATACTGGTTTCCATAGCAGGTATACCATTTTACATTCCTACCAACAGTGCACAAGGACTCCCATGTTTCCGCGTTCTCGCTAACACTTATTTTCTGTTCATTTGTGGGTTTTTTTGTTTTCTTAAATATTTTATTTTTAAGTAATCTCTGCACGCAACATGGGACTTGAGCTCCCAACCCCACAATCAAGAGTTGCACGGTCTTCCAACGGAGCCAGCCAGGAGCCCCTTTTCTGTTCTTTTCATAGTAGCCATTCCACTGGGTGTGAGGTGATATCTCATCATAGTTTTGATTTGCAATGATTAGTTGAACATCTTTTCATGTGCTTACTGGACTTTTGTGTATCTTCTCTGGAGAAATGTCTGTGCAAGTCCTTTGCCTGTGTTTAAATTGGGTTGTTTGTCTTTCAGTTGTTGAGTTTTAGGAGTTCTCTATATATTCTGGATTGTAATTGTCAGATACATAACTTGCAAATATCCCCCTTCATTCTGTGGGTTGCCTTTTTACTCTTTTGATGCACAAATTTTTAAAATTTTTATCGAGTCCAATCTGTTTTTTTCTTTTGTTACCTATGCCTTTGGCGTCATATCCAAAAAAATCATTGCAAATCCAGTGTCGAGAAATATTTGTCCTATGGTTTTTTTCTCAGAGTTGTATTGTTTTAGGTCTTACATATAGGTCCTTGATCCACTCTGAGTTAATTTTTGCGTATGGTGTGACAGAAAGGGCCAGCTTCATTCTTTTGCAGGTGGATACCCAGTTTTCTCGGCACCATTTGTTGAAAAGCAGATTCTGTCTCTTTTTACAGCACTCCAAACTTCACATCTGTTGCCTGGTTTGATCTTTCTAACAATCACGTCAGGCAAATACGATGAGTACTTTGGTTTCTTTATCGGTAAGTGTATGTCTTTATTGCTGAGGGACTGAGAAATCACATCTCTGTTCAAGTCATACAGTTGGTTAGTGGCACAGCAGGGACTAAAATTATAGACAGCACGATGTTCTTCATTCCCACTAGATCGTGCTTTTCTGAACTTTTTAATTGGTTATGGCTGAGGTTAGGAGAGGGAGGGGATAGCCAAGGTTAAATCAAGAAGGAAGGTATGTAAAGCCCAAATCACATTCATAAATTAGAAGATTTTTCTTTTTTTTTTTTTTTTAATTTTTTTTTCAACGTTTATTTATTTTTGGGACAGAGAGAGACAGAGCATGAACGGGGGAGGGGCAGAGAGAGAGGGAGACACAGAATCGGAAACAGGCTCCAGGCTCTGAGCCATCAGCCCAGAGCCTGACGCGGGGCTCGAACTCCCGGACCTCGAGATCGTGACCTGGCTGAAGTCGGACGCTTAACCGACTGCGCCACCCAGGCGCCCCTAGAAGATTTTTCTTTGTGCTTTTGTTTCCTTGGAGGTCAGATAAGATTGTTAAACAAGATTTCTGAATGTTTCCCCTGAAGTACTGCTAATGCCTGAAGAACATGACGAAACATTTGCTTTACGTCGAAGAACCAAGAAACCCAGCCCAAAGCAGCCCTCTGCAAGACAGAAGTTTCTTTGAAATTCCTTGTTTTCACTGATAAGAAATCATGGGCAGGTCTGCATTTTGCTCCAGAATATACTCGGATTAGTTTTAATATAAACATAAATTAGTGAGTTTATCCCACACAAATCTCTGAAATAGATTCTCTAGAGCGATACATGGCCTTTTCCTGTGCGGTTTTTTGTACTCCCTGTCACTTTGCAGTGTACTAACAGGTGCACACGCCCCAGTGTGAGATGCAGACAATTATAAACCTCTTAAGTCTCCATCCCCATATCTTATCATCCTCTACTTGGGCTTCACATAAAAAGGTATGAAGTCAGGGCACACAGGTGGCTCAGTTAGCTAAACCTCCGACTCTTGATTTCGACTCAGGTCATGATCTCATGGTTCATGATCTTGGGTCATGGTCACGGTCATGATCTCAAGTCATGAACTCATGGTCCAGGAGTTGGAGCCCCATCCCAAGTCAGGCTCTGCACTGATATGGCAGAGCCTGCTTCGGATCCTCTGTCTCTCTCTCTCTCTCTCTCTCTCTGCCCCTCCCCTGCTCCTGCTCGTGTGCTCTCTCTCCCTCTCTCAAAATAAACACACACAAAAAATGTTTTCAAAGGTGTGAAGTCACACTCATCTTTGATAATGAGTACTGAGTGAACAATTAAAAGTAATGACTTTTACACTTATATAAGCTCCAAAATGAGAAGACCCCCCCACGTGTGTCCGTACCAGCCTGGCCTAGGACCCAAGTGTCTCCTGAGAGAGGATCAGCCAGGGGTCAGGTAAAGAGTTGCCTGCCTAAAAGTAGGTTGTGCTCCGTGCTCAATGAAGGAGGACGCCATCAATCTGCGGAGTAACATCAACAGTGAGGACTTCAGATTAAATGTGAACTACTCCGTCACTTACTAAGCACTAAGCAAGGCTATCATCAGCTTCTTAAGAAAAGCACCCATGCTTCTTCTCATACCTCTGAGTAACCAAAAGGATGTCTTAAGCTCTTCCTTTCATGGAAGTCCCTAGAGCATGTATAGGCATCTGCTCAGTTTGGGGAATCTTCCTATGTCAGAGCCCAGTCATAGCTGCTGAGACTTTCCAGCCATCCAATTTTCTAAACGTGCAGTTCTGAGATTACCATGGAGGGTGATAGTTAATAGAAACCTTTTTCAAATCGGTGAGATGCTTCGTTTGCCTGGATTTTCATTCGTTCTAAACTGTAGGGCAGTTTAGTGTATTATAAAAGGTCCTTTGCATAAAGACATTTATTTGTTCCCTTGAAATTATGTTAAAAGGGAAAAAAAAGACTCTAGGACAGTATACAAACCCTTTTCACATAAACAGATATTGAAAGGTAATCTAAGAGCCCTGTATAGCATTTAATATTCATGAGGTTCTGATCTCTATGAAGCTGCTTATATTTCCAATTTTGAAAACGGATCATCTCTGTAAGAGTTAAAAGTGCTTCGATTAAATAATATAATCTTAATTAATTATGTTTCAATTATGACCCATCCATCTTTACCCATCTCTGATGTTTATTATGGTCTAGTGTGCATTTCTTTGAAAGTAAATTTTCCTTTGAGACCGAAGTCACTGTGTGTATAGAGCCACAACGTTAGTTCCTCGGGTCATCTCCCCCAGGTATTAAGCCCGTAGTATTGGCAGACACTGTAAATAAGGGCATTTTCTCACCAAAATACTAGAATCCTGCAAGCACTTCTCACTGCAGAAAATAAAGTTGTTTTGGTTTTATTAATGTGACTCGTTAAGCTTTATAAGAACAATCCAGATGAGGGTAACAAAACCATCCACAAGCATTTTCCCAAGGCATGCACATCCAGGTAGCTGCAGACTAAATTAAATAGCATTTTTTCACTTGGTTGTCATAGAAGACCAATGTCCTAACCACTTGAACCTGCAGGCCTCTGCTCATGCTTTTTTTTTACCCTCTAAAAACACTGGCTACATCCAACCTTACTTTCTTCCACCTCACTCTTTAACAGAAGTGCCCTCTGGTGTTATTCTTGATGTTAGCAACCAAAATCATTGGCTTTTAGGCCCTGTGTCAACGTGCTTAATGGTGGTAGTTTTATCCTGTTTCTCTTAAGTAGCACCTAGAGATAAGTTAGGAGTATAAGACGTAAAGTAAATAAGTAAAGTGAAAAAAATATAAAATAAAATAAAATAAAATAAAATAAAATAAAATAAAATAAAATAAAATAATAAAATAAAATAAAATAAAATAAAATACTGCCTAGAAGCCAGACTCTCTGACTTACTTAATAAAATGCTGAAAATATCTTCTTCCAGTGCCTCAGACTCTCCAGTAATGGAACTTGGAGGTAAGACAACTTCCTCATCTGAGAGACAAAGAAATCAGGACACAAAGAAATTAAATGATTTGCCAAGGTGATATAATGAATTGGGTTTATCATCTAGATCCTCCGCTACCATATAATAAAAAGAGCTAAATTTCCCGCATGCTTCTCATGAGCCAGGCACTACGATAAGTCTGTTACACACATTCTCTTATTTGAGCCCCACAGCAATGTTCTGAGTAGGCGCTATCATTAAACCTATTTTACAGGTAGAGAAAAATAAGATTGGCGAGAGGGCTTGAGGAAACTCGTGTGCTCGGGGTCACACAAATACAGATTTGGAATTAGGCAGCCCGATTCCAGAACCTACTGTTTGAAGCCACTGCTTATCTCACTGTCTTTATAGAAATTGGATGCATAGGTGTTGATATATGGCTACCTAGGTCCAGATATGTGGATATGCATGTACTTGTGTATATAGGGTAGACCAAAAAGCAAGATAGAATATTATTTCACATATTTCAAAATGTAAATAAATAGCATCATATTTTAGAATGAAAAAAGAGGGGCGCCTGGGTGGCGCAGTCGGTTGAGCGTCCGACTTCAGCCAGGTCACGATCTCGCGGTCCGTGAGTTCGAGCCCCGCGTCAGGCTCTGGGCTGATGGCTCAGAGCCTGGAGCCTGTTTCCGATTCTGTGTCTCCCTCTCTCTCTGCCCCTCGCCCGTTCATGCTCTGTCTCTCTCTGTCCCAAAAATAAATAAACATTGAAAAAAAAAATTAAAAAAAAAAAAGAATGAAAAAAGAAACAGAGGAAGGAGGAAATTCATGGATAGAAATGGATTTAGTGCACACAAACCCTTTTTTTGAGTAGGGAAGTCTAAACTATGTCTAAGAATGTTTGCACTTGGGCACAAACATAAGGACTTTAGGGGAAGGAAAGGGGTTGGGTCAGGATGCTGTGCTGGGGCAGCCGCTGGGATGGCTGGCAAAACTCTGTTTCTTAACCTTGATGGTGGACACATGGGTGTGTTTTCCTTACAACAAGTCACTGAATTCAGTAAGAAATACCAAAAAATAAATAAAACACAGAGTAACTGCACGCACTTGGGGTAGATGGCAGCAGGGGGAGGGGGCGTGGGGGGCGGGGAAGAAGTGCCTAACACCCATCCCATCTTCTTTCTAGTGCACCTTCCTGTGCTAGGGAGACGTAAACACTAAAAACTGTATTTCCCAGGCTCCTTCCCAGCCAGAGTCCTGGTTGTGGTTTAGATTTTGTCAATCAAATGTAGCAGAATTGGAGCAGAGGCCAGGCTTCTGTTGCTCCTGCTGGCAAGCCTGGTTGTGAAGACATGTGGGTTTTTTTTGTAGCAGCATCGGCAGAGGTCCTGGGCTCTGGTCACTGGCTTTGAGGTGTTGAGAGCAGGGCACAAGACACAGGGCGTCCATTTGTGCGGCTCACCGCAGGCGCAGTGTGGGTCTGGAGACAGCAGCAGCTGCCGTGGCTTCTGATTGTGGTGACCGCCTGATGACAGTAGTTTCTCATCCTTATCTTGGTGGCTTCCCAATTGTGGCAATAGTGCCATGGTAATGGAACCCGCAGCTTTTTGATCGTAGACGGAGTAGCTCCCTTGGCGGCTTGTGCAGGCTTTGGACAGACTCATGGAGCCAAGCAAACAAATATTGAAGTCCAGGGCTTGCTCAGGGTGGGGGGTGCTGATGAATCCCGTGCAGTTTGGATGGGAGTCCTGAGGGTAGGGTGACCCGAGGGTAAGGTGAACTACAGTAAACCAGTCCTCAAACGGACGACGGTTCACCTTCAAAGCTTCTACAGAGTCAAAAATATCTCAATTCCTAAAATGCAATGAACGTGATCTGGATACATAGCTACAGAGTGCCTGATATAAGCAAATAAAAGTCATTTCTGGGGAAAGGAGATACCAGCCTAGACTTCTCATTGTTTCAGCAACAGTTTTCAAAATATAATGCCCAGCACACTGACAAAGATAACAAAGCACATGAAGAAATAAGACAGTGAGAATGAGAACCAGCAAGAACATACAACAGCCACAGAAAACACACAGACTATCTAGATCACTGCTCTAATGGAACTATGATGTGGGCCATATGTGGAACTTTAAATTTTCTAGCAACCACATTGAAAAAGTAAAAAGAAACAAGTGGAATTAATTCTTAAAATAGTTTGATTTAAATCGGTATATTTTAACTCAAATTTTTATTTAACCTAAATGTTTATCTCAACATGTAATCAATGTAACAATTAATAATGAGATCTATGACATTTTTATACTAAATCTCCAAAAACCCAGTGTGCATTTTACCCTTACAGGACACCTCAATTCAGGCTAGCCATATTTCAAGGGCTCGATAGCCAACGGTGGCTACTAACTACTGTATTGAATCCTGAAGCTTTGGATTTTAGAATTATCAGGTAGGGATGTTAAAAGAACTATGCTGACTATGTTTAAGGAGATTTTGAAAAGTGAGATTGAAAAACTTCAATACAGAACTGAAAATTATATAAAAGGTGACCCAGGATATTTGAAATATGGAACAACCTCTAACTGTAAAATTGAATAGCTGAAATTAAGAATTCCGTGGATGCCGTTAATAGCGGATTATACATGCCTCTAGAGTGAAATCGGTCGACTGGAAGGTGGATCAGAAGAAATTATCTAGAATAAGGCACAGAAAGATTGAAGAGTGGAAAAAATATACGAGTAGGAGCCACAGCAGACACGGCGAAGTGGTTTCCCCCACGTTTAACTGGAATCCTAAAGGGACAGACAAAAGAAAATCAGGAATAAGTCACATGTGAAGAGATAATAGGTGAGAATTTCTCAAAACTGATTAGAAGTCTCTTGTCAATTTGATTGTCTTCCCATTGAAGGGAATCGTATCAATAGTTGCTTTTACACTCTTTCTCCTTTGTCTCTTGGAAGATCTGGAAGATTTCCTGCAATTTTGCTGCAATGTGCCTAGGAGTGAGTTTATTTTTATATGTCCTACTTGGGGATTAGTTGTGTTTCCAAACAGGGAGGATTCGTGTCGTGAGATTAATTAATGCCCTCATTTAATTTAATATCAATTAAGTCATGAGGTTTCTTTGGCAGGGCTAATCTGTAGGAAATCCCTGCAGTCTATTTGAGGTTGTGTTCTGGATGGATAATCACATATGGATCTCTACTAGTCAGAAAGAATGCACAAGGGGTCATTGTACGAATCACAACAGTGCATCGTCTGCTACCTCTATCCTCTTGATGATTCACGTAATTCTGTCTCAGGCTTCTTCTCTTTTTCCCCTTCTCCCCCTCCCTCTTTTCCGGGGCAGGTTCCTGATGACTCATGCTGTGACCCCATTCCTTCTCTCAGTGCCTCCCGCCAATGGCTGCCAAACCGACGGACGATGAACCCTGGCTTTGTGAAAAAAATGAGCTTCCCTTGCAGTAAACTTTGATTTGGTCATGGAGTACCAGTGACTGGTTGAACGTTTTCTAGGAGGGGAAGCAGAGAGACTATGAAAAGTGCAAAGATGACTCCTTTTTGACTAAGAATGGAGACCGAGAAGGGTCTTTATAAAAAAAGAGGGAGGTAAAGGAGAGTTCAAATAACATCAGATTAAGAGTGTTCTGGGGCGCCTGGGTGGCGCAGTCGGTTAAGCGTCCGGCTTCAGCCAGGTCACGATCTCGCGGTCCGTGAGTTCGAGCCCCGCATCAGGCTCTGGGCTGATGGCTCGGAGCCTGGAGCCTGTTTCCGATTCTGTGTCTCCCTCTCTCTCTGCCCCTCCCCTGTTCATGCTCTGTCTCTCTCTGTCCCAAAAATAAATAAACGTTGAAAAAAAAATTAAAAAAAAAAAAGAGTGTTCTGCAAGCAGAAACCGAACAGAAAGCAAGCACACTCCTTTGAGAATTAGGTTTACCGTTAACAAGAGATAAGAAATATTTTGACAGTAATTAAAATGGATGACATTTCCCGACAGGAGCAATTTTTTAAAGTGTCCGATACGGTAGGAGAGAAAAATAGAAGAAAATGTAACACACCCACAAAATCAGAAAAAAAAATTGGAAAGTGAAATTCTTATCTGATTAGTTACAGGTATAATTAAATATTTAGCACATGCCTGCTGATAAAGCAAAACATGCTCATGAAAAAATGTGTATCACTAGTTTTTCATTGTATGTCCACACACCTTTGTGATAAAGGTATTACAGATAAACGTGAATTTCCTTTCTTTTTTTTTTTTTTTAATTTTTCTTTAATGTTTATTTATTTTTGAGACAGAGAGAGACAGAGCATAAGCATGGGAGGGGCAGAGAGAGAGGGAGACACAAGAATCCGAAGCGGGCTCCAGGCTCTGAGCTGTTAGCACAGGGCCCGATGCAGGACTCAAACTCACGGACCCTGAGATCATGACCTGAGCCGGAATCATTGGGCGCTTAACCGACTGAGCCACCCAGGCGCCCCGTGAATTCCCTTTCTTGATAATTTTCATCCATTACCGTTGCTTGTCATTATTGCTGCTCTTCTGTGCTTGTTCGTTTGTTGGGAGGCAACAGGCACCTTCCCCAGAATGCTTTGCAAAAACAAATTTGAAATCATCTGATTTCTAACAGAAAGATTTCCCGGTTTTCCTGTTCTGCTGTTGCTACTCCACGTGGTATCTGCCAGCTGGAGCGGAACAGTCAATTATGCAGTTTCTAGGCAGAAAAATGCTCGCGTTGCAAGGAGATGTCTAAGCATCCCATGGTAACTTTGGTGATATGTATTTTCTTTACTCATTTGCACTCTTAAGGGTACAATTCTTCTGACCTTACAGATTTTCCTATGGTGCCACTCTGCATGTTAAATCCAAGATTAATGATTTCTTCCTCAAAGGCTAAGTGGTACTACAATTCACACAGTTTAGGTATATTTTTTAAATGTATTTTAGGGGCGCCTGGGTGGCTCAGTCGGTTGAGCGACCGAATTCGGCTCAGGTCATGATCTGAGCTCGAGCCCTGCGTCGGGCTCTAGAGGCTGTTTCTGATTCTGTGTCTCCCTCTCTCTCTGCCCCTCCCCTACTCATGCTCTGTCTCTCTCTGTCTCAGAAATAAACATTAAAAAAAAATTTTTTTAATAAACCTATTTTAAACTATTTAACCTTATTCATTAAGCTTTATATTAGAATTCTTAACCCTTAAAAACCTTAATTTCTGGTTAAAATTAAGAAGTAAACAGTTGTGGGGGCACCTGGATGGCTCAGTCAATTAAGCGTCCCACTTCGGCTCAGGTCATGATCTCACAGTTTGTGAGTTCGAGCCCCGCGTCGGGCTCTGTGCTGACAGCTCAGAGCCTGGAGCCTGCTTTGGTTTCTGTGTCTCCTGCTCTCTCTCTCTGCCCCTCCCCTGCTCATGCTCTGTCTCTCTCTGTCTCAAAAATAAATAAAACATTTAAAAAAAAATTTGTTTTAAAGAAGTAAACAGTTGTGGACTGTCTCTTATCCTAGCATTCCTAGTGGATTGGCAGATTTATAAATACTTTTTACAATTTTTAGAAACGCATGCTTTCCCATAGTAAAATTTTTGGGGTGGCACAGGACATGCTTAGACACAATTGTTTTTAGTTCCTCTGTAAAAGGAAGCCAAAAGTAGACAAATCTATGTTCAGTAAATTTTAAAATAAATAAATGTTAAAATCAAATAATTCATTAAGCTTGTTAGAGTCCTAAAAATATCTAGCAATATCTGATTAATTCAGCTGAGTTCGTTTTTTTTTTAAACATTTTTATTCATTTTTGAGAGACAGAATGCGAGTGGGGGAGGGGCAGAGAGAGAGGGAGACACAGAATCCGAAGCAGGCTCCAGGCTCTGAGCTGTCAGCAGAGTCCAACGCGGGGCTCGAGCCCACAAACCGTGAGATCGTGACCTGAGCCAAAGTCAGCCGCTTAACCCACTGAGCCACCCAAGGGCCCCTGAGTTCAGTTTTTAAAAGTGCTGTCATTTTACAATGTGGCTATTTATCTTTTTTTTTTTTTTAAAAGACACATTTATTCAGTGTCATGATCAGACTATTACATTTAGCAATCAACAGCATGGGTGCAAAAAAAAAAAAATCTACATTAAAACCCTTTGTTGGAATGCTTTACACTTTCCACAGAACAGAAACTAAAATAACCTGTTATACAGTTAGTCACAAATACAGTCCTCGAGTTTTTTGCCCATACACATGAGTATTGTCTAAAACATGTCTTCTTTGTAGCAGCTAGGCCCTGCCACCACTGTGCTTGGCTAAGCTACAGGCTATTTATCTTTCAAAGCCTAGAATTAATATAAGTGCTTCCAGTGACAAAAGGGGGTTGGATACTTTATTAGCTATCATAATATATCTAGCATTATGTGAGCTGATTTTATGAAATTTATACAATATAAAATTGATCCTAAGTGAAAGCGACATAATCTAGCTCCCGCACTCGCTTGGTCTATTAGCTGAAGTGTGTTCACTGAAAAAAATCATTTGCTTTTTTTCCCTTCTGCAAACCCGAAGATAGTGCTGCTTGGAAATATGATTCTCTGTAGAATTTACAGGTTGCTAAAAGGATTCATGGCTGGTGTAATATCATTCATCTGTTTTGGCTTGCATAGCCTGAGAACGTGCCTTATAATTTGGCCAAATGTCTACGTGCTTCTCATACACTTCCAAAGAGAAGTGTGTTCGAAAAGGAGGAGAGGATTGCCTCTAAATTATATCTCAACAAATTTGATTCTTATAAGAGGTGGAGGGGAGGAAAACTAGTAGCACCTGAACGAAAGGGAACGCAATGAACTTGTCATACCCATCAGCACATCTATCTATCTGTTGGTTGAAAAAGTGTTTAAAATCTTCCTCCAACTCCACGAAGCTGCAGCTGGCAACCTAGTGTGGTACAAACTCGACCAGATGGAGGTAACAAATGAGCAGTCTTCTGGCTCCCTCCCGCAAGGGAGCCCTTGGAAACTATAAAGGTAAGAAGGAACGACATCAGCAGCAATCTTCTCAACAGCCGTCCTGGCTGCAGGAGAACCAAGGGGTATGATCTCTCAAGTGTGGGAGAGAAAGGGCTTTGGGCCTAGGATTTTATATCCCGTCAAGTTCTCACTCAGGTAGGAGAGTCTATGTATTAGTTTTTTACTGCAGCCATAACACATCACCGCAAACGAGCTGCTTAAATCAACACGTGTTTCTTTTTTTTTTTTTTTTTTTAATTTTTTTTTTCAACGTTTATTTATTTTTGGGACAGAGAGAGACAGAGCATGAATGGGGGAGGGGTAGAGAGAGAGGGAGACATAGAATCGGAAACAGGCTCCAGGCTCTGAGCCATCAGCCCAGAGCCTGATGTGGGGCTCGAACTCACGGACCGCGAGATCGTGACCTGGCTGAAGCCGGACGCTTAACCAACTGCGCCACCCAGGCACCCCAACACGTGTTTCTTATCACACAGCTAAGTACGTGCGATGTCTCAACTGGCTCAGTTTCTCCGCTCTGGGCTTCACAAAGGCACGATCAAGGCATCGGCCAGCTGGGCTCTTAGCCAGAGACACTAGGAGGAACCTGCTTATTCAGATTGCTGACAAAATCCAATTTCTTGAGTCTCTGGACTGAGAGTCCCTCTTCTTTGCTGGCTGCCAGCTGGAGGCCCTCCTTCACCCCTGTAGGGCCTCTGCCTTGCATATGGCTCCCTTCACCTAGGAGCCGGCAACAGGGCACCAAATCTCTCCACTACTTCTCTGCCACATCTCTCTTGCCTTCAGTCTCAGAAAGTCCTTCATTTTGAAGGGCACATCTGGGCCCACTCAGATGACCTAGAATAATCTCCCTATCTTAAGGTCAAGGGAGTAGTCACTTTAATTACATCCACCAGGCCCCTGCATAACAGTACCTAAGTTAACATTTAATTGAGAACCAAGGAACATAAAAGTTGGGGGAAATCTTCAGAATTCTGACTACCACGGTGTATTAAAAATAGTTTTGAACAGGCAAGTCTGGGTGGCTCAGTCGGTTAAGCAGCCGACTTCGGCTCAGGTCATCTTGCAGTGAGTTGGAGCCCCATGTCTGGCTCTGTGCCAACAGCTCAGAGCCTGGAGCCTTCTTCAGATTCTGTGTCTCCCCCTCTCTCTGCCCCTCCCCTACTTGTGCTCTAGCTCTCTCTCTCTCAAAAATAATAAACATTTAAAAATTAAAAAAAAAAAAAAAAAAAAGGCTTGAACATACAAAGCCTAAGAAATATTTTTCCCGGAAAGATCCAACTTGAAAATACCTTTTGGATAAAGTATTCCAATAGGAAGAGAAACACATCCAGGAGATGTAACAAGAGAAATAAGGAGAATGAGTAACCAATTTTACTGAAATTTTAATTTGTTAAAGATGGTTAAAATTTTGTTTAAAAAACAATTTTTAATTGTTAATTTGTTAAAGATTACTGTTGCCTTATAAAAGGGCAGGAAGGGTGAGGGAAATTTATATCACAGAGAAGAAAAAGTATAGCAACAACTCAGAAATGAAAATCTGGGTAATATCAGGGAAATGGGATGGGAGGAAAAACACACAAGAGATGTGAAAACATGCTAAATATTTTGTTTTTTGGGATGAATGAAAGCAATGATAAATAAATAAATGTAAATAAACATTAGTATGGATCAAAGGTTAAAGGTAATGATTCTAAGAAAAATAGAATGTATAATGTTCAAACTAGCAGAAGAAAGCTCAGACAGTAAAAAGAATGCAGATATGGAGAGGGAATTTTTTAAAGCATAATAAATGAAAAATATGACGGCTGAGATAACTCCTCCTGTTTTAGTAACCACAATAAAAGGTAAACTATTAAACTCTCCAATTAGAAATTCTCAGGTAAGATTTAGAAAAGAATCCAATGCATATACATTGTCTTCGCGCCTGGGTGGCTCAGTCGGTTAAGCGTCCAACTTTGGCTCAGGTCACTATCTCACAGTTCGTGAGTTCGAGCCCCGCGTTGGGCTCTGTGCTGACAGCTCAGAGCCTGGAGCCTGTTTCACATTCTGTGTCTCCCTCTCTCTCTGCCCCTTCCCTGCTCATGCTGTGTCTCCCTCTGCCTCAAAAATAAATAAACATTAAAAAAAAAAAGACACCCTTAAAATGAAAAAGATTAAAAATAAAAGGTCTGATCTGGTTGCAGGCTAGGTCCATTGCAGAGCCAACATTAAATGCTGAGAGGCTTACAACTGAATGTAAACTAAAAATAAGGAAGATGGTAAATGTTACGTGGTTTGATCTCATTTAACATTTTTTGAATTTTTTTTTTCAACGTTTATTTATTTTTGGGACAGAGAGAGACAGAGCATGAACGGGGGAGGGGCAGAGAGAGAGGGAGACACAGAATCGGAAACAGGCTCCAGGCTCCGAGCCATCAGCCCAGAGCCCGACGCGGGGCTCGAACTCACGGACCGGGAGATCGTGACCTGGCTGAAGTCGGACGCTTAACCGACTGCGCCACCCAGGCGCCCCTTGAATTTTTTTTTTTTTAATGCCATTTGTATTCCTCACGCCATAGGTCCAATGTGGATCAGCAAGAAGATCCTGCTCATTAAACAGAACAGCACTGAGAATCTGCAAACTTCCAAGAACCCTTGCCCAATTTTTCCGGACGCGTGCGCGCGCCCAGGTCCAGCCCAGCCAGGTGAGGGAGGGAGCGTGGGGCGGGGCAAAGCCAAGGTTCCGAGCTGCAGGGCAGTAACTCAGCTCTCCCTGCGCTCCCTCCCCGTGCACACGCGGCTCCGCCGCGCTTGGCTCGTCCCGGGGCTCCGGGTCGAGATGGCGCTCATTGCGGCCACCAACTTCGGACTTGGCCTCCTGGTCCTGTTTGTGCTGTCCGACTGCACCTGCGGGGCGCGAGGCGGAGGTGAGTTCCTGGGCGCGGCGCGCGAGAAGACAGGTGAGTCCGGGCAGAGCTTTGGGACACTGGTCGCGGGGTAGCGCCGCCGCGCCGCCCTCTCACGTCCCCGCCGCCCCCTGTTCGGCTCGGCGAAGTCCGCGGGGCGGGTCACATCCTCCACGACGAAAAGAGGAGACTTGGGCAACTAAGTGCTGCCTGACGCTGGGGGCGAGGAGCGCAGGGTAGGGAGCGGGGCCGCGGCGGGAGGTCTGCGGGCGCTGCCACCGGGCGCCGGCCGCTTGGGGAGCCTGAGCCCGAGCCCCTGCGGCCCAGGACTCGGGCCGGACGGACCGCGATCCCACGGGGCCTGGACCCCAGGAAATCCCCGACTCTGGCCGCTCACACAACTCTTACCTCATGGGTTACCGTCCCCACTGCTGTCCTCCCTTGCACTACCCAGCACACGGGGGCAGTAGTTCAAGGCACACGCAGCGCCACCGCCCTAATTCGCCAGCCACATCTCAGTTCAGAGTCCGAAACCTCCCGGCAACCAGGCCCTGGACCACCTGCAGCCTCTTACTCCTTGTGACTTTCCCTGCTGCAAGCGGCACTGCCTCGCTTGGACACTGTAAGGGTCTCTTCCCCACCTCCAATGGGGATGTCACAGAGTGCACAGAGCACGTTTTCCTAAAACAATACCTCTGCGTCACAATTCTATAGGGTTATGTGACCTAAGAGGCCGGTTCAGCCACATTCCTTCATCCAGGGATTGTTATGGCCGCTTCCCTGCTACAAGAGCACTGTCGGTTACTTACAGCAGAGACCTGGGAAATATTTAACAGATGCAGAAAATCTTTGCACCGGGCTGGCATTTAAGTGAAAATACAAGAGGGCTCCTTCATGCCCTTGCATTCAGAGAGGTTTTGATGTTGGTACTCATCTCACTGCATCCAGGATAAGTACTTTTTAAACATTCTGTTTGGAGAGAAGAGAAGGCCGTGTAAGAGTACTGTACTTGAATTTCCTTGCAACCTAGCCCCCTACCCACAAGTAATTCAACTGCAAAGATTTTCACTCCTGGGACAAAGGTGGGGGATGCGAAAGGACCACATGGTGATGTGGGTACCTGAGCCAAATGATGTCGCTGTGAACAGGGGCTGGGAGAGGTGTCTTTTCATTATCTGGGGCACCCCCTGCCCTGCACCAGCTCAATAACAGGGGCCCCTGAGGACGCTTTCGATCCCTGTGGATGGTGTCAACTCACGCAGTAGGTTTACGCAGTGAAAACGTCCGGGTGGTCTCTGCTCCCCAGAGTACGCTCACCCCTGTAAATGACCACATGGCTCTTTGGGGAAGGCCAGCAGGAAGCATTGCTCTTGCTGTTGACCTGAAGGGTCCCTCCTGATTGGAACCTGGCTTCTGCTTCTGGTAAAGAGTTGCAGTTCTGAGGGGCGGCTCCGTTCTGGAACCTGGGCAGAGGATCCAGAGTCTCTGTGGGGTCACTGCTTTCAGCTTCCTCCTCATCCATCTTGGGGATTGGTCTTTGCTTTTATTGTTTAACTCCAGCAGTCTTCGGGTTGGCTGTCCAACTACTTTGCCTTTACAGTCATGTGTTCTGTGAGCCAGAGGGATGGACAGCTTTCTGTGGGTCAGGCCCCCGGCTGCTTTCCCGTGTCTAGGAACATTCTAGGATCATTTCAATCGTTGCTGCCTCCCTGCTTCGGACAGTTGAGCGCCTGTACCTCAAATCTATTATATCAGGACTTCCCACCGCCAATACCACTGGGAGCCTATTTCTGCAACACCGTCCCATTACCGCCAAGCTTCTGCCTTCAAAGATAGCCATCACTAAGCTTCTTTTGTTTTAATTTCTTGAGAGAGAGAGAGACACACACACAGCGCAAATGGGGGAGGGGCAGAGAGAGAAGAGAGACAGAGAAGGAGAGAGAAGGAATCCCATGCAGGCTCTGCACTGTCAGTGCAAAGCCCGATGCAGGGCTCGAGCCACAAACTGGGAGATCATGACCTGAGCCAAAGTTGCACACTTAACTGACTGAGCCACCCAGGCGCCCTGCCATTACTAAGCTTCTTCAGGATTTTGGTGCCTTCTCACCATGCATTGTTTTTTGGTTTCTGTTTTTTGAATTTTATTAAAATCTAAGCTAACATGGCGTAATAATGGTTTCAGGAGTAGAATTTAGGGATTCATCAATTACATGTAACACCATGCTTGTCCCAACAGGTGCCCTCCTTAATGCCCCCCACCCATTCAGCCCATCCCCCCACCCATTACCCCTCCAGCAACCCTCAGTTTCTTCTCTGTATTTCAGTCTCTTATGGTTTGCCTCCCTCTCTGTTTGTATCTTATTTTTCGTTCCCTTCCCCTATGTTCATCTGCTGTGTTTCTTAACTTTCCACATATGCGTGAAATCATATGATATTTCTTTCCCTGACTGACTTATTTTGCTTAGCATGATATACTCTAGTTCCATCCACAGGCTGCAAATGGCAAGACTTCATTCCTCTTGATCACCAAGTAGTATTCCATTGTGTATTTCTACTAGATCTTCTTTATCCGTTTGTGACTCAATGGACGTTTGGGCCCATTCCATAATTTGGCTATTGTGGATAGTGCTGCTAAAACACTGGGGTGCATGTGCCCCTTAAAATCAGCATTTTGGTATCCTTTGGAGCGGTACCTCGTAGTGCAACTAAGGGGTCATAGGCTAGTTATACTTTTAATTTTTTGAGGAACTTCCATATTGTTTTCCCTAGTGGCTGCACCAGTTTGCAGTCCCAGCAGCAGTGAAAAAGGCTTTACCTTCCTCCACATCCTTGCCAATAGCTGATGTTTCCCGAGTTGATGATTTTCGCCATTCTGACTGGTGCGAGGTGGTATCTCATTGTGGTTTTGACTTGTACTTCCCTGATGATGTGTGATGTTGAGCATCTTTTCATGTGCCTGTTGGCCATCTGGATGACTTCTTTGGAAAAGTGTCTGTTCGTGTCTTTTACCTCTTTCTTCACTGGATTATTTGTTTTTTGGGTGTTGAGTTTGATAAGTTCTTGATAGATTTTGGATAGTAACCCTTTCTCGGATATCTCATTTGCAAATATCTTCTCTCGTTCCGTCCATGGACTTTTAGTTTTGTTGAATGTGCGGAAGGAAACAGACCTCGTCTTGATTAGGTCCCAACGGTTCATGTTTGCTTTTGTGTTCCTTGCCTCCAGAGACATGTCAGGTAAGAAGTTTTTGCAGCCGAGGTCAAAGCGATTGTAGCCTGTTTTCTCCTCTAGGATTTGGATGGTTTCCTGTCCCACATTTAGGTGTTTTTTTTTTAATTTTTTATTCATTTTGAGTTTATTTTGTGTATGATGTAAGAAAGTGGCCCAGGTTCGTTCTTCTGCATGGGCTGTCCAGTTTTCCTAACACCATTTGCTGAAGAGACTTAATTCCCACTGGATAGTCTTCCCTGCTTTGTCAAAGATTAGTTGGCCATATGTTTGTGGGTCTCTTTCTGGGTTTTCTGTTCCGTTCCTTTGATCTATGTGTCTGTTTTTGTGCCCGTACCATATTGTCTTGATGATTACAGCTTTGTAATACAGCTTAGAGTCTGGAATTGTGATGCCTCCAGCTTTGGTGTTCCCTTTCAACAGTGCTTTGGATATTCGGGTCATTTCTGGTTCCCTGCAAATTTTGGAATTGTTTGTTCTAGCTCTGTGAAGAATGCTGGTGTCCGTTTGATAGGGATTGCATTGAATATGCAGGTGGCTTTGGGTAGTGTTGACATTATAACAATATTTCCTCTTTCAATCCACGAGCATGGGATGTTTTTCTACTTCTTTGTCCTCTTGAATTTCTTTCCGAGATTTCTGTACTTCGCAGCATATAGATCTTTCACCTCTTTGGTGAATTCATTCCTAGGTATTTTATGGTTTTCAGTACCATGGGGTTGATTCCTTGATTGCTCTTTCTGCTGCTTCATTATTGGTGTAGACAAATGCCACAGATTTCTGTACATTGACTTATATCCTGCAACTTTGCTGAATTCATGTATCAGTCGTAGCAGATTTTTGGTGGAGTCTTTTGGGTTTTCCACATAGAGTATTATGTCATCTAGGAAGCATGAAAGTTTCCTTCTTCCTTGCTGATTTGAATGCCTTTTATTTCTTTTTGTTGTCTGATTGTTGAGGCTAGGACTTCCAACGCTATGTTGAACAACGGTGGTGACAGCGGGCATCCCTGTCATGTTCCTGACCTTAGGGGAAAGTTCTATTTTTCCCCCTTGAGGATGATATCAGCGGTGGGTGTTTCCTACCTGGCCTTTGTGATCTTGGGGTATGTTCCTTCTATCCATCCTTTCTTGGGGGTTTTCATCAAGAAGGATACTGTATCTTGTCAAATGCTTTTTCTGTATCTATTGAGAGGATCGTGTTCTTGTTCTTTCTTTTATTAATGTGAGGCATCATGTTGATTGATTTGTGGATATTGAAGCAGCCTTGCATCCCAGGAATAAATTCCACTTGATCGTGGTGAGTACTTCTTTTAATGGATTGTTGGCATGGGTTGGCTAGTAACTTGTTGAGAATTTTTGCATCCATGTTCATCGGGGAAATGGCTCTGTAGTTCTCCTTCTCAGTGGGACCATGCATTTTTTATGAGTTTCATTGAGAGTCCTCCAGACCGCTCCGTGAGCATAGTTGATGGGCATATTTTTGGTTTTGTTTTGGCATTTCTTACTACATTTGTTCTGTCATATGCACTTCTCCGGGCCTTTTTAATCCCTTACCACTATCTGTCATGGAATTCCTGATATTCTAGTCTGTGCCGTGTGGATCATCCTTTTTTCCAAGCCTCCAAGGCCCATCCTAATGGTAGATGATCACCATGACCAGGCCTGTGCTAAATGCTGGGACCCAGGATTGCAAATCTCTCTTCTCTGACTTTGGATTCTATCCTCACCCTGTCCCGCCCTGACTCAGCTCCTCAGGAGTAGGCCCCCTCACGGTCTCTCATCTTATTAAAAACATTTTTTTAATGTTTGTTTTTATTTAATAATTTAATTTTACAATAATTTTATTTAATAATAATTTTCTTTAATAATTTAATGTTTAATGTTTGTTTATTTTTGAGAGAGAGAGAGAGAGAGAGAGAGAGAGAGAGAGAGAGCATGAGTGGAGGAGGGGCAGAGAGAGGGAGACACAGAATCCGAAGCAGGCTCCAGGCTCTGGGCTGTCAGCACAGAGCCCGACGCGGGGCTCGAACTCACGAGCCGTGAGATCATGACGCGAGCTGAAGTCGGACGCTCCGCTGACTGAGCCACCCTGGCGCCCCTCATCTTCTTCGAGACACTGGGATAGATCCTGACCATCAGCCGGCATGTAGACGTCTTCTTCCCATGGCCAGCGTAGCACGTGCCTGAATTGATTAAAGACTGAGTGACGCTGGATATCAGCCTGGTAGACACAGGGGACATGTCCCTGGCTGTATGGTTTCTGGTCAGGCAGAGGAATCCCGATCCTTGGTCCTTTTCCAAGAAGGGAAGTGCGCCAGCCTTCAATTGTTAGGGGGGAGGGGCTGTGCAGGGGCCGCCTTTGCTCTGCTAGGCCAGCCCTGCAGAGATACAATGACTGTCACATGGGTGGGAGAGGGACGCCTCTGGGTCTGTTCTTCCAACCCCAACCCTAACTTACGTTTTCATTTGCAGATGCTCTTTCTCCTGCCTTTGAATTCCCCATCACACCAAAGCCCAATCCTGGACAACCATGGTGTGAGATTCGAGGCAAGGTCAATGGAAACAGGTTTCTGTATTACGCCTGTGGGAACAAGAAGGTCGAAGTCTTTGGTCCTCTGGGGAGGAATGTGAATGACATAGTGTTTTGGGAGAGACAGACCGAAACTCTGAAAGACCTGGCAGAAGAGCTCAAGAAGAAACTACTTGACTGGAAAGCAGCGGATCTTATACCCAGTGGTAAGTCGTAAAGGCCCAGGGCAGAAGTAGAACAGTTTGTAGGGCCAGGGACCTATTGTGTTCATGTACAACTTAGACATGGGTCCCACACACGTGGCCCAGCAGCCAGGGCAGTCAAGAGGGACCGAACAGGACCAAGAAGGGTGAAGGGGAGCTGAGGAGTGGACAGCGGGTGGGACAAGGGATCGGTCAAGACCAGAGGCTGACCTCATGCCCATGGTGGGGGTGGGGGACAGATTCTCTCTCCCTGCAGGGCAGGCTGGTGTGTGTGCGTGGGGACAACGGACGCACCAGCGGATCCTGGGAGTTTGACATCAATGAACAGATATCCTACTTCTTTAACTCAGAGAGTGGAAATTGGACACTTCGTCCTAGAGGCCGACAGATAAAGGCCTCATGGGAGAGTGACAGAGATTTGACCAATTCCCTCATGAAGATCTCAGTTGGAGATTGTAACAAGTGGCTTGAGCGAATATTGATGCACTGGGATGAACTGTGGGAGACAACAGGTAACTCAGAAGACTGGATGAAGTTGTTCTCTTGAAATCGGGCCTACCTTCTCCACTGTAGTGTGCGTGTGTGTGTGTGTGTGTGTGTGTGTGTGTGAGAGAGAGAGAGAGAGAGAGAGAGAGAGAGAGAAACAGAGCCAGAGAAGGTGATCCATCCATGGTGAACTTCTTTTGGGGAGAGTAATGGCCACAGATATGTTCTAGCATCCTTCCTTTCCCTTCTCATCTCCTGAAATCTCTTCCTTGCTACATGTCCTTTAGTTTTCTGGGATTTCTTGGATTCCCTCTTGGCCCCAAACATGAGGGTGTCAGTCTGATTCCAGAGATTCCTTCTCGCTCTTCCCTTTTCTGAGAATCATTGATCTTCTCATCTCATCTTGTCTCTGGCCGGGGATCATTCCTGGCCACGTGCACTGTTAGCTCCAGAGAGGGGGTCAACTGTCACCACCCTCGTGCTCCGTGACCACCTCTTCTGCCACAGCAGGAGTGACCAGTTATGTTGGAACCCGTGCTTCCCCCTTTAGCTGTGCGAGGTCCTTCGGGACAGGTCCTGAGTCTTTCCTCGGTTCCCACTCCAGAACCTGTCACAGCAGCTGCCACAATGTAGAGTGACAGAAAGCATCTGCAGTGTGGGATCATCTGGGGCAGGAGGAGCAGAGGGGGTATCTCTTCCGATTTAAGACTGAAACAAGATTTGGGTCTGAAACCCTCTTGTGTTTCCATTTCAGCCCCGCCAGGCTCGCAGCAAGTCACGGCCCAGTCCGGGGCCACGGCCCTCAGACCCATCACCTGGATCCTCCCTGTGATTCTCAGCCGCTTAATCATAATTGGCATCCAGGTAGAGTCTTTTAGAGTGACAGGTACTGAGAGGAGATGGAGCGGGAAGGGAGGGGCAAATGGCCTAGTGTGAGGACAGGGACAGGTGACTCCCCCACTCCACCCTCCCCACTCACTGAACCTTGTCATCACAGAAGTGAGACGAGGTGATGAGTTCCCCTGTCAGTTGTTAGCAGTAACGTGGACAAGCTCAGCCCTGAGTTGTCATAAGGCCTCACTGTTAAGGCCACTGGGAAAGGGGAGGGGCCCCCCAATGCATAAGGCCTGTTGACGCTAAGGAGATGTAGCAAGGTCAGGCCTGACTCAGACCTGATTCTAGATCGAAGAGAGCCAATTTGGCCCAGTGCGGGTGGTGTGCGGGGAGAGGGACGCACAGCTTGGGCAGTACTCACACTGGAGCACGCGAGGCGTGGTGGCTCCACGTGATGTCTCAGGGGAGGCGACTCCATCCAGGGGCCTACGAGGAGAGGGAGGGGGAGGGAGTGGGAAGGCCAAGCAGAGGCAACTCCAAAGCCTGGAGTTGAGTGCTGTGTTCCCCCAGACAGTGGCTTGGGTCTTAGTATGTGAGGCAGAAAGTGAACAGTAGAGACTGTGCGTGGCAAGATGTAGAAGCGTGGGGAATCCGGCTCAGGCTGCTGCAGGCACTGGCAGCTCGCTTCCTGCAGACCTCAGATCCGGAGCCACTGAGCACCCCTGCTTGGAGCAGAGCTGACCCGGGAGATGGGGGGGCAGAGCTGACCCGGGAGATGGAGGGCCAGAGCTGACCCGGGAGATGGAGGGGCAGAGCTGACCCGGGAGATGGAGGGGCAGAGCTGACCCGCAAGATGGGGGGGCAGAGCTGACCCGGGAGATGGGGGGGCAGAGCTGACCCGGGAGATGGGGGCCCGAGCTGACGCAGGAAATGGGGGGACAGAGCTGACCCGGGAGGTGGGGGGGGGCATGGGGGAGCAGAGCTGACCCGGGAGACTGGGGGGGCAGAGCTGACCCGGGAGATGGGGGAGCAGTCCGTCCCTGCCTCTATGGCCTTCACACCCATCGCCTCAGGTTATCACCATGATCTCTCTGGCCATCCCCACATGGAAACCTGAACACGTCCTTGCCTGGTGTCTAGGCGGGCAGGCGGTATTGTGGGCACAATGGGGGGGACATAGGGGACCAGTGGTCCCTGACTGCTGGGGAGGTCTTAGCCTGGTAGCAGGATGGGGAGACCCCCAGACTCTCATTCTGCTCGATCCACAGACACCTTTTCCCATTCAAGGAGAAAATAGACTAAGACCTCCTACTCTACACAGTCCCCATGTAGAAAAATGAATTCCAAGTGACCATCGTCTTCACGGTCCTAAGGCTGTGGGAAAGTGGATGAAGCCCATACTAGTGTGCTGAACCTGTCTCTACTCAAGAGCATAGGGAATAGAGCAAACTCTGTGATTTAACAGATATTTAGGAAATTAGTTCTGGGCAGATTCACTAGGAGCATATTCAGGAAAGGCAACGCTGTGTCGTTTGGAGGACGAGACACTCAAGGGAGGGTATTATGCTAAGTGAAATTAGAGAAAGACAAAAATCATATGACTTCACTCATATGAGGACTTCAAGAGACAAAACAGATGAACATAAGGGAAGGGAAATAAAAATAATATAAAAACAGGAACGGGGGCAAGACAGAAGAGACTCATAAATATGGAGAACAAACTGAGGGTTATGGGAGGGGTTGTGGGAGGGGGGGATGGGCTAAATGGGTCAGGGGCGCTAAGGAATCTACTCCTGAAATCATTGTTGCACTATATGCTAATTTGGATGTAAATTTAAAAACAAAATTCAAAAAACGGATGATTGCTATGACTTCAATCTTCTTGAATTTGTTGAGTCTTGATTTGTGGGCTAATATGTTATCTATTCTGGAGAATGTTCCACGTGTACTTGAAAAGAATGTGCATTCTGCTGTTTTAGGATGGAGTGTTCTGAATATACTATTAAATACATCTGGTGCAGCATCATTCAAAGCCATCATTTCTTCATTCATTTTCTGTTTAGATGACCTGTCACTTGATGTGAGTAGGGTGTTAAAGTCCCCTACTATTATTCTGTTATTATCTAATAGTTCTTTAATATTTGTTATTAACTGTTTTATGTATTTGTGTGCACCCATTGGGGTGCATAAATGTTTACAATTGTTATATCTCCTTGTTGGATTGTCCCCTTTATGATATTATATGTAATTATATATAATCAATATATAATTATATTAGTATTATATAAATATGTTTATTAATATCATTATCATATTCCTTCTTTTTTTCTTATTATTTTTCTTTTTTTTTAATGTTTATTTATTTTTGAGAGCAAGAAGGACAGAGTATAAGTGGACAAGGGGCAAAGAGAGAGAGAGACAAAGAATCTGAAGCAGGCTCTAGGTTCTGAGCTGTCAGCACAGAGCCTGATGCGAGGCTTGAACCCAAGAACCGTGATCACGACCTGAGCTGAAGTCGGACGCTTAACCGACTGAGCCACCCAGGCACCCTGCAAGTGCACAAGTCTTAATTCAATCTGGATGAACAGCAGTTAGCTGTCTTATCATCTATGTTTTCTAGCAGATTTTTTGCCCTTGCAGCCAGACTTGCAGGCAAGCAATGGGGAAAAGTTTGGGGCACCTGAGGGAAGAATTTATATTGCCATGTTTCCTTACCAGTGAGGTGCCAAACCCATCTATACTATGATCTGATTTCACCTTCTACCTGACATTTCCACATGTTAGCTTTAGCCTACTTTAGCACCTTCACTTTCATACTGTCTCAATCATGCTGCCATTAAACCAACATTTAAATAACTTAAAATCGGGGCACCTGGGTGGCTCTGTCGGTTAAGCATCTGACTTCGGTGTATGTCATGATCTCAGTTTGTGCATTCCAGCACCACATCGGGCTCAGCTGCTGACAGTGTGGAGCCAGCTTGGGATTCTCTTTTGCGCTCTCTGTGCCCCTCCCCCACTCACGCTTTTTTCTTTCTTTCTCTCAAAATAAATGCATAAACTCAATAAATGAATACATAAATCTAGATATTGATTCATAAATAACTTAAAATTCACAATTCACACCAATGTGGTGATGAAGGGGAAAGTCTTCACCTCTTGAATCTGATAGAGTTCTGAATCTTGGTTAGGGCTCTATTTCCACCTACCCAAAGAGACTCCAGTGACAGAGATGTTAAGGAGGGCTGCCCATCCTTCACAGCAAGAGAGACCCCAGCCCTGGCCTTCAGGGCAGGGAGGGCTAACACCTGAATTAGGAGACCGGGGGTGGGGGGGGGGCACCCTCAGCAGGAGCAAGCACTGGATTATTGCATCATCTCCCACTAATGTCTTATTTCATTCCTACTTGAGTTTAGGAAACCACCCAGCCAATGACTCATAGTTCTTTTTTTTTTTTTTTTTTTTTTTGATTCATAGTTCTATGCAGACATTCCTCCCTAGTTGTGAGTGTATGACCAAGAGCCACTGGCTCTCCTGGGCTTTTGTATGCTGGCCCACACTGCAGCTTTTGGAGTCGGCAGCCTCCCTAGTCACATGAGCCAAGCTCTTCTTATCTGTCTGTCTACACCTCATACTGGTTCTGTCAGGGGAGCTCTGACTGAAATAGGAGGGTAAGGAAGACTGAATGGAAGGTAGTATTTGTGCCCCGCTTTCCTGAGTTCCAGGCTGTTGGCCCATGTAATCCAGAACACCTGACAGAGGAATGTGCCAGAACACAAAGCCTAGAGGCATGATGGTGAGGACCTCAGGGTATTTGTTGGAGGGTAAGAAATGGGATGGGAGGCTGTGAGGGAAATCCCTTGGCAGCCATGAGTTTGGAGCAGGAAAGTATTTGGGCACACGCACGTACACACATACACACACGCACATACATACACGTGCATGCATGCACACATGCACCCCCCCCACCCCACCCCACCCCCCACACACACACACACATACACGGCTTGGAGGGCGATCTCACTGCAAAAGAGCTGATTCAGTTGCCCGCCCTCTCCTGCACCAAAGTGAGGGTCGGGCTCCGTAGAGATCAGTGTGCACAGCTCCGATCCGGGACTTAGCGGCTTTCCTGTCCACGAGGCCCTGGGCTGGCCATGCTGAGGACGTGGAGGAGACAGAAGCTGCCGGAGCACAGAGTCCGAAGGGAACAAAGAGGGAGGACCCGCCTTGAAAAAATGACCAGGCTGTGTTCCGAGTCACTCACCTTGTCACATCAAATTCTGAAACACGAGTGGTCCTTAAATTCCCATTTTTTGGAACGATAAAAATGTTTGAAACAGGCCTGAACTATAAAGAAGTTGCGAGTCCTGTACAGACGCTTCTCTTCCTGAACCGTATGACAGTAAGCGGTCACACCGATGTCCTCCCACTTTTCGTGATGTCCCCTGATGCCACACACTTTGGGACGTATTTCCCACCCACCGGGACATTCTCCCGCATCACCACGGATCATCCCATACTGAGTCAGGGCCCCCGACCACCGCCTCGTCCTCAGACTCTGCTTCCAGTTGTCCCAACAACGTCCATCATGGTCACAGACAGGGATGGACTTAGGCATTTTCCATTTCCTGGGTGTGCTGAAAATGGGGGCTACAGAGTTTTATGTGCCTTTTTGGTTGATTGCTTTAATTTTTACACGTGGTAGAGAGATTTAGATTCACGAGGCCACTGTTAGGGGATGTCAGCCAGATGTCCTCAAATACACATTTGAAAGCTGTGTTCCCCTGGTGTTCGGGTCCGTCTTTGTATCACTTTGGAAAGTACTTCCGATTAGTCTTTTTTTTTTTTAATTTTTTTTTTCAACGTTTTTATTTATTTTGGGGACAGAGAGAGACAGAGCATGAACGGGGGAGGGGCAGAGAGAGAGAGGGAGACACAGAATCAGAAACAGGCTCCAGGCTCCGAGCCATCAGCCCAGAGCCTGACGCGGGGCTCGAACTCCCGGACCGCGAGATCGTGACCTGGCTGAAGTCGGACGCTTAACCGACTGCGCCACCCAGGCGCCCCCGCTTCCGATTAGTCTTAAGCAGAGAGAAACAAATCTCTTAACATGGTGTATGTGTTGTACTTCACTCGGATATCATATTGCTAATGGTTGCTACGGCACATAACACCGCAGCGAAAACACATACATCTCCACGCTTTTTGGTCTCTGTGTTTTCCAGCCTGGAAGGAACACTGGGATTGCCGTGCAGTGGGCTGAACATCAACTACTGTCTGGACGTGGTGAAATAGAGGGCAAATGAGTGATTCCATTTATACTCCTACCAACACCTAAGAGAACTCGTGTTAGTCTATTTCCTGTCCACTTGCTATAGATATATTTAGGATGTTGTCAAAAAGTAAACCAATAATAAAATAAAATTTTGTCCGTTTGATGCCTATGTGGGGCCTCCCATTGTTATTTGTGTTATCTTGATTATTGAGGATGTGTTCAATGATTTCATAGGCTTATTTATCATCTGGAACTTGCTCTAAGCCCTTGCACAACTCTTAGAATGACTTATGTATCTGTAGGAGCTCTTTATATATTCTGGATACCAATCCTTTGCTCATGGAAGAATAACTTAATTTTTAGAAGCAGATCTGTTTCTGCCAGGAAGATTCACTGTGCACTGAAGGAGGTGACTCAGCGGGGAGAGACGACAGGAGAGTCACTCCTGTAGATGGGGGATCAGGGGAAATCAGAAAGATTCTCGATTACTTCATATTCAAATGTTTGTTTGCAGTTGGCATGTTGGATTTGCATTGTTTGCACTGAGACCCACAGATGGCTCCTTGAAATGTGATTTTTGGAGTGAGCCTTAAATTCTCTGCTTCCACAAGAAATCTAGCAGAATCACCAGTTATATTTACCCCACAAAGTGAGGAAGAGCAAGGAGTTCTTTAGGGGATAAAACACAAATTCCAAGTTAACTACCATTTTTATTACAGTGATATTTTATTTAAATATATTTACATAGAAATTACTGAAGAGAACTATCACATATATATTGTTCTCATTAGACATCAATGAGGTCATTTATCAGAAAAAAAAATCCCTGAGTTTCCATAACTTCAAATGATATTTTTTGGCACAAGTGTCTGCAGAACAAGGCCAAAGTGCATAGAAGAATCTGATATTCCACAACCAAAGGACGAGATGGAAAACGTTCTCTTTGTTGAGATTCCTTAGTCAAGCATTTAAACATTTCAGAGCAAGAATTCCATCACTTTGGGGCGCCTGGGTGGTTCAGTCAGTTAAGTGTCCGACTCTGGCTCAGGTCATGATCTCAGGGTTCGTGAGTTCCAGCCCCACGTCGGGTTCTCTGCTGTCAGTGTGGAGGCTGCCTCAGATCCTCTCTCTCCCTCTGTCTCTCTGCCCCTCCCCCGTGCATGCTCTCGCTCACAAGTAAAGAAACATTTAAAAATAAATAAATAAAATGATTCTATCACTTAGTATCAAAAGAAAATGAAATAACATACTAAGGAAAGTGCTAAATAAAAGTGCATTCCCCAAATGCATGAATGGACATGGATGTTACATGTGCTGCACCATGTGGTCTGATTTCTCTGGATTCTTTTTGGTTTTTTCATTTTTTTTTTAACGTTTATTTATTTTTGACACAGAGAGAGACAGAGCATGAGCGGGGGAGGGGCAGAGAGAGAGGGAGACACAGAATCTGAAACAGGCTCCAGGCTCCGAGCAGTCAGCACAGAGCCCGACGCGGGGCTCGAACTCACAGACCGCGAGATCATGACCTGAGCCGAAGTCGGCCCCTTAACTGACTGAGCCACCCAGGCGCCCCTGTTTTTTTCATCTTTTTTAAATTTACATTCAAGTTCGTTATCATGTTAATGCCCCTTAGCCATTTAGCCTATCCCTCCTCCTACAGCTCCCACAGTAACCCTCTGTTTGTTCTCCACATTTAAGAGTCTCTTATGTTTTGTTCCCATCGCTGTTTTTATATTATTTTTGCTTCCCTTCCCTTGTGTTCATCTGTTTTGTATCCTCAAGTCCTCATATGAGTAAAGTCATATATTTGTCTTTCTCTAATTTCGCTTAGCATAATACCCTCTAGTTCCATCCACGTGGTGGCAAATGGCAAGATTTCATTCTTTTCGATTGCTGAGTAATACTGCATTGTGTGTGTGTATAGATATATATAGATATATATATCTATTTTTAGTTTTTGGAGGAACCTCCATACTGTTTTCCAGAGTGGCTGCACCAGCTTGCATTCCCACCAACAACGCAAAAGAGATCCTCTTTCTCTGCATCCTCACCAACATCTGTCATTGCCTGAGTTAATGTTCCCCATTCTGACAGGTGTCGGGTGGTATCTCATGGTGGTTTTGATTTGTATTTCCCTGATGATGAGTGATATGGAGCATTTTTTCATGTGTGGGTTGGCCATCTGGATGTCTTCTTTGGAGAAGTGCCTATTCATGCCTTTTGCCCATTTCCTCACTGGATTATTTGTGTTTTGGGTGTTGAGTTTGATAAATTCTTTATAGATTTTGGATACTAACCCTTTATGTGATATGTCATTTGCAAATATCTTCTCCCATTCCGTTGGCTGCGATTTAGTTTAAAAAAATTTTTTTTTAACATTTATTTATTTTTGAGACAGAGAGAGACAGAGCATGAACGTGGGAGGGTCAGAGAGAGAGGAAGACACAGAATGTGAAACAGGCTCCAGGCTCTGAGCAGTCAGCACAGAGCCCGACGCGGGGCTCGAACTCATAGACCACGAGATCATGACCTGAGCCGAAGTCGGACGATCAACCGACTGAGCCACCCAGGCGCCCCGGCTGCCATTTAGTTTTGCTGATTGTTTCCTTCGCTGTGCAGAAGCTTTTTATTTGATGAGGCCCCAAAAGTTCAGTTTTACTTTTGTATCCCATGCCTCTGGAGACGTGTTGAGTAAGAAGTTGCTGCGGCCAAGATCAAAGAGGTTTTGGCCTGCTTTCTCCTCGAGGATTTTGACGGCTTCCTGTCTTACATTGAGGTCTTTCATCCACTTTGAGTTTATTTTTGTGTCTGGTGTGAGAAAGTGGTCCAGGTTCGTTTTTCTGCACATTGCAGCCCAGTGTTACTAGCACCACTGGGAAGAGACTGTCTTTATTCCATTGGATATTCTCTCCTGCTCATTCGTTGGCCATACGTTTGTGGGTCCATTTCTGGGTTTTCTATTCTCTTTCATTGATCTGAGTGTCTGTTTTTGTGCCAGTACCATACTGTCTTGATAATTATGGCTTTGTAATAGCTGGAAGTTGGTGACGTCGCTGGATTCTTAAAGTCTGGTCTAAAAACGAACAGCAAGTGATCCAAAGGTAGTCTAGCAAAACAGAATCGCTAAGCAGGACGACACTCTCGGGGGCTTCCTGGTATAATCAGCAGCCTTGAGAAAAGAACAGGTGTTGGTCTCGTGGCTGAGAACTTCCTGGGCCAGTTGCCCTGGGGCTGCCCTTCCCCACCTACCCCCGCACCCAGAGTCCAGCCCTCATTGAGGGACATGTACTTCCCTCCAGCCATCTCCCCAGCCCTGGGTCCAACCGCCTTTACAAACCTCCTCCCTCTGGAAACAAATCACTGAGTCATCCCCAGGCGCTGTTACCAAGGGTTTGGGCTCAGGAAGTAACAAATCATTCTGCCCACTTGACTCGGGTTCTAATTCTGCCTCTGATGGGCAGTCCTACAGGACCTGGTGAGGGATCTGACAGCAGACAGGGGCCTGCGCTTGGTACCTCTAACCTTGCGGAATTTTGAAGCAAAGATCCTTTCCTCTCCCTTCCCTCCCAGCCTCCCAGCTAGCAGCACTCAGAGCCCTTAGCATGATGCTCCGTCCCCCATCCCGTCCATTCCTGGTCCGGCTCAGCTGGGAGCACCCCCAGCAACTCAGCCCCCCATCTCCAGGGTCAGCTCTGCACCCGCATCTCCCGGGTCAGCTCTGCCACCCCATCTCCCGGGTCAGCTCTCCCCCCGCATCTCCCGGGCCCGCTCTGTCCCCCCGTCTCCCGGGTCAGCTCTGCTCCAAGCAGGGGTGCTCAGTGGCTCCGGATCTGAGGTCTGCAGGAAGCGAGCTGCCAGTGCCTGCAGCAGCCTGAGCCGGATTCCCCACGCTTCTACATCTTGCCACGCACAGTCTCTACTGTTCACTTTCTGCCTCACGTACTAAGACCCAAGCCACTGTCTGGGGGAACACAGCACTCAACTCCAGGCTTTCGAGTTGCCTCTGCCCGGCCTTCCCACTCCCTCCCCCGGAACAGAAACTGGTGCCTCTCCTCGTAGGCCCCTGGATGGAGTCCCCTTCCCTGAGACATCACGTGGAGCCACCACGCCTCGCGTGCTCCAGTGTGAGTACTGCCCAAGCTGTGCGTCCCTCTCCCCGCACACCACCCGCACTGGGCCAAATTGGCTCTCTTCGATCTAGAATCAGGTCTGAGTCAGGCCTGACCTTGCTACATCTCCTTAGCGTCAACAGGCCTTATGCATTGGGGGGCCCCTCCCCTTTCCCAGCGGCCTTAACAGTGAGGCCTTATGACAACTCAGGGCTGAGCTTGTCCACATTACTGCTAACAACTGACAGGGGAACTCATCACCTCGTCTCACTTCTGTGATGACAAGGTTCAGTGAGTGGGGAGGGTCGGGTGGGGGAGTCACCTGTCCCTGTCCTCACACCAGGCCATTTGCCCCTCTCTTCCCGCTCCATCTCCTCTCAGTACCTGTCACTCTCAAAGACTCTACCTGGATGCCAATTATGATTAAGCGGCTGAGAATCACAGGGAGGATCCAGGTGATGGGTCTGAGGGCCGTGGCCCCGGACTGGGCCGTGACTTGCTGCGAGCCTGGCGGGGCTGAAATGGAAACACAAGAGGGTTTCAGACCCAAATCTTGTTTCAGTCTTAAATCGGAAGAGATACCCCCTCTGCTCCTCCTGCCCCAGATGATCCCACACTGCAGATGCTTTCTGTCACTCTACATTGTGGCAGCTGCTGTGACAGGTTCTGGAGTGGGAACCGAGGAAAGACTCAGGACCTGTCCCGAAGGACCTCGCACAGCTAAAGGGGGAAGCACGGGTTCCAACATAACTGGTCACTCCTGCTGTGGCAGAAGAGGTGGTCACGGAGCACGAGGGTGGTGACAGTTGACCCCCTCTCTGGAGCTAACAGTGCACGTGGCCAGGAATGATCCCCGGCCAGAGACAAGATGAGATGAGAAGATCAATGATTCTCAGAAAAGGGAAGAGCGAGAAGGAATCTCTGGAATCAGACTGACACCCTCATGTTTGGGGCCAAGAGGGAATCCAAGAAATCCCAGAAAACTAAAGGACATGTAGCAAGGAAGAGATTTCAGGAGATGAGAAGGGAAAGGAAGGATGCTAGAACATATCTGTGGCCATTACTCTCCCCAAAAGAAGTTCACCATGGATGGATCACCTTCTCTGGCTCTGTTTCTCTCTCTCTCTCTCTCTCTCTCTCTCTCTCTCTCTCACACACACACACACACACACACACACACACGCACACTACAGTGGAGAAGGTAGGCCCGATTTCAAGAGAACAACTTCATCCAGTCTTCTGAGTTACCTGTTGTCTCCCACAGTTCATCCCAGTGCATCAATATTCGCTCAAGCCACTTGTTACAATCTCCAACTGAGATCTTCATGAGGGAATTGGTCAAATCTCTGTCACTCTCCCATGAGGCCTTTATCTGTCGGCCTCTAGGACGAAGTGTCCAATTTCCACTCTCTGAGTTAAAGAAGTAGGATATCTGTTCATTGATGTCAAACTCCCAGGATCCGCTGGTGCGTCCGTTGTCCCCACGCACACACACCAGCCTGCCCTGCAGGGAGAGAGAATCTGTCCCCCACCCCCACCATGGGCATGAGGTCAGCCTCTGGTCTTGACCGATCCCTTGTCCCACCCGCTGTCCACTCCTCAGCTCCCCTTCACCCTTCTTGGTCCTGTTCGGTCCCTCTTGACTGCCCTGGCTGCTGGGCCACGTGTGTGGGACCCATGTCTAAGTTGTACATGAACACAATAGGTCCCTGGCCCTACAAACTGTTCTACTTCTGCCCTGGGCCTTTACGACTTACCACTGGGTATAAGATCCGCTGCTTTCCAGTCAAGTAGTTTCTTCTTGAGCTCTTCTGCCAGGTCTTTCAGAGTTTCGGTCTGTCTCTCCCAAAACACTATGTCATTCACATTCCTCCCCAGAGGACCAAAGACTTCGACCTTCTTGTTCCCACAGGCGTAATACAGAAACCTGTTTCCATTGACCTTGCCTCGAATCTCACACCATGGTTGTCCAGGATTGGGCTTTGGTGTGATGGGGAATTCAAAGGCAGGAGAAAGAGCATCTGCAAATGAAAACGTAAGTTAGGGTTGGGGTTGGAAGAACAGACCCAGAGGCGTCCCTCTCCCACCCATGTGACAGTCATTGTATCTCTGCAGGGCTGGCCTAGCAGAGCAAAGGCGGCCCCTGCACAGCCCCTCCCCCCTAACAATTGAAGGCTGGCGCACTTCCCTTCTTGGAAAAGGACCAAGGATCGGGATTCCTCTGCCTGACCAGAAACCATACAGCCAGGGACATGTCCCCTGTGTCTACCAGGCTGATATCCAGCGTCACTCAGTCTTTAATCAATTCAGGCACGTGCTACGCTGGCCATGGGAAGAAGACGTCTACATGCCGGCTGATGGTCAGGATCTATCCCAGTGTCTCGAAGAAGATGAGGGGCGCCAGGGTGGCTCAGTCAGCGGAGCGTCCGACTTCAGCTCGCGTCATGATCTCACGGCTCGTGAGTTCGAGCCCCGCGTCGGGCTCTGTGCTGACAGCCCAGAGCCTGGAGCCTGCTTCGGATTCTGTGTCTCCCTCTCTCTGCCCCTCCTCCACTCATGCTCTCTCTCTCTCTCTCTCTCTCTCTCTCTCTCTCAAAAATAAACAAACATTAAACATTAAATTATTAAAGAAAATTATTATTAAATAAAATTATTGTAAAATTAAATTATTAAATAAAAACAAACATTAAAAAAATGTTTTTAATAAGATGAGAGACCGTGAGGGGGCCTACTCCTGAGGAGCTGAGTCAGGGCGGGACAGGGTGAGGATAGAATCCAAAGTCAGAGAAGAGAGATTTGCAATCCTGGGTCCCAGCATTTAGCACAGGCCTGGTCATGGTGATCATCTACCATTAGGATGGGCCTTGGAGGCTTGGAAAAAAGGATGATCCACACGGCACAGACTAGAATATCAGGAATTCCATGACAGATAGTGGTAAGGGATTAAAAAGGCCCGGAGAAGTGCATATGACAGAACAAATGTAGTAAGAAATGCCAAAACAAAACCAAAAATATGCCCATCAACTATGCTCACGGAGCGGTCTGGAGGACTCTCAATGAAACTCATAAAAAATGCATGGTCCCACTGAGAAGGAGAACTACAGAGCCATTTCCCCGATGAACATGGATGCAAAAATTCTCAACAAGTTACTAGCCAACCCATGCCAACAATCCATTAAAAGAAGTACTCACCACGATCAAGTGGAATTTATTCCTGGGATGCAAGGCTGCTTCAATATCCACAAATCAATCAACATGATGCCTCACATTAATAAAAGAAAGAACAAGAACACGATCCTCTCAATAGATACAGAAAAAGCATTTGACAAGATACAGTATCCTTCTTGATGAAAACCCCCAAGAAAGGATGGATAGAAGGAACATACCCCAAGATCACAAAGGCCAGGTAGGAAACACCCACCGCTGATATCATCCTCAAGGGGGAAAAACAGAACTTTCCCCTAAGGTCAGGAACATGACAGGGATGCCCGCTGTCACCACCGTTGTTCAACATAGCGTTGGAAGTCCTAGCCTCAACAATCAGACAACAAAAAGAAATAAAAGGCATTCAAATCAGCAAGGAAGAAGGAAACTTTCATGCTTCCTAGATGACATAATACTCTATGTGGAAAACCCAAAAGACTCCACCAAAAATCTGCTACGACTGATACATGAATTCAGCAAAGTTGCAGGATATAAGTCAATGTACAGAAATCTGTGGCATTTGTCTACACCAATAATGAAGCAGCAGAAAGAGCAATCAAGGAATCAACCCCATGGTACTGAAAACCATAAAATACCTAGGAATGAATTCACCAAAGAGGTGAAAGATCTATATGCTGCGAAGTACAGAAATCTCGGAAAGAAATTCAAGAGGACAAAGAAGTAGAAAAACATCCCATGCTCGTGGATTGAAAGAGGAAATATTGTTATAATGTCAACACTACCCAAAGCCACCTGCATATTCAATGCAATCCCTATCAAACGGACACCAGCATTCTTCACAGAGCTAGAACAAACAATTCCAAAATTTGCAGGGAACCAGAAATGACCCGAATATCCAAAGCACTGTTGAAAGGGAACACCAAAGCTGGAGGCATCACAATTCCAGACTCTAAGCTGTATTACAAAGCTGTAATCATCAAGACAGTATGGTACGGGCACAAAAACAGACACATAGATCAAAGGAACGGAACAGAAAACCCAGAAAGAGACCCACAAACATATGGCCAACTAATCTTTGACAAAGCAGGGAAGACTATCCAGTGGGAATTAAGTCTCTTCAGCAAATGGTGTTAGGAAAACTGGACAGCCCATGCAGAAGAACGAACCTGGGCCACTTTCTTACATCATACACAAAATAAACTCAAAATGAATAAAAAATTAAAAAAAAAACACCTAAATGTGGGACAGGAAACCATCCAAATCCTAGAGGAGAAAACAGGCTACAATCGCTTTGACCTCGGCTGCAAAAACTTCTTACCTGACATGTCTCTGGAGGCAAGGAACACAAAAGCAAACATGAACCGTTGGGACCTAATCAAGACGAGGTCTGTTTCCTTCCGCACATTCAACAAAACTAAAAGTCCATGGACGGAACGAGAGAAGATATTTGCAAATGAGATATCCGAGAAAGGGTTACTATCCAAAATCTATCAAGAACTTATCAAACTCAACACCCAAAAAACAAATAATCCAGTGAAGAAAGAGGTAAAAGACACGAACAGACACTTTTCCAAAGAAGTCATCCAGATGGCCAACAGGCACATGAAAAGATGCTCAACATCACACATCATCAGGGAAGTACAAGTCAAAACCACAATGAGATACCACCTCGCACCAGTCAGAATGGCGAAAATCATCAACTCGGGAAACATCAGCTATTGGCAAGGATGTGGAGGAAGGTAAAGCGTTTTTCACTGCTGCTGGGACTGCAAACTGGTGCAGCCACTAGGGAAAACAATATGGAAGTTCCTCAAAAAATTAAAAGTATAACTAGCCTATGACCCCTTAGTTGCACTACGAGGTACCGCTCCAAAGGATACCAAAATGCTGATTTTAAGGGGCACATGCACCCCAGTGTTTTAGCAGCACTATCCACAATAGCCAAATTATGGAATGGGCCCAAACGTCCATTGAGTCACAAACGGATAAAGAAGATCTAGTAGAAATACACAATGGAATACTACTTGGTGATCAAGAGGAATGAAGTCTTGCCATTTGCAGCCTGTGGATGGAACTAGAGTATATCATGCTAAGCAAAATAAGTCAGTCAGGGAAAGAAATATCATATGATTTCACGCATATGTGGAAAGTTAAGAAACACAGCAGATGAACATAGGGGAAGGGAACGAAAAATAAGATACAAACAGAGAGGGAGGCAAACCATAAGAGACTGAAATACAGAGAAGAAACTGAGGGTTGCTGGAGGGGTAATGGGTGGGGGGATGGGCTGAATGGGTGGGGGGCATTAAGGAGGGCACCTGTTGGGACAAGCATGGTGTTACATGTAATTGATGAATCCCTAAATTCTACTCCTGAAACCATTATTACGCCATGTTAGCTTAGATTTTAATAAAATTCAAAAAACAGAAACCAAAAAACAATGCATGGTGAGAAGGCACCAAAATCCTGAAGAAGCTTAGTAATGGCAGGGCGCCTGGGTGGCTCAGTCAGTTAAGTGTGCAACTTTGGCTCAGGTCATGATCTCCCAGTTTGTGGCTCGAGCCCTGCATCGGGCTTTGCACTGACAGTGCAGAGCCTGCATGGGATTCCTTCTCTCTCCTTCTCTGTCTCTCTTCTCTCTCTGCCCCTCCCCCATTTGCGCTGTGTGTGTGTCTCTCTCTCTCTCAAGAAATTAAAACAAAAGAAGCTTAGTGATGGCTATCTTTGAAGGCAGAAGCTTGGCGGTAATGGGACGGTGTTGCAGAAATAGGCTCCCAGTGGTATTGGCGGTGGGAAGTCCTGATATAATAGATTTGAGGTACAGGCGCTCAACTGTCCGAAGCAGGGAGGCAGCAACGATTGAAATGATCCTAGAATGTTCCTAGACACGGGAAAGCAGCCGGGGGCCTGACCCACAGAAAGCTGTCCATCCCTCTGGCTCACAGAACACATGACTGTAAAGGCAAAGTAGTTGGACAGCCAACCCGAAGACTGCTGGAGTTAAACAATAAAAGCAAAGACCAATCCCCAAGATGGATGAGGAGGAAGCTGAAAGCAGTGACCCCACAGAGACTCTGGATCCTCTGCCCAGGTTCCAGAACGGAGCCGCCTCTCAGAACTGCAACTCTTTACTAGAAGCAGAAGCCAGGTTCCAATCAGGAGGGACCCTTCAGGTCAACAGCAAGAGCAATGCTTCCTGCTGGCCTTCCCCAAAGAGCCATGTGGTCATTTACAGGGGTGAGCGTACTCTGGGGAGCAGAGACCACCCGGACGTTTTCACTGCGTAAACCTACTGCGTGAGTTGACACCATCCACAGGGATCGAAAGCGTCCTCAGGGGCCCCTGTTATTGAGCTGGTGCAGGGCAGGGGGTGCCCCAGATAATGAAAAGACACCTCTCCCAGCCCCTGTTCACAGCGACATCATTTGGCTCAGGTACCCACATCACCATGTGGTCCTTTCGCATCCCCCACCTTTGTCCCAGGAGTGAAAATCTTTGCAGTTGAATTACTTGTGGGTAGGGGGCTAGGTTGCAAGGAAATTCAAGTACAGTACTCTTACACGGCCTTCTCTTCTCTCCAAACAGAATGTTTAAAAAGTACTTATCCTGGATGCAGTGAGATGAGTACCAACATCAAAACCTCTCTGAATGCAAGGGCATGAAGGAGCCCTCTTGTATTTTCACTTAAATGCCAGCCCGGTGCAAAGATTTTCTGCATCTGTTAAATATTTCCCAGGTCTCTGCTGTAAGTAACCGACAGTGCTCTTGTAGCAGGGAAGCGGCCATAACAATCCCTGGATGAATGAGTGTGGCTGAACCTGCTTCCTCGGTCATAGGACCCTGTAGAAGCTGTGACATAGAGGTATTGTGTTAGGAAAAGGTGCTCTGTGCACTTTGTGACATCCCCTTTGGAATATCGGGAAGAGACCTTTACAGTGTTGGAGCCAGGCAATGCCACTTGAGCAGGGAAAGTCACACGGAGTAAGAGGCTGCCGGTGAGGTCCAGGGGTCTGGTAGCCAGGAGGGCTCTGGCCATAGGATATCAGACCTGCCCACTCTGAGCTGGGAGGTGCTGGGACGTGGCTGGTGGAAGAGCTTCTGGAGCCGGACGCGGGGGGGGGTGGGGGGGGGAGGGGGGCGGTGAACTGAGAAGTCCAAGTGCTCCGGTAACGGGAATGGAGACTCGTGCGGGCAGAGTTGTGTGAGCCGCGTCGCGGGGCAGGTTTATCTGGCAGTTCCTTTGCTGAAGGATCGCCCTCCGTCCTGCCCAAAGCCCGGGGCTCAGGGGCTGAGACTCAGGCTTAGGCTCCGCGAGGAGGCCGTCTTTCCCTCCCCCTGCTCCGGCTCTGCTGCCGCGCCACCACCGGGTCCACCCGGCCGCAGCAGCGCTTTCGGAGGAAACTGCCCATTTACAGTTACCTCTCCGGGTCCCGGGAACCCGCGACCCGCAGACGCCGCGGACGCGGAACAAGCCGGCCGGGGAATAATTGAGGAGGAGGACGGAACGCCACCCGGCGAGAAGGCTCCAGAACCCCTCGGGGCACACCGCAACTCCTTCCAAGTCTTAATGCTCCTCCCGACCGCCGCACTGCCCCCCGCCCAGGTTCTACCTCTGGACTCACAGCCGCGAGGCGCTGAATCTGTTAGCAGAAACCGGAGCAGGAGACAAAGACGGAGGGTGGTGTCCCCAGGCCGAGCCATGGTCGGCAGCGACAGGGCGGCGTGAAGAGCACAGCAGGGCGGACGGGAGTGATCTACCAGCTCGCAGCTGGAGGGAACCGGCGTTTAAGAAGTCCCGACTTCCTACGTGCTCTGAGGGTGGGACAAGTGCAGTTTGCCCTAATATGGGTGTGGGAGGAGTAGAGGTTCCTGTGGGCGGAGCCAGTCACCTGCTTAGCAGCCTTCCTCAGCCTCTTCTGCCCTGGCGTCTCTGGACCAGAAGACGGAGAAAAAGGGGGGCGCCTGGGTGGCTCAGTCGGTTGAGCGTCCGACTTTGGCTCAGGGAGTTCGAGCCCGACGCGGGGCTCTGTGCAGACAGCTCAGAGGCTGGAGCCTGCTTAGGATTCTGTGTCTCCCTCTCTCTCTGCCCCTCCCCTCTCTCTGCCCCTCCCCTCTCTCTGCCCCTCCCCTCTCTGCCCCCCCCTCTCTCTGCCCCTCCCCTCTCTCTGCCCCTCCCCTGCTCATGCTCTGTCTGTCTCAAAAATAAATAAAACATTTAAAAAAAATTTTTTTTAAAGAAGAAAATGGAGAAAAAAAAAGAAGATGGAGAAAAGGGAACTTGGTCGAAAAGTACTGCCAGCCAGGGCGCCTGGGTAGCTCAGGTCCTGATCTCTGTCATGATTTCTGGCTCAGGTCATGATCTCACGATTCCTGAGTTCTCGCACCCGCCCCTCCCCCCCCCCCCCCCCCCCCCCAGCCCCAACCCGAGCTCTGCGCGGTCAGTGTGGAAGTGTCTGTTTCGAGCTGGCTTGGGGTTCTCTGTCTCGCACACTCTCTGCCCCTCCCCTGCTCTCGGGCTCGTGTTCTCTCTCTCTCTCTCTCTTTCTCTCTCTCAAGAATAATTAACTAACCGTTAAAAACAGAAAAAGAAGTACTTCCAGGAGATGGGAGCGAGAGGACAAGGATGGGAGTGCAGGGTGGGAAGCTAAGTCTTAAGACCTCTTGATGCTAGAGGGTTGGGTTTTTTGTTGTTTTTTTTTTTTGTTTGTTTTTGCTTTTGTTAATTGCATGTGCTGTATTAGCATCTGTGTTTTGCTTGTTTTTAAGTTTATTTATTTTGAGAGAGAGAGAGAGAGAGAGAGAGCAGGGGAGGGGCAGAGAGAGAGGGAGAGAGAATCCCAAGCAGGCTGCACACTGTCAGGGAGGAGGACCCCGACTCGGGACTGTATCTCACAAACTGTGAGATCCTGACCTGAGGAGAAACCAAGAGTCGGATGCTTAACCGGCAGAGCCACCCAAACACCCCGATGCTAAAGAGTTTTAGAAAAGCCAGCCTGACTCAGCACAGATTCCTTGGGGGAGGAGAGGGGTAGGCACACCTGTCAGGGGCATTACTCCCATTTGGTGGGAGCAGCATGGTGGCTCCATGTGAGGCACCACTGGGAAGAGAACTCCATCCAGGAGCTAAGAGGAGAGGGTCCAGGGTTTAAGCCCAGGGAGAGGATGGGATCACAGCATACACAGCCTTCGGGAGGACCTCGCCCCAGCCCCACAAGGGATTGCCACCTAGCTGGCACTGTAACTCAGTTTTTAAAAGGCCATTCTACCATCCTGCCAAGCCGGCTGCTTCGGAATGGAGAACATGGTAAGACCAGTGGATTCCAGGAGCGTGGGCCCATTGCCACATTTTGTCTCCTGTGAAGTGAGTTCCTTGATCAGAAGCAACAGCGCATGGAACACAGTGAGAGCGGATAAGGAAGTATACAAGGCCATGGACGGCAGTTTTGGCAAAAGCACTCCATGCAAAGAAGGCAAATCGATATCCACGGTGTAAGTATCTATTTCAAAAACGAGAATGCTGCACCTTTCCATGATGGAAGTGTTCCAGTGGGATCCACATGCCAGCTGGCTCATCACCCTGAGGAAGGGAGCCATGTCACGGCTCAGTGTTAGTCTCTGCTGCTGGCAGATTGGGCACTCAGCAGTGGGCACAGCCAGGTCAGCCTTGGGGAATGACCAGTGCATAACATCCATTCCTGCCACCATAGCTGCTTTGTTCATGAGCCCGCTGGGCAATGCGGGGTGCCTGGGGAGACAGGCTGACTGATATCCACAGAATGGGTCATCCCAGCCATTTGATTAAAATCCTCCTGTCCTTTGGGATGAGCACTGGGTGTTGTGTGTAAGCAACAAACCACGGGAGTCTACCCCAAAAACCAAGAGCACACTTTTTTTTTTCAATATATGAAATTTATTGTCAAATTGGTTTCCATACAACACCCAGTGCTCATCCCAAAAGGTGCCCTCCTCAATACTCATCACCCACCCCCCCCCACCCCCCACCAACCCTCAGTTTGTTCTCAGTTTTTAAGAGTCTCTTATGCTTTGGCCCAAGAGCACACTTTACACACACTGTATGTTAGCCAATTTGACAGTAAATGATATTAAAAATAATAAAATAAAAATAAAATCCTCCTGTTCTGAGGTCACCCTTTGGTGAGCATTCACATGACACCCAAATACCCTTGTGTTTTCAGAGAATTCTCTCCACATACCTCTCCCCCAAATCTCTTTGTCACCAAGTTTCCAATTGGATTTTCCAATCCCTGGCCATCCAGCCAAACCATTGGCCACAGCCCAAAAATTGGTATATAATTGCATATCTGTCCATTTCTCCTTCCAGGCAAAGTGTACAGCCTGGTATAGTGCCTCAAGTTCTGCCCACTAAGAAAATTTCCTTTACCCATTGTCCTTCAGGAATATTCCAGAGAAAGGCTGTGATGCTGAAGCTGTGACTTTCAGGGGGCACCTGCATATCTTACATAACCGTCTGAAAACCAGGCCCACGTCTTCTCTTCCTCTGTCCACTGACAGTAGGGAACTTTCCATGAGACGTTCGGTGCAGGCTGGGAGAGAAAAGGCAGTGTGGCAGGAGTGGGGACCGTGGGCTTTCAGGCAACTTCTTCGCATAACTTCTTTGTGCCTTCAGGGCCTGATCAGGCCAGATCATGCACGTCCCACTTCCATTTGATGATGGAAAGCTGCTGCGTGTGCCCAACTTTATGGCTTGTTGGGTCAGAAAACACCAAACTGATAATGGGCAGTTCAGGTCACATGGTGATTCAAGCCCCCCATTAAGGCCCAGCACAGGCCAAGATTTGTTTTTCAAAAGGAGGGCAGTTATCTGTAGGTGAGAGCAGGGTCCTGCTCCAAATCCTAAAGGCCTACACTGTGACCTACCTATAGAGGCTGCCAAAGGCTCCAAATAGCATCCTTAATTGGAATAAGATGTGCATTGTATCAGGGCCAATATCCTGGCCGTGACACTCCACCATAGTGTTTGTAATCTGTTACCTTTGGGAGAAACTAGAAAAAGAATACCTGGGATTCCTCTATATTATTTCCAATAACTGTATGAATTTATACACATAATATATAGTTATATCAAAAAAATTTTTTTTTAATTTTTTTTGATGTTTATTTATTATTGAGAGACAGACCCAGAGTGTGAGCAGGGGAGGGGTAGAGAGAGGGGGAGACACAGAACCTTAAGCAGGCTCCAGGCTCTGAGCTGTCAGCACAGACCCCGACGCGGGCCTCGAACCCACAAACTGTGAGATCATGACCTGAGCCGAAGTCGGTTGCCTAACCAACTGAGCCACCCAGGTGCCCCTATTATATCAAAATTTTACAAAAATTCATTTAAAAACTGTTAATCTAAAGGAAACCTGCTCCAATGTGAAAAATGGGGGGAAAAAAGTCATCCTTATCTGCCATTGATACTTCAGGTACCATGAAATCCCTCGGAATGTACGCCTTATGAGCAAGCAGCTTGTACACAACGTTGGGTCTGTCCCAGAGTATTTTCTTATTCTGCACCCCACTAAAAACTAATAATAACTACCTCTTTTGTGCTGTGTTGGGGTGTAAGGAGAGAAAATATATGTTAGGAAATGCAAAAATGGATGGATGGATGGATGGATAGATGGATAGATGGATTATTGTTGGGATGATTTGTGGATTTTTCTCTGTGCAGCATCTATGATTCCAGACATCTCCCACCTATCCTCCTCATACCTTTCTTCTCTGTAAGATCTTCTTCCACAATAACTCAAGATCCAGGTATCCTGATCTTATTCAGGATTCTCAGATCATGGATGCCCCTAAGCTCTTTAGTATGTGATCATCTCTATCTCCAGAAATCACTTTCCCCATTTTCCCACCTAGTTAAATGTTATTTCTCCCCAGGATGCACCTCGCATGAAGTCTTCACTACCCTCTTGGAGAGAATCAAGCATGCCTTCCTTTGTGTCTTAAAGTCTTGGCTGATGGCTCAGAGCCTGGAGCCTGTTTCCGATTCTGTGTCTCCCTCTCTCTCTGCCCCTCCCCCGTTCATGCTCTGTCTCTCTCTGTTCCAAAAATAAATAAACGTTGAAAAAAAATTTTTAAAAAAAAAAAGTCTTTGACCAGAGTAGTTTCACAAGTTGTACTGTCTGTCTCCCTCAGCAGATATATCAGTTCCTTTAGGTTTTTGAGAACAAAGGACATCCTCCTAATACAAAGGAAATATATGGCACAAAAACAGACACATAGACCAATGGAGTAGAATAGAAACCCCAGAACTAGACCCACAAAAGTATGGCCAACTAATCTTTGACAAAGCAGGAAAGAATATCCAATGGATAAAAGACAGTCTCTTTAACAAATGGTGCTGGGAGAACTGGACACAACATGCAGAAGGATGAAACTAGACCACTTTCTTACACCATTCACAAAAACAAACTCAAAATGGATAAAGGACCTGAATGTGAGACAGGAAACCATCAAAACCCTAGAGGAGAAAACGGGAAACAACCTCTCTGACCTCAGCCGCAGCAATTTCTTACTTGACACATCCCCAAAGGCAAGGGAATTAAAAGCAAAAATGAACTACTGGGACCTTATGAAGATAAAAAGCTTCTGCACAGCAAAGGAAACAACCAACAAAACTAAAAGGCAACCAACGGAATGGGAAAAGATGTTTGCAAATGACATATCAGACAAAGGGCTAGTACCCAAAATCTATAAAGAGCTCACCAAACTCCACACCCGAAAAACAAATAATCCAGTGAAGAAATGGGCAGAAAACATGAATAGACACTTCTCTAAAGAAGACATCCGGATGGCCAACAGGCACATGAAAAGATGCTCAACGTCGCTCCTCATTAGGGAAATACAAATCAAAACCACACTCAGATATCACCTCACGCCAGTCAGAGTAGCTAAAATGAACAAATCAGGAGACTATAGATGCTGGAGAGGATGTGGAGAAACGGGAACCCTCTTGCACTGTTGGTGGCAACGCAAACTGGTGCAGCCGCTCTGAAAACAGTGTGGAGGTTCCTCAAAAAACTAAAAATAGACCTACCCTATGACCCAGCAATAGCACTGCTAGGAATTTACCCAAGGGATACAGGAGTGCTGATGCATAGGGGCACTTGTACCCCAATGTTTGTAGCAGCACTCTCAACAATAGCCAAATTATGGAAAGAGCCTAAATGTCCATCAACTGACGAATGGATAAAGAAATCGTGGTTTATAGGGGCGCCTGGGTGGCGCAGTCGGTTAAGCGTCCGACTTCAGCCAGGTCACGATCTCGCGATCTTGTGGTCGGTGAGTTCGAGCCCCGCGTCGGGCTCTGGGCTGATGGCTCAGAGCCTGGAGCTTGTTTCCGATTCTGTGTCTCCCTCTCTCTCTGACCCTCCTCCGTTCATGCTCTGTCTCTCTCTGTCCCAAAAATAAATAAACGTTGAAAAAAAAAAATTAAAAAAAAAAAAAAAGAAATCGTGGTTTATATACACAATGGAATATTACGTGGCAATGAGAAAGAATGAAATATGGCCCTTTGTAGCAACATGGATGGAATTGGAGAGTGTTATTTAAGTGAAATAAGTCATACAGAGAAAGACAGATACCATATGTTTTCACTCTTATGTGGATCCTGAGAAACTTAACAGAAGTCTATGGGGGAGGGGAAGAAAAAAAAAAAAGAGGTTAGAGAGGGAGACAGCCAAAGCATAAGAGACTCTTAAAAAACTGAGAACAAACTGAGGGTTGATGGGGAGTGGGAGGGAGGGGAGGGTGAGTGATGGGTATTGAGGAGGGCACCTTTTGGGATGAACACTGGGGGTTGTATGGAAACTAATTTGACAATAAATTTCATATTTAAAAAAATTTTTTTAATTTAAAAAATTAAAAATACAAAGGAAATATATTTGTTGGGGGTGTTTTGTTTTGGAACAAAATACAGGGCCAGATACATTGGTTGTTGTGAGGAGAAGCTCAGGAATTCTGAGGAGATTGAATTGTGGTATTCTCTAACTCTGAAGATGGGAGAAGTTCTCGGGTGTGCAGAGACTGGAAAGAGCCCAACCCCAAGCAGAGTTTCCCTAGGCCCTTCAACAAACACTGTTTCTCGACTGAAGACCTGAGGATGATGGGAAGAACAGACCTCAAGTCATGTCAATAATAATTGAAACAACTGGAAGCCATTGCTTCACCTCCTCTTTCTCTCCTGACCACGGGGAGTTGTCTCTCATCCCACTGGGGGGTCCTGGTAATTGCCAGCTCTTAGAGTGACTAAGGCACTCTCTATTGATCCCCTATGTGATCCTACTAGTTCAGGGTACGTGGAAAAAAAATTTCCTTATATTTTCCTCAATCCCAATCCCACTCCAAATGACTCCTGTTTTAAGCATTCCTTCTGGATTCTGAGTCCTGCTCCTGCTGTGTCCTGCCCCCCTCTGACCACAGGGCCAGACCCACAAAGACAAGGATGATCCCAGTAAAGGAATGGTGGAGGCTGGCCCACAAAATGCCTCCTGGCATCCATGCTCCCATGTAAGCTCCTCTCAGGCTCAACAGGGATGACATTGCAACTTTCAGGATATAATGGAAATACTAAAACATGACTTCCAAGTCCAGATCACAGAAGACATTGAAGTGTCCACCATTCTCGTTTGGTTCTCTCACTCTAGGGAAAGCCAGCTCTCATGTCTTAAGGACACTCAAGTAGTTCTATGGAGAATTCCTTGTGATGAGAAGCTGAGACCTCCTGCCAACAGTCACAGGAGTGATCCAGCTTGGAAGCAGATGCTACCACCCCAGTCAAACCCTCTGATCATTGCAACTCCAGTTAGCATTTGGACTGCAGCCTTATGGGGGACCCTGAGCCAGAACCTGATAGCTATCGTGTTCCTGAATTCTTGACCCACAGAAACTATGTAAGATAATACATCATTATTAGAATTCTAAGCCACTAAACTTGAGGGAAGTCTGTTAAGTCACAACAGGCGATTATAACAGATTTGTGTACCTGGAAGTGTGACAAAACATGCAGGTGGCTTTGGAAGTGGGCAACAGGTGGAAGCTGGGAGGACACTGAGATAAGAGTCAGGGAAAGCCTGCAGAACTTTGAGGACACAGTCAGAGGAGCCTCATGGCATCTGAGGAAGCTGCCAGTAAAGGCTCCAAGGAAAAGTAGAGGACCAAGACTCTTCTCTCCCACTCAGACCCAAGGTTGCCCAAGACATGAGGATTCTGAGGAAAGAGCAGGAACTCTTACATAGCTTGTTAGTTATAGGTCAAGAGGACACTCAGTAAGGAAGGATGGTGGGGTGGAGGGGATGGGGGTGGGAGACTCAGGAGAAGGGAGAGGTGGTTAGGGCCATGGACTGTAGACCTGAAAGACATACAGTGAATGCGTTTGTCGAATCCCTCACAGCATGCTACCCTCAGATGCTACCCTCGGCACCCACTACCTCCCAAATAATTCAATACACTAGTTCCTCACACATTCACTGAACATCTCGGATGTGTCACTCTTCTCCTAGAAAGTCAAGGCAAACACGCATGTGCCCTTTCCGAAGAGAACTAATCAACCCGGTGTGAGAGCCATATAGATGTATACCTGCCTAGAACACAGAATGGTATTCTGGTATTCGGGCAGCAGCAGCCCGAACTTTTAGAACATAGGAGAGAGGAAACGAATTCCATCAGAAATGGCTGGGAAGACTTGATGGAAGATGACATTATCTGGGCCCTGAAGCAATTTGACCCCTAGATGATAGAAAAAGATCATCTAGACAAAGGGACGGGCAGGAGTCAGTACAAAGGTGCACACCAGTGTGAGAGCCAACGAGCAGGCTGCACTCAAAGGCCTGGCTACGGAGCAAATGTGCTGATGTACTGTCCTCCATTGGCTTACCTTCCCCTTCCTCTGCGGAGGACGGAAGTCTGGCCTCATTCTACACAATGTCCCTTCCATAATCGTAGAAGCCAGCAAGAGGGGATCGTGTCTACACAGAAACACTGTGAAGATCAAATTGGAAAAGCTCAGGAAACTTGAAGGCAATATTCCAGCATTAATTACTATTTTATTATGATGACTGTGTTGTAGTTAACTGTTGATATTAACGATTGATGATAACCTGCTCATCGTAAGTTTCCCTGATTCCTTTTGGTCCCGGTGTTGGTCCTCAGAATTTGGTCCTCAGAACAAGTCTGCCTCCAGCTCTCTAAAAACCAAAGGAGTTCTTACCCTGCCTCAAAAGCACTAAGGAAGCTACAGGTGTATGGCATTTTATCCGTCGCGAGCAGAAGAACCCAGCACCCCAAAATGGCGCACCCCAAATATACTTCTCAGGGCTAAGAAGCAGCCTTCTCCCTTGACCCTCCAAGCCATTTGAAGATCTAACCTCTATAACTCTACAATTCCTCCCGTGCAGGAAACTAAGATTGGACTCATTGTTTCCCTAACTTTGTTCTCAAAGGTATTTGACTTCTAGTCCCCTGCTACTCTCTGCTCTGGGCCTGAAATAAACAAGTGCTAGATCTTAGCTCTCGAAGAAAGAAAAAAAAAGTAAGGCACTGGTATCCACCCGTTATCTGGCTTCCACTCTTTCTTGGTTCTAACAACTCAGGTTTATGGCTAGACTCTGGACCTTGCATGATTCACACCTTGTTTCCCCAAGATTCCCTGTACATAGGTATAGTCATGTAACCAGGCTCTCATCAAAGACCTAAAACAAAGTATTGTGAGAAATCCTCCCAAAAGACATCTGATGTAAGTCCTTTCCCCCTTCCTTTCTCTCCTTCTGGCTGCCTAGAATATAGACAAGATGTCTCAAGCTCAGGTAGCCATCTGGGAATGTGGCATGAAAAGCAAGGTGAGGGGCGCCTGGGTGGATAGTCAGTGAAGCATCCAACTCGTGACTTTGCCTCAGCTCATGCTCCCGTGGTTCATGGGATCAAGCCCTGCATTGGGCTCTGTGTGCTGACCAGGCAAAGCCTGCTTGGGATTCTCTGTCTTCCTCTCTCTCTGCCCCTCCCCTGCTCATACTCTATCTCTCTCTCCTAATTAATTACTAATTAAAAAGAAAAACAAACTGAGGCTAATGGGACAAGACAAAAGGAGTCTTAGATCCTCGACTCCATGATGAATAATCAGAGCCCAGGGCAACCTCCACACTCCTATGTGAAAGTGAAATAAACTCTGTTCTTAACCATCCCTCACTATTGTCTCATGCCCAAATCCAACCGTACACAACATGTAATTCCCTCCTGTGATTTTTGCACAGTTGGTTGCTATGTTCTGGCTGAGTTCCAGAGCCACAATTCCTACAGTTCTCCAAAACTGAGATGGGAACCTGGTCAATATACCTTACCCTGAAACATTTTGGAGATGACAGTTCTGAACAGGACTAACGCTAATAAAAATGGGAGAGCAATGAAAGTCTATTTTGATTCCTGATCCCCTTAATCAGACCAGAGCTCTCCCTCCTATAGCACTTATGTTGGGGGAAGGGGTGTGGCTCCAATAGTGGCCATTTAGTGAGAAACTTAGTGGCCATTTATTCTCTTAGCGAGAATAGAAACCAGTATGTCTTCACTTCTATTAGGGGTAATTGAATTTTAAACCTTAATGTTTAAACGCTAACACTAAAGACTTTATACATTCCGTTAAAGGAAATTTGGCAACATTCATTGGATAAATATTAATACCTACATGTTAGAAAATGATCTAGGAAGTGAAGATTTTTCATGAGGATGACAGAGACAGACCCTGCTCTTCAGAAGTTCAAGATGTCATGGGGAAACTGAGTGCAGATTCAAAGGCAGATGAGAATTTTAGTTACTGAGATGCATGCTGAAACATTCAGGGCAAATTTTGTAATATCTGCCACTCTGAAATGCATCAGAAATAGGGTACATTGATGAAAGAAGGGAAGGATGGGCAGGCAGATAATATGTGATAAAGCATGTTTAGTGAACGGTTAACTGTAGAATCTTAGGGGGTCAGTATATTGGGGTTCACTATAAAATTCTATCAATTTTTCTGTACGTTTAAAAATTGTCTTGGGGCGCCTGGGTGGCTCAGTCGGTTGAGCATCCGACTTCAGCTCAGGTCACGATCTCAGAGTTTGTGAGTTTGAGCCCCCCGTTGGGCTCTGTGCTGACAGCTCAGAGCCTGGAGCCTGTTTCAGATTCTGTGTCCCCCTCTCTCTGACCCTCCCCCGTTCATGCTCTGTCTCTGTCTCTCAAAAATGAATAAACATTAATAAAAAATTATCTTATAAACATTGGGGGGGAAGCACACACAGTATACTACTAAAATTACTCTGGCATCGACATAATACAATTCCCTTAGAGCTCTGAAGGAACAAGGTAATTTCTGCTAAATAAAAGCACAGTCATGCGCAACAAACATGATAGCTTTCAGAAGGACGACATGGTTTTGAAATGTAGAAACTTATCATGGATGTTAACAGGAGAGATAACCCATGTACATCTATACATACCCATCATCAAAGCAAAAATTGCACTAGACAGCATTGAACAGGCAAGGAAAACTTCATTGAAGGCTACTGTAAAGAGGAGGGAGGCCAGAACTCAGCCTGAACTCCACTCCACTGAAACAAAGGACGGGGCATTTTAAGAGGTAGGAGAGGTGGTGGAAAGTATTGGAGGTTGATCAACAGGATGTGTTATTTCCTGAACTTGCCAATGTTTTTGTCTGTAATTAGGCCATCTATGTTTGTTAATTAGCTCCCATCAAAGTCAGTTTCTGTAATGGACAGAGTCTATGACAAAGTCATAGGTTGAAGCCCTAACCCCCAGGGTAAGGGTATTTGGAGACAGGGCCTTTAAGGAGGTACTTAAGAATGAATGAGGTCTTAAGAGTGGGGCCCCAATCCAATAGGTCTGGTGTCTTATATGAAAGGTAAGGGAAATCAGAAGTGGGTGCCCACAGAGAAAAGGCCCTGTGAGGACACAGCAAGAAGGCAGCCATGAGGGAGACCAGGAGAGAGGTCTCAGGAGGACCAAACTTGCCAGCACCTTGATCATGGACTTCCAACCTCCAAAACTATGAGAAATACTTCTGTAGTTGAAGCCTTCCCATCTCCTTTGATGTTTACATTTCAAAGAGATCGCTCCCAGGGCCCTGAGAATGACCATCCATGGGCTGTAAATAGAAAGAACTTACAATTACAAATTTCTTTAAAAAAGTATTCTAACGGGGCGCCTGGGTGGCGCAGTCGGTTAAGCATCCGACTTCAGCCAGGTCACGATCTCGCGGTCCGTGAGTTCGAGCCCCGCGTCAGGCTCTGGGCTGATGGCTCAGAGCCTGGAACCTGTTTCCGATTCTGTGTCTCCCTCTCTCTCTGCTCCTCCCCTGTTCATGCTCTGTCTCTCTCTGTCCCAAAAATAAATAAACATTGAAAAAAAAATTTTTTTTAAAAAAATAAAAAAAAAAAGTATTCTAAGAAAAGGGATGTTAGGGGCTAATGTTAAGATTAGTCTAGCTGGGAACTAGAACATTAAGGCCATTTTGGTGATGGTCATGACTGAACTGAGAACTTAAAATACACACAAGAGTGGAGCTCCTGGCTGACTCAGTCGGAAGAACATGCAACTCTTGATCCTAGGGTGGTGAGTTTGAGCCCTGTGTGGGTGCAGAGATTACTCAAATAAGTAAATCTTTAAACAAAAAATACACAACATGGCGACCGCACATAAGGAGGTAAAAATTTTCTTCAGCCAAGATAAAAGGAAATCAAGTGAGTTAGTCCCAACCCAGTCTCCAGAATGTCAACAAAGACTAGCAAATGACGATGATGATGATGATGTTAATGGATGAGTTTATTTGTATGGCATTTGCATGATGAAAAAATGTGGGTTGACATTTAGTCTCTATGTGAATATCTTGTTCCCCAACAAGCTTTCTGCCCATGGTTTTAGCATCTACTGATGATCCAGGACTGGCACCCTTTTCATTAATTCTAGAAAAGGGACATTTACCGAACATGCGTGTATTCAATAAATATCTACTAGGAACGGTGGCAGGGCTGGGAACTGGGCAGGCAGGGAGACAGCGGCTGCCCTTACTGACCATCTAATCTCCTCACACAGTGTGACCCCAGGATCTCTGTGTCAACTATGGCTCCTCCTGAACCATGGATCACAGGAACTGCCTCAGTGAGCACTTCCTCAAAGCTCCCATCGAGGATGCATAGCCAGAACCTGTTTTAAATGCTTAGGTGGGCAGTTTATTCATTACATAGAATGGCTTCATTGCATACTAGGGTTTCTTCCAATTAATTAGGTTGACAAAACCAGGTAGAAAGAGAATCAGTCTCTTTAAGAAATTATTTTCGGGGCGCCTGCGTGGCGCAGTCGGTTAAGCGTCCGACTTCAGCCAGGTCACGATCTCGCGGTCCGTGAGTTCGAGCCCCGCGTCAGGCTCTGGGCTGATGGCTCAGAGCCTGGAGCCTGTTTCTGATTCTGTGTCTCCCTCTCTGCCCCTTCCCCGTTCATGCTCTGTCTCTCTCTGTCCCAAAAATAAATAAACATTGAAAAAAAAAATTAAAAAAAAAAAAAAGAAATTATTTTCAAAGTGTTAAGTGCAGACCATAGGAAATTCTATGCAACTGTTAAAAAAGACGAAGTAGACATGTGTGGGACAGGGAAGGATGTCCATGATTCACTAAGTGAACCGAAGTGCCGAACAGCAGGACAGCTCTCTTGGCAAATACTTACACTGAAAACACAGTTTGCTAAGCTCTGTGTCAAACTGGGAAAAGACACTTGGAGAGTGAGAGTCGAAGAGAACAGTGGGTGAGCAGGGATGAACTTTCTTTGTGTTCCAGTTGACTACTCAGTGAGCATGTACTTTCTTAGCAATTAAGAACTCTGGAGAGAAAGGCTAAGGGCCCTTGCATCCTGCAGGCCAACAGAGAAAATATAATCCTGGAGGACCAAACTGCCCAGAAACATTTCAACACCCTACATGTGACCACTCTGGGGCAGGGGGGTGCCTCTCCCATCTGGAGCCTTAAGTTCCCTGTCCCTGGTGACACCAGGTAAGTCCAAACAAGCCGTGCTAATCTAAAACATGACTAGGTTAGTCCCAAGCCCAGAGTCCCCTCTTTGCCTCCTGCTTCTCCTGCCGCTGGGGGGGTCCCACCTCCCCCCCAAGAGAGAAGCAGGGCCTGGTAAACCAGGAGGGAGCGATAACCTCAGACCTGGCTTCTCACACTGAGTCCCTCTGACCCCTAGATGATGACATTCTTGCTATTGCTTCGGCTTGCAGGCATTGCTGTGGGTGCTTCTTCGAAGGCACGATTTCTTTTCTCGCATTGGACATATCATGCTTCGGCTGTGCTGTGTCCTGTCCTGTCCTGGAGGGGAAGTTTTGGTCTTGGCGCAGGAAGACAGACAAGTACTCTTCATCCTTTTGTAAATCCTGTGACCCAGATGCTTCGGGCTTTGCCTCTTTCCTTGTTCAGGTCTGTCTGTCTGTCTGTCTGTCTTCCACATGTGTTCTAGTGGGGCTTATGGATTAACAGGGAGGTGGCCAGGGAAGCTGTTCCTCCCCGGCTCCTGGAAAGCCCCGCCCACTCTCTACCTTGGACTCTTATCACCCCAACGAGGGAATCATTCCTCACCCTGCTCCCCCACACTCTCTGGACATTCTGGAAAACAGAGGCTTGATTCAGGGCCCCTGCTTGTCATCTTCCCGCCCTTCACCTGTTCCGTCGCGAAGTCCTGCCTTCTTCGCAGGAGGCCTCTGACCTGGCCGTGCCTAGTACTCATGTACCACGTTCCCAGGATGTTTTGCCTGTTCACTTTCTGCTAAGCCTCCTGTCAGCCAGATGGACCGTAAGCCCCTGGCGGGCAGGAGCCACCTTATACTGTTGCTACTTGCCCTGCACCTAGCCCCATGCTCTGCACACAGTAGCTGCTCCCCAAAAACGTTTGTCAAAGGAATTCATCTGGTAACACACTCAATGGTCTATAGAATTTGCCGCTACTCCTGAACCCCAGACAGTTGGAGGGGAGAGCGGGTCGAGGATTCAGGAGCTAAGGATGCGGGAACAAAGAAAGGAGCTTCCTCCCTCTCACAGTCCAGCCCTTCGGAGCCTTCCTTGTGCTGTCATGGAGACCCGGGAGTTAAAAGGACCATTTCTCCCCATCCAGCCCTCAGCTGATCCTGTCTCACGTGCTCACTCTCTTTGCTACGACTCCACTCATGACGCAGTCCGGACCTGGACAACCTTGTTTAACTTTTATGCTCCCCTTCTTATCTTTCTCCTTGGACTTAATGTCTTGAAGGAGCAAGATTGTCCTATAGAATTTTCATAGTTTGGACTTGGCTGAATGCATCCCCATGCCTGTTTCTGTTGTTCTGCTGACAATGTTTTCTATCAACCAGCTGTTCAATTCAGAGGCCTGATCAGTTTGAGGTTCACTTTTGAATTTGCAAAACTACTTCTTAGTTGGTGTTGAAAATAAGTATCCTATTACGTTACATTAAAGATTGGGCTGGGCCTTCAGGTGGGATGTAGGACACACGGGAGCCTGGGGGCCTGGGAACAAAAAATGAGGAGACTGGGGTGGCGGGGTGGCTCAGTCGGTTAAGCGGCCGACTTCGGCTCAGGTCATGATCTCGCGGTTCGTGGGTTCGAGCCCCGCGTCGGGCTCTGTGCTGACGGCTCGGAGCCTGGAGCCTGCTTCAGATTCGTGTCTCCCCCTCTCTCTCTGCCCATCCCCCACTCACGCTCTGTCTCTCTCATTCTCTCAAAAATAAATGAACGTTAAATTTTTTTTTTTTTTTTTTAAGATTATGAGGAGTTTTCAGCTGCTTGGGGACAGACAGCATCCACTTCAAAGACTTTGCGGTGCTGTCGAGAAACATGAAGTTCAGGACCATCCTCTGTGTGGAATGAGAAATTTACTCGAGAACGTGTTTACAAAATAAGCTCCAACCTCGGCTTATTGATAGTTTTACCTCCCTACGCCTTTCAGATCAGAACTGGTGCTTTCTACCTCTTTCCGGATTACTGTGCCAACTGAAACAAAGAATCAGAATTGCCCTAAAGATGTGAAATATTTTCAAGATTTGGCAAATGAATAACATTTGGATGCAATTTCTATTTTAGGGAGCTCTGACTGAACAAAACGTGTTATTGTACATCATTGCCCAAACTACTTCTCTAGAATGAAAAAAACAACACAAAAAAAACTCAACGAGCTGAATTGACCGAAGAATTTGAAGGGCCCAAATCACGAAGTCACACAGCTTCTCACTTTTGATGTATCAGAGGAAATGTGGAATGTTAGTTGTTACCAGAGCACGAGATATAATGAAACAGAATTTCAGCCGTCAAATCCATCTGACTTGGGTCCTCTGAGAAGCAGAAACCAAGACGGGATTGATGTGCAGGCATTTCGATGGGGGAAGCCCCTGTGAGAAGAGAGGCAGCACCCTGGGGAGGCTGCGGTTCAGACCCCACGTGAAGGAGAGAGGGGCGGGAGTTTGGGTGGCGGTATCCTGACTGCTATCCAGTCTAGGGAAAGTACCACAAGGCCTCAGGGGAGTCTTTTGGTAAAAGTAAAAAGGTAAAACAGTCCTCACATAAAAGTAAAAGAGAGGAGTCCCATGTCCCCCAGGAAGGACCTGCCTTAGTATCCCGTCAGGCTCAGTCACTGCCTGGGAACAGCCTTGACACATCCATAGCAATGGACCTCAGAGCACGGCCTGGGGCCTGTGACCAAGTGAGCACCTGTAGGCGAGGACCCGAGGGTCATATTCTCGTGCCACCACAGCATAAGCCAGATAAACCCTCAGCTTGGAAAAGGATGATTTTTTTTTTTTAATATTAGTATTATAGGAGAGAAAAAAATAGTTTTCTCCCTACCCTTCCAAGTTCTTGGCCCAGACCCCAGTAAGAAGACAGACTAACAAGAGAAAAAGAAATATAAGTTTATTAATATGTATACCTTGTGTACACATGGGAGAGGCCCAGGGAAAAAGAGTAACTCCCAAGGCAGTTTAGAATTGCCTTAAATACCATCTTAATAGGGAAAGGGGGGTGGCGTCTGGGTGGCTCAATCAGCTCTGACTTCGGCTCAGGTCATGATCCCACAATTCGTGAGTTCGAGCCCCGCGTCAGGCTCTGTGCTGACAGCCTGGAGCCTGGAGCCTGCTTTGGATTCTGTGTCTCCCTCTCTCTCTCTCTGCCCCTCCCCCATTCATGCTCTCTCTGTCTCTCAAAAATAAACATTAAAAAAAATTTTTTTATTTAAAAAAATAGAGAAAGGGGGGCGTGGATGTAGGTCTTGCAAGGGAGAGTGGGTACATGATATTTAGGAAAGATGAATGGGCCCTGAGAAGAACAGAAGGGAAGCGTGAGAGTCTGTGACCAAGTTTGGATGTGGTGTTGACTTTGAGTTTCCTCTGCAGTGAGAAGAGTCCATCCTTCCTCTGATACCACTACACAGGTGAAGAAATCAAAGGGCAAAGACTTGTCAAGTGCACATCAAATCAGCAGCCAGATCTGGCTACGCTAAGCTCTTACAGGGGAACGCCTGTGAGAAAACTAACCCCTTTGGATGCCACTGGATGCTTCCACCAAGATACCCTTCAGGCCCCTGCAGTGACGTGTCTCCCACTTGTGTTATTGGCCTGGACAAGAACAAAGAGACCCCTGTGAGTAGGCTGCGTGTCCCTACTGAACTGTAGTTTTTCCACAGTAGAAGTTTCTGATGGGGGCTGACCTAGACTGGGAGCTTCTCTAACTCCAGATGCCCACTGAATATGTTCACATGGGTCTGTGAAGAAAGCCAACACGTTTGGTTTCTTGGAGCGTCAAAATTCGTAAGCATCTCCTATTCAACTCTTTTCTAAGAATCCCTTGGTACCTGGCCAATACCTTAATCACAGCCTTGTGGGACCGTGGGCAGAAAATCCCACCACATCACACCAGACTTTTGACCTACAGATCCGTGAGCTAATCACTGTCATTGAGGCAGATGAGTCGGCGGTAATCTGTCGCACGGCAACAGAAGACTAATACACATCCCTTTAGGCGGTGAGGAGAGGTGCAAAGAGAATTATTTCATGACTAGAATAATTTCCCCTTAGGGGCAAGTGGGTGGCTCATTTGGTTAAGCGTCCAACTTCAGCTCGGGTTATGATCTGGCGGTTCGTGAGTTCGAGCCCCACGTCAGGCTCTGTGCTGACAGCTCAGAGCTTCCAATGCTGTGTCTCCCTCTCTCTCTCTGCCCCTCCCTGCTCATGCCCTGTCTTGGTCTGTCTGAAAAATAAATAAACATTAAAAAAATTTTTTTAATAAAATAAAATAAAATAATTTCCCCTTGGACCAGGCTCAGCTCCATGCTTTTCAAACCATGTTTCTCTTTCACGACCCACATGTCCAAGCTGGTACCACAGGACATGCAAATATTGCAATGCATGCTGTGGCTCTGTCCCTCTGTGTGTGACATCCCAAGTTCACCACAGCGGACTGGTCCCACTTGGAAAGACCAGCAATTACCTAATTATATATGAACCTGTAGGAAATCAAACTGCCCCAGATTTGTCAGTGTTTTTATAAAAAGCCCTAGTCTCCTGAGACACAGAAATGTACACAATACACACGTAGGAAATGTTCCTTGTCATTTCCCCTGGAAGCATTTTACTCATCAAATACTATGAGAATTAGAAATGAAGCCGTTTGTCTAGTAAATTGCTCTGTTCTCAGAGGCCAACGAATTACGGCCTGAACTTTGACCTTAGGCTAAGCCCCAAAGTATCAGGAAGACTGGAAGCCTCCTCTCCAGGCACTTCGGTTTCATAGGGTATAGAGCCCGGTTCTCGGAGGTCTCTAAATTGAAAAAGCACGACTGAAGGGTTAGAGGAAGAACCTGGGCCTGGAGAGATTGTACCTACATTCTGATTGTAAGGACTGAGAACAGTAAGGACTCAGGGCCATTATGATTCCAAAGAGACCAGGACGGAAGGTGCAGCCTGGTCGGGGCGGGGCAGGATGGCCACAGATCCCCGCCCCAGGGACCACTAGCAGCTGCCACTCCAGGAGGGGAGTGAGAAGGGGGAGGGAGCTGGGCCGGGCGTCTTCCGGGGTCTTCCCCAGGGTTGTGTCAGAAGTCATCAACCTTGAGTCCTCAACGGGGTGGGGGGAAGGGGACTGCAGGCTGTTGATGAAAGGGTTGATAATCAAAGACCTATTTCTTTGACCTTGCTCCTCATGCCCTTGGAGGAGTTTGCAGCAGGCAGGTGCACACCAGCTACTCCTAACTGATGAGAAGAACAAAGGCAAAAGAAATGTAGATCACATTAAGTGTCCTTGCAGCCTGCAGCCCATTGACAAATATTCGAGACAGGTGGAGACATTCCTTGGGGAACTGACAACTGCCTTACTGTTAATGCTTTGCTAGAGGCAGAAAGCTCAGTATTAGCCAGACCGCCAAGGTCCTATTAGTCTTCTTTAAATTATGAAACCCCTTTGGAAACTTCCTTTATCTCTGCCCCTCCCCCGCCCCAACTAAAAAGTATATAATCAGTCACCCTTCACGATCCCAGAGCAGCTCTTTCTGCCCATGGATCCTGTCCAATGCCTTAATAAAAACGCCTTTTGCACCGAAAAAAAAGTCTCAAGAATTCTTTCCTGACGGTTTGTTCCGGGACTGCACATTACATCAGTAATACTTGGATTTTCTTTTTTTAATTTTGTTTATTATTTATTTTTTAAATTTATTTTATTTTTAAATTTTATTTATTTATTTATTTTTAAATTTATTCATGTATTTTATTTTTTTATTTTATTTATGCATTTATTTTGAGAGAGAGAAAGAGAGCAGGGGGGAGGGGCGCAGAGAGAGAGAGGGAGAGAGGGGAGAGAATCTCAATCAGGCTCCCCGACAGAGGGCTTTATCCCACACCCCTGCGATCTTGCCCTGAGCCCATATCAAAAGTCAGGCAGTCAACTCAACTCACTGAGCCACCCCGGCGTCCCGTTACTTAGATTTTCTTTAGGTCTTGGATGCAACAGGATTGTTGGACTGTATTATAAGCCATCTTTTGTAGATTGACCAGGGGCTGTCTTCAGCTAGTTTGGTTAACATGGAGGAGCACTTGAGGAGGGCAAATCTTAATCACTTAAGAGGAAAGGGTTTGAACAGTTAAGAGTGGGAGAGTGGAGGTGAGGAAATATGGGAAGATGGTGGGGGAGATGGGAAGGGCAAGGGCAAAGAAGGGAGGATGAGGGGAGAGGAAGTCGGTAGATGGTTAGGAGACAAAGTTGGTGAAAGTAAGAAGTTAATGGAAGGTGGAGAGAGGAAGATGGTGGCAGTTCAGGAGTTGTTTGTGGGAGGCAGAAGGAAGTGGGTGGGAGGTGAAGAGAAGTTGGTGGGGGGCAGGGAGAGGAAGTGGGCAGGAGGGGGAGAGGAGTTGTGGGGTGCAGGCAGAGGAAGTGGTGGGAGGTGAGGAGAGGAAGTTGGGGGGGGAGAAGAAGTGGGTGAGAAGTGAAACCTGGTGGGGCCAGGGAGAGGAAGTGAGTGAGAAGAAGAGAGGAGCTTGTGGAGGGCAGGAAGAGGAAATGGGTGGGGAATAGAATGAGGAAGTGGGTAGGAGGTGGAGAGGAGCTGGTGGGGGGGACAGAGAGAGAAAGTGGGGGGATGAAGAGAGGAAGTGGGTGGGATATAGAGAGGAACTGGTGGAGGGCAGGGAGAGAAAGTGGGTGGGGGATGGAGAGATAAAGTTGGTGCTTGAGAAGTTGCCGGAAGTGGAGAGAGGAAGTGGCTGCATTTGGAACAGGAACTTGGTGGGAGTTGGGAAAAGGAGAGCACATAACCTCCGACAATTCTGCTCACACCGGAATAGCTGTTTTTGGTTTTAGTTTTTGGGTTTTGAAGGTGTTTGTTTTCATTGCTCTGGACAGGGGGCAGAGAGCTTCTTCGTAGTGAATTTTGTTTTTGGGTTTTGGTTTTTTAAATTTTTTTAATGTTTTATTTATTTTTGAGAGAGAGCGGGAGAGAGAAAGAGCAAGCAAGCAAACAGGTGAGGGGCAGAGAGAGAGGGAGACACAGAATCCGAAGCAGATTCCAGGCTCTGAGCTGTCAGCACAGAGCCTGACGTGGGGCTTGAACTCACCAACTGAGATCATGACCTGAGCCTACGTCAGACACTTAACTGACTGAGCCACCGACGCACCATGAATTTTGTTTTCTTTAAGTCACATCTTTGTTTTTATGAGTAACATGTGACTACTTACAAAATACTCTTTTGGTATCATCGTACTTTGCAATTTCAATAGAGCCTTCGGTTTTCTCAAAGTGAAGACGGCACAGTGCCCTTGGGTGAATGTGTGTAGACACATCCGAGTAGGTTGCAGATTTTGTTCCCAAAACTGCTCCAGGAGGACGCCACTGGCATCTCTCAGGGCAGGTCTTCTTTTTTTTTTGGATACTACTGCTGATGGAAGCCTGGAAGACCCTGGGCCATGTGATTCCCCAGAGACTGCCTGGGGCAGGGGGTGGGGGTGGGCGCTCACCCACATTTCAGGTAAGCAGCTCTCCCTCACCTGCCAAGTCCCACCTTCTCCTCCACGAAGCCTTTCCTGGTTGCCCAGGAACCATCCTGAGTTAGCCATGTGTCCTGTGGTGTCTTTTCGGTTCAAAGTCCTGTCTGTTCAGGGGCGCCTGGGTGGCGCAGTCGGTTAAGCGTCCGACTTCAGCCAGGTCACGATCTCGCGGTCCGTGGGTTCGAGCCCCGCGTCAGGCTCTGGGCTGATGGCTCAGAGCCTGGAGCCTGTTTCCGATTCTGTGTCTCCCTCTCTCTCTGCCCCTCCCCCGTTCATGCTCTGTCTCTCTCTGTCCCAAAAATAAATAAACGTTGAAAAAAAAAATTTTTTTTTTAAAAATTAAAAAAAAAAAAAAAAACAAAGTCCTGTCTGTTCAGCTAGATTTCAAGTCCCAGGAGGGCAGACACTGCCTTGTACTTTTATTACCTGAGACCTTGGCAGAAGTCACTAAAAATACTTGCCAGACGTATCCTCCGGGTGACAGTCTGTGTGTCCGAGGGGTCTATGGCATCCAGGCACTTTGCTAAAGCTCAGGCGGCAAGAGGTGGGGACTAAGGACGCAGAAGGTTGAGGAGCTGGAGTGGAGACCCCTCCCTCTGCAGAAGGACCTTCTGAGCGAGCGTCGGGGCCTCGGCTCCCTTTCTGTCTCACAGATACTCACTCTCTCTGCCTTGACCTCACCGTCAAATCTCAGTCTGGACCTGGACACCCTTGGTAGGAAGTGCTCAGTGGACAAAAAGTCCGTCATTCAGTATGACGGTGACAGCAGCGAGGTCAGACCTTCGGTTGTCTCTGGATCATGAGAGAGCAGCGATGTTGGACCAACAACATTGCCAGTCTTGGTGGCAAAAACTGTCATTGAGGACAGTCTGGCTGTCAAACGAAGTCTTCCAGCGCAGGTGGCTTTGCTAAGAAGCTAATGAAGCTTCGGCTTCAGAACCTTCCTTTGCTCTGGTTCCTCCCATAGCCCTCGAAGGAGCTTTACAACGTGTTGACTTGGTCATGTTGAAAAATTTGCAAAAGTAATATATTTGCTGACAATTGATTAGAGGCCTGACAGTTTTACTCTGACACCCTTTCCCTTAGACTTCCCTCCGTGTCAGGTGGAATTGGTGGCATTTTTTTGGTTTCAGTTAAGAGGAAAATGAGGGATCTACATATATATATATATAGTTAATTAGTTAGTGAGGTATTTTATATAGTAACGGTTACCTTTCTATACAACGGAAGTCATTGCTATTGATTTGTGGCCAGAATTGTGTGTCCTCACATTCATATGTTAAAGCCGTAACTCCCCAGTGTCTTATAATGTGATTCTATTTAGAGATAAGGCCTTTAGAAACATAATTACATTAAAATGAGGTCATTAGGGTGTAGTCCTGATCCAACCTGCCTGTGCAGTCCTTACAAGGAGAGGAAGTACACCAGATATGTTGCACGGAACGCCCAGTGAAGACGTGGGAGAAGATGTCCATCTATGAGCCAAGAGAGAGACCTCAGAGGAAACTAACCTTGCCGGGACCTTGATCTTACACTTCCAACCTCCAGAACTATGAATTATTAAAAACTATGGGAAAAAAAATTTGTTGTTGAAGCTCCCTGTCTGTGGTATCTTGGTTTGGTAGCCTGTGATATGACATAATAAGAAATATATACACGGTCTTAGCACTAGGTCGTGGTATAGAGTTTCTTTTTTTTAAGGTTTTTTTTTTTTAAGACTATTGTCTTTATTATTTCTTTTTATCTATTTTTAAAAAAAAATTTTTTTAACATTTATTTATTTTTTGAGACAGAGAGAGAGACAGAGCATGAACGGGGGAGGAGCAGAGAGAGAGGGAGACACAGAATCGGAAGCAGGCTCCAGGCTCTGAGCCATCAGCCCAGAGCCTGACTCGGGGCTCGAACCCACGGACCGCGAGATCGTGAGATCGTGACCTGAGCCGAAGTCGGACGCTCAACCGACTGAGCCACCCAGGCGCCCCTCTATTTTTTTAAATCAAAGCCTACCTCCAACTTGGGGCTTGAACTTGACCCTGAGGTCAAGAGTCACATGCTCTACCAACTGAGCCAGCCAGGCCACCCCCTCCCCTCCAGCACAGTTTCTAAAATGCTTGTAAACTTCCTGAGTGGTAGGTGTGAGAGGAGTACCTTTTGTTACTCAGAAGAGGAACCTAGCAGCAAATAAGAGTTTGTGCTAATGAGCTGATCTTGGAGACTGGAGGATGGATGTCAGAGGAATTATGGGTAGAATTTTCATCCACACACACACACACACACACACACACACACACACACACGCACCCCTTCCCTCCTGGAAGGGAAGAAGGGCTGGGGATTGAGCTAATTACCAATGGCCAATGATTTATTACATACCTATGTAATAAAGCCTCCATAAAAGCCCTCAGGGTGCCTGGCTGGCTCAGTGGGTGCAGTGACCAGTAAATGAACACATGGAAAAGCAAAGGTGAGGGGGTGAGCAGTAGAGGGGCTTCTAAGCCTGTCCTTCCTCAGCCCTGGGGTTACCGTAGGCCATCTCCTTACACAGTCACTTTTATATTAAAGTCCTCCCCTTTAAATCATGGTGTAGGGGGCACCTGGATGGCTCAGTTGATTAAGCATCCGACTTCAGTTCAGGTCGTGATCTCACGGTTCATGGGTTCGAGCCCCACATAAGGCTCTGTGCTGACAGCTCAGAGCCTGGAGCCTGCTTCAGATTCTGTGTCTCCCTCTTTCTCTGCCCCTCCCTCACTTGTGCTCTGTCTCTGTCTCTGTCTCTCTCTGTCTCTCTCTCTCTGCCTCTCAAAAATCATGGTGTGTTACCCAAGGGATACAGGAGTGCTGATGTATAGGGACATTGTATCTCAATGTTTATAGCAGCACTTTCAACAATAGCCAAATTATGGAAACAGCCTAAATGTCCATCAACTGACAAATGGATAAAGAAGATGTGGTTTATATATACAATGGAATACTACTTGGCAATGAGAAAGAATGAAATCTGGCCATTTGTAGCAACGTGGACGGAGGTGGAGGGTATTATGCTAAGTGAAATAAGTCAGGCAGAGAAAGACAGATACCATATGTTTTCACTCCTATGTGGATCCTGAGAAACTTAACAGAAGACCATGGGGGAGAGGAAGGGGGGGAAAGTCACAGAGAGGGAAGGAAGCAAACCACAAGAGACTCTTAAATACTGAGAACAAACTGAGGGTTGATGGGGGTGGAGGGGAGGGGAAAGTGGGGGATGAGCATCGAGGAGGGCACCTGTTGGGATGAGCACTGGGTGTTGTAGGGAAACCAATTTGACCATAAATTATATTTAATATAAAAAAATAGGGGCGCCTGGGTGGCGCAGTCGGTTGAGCGTCCGACTTCAGCCAGGTCACGATCTCGCGGTCCGTGAGTTCGAGCCCCGCATCAGACTCTGGGCTGATGGCTCAGAGCCTGGAGCCTGTTTCCGATTCTGTGTCTCCCTCTCTCTCTGCCCCTCCACCGTTCATGCTCTGTCTCTCTCTGTCCCAAAAATAAATAAACGTTGAAAAAAAAAATTAAAAAAAAAATAATAATAATTAAAAAAATCATGGTGTGGTATCTGCCTCTTGACCACGGGCAGACTGTTATTCTCACCCCTGTCACACTCTGCTGAGCCCTTTCCCCATCAGGTTGAGAACAGTTGACTAAGATCTCCTACTTCATAGAGCCATCACTTGAGTAAGACATGCTCTAAGTTACAGAGTCCACACAGTTCGTGGGTCTTTAGTCTATCCCAAGGCTTGGTGCCCTTTCTGATTTAGAGCTAGGCAGTGGGTTGAACAGGGCACTCTGTGAATTTTGGTGTACAAGGGAGCAATGAAAATTCTGGTCTGATTCAGACTCCCATCTCTATCCAGCAGGGGCCAATGGTGGGTGGTGAGAATCACAAGATGTGAACAGTCCTCAGACTTGGGTGGGGCAGCTGCAAAGTGGGTCCCCACGATCTGTTCATTCATTAGGAAAAGACTCCCAAGGGTAGGGCTGGAGGGGTGTGGCTGGAGTCCAGTCCTCTGAGAGGAGGAAGCTGGGAAGGGTGTGGCTCTCCCTAACCTCTGGCTCAGGTCATGATCTCGCGGTTTGTGAGTTTGAGCCCCGTGTCAGGCTTTGTGCTGACAGCTCTGAGCCTGGAACCTGCTTCAGATTCTGTGTCTCCCTCTCTCTCTGCCCCTCCCCTGCTCTTGCTCTGCCTCTCTCTGCCTCAAAAATAAATAAAACATTTTTAAAAATTAAAAAAAAAAAAAAGAAATAGGGTTGCAACATCAAAAAGGAGCAGATGTTGCTCTAGCTATGTTCTAGGTACACACCTAATGATTTCAGACTCAGCCCTGGGCAGAGTGCCTGGCAGCCAGCCAGCCTCATCGCAGAACTGCCCTAGTGTGGACTCTGAGGCTGCCAAGGGACCCTGTGCTTAGTGGAGGACTGGTAAGGTGTCTGTGTGTGTGTGTGTGTGTGTGTGTGTGTGTGTGTGTGTGTCTGTAAGTGAGAGATAGAAAGAAAGAGAGGTGTGCATGATGGGAGGGGGCCGGAGAGAGGAGAGTGCATATGTGGCTTTGACACTAACTTATTTGTGACTGAGGAAGGGTGAGTGTGTACACTGGGAGAGTGTGTTGGGTGTGAAAAGGAGTACAAAGAAAAAAATCCTCATTTAAAATGGAGTCAGAAGGGGCGCCTGGGTGGCGCAGTTGGTTGAGCGTCCGACTTCAGCCAGGTCACGATCTCGCGGTCCGTGAGTTCGAGCCCCGCGTCGGGCTCTGGGCTGATGGCTCGGAGCCTGGAGCCTGTTTCCGATTCTGTGTCTCCCTCTCTCTCTGCCCCTCCCCCGTTCATGCTCTGTCTCTCTCTGTCCCCCAAAAAATAAATAAACGTTGAAAAAAAAAATTTAAAAAAAAAAAAAAAATGGAGTCAGAAGCCCTGAAGGGAACGCTGTCCTGCACCTATCCTTCCTTGCAGGCTGCATAACCAGCAGAGGGCAGGAAGATCACGCTTGTCTCTCCAAAGGCAGCCGCTTTCACACAGGAATTGATCTCCCGCTTTTTTTTTTTTTTTTTTTAACGTTTATTTATTTTTTTGGGACAGAGAGAGACAGAGCATGAACGGGGGAGGGGCAGAGAGAGAGGGAGACACAGAATCAGAAACAGGCTCCAGGCTCTGAGCCATCAGCCCAGAGCCCGACGCGGGGCTCGAACTCACGGACCGCGAGATGGTGACCTGGCTGAAGTCGGACGCTTAACCGACTGCGCCACCCAGGCGCCCCGATCTCCCGCTTTTAAGAAAAAGAAGGAAGATCTTCCCCTGCCCCAGCAACAACCCACTGAGTACCACCAGCCAAGGAGAAATCTCCACAACCTCAAACGCTTGCTCTTCTCCAATGAAACTGTTCAAAATAACCCTCCCCTGATTCCTACTCAGCCCTAATAAAAGCCAACCTTCCCTTTCTCCCTGCAGACTTGCCTATGGGTTGCCATAGGTGGCTTGTTCCAAATTGCAATTCCCCTGCTATTCCTTTTTTGTTGTTGTTAAGTTTATTTATTTACTTTGAGAGAGAACAGAGATAGCAGGAGTTGGGGAGGGGCAGAGAGAGGGAGACGAAACCGTGAGATCAGGATCTGAGCTGAAACCAAGAGTCAGAGGCTTAGTCCACTGAGCCACCCAAGCTCCCCCTCCTCTGCCCTTCCCAAATAAACTTGTTTCGCTAATAAAATAGCTGGCTATTTTACTTTTTTTTATTTTAATTTATTTATTTTTAAATTTACACCCAAGTTAGCATCTAGTACAACAATGATTTCAGGAGTAGATTCCTTAGTGCCCCTGACCCATTTAGCCCATCCCTCCTCCCACTACCCCTCCACCAACCCTCAGTTTGTTCTCCATATTTATGAGTCTCTTCTGTTTTGTCCCCCTCCCTGTTTTTATACTATTTTTGTTTCCCTTCCCTTATGTTCATCTGTTGTGTCTCTTAAAGACCTCATGTGAGTGAAGTCATATGATTTTTGTCTTTCTCTGACTAATTTCACTTAGCATAATACCCTCCAGTTCCATCCACGTAGTTGCAAATGGCAAGATTTCCTTCTTTTTGATTGCCGAGTAATACTCCATTGTATATATACACCACATCTTCTTTATCCATTCATCCATCGATGGACATTTGGGCTCTTGCCATACTTTGGCTATTGTCGATAGTGCTGCTATAAACACGGGGGCGCATGTGTCCCTTCGAAACAGCACACTTGTATCCCATGGATAAATGCCTAGTAGTGCAATTGCTGGGTCGTAGGGTAGCTCTGTTTCTAGTTTTTTGAGGAACCTCCATACTGTTTTCCAGAGTGGCTGCACCAGCTTGCATTCCCACCAACAATGCAAAAGGGATCCTCTTTCTCCACATCCTTGCCAACATCTATTATTGCCTGAGTTGTTAACCTTGGGTATTGTTAATAGTGTTGCTACAAACATGGGGGTGCCTGTGTCCCTTCGAAACAGTACATCTGTATCCCTTAAATAAATACCCAGTAGTGCAATTGCTGAGTCATAGGGTGGTTCTATTTTTAAGTTTTGGAGGAACCGCCATACTGCTTTCCAGAGTGGCTGCACCAGTTTGCATTCCCATGGCTCTTTCACTTTTAAGGTGGGTATGGGTGTGTGTGAGGGGCAACTACAACTTGTGTGAGAGAACTCTGGGGAGTTTTGTTGTTGTTGCCGTGTGTGTGTGTGTGTGTGTGTGTGTGTGTCTAGTATTTCCCAGAAGTGTGTTGAGAAACTATTGTATTTTCGACTCTGCACAGGTCCAGCATGGGATGGAAGGGGAAGGCGTGTGTGTATGCAGAGTGAGGGGGTAGGATGCGCTTGGGTGGGACCATGTGTGTATGAGGACCTGTGTGTCAGAGAAGTGTCTGTGACACCAATGTTTCTGGAGATGACTGACAGTGGAAGTGTGTTGGAATCTTTTGTGTGGAAGAATTTTGTAGAAGATGGGCAGGACGTTGTGTTGAAGGCGTGTGGATCGGGTGTGAGGGAGCAAAGGTAGGTGGGGAGGGGGAAGCCAGTGTGTCTTTGTAGAGGGTGGGGGCAAGCGGGCTCGTGTCTGTGGGAGAAAGTATGTGTGGTGGGGGAATGGGTGTGCAGGGCGGTCAAGGGGGGTGTGAGGAGACCTTCTGTGTGGAAAGCACGAGGAGGGGTGATTTGTATGTGTGTGGAAGGAGGATGAGTAAAAATGAAGAATAAGTGGGGGGATGTGTTTATCTGAAGGGTGTTGGGGAGCAGCCGGTATGGAGAGGGACAGTCGGGATGGAGGGTGGGTTATCGTGCACAGTGTGGGATGTAGGGGTGCGTGTGTGTCTGACTACGGAGGTGAAAGCGTGGGAAGTGAAAGTGGGTATGGGAAGGGTAGGCTCCTTGTGGGTGACAATTTGGGTAGGAATGCTACTAAGGAGGCATGGGTGGTCGTCTGCCCCCTGGGACTTGTCCTGGCCTCCGGGATCAACAACCTAGACCGGCTTCACCGTGAAATTCTTATGGGACCAAAAGAGAAGAGGGACAATGAAAAACTGGGTGGCTGGTGACATTCCTTTTATCCTTTTGGGTGTTTTTTTGGGTTTTTTTTTTTTTTGACTTGACACTCAAGAATCCCCACCCCGATGCTGACTGATGGGACAGTTGCTAGGTGGCGCCCCAGAGCTTGCTCCCACCCAGCAGGTCCCGCCTTTGCCCAGGGTCTGAACTGGTTTTTCCACTCTCGGGGTTTCTGCTCCTCAGAAAGCCCCTGCCTGTTGCCTGAGCAATTATATTCCCTTCAATCCATTCCATCCTACGAAGGGCAGAAGGACATAATCCCCCTGCAGCACAAGAAGGTAGAGGGGGCAAAACACCAACAGAAGGGGGATGTGCCTGTGTTGGGTGGGAGGAGAGGAAGTGAGGAGAGAGGGTGGGGGAAGCGAGTAGATTCCTAGCGGGATAAGGGGAGGAGGCAGGGGAGGTGGAGCGGGAAAGGGGGTCTGGAAATGAAGCAGGGCATTCAGAAGCGTGCCTGCCTGAACCCTGTACGGAGAGCCCAGCACTCAGGAAGCTCGCCCCTCTCCGGGCCCATGTCCCCATCGCTGTCGTCCCACTCTGTTGGGGAGTCTTCCTGTCCTCCCTCCACAACTCCTTTCTATCCCCCTCGCCCTGCTCCTCAACCTCTCTGCCTTTCCACTTTACCCCTCATCCCCGGATTTGTTGAGATCTCCTACCCCCTGTTCGTCTTAAAGGGGGAGGGGGCGGCGGGGGCGTGATGGCAGTGGCTGGACTGGATGGGGAGGGGACTGCCTGAGCAGGGAGCCCCACCCTTAGACACTCACGGCCAAGTGCGTCCCGGGGCACCCTCCTGGAGCAGCAACATCCACTCGGGTGAAAAGAGAATTCCAGACCCTGGGCCAGCGCTGGTGAACAGCTCTACTGGGCACACTTGTCAGGAGGCTTATAAAGTTAACATCGCACACCGCACCCATCCTCCACCCACTTCAGGGCTGTTCTCCCAGGCCTCCTGAAATGCTAGTCTTGGCCAGAAACCATGCAACTCCAGGGTACTTATAATATTTGTGTATTTTTTTGTTTGGTGCTTAATTGTTTGCGGCTACGTTATTAACTGCTGAAGCTTAGACAGGATCAGCTATTGTTGTGCCTTCCCTGCACTTGGCCCTGTTCTTCCAAAACAGTTGACGTCTTCCTCAAATATTTGTTAGATCTACTGTGCTGGCAACAGTATGTACACCCGGAAAGTACTCGGTAACCTCTGGGTGGGCTCTTTTGTGTCTCTTACAGGACATCGGAGGCTTAAAAGGAGGCATCAATTAGCACCGAGGGAGAAAACACCTCCCTTCCTCGCACCCACCAGTCCTGCCTTTCAGAAGAATGGTGCCCAGAGCCGCCAGGGTGGCTCAGTCAGTTAAGCCTCTGACTCTTCATTTTGGCTCAGGTCATGATCTCACAGTTCATGTGTTGGGAAAGTAAATCAAGTTTTCCACCATGAGATGGTCGATGGGACTAAAACAAGCTCTGGTCTCTAGCTTGGAGTCCCCTCTTCCGGGTTCTTCTCGCCCTGTTTGCTGTCTGCGTGAAAACCACCCCCCCCCCCCCCCCCCGCCCGCAAAGAATATGGAGGCTGACAATGATAAATTACCCTTCCCGCTTGCATTCAGCGCTCAGATCTTTGGAGACACGGTCTCCTGGGAGCCCGCCGGTGTTAAAGAAATCTCCGATGCACCAAGATCTCCAAGTGCCGCTTGGTTTTTCTGCCAGCGTTCCAGCCTGGTTCCGGAACAATGAGTTTAAGCCCCGAATCAGGATCTGCCCTGACTGGGATTCTGTCTCCCTACCCTCTCTCTGACCTTCCTCTGTTTGCTCTCTCTCTCTGTATTTCTCAAAAATAAATAAATAAATAAATAAATAAATAAATAAATAAATAAATAAATAAATATTTTACGGAAGGAGGAGGAGGAGGAGGAGGAAGAGGAGAAGGGAAGGGGAAGGAGAAGGATGGTACCTGGCGTCCCAGAGACTAGAATTCTGATAATTCCCTTCTTCCCTGTCTCAGTCTGATGGAACACAGACTGGCTGGCTTATACACAACAGAATTTTTTCCCCCACAGTTCTGGAGTCTAGGAAGTCCAAGACTAAGGCCTGGGCAGGTGTCTGGTGAGGGCCTGCCACCTGGCTCATTGACAGCTGTCTTCTCACTGTGCCCTCACACTGTAGAAGGGTCGGGGGAACTCGAGGTTTTTTTTATAAGGGCACCGGTCCCATTCGTGGCCTGTCTTCTCAAAGGCCCCACCTTCCAATACCATCACACTGGGGCTGGGATTTCAGCATGTCAATTTGGGGGGGACACAAACATTGAGTCTGTGGCACTCCCCTCCCAGCTGTCATCTGTGCTTTTCTCGCACAGACTCGTAAGGTCTTTCCTGCGACTTCACTGTCACCTCTCAGCCCAGGCCTGGTGTGAGGTGAGGGGCTCCAGCAGAGGGCAGTGAGTGACGGTGACACTTTCCCCTCATTGTGACAGTGACAGCAACAGGTTCGAACCCTTGGCTCTTCTAGAGGAGAAGTAAATGCCACCAAAGTGTGGTCAGAACAGAGCCAAACTCTAGGGAAGACGTGAGGCAAGGACTCAGGACAATCCTGATCCTGACGGACATTCAGCTGGAGAAAGGGTGGGCCCAGGGGAAAGAGTGGTGGGAACCAGGCCCCGAAGACCATGGGGGTGAAGAGGAGAATGGGTCTTGGGGGAGGGAGACAGGTGGCTTTGGCCGCTCTCAGTAAAAACCAGAAAGGTCCAACTCCAGGGACCCAGGAAACCCAATTGGCAATAAGAACAGGACTTGAGCAGCAGCTTGGAACGTGCACAGAGAGAAGCACATAGGTGTTCAGGGCACAGGAAGCATAAGGCCATGTTGGGCAGTAAGGACTCCCCTGAGTGATCTCTGTAGATGTTGGAGAGAAGGTCCTCCCGCCTTCCAAGTCAAGATGCTTTGTAAACTTGATGCAGATGTGATGAGGTTTTGGGGGGATGGGAGTGGAGCGTAGAGCCCATGGCCAAGGAAGAATTCTCAGAGACCATCTTGGGTGCACAAAGGTGATTTTACTAAAGCATGGGGGACAGGACCCGAGGGCAGGAAGAGCTGCACTGGGGCTGTGAAGTGACTCTCTCTCTCCTTCTCTCTCCCCTTCATGGGATTCTCTCTCTCTCTGCCCCTCACTCACTTGTGCTCACTTGCTCCCTCAATCTCCCTCCTTCTCAGAAAAAGAAAAAAAAAAAAAGTAAGGGCCTCCTATAGCAGAGTAACCTTGACCTGGGCAGGCTCACCTCTAAGTCCTGATGAAGCCTTACTGTCTTGGGGCAGTGGGAAAGGGCTGGCACCGCTAACAAGGTTCAGGCTTATTTCTATTTTAAAGCTGGACTCTGAGGTGAAATGTGAACATGCTTGGCAAGTTATGGTTTGAGTCAGACTAGGTTGCTGCCTTAAGGCTCACCTAGTGAGTACTAGGGTGGCAGCAGGAACACAAGGAATGGACATACCTAGATATGGGCAGGGGCAGCATCATGGTGGGTCCAGATGATCGCTTTTCACAGGGTAGGGGAGGCCATGCACTGGGCTGCAGGCACAGGGGTCTGGCTTTAACCCCTGATGGAAGGCGCCTTAGGACGCACCTGCCTCAGCCAAGCAGGCTGGGGTTTAGGCTGCAGTCCCCGCAGCAAAGGGGATTGGTGAGCAGGGAGGAAGGCAGAAGACCAGTTTTAGAAACCACATCTCAACAGTGAGGATTTAAAGGGGGGCTGGGAGTCCATGGACACTTGGGGTTGAACTCAGCCAGCTTCTTTCTGGCCACCTGAACCTGCTGTTCAAGGGCTACATGTCTGGACAGGGACGGGACAGGGTTCAACTGGTGAATGTCAGTGTCCAAGCTGAGCTGAGGGGAGGTGGGAGGTAGGTGAGGCCCAGGGAGGGGTGTGTGAGAGATAAGGAGTAAAAAATGGTGGAGCCGGCCACAATGGTGGCAGCCAACCATGTCTCATAGTCTTCCTGGCAGAGGAAGGGTCAATGGAGGGTTCACACTCATCGTGGAGCCCTACATAGGGCTTGATCCCATAACCCTGAGATCATGACCTGAGCTGAAATCAAAAGTCTGATGCTCATTTGATGGAGCCACCCAAGAACCCCTCATAATCCATATTTTAAATCAATTTCTTAGATAAAGACAGAAGACACAATTGTCCTCTAAGGTGCTACAAAGCCAAAAGGGATACAAAGTATGTTAGATGAGCCACCTGGATGGCTCAGGAGGTTAAGCATCTGACTCTTGATTTTGGCTCAGGTCATGATCAAGAGTTCGAGCCCCGCATTGGGTTCCACGCTGGCAGTACAGAACCTTCTTGGGATTCCCTTTCTTCCCCTCACCCATGTGCATGCTCTCGCTCTCGCTCTCTCAAAATGAATAAACTTTTTTTAAAAAGGTATATTGGATGACAGAATCAAACTAAAACTTCATGATACGATGGACCAATGGACTAAAAGAAAATAGTGCTGGCCAACAGTTATAGAGTCTATACCATGCCTTTGCCATTGTTCCAGGTGCTTCAAATGCTTTGCTTCCCTTAACCCTCACAAGCATGAGAAGTAAGGTAATTAATCATTTCTATATGATGGATGCACGTTCTGGGGTGAGGGCTCAGAAGACCCTTCTGCACACCTCCAGATCTCTTACCCTGTAGCTCTCTCCCCTCTGGTACTCCGCCCCGTGGATTCTAGCCACCTGGCCCCTTTAAATTCTCAATGCCACTTTCTCTGCTCGGAGAGATTTCCAGGCTCCCTTTGGGTTCCCCTCCCAGCCCTGCAGTCTGGAATCCCTCTCCGGGCAGGAAGCCAAGGCAGTCAGAAGGATCACTTCCTTAGTGTCCCTTGTCCTGGGTCCTGCACTGCCTGTTATCGCTGTCCAAAGCACATTGTTTCTTTTTTTAAGTTTATTTATTTATTTGGGGGGAGGTGAGGCAGAGAGAGGGAGAGAGAGAATCCCAAGCAGGCTCCATGCTGTCAGTGCAGAGCCCGACGCAGGGCTGGAGCTCTGGAGCCATGAGATCATGACCTGAGCCTAAATCAGGAGCCCATCACTTAACCAACTGAGCCACCCAGATGCCCCTGCGCGTTGTTTCTTTTTAATTTTTTTCTGGATTTTTCATCTAAGTTTGGAGGTTAAACCCAACCCCTTTACTCTAACATGGCTGCAGCAGAAGTCAGAGCCTGTTTTGTTTTTTTAATGAAAAATATTTTATGACAACCTCATCACAAAAATTTCAACTGATACGAAGTCTTGTAAAGTAAAAAAGTGAGTATTTCCCTCCACTATTCCCATCTCACACCACAGAAATAACCAGTGTTAACGGTAAACACATTAAGTCATTTCTACTTTTCTCAAAAGGACCCTCTTGTGAAGTTATAAAGGGGGAAGCTTTGGTAGTGCTGGAAGGATTAGAGATGAATGCTCCTGAGAAATGCTGTCCCTGCCACCTGTCCCTCATTGTCTCCCCCATGGAACATGTGAGCTGGGTCTCATTCTATACGGACTTCCCTTTCACTGACTGCCCCAAAGGCAGGAGTGAGGGCCACATGTCCATCTTAAAATCTCTGTGAAAGCCATATGAATTCATGTACACGAAAGTATTGGCATACTTTGAAATCATTACAATCGTTAGTTAATATTATATCGCACTATCATACATGTTTATGTTTCATAATAATTATTATTATTATAATGGAAGATTTGATGCTGCCTCCAGGGTCCATTCTTATCACAAGTAAAAGTTTCTCTTTATCATAAGCCTACTGGTGCTCTCTGAGGTCTAAGAAAAAGGAATGCTTATGTTGTCAAAGGTATCTTTAAGTGGCTTCAGTTGTGTGGGGTGACTATCTCATAGGTAGAAAAACCAGCTGCCCAGGCTATAGTCCAGACATAGCCTTTAGTGCTAAAAGGCCATTTTTTTTCAGCCTCAAAGTCACTCACATACACACCCTCATGAACTCTAAGAATTTCTCTTTTCATGGAATAGCAAGAAATACTGGGCTATGTTTTCTTTTTTCTTCTTTTGTATTTTTACCTTCTAGTTCTATCTCCTCTATTCTAGATCTGAAAGCAATAGGTCCCTAAATATAAGCTCTAAAATTTAAAATGTATATGTATATATCAGAAATTGCATTTTCCTATCCAGTTATTTTCTCTTTCCCTCCTAAAAAATACAGACATTGAACAATGTACAGATTACAATGTTCATGTATCCAGTCAAAAAAACTTCTGGATGTGCCAAAAAGCAAGAAAATGTGATCCACAATCAGGAGAAAAAAATGAATCAAGAGAAAGAGAGTCTGTCTGAGATAAATAAGTTGTAGAAGTTGCTGGCAGGCAGTTAAAGCTCTCAGATGTGGTCTCCAGTAGACTGGATTTTCGGTAAAGGGAAAGATTATCTGCGAAATTTCATTCAATAAAGATAAATAAATAAATAAATAAATAAATAAATAAATAAAACACAACTCCACTAGAACTCCACTATATCTCACATGATCTAAGCTGGAAGGCCTCTCTACACGCTGAATAGAGGTAACTCATCAGGTCCTCCTAATTGGCTGTGTTCAGATTTCCATAAGTTTCCCTTATGGAAAACATAAGGGAATGTGACTGCTTGATTTTTATATATTTCAACAGCGTTGCCAGCCCTATGCTACCCAAGTGCATCTGGGGAACCTAATGTGTAAACAATCGGGGACGCTGGAGGTGAATGAAGGACTGAAGACTGGTGGTTCCCTGGTTCAAGTCCCTTTTCTTAAGCAGACCCTGAGGTCCTAATGATTTGAGCTTCCCCTCTGAGCTGACACTCGAGCAGGTCTCGCTCGTTAATGAAGCCGGGTGGGTCTCAGATGCAAAGCCTGCCCAGGCTTGGAGGGCTGTGGTCGGCCTAAGAACTCTCAGGGCGGCACCCCCGGAAAGCTACCCTACAGGTCTCTTTCCCGCGCCCTCCCAGCTTGGGAGGAGCCTGCGGTAGGGTGTGGTGGGAGGGGTCAACGCGAGCAAGGGGCGGGGCGGGACCTCGGCGCCGGGGGTGGGGGGCGGGGCTTGACGCGCCTCCGCCCCCGCCGCGGCCACTGTTCACAGCCCGGGTGCTGATCCGGTCCGAGGCCGCCTAGCCGCCTCAGAGTGCGCCCAGGGTCCCGGTCCCGAGGCGCGGGCCCTCCCGGAAGCCTCCAGAAAGGACAAGGAGCGGCGCCCGGCCCGGCTGGCTATGCCTCTCGTTGCTGCGGTTCCCGCCGACGACCGCGCGCCCGCGGCCTCAGGGGCGCAGCCGGGCCCCGGGGAGGCCGCGCTGTGAGGCGCCAGGGCCTAGCGGCCGCCGCGGTCGCGCCGGAGGGGCACGGGGCCCGCGCTCGCCCGCCTTCCTCGCGCTCTGCGGCCCCGCCTCGGCTCGCGGCCTCAGCCGCCGGCCGCCATGGCCTTCGCCGCCGGGGAGAGCGCGGGCTCGGGGCGCAGGCGGCCGCCGCGGCACCGGGCGCTGCGCGGGCTGCTGCTGCTCTGCCTGTGGCTGCCGAGCGGCGGCGCGGCCGGGCCGCCCTCCGCGCCGCTGTCCGAACTGCACGCGCAGCTGTCGGGAGTGGAGCAACTGCTGGAGGAGTTCCGTCGGCAGCTGCAGCAGGAGCGGCCGCAGGAGGAGCTGGAGCTGGAGCTGCGCGCGGGCGGCGGTCCCCAGGAGGGCTGCCCGGGCCCGGGCGGCGGCGGCTACAGCGCCATGCCGGACGCCATCATCCGCACCAAGGACTCCCTCGCGGCCGGCGCCAGCTTCCTGACCGCGCCGGCGGCCGTGCGGGACTGGCGGCAGTGCGTGGCGGCCTGCTGCTCGGAGCCGCGCTGCTCCGTGGCCGTGGTGGAGCTGCCCCGGCGGCCCGCGCCCCCCGCCGCCGCGCTCGGCTGCTACCTCTTCAACTGCACCGCCCGCGGCCGCAGCGTTTGCAAGTTCGCGCTGCACCGCGGCTACAGCAGCTACAGCCTGAGCCGCGCCCTGCAGGGCGCGCAGGAAGACCCGGACGCCTCGCCTCCCATGGGTGAGCACTCCGCGGGAGGCGGCTGGGTCAGACCTCTTCGGTGCGGCCGCCCTCGCACCTGTTGGGTGGCTGCGTCCGGGAGACCCGCTTAGGCAGTACAGCCAAGTGAGAAACGGAACAGCTACGTTCCAAGTTATTTTAGTTCGCGGGCATCCAGAGGAGTGGCTGTGATTTGTCTTATGGATGGTTTCTGAGAAACCTTAGTAGATTGGGCAGAAGAGGGCACCGTGGGCTGCTTCTGGAATTTTTCTAGGCTCGGGGAGGGAGGCTGACCTGAGAGGAGTCACAGAAATTCGATTTAAAGGAGAAAAGCTCGAAGGGGGAAAAAAAAAAGTTTATTTTAGGCCCAGAGGTTTTTTGTAAGTCATGGTTTGTGTCAAGAAATTACAAAAGCAAAATCTAATTAGATGCCAGCTTGCTCATAGCACACCCGTTTCTTAGCTCGGTTCTCACGACTCATGATTCCGTGTGTAGTGATTTTCATCAGACAAAAATGGGAAGGGGAAACTTGGTGTCAGGTATTTTTGAAGTGGATCCAACTGATTCCCATGAACTACAGATCCCTTTTGTAAAGAGGGAAAGGAAGGGATTTGATTTTAGTTGAGAATAAGAAAGTTTAAGGCATGTCCCTTTTTAAAAAGAGCTAATAATGATGCTTTTCATTCTATAGTTTTACTTCCTGCACATGTTCTGAACGAGAGTCAAGGCATATACAGAAGGCACAAGAAAAATTGTAGCCGTTGGAGATTAAGGCCGTTGAGGGAATAAAACCTTGATTGGGCCCAGGTGTGGTTCACTGTGTGTTTGATTCCACTCTGTTGCTCTTTGATTTATAATAACATAATGATACCATTGCAAGATTGGGGCGGGGGGGGGGGGGTAGCCTCAGCTGCTTTGGAAATCTGGAATCTCCCAAGACCTGAAGGTCCAAAGACAAGGGTCTGGGAAACCATATCCACAATGGCCCACCTCCCTTCCCACCTGCACCTCAGAGAAAGCTCAGAACCCGTGTTGGGGTAGCAGACATCAAAGGTCACCCTGTGACTGCTCAGCCTTGAGGCAGACATTGGGAAGAACACCAAAGTGTTCTCCCTGAAGTGGAGGCAGGAAGCACTTTCACTTGGACCCCCACCACCATCACTGAGCCTGCCCCATGGTGTTATACATCCTTCCTCTTGACTCAAACACAGACCAAAAAATCCCAGCAGCAAAGAAACAAAATCCCTTTCCCTTGTTCTCAATGCACATCTGGAAAAAAAACCAACATTGCCACAGGAAGCTTTCTTATAAGCCGGGGGATAATAGAAGGAAAACAAGGAATATGCTCGTGGAAATTAAAAAAAAAAAAAAAAAAAAGTTAGGTTTACTAAGTAGAAGTTTCTGAGTTTGGGAATTCAATTATATAGATGGTCAGGGGTGAATACAGGTGACTGCAGGGTTTGGTCCTCATTCTGGAAAACACTGACATGCTCACACTTCATATCCCCAGCGACATGGAAACTAGAAGGGTGTGCGTAGCTCAGGCCCCAAGGCACCCTCATTCTCTGCAGCTAGGGCAAAGGTTACCTACCCACATGCCCTGTGTTTGCCCTGCCCAGATGCTTAACCGTTTGAAGTTCTTTATGCTTCCGAAACGTCTACGTTTTTCTTTCTTGAATCGTCTCTTTTTTTCGGACTTTTTAAAAAAGTTTATTTTGAGAGAGAGCACGCGTGACTGTGGGAGAGGCCGAGACAAAGGGAGAGAGAGAATCCCAAGCAGGCTCCATACTGTCAGCTCAGAGCCCGATGTGGGGTTTGATCTTACCACCTGTGAGATTATGACCTGGGCCGAAATCAAGAGTCAGATGCTTAACCGACCGAACCGCCCAGGCATCCCTTTTTCTGACTTTTGTGAGCATACAGAGTTGGAAGCCAAAGGAGCATGAAAATGGTTTAGAAAAGCTCTTACAGAGAATTTGTTGGGAGGCCATGTGAGGTGAGTCAAAACGTCATGAAATGGTGAGGGGGTGGTTGGGATGGGATGGCACAAATTTATAGCAGAATCCATCAGCTGTGTTTGTTGCTGATTGAGTTTGGTATTAGGCATTATTATAAGGTCCTTAGACACAGGAACTCATTCTCCTTACAACAGCCAAAGATCTGGGTTCTGTTATAATCTCTCGTGTACTGGAAGGCTTGGGGAGAGAAAGTAACTTGCCCAAAGTCTCGATGCTTGTGAATGTGGAGCTGCGTCATACAAGTGTCACGCAGGAAATATGTGGCAGAGACCATTAAAATAGTCATCCGTTCTTCTAGAATAGTTTTTGTAGGACAGTGATCCATGCTAAAGAAAAAGGAGCAAAAATATTTATTGTGGCATCATTTATAATGGTGAAAAAAATTGATAACAAAGTAGATGTCTATTACGAGAGGTTAAAAATCAAAATGGATGGGGCACATAGATGGCTCAGTCAGTTAAGCATCTGACTTCAGCTCAGGTCATGATCTCACTGTTTCCGAGTTTGAGCCCTGCATCGGGCTCTGTGCTGACAGCTCAGAGCCTGGAGCCTGCTTTGGATTCTGCGTCTCCCTCTCTTTTTCTGCCCCTCCCCCACTCGTGCTCTGTCTCTCTTTTCCTCTCTCTCTCTCTGTCTCTCAAAAATAAATAAACATTAAAAATATTTTTTAAAAATAAAAATGGCAACTGTGAAGTTTATATAGTAACATGGGCAATAATAGAATATATGAGTAAATATTAATAAATAGAACCTATTAATAAGTTAGGTTAATTCAGGATGTAAATTTACATTTCCTGTAACTGGAATACACTTTGGGTACCCCCACAGTATACTTAGAAAGATCTGGGCAGACATCAGAACTGACAGATTTATCATTTGTATCATCTTAGGCAACTTAGCCTCTAAATCATTTCTTCTTGAGTCTGATGCAGCTGATAATACCTACCTCAGAGACTCATGAGAGTTGAGTGACATTATGGCTTACGAGCACTTAGCACTTATGCCACCCAATAAATGGCACCTCTTATTATCATCAGCTCGTATAGAGAAAGACTATAACAGTACACACTAAAAATGATGATAATCAGATTGGGGTTATGAATAATTCTTTCCTGAAGTGTTACAATTAAGAACACACAATGAAAAAAGAAACCACAAAAACCAATCAACCAACCTCATGGATTTTGACACATAGTATCTAAGCCTCTTCCCTGTATCCTGACTTCAAGAGTCCTTTCTAATTCCTCAACCTCCGCTATATCATTTGTGTCCACACAGTACGGATCCAGATTCCAGAACCTCCTCCTTGTCCTTAAGGCTCTGTTTACAGCAGTGTGTTGTAAATCAGATTAGTTAACTGAACAATAATATTATTCTTACCTGTATAAAATGCCACCTTGATAGGCTTCATCAAAATTGGTACGAGTCTTATTTCGCCTCTGTAGATCTTACCAAGTGTGTCTGGTTTTCGAAAGAAATCAATGCTTCCAGAGTACTTAGCATTGCTTTATTATATTTTGATGATGAAAAATGCAGATTTACCTTTGTCATGTTCTTTATCAGCAAGTCAAATATTTTTAAAAATTTTTTAATGTTTTTATTTATTTTTGAGAGAGAGAGAGAGAGAGACAGAGCACGAGTTGGGCAGTGGCAGAGGGAGAGAGGGAGACACAGAATCTGAAGCAGGCTCCAGGCTCTGAGCTGTCAGCACACAGCCTGACACAGGGCTTGAACTCGTGAACCACGAGATCATGACCTGAGCTGAAGTCAGACGCTTAACCAACTGAGCCACCCAGGCAACCCATCAAGTCAAATATTTTTTTAAATGATAGCACACTCCTTTCCTCTTCTTATTGTCGCTTGTTTATTTTTAAGGCCTGTTTCTGGGTAGATAAGCTCTGGCTTATTTTGAAATGCATTATGCAGTGTAACTTTCCTGGACTTGAACTGATGAAGAAATGTATCTCTCTTATTTCAGTTACAATAGCAATCAATGTAGAGGATATGAGGATTTCATTGTGCTTATAAATGGTATCTTAAAGCTTACCTAAAGAAACGTGAACAACTAAAACAATGATTTTTTTTTTTCTTCCAGGAGGGGTAGAATTAATTAGTTTTGTAATATGTGGGGTATTTCAGAACTTACCTGATTTTTCCATCTTAAGTCTTTGTGGTTACATCTTTGAGGGCTTAAAAATATATTAAAGCATTCATTGTTTATATCCTATAGGTTTAGTTTGTTTACTTGTAAACAATACTTTAAAAATAAATTTTCATGCTAATTATAAGGTATTACTGCAAATTATAAGATGCTTTCCAGATTTATAAAGTGATAAACTACTGTGTGGAAAGCAATGGAAACTTCCAGAACCAAAAGAAATATCTGTGTAACACTGTGTAAAATGGCCTATTAGTAATGAAATTGTCACCTCTCTCCTTATCTGGGAGAAGCAGAATAAAGACATAAGACACTGGGTCTTTGCTCAGAGGTGGAAGAAGGCAGAACAAATTTCTTCTTAGGCAAAGGTTGATTGTGTGGCTTATTTAAACCTAAGTTATTAGTCCTCATTCTTTTAAATGACTATAAAAATGGGACTCTTCTCAATAGACAAATGTAACCATTGGCAATAGCAAATGTGCTTATGCCCTGTAAACATGCTCATAAAAAAAAGTCATCTCTTTTTGAGATGAACAGCAGCGTTCTTATTCAGAACAGCCACAGCTCTGAGAGCTGCCCGCCCCTTACAGAAATTCTGTTTCTGGGTATTGGGAGGATCAGTAGAGTAGAAGATAGGACTGGACGAGCAGGTCTCTGAACATCTGAAAAGTCATGGTAACTTGTTGAAGGGTTTTTCTTAAGCATGGAAATGACCCAATCAGATTAGAATTTCAGAAAAGTCATTTTAGCTGCAGTGTGTCAAGAGTGACTACCTGTTATTGCCTAGTGAGAAACCAATAGGATTGCTGCTAGCCCCAGACCTCAGGCCCTGCGACATCTGAATTGGCTCTTAGACATTTGCTTAGGAAGCAACTGGGCTTTGGAGGAAGAGAGCAGTGCCTCAGCAACATCATTCAGCAGAAGTTAAGGAGGAACAAATCCAGGCCAGCATTTGGACAGAGCTTTGGCCCTGGAGTAGGGAGGAAGTAGCAGATACCAAAAAGATATATTATAAGAACCTATAGACTTTTTCCCAGTAGTGTTACTAAGTTTCTTTAAAATATATCGGGGTGAATGAGTGGCTCGGTTGGTTAAGCGTCCTACCTTTGATTTTGGCTCAGGTCATGATCTCAAGGTCGTGGGATCCACCTACATTGACTCTGCACTGGATGTGGGGTCTGCTTAGGATTCTCTCTCCCTCTTCCCCTCTCCCCCACTCACACAGGTATGTTCTCTCCCTCTCTCTCTCTCTCTCTCTCTCTCTCTCTGAAAAAAAAAGAATATATATATATATACACACACACACACACACACACACACACACACATATATGTACATTTGAGTAAGTTTACTAATAAGCTTAAATCAATAAAATATTCATAATTCTGCACTTAGAAATGTTTTCTGTATGCAGCTTCTCCTATCAGTCACAACTGAAGCAGCTACCAGTTATAGATTAGTAGTTAGTGAACGTAGTTAGCCTTAAATTATTTAGTACTATGCCAGATCAAAGGTAAGCATATTTGTTTTGCTATTATACAGAAACTCAGTGTGCCAGCTTCTGTTATAAAAATTAGTTGTTAGAAACCGAATGTTTTCTATTTTCCTAGATGAAAAATTGTTTTCCAGAGAATTGCTAAGTTAAGCTTTATTTTGTGTGAATCGAAGAACTTGCCTTAACTTTCCAAATTTAATATTAGCTTTAAAAAAATTTTTTTAATGTTTATTTATTTTTGAGAGAGAGAGAGAACAAGCAGGGGAGGAGCAGAGAGAGAGGGAGACAGAATCTGAAGCAGACTTCAGGTTCTAAGCTGTCAGCAGAGAGCCTGACGCAGGGCTCAAACCCACAAACCATGAGATTATGACCTGAGCCAAATTCGGACACTTAACTGACTGAGCCACCCAGGCGCCCCAATTTATTTCCTATATATAGAATACTTTATACCTATTTTAAAAACTTGAGGATGAGGAAAAAAATCTATATCAGAGGTGGATGTTTTTCAGATATGTTTCAAAAGTCCTTTTTTAAAAAACATTCATTTAATTGAACCTTGAACTTAAATTATTTATGATTTAAATGAAACTTTGACTCTAGGGAGTAAAACTGCTACTCCAGATTGGATGGCCTACTACTTTGTCTTGTACCCACAATTTTGTCCTAGCTACTGCTAATAGCTGATTCTCCACACCTTCTCTTCGGCATGTGTTAGAGCTAAATTCCATATTCTTAGTAAATTGCTATTTTATTGTTTATTATATAAAGAGAATACATGAAAATCAGTAAGAAAATAGCTTTCAGTTGCTATACATTCTCACACTAGTTGCTTGCTAGACTACATCTATTCTAGCAAACAAGATACTGCTTTAAATACATTGTAAAAAAAAATAGGCGGTCATCTCCTGTGAATTATTTATTTTCTTTCACAGAAAAGGATGAGCCTCCACTCAGCAAGGCTGGACGGGATGTGGTTTTGCACCTGCCTACAGATGGAGTGGTTTTGGACGGCCGTGAGAGCACAGACGACCATGCCATAGTCCAGTATGAGTGGACAATGTTGCTGGGTGACCCATCAGTGGACATGAAGGTAATTCATGATGTCATTGTAATGACACCAAATATTTCCACGAGGTGATCTCTCATAATGTTCTTCCACTCCCGTTTCCAAATTATGAGTAAGCTAGCAGAAGAGCTATAAAATGGAGAAAGCATAAAAGTGGTTGTTGAGGGGCACCTGGGTAACTCAGTCGGTTGAGCGTCTGACTTCGGCTCAGGTCACGATCTCACAGTTTGTGGGTTCGAGCCTCACGTCGGGCTCTGTGCTGACAGCTCAGAGCCTGGAGCCTGTTTTGGATTGTGTGTCTCCCTCTCTCTCTGCTCCTCCCAGGCTTGTGCTCTGTCTCTCTCTCTCTCTCTCTCTCTCTCTCAAAAATAAATAAAAACGTTTTTAAAAAATTTTTTCAAAAAGTGATTGTTGAAAAAGTTGGTTTATTAATATGAACTTACCTTCTACTGAGTAAACAGTGATCCTGATAATTTGTTTTGAAACTTATTCTCATTCCTTTTCTTTTTTTCTTTCTTTCTTTCTTTCTTTCTTTCTTTCTTTCTTTCTTTCTTTCTTTCTTTCTTCCTTTTTGAGAGTGAGAGATTGGGCGTGAGCAGAGGAGAGGGGCAGAGAGAGAGAGAGAGAGAGAGAGAGAGAGAGAGAGAGAATCTTAAGCAGGCCCCATGCTTAGTGTGGAGCCTGACACAGTGCTCGATCCCATGACCCTGGGATTACGACCTGAGCTGAAATCAAGAGTCAGATGCTCAACTGAATGAGCCACCCCGGCTCCCCGAAGCTTTCTCTTTTTTTGCTAATTTTTGGCAAAACACTTGAAGGGAAAAGACTCATGCTTTGTTTTAATGACTCAGGTTACTTTTTCCTTTTTTTATTTTTTATTTCATTACATTTTCAACATTTTTTTTTTTTTACATTTTTTATTTCTTCTTTCCTTAGTTCAAGGTTCAGGCAGAAAATTTGAAAAATATAAAACAATATAAAGAGGAAAATAACAATAGAATACATGAATTTGTCACATGATCCAGAAAGCAGCTATCTCACCTAGCAACGAGGCCTGCTTGAGATAACTGAGTTTGTAAGTGAGGTGAAGAGTGACCTCAGACATTCGGGTTTGGGCACACGCAGCACTGGTTTTCCCCCAGACTTATTGGGCTGAGCAGGAATTGCTACAGATGGGAGTGAGTCACTGGCTCAGTGACGGTCTAAACACAAGAGTCTTTCTGTTGTGTTGTGTTTTGTTTTGTTTTGCCTTGTTTGAGCTGTGGATAACATTAGTCTAAGAAGAACAACATAATGACTGGATATTGTGAAATGATCACAACAATAATTCTAGTTAACATCTCATGGTAACACATTTGTTTTTTGTGATCAGGTCACGATCTCACAGTTCGTGGGTTTGAGCCCCATATCAGGCTCTGTGCTAACAGCTCAGAGCCTGGAGCCTGCTTTGGATTCTGTGTCTCCCTCTCTATGCCCCTCCCCCACTCGTGTTCTGTCTCTGTGTCTCTCAAAAATAAGTAAACATTAAAAAAAAATTTACTCTCAGCGACTTTCCTTTTTTTAAAAGAATTTTTTTAAGTTTATTTATTTATTTTGATAGAGTCAGAGACACAGTGAGTGGCAGAGGGGTAGAGAGAGAGGGAGGGAGAGAATCCCAAGCAGGCTCTGCACTGTAGCACAGAGCCTGAGGTGAGGCTTCAACTCATGAAACTGTGAGATCATAACTCGAGTCGAAATCAGGAGTTGGATGCTTAACTGACTGAGCCACCCAGGCGCCCCTACTCTCAGCGACTTTCAAATATACAGTACCGTATTATTAACTATAGCCACCATGTTGTAATTACCTCCCATGACTTATTCATTTCATCACTTTACTCATTTTGCCCAACCTTCACACCTTGCCTCTTGCAACTACCCATCTATTCTCTGTATATACAAACTCAGTTTTTTCTTTTAATTTTTCTTTAAGTTTATTCATTTATTTTGAGCGGGAGAGAGCAAGAGCACAAGTAGGGGAGGGGCAGAGAGAATGAGAAACAGAATCCCAGGCAGGTTCTGTGCTGTCAGTGCCCAGCCCCATGCGGGGCTCGAACTCAGGAACTGCAAGATCATGACCTGAGCCAAGATCAAGAGTAGGATGTTTAACTGACTGCGCCACCAAGGTGCCCCAAACTCATTTTTTTCATGTTTATTTTATTTATATATATATATATACATATATATATATATATTTTTTTTTTTTTTTGAGAGAGAGAGAGAATGCGAGGGAGAGGCAGAGAGAGAGGGAGACAGAGGATCTGAAGCAGGCTCAGCTCTGACAGCAATGAGCTGGGTGTGGGGCTTGAACTCACTAACCACAAGATCGTGCATGACCTGATCCGAATTTGGATGCTGAACCAACTAAGCTACCCAGGTGTCCTGGAGTTCAGTTTTTTGTTTAGATTCTACATATAAGTGAGGTCATAAGGTATTTGTCTTTCTCTGACTTATTTCACTCAGAATAATAACTTCCAGGTCTATTCATGTTGTCACAAATGGCAAAATTCTTTTTTATGGCAGAATATTTGTATACCACTGTTTTTTTATCCATTCATCTGTCAATGGACGTTTAGGTTATTTCTTTATCTTGGCTATTGTAAATAATGCTGCAGTGAACACGGGGGCGCATATGTCTTCTCAAGTTAGTGTTCTTGCTTCCTTGAAATTAATACCCAGAAATGGAATTGCTGGGTCCATAAAAGGCATCCTGAGTTGTGAGACTAGTCGCTTTTTATTAACTCTTTCAAGACCCTTCCTAGATAGCAATATTTCCTGGCTTAGTCAAATAAACTTTGTCCAAACCACTTTAGTTAGAGGAGGCACAAAAAGTCAATATTGGTTTGCTAGAGCTGCCGTAACAAAATACCACAGCCTGGGTGGCTTAACCAACAGAAATTTCGCCCAGTCCTGGAGGCTAGAAGTCCGAGATCAAAGTGTCAGCAGGGCTGGCTTCTTCGAAGGCCTCTCTCCTTGACCTGCAGTTAGCTGTCAACTGCTTCCTCTGTCTTCCAGGGTCTTCCCTCTGTGGGGAAGCACTGATTTTATTCTGTTGGAACAAAACCAAAAACGATAATCAGCTAGTCCTTCAAGACTGATTTAAGTCCATTATTTAGTCAACAATTATATAGTCGTAGACTTGCCCGGACCCTTGGTCAGCATCTTACCCTGCTTCCCACCCATAGAGGAGCCCCCACCATCACATCCCTTCCAGTGGTCATCCGCTCTCTGCCTGATTTTTCCCGAGGTGAAAGCTTACTAGTTCACATCATGTCCTGTGACATCTTCCATCAGCTCTAGTTATTAGGGAAGTGGGATGTGCCTCCTCTTACATCTGTGCCCTGGTGCTGGATCTTCTCTTTGGAAAAGCACTGAATGCATCTTCTTTTTATTCTGTGTATCAGCCACTTACAATTTTGAAAAAAATGAACGTCGACCACTTGGAATGCTCTTCTCAGAATTCAACGCTCTCAGTCTTTCAGATTGTTCCTCATCAGTTGATTTTTCAGATTTCACATTTACCATTCAGCATCTTCTGGATTTTCTCAAGACTGTTCCATGCCCTTCTTAAAATCTGACACCCCTATGAATTCCATATGTAAACTGTGGTTCTTCCTGACACAGACTATCACCTCCTGTGATTCAGGCATTGTCTCTACTTGTATTGATGAAGCTTAATTTATATAAGCTATTTTAGTGGCTGCTTCACACAATAGATTCATGTTGAGTTTTCCATTAGCAGGATTACCTAAACCTGCTTCATCTTTCCGCATGAACTGCTGTCCTGATAGCCTCCCCATCCCGTGTTTGTGTAATTGATTTACTGAACCTGAGTACAGGACCTTATGTTTATCCTTTTACATCCGAGTCTTTTGGTTTTCATCTACAACAGAAATAATTTTGAACTTTAAGTGTCATCCAGCATATTTATTATCCTCCAATGCATTGTGTCAGCTGCAAAATTAATATCTTTATTGCTTTGATCAGAAAAGGTACATGGACAAGCCATTGATTATACCACTAGAGAGCTCCCTTGAGATGGACACTGACTGTTAATTGGCACTTCTGGGACATATCTGTTCCAGCAGCTATAAATCTTCCTCCATTATCATCTAGCTTCGTGTCTTTGCTATTAAAAGCTTTATTCTGTAAGCAATGAATTGCATAGATGAGTGCTGAATAAAAATACTGCTGATGATTCAGTATTAATTTACTGAAGATATTTATGAAGAAGTAACAAAATTAGGCACTCCTTGTGGGCTTTTAGGGCTGACTGCTCTGCCATCAAGAGGAAAATGTGGACCAATTCCCCAGCCAAGTGTATAATGTATTGGCAGATGGATCTAAAGTTATAAAACCATAACCCAAAAGTGACAAAGTTTACAAGAAAAGAGCTATTTGCTACCAAACGGACCATCTTATAATGGTGTACATGGATGAATGCTCTCAAAAGTAAATTCTTACCCTACTATGACTTCATCATAATAAAGGCGCCATTAATTGAGCCCCCCACTCAGTGCCAGGCAGTGTAGACCTATCTGTAATCCTCAGAATAACCTCACAAGAAGGCACATCCCCACCTTGTGGGTGAAAATTGTAATAAAATATGGTGAAAGACTGAAATGGCAAGAGATGACTTAGCGCCTCTCAGTGGAGTGATAGGGGCTGCGGAGCAGATCCTTCAGGGTCGCCATTGGTACATTGTAGAAAACAGAGGGTGGGGCTCTCAGGTCATGACCTCACGGTTTGTGAGATCGACCCCGCTGACAGTGCAGACCCTCCCTGGGATTCTCTCTCTCTCTCTCTCTCTCTCTCTCTCTCTCTCTCTCTCTCTCTCCCCCCTCCCTCCCTCCCTCCCAACCTCTCAAACATTAAAGAAAGAAAAGAGGTGGGAATGAGAATTATTCTTGTCCATTAAAATGCAAATAAAGTTTTCATATAGAGATAAAATTGATTTCTGCCCTGTGGAAAAGTGGATTTCAAGCATGACATTTTAACACCCGAAGGTATTAATCTGTTAAGACATTCATTTTGGTGACTAATAGTTACTAACAGCAAACTTGTTTCAGCTTTGCATCTCCTGGCAACTTCACTTAAGCATTCATGACTCCTTGTATCTTCCTGTTCTTCAGATTCGCCTTTGAAGCTGTGGGATGCTTTATTGGTTTTCTCTTTAATTAGAGAGAGCTAAGTAAAATCTTTGATGCAGGTTCATATTAGATTTGTGTGAGATCTTAACACATATTCATACCCGAGAATAAGATACACAGGTATTTTCAGGCCATTGTGGAATTATACTTTGCTTACAATGCACCCGAGTGAGAGGTTTTTAAAAGTCTCTGATTTCAGAGTGATTCATTTCCTTCCAAAATTAAATATGTACATAAGAACAACAACAATGAAGATTTGTGTGAGAGTCATAGTTTAAACATTTTGAGAATTTTCCTTTAACAGTAATGAACATCCTTCAGGGGCCATCCCACGGATCCCTTTGACTTGGGCGGCCTGATTTTACACCCCACAATTTCTTTTCTCAAGTTTACTTTGTCTATTAGTCTCTACACAGGTGTGGGGCCCAAACTCACGACCCCAAGATCAAGAGTCAGTGCTCTTCCGACTGAGCCATCCAGGCACCCCTATACCCCAAAACTTCTGACAGAAAAATTGGGACTCTCAAGTCAAATTCTTTTCTGAGAATGGGATCCAGCTGACTGGAATGTTAATGCAGTCGTCCTTCAAGCTGCAAAATGGGGCTCACTTGGAAGGCTAGCACAGTAAAACAGTTAAGTTAAAACCCAATGTGGGATACACTTGTTCTTATGCCCCTGACCATTCCTACCCCTCTAGGGCCCTCGCTGGCCAGGCTTTCCACTGGGTGCCTCTTCTGGACTCCTCCTCTCTCCTTCCGTCTTCCCTGTTCTCCATCTGCACAGGCTCCTTAACTCCTTCTCTCATTAGAGAGAAGCTTTGAGTAAAGGCCTGGTGGGGGGGGGGGGGGTGGGTAGAAGTGTCAGCCCTCCCTTTGTCTTGAAATACCTTAACACTAGGTTGTAGGACTATCTTTTCACGTCCAAAAGACCCATTCAGGTATTCACAAAACAACAAAAACCAACTAGGTCCTTATTGTAAGAGAGGAATTATTTCTGCCAACTTAATAATAAAAAAACTTAGTCTAAGTATTTTTAGTACTTAGCGTGTGTATTCAGTGCTATACTAAGCAGTTTACTTTGACTAAACATATGGGAAAGCTTATGTTCCTGGCTTGGTTTCTTCATTTATGAAAAAAGAATAGGAAAGATGATTGGTCAGAACGAAGAGTCTACCCGCTGGACTTTAAAGTTACATGTTTTGGGGCGCCTGGGTGGCTCAGTCGGTTAAGTGTCCGACTTCGCTCAGGTCATGATCTCGCGGTCCGTGGGTTCGAGCCCCGCGTTGGGCTTTGTGCTGACAGCTCAGAGCCTGGAGCCTGTTTCGGATTCTGTGTCTTCCTCTCTCTCTGACCCTTCACCGCTCATGCTCTCTGTCTCAAAAATAAATAAACGTTAAAATAAATAAATAAATAAATAAATAAATAAATAAATAAATAAAATAAAATAAAGTTACATGTTTTCTGCCCTTGAACAGGATATTCTATATCTGCTTAACTGAATATTAATCTGTAATACAAAATGCAAATACAAAAGGACGCATTTTCTTAAATGCAAAAGGACACATTTTTTTAGGCAGCCCATTAGATGACACTGAGTTCACGATTATTCAATGCAATACATTTTTTTTCAACATAAGACATTTAAATCTGAAGTCAAAAGTAAAATATGACATTTAGGAACAGGATACAGAGTACAAGGATGTTCAAATGATTTTAGAATAACTAAATGACCTTAGAATATCACATGTAACGGAAGTTTACTAAAGAATGGATATGGTTTGGGGACTTCTGGGTGGCTCAGTCAGTTGAGCATCCAACTCTTGATTTCTGCTCAAGTCATGATCTCACAGTTTGTGGGATTGAGCCCCATGTCAGGCTCTGCGCTGACAGCACAGTGCCTGCTTGGGGTCCTCTCTCTCCCTCTCTTTGTGTCCCTCCCCTGCTTGCACACATACTCTCTCAAAATAAATGAATAAACTTAAAAAAAAAAAAAAAAGAATGGATATCGCTTACATCAATAACTTCATTATGAAATTAAAACCATTTGCACACTGGCTTGCCTGCTGCACATAATTAATTTTTGAAAATAGATTATCATCTAAATTGGGACCTATTGAGGGGAGGGGGAAAGGAGGTGGTATTCCCAAATCTTTATTTTTATTTATTTATTTATTTATTTATTTATTTATTTATTTATTTTTGCGAGAGCAGAAGTGGGGGAGGAGTAAAGAGAGGAGAACAGAGGATCTGAAGCGGGCTCTGTGCTGACAGCAGCAGGCCTGACATGGGGCTTGAACTCACGAACCATGATATCATGACCTGAGCTGAAGTCGGATGCTCAAGGGAGGTGGTATTCCTAATTACACCAGGACCACAGAGGAAAATTGGAACATGGGTCCTTCTTGATAAAATCCAAGTTTCTTGAGACGGGATGGTCGATATGGGATCTCCCAATTAGACTCATTTTTAAACCACCCCCAACAGATAAAAATGGTATTTTATAACTCAACCTTAGAGTAAAGGTTTCCAAGAATATGAATATAAATAGAAACAAGACTTGACTTTTTGGTCATAGGGCAAGAGAGCACAAAATAATTGTTGAATTTCAAATTGCATTCTGTCTCCTTGTATAGGAACCGTTTTGTCACTTACTCCTCCTCAGTCAGATTTCCTGAGATATGATTTGGGTCAGTACTGAAAATGCTCACAAAAGGAATGAATCGTTACGTGTTAAGGAGATGACTTAAAAGCCTATTGAAAGATTTTATAAAAATTTAGCAAGGATTTTCAAGACAGCCTGCAGTTGTCAAACCAATACCCAAGTTTCCAGAGGACCTACTGTGGTCTTAAAGATTAAACACTAACTGTGTCCATAGTCTTCTGTTTTCTACATGTCTTCCTTGATGTGTAGAAAGAAATACATAAAATCTGTAATATCACAACAGAATTTATAACACTGAGGAGGGATTTCTTTAGAAGTATTTTCAGTGAGGGAAGGAACAATGAGCTGAAGAGGGATTTTACTGCCCACAGATGCTTCCAGAAGGCCCTGTCTCCCTTCTCATTCCTTGCTCCCTCCCTCCTTCCTTTATTCCTTGATATTTTTTCCCTTTCTCTCTTAAAGCTTAGAACTGTGACAATACTTACGAGGATTCTAATAATACTTGCTAATTAATTGCTTCTGTCTCTCTCTCTCTCTCTCTTGTTAAGTAATTGACTGCTTAGCTAATCTTTCCAAAAGTGCTCTTACAGCCCCAAGATCTGTATCATCCTTAGCGTGGCCAGCAGAACATTGCTCAGCACTCTGGTCTCATACAGATACTGCAAAGAGCTGTTATGTGTCGTCTGACAATTTCTTTGCCCCCCATCAAAGGAGATCCTAGGCACACATAAGTATTATTATTTCTTGGCTATTGGAGAATTTCTAGTCTTCAGAAAAACAAAATGTAAATCACTTCAATAAAAGTTATCCCAGACATCCTAGGCCTCTGGTGGGAGTGGGCAGAGTGATGGAGAGGAAGCTGTTTCTTTTTTTTTTTTTTTTTTTCAACGTTTATTTATTTTTGGGACAGAGAGAGACAGAGCATGAACGGGGGAGGGGCAGAGAGAGAGGGAGACACAGAATCGGAAACAGGCTCCAGGCTCCGAGCCATCAGCCCAGAGCCTGACGTGGGGCTCGAACTCACGGACCGTGAGATCGTGACCTGGCTGAAGTCGGACGCTTAACCGACTGCGCCACCCAGGCGCCCCGATGTTTCTACATTTGAAAAAGAGAAAAATGGTCATTGGGTACCTGAGAAAACTTCGTATCAACTTCATCTATTTCCTTCCTCCTTCAAGTGAGCCAATTTGTCATGAATGAAAGACATCAAACAAGTAAAACTTCTGACAGAGCATCTGCTTGACTGTGGTTTTTGAATCCTAGCTCTACTACTTCTTGTGTGGGAGACCTTGGCGGATGATTTAAACCACTTACAAGATGAAAGGAACAGGAGCCCTTTCAAGGCATTATTATTGTGGTCAAATAAGGTTGTGCAAGTAAGGCCCCCGGAGCAGTGAGCAGCACATAGCAAACATTCAAGCATGATGATACTATTCAATGTATCATGAGATTATTTTTCCTTCCATGGTATTCACACCACTCTTGATAGTCTTGTCTTACACCCAGCAAGACTGTGTTGCTGCCTGGGTGCTGTTCTTTTAGAGATTCTCCCAAGGAAGCCCAAACCCCAAATACTCCATGTGCTCACCAGCGCACAAAAAGCCTTCAACAGGGAGCAAATACTCACTCCTCAAATGTCTGAAGAGGCAACGCTTCAGACTCTGATCTGAGGCCAGAAAGGACTTTGATAAAAGGAACAATTTTGGGGCACCTGGGTGGCTCAGTCGGTTGAGCGTCCGACTTCGGCTCAGGTCACGATCTCACGGCTCGTGAGTTCGAGCCCTGTGTCGGGCTCTGTGCTGACAGCTTGGAGCCTGGAGCCTGCTTCATATTCTGGGTCTCCTTCTCTCTCTCTGCCCTCTCCTGCTCATGCTGTCTCTCTCTGTCTCTCAAAAATAAATAAAATAAACATTAAAAAAAAATTTTTTTTTAATTTAAAACGAGCAATTTTGACACTGAGAAAGCCAGAGGGCTAGGCGTTTCCTGGGAGTGAGAACAAAAGCAGGAGAAGAGAAGCGAAACATACCACGTTCCAAAGAACTGAAACAAGGCTGAACTGCCTCAAAATTTCAACAACATCCGTGCACCTCAGCCCTCCCATTCACCCAAATCTTCGAATAAGGGACAGAAAGTAATGGCAGCCCACAGGGCATTTTCCAGACAGAGACGATTCCCCATACGGATTTCCTAAGTAACACCTGGGGATAAATTGGTGCCCATGAATGCATATTCCATTGTGGTTTTGAGGATTTCTTTGTGAGTGTCTTGCTTCAAAAATGAAGAATGAAGACAGGAGAAAAAAACCAGTGAATCCTAGAACTTACTGCTCTGATTAAGGGGGAAGACACTTCAGAGCATGCAAGATGGGGATAGTTCGTACCTGTTGTGTTTCAGCGTCAGCCATGAGCCTAAATGTAGCCTGCCCTGACTTAAGTGGGAATTCTTTTTACATTATAGCTCAAGGGCTTGAATATTTAATTGCAGTTTTTTTTTCTTTAAGAAAATTACTTATAATATTACTTACTATATTACTTATTATATAATTACTTGTAATTATCATTATAAGGAAATGAAAAATAATCTCCCTGGGGAAGAAAAAGTATGTAATTCAGGAAAAATAAATCTGGGTAAACTGAACTAAGAAAGATCTATTCCAGAAAGGGCAGAAGCTTTGAAGTTCTTTGCCTGTTCAGAAACAAACACACAACTTCCCAGACAATAATTGACAAGCCAGTAGGATTCCAGAATCACAGGAGTTGACAGTCAATCTGTGTGCTTCTGGTCAAACGGGGTTTAAACCTGATTTACTGTAATCTACTTTTTTTAGACCATGACAGCTGGCCAGTCTGTATATAAACTGTGCCTGGGTTCTTTCTAAGAAATGGTTCTTGGAATAAGGACCTTGGAAGGCCTGAATCTGCTGACCGAGATTGGAGTGGCTGTGCATATGGAATTTATAAATGGCCTGGATTCAAACCCAGTTTTGCCAATTCCCTAGCCGGGTGAACCTGGGAAAATTATTCCATTCTTTAAGCTTCAGCTTCCTCAATTGTAAAGAGGATGATACAACCTGATAGAGTTTCAGTAAGGGATGAAAATAGGAAAACACAAATAAAGCACTTAGCATATTTCAGAGCATAAAATGAGCATTCCCGGAGGGGCACCTGGGTGGCTCAGTGGGTTGAGCTCTTGGTTTCAGCTCAGGTCATGACCTCACAGTTCATGGGATCAAGCCCCATGTCAGGCTCTGTGCTGACAGCGTGGAGCCTGCTTGGGATTTTCTCTCTTCCTCTCTCTCTGCCCTTCCCCTGCTCAAGTGTGCTCTCTCTCTCTCTCTCTCTCTCTCTGTCTCTCAAAATAAATAAATAAACATTTTAAACAATGAGCACTCCAGGAGAGGAAAACTATTACAGTTTTATCTAAATACCTTGGGATGTAAATATTGGGCTATTTTGACCAATACATTAACTGAATTACTAACAGAATAGATTCACTCACTTGTATATAAACAAAAAGTTATGAGGGCCTTTCAAAGGCAAGAAGCAAGGGAGTAAGGCACTGTGAAAAACTTGTAGGGAATATTGCCCTCAAGTAACTTGACACTGGTTGAGATTAGATATGCACCTAAATAACAAAAATACCAAGTAGAAAGTGGCAAGACTAGGGTGCCTAGTTGGCTCAGTTGGTCGAGTGTCCACCTTCAGCTTGGGTCATGATGATCTCGCAGTTCATGAGTTCAAGCCCCACATTGGGCTCGCTGCTGTGAGCTCAGAGCCCGCTTCAAATCCTCTGTCCCCTTTCTACCCCTTCCCCACTTGCCCTCTCTCACAAGTAAACATTTAAAAAAAAAAAAGTGGCAAGGCTATAAAAGAATGTGGATAAAGTGCTACTGGGGTTCAAAGGAAGGAGAGATTATAATCTCATTGAGAGAAGTCAGAGAGGACTTTGCAGATGAGGGCCCTGTGGTATATGTCTCTATAACCTGAATATTTTGATAATAGGATAGGACTTACAAAAGTCTTATTGACTTGAAAAGATGCACATTGTATGGTGCAAAAATTTTGGACATGTCTGAGAGCATTCAAATTCAATGTGTATTCTCTGATATGGTAACTTAGGGCCATAAAATCACTATCCAGTTAAAATGAGAATCAGCTTTGGCTTTACCCAGAGGATAGATAGTTGGCCATTTGCCCACTGGTCTGTACAATAACATACTTTTACTTTTCTTTCTAAAAAACAGTACAGAGGAGAGTGCCTGGGTGGCTTAGTCAGTAGAGCATGAATCTCTTGATCTAGGGGTTGTAAATTCAAGCCCCATGTTGGGTGTAGAGATTACATTAGAGAAAAAAGGAAAGAGAAGAGAAGAGAAGAGAAGAGAAGAGAAGAGAAGAGAAGAGAAGAGAAGAGAAGAGAGAAGAAAAGAAAAGAAGGAAAGAAGGATTCAGAGAGATCTTGTCTACACTTTACCCACATCTTGCCACACCAAGATATCGTATTGATCTTCCCTAGACTCGAAAGGAGAGAAGGGCAGTAAGAGAAGAAACAACAGGGAAGCAGTACTAATCTTTTGTCTGTAGAAACTCTGCATTATGGCCAGATGTCAAGAAAATTGGCTCATGTGCTCAGGGAATGTTGTCCTACTCTTGGTGGGAACAATGAGAACTTTTGTCTTATTCTCTTTCTCCTCTGCCATATATATTTTTTATCCTGACACTTAGGAAATGTTTGTAAAATCCTTTCCAATGTCAAATAAACATGAGATATGGAAGGATCACCTGGATGCTTGAAGTTCGGAAACCATTCTAAATATTCTAAATACCTGATTTCAAGGAAAGACACCTTTTGTTAACTAAATGAATAAAAAGGCCAAGGAGAGGATATTAACGTGAATAGATCTAAATTTAAGCTCATCCAGGACTTTGAAGGTTATTACCATGACCTTGATCTGGATCAGTGTTCCCTGCAGCAGAGAGGAGGTGCCTAGGAAGGCAGAGAGAGGCATCCACAGCCCAGGTGGACAATTGCCCTCTTAGATAGTGGATGCCTGTCCTTCCAGCCCAGCATTGAAAAGAAACTTCCCGTGGTCCCTGGATGGCTCAGTCGGGTAAGTGTCTGACTCTTGATTTCAGCTCAGGTCATGATCTCATCAATTGTGAGATTGAGCCCCACATCGGGCTCTGAGGTGAGTGTGCAGAACCTGCTTGGGATTCTCTCTCCTCTCATGTAGCTGGGCAGCAAACCTCTCAGCTGCCGGCTTTCTGCAGTCTTAAGTCTGCAGGCAGACCCGCTGTGACAAAGCTTCTCCCCTCATAGCACCTTACTCCCTTACTCAAGGCTGCAAGGCTCAGTCAACACATTCCAGCATGGCCATCAGCTGCCACCATGTACCCATGTGTTCTAAGTCCCGGAACTAGTGGTCTTATCTATTACACCACTGCGACCTAGGAAGGCCTGCCTGATGCCGAGCCAGAGTTGGAGAGAGTGAGAGTCTGTCACCAGCGGCAACCTTACGGCCTCTTGCCCCCTGCAGTCATTGGCGCCCCTTGGTTCAGCCTCACACTCCTCCGGCCATAGGGAGAGGTTATAACTCACCCTTCCCTTGCAATCATGTGGACAGGGGTGGAAGCGAAAGTTTCCAGAATAAAGGGATACCAGTCCCAGTCCCACTGGAGTGCAGGTCTCTTGACCCCTGCAGTGACTCAGGCTAGAGACAGGGTGGGCTCAGACCAGGATGGTGACAATGGACCTGATGAGAAGCGCTTAAATTCGAGATGCGTTTGGATATGGAATGTGAAAGAAAAGGGGGGTTTGGTATGACCCTGAGTCCCAAGCCACAGTTTTTGTCTCATTTTAAATCTCACTCGTCTGAATCTCTGATGTTCTCTCCTTGTTCTCAGACATCGAGAACCCTCTTGTTTCTGAGGATCAGTTGCCTGCTCCAGACTCTCACATTCTCTTGTCATCTTCAGTTTTCTCTCTGCATGGCCTTTAGGTAGTGTTGTAGTTCTCACATAAGTGGACCCCACTTAATAAGAATAAGTTTGATATTCTCTTGTTGTAGTTGGGCCTGAAGATCATGTAACAGTGTGGCGGTGAAAACTGCTTAACATCTCTTTGAAATACACAACGAAGGACTGGCTTGCTTCTTTGCCAGCTCTCCAGCTTACAGCTTTTGCAAGGAGAGTGATGGGACCACTTATTGACGGTTTTACACCTGGACATCTCGATTCTGTCTCTGTCTCAGTGAGTGAGAGTCACGTTATTGAGATTTCATTTTCCTGTCTGTAAAAACAGGGTTATTCAGCTTGAGATGAGAACTAACCAATGGAGACAGTTAGTTACATTTAAGCATTTACTACGTTATGCCCTTTCGATATTTAAAAAACTAAACTTGTATTTTATATTTAAAACTTATATGTAAGCCCCACATTAAGCTCTCTTTACATAGTTATCTCATTTGATGCTTACAAGGTAAGTGCCATTATTATTTCCACTTTACAGATGAAGAAACTGAGGCTTAAATAGGTTAAGTGGCTTGTACAAGGTCACAGAGCTGGCACGCAGTAGAGCTGGCATTCAGCTCTGTTGGATGCCAGACTCCGTGCTCTTAACCACTTCACCCACGTTTCTTGCAGTGTCATTGGTGAATCATCTGGATGTGCCTGTTGTGTGCAAATTCCCAGATCCCACTCTCAGACCCACTGACTCAGACTCCGAGGCTGGGCTGAGAAACCTGTACTTAACAGGAGCTCTGGGTGATTGATTATTGATACAACTGTATCTCCTTGCATTGCCCCCTAAAGTGATCGTAAAGCATTCTGTTCTTGTGCATATATAGTTCTGACAAAGCCTCCAAGCCAAAATTATGTGCAGGGATCTAAATTCTAGGATTTCATAAATACAAACAAGCAGCTAATAGTTCTTTTTTTTTATTTTTTAATTTTATTTTTTATTTTTTAAGATTTACATCCAAATTAGTTAGCATATAGTGCAACAATGATTCCAGGAGTAGGTTCCTTAGTGCCCCTGACCCATTCAGCCCATCCCCCCTCCCACACCCCTCCAGCAACCCTCAGTTTGTTCTCCATATTTGTGACTCTCTTATGTTTTGTCCCCCTCCCTGTTTTTATATTATTTTTGTTTCCCTTCCCTTATGTTCCTCTGTTTTGTCTCTTAAAGTCCTCGTATGAGTGAAGTCATATGATTTTTGTCTTTCTCTGATTAATTTCACTTAGCATAATACCATCCAGTTCCATCCACATAGTTGCAAATGGCAAGGTTTCATTCTTTTTGATTGCTGAGTAATACTCCATTGTGTGTGCGTGTGCGTGTGTGTGTGTGTGTGTGTATATATATATATATATATATATATACCACATCTTCTTTATCCGTTCATCCATCGATGGACATTTGGGCTCTTTCCATACTTTGGCTATTGTTGATGGTGCTGCTATAAACATGGGGGTGCATGTGTCCCTTCGAAACAGCACACCTGTAATCCCACAGATAAATGCCTAGTAGTGTAATTGCTGGGTTGTAGGGTAGTTCTATTTTTAGTTTTTTGAGGAACCTCCATACTGTTTTCCAGAGTGGCTGCACCAGCTTGCATTCCCAGCAGCTGATAGTTCTAATAGGGCAACTCTCTGTACTCTTAAGTCTGGTAATGCATCAATGTAATGAACCATGTAATGGTCAGAATTCATTTGTAGTGAATATCCAGACTAGTTCATTTAAGCAAAAAGGGATTTTTTCCTAGAAAATAGGACATTCAGCCATTATAGTATCTTTGAGAGAGCTGAAAAATATAGTAGTTGGATTGAGCATCCAAAAATGACTCCCAAGATGACAACGTAGTACTGACCCCAGAAGCTATCATTCTTGCCATGATTGGGAGACTGCCTGAAAAATGGCAGAGGAGAATGGGGGGTCAAGACGGGACCCTGGGTTTAGGGAGTAAGCAGAAGTGAAGTCCATCATGGTGATCATCAAGGAATAGCCAGGGAATTCAGGCACAGAAACAGAAGCCAGGGAAGTCGAGAGTTCCAGAAGCCAGGAGTGGCTAACTTTGTAAAATACAGTAGGACAGCCAGTGGAGGGGGAGTGGGAGGAGGCAAGGCTAACAAGTCTCATTGACCTTGACAACTTGGTGATCTTTGCTAGATCAGCTAATGAGTTTTTCCAGCAGTTTCAGGGGAATGGTGAGGAAAGAAATCAGATGGGTGGGATAAAGAATAAATGGGAAATGAGCAAATGGAAGCAGCAAGTGCGGCATGAACAAGGCTTTGAAAGGTAAGTTGAAATGGGAAGGAGATAAGATTGTATGGCTGGGATGATCTTGGACTATAGGGTTTTTTGTTTGCTGTTGTTTGGTTTGGTTTTTTTGGGTAGAGAGAAACTTGAGCATAGTGATAGCAGAGGCATTTGAAAGAGAAATTACTTGATGGTCAGTGTTCCAAAGGTCATAGGGGCACCTAGGTGGGTCAGTTGGTTGAGCATCTGACTTCGGCTCAGGTCACGATCTTACAGTCCGCGGGTTCAGGCCCCTCGTCGGGCTCTGTGCTGCCAGCTTGGAGCCTGGAGCCTGCTTCGGATTCTATGTCTCTCTCTCTCTCTGCCCCTCCCCCACTCATGCTCTGTCTCTCTCTCTGTCAAAAATAAATAAACATTGAAAAATTAAAAAAAAAAAGGTCATAGAGGGAAGGGGTCAAGGCCTAGATGGGGGAGTTGGCCTGGAGTGCGGGAGGGACAGCTCATCTTATTATGGCTGGGGGAAAGTAGCTGACAGCAGATACAGATACAGGTGCGTTCCCAGCATAGGAATGAGTGGTAGAAACATAATCATGGCCATAATTATGTCTTAATTTTCTTCTCAAAGTAGATGAGGTCACCTGCTGAGAAGGAAGGGACTAGATACTGGGTGTGGAGCTTGGAGAGTTACAGGTTTGGAACATCAACTGCTAAGGACAAGTGAAAGACTATTGTTAGTCAAGGAGATTGTCAGCCCAGATAAAATTGAGAATTGTGAGTTCAGAGTAGGGCAACCTGCCCAAATGGTGCATGCTTTAGGATTTCCCTTCCTTGGCCAGGAGTGGACAGGTGGGACATGGGACTGTTCCAGGGGTAATGCTGATTTCCAGTTCAGGATGATACTGGACTCTGTGCCTCAGATCTCCTAACTATATGTGCTGTTTCCTGTTTGGGTGTCAGGTACCTCAGTCAGGAACCCTGAAGCTGTCCCATTTACGGGAAGGAACATATACCTTTCAGCTCACTGTGATGGACACTGCTGGACAGAGAAGCTCTGACAACGTCTCAGTGACAGTGCTGCCCATGACCTTCTCCACAGGAGGTGAGAGGAAAGTCCTTCCTTTGCATTCACAACGGTCGACAGAAACCAGCTACTTACAGAAAGATGGTATTGGATTAGCATTTTATATTCTTAAATTTTTTTTAACGTTTATTCATTTTTTGATAGAGACAGAGTGTGAGTGGCGGGGGGGGGGGGGCGCAGAGAGAGAGGGAGACACAGAATCCGAAGCAGGTTCCAGGCTCTGAGCTGTCAGCACAGAGCCCGACATGGGGCTCGAACTCACAGACCGTGAGATCATGACCTGAGCCGAAGTCAGACGCCTAACCGACTGAGTCACCCAGGGGCCCCCACAACTGTTTACTTCTTAATTTTAACCAGAAATTAAGGTTTTTAAGGGTTAAGAATTCTAATATAAAGCTTAATAATGTTAAATAGTTTAAAATACGTTTATTTAAAAAAAAAACTTTTTTTAATGTTTATTTCTGAGACAGAGAGACAGAGCGTGAGTGGGGGAGGGGCAGAGAGAGAGGGAGACACAGAATCCGAAGCAGGCTCCAGGCTCTGAGCTGTCAACACAGAGCCCGATGCAGGGCTCAAACTCACGGACCATGAGATCATGACCTGAGCCAAAGTCGGATGCCCAACCAACTGAGCCACCCAGATGCCCCAGCAGTTTATATTCTGACTTCATTCCATGGGCTCTTCCATTCCATTTTTGGTTGTTGTTGAATTAAGAGTCTTTTCTAAACATATGACAATTTAAAACAAATTAAAATTTATAAAGTGCATGTGTCAATTTAAAAGGACTATTTAGGGACGCCTGGGTGGCTCCGTCGGTTAAGTGTTCGACTTTGGCTGAGGTCATGATCTCACAGTTTGTGAGTTTGATCCCTACGTCGGGCTCTGTGCTGACAGCTCAGAGACTGGAGCCTGCTCTTTCTGCCCCTCTCAAAAATAAACATTAAAAAAAATAAAATTAAAAAAAAAAACCATAAAAGGACTATTTAGCTCTTTCTGCCCACAGGTCCTGTCCCCATGCTTTAATAAAAACACTATTGGGGCGCCTGGGTGGCTCAGTCGGTTAAGCATCTGACTTCGGCTCAGGTCATGATCTCACAGTCCGTATGTTTGAGCCCCACGTCGGGCTCTGTGCTGACAGCTCAGAGCCTGGAACCTGCTTCAGATTCTGTGTCTCCCCCTCTCTCTCTGCCCCTCCCCTGTTCATGTTCTATCTGTCTCTGTCTCAAAAATAAATAAAAACATTAAAAAAAATTTTTAAAACACTATTGGGCAAAAAAAAAAAAAGGGCTAAAATTTTTCATGGACACGTTAACACAAATACTAATAATATAGCTTTACATACATGTGATGGTTCTCACTTTCAGTTGCACAAGGTAAACTCATTCTTCTCATTTATCTATGTTTCTTACCTTCCCAAACATCTGCATTTCTAAGATTAGCTCATCAAGTTAAAATATATATATACATATATGTATATGGAACTTGAGAGCACAAAAGACATAGAGGTATTGCAGGGGGAAACCCCCCACAGTCGACTCCAGGGAGAGGTACAGAGATGCTGTGTATTTGAGGGTCTTGTCGTTCAGTCCGCGGACTCTGTCAGTGTGTGCGGGACCGCAGGGTGCACAGGAGCTGTGCGAGGCACTGGGCATACAGAGGTGCTCACCCGCGCCCACGTGGTGAGCCTTCACATTCACTAACCATGGCTCCAGAAAACCCATCCTTCGCATGTTTTCGCCATCCCTGATAACTCAGTCAGTGGGAGAATAAGGGTGAAAAGATCAGAGAATGACTGCATATGGCTGATCTTGTCTTCCATCCAACGTAGGTCAGGATGCATATTGAAAATGAAGCAAGACTTGAGAATCCTAAGGACTTGGCACCCCTGATAATTTGCCTTCCACAGGGACACAGAGCGCAATCGGTGTTCGGAATGTGACTGGCTGACTCCCCGTCCAGCCGAGGTTCCAGCCTCCTATGAGGAAGGAGGCTGCTGCCTGTGGCCTGGTGTGACACCAATTTCCTGCCCCTGTTGCCCTCTGAAGCAGTGATGGCAAGTGAGAGGAGCCGTCCGGGTCAGGAGTCTGATCCCGCCCAGATTCCAGCAGGGCCGTTGATTTATGGCAGCTGCAAAGTAGAGCCAGACAGCTACTCAACACATTTTTGAGGGGTGCCTGTCTGGCTCAGCCAGAAAAACGTGTGACTCTTGATCTCTGGGTTCGAGCCCCACATTGGGCATAGAGGTTACTAAAAAACAAACTTAAAAACATGTTTTTAGTACCTCGGTGTACTGGGCATGCACCAGGGCCATGGGAAACATGGCATCGGCCCCAGCCACTCCCTCCCTACGGAGGACCACTGAACCCAGCGGGCTGTCCTGGGATCAAGTGCTTGCCTGGGCAGGAGCCAAGTCAGGTGCTGATTATTGGAAGAAAGAGCTCATAGGAAGAAGGCATGGATATCCCGTTATCCCTATAGAAGTTTGAAAGGGATTTTGGTTTGTACAACCAAGGTGCCTGGGCGGGAGAGAGGGATAGAAATGTGAGTACAAGCAGAGAGCTAACACTGCACCAGCCCAGTGTTTGCCTGGTTTCTTGACTTGGGCCAGTTTTCCAGGGCTCCAAAGATAAATTGCCAGTTGCACACTTCCGGCCTTTCTCCAAGATGACAAAATGTATCTGAAGTGGCAGAAAGTTATGTGCATCACTTTTGATTACTGAAAGGCCACTGGAGTATAGATCTTATATATGTAACTTTTTATAGAAAATTAAGGGGCACCTGGGTGGCTCAGTTGGTTGGGCATCCGACTTCGGCTCAGGTCATGATTTCTCGGTCTGTGAGTTTGAGCCCCACATCGGGTTCTGTGCTGATAGCTCAGAGCCTAGAGCCTGCTTCAGATTCTGTCTCCCTCTCTCTCTCTGTCCTTCCCCCACTCACACTCTGTCTCTCTCGAAAGAAAAGAAAGAAAGAAAGAAAGAAAGAAAGAAAGAAAGAAAGAAAGAAAGAAAGAAAGAAAGAAAGAAAGAAAGAAAGAAAGGAAGAAAGAAAAAATTTAAAAGAATGGCTGTGTTATTAACTGCTATCTGGAATCACTCTCTGGCTAGATTGGAATAACATACTATGAATTAAAGTAATAAAACATCACATAGAGACATTGAAAACCAGAAATGGGGACAGAGAGGTGGTTCTCTCCCTTCTATTATAAATATATATTGGTCTTGCAGTTAATAACCCAGCTGTAATGGTAACCAGGGGTGGCACCATCTGGGGGACATAGGCAAGCATAGTACCCCTGCTGATGTGATAATTTGGGTGATCTTTGGATATAGAGGCTGCATGTTTTCAAGCTTTGAGAAAAATAATCTATTCAAATGCCAAGCCACCAAACACTTCCAATATGATCTAGATCAGTGGTCTCCAAAGAGGAACCCCCCCACACACAGATAAAGGCATTTGTAGGATGGAAAAGAAGACACCTGAACTTATATTTTTAGTAATTTTTAATCTCCTCCTTGAATTTTTAGTATATTTTATATCATGTTTAATATGTTAGTATGCTGGTACATGCATATTATTTTTAGATGGAGATGTGTGTTTATTACACCATATGCATAGTATACAACACTATATGTATTGATCAGATGTATGGTCAAAAAAGTTTAGAGACCACTGATCCAGTAATAAATGGATACGTTACAGACATCAATCTATCTCCAAAAGCTACCAAGTAGTAAGTAAAACCTTGACATATTTAGGATTTCCATGTCATGAACTGAAAAATGTGAGCAGTAACTGTATCCCGCTTGGTATTCAGGGTAACACAGTTTTCCTTCACTTTTCCTCCGAGTTCCTTTCCTGGAACCGAAGCAGATTCTCCTTTCCAGGACCAAATTTTCAGTCATAACTGAGGCCCTTTGCTTCCTCTTCTTTCTCAGGAGCTTCTCCCACCATTTCTTCTCTTCTTCCTGGATCAAGGTATCTTCAAATTGCCTTGTACCCAGATAGACTCCTTTCCCAGGCCCTTGTTTAACTGCATGCAATGGAATATGTATCCAAGATTTCACTTGGACTTATATACTATGCTCAACCATTTGCCTCGGTGGATTATCATAATCTACCATTCTCCCATGTCCTGAGAGAATTGTCTAGTTCCTTGTGTCCCTGGGAAATTAGGAAGTTCCTCACGACCTACGTCTAGCCTGATACCTTTACTCTGCATCAACCAGTGTCAAAGTCACCCAGTTGTTGTGTAGCTAAGTCTAGTAAAGTTGGCTTAATCTGGAGTAGGGGAATGCCTTTCAAGAAAATACATGTAGCTCCTTTACACTGTAAATTAAAAACTCCTAACAGCTTCAGGGCCGCCTGAAGCCACTTCAGGGGCGCCTGGGTGGCTTGGTTGGTTGAGTGTGTGTCTTTGGCTCAGGTCATGATATAGCGGTTTGTGGGTTCAATCCCCCCGTTGGGCTACATGCTAACAGTGCGGAGCCTGTTTGGGATTCTCTCTCCGCCCTTCTCCCACTTGTATGCATGCTTGCTCTCTGTCTCTCAAAATAAGTAAATAAACTTAAAAAAAAAAAAAAAACCAAACCCCTGGGGTGCCTGGTGGCTCAGTAGGTTAAGCATCCGACTTTGGCTCAGGTCGTGGTCTCACAGTTCGTGAATTCGAGCCCTGTGTCAGGCTCTGTGCTGACAGCTCAGAGCCTGGAGCCTGCTTCAGATTCTGTGTCTCCCTCTCTGTCTGCCCCTCCCCTGCTCACACGCGCGTGTGTGTGTGTGTGTGTGTGTGCAAAATAAAAATAAATAAACATTATAAATGTTTATCTCAAAAATAAATAAACATAAAAAAAAAAACTAACAGCTCCAAAAGGGAGACAATTTCATTATTTGAAGAAAATAAATTCATACCAGCCAGTAGCTAGAGATTGTGTTTATTCTTTATGGCGGTAGGGATGTATGGTAGTCAACAAATAGGGTTCAATAGTCGAAAGTTAATCTCAGTAAAAATGATCACTTAGAAAACAAGAATGCAAGACATAGCATGTCTAAAGACATAGCATGTATAAAATGGTGTCTCTAATAAAACACATTCAGCCAGCCAAATGCCATGCGGGATGGGGGGCAGTGTTAGGGGGCCCACAGAGTCGACGGGATGAACAAAGGAACGCAGAGTGAGACGTGAGGGAGCAAACCCGGGGCTGGCTGGGGAAGACCAGAGCTGCTGCTCGTCTGTTCCCACCTGGTAGGCAGCGCTGGCCTGGAGAACAGCCCTGTGACCAAGAGCCCATGTGATGCCTCAGAGTTAAGTCAGGGGGTCAAGGAGGCACCCCTTTCTCGCAACCTTTTGCTCCAGCTCAGACTGTTGGTGTCTGCCCCCATTATGTGCATCTCTCTCCCCCAAAATGTTCCATGTACATTTAGTCTTACTTAATCGTGACACAGCGAAGTGTTGACGATATGGCACTCCTGTGACTTGAGACTTGTTCGCAAACAGGATGCTCGAACGTTTGCTCACGCTATCACTTCTCTTGTGATGACGGCTGCTGCATTGACATCATGCTGGCTTGCGATGGAGTGGAGCAGTGTCCTGATGGGTCCGATGAGGCTTTCTGTCATAACTGTGAGTCAGCTGCATGGCCTTTTCGGGCAAGGCGGGGAGACGGGATGTCTTTATTTTCACGATAAAATGCAAATTCAGTATTGTTCTTTTTCTGCCCAGTTTTAGGTATAAGTTCATGTGAATAAGCTATGCCTTAAATTAAATGACCATTAACTATAAGTCTCTAATCTGAGTTGCAAATGTCAAATATTTTATATTGCTTACCTTCTTCAAAATTTGCTTTGTTTTCTAAAAGACTCTTCCTCATCCTAAAAATGCTGTGAGGAATATGCTTTTAAAAAAACTAAAGTGAGTTAAGATTTTGTTTTGATAAATTTTTTAGAAAAAAAATTTTTTTCAATATCTATTTTTGAGAGAGAGACACACAGAGCACAAGCTAGGAGGGGCAGAGAGAGAGGGAGACACAGAATCTGAAGCAGAATCCAGGCTCTGAGCTGTCAGCACAGAGTCCAAGATGGGGCTCGACCTCACAAACCGTGAAATCGTGACCCAAGCTGAAGTCAGACAGACGCTTAACTGACTGAGCCACCCAGGCGCCCCTAGAAAAAATTGTGACATACTAGGGTGTAGCTAAGTCAGGACTGTAAACCAGTCTTATAATGTCACCTACATACACAAAAGGGTACTGAAAGAAAGAAGAAAAACTGCTGGTTTTGAAGCAGGATGTAAAATCTCAAAACCTTAGGCTTAAGCTTTGTTGTTGTTATTGTTGTTTTAATTTTTTTGACGTTTATTTATTTTTGAGAGAGAGAGACAGGGCATGAGTGGGGGAAGGCGCAATGAGAGAGAGGGAGACACAGAATCTGAAGCAGGCTCCAGGCTCTGAGCTGTCAGAGCAGAGCCCGATGCAGGGCTCAAACGCACAAACCATGAGATCATGGCCTGAGCCAAAATCGGACGCTTAACCACCTGAGCCACCCAGGCACCTCTTAAGCTTTGTTTTTGTCAATTTATTTGTGACATTTAGAAAGCCAGTTATTGGAAGAAGAGAAAACAGTTTACCCATTCGAAAAGAAGAGAGTAATTTTTATGGGGCTCTAACGTGGCTTAGATGGTTATTATTCCCAAGTATCCATGGCTTCGAATCTACTGCAAATTTAGTGCTTTTAATTACAGTTCAGAAAAGAAACCCAGCAGCTAACGATAGCTCCTGTATCCTTCAGTGAGCCTTGACCGGAAGACGGTGACCCACACAGCAACTGCCCAGCCTAGAATCACAGGACCAATCAAAGATGTAGCAGGAGGCTCCTTCTTGGAAAAGTCCCAGAAAGTGACTGTCCCAAACCAGCCACTGGTGGTATCAAACACAGAGAAGAGGAATCATTCCACTTTTTGGGGACCAGAGAGTCAGACTGATCCTGTGATGCCAGGTAAGGACCTCAACAGCTTCTCCGCAAACAGCCTCATTTTCTCCAGTGACGCTGGGCTCAAAATGAAGGTTATATTTGAAGAGTGTTATGGAAATAAAACAAAGAAGAGAGTTAAAATGAAAACTGTGGCCAAAAAGGAAAAAAAAAAAAAACCCACCCCATCTGACATTTGCACTGATTATTTATACTAAGGAACACCTACTAAATACATTCATACATTCATATATACTCCAGGGCTACCTGTACATTTATTAGTAAGTACGTTCGAATTAGGAAATTTCAACACCTGTGTTAAGAAAACAAATGCCCTACGTATGAAATTTTAGGTTATTTTGAGATGAAGCAGCATAACCCTCTTCGCACTAAGCTAGTGAATGTGAGTAAAGAGAATCTACATCATATTGAAATGGTTGCTTGTGCGAGCACTTCAGTCCTATGTTCCCAATTAACGAAATCTGTAACTTTTTTGTTTTCACTAATAAGGCTAATAAGAATCTTGTCTACGTTCACACTGCTGAAACATTAACATTCTGTCATCTTAAATTTGTTTTTGCACATTTGTATTGTTTGTGACAAGAGACAGAAATATAGAATATCACATTTCTGTACGCCTTTGTAAATGTCTTTTCAGTACTCAAACTCTGCATACCTTATATACAGAAATAATCTGTCGCTACTTTAATAACTTCTTTATGAAATTCTTTTGTTCTATGCAGAAGATGCAAATAATAAAAAAGGAAAATAATTTAAAATACCACTCTTTACTGAAAACAACTCTTGGTATTTTGGTATATTTTTTTCTAGTCTTGTTTATCTAATGTTTAGTTTTTTTCATATCTTCTTTTTTTTTAATGTTTGTTTATTTTTGAGGGAGAGAGAGAATGTGAGCGTGCACGCGCGGGTAAGAGCACGAGTCACGGAGGGGCAGAGAAAGGGAGACACAGAATCTGAAGTTGGCTCCAGGTTCTGAGCTCTCAGCAGAGCCCCACGCGGGGCTCAGACCCACGAACTATGACATCGTGACCTGAGCCGAAGTCAGATGCTTAACTGACTGAGCCACCCAGGCGCCCCATCTACTGTTTAGATTTTAAGTGCATCTGTACAGATATGTCCACAGAAATATTCCATGAAGGGTATACTTTTGGACAGTTTAGACTAGGTGCTTTCAAATGCCTAAGCTGGGTCTATACCTTTGTTAGTACTGCCACCTAATGGGTAAATCAGCCCATGTAGCAAAACTCACCATTAATATTCTGTTGCATTTTTTCTGGTCACTTTCATTTATACACATACATGCACACATTTATTCACTGTTTTATCTTAGCATAATTAATATACAGTGTTATAGTCTCAGGCATACAATATAATGATTTAACAATTCTATGCATTGCTCCCTGCTCATCATGATAAGTTTACTCTTAATCCCCTTCACCAACTTCATCCATCCCCCAGCCAGTTCCCCTCCCTCAACCACCAGTTTGTTCTCTGTATTTAAGTCTGTTTTTATTTTTGTTTTTGTTTTTTCTTTGTTCACTTGTTTTGTTTCTTAATTTCCACATATGAGTGAAATTGTATGGTATTTGTCTTTCGCTGACTTATTTCACTTAGCATTATACTCTCTGGGTTCATCCATGTTGTTGCAAATGGCAAGATTTTGTCCTTTTTATGGCTGAGTAATATTCCATTACATACACACACACACACACACACACACACACACACACACACACACGTCTTTATCCATTCATCTTTGGAGGGGCACTTGTGTTCCTTCCATATCTTGGCTATTGTAAATAATGCCACAGTAAACAGGGACACATATATCTTTTCAAATTAGTGTTTTGTTTTCTTTGGGTAAATACCCAGTAATGGAATTACTGGATCATATGGTAATCTATTTTTAATTTTTTGAGGAACTTCCATATTGTTTTCCACAGTGACTTTACCAGTTCATGTTCCCACCAACGGAATACGAAGATTCCTTTTTTAACGTGTCCTCATCAACACTTGTTATTACTTATCTTTTTTGTTTTTAGCCATTCTGACATTGTGATTTTGATTTATGTTTTCCTGATGATTAGCTATGTTGAACATCTTTCCATGGGCCTGTGGTTCACTTGTATGTCTTCTATGGGAATATGTCTATTCTGCCCATTTTTAATCAGATTCTTTGTGGGCTTTTGGGGGAGGGTGTTAGGCTTATTAAGTTCTTTATATATTTTGGATTTTAACCCATTACTTGATATGTCATTCACAAATACCTTCTCCCATTCAGTAAGTTGCCTTATCATTTTGTTGATGGCTTCGTTTGCCATGAAAAGCTTTTTACTTTGGTGTAGTCCTAATACTTTTATTTGTTTGTTTGTTTTTCCTCTTGCCTAAGGAAACACATCTAGTAAAATGTTTCTATAGCTAGCATTAAAGATATTACTGCCTATGTTTTCTTCTAGGAGTTTTATGGTTTCGGGTCTCACATTTAGGTCCTTAATCCATTTTGAGTTCATTTTTGTGTATGGTGTAAGAACGTGGTCCAGTTTCATTCTTTTGCATGTGGCTGTCCAGTTTTCCCAACACCATTAATTGAAAAGACTGCCTTTTCCCCCTTGTATATTCTTGCTTCCTTTGACCATATAGTTGTAGGTTTATTTTTGGATTTTCTATCCTGTTCCATTGATCGATGTGTCTATTTTTGTGTTCGTACCATACTGTTTGGATTACTGCAGCTTTGTAGTATATCTTGAAATCTGGGATTATGATACCTCCAGCTTTGTTCTTCTTTCTCACGTTTGCTTTGGTTATTTGGGATCTTCTTTGATTTTATATAAATTTTAGGATTATTTGTTATAGTTTTGTGGAAAATGTTATTGGTATTTTGAGAGGATTGCATTAAATCTGTAGATTGCTTTGGGTAGTATAGACATTTTAACAATATTTGTTCTTCCAGTCCATGAGCGTGGTGTATCTTTCCATTTGTTTGTGTCAGTTTCGTTTCTTTCTTCAGTGTTTTATAGTTATTGGAGTTTAAGTCTTTTACCTCCTTGATTAAGTTTATTCCTAAGTATTTTATTCTTTTTGGTGCAATTGTAAATGGGATTTTTTTCCTTAATTTCTCTTTCTACTACTTCATTATTAGTATTTATAAATGCAACAGATTTTTGTATATTAATTTTGTATCCTGCAACTCTACTGAATTCATTTATCAGTTCTAATAGTTTTTTGGACATTTATTCACTTTTAACAAATTAGGAACACATTATGTTTATGAAACTTTTCTTTTTCTCAGGAGTATTTATGTGTGTTATTACATGCCCATCAAAGACCAAAACTTCTTTCTCAGTGTTTATTTCTTTGAGGGGGGGAGGGGCAGAGAGAGGGTGATGGCAGGATCCAAAGCAGGCACTTCACTGATAGCAGCAAGCTCCATGTGGGGCTTGAACTCACAAATAGAAAGACCGTGAGACAAAGTTGGACGCTTAACCACCCAGGAACCCCCAAAACAAAAACTTAAAAAAAAAATTTTTTTTTAATGTTTATTTATTTTTGAGAGAGAGACAGAGACAGAGTGTGAGTGGGGGAGGGGCAGAGAGAGAGGGAGACACAGCATCTGAAACAGATTCCGGGTTCAAAGCTGTCAGCACAGAGCCCGATGTGCGGCTCGAAATCATGAACTGTGAGGTCATGACCTGAGCCGAAGTTGGACGCTCAACAGACTGAGCCACGGCAGGTGCCCCAAAAACAAAAACATTTTTAAGAAACAAAGCAAACAAACAAAAAAGGAAACAAACAAAGGGACTCCTAAATACAGAGAACACGCTGATAGGTGCTAGAAGGGAGGTGGTTGGGGAAATGGATGGAAAAAGAAATAAAAGCCTGGAGGCTGCTTCTGATTCTGTGTCTCCCTCTCTCTCTGCCCCTCTCCCGCTTGCACTCTGACTCTCTGCCTCTCTCTGTCTCTCTCTCTCTCTCTCTTAAAAATAAATAAAAATGTTAAAAAAAATTTTTTTTAATTTTTATTATTATTTTTTTTTAAATGTTTTTTTTTCAACGTTTTTTATTATTTATTTTTGGGACAGAGAGAGACAGAGCATGAACGGGGGAGGCAGAGAGAGAGGGAGACACAGAATCAGAAACAGGCTCCAGGCTCCGAGCCATCGGCCCAGAGCCTGACGCGGGGCTCGAACTCACGGACCACGAGATCGTGACCTGGCTGAAGTTGGACGCTTAACCGACTGCGCTACCCAGCCGCCCCCCCAAAAAAAATTTTTTTTTAAATGCATCACCAGAGCGCCTGGGTGGCTCAGTCATTTGGGCCTCCGTCTCTTGATTTCGGCCCAGGTCATGATCTCATGGTTTGTGAGTTTGAACCCCGGGTCAGACTCTGTGCTGACAGCGTGGAGCCTGCTTGAGATTCTCTCTCCCCCTCTCTCTCTGCCCCTCCTCTGCTCTCTCTCAAAATAAACAAACATTTAAAAAACTAATAAAATAAATAAATAAATAAAAATGCATTCCTATTTGTGACCTGTGCCTGGATTTTACAAGGATCATCGGCTAATATAATAAGGACGAGTTGAATTTTCTGCCACTTCCTTCCCCTACAGACATCTCGTAAGGATAAAAAACTTAACTCACTGAAGATATGTTAAAGAGATACTATCATTAATACTGATAATATAGTACAGAAAGTAATGAGATGCGGTTTTTCACCTTGGCACAGGTGAAAAACTATTATTACCTTGCCAATAATATGGAGCCAATAGTATGGAGCACAGAGAAACAAGACTCAGGTGCTCTTGGTGGGACTGAACCCAGTACAATCTTCTAGAGGGCAGTTTCTGAAGCATTGAATCTGTATGCGCCCTGATTCAGTTATCCCACACTTGGGAATTCATCCCAAGCGTGTTACTAAGGATAAAATTAAGGACCTGTGCCAATATCCAGTCACACAGTGAATGTCCGCTCGCCCGCTCAGAGCCGCGGTGGTGCCTGCGTTTGTTCAGCACGCAGTGACTCAATGGCTGAACTGTTGTGAGATGTGGCTGCATCTGTAGGGCCTGTTCCCTGTGTGGCCCAAGTCATTTATTAACAAGGCTGTCCTCTTTCTATCGGAGCTGGCCGGAGGAAAGAAATCAGATGTCCAGCACTGCAGAGTGCTTGAAAAGTGGTGTATCCACATTCACAGTGAATCCTTTTTTTTTTATTATTAAAAAAAATTTTTTTAACGTTTATTTATTTTTGAGAGAGAGAGAGTGCACGCTCATGCGTGCACACACAAGTGAGGGAGGGGCGGAGAGAGGGAGACAGAGGGTCCAAAGCAGGCTCGTGAGCGAGGAGCCTGAAGTGGGGGCTCGAATTCACGAATTGTGAGATCAGGACCTGAGCTGAAATCGAGAGTAGGCCGCTTAACCAAGCTACCCAGGCACCCCTTGAATCCATTTTTTTGGAAGTTGAGAATTCATGTCCAGCCCGGCAGGTCAACCAAGTTCTTTAAGGATCCAAACTGAAGCATGGACTTGGGAGAATGCCTGGTCTCTGTATGGACACATGGGGTTCTGCCTGCACTGTCTCCGAAGTCCCTGCTAAACATGCCAAAGCCTCACTGTTTCACTTCTCTCCGGAGGTAGCCAGAGTGAGCACCTGCGACCTTCGCATCGTTACGGGAGGTGTTTTATCCAGAGAGGCTATCCTTATAAAGGATACTCAAAAGAGTTTTTTCATGTGCCCTGTATTTTTCATGGCTATTTCATTTTTTCGTTCTGCTGGACTGTCTCCTCTTATTGAGAAGCCATTCTGAACTTATGAAATAACACGTCTGGGAAGGTAGTTTGAATTTGTTGAAGCCTGATGAATAACATTATGCTCCCACATGATGGCAGGAGTCAACTGTTTCCTCAGATGAATGGATCTTGTCCTAGTATAATCCAGAACATTTCCTGAAGAGAGCTCCTTCTTACCTACTCTGTTGACATGCGGTGTGGTCTACCAGTGAATAGTGAGAAAGAACGATTCTGTTGTCTGTGTTAGTTGGCAGGTGGTCACAGGAAGCCATAGTACATTCTGGAAGGCAGGCCCGTATTGTAATCACTTTTCTAGCTAGTATTTCCACCTTCCTTCCAGAACATGCTTGCATGTGCAGTGGTGACTGAAAATAAATTTAAAGCAACTTCTGTGCAGCTTCCAACTCCTTCTGTGAGTGCATGGCTATGCATGGTACACGTTAACACAATAGGTCATTCAGAAGAGGGGAAAAATAATTTCCTAAGACATTAACTTTTCTAAAAGGATCATTACCAAAATGAGTTATTTGCAGAAGCAAATTCCATCTTTGTCTCGTTTGTTCTGACTTGCCACTCTGGGGAGAGCCTATGATAGCACGTGTGGAATGAAGCATTTTCTCTATGGTGTTCCATACGTTGGTGTCCAGGAAAAGTGAATCAGGCAGTCTGGAAATGACAGTGAATTCCTCCCTGAAATGTAGAAAACAGAAATTCACATTTCAAATACCAACTCGGGCAGGGTACGTCCCCTGGAAATTCTAGAGTCTGTGGCAACTGTGGCTTCTTAAGTCTCCTGTGTGTACTGTCCTCTCCCTAATGCCTGAGCTCACCCACCTCCCACAGCACTGGCTTCCTCTCCCCAGGAGTGAGGGCATTTAAGAAAATACTCTTCAAATTTGACAACTGAAGATCCAGAATGAATATGTTTACTTTCAAATGAACCCATCTCCAAGGCAAGATCCCCTTTCTAACTACAATTAACCTATTTCTCTGCTGCATCCTTAATAGAGAGCTTTATCTCAGACTTCCTAAGGAAATATTTCAATTTGTGATTTTGCCTAGTTATTTTTGATTTGCCTGGATATGAGTAAATGGATACAGTATAAACTCTAAGTTCTTGGATCTGTGACTTTGAGAGCAGTTTGGTTCAGTAGAAAATTCCTGCTCTGGGTGCCCGGGTGTCTCAGTCGGTTGAGCATCTGACTTCAGCTCAGGTCATGATCTCACTGTTTGTGAGTTTAAGCCCCATGCTGGGCTCTGTGCTGACAGCTCAGAGCCTGGGGCCTGCTTTGGATTCTGTGTCTCCCTCTCTCTCTGCCCTCCCCTCTCATGCTGTCTCTGTCTCTCTCTCAAAAATAAATAAACATTAAAGAAAATATTTTTTAAAAAAGAAAGACAAGCTCCTGCTGTGGATCGGTCCTGGGTTCTAATCCCAGCACCACCTGGTACTAGTGTCCAGGTAATTAACTTCTCCGAACTGTGTTTCCTTGCTTGAAAGAAGATAATCATATCTTCTCACAGTGTTGCTATACGTAGTGCGTGAGATATCGTACGTAAATATAATTTATGTCTCTCAGTAACTGTTAGTGCTAGATGAATTTTCGCTGGAGCACTCACTAGGAAACTCAGGTAAGAGAGCCACAAGCTTACGAGATAGTTAATTCTAATAAAAAATAGAAACAGCACAGTGGTGGTCCCAGTACTGAGTTTCTCTTCAGAATTAAGGTGAAGAATCTCTCATCTTTGGTGGAAAGATGGGGTGGGGGAGGGGATTGTGAATGTGGTTATTTCGTATTTTTACATTGGATAGAAGACAAACGAGTTAATCCTCTGAAAAGAATTGGACGTTGGTAAATTTCAGTGTTTTTATTCCTGGCTCATTATTTTTAAAAAGTAGGACATGAATTCCCAGCCATGTGATCTTCCCACTTCCAGATTTATTATTGGAAATAGTACTTACTGCCTGTCACTGTGGACTTCTTTGGTCTTTTTTTCCCCCCTAGTTTATTTATTTATTTTGAGAGAGAAAGAAAGCACGGTAGGGGCAGAGAGAGAGAGAGAGAGAGAGGCAGGGAGAGAGAATCCCAAGCAGGTTCTGCACTGCCAGCCCAGAGCTCAACACAGGGCTTGAACTCACAAACTGTGAGATCAGGACTTGAGCCGAAACCAAGAGCCGATGCTCAACCAACTGAGCTACCCAGGCGCCCCTGCTTCTTTGGTCTTAATAGCAACCTGGTGATATGCAGAAATCATTAGCAGCATTTTATGGATGAAGACACTGAGTCACAGAGAAGTGAAGAACTCAGACTGGGTCACACAGCTAGGAAGTGATAAAGCCAGAATTTAACTCAGCGGTCTAACCCCAGCCCCAAGGGGATGATGGCTTCGGCAGCAAGCCTCACAGTGTTCAAGGATCTTTTCTCTTAGCTACAGAGACAGGAAGCAGCTACAGTTCCCTTAAGACCTGCTTGTATGGTATTTTATGTTAGGGCATTAGAAGCGCAAAAGGACGAGAATCTGGGGGCACCTGGGTGGTTCAGTCGGTTGAGCAGCGAGCTCTGTATTTCAGCTCAGGTCGTGATCTCACGGTTCAAGAGATTGAGCCCGTCAGTGCAGGGCCTGACTGGGAGTCTCTCTCCCTCTCTCTGTGCCCTTCCCGTGCACACTCTCACTCTCTCTCTCTCTCTCAAAATAAATAAATAAGCTTTAAAAAAAGGGAAGACATCTGTGAGTACTAGAGTAGTCAGGATTGGCTACTTGTAGATCTGCATTATGACTTTCATGGGCCTGTTAAAGAAAACCCCGAAATATTAAACTTTATGACTGTGTTGGTGTAGAGATTAATATAACACAGGCTACATTCACTATCATATATGCATTATTATTATTATTATTGTTATTATTATTATATCCATTGTTCTCTTGTGATTTTTTTGAATGTTTATTTAATTTTGAGAGAGAGAGAGAAAGAGTACGAGCAGGGGAGGGGTAGAGAGAGAGAGAGGGAAACACAGAATCGAAAGCAGGCTCCAGGCTCCAAGCTATCAGCACAGAGCCCAACGCGGGGCTTGAACTCAATGAACCATGTGACCATGACCCGAGCCAAAATTGGACACTTAACCAACTGAGCCACCCAGGCACCCCTGTTTTCTTGTGATTTTAAGAGAAATTAAACTGAAACATTTTTGCAAGCCCCAGGTTCGATGCCCATTGTGCCTGGTGGACAGGTGGTCCCCACCTGTGATAGGCATGGACATTCTGCTATGCTGTGAAGAATGGGCAGAAAGAGTTTGAATACATGGAAAACAAGGGCTCTAATTAATAGCCTGAGAAAATGGGTTTGAGAGTGACAATTATTGAAGCAGGAGATCCCAGCTACCCAAAGTGAAGGGAGTTTGCCGGGAATAGAGGGCAATATGGAGAACCTTGAAAGCCCTGCTGAAGCATCTGGACAGGTGGAATCAAGAAGGAGAGGAACAGGGCACCTGGGTGGCTCAGTCAGTTGAGTGTCCAACTTCGGCTCAGGTCATGATCTCGTGGTTTGTGGGTTTGAGCCCCGTGTGGAACTTTGTGCTGACAGCACAGAGCCTGCTTCTGATTCTCTATCTCCCTCTCTTTTTTTTTTTTTTTTTTTAATTTTTTTTTTTTCAACGTTTATTTATTTTTGGGACAGAGAGAGACAGAGCATGAACGGGCGAGGGGCAGAGAGAGAGGGAGACACAGAATCGGAAACAGGCTCCAGGCTCTGAGCCATCAGCCCAGAGCCCGACGCGGGGCTCGAACTCACAGACCGTGAGATCGTGACCTGGTTGAAGTCGGACGCTTAACCGGCTGCGCCACCCAGGCGCCCCTATCTCCCTCTCTTTCTGACACTCTCCCACTCATGCATGTGCTGTCTCTCTCTCTCTCTCTCTCTCTCAAAAATAAACATAAGAAAAATTTTTTTAAAAAAAGGAGAGTAAGAGAATTTGGTCTCCAAAGCCAGTCGAAGAAGGATCAATATCCATCCATAATAAAGCTTTCATCCATTCATGGCAAAATGAGAAAAATAAGGACAATGCAGGGAGTTTTTTTAATAAGACTACATTCATTCAATTCAAAGAGCTATCCTTTTTATGTATTAAACTCTTCATGTTTTGTGGGTTACACATTTCCTTACTTTATAATGAAGTGAAGGCAATGGCCTTTTTTTTTTAATTTTTTTTTAATGTTTATTTTTGAGAGAGACAGAGACAGAATGCAAGTAGGTTAGGGGCCAAGAGAGAGGGAGACACAGAATCCGAAGCAGGATCCGGGCTCTGAGCCATCAGCACAGAGCCCGACGCGGGGCTCGAACCCACGAGCTGTGAGATCATGACCTGAGCCGAAGTCGGACGCTCAACCGACTGAGCCACCCAGGCGCCCCCGGCAATGGCCTTCTTAAATGGCCATTTCTTTTACTGTCTTTATTTGGCAAAATAAAAAATTGACCCTAACTTGGCCCCAAGAATCATTTTGAATTTTGGATTGATCCACAAAATCCAAAGGTGTTGGAATCAGCTTGCCAGGTGGAGGACAGCCCAGGCTCTCGATGGCCCCAGGGCCCCAGCAGCCCCATGGCTTCAATGCAGTATCCCTGTCCCCATCCTGCTGGGAAAGATCTCCAGCTCCAGGCAGCAATCCCTTTGTCCGTGAGCCGAGCAGTCCCAACACCTGGCGGGCCCACCACAGTTAAGAGCCGTTCCCTTGCTGGCTCTGCCCGGTGCCTCCCCAGGGTCACTCTCTTACAGTCTCCCACTGCCTGCTCTTCTTCCGTTCCCTCCCCTCGCCGTTCTGGTTGGGAGGGGGCTTCCAGCACTACAGTCCAGTGGACAGTGATAGCAATCAGCCTGCAAGGTAACTCTGATTCTCTGGCCCACAAGAAATTGCTTCTGCCTTACTCGCATCTCTCATTCTCTTTGGGCCCGCGGTTTATGGAGGACAGCCCAGGTTACTGGCTATCTGCAGGCGGCGTGTATGGTGCCTTTTAGAGTAACGTGACAAAGCACGGCAGAAGGTAGGGAGCCTGCCGTGGCCTTGGCCGTGAGAAGCAAATGTGGGTTAACCTCCTCGCACTGATATGCCGAGCGAGTGGGGATGAGGGGCCTTTGCAGACGTGTTCCAGTAGCAATGTCTGCACGCAGAGTGCTTGAGTGAAAGGTGACACAGACCTAAGGCTGTGGCAGTTGAGGACAGAGAAGAGGCACCGTAGTCGAGGATATTTCAGAGTGTTGTGGAGATGGTCTGTGTGATTCAGCTACTGATGGCTTGCAGGGCTGAGTGAAAAGGAACTTGAAGGATGCCTTAATGAAACACACGCATTTGCAGTCCCTTCTCTTTAACAGCACAAGCACGTGACTGCAACCATCTCTTCAAGTCCTGGCTTTCTGGCCCTAGTAGGTACCTGCAATAACTTTATAATTTTCCATCATCCTGTTGAGTTTTGTGATCCTTAGTAAATCCAGGCATATCACTTAGTACAGATTCCGAAGAGTTTTATAAATACTACCTTTAAGTAGCCTTATTTCAGTTGCAGGTGTTGCGAACAGATCTGTAGATGACATAGGAGTAAAGAAGCTTTAAGCTTTTGCTTCTCAGTAGAATTCCTCATGTCAGCTCATCCTTTCTATTTACTGTCACTGAGGATTATATTATCCCCAAGCTCATTTGAGATCACATCATAGCACGAGGGCAACTCCATTAGCTTAATCATCATCTTGTCAATGTAATAAGCACACAAATGCTGTAAATTCCCGGATGGGAAATGATTCGGTGGTACGGCCATGGCTTATCAGACCTGGGATGAAAGTCCTAAGGTTTGATCTTTCTTACTAGTCACTCTCAATAGTGTAATACAACTGGATAGAGTAAATAATTAACAACATATCATTACACCAGAAATGCTGTTTTCCACCAACAAGCAGTTAGACACGCCTGAGTTTAAATCCCAGCCCTGTGACCTGCTTACTACTCAAAAAGAACCCGGGCAAGTACCAAGCGTCTCTGACCCAAGCGGAAAACAAAGAGCAATGAATACCTGCCAAGTAGGGCTGAGGTGAGAAAGTCAAACGACTTGTCTGAGTGGCTTATGCAAGCTCACTCTTCATTTTTTAAAGAAAAACTTTTGTGGACGTTTCTGCTTTTCATGGTATGGATTGCAGAGATCACCCGTGACTTTTCTAGCTGACGTCTTTCCTTCCTTCTCCAGAGTGCTGGGTGCCTTTTCCCCTTTCTCTGTCCAGCGGTTTTGTTCTCGTCCCATACTCTGGTCATGTTAGTTACCTAGTGTTTTAATATCAAACACAGACCTACATTTACAAGAGTAATAAATTTTACAAGTTCTTTAAATCCATCCTAAGAAAAATAGATGAGGCTATATTTTCATGTCTGTTTCCTAAAGTTTCTGATGTACCTTTGACATATGTTCTCTCTGTTTTCTGTAGATAGTGGTTCCTCAGGGAAGAACAGAAAAGAAAAACATTATATTTTTGAATCAAAGAGCGATCGAGGAGGAGGGGAACACCCAGCCCCAGAAACAGGTAAATCTGGAATTTGGAAATTCATTGCAGAGTACAGACATTTGTAGAACCACATATCCTCCAGTGGAAGGTACCAGATGAAGCTGCAAGAGTCTAGGACAAGAGCAGTGACCAATCCGTGGATCGGAAGAGCTGTTGTATTCTCCCTCTATCAGGCTGCATCTGTGGGCTCTTGAACTAGTAACCTCACATCCTTGGACCTAGGCTTCCTCTTTTCTCAGTTGATTGGACTAGAGGATCACTCTATTTCTTTCCAGGTGTAACATGCTATGGAAAAAGTAATATTCACAGCCTAGAAGTTAAGAACTAGATATTCATGGCCCTAGAATCTGAGGCCGAGGTTCAGACCCTTGCTCCGTCACTAAACTCCATGACCTTTGGCAGGCGATTTTCTCTCTCCGGATCCCAGTTCTCCTCAGTCGTAAGATGGAAATGGCAACTATCACTGCCTCAGACTTGTTGGGGGAGAAATGGGACAATTAACATAAACCGTTTAGCACACGTGTGTGACTCATACATAAATAAATGATAATAAATAGCCACACTGGTTCGGCTAATAAATAATAAATAAGTAAACGATGGCTATTATGCTTGAGTTAGTTATAAAGATCTTATAGAACTACCCTACGACCCAGCAATTGCACTACTAGGTATTTATCCAAGGGATACAGGTGTGTGTTTTGAAGGGGCACATGCACCCCAATGTTTATAATGGCACTATCGACAATAGCCAAAGTATGGAAGGGTCCAAATGTCCATTGATGGATGAATGGATCAAGAAGATGTGGTACATGTATACAATGGAGTTATTACTCGGCAATCAAAAAGGATGAAATCTTGCCATTTGCAACTACGTGGATGGAACTAGAGGGTATTATGACTTCACTCATATGAGGACTTTAAGAGACAAAACAGATGAACATAAGGGAAGGGAAGCAAAAAATAATATAAAAACAGGGAGGGGGACAAAAACATGAGACTCTTAAATATGGAGAACAAACAGAGGATTATTGGAGTGGTTGTGGGCTAAATGGGAAAGGGGCATTAAGGAATGTACTCCTGAAATCATTGTTGCACTATATGCTAACTAACTTGGATGTAAATTAAAAAAATAAATTAAATAAAAATTAAAAAAAAAAAAAAAAAGATCCTAGAGTACCTAGTTCTCTCCAGCTGCTCTAGTGATGGATGAAGACCAAAGACAATGAGGAAAGAGTGTAGGAGGTCGAGGGAATATTTAGTGAGTGAAAGAAGAATACCACAATTCCATAATTATGGTCACTTTTAACTAGAAAGAGAACACTTTTGACTCGGTTCTTCAGAAAGGCAGGTTTTAATCCTAAATCCCACAAACGAATCAGTAAAAGAAGATTTAGGAGAATAAAATATGATTCTTAAATTATAGACCTGAACACGGAGAAGACTTTTTTACCCTAGAGTGTTCTTTGTAAAATCTGGACCACGTTATCGTGTAACCACTAACCAACAAGTGGCCAAAATAATCCAGACATCAAGTGCCTAGATGCTGTTCCGTCTGCTGGACTGCTGGCCTTGCCCCTGTCCCCACATATCTCAATAAAAAGTGCCCTGTGCCCCATCGACATATAAAGGGAAGCCAGGCCTGCCCCTGCCCCCGCCCCCTGCCTAGATGTGTGCAGAAAGCCTCCGTTCTAACTGGCCACTGCCCATTCCAGTTGTTCTATGTTATGAACATCACTCCAGCTCATATGAACAATTCATCTCCTTCGCTGGTTCCTGAGAAAATTATATCATGATGTGTTTTATTAGGGGTTAGAAAATTTTAAATCTCAAATTACCCACGATAAAGACAATGAAGAAACCATGCCGAGTAAGCATTGAAAAGTCCAGAGTAATTTTCAGTATTGTAGCCAGTTTTTTGTGATGGGGGATTTCATTTTCCTTGTCATCAAAGCATTAAACAGGAGTCAGTTCGACGTTCAGCCACCACACGTCTGACTTGGCAAGTAGAAGTTTCCCCTAGATCGTGTGTCTGCTCTGTTGTTACCCCAGCGGCATCTGCACTGTGGCCCTGGGGCTGGCATCTCCAACCACAGCCCCCTCCCCCTGCGGCCTCAGCGCTGGTGTTCATCTTCACACGAATCACACACCTTTAGAAGGGCAGCCTCTGACGCTTCCCCTGCCCTGAACAAGCACAGCGGTCCTCCTCCACCACCCCTCCCCGAACGGGAATAGTCGCCCGTTTGCACCCATTCCCTTCCTATCCTTCAGTACTAAGCGAAGGAGTGTCCCCTCTTTCCACGGTCAGTCTCCCCTGATCTTGAAGCAGCCCCTTATCCCCATCATCGATTAACTCTCTGATGTTTTTCATCTGTTTCTCTACTGGCTCATTGCCCCAACGGCTGCAGACACCTTCAGATCTCTCCCAACACACAAAAACGAAATAACACCCTTCCATCTTCAGTCTCCGCGTAAATGAACTCCCGATTGCCAAGTCCGTTGGCCTCTCTGGGCTTCACCCCGCTTGACCTCTGCTTAGCATCTGGTTCAGCCAAGTGCTTCCTTCCTTGAAGTAATCTCTTCCCTGTGCTTCCAAGGCTCCCCTGGCCGTCCTGCCACCTCTCTGATCCGTCTCCTGTTCTCTTAGCTTCTCTTCTTCTGTCTGCCCTCTTAAACGCCGGTGCTTCCTCACCGACTCGCTCCTGGCGCTCCTTCTTCTCCCTTTCTCTCTGGCGATCTCATTCACTTCCGTGGCTGCGGTCACCACCTTGACGCTACAGACTCTCACATATTTAGGCCAGATAATCCAGAAACCTAATAGAAATTTCGACCTGGATCATCTATAGGCATCTCAATCTGAAAATGTCAGAAAATGAACATATCTCCCCACCCACCCCAAACAAGCTCCATTATTCATTTAAACACGCAGGCAAAACTCTTACGAACCAGAAGCACGAACTGCATCTTTCACATGTGCACTTCCTGTATAATTCCATCATAATAATTACACTTAAGTGCATTTTTTCATTTAAATGTTTGTCCACCCAGACCGGAAGTCATGAACAATAATGCTCTCATTTCCCTTTTGGAGAAGCACTGGACCACGGGGGTTCTGGAGCTGTGCTGTCTGGGGCCCTCTCCTAGCTCCACCCCTGACCATACAGACTTAGACTAGTCACTTAATTCTTTTTATTTTTATGTTTATTTTTTTCTTATTTATTTTTATTTTTTAATTTATCTCCCAGTTAGTTAGCATATAGTGCAATAATGGTTTCAGGAGTAGATTCCAGGGATTCATCCCCTACGTAGAACACCCAGTGCTCATCCCAACAAGTGTCTCCCTCAACGCCCCTTCCCCATTTAGCCCATCCCCCCACCCACAACCCCTCCAGCAACCCTCAGTTGGTTCTCTATATTTAAGTCTTTTATGTTTTGTCCCCCTCCCTCTTTTTATATTATTTTTGCTTCCCTTCCCCTATGTTCATCTGTTTTGTATCTTCAGTTCCATATTAAGGAAGTCCCATGATGTTTGTCTTTCTCTGACTAATTTCATTTAGCATAATACTCTCTAGTTCCACCCACAGAATGAAAGATTTTCATGCTTTTTGATTGCCGCGTAATGCTCCATTGTGTATATATACCACATCTTTTTTGTTCATCTGTTGATGGACATTTGGGCCCTTGCCATACCTTGGCTATTGTCAATGGCGCTGCTACAGACATTAGAGTGCACGTGTCCCTTCGAAACAGCACACCTATATCCTGTGGATAAATCCCTAGTAGTGCAATTGCTGGGTCGCAGGGTAGCTCTATTTTTAGCTTTTTGAGCACCCTCCGTACTGTTTTCCGGAGTGGCTGCTCCAGTTTGCATTCCCACCAGCAGAGCAAAAGGATGCCGTGCATCCTTGCCAACATCTGTTAGTCACTTAATTCTTGCTGTCTTAGTTCCTTCATTGGTAAAATGGGTATACTAATAGTACCAACTCGTGGTGGTTGTGAGGTTTAGATTTAAACCACCAAGCACCTAGTGCGGTGCTGGCACTCTGCAGCACTGGCTTATTGTCTTTGACCGCCCACACTTGAATCAGGGTCAGGCGCATGGCTCCCAATTAACACTGAGGGAATGAAGAAGTGAATGAAATGAAGCGTTACCGAATCAGCTTCTGCAATGGACATTTTTACTCCTCTAATTCCACCAGTTGGCAAGGCCCCTGCAGCTAAAAATGGTTCCACCATATCATCTCCAAGCCTGGCCGGACTCCAGAGTAGACGGGTCTAAGAATAGAGCTGCTGAGCTTGATAAGAAAGACTGATCTGGGGCACACCCTGTCCCTTCCCGACTCCTGCAAGCCTGGACAGGCTGCTTCTAGTCTAGGTGTCTGCGTCCGATCCCACAGGGTAAAGCCTGTGAAGGAGAACTGCAGAGACTTTCTCTTCAACTACCCTTAGCGAGAATCACGCCACCATATTCTGAAGGTCCCTCTCAGCGGTGCTTCTACTGGCTGAGAGTAGGTTCTCTGGATTTAGAAATGAAAATAAGTTTCTTTTTTTTTTTTTTTTTAAGTTTATTTATTTATTTTGAGAGAAAGAGAGGGAGAGAGAGGATCCCAAGCAGGCTGCACGTTGTCAGTGCCGAGCCTGATGAGGGGCTCGAACTCATGAACCAGGAGATCATGACCTGAGCCAAAATCAAGAGTCAGATGCTTAACCGACTGAGCAACACAGGCGCCCCAAAGCGTATTTGTTTTTGAGACGGAAAGAGAGAGAGTGCACAGGGGAGGGGCAAAGAGAGAGGGAGAGAGAGAGAGAGAATCCCCAGCAAGCTCTGCACCACTAGTGCAGAGCCCGATGTAGACCTCGAACCCATGAACCGTGAGATCATGACCTGAGCCAAAATCAAGAGTCCGACGCTTGACTGACTGAACCACCCAGGCGCCCCAGAATTTGGTTTTAAAGACGTCTGGGTTTGAGAACTAGACCTGCCATTTGCCAGCTGTGTGCTCTTAGAGCAATTATGTAATCTGGGTACCTTAGTTAATCTATAAAATGGTGATGGTTCGAGTACCTACTTAATTGACTTGTTCAGATTAAATAGCGTATGTAAAGTGTTTATCATACAGTAAATTGCAGCGGTTATTGTTACTAGTCAGTGACCTGCCCTATTTGTTTCTAACCATTCCACAGGTGCAGTGCTACCCTTGGCCCTGGGTTTGGCCATCACGGCTCTGCTGCTTCTCATGGTCGCTTGCCGACTACGCCTGGTGAAACAGAAACTTAAAAAAGCTCGTCCCATTACGTCTGAGGAATCTGACTACCTCATAAATGGGATGTATCTATAAAAGTGTCACTTAAGTAGCTGGGGGGCGAGGATGTTTCACTTTTAATTCATACATATACTGGGTTCCGGATATTTAGAAACCTCTTTGGTTTGAACTGGGCTAAGAAAAATACCGAAACCCCAGAAAATTCTGAAAACCCCAAACCTTTGTTTTTATTTATTGTAGGAAGATTTTCTTTGGGAAGTGTGTGAAATATTTTGAAATTTAGAGAGGAGTCCGTCTGAGTAAAGACTCACACATCGAATTCTGACTTACGTAAGCTGTCCCTGAAAATAGCAGTTTGCAGTTAGCCACGGCAGAAAATTCAGCGATTCGAGGGGTGGCCTGGGAATGGCGACGTTAACCCTTTACTTTCTGGAGGCCAACCACGGGCCCCTGGCAGCCCGGGGCCTCTTGATACACGGCTTCCTCTTGTTCTGAGGCCCCCTTGTTCCTCACGCTAAGCTTCCCGTGCTCTCCTTTCTCCTCTCCCCTTCAAAACCTGTCTCTAGGAGTGGATCTCAAGTGAGTTTGTACCTTCAATGAGCCGTTACCTATGGCAGGAGTATCTGTGCTAGAGCCCCATGAACACGTCAAGGAGGCCCCGGGGAAGGTGAATGTGAGTTTATCCCAGGGCCTCTGACATCATGTCATTCAGGGGGCTGCCTCATCAGGCTTACCTTTGGGTGAGAAAACCCCGACTTTGGATGACAAATAGCCATAACACGGTCGTGAAGGGAGCTGGGAAATCCTGGTGGAAGAAGAGGTGGCGGGTCAAACATGTCAATACAAACTCAGCTGAGGGCGAAGCGGGAGGAGGACAATTAGTTCTTTCTTGAATCTCCTCAGCACTGCTTGCTGGTCCCGAACACAGCAGCTTTATTTCTGTGGTCGCCGGTTTTCAACACTAGTCTGTGTTGATGGAAGAGGAAGATGCATTCAAACTGGAAAGCAGAACGCTGAGTGGATTTGCAGGTGCAGCTTTTGTAAACATGCCACGTTTAAGGATCAGCAGGGTCTTTCATCCAATGGGATCGAGCCACTCTTCTCCACTATTTACTCAATGCTTCAGACGCTGTAACGTGCAATCAGCTAATGCCGGGCTTACGTATTCCCACAGCATAGAGCCGTCTTGCACAAATTCGTCTTTGCAGAAAACTGGCCGTCTGGCTTTGCATCTTTTCCCTGTTAATCAGTCTGTAGGATTTTTAAAGGCAAATTATTCCCATCATCACTTCATGCCGGGATTATACATGTTGTAGAAATCATTCTCCTTGAGAGGAATGTGGTGCCTGTCTACACTCACACGATGTTACCATTTACGTAGTATGGCTTTTTTCTCGTAAGTGGCAAATCTTCTAAAATGCTTGAACACATTGTAGAACACTTTATTTTCAGACTGAACCTGGGGTAAGTCGTTCCTTTGGCAAAGGGCTTAATTTGGGTCAGAAATATAACGAACCGATTAAGAAATGGCAAGTCAGTTCTAGAAAAACAAAGAAATCGGTTACTTTTATGTCCTGAGAGGTCCAAGCATTTTGTTGAATATTAAGAATTGAGCAAAGATTTCAATCTCCCCTCCAGGGCAGGTTAGAGAAAGGACAGCACGAGTGACCTGAGGCCCTGGGCGCTCTCTGTGTGATGCCGTGCAGTGTCCTAGTCCAGAGAAGGACATCACCTGTAGCCATACGCGACACAATAAAAACTGCTGAGGCGTGCATCTTTCAGCACATCTTTTATATGTGAAGAAATTAAAACACGATTTAGTATTGCTATGGTGTTGAAAGACTTGAGAAAAGATGTCCATATCCACGTGTATGATATCCCTTTCCTAAATTGTATTTTATTCTTGTGACTTTAAACAACCATTTAACCTAATCATCATAAGTTGCTATTATTTACTGAGCTGTTCCTGTATTACCTGGATTTAATCCTATCAACCTTATCTTGCAAAGGGGGAAATTAGGAATTAGAGAAGGAGAATCGGGGTCTACAAAATATTTGTATTGTCAGATGGACTGAATGGGACTTTTGAAAGTCACCTTAACTGTGAGTATCTGACTGAAGGCATTCTGCATCTAAGATGATTTCAAAATAATTTTAGAGAGAAGCTTGTCCACGATTTGCTGCTCAAACATGTTCGTGTGTCTCACGTCTCTTCCTGAGAAAAGGCCCATCTGAGCCACCTTCCAGAAAACTCAGAGCTTCTTTCCTCCCGTCTCTACAAGCAGACAACAGCCAGTCTCCATCCTTCCAGAAGCTTGAATGCCAGTCACTCGAGTATCAGGTTTGTTCTCTTCCACAGGAAAATAACAGAATGTCTTCATCTTTCTCCTCCTGACTTTTCATAATCTGTGATTCGGCTCCATGATTCGCTTTCACACTTCCCAGCCCTCCTCAGTCACTGAGGGCTGTTTCATGTTGTCCTTTATCATATTTTTCCGCAACCCAAACGCGGAGATGCGTATTTCTATTTGTTCTTCACTTTGGCCGTTCAGGGCAGACCTTGCCGATGAATTAACTGGACTTCCCGTACATAAACATAGGACAGTGCGCTGTGCCCCAGGGCACGGGGCCGTCCGGGTCCTCACAACGTGCTGCCTGCATCACAGTCATGATGCTCCGTAACAGCAGCTTCCGGGCCTGGGATTGTCGCTGGGGGTCTCTTAAGTTACACTGTCCCCAGTTCGATGTTTGGGGATTGTACCGTTTTGTTCCTAGCAGAGTGACTCTCAATTATTTGTTCTCTTTACTGGACTCTAAGTTTTGTCTAACTGTTGGTGTTAAAACCGAATGAGGATTTCTAATGAAAAACTGCCCAAGCCAAATAGAAAAGCTTAGTTTGCTGTTCACAAATGTTCACATCTCCCTGGCTTTTTAATTGTGATGCTGACTTTTTTGGGGGGCACTGGCCCTATTTTTCCCAGCTCTTTTGTCCTGCTCAATTCTCTCTAGTATTCTAAATAAAGTGCATATTTTATAGCTACTTTAAGAGCAAGCACAGATTTTTGGGGGGGGGGGGGGTAAATGTCAAACCGCCAGGGATGAAAATACGGTTGGACACACCAAAGCTGCATGTGTTCAGAAATGAACTGAGTGGTTAGGACTGAGCCTCCTCCATTTGCTTCATTTAGGTCTCCGTGTGTCTTCGTTCCTACTCATTTGAATTCTCCAGTCACCTCTGTTTTTAGTCTTTGTTACCTCGCTGTAAATTGGAAAGAGATCAACTTACAATATCATTCAGCTTAAAGATGTTTTTATACAGTTATTTCAAAACATGGGAAACTTCTCAAAACACATTTTTTTTAAACATTTATTTATTTTTGAGACAGAGAGAGACAGAGCATGAACAGGGGAGGGTCAGAGAGAGGGAGACACAGAATCTGAAACAGGCTCCAGGCTCTGAGCTGTCAGCACAGAGCCCGACGCAGGGCTCGAACTCACGGACTGAGAGATCACGACCTGAGCCGAAGTCTGACGCTTAACCGACTGAGCCACCCAGGCGCCCCTCAAAACACATTTTAAAATGAGTTTAACTTTTACCAAAAACCTTAAGGAAAATTGTACTGAGTATATGGACTTAAAAAAAAATTCTTTCGTTTTCATTTCATATGACTGAAGACCCAAAAGTCCAAAAATATCAAAAGTCTATGTTCTCATATTTAAACAAAGCAGTTTCACAGATCAAAACAGAAATTTGGAAAAATCTCTAAATGTGTCATCTCGAAATGTGTGTATAGAAGAATGAAGAAATCAGAACCGTGAACTCTACAATCTGAGATCACGCCTTCAATGTTGTTTGCTGTTGAAGGGGAGCCAATCTGACACTCCTTTAACACCCCCACCTGTAATGTCCGACCTGCTTTATCCAATTCTGTTCCCTACAAGCTAATCGCATAAAGGAGCCAAGATCCCAAAGAAGGGTGGCTCTTTTTCCCCAGAAAATCTCTGTAATTGATTTACCACTGACACGGTCGTGTTCACATGGAAATTCTGCAGTCTCTTTCATCTATAATGTAATTCCCAAGCAAAATCCTGACGAGATAATCACCGCAAAAAGCCTAAATAAACAGGGTTGGCAAAAAAAAAAAATTATTCTATGTGATGTGATCTTTTGGGCGGGGGCATCACAGTGACGTATTTGGGGCGTGGGAACTCAAATATAAATGTCCTTGGCTGCCCCCGGCCCCTGGATTTCTGCTCTTGTATTTAAGATGTCCTCAGTGCTGCAATCACCTGCCCTTTGGACAAAAAAGTATTCTGATGCCTGTCCTATTAGGACACTCTGAGTGAGAATGAGCTCTTCAGCTCCAGCAGCCCTCGAACTTTCTCTCGTCTTGGAAAGGAAGTGAAGGGAAAGAACAAGGGGAAAGAGAGAGGGGAAGAGAGGGATTCACTGCCTCAGGACAGCCTCTATGGGAACTAAAAGCCAGATCTTTTCTCTCCCACCAGACAAGGAGCACTTCAAAAAGAATCCTGGCTCAAACAACACAAAGTCAGCTATAAAGGTGAAGCCTACAGAGGGGAACTAACATCTACCATGAGAGCACTGGTAGAAGGATTAAAGATAAGGAAACTCTTGGACTTGTTTCATTTTTATTATATTACGATACACAACTTCTGTGGGCTACACGGGCCAGCCCGTTTTCTTCACACAGGATTTTTTTTTTAATGTTTGTTTGTTTTTGAGAGACAGAGACAGAGCACAAGCGGGGGAGGGACAGAGAGAAAGAGGGAGACACAGAAGCCGAAGCAGACTCCAGGCTCTGCGCTGTCAGCAAGAGCCCAATGCAGGGCTCGAACTCGGGAATGGCGAGATCATGGCCTAGGCCGACATTGGACGCTCAACCGACTGAGCCACCCAGGTGCCCCTACGCAGGATTTTCTTACTGGCAATCTATTTGAGCCACCCTTTAAGTACAATGGGGACAAAACATTGTCATCTTCCTGAAAAATGATAGGAGAAATTAAGAGACATGAAACTGAAATCTGATCAGAACACTTCTTTTTTAAGTCTATTTATTTTTAAATGTTTATTTTGAGAGAGAGCAAGTAGGAGAGGGGTGGGGAGGGTGGGGGAGGGGAGAGAGAGAGAGAGAGAGAGAGAGAGAGAATCCCAAGCAGACAGCACAGAGCCTGATGCAGGTCTCAATACCACAAACCATGAAATCATGATCTGGGCCACAATCAAGAGTCGGACATCTAACTGAGCCACCCAGGTGTCCCTTTATTTATTTTGAGAGGGAGTGTGCCCAGGAGCAAGTCAGGGACGGGCACAGAGAAAGGGAGAGAGGGAATCCCAAGCAGGCTCTGCAGTGTCAGCACAGAGCCTGACACTGGGCTTGAACTCACAACTGTGAGATCATAGCTTGAGCTGAAATCAAGTTGGATGCTTAACTGACTGAGCCACTCAGGCACCCCAAGATCAGGGCACTTTTACTTTACTAATGTAGTTCTTTAAGAATTCAGTGCATTGTAGGAAATGATTTATACCCTCAAAGAATGTAGCCCTTACCTAAGTTATTGGCCTTCTGAATCCCATTTAGAACATTTAAAAAATTACCCACGTTTGCTATTTCATTTACAACATTAGTGTTCAATGCCCGTTGTCATATGAGCTCTTTTAGTACCACACCAAACTACTGGAAGATTCACTAACAGTTACCTGAAAAGCAGAAACACCTACCTCTCTAATGAAACAAAACTAAGGAGCTTTATTCCTCGGCTCACAATCTAATGCTATAGATGGTTTCAGATTTCAAAAAATTCATGAGCATTAAAATATTACTAAAAAAATGTTATCCTACTTTAAAATACATTGAATTATGGGGCGCCTGGGTGGCTCAGTCAGTTGGGCAGCCGACTTCAGCTCAGGTCATGATCTCGCGGTCCCTGAGGGCTGTGAGTTCGAGCCCCGCGTCGGGCTCTGTGCTGACAGCTCAGAGCCTGGAGCCTGTTTCGGATTCTGTGTCTCCCTCTCTCTGACCCTCCCCTGTTCATGCTCTGTCTCTCTCTGTCTCAAAAATAAATAAATGTTAAAAAAAAAAATTAAAAAAAAAAAAAAAAGAAAAAAAGAAAATAAAATACATTGAATTTTTTTAAATGTTATTTTTTTAATGTTTATTCATTTTTGAAAGACAGAGACAGAGCACAAGCAGGGGTGGGGCAGAGAGAGAGGGAGACACAGAATCTGAAGCAGGCTCCGGGCTCCGAGCTGTCAGCACAGAGCCCGACGTGGGGCTCGAACCCACGAACCGTGAGATCATGACCCGAGCTGAAGTCAGACACTTAACCGACTGAGCCACCCAGGCGCTCCTAAAATACATTGAATTTTTAAGATACCTTAGGATAGGTACATTAAGCCAATTTAAAAAGTGTAATCAACTTTTTTTGAGCAATGGCAGTTTTTAAAAATTAAGGCAATGGATTTTAAATATTTACATGGACAATGATAATGTACTATTTTCCTAAAATGTCATTCCCCGCCCCCCCCCCCCCAATAATGTTACTGATTGGAAAAGAGTTGAAATCCTCATTAGAAACTGGAGTTCTTCATTTTCATTCTTAACTGAGAACTAGGTTGGCCTTTAATAAAATCAAATCTATAAAATCATCTTGTTTCAACAGGAACACAGCAGACTGGAACTTTAAAAAATACTTTCACTGTCCTCTTTATACTGTTTAAAGGAATCACTTCTATTAAGAAACAATGGAATGCTAAAGTATTTTAGCGATTATGAATACTAAAGATTAAACATTTCTTCTCTGGCACATACATAAACTCAGCTCTCTTAAAAAGAAAGCTCTTATACCTAGTTAAAATTCATTTTTGCTTTCTGCCCCTATCAATGCTCCCTTAAAATCCACTCCTGTTGGGGCACCTGGGGGGCTCACTTGGTTGAGTGACCGCCTCTTGATTTCAACTTGGGTTATGATCCCAGGGTTATGGGATCGAGCCCCACACTGGGCTCCGTGCTGAGCAGGAGCCTGCTTGTACTTCTCTCTCTCTCTCTCTCTCTCTCTCCCTCCCTGCTCCTCTCCCACTCATGCACGTGTGTGCATGCTCTCTCTCAAAATACATAAATAAACACTTAAAATTTGTTCACTCACAAAAGTATAAAATCCAACAGTAACGCTTGGCATGGCATTTGTCTATAGCAACCAGGTGGCACTTGGTCCTAGCGTATTTATAACCTGTCGCCTCAAGCCAGATTGCAAACTCCTTGAGAGTAAGGGCTTTTTTTTACATATGGTAGGAATTTAGATATAATAAAATGCTGGCAATCGCTCTGAAGGATACAGACTAGTGGTTAAGAATCAATCTAAAATCCTAAAAGGATACCGGACCTTTGAAACTACCTCAAATGACATGGAGTCCTGGACCAAAAGGGCTCGTGGACTGGATCCAGAAGCGATGCCAACACCAGCAAACCAGCAGGGAACTAAAACTCACAAGTTTTAACTGCCAACTAACGCTAGTTTCCTGTGTGGGATCTTACCCAAGAGACACTAGTGAAAAAACATGTATGTGTGTATATTTTTTTAAAACCATTTTTAAACAAGTAAAGCTTAAGACTTTAAGAAGTGGGGGAGAGGTGCCACACACGCTAAGGATCAACTTGTCAGAATCAGACTCACTTGCACGCCGGGGGGGGGGGGGGTTCTTTTGCTGAGAGTACTAGCTGTGCTAGATTCAGAGTTTGTATTTTTTCAAGTTCTAGAACTCCTGGAAAAACAAAGATCTTTCTATAAAAGGTATAAAATGACAATATTTAAACAAGATCCCAAAGTGCTACGGCCTTCTTAGAAACTCACTTTTACAGTGATCATATTAATACATATCTATTTCTTTTGAGAGAGCGAGAGTGAGTCGGGGAGGGGCAGAGAGGGAGAGGGAGACAGAATCCCAAGCAGGCTGCGCACTGTCAGTGCAGAGCCCGATGGAGAGCTTGAACCCACGAAGCGTGAGATCACGACTTGAGCCGAAGTCAAGAGTTGGCTGCTTAACTGACGGAGCCACCCAGGTGCCCCAGGAAATGTTTACAGATGAGATGGGTTTTGTCACATTCATCCTTGACCTTCATTCACACACTCATTCAGCATTTACTGTTCATCTGCAAGAGGGCAAGCCCCGTGTTAGGCAAAGAAGAATGATGAGGTGTGGTCCTGGTCCGCTGGAAACAGTCAGTCTAGCAACGTACCGCTGGAGGTTCTGGTCACCCACGCTACTCAGACGTCATAAAGCGGAGCATCAGAGAAACCACTTTCTCTCCGTGGTCTCTCTCAGTCAGCACTTTGTATCTGGTGGACATGTGGTTCTTTCCCGGGGATTCAAACACCACCAAGGCCTCTTTTACTTTTAACTTTATTTGGCAAAGCAGCTGCATAAACTGTTCAGTGACTAGGACCCAGCTTACACAGCATGTTAAATCCATATACGTTATCAGCAGCAAATCGGAAACAGAAAAAACAATACTGAGCTACAAGTCTCCTATAATTTTAAAGAGGGAAAGTACTATGTCAGTTATGTCCAAGCCGAACAGCTAAGTGTTTTAAAGGACATCACCTGCCATCTTCGTAAGTTTTAATATTTACAAATGCTTAGTTTTAAGGTGACAAAGCAGCTGATTGTATCTACAACATGCTATTCTATGACACCACATCAAAAGCTTTAAAAAGGGAGCTCATCTCTATTTTCTTAGTGGCATCTAACAGACATCCAAAAACCAAGAATCCTAACTTGTGAATGGTGGTGTTATCTGATGTACAAAAGGAATCTGATAAATTAATATTGAAACAGAATTAAGTGTCTAAAAGAAAAACCACTCCTCAGAATCAATTCACAAACTAAGTTTTCCATTTGACAGAACCTCGTCTTTTAATATTTTAAAGTAAAGTGTGGGTGTGTTGAATTAATAAATCCACAAATTTATACTTTGCATCGCTCCTCTACCAATTCGGCTTCCGTGCCTCTTTGAAGAATTAGAAACCCTACAAAACCACACATTTTCATGCTGAAAATAATAGTGTAACAAAGTCCAAAACAAGCTGTGATGCTGTTGGTTTTCAAAAAGCTTTGAGAACTGAGATGAGCAATCCACTGTAATATTATATACTGGTCAAGCTGATGGCGCTTTTACAGTTCGTCCCTGGGGGTGAAAAAGAGAAATATGTCAGTAGGAGTTACGTACTATAACTTTCTAGGAGTTCAGATACAATTATTACATAAGTACAAATACACCAATCCCCAAGCATTAAAAAGGGAGGGGAAAAAAAAGCAAAGCAAACAGTCCCAAGTCCAAGCAAAGATGGGAGTCAGCCATCCACACATCCCTCATGCTGCTCTGCAATGAAACGTGAAACCTCAAGGCCCTGAATTCTTTATTTTTTACTTCTTAAAGATAACTTTCTTCCTTTAAGAGCAAAAATTCAGAGAAACTTTAACTTCTCCATCTAGGAGCTTGCTAACACTGTTGATTAGAAAATGATGATGAGTATTTAGAGTTCAAATCATTTTTTATAGTTACATTTACAAAACTGGGCAAGAATTTGGTCTTTTGTTTAGAGTATCTGTTAGCAAGTGCTGCGTAGGTCCATCTCAACCCAAACTCTTTGGAAGAAAAACATCATCTGGAGGTGTGCTGTCTCTGTCAGCTGATTTCAGAAGGCAGCCTCATCAGCTCCAAAAGAAACCAGTCGCTCAGCCAGGCACAGCACCTTCCCAGCAACTGCCAGCGACAGGAAGGAAGGAATACAAATGCAGCCTAAAATAAATGGTATGGTATATAAATTACACCTCAATAGAGTGTTAAAGGTGAAAAAATAAAGCTATCAAAAAAGCCAAAAAAACTTCAGAGTAGAGGGCAATCTGAGTGACAAAAACATCGCTAACTACACAAGAATTTTAGGGGTAAAGAAGTATGACGTTTGCAACTAAATCTCAAGTGATCTCAAGAAAAAATAGGATATACATGCATATATAAATAGAGAAGAGGGGGTGAGAAAGTGAATGTATAGAAACGTTAACCATTGGTAACTCTGGATGTAGAGATTCAGAAACTCTTCCTACTATTCTTACAATTAATCTGTAATAAAAATTAAAAAGTCTTTAAAAAGTTGTTAAAATCAATGTGAAGGGAAGGTAAGTAAAGAGCTAAAGTTTCCCAGGTATGTGGTGAATTAAGGGACTATCAGACAATACACTTTCTTTTAAAACTAAATTTTGTAAATTGTGTGAGAAATTATTTTAAAAATTACATCTCCCATAAACTGCCTTTGTCATAGAGTACTGGATTATCTGTTAAATGATAAATGATCATTTCTGGTCCCTTTTAATATATTCTTCTAAATAATGTAAATACTAGAATTCTCATAGAACAGCTTTTACTTAAATTCATGCAAGCATTAAAATATTTAAACTGCAAAGATTTCATACTTGCAAAACGCTCTTTTCATAAATTCACTTAACTCTTTTTAAAATGTAAACTGAAGATACTACTGTCTTTGCAAAATAATTTACTGTATTTGATTTACCTGTTGCAAGGCATTAAGGACATTGTAAACATATATCCTTATTGCCAACAACATAGCACAACATTTCCAAATGTCCTCTTCAATTAAAAATTGTTTTAAAAAAGAAAAGGATAAAAACTCTCAACAAACTAGGTATAGAGGAAACGTACCTCAACATAATAAAGGCCATATATGACAAGCCCACAGCTAACATCATACTCAACGGTGAAAAGCTGAAAGCTTTTCCTCTAAGATCAGGAACAAGACAAGGATGCCCACTCTCGCCACTTTTATTCAACATAGCACTGGAAATCCTAGCCAGAGCAATTAGGCAAGAAAAAGAAATAAAAGGCATCAAAATCGGAAAGAAAGAAGTAAAACTGTCTTTTTGCAGACAACATATTATATATAGAACACCCTAAGACCACCACCAAAAAAAAAAAAAAAAAAAATCAAAACTAATAAACCAATTCAATGAAGTTTCAGGAAACAAAATCAATATACAAAAATCAGTTGTGTTTCTATATACCAATAATGAACTATCAGAAAGAGAAATTAAAACAATCCCATTTATAATTGTATCAAAAAGAATAAAATATCTAAAATAAATTTAAACATGGTGAAAGATCTGGACACTGAAAAGTATAAGACATTAATGAAAGACATCGAAGAAGACACAATGCTCATGGATTGGAAGAATTAATACCGTTAAATATCCATACTACCAAAGCAATCTACTGATTCAATGCAATCCATATCAAAATCCCAACAGCATTTTTCACAGAAATAGAACAGCCCTAAAATTTGTATAGAACCACAAAAATCCCCAAATAGCCAAAGCAATCTTTAGAAAGAAGAACAAAGCTGGAGGTATTACACTTTCTGATTTCAAACTATATTACAAAGCTAGAGTAATCAAAACAGTATGATATTACCATAAAAGAGACACATGGGTCAATGGAACAGAACAGAGAACCCAGAAATAAACCCACACATATATGGTCAACTAATTAAGGAGCCAAGAAAATACAGTGGGGAAAAGATAGTGTCTTTAGTAAATGGTGCTGGGAAAACCAGACAGCCACATGCAAAAGAATGAAACTGGCCCATCTTACACCACACACAAAAAAATCAACTCCGAACGGATTAAAGACTTGAATGTAAGACCTGAAACCATAAAACTAAACTTAATGTGGTAATCATTTTGTAGTATATACATACATCAGATCGCTATGTTGTACATGTAAAAGTAATGTAATGCTATGTCAATCATATCTCAATAAAACTGGGAAAAAATAGTATTGTAGAACAACTAACAATGTGGGACAATACTGATACCACTTTATTTAATAAAAAAGATTATAAAACTATACTATATGAACTCAGAATTACAAAAGAGCTATATACAGAACTATGGATAAAAGAGTAAAAAAAAATGTGTGTGTGTGTGTATATATATATATATATATATATATATATATGTATATCTACCAAAATGTTGATAATATTTATCTCTAGGTTCTGACACTGTGGGTAATTTTTATTTCATTCTTTGTACTTCTAAAAATTTTTACACGGCACATGCATTATACTTTGGTAGTCAGAAACAGTATTACTAAAAACAAATAGAAGGAACTGTATAGCACTAAAAAGAAAAAAAGGAAAAGGAAAAGAAATTAAGTTTATAAACCTGAATTTTAACATTTAGGGCACCAAAGAAAACCAAAAATTTGCTGTCAGTGCATGTATAACCTTGTCACATCCTATTACTCCAAAATCTATATAACTTTCAAGCTTTTATTTTTCCACTTAATATTCCAAATTCTACATAAATATCTTTCTTTAGCTGACTTACACATGTAGATCATTTATAATAAAAAGTATTATGTCCTGGGGTGCCTAGTTGGCTCAGTTGGTTAAGCATCCAACTCTTGATTTCGACTCAAGTCATGATCTCCCAGTTTGTGAGATCAAGCCCTACATCAGATTCTGTGTTGACAGTGTGGAGCCACTTAGGATTCTCTCTCTCCCTCTCTCTCTGCCCCTCCCTCGCTCACTCTCTCTCAAATAAACTTTAAAAATAAAGTATTATGTCCTAATTTCTAGAAAGGCTCTTTAAAATGGTTATATATGTGCTAAACATGTTCATTAGGTTAATAATTATATATATTATTATGTAATATATAACTATACTTAACTTATTAGGTTAATAACATTTGGGATTGTATATTCTTTATTGTATATTGTATATTCTTTACATTTATCTAACAAATGTAAAGATGTACTACCAGGAAACAATAATCAAAATCCACGAGTGTTTTCTAATTAATGGGTTTTCTGAGGTAATACAGTAGATTGTACAAAGCTTTATGAGAGACGTAAAAAGAATTCCAAAAGCAACAAAACACATCCCTGCCTTTAAGGGTGCAAAATACGTCATAATGCTGTAATGTCTGTCAAGAAATTTAAAAGGGACAATACGGGACGATACGGAACACAGGGTCAACCGGATACCCTAGGAACTACACTGTCAGCCTTAGAAATGCCCAAACGATTCATAACATGTTTTTCACTTTACGATGACATGGATAAACAAAGCGCTGACAGAATGAGAATGCTGACACATTCCTCAGCGTCACAAACCAGAGATGAACTTATTCCATTGACTCCTGTGGCTCTTAAAAATAAAAATAAGGGGCGCCTGGGTGGCGGAGTCGGTTAAGCGTCCGTCCGACTTCAGCCAGGTCACGATCTCGCGGTCCGGGAGTTCGAGCCCCGCGTCGGGCTCTGGGCTGATGGCTCAGAGCCTGGAGCCTGCTTCCGATTCTGTGTCTCCCTCTCTCTCTGCCCCTCCCCCGTTCATGCTCTGTCTCTCTCTGTCCCAAAAATAAATAAACGTTAAAAATAAATAAATAAATAAATAAATAAATAAATAAATAAAAATAAAACCAGATGTTTAACAAAATATTGATCTCTACATATATAAAATGAATATACTTATGTTAAATGAAACACATTTAAAAAGTATGAAGAGCTCATGAAGCAGCTGATACAACTATTACACATCCACGTCATGAACATACTACCACAGGTTCTAGGTCTATGGCCCCCACGTCTGGCATCGTCTCTTATCACTCCACCAAAACTAGAAATGACCCCCCTTCCAAGCATAAGGAAACAGAAGTCTACACGCAGGCTTGGGGCTTTATGTGGCATGAGAACGCAGCATGCCCACCACCACTGCTCTTGTTTTCCCACATAGTTTCTATCGAAGGTCCCCAGCAAAGACTGCACCTCACCCTCACAGAGCACCGCAATCGGCTCTGGATTCCTCAGGAAGAGGAGGACGGAAAGCTGGCGGGAAACAAGAGAAGGTTCGGAAGAAAGCATGGGGATGAGCTGTTACATTAATCTGGAAGAAGATCCGAAAGAACAGAGATCACCTCACCTGGCAATAAAACTGAGGAGGAGCTTTTTAGATGATAATTCCCAAATGTGGGATGAACACTCAGAAAATGGCAAGCGACTCTTTTTAGCCACATTCTATCCTTACTACCACTGCCTTAATTCAGGCCACCACCATTTCACCCCTAGCTTGCTACAACCGCATTCTGTTTCAGACTCTAGCTCTGTCCCTTTCCAATCTACTCTCTACGCCACGGCCAGGGTCATCTTTCTGCAATGTAATTCTGATCGCCTCACGGTCTGGCTTCAACACTTCAATTGCTCTCCTAAACACACTACACTCTAACTGGTTGTTTGTCTTCTTTAGATTTGTTTGGATCTCCCACATGACTAGAAGTCCCAAGAGAATGGTCGGTTTCACGTTCACAGCTGTGTATCCATGGCCCTAGTACAGTCCCTGGCAATGCTGTCCCTGCTCTCAGTGGGTTCCAGTCAAACTGTTTCCTCCCCCTGTGGCCCAGCATGGTAGGTCCCCGGTCCCTGGGTATGTCAAGACCCTTCACTATTCCCATAACCTTGCCTGTATTTCTTTGATTCGTCCTTTCACTAAAATGGCTTTAAAAATCCCTAGCTGAGCATACTTTCTATTTTCTGCCTCGATCCTGCCGGAGAGTTTAAGAATACAAATAGAAACGGTGGATTAATGGTCTCTTTTGATTTTCAGTTAACTGTTGTTTTACCCTTTCAAACATCTTGTTTTCTAGTAATTTGTTTCAGCACAAATTTTTTTCAATGTGGCAGTTGTTTTTTTTTTTTCCAATGCTGTTTTCAGCATTCACCTTCACATTCTATAAACCTATACTCTTGAAAGATTTACAATTAAGTAACTGATTGTCTTTGTAAAACTATATCTTGGGGGGCACCTGGCTGGCTCAGTTGGTAGGGCATGTGACTCCTGATCTCAGGGTCAGGAGTTCAAGCCCCACATTGGGCACAGAACTTACTTAAAAACAAAAACAAAATCAAACTACATCTTTGGATGTAGGAAAAACGTGTCTGAACAAACAACATTTACAACAGAAAGAATTAAGAAGTCTTTCTAGTACAACTAGAGAAATGCCTCCAGTGATACATACATGTAAAATTGCTCAATCTTTTAAAAAGTTGAAGACCGAAGAGAAAAACAGACATATATATATCTAAATATTTGGTAAATGACTAAATATTTGCCCATAAATTTAAAAGTTATTCTAACTTTAATATAAATAGTTCAGTTTTATAAAGGGTAAATATAGGTGTTGTGGAAACCTAGAGTTTATATGACCTGGGAAGCGGGAAGAACCTCTTCATGAAGGAAAAAAAAAGAGGACTAAAAACAAGACTGCCCAGAAAACTGGGAGGACCAGGAGAGACCCTAAGCACGTGAAAGCCCTGAAGATTAAGTGTCATGAGCTTCATGCTAAACCCACCTCCGCTTATTATAGAAACAAAATACTTTTTGTAATTCCTTCATCATCAAATTGACAGTAGAATGTTCAATACTAACATTTATTGTGTGTAAAAGAAAAAATTTAAATTATTAATGAAAATCTGAACTCTTACTTGGTAGCAAATGTCAGTGAGCTCAGTGATATGTTTGCCCCTTGTGTATAGCAGCAAAATCATACTGTTACGTAACAAGATAACCATCCTAGAAGCAAAGTCGAGGAAGTCTGTAATTAGTTGTTAAAAACTGTATGATTTTAACTGGCAAGACTCATAGCTTTTTAATTTCTTTTTTTAAAGCAGTGGCCGTGCTCCAGGTTAAAATTCAAAGAAAAGAGCTATATCCATATTAAGTGAAGAATGAAATGCAATTCCTAGTAAGACATCCCAGAAATGGCCAATCGGAGTTTAAAGAAAAACTCAGTTTTGAACAAACGGAGTTAGATGACCATTTTTGCAATCAAACATTATTCAAAAAGTGTCTTTCCACTTTCCATAAAACAAGATTGAGGTCTATTAAACTTACAATCACCATTTTACTCACTAAAAAAATAAAAATAATTCTTTAAAAATAAGTACCCGTCAAATAAAAAAAAAAATCCTAAAACAAGGAAACTGTAAAGCCTTTCTTATTTAGACATTTAATTTTAAATAGTCTTAGCTAGTGTCACTCTTACTTATCGATTTCACTCCTTCCCACTGGAGGACGTGGGGAGGGGAAGGGAGAAGGAGAGAGGAAGAAGAGAAACCTAGGCTTCAAACAAAATATTCAGATTATGCAGAGACACAAAACACAAGTAGGCATTATAATGAGCCATGCTGTACTGAAGATTATGCCGCATGCTGTTGGCCCTTTGGGTGGGTTTGTGAGACCTGGGCACTCCCTTTGAGCTTAGAGAATCCCCCCACCTCCCCAGGAACTCAGAGTGGCTTTAAAATGCGCTGGCCAGTTCTATAGACTGGGAGAAGTTTATCCCTTATAGTGGCTCTGAAACAGTAGCTGAATGTAAAACAGGCACAGGTTGTCAGACAGAATGTCAATGAACCTGACTGAAAGAGAGAAAGCAAGCTGAGAGGAACAATGTCCTCTCTGGGATTCTGACACCTTTGAAAACTGGGACAAGAGTATCTTTTCCCTTCTTTCTCTTTACGACTATGGTGCAACAGCGGGTGGAAGGGGCAGGAAATGATGGCCCCTTCTCTTCAGACCAAAGCCTTTGTTTCCATGATCATACAGCAGTTACAAAAATGATCTGTGAATATAGAAAATTAATGGCTGATAATAAACTATCCTTAGAAAGTTCTGAACAGTGGCTAAAAGCCTCTTTGGAAAAATTAAAAAATTAAAAAACCAAGAGAAAGGAAAAAAACCCACCTTCGTGCCAACCAAGTCTCACCCCCCTTTCCCAAAGATATGAGTTAAACCAAAAGAAGGGCACACTCATGCGAAGTTTGTCTAGACTTTTAATGTAGTGAATTTCTGATGTTAGAATGGAGTAGCATAAAGGTGACAACCAAAAAAGCAGCCTTGTGGTCTAATGTCTTAGAATCCACACCCTTCACCTTGCGTGTGTGGAAGAAGAAAGAGCAGAAGATAAAATCACTTCCACCTGGCCCACTGCTTCTCTTTATCTGTTAAAGGCACGTAGATCACTCCCATCAGGGGCTTCATCTTGACACTGCCGTCCTGCAGCTTGTCGTACTGCTCCAGCATCTGGTTGCCACCTGCGGGGCCGACCGGCAGTATCAACCTCCCACCAGGCTTTAACTGGTCTATCAGCTAAAAGAAAAAGACACGCCAAATTACCGATTTTACGTTAAGACTCACTTTACTACACTATAAACAACTTCCCGCGTCCGTGGGCAGAAAGCAGAAATGTGCTTTATTTAGTACATACATACTTCGACTGTTAAACTTCTTACTCAATTACCCATCGACCTCCTCTACTAAACTACCAGTTCTCTGATGACAGGGACTGTGATCTTATCCGTCTCTGTGCCCTTTGGCATCTAACATAGGACGCAGTACAACTGCAGGGCTCACAATGTTCAAGCTGAACCGCGTAAGCAGAACCATCCTCTCTTGGGAAGATCAAAGGCAAAGTAGGAAATTTCAGTGCCTGTTTTGAATCTTTGTGGTCTGGAGTGGGGAAGGAAGCGGGCAGTGCAGCAAATCAGCAAGGAATTCCTATTCTGACACTGCAGAATTTAGGGCATCACGGAGCTGAAAACAAGGAGACCTCGGTTTCACGACTGAATTTAGGATTACTGGCACCATGACAAAGGAAGGTAGGGCTGGAGTTCCTGAAGCATTAGAATGAGGACACCTTGTCAATGAAAAACCAAGAGTACTCAGTGAAAGCCCTTTTGGTCAGAAAACATTTAAACCCTATGTTACCATTTGAATGTAGCCTTCAAATGACCAGTAATCAAACACGGTAACGAAGAAACTTTACTTTGGATAGTATCATCTCTCTCCTGGACCAGATGTCCTACCTTCTGAGATCTCGTGGCTTCCTCTTTTTGATTTTTCCTACTGTCTCTCTCTTCCCTCATTTTTTGATATTATTAAAGTGATTCCTCTAGAAGTATTCTGTGAAACAGTGCACAGAGTATTTTGAGAGAGACAATGAGATCTTCAAGTCCAAAACGACCTTTATTTTACATCTTTGACAATATGTGAGTATAGAATTCAAGGCTGGAAGTCATTTTCAGTTTAGATTTGTGATGGTTTGTTCTTCTGACTTGTTGATTCTTTTAAGCTCATTTATTTATTTTCAGGGAGAGAGAGCGCAGCATGTGCCTGTGCATAGAGTAGGGGCAAAGAGGGAGACAGAATCCCAAGCAGGCTCCGTGCTAGTGTAGAGCCTGACACGGGGCTTGGAGCCGACCTCAAGAGTCAGACACTCAATGGACTGAGCCACACAAGTGCCCCTGACTTGATTCTAATGCTGCTGTTCTGCAGTCTGATACCTTTCTGATTACCAATCGTTAACAGATTATGTTCTATCTGGAAGCTTTTAGAATATCCCTGATATTCTAGCATATCACGGTGATATTACGGTTCCTTTTTTCCTCTCTTTTTTTTTAAAGTTTATTTTTTTTTAAACTTCTTTTTTTATGTTTATTTTTGAGAAGGAGAGACAGAGACAGAGCATGAGCAGTGGAGGGGCTGAGAGACAGGGAGACACAGACTCTGAAGCAAGCTCTAGGCTCTGAGCTGTCAGCACAGAGCCCAATGTGGGGCTTGAACTCACGAAGGGTGAGATCATTACCTGGGCCAAAGTCAGACACTTAACTGAGACCCCCAGGTTCCCCTAAAGTTTATTTTGAGAGAGACAGCAAGCAGGGGAGGGACAGAGAGAGAGGGAGAAAGAGAGAATCCCAAGCAGGCTCTGCACTGTGAGAGCAGAGCCCGATGCGGGGTTCCAACCCACGAACCACAAGATCATGACCTGAGCCAAAGCGAAGAGGTGGATGCTCAACCAACTGAGCCACTCAGGCACCCCTCCCTTTAAAAAAAAAAAAAAAATCATCATACTGGGCACTCAACAGATCTTTTCAAACTACAGAATACTGTCCTTCAATTCTCGGAAATTTTCTTACTTAAGGCTTCGCACTAATTGTTCCTCATACAGAAATTTCAAGCAGCAGCCCCTTTTTTCAGACCCATGCTTCATCTGTGATTTCCAAGGTCCTGATGCCTCCAATTTCTAAGCCCTTTCAAAGTTCTGCAGAGTAGGGGCACCTGGGTGGCTGAGTCAGTTAAGTGTCCAACTTCGGCTCAGGTCATGATTTCACTGTGTGAGTTCGAGCCCCATGTCAGGCTTTACGCTGACAGTTTGGAGCCTGGAGCCTGCTTTGGATTCTGTGTGTGTGTGTATGTCTCTCTCTCTGCCCTTCCCCTGCTTGTGTGCTCTCTCTCTCTCTCTCTCAAAAATAAATAAAACTTAAAAAAAAAAGAAAAAAAGCTCTGCAGAGCAAGCTGCTTCAGCAATGATTCCCTCTGCAGTCTCTTTAGTTCAACTTCCTCCGCCCTCCTGACTCAGTTATTACTCCATCTGCTTTCTATCTGCACATGCCATGGGGGTCGGGAGTGCAGGTGCAATCTCCTAGGTGATAATGAAATATGGACTTTGTGTTTCTGTTTCTTGTTTCTCCAGTTGTTTTGGGTTGATATACAAGAAAAGGCATAAACATCTTTTCTGTTATCTTGAAACTGGAAACCCCTCCCTTCAGAATGTCTCTCTTTAATCGGATATATAAAAACCCCTATAACGCTTCCCAGTGCTACTGCAAACATTTAATTCCTATTGAGCTAAAGCCATAAACGCCCTTGGAGATCATCTCTGGGTCTTAGTGGGGAAGATAAGCCCTGTGTTTAAATACAGTTCTATTTCACATTTTAATTGTTCTTATTAAGCTGCCTTATAAATAAATAAATAAATAAATAAATAAATAAATAAATACCTATGGATCATGTGTCCACATGTGACCATTCATTGAACTATTCATTTATGACATGTACATCTTTCTACAGCATATATATATTTTTAATTTTAAATAAACTCTATGCCACACATGGGGATCAAACTCATGACCCTGAGATCAAGATTCGCATGCTCTACTGACTGAGACAGTCAGGCATCTCCTCTACAGCATATTAATCCTTCAACTAAAATGTGTTAGGGGGCGCCCAGGGACACCTGGGTGGCTCAGTCGGTTAAGCATCCAACTTCAGCTCGGGTCATGATCTTACATTTCTTGACTTCAAGCCCCGTGTCGGGCTCTGCACTGACAGCTCAGAGCCAGGAGCCTGCTTTGGATTCTGTGTCTCCCCCTCTCTCTGCCTTTCCCTGTTCATGCTGTTTCTCTCACAAATAAATACACATTTTAAAAAAAAGTGTTAAGGGGTGCCTGGTGGCTCAGTTGGTTGGGCATCCAACTCTTGATTTCAGCTCAGGTCATGATCCTAGGGTGGTGAATCAAGCCCCATGTCTGGCTCCACACTGAGCATGGAGCCTGCTTAAGGTTCTCTCCCTCTCCCTCTGCGCTTCTGCCCCTCTTCGCACTCACGTTCTCCCTGTCTCTGAAATTAAAAAAAAGATAGGGGCGCCTGGGTGGCTCAGTCGGTTGGGCGTCCGACTTCGGCTCAGGTCATGATCTCACGGTGTGTAAGTTCGAGCCCCGCATCGGGCTCTGTGCTGACAGCTCGGAGCTCGGAGCCTGGAGCTTGCTTCCGATTCCGTGTCTCCTTCTATCTCTGCCCCTCCCCCACTTGTGCTCTCTCTCTCTCTGTCTCTCAAAAATAAATAAATGTAAATAATAAAAAAAATTTTTTAATTAAAAAAAGATAAAAAATTAAAAATACAATGTGTTAAAACGACTGGTTTAGTTTAGTTTTTTTTTTTTTAACAAGTAATACGGCCAGAGAAATGAAGTGATTTTCCCAAAGTCATTCAGCAGCCAATAAAGCAGCAAGTCAATGACCAGAACAAGTTCCTTAACTTTCAGCTTCTCATGAACTCCTCTACACATATAGAAAGGAACTTTTCCAGACTGGGGAGTGGCTGAGACTGGGCAGAAGAGGCAGTGTCACTCTCAGCCCCTAGTCATCTAGTCCAGACCTGTGGAAAACTCAGACTCCATAGAAGCCTAAGATCTCAGTGAACTTAATCAAGGATTATTAAGGGATGACATAAGTTTATCAGTCTTACTAAAATAAAAAAACAATTTTGTACTTAAATTATGTAATATACAATACTGGAATACCTTCCCTCTCATCGCAACTATGCAAACCCTACTGTTCTTTAAGATTCAGTTGCAACTCCATTCATGCATGTAGTTTCATTGATAACTTCAGGCAAAAATGTTCTCCCTCCCTTGAACTCTTACAGTACAGATTTTCTTCTGGCATCAACATATATTACATGTTAATGATAATGCTATCATATCATTAATTTTCCTGTTATATGCAGGACACTTGTTTTCCAGAATATAAGTTTTGTGAGGTAAAATGTATGACAAATACTTCCTGGTCTCACCCATGCATCCAACAATCTTGCATATTCTGGTATTTAATAAAATACCAAGTGATTATCAGATTATGAACTCCAGATGGATTTTCCTAATTCTATTGGTATACTAGTTCTTAGATGGATCAAACACTGCTTCAAACAAGGTAGCTACAAACTGTGATTTAGTAATCTTCAAGTCATTTACGCAACTCTTTGCATACGAAAAAACCCCTGCATACTAAGTATAATGAAAATGCATGACATAAAAGTCTAATTCTGTTTTGAACGTCATCTAGAAGTCATTTCTCTATAAATCTTTTATAGCTTTAGTTGACTGAAGCACAAAAACACAGGGAAAAAAACCCAACTCACTGCCTGGGGCACAACTGGGGCTGCAGCTCCTACATGAATAGCATCGTAAGGGGCTTCTTCGGCATATCCCATTCTTCCATCTCCCACTGAAAGAAAAGAAATTATGCTTTAAAAATCTGTTTGGACAGAACTACCCAGTGGGAAGAATTATAGGAGGTTTAAAACAGAGCAAGAGAGATTTTTAATAAATGATGCTGGGACAACTGGATATTCATATGGAAAAAATATATACTTGAACCTCTACCTCTTACATACACAAAAATCAATGTCAGAAAGATCAAAGACCTAAATGTGAAAAGGTAAAATGATAATGCTTCTGAGAAATAACATAGGGGCATATCTTCATGATTTTAGAGTAGTCTTAAAGAGGACACAGAAGAAGCTGGTAAGTCTGATACATTAAAATTAAGTACTTCTATTAATCAAGAAAGTACCAATACAAGTGAAAAGGCATGCCATGGAGTGGGAGAAGAGGTTTACAATATGAATAAATAGATAAAGGGCTAATCTATAGAAGTCCTACAAATCAAAGAGAAATATGAACAACTCAATATCTGAAAAAGACATTTCACAAAGGAGGAAATCCAAATGGTCAAACAAATGAAACAGTGTTCAACCTCACTAGTTAAGAGGAAAATACAAAATAAAACCACAAAGAGACACTGCTCTATGCTAAGTGGGTAAAAAGAAAACTGACAGTATCAAGTGTTGGTAAAAGACACCGAGCACTAGCAACTCTGACACATTGCTAATGGGAATGTAAACTGGTTCAATCACTTTAAAAAAGTTTTGCAGTATCTATGGTTCCCTATGAACTTGCAATAATACTCTACATAAATAAATGCTTGTATTATGAGTGCACGTATACATTTGGAACTTTATACACATATGTTCACAGCAGCTTTCTAATTCCCCAAGTTAGAAACAACCCAAAATGTCCATCTATGGTAGAATAAACAAATTTTGATAATGGTCTTACAGTGGAATATTATACAGCAATAAAAATTAACTATATGATAAGATGGATGAATGTTACAAATATAACATTGAATGAAAGAAGTCACTCATCATAGACTATATACTGTATGGTTCCGTTTATCTAAAGTTCAAAATTAAATTGAACATTGTTTATGGAGGTGCAATTAGGTAGTAAATGCATAAAAGTAATGATGCTGGTTACCATTAAGGAGAAAGGAAAGTCTTCCGAGGAGGGAAAAGCAAGCAGAGGACATGTAAGCCACCAATAATATTCCCTTTCTTGATCACTGTGATTAATTAAACAGGTATTTCCTAAGCTTCACATTTATGCTTTATGCGTGTTTTGATGTTAGTTATATCTCACAACAGTACAAAGTATTCACATGGAAATATGTCCACTGTATACTGCTGAATGGAAAAGAGCAAACTACAGGACAGAATATATGAGTCAATTAAAAAAAAAACATGTAGGGGCACCCGGGTGGCTCAGTCGGTTGAGCGTCCAACTTCGGCTCAGGTCATGATCTCACCGTTCGTGGGTTCGAGCCCCATGTCAGGCTCTGTGCTGACAGCTCAGAGACTGGAGCCTGCTTTGCATTCTGTGTCTCCCTCTCTCTATGCTCCTCCCCTGCTCACACCCTGTCTCTCTCTCAAGAATAAAGAAAGATTAGGGGCACCTGGGTGGCTCAGTCGGTTGAGCGTCCGACTTCGGCTCAGGTCATGATCTCGCAGTCTGTGAGTTCAAGCCCCGCGTCGGGCTCTGTGCTGACAGCTCAGAGCCTGGAGCCTGCTTCGGATTCTGTGTCCCCCTCTCTCTCTGCCCCTCCCCCACTCATGCTCTGTCCCTCTCTGTCTCAGAAATAAACATTTAAAAAAAAAAAATAAAGAAAGATTTAAAAAAAAGTGTGTATATGTATATTTATTCACACATATAGTTATGTCTAGAAAACTTAAGAGGGAAAAGGAGGGGGTTTCTTTTTTATCTTACACATTTCTGCACTTTAAATTTTTCATAATGGGCACTTGATACCTTGCTATTACTTCTTAAAAAGCAATGAAGAAAGAACTCATTTTCTGAAACAGCTGACAGTCATATCAGCATCACAATTAACAGTAACTGTTTTCCTTACTTAGTACTTTAAAGCGAATGTTAAAAAAAAAGGCAAAAATTAGCTTGAATACTACTTAGCTTGCATGGGATCTTCTGAAAATAAAAATTCTCTGGAGAGGAAATTTCGACAGTTTTCTGATACTCACCAACCAGCTGCACTCTCCCTGAAGACAAAAGCATCGGATCATCCTTTCTGACATTATTTATTGAGTCGTCTACTAGCTCTTTAATGTGGTCAATTCCGATGACTTTTCCGGTAGATCCAACCTAGAAATGAGGGAGCAATTCAATAGCTCACTGGCCTAAATTTGTCTTTCTGAAGTGTCATTAAAGTGTTTCCTCAGCTAAAATCATATTCTGCAATGTGAAATGAAGACAAAAGATTCAAGCCTCCAATTGTATGGTTATTCAGAATACTATAAAATATTTACGAAATACAACTTTCTCAGCTTTAACTCCCAAATGGATAAATGTATTTCAGTAGTTAAGCTAGAATAAATTACAAAAACTTGCAATACTAAAAACAAACAAACAAACAAAAAACCTTCTTTCTTCAATTTCTGATTTTTAAAGCCCAAACCCTGAAGTAAGACTTAACTGCCAATATTAAATTTTAATTTAAATTTCATCTAAAAGTGTGGCTTTAGGGGTGCCTGGCTCAGTCAGTTAAGCATCTGACTCTTGATTTCAGCTCAGGTCATGATCCCAGGGTCGTGGGACTGAGACCCACATTGGGCTCCACTGAGCATGGAGCCTGCTTAAGATTTCCCCTCCCGCCCCTCTCCCCTGCTCGCGTGCTCTCTATAAATAAATACATACATAAATACATAAATAAATAAATACATACATAAATACATGAGGGCACCTATGTGGCTCAGTTGGTTAAACATCCAGCTCTTAGTTTTGACTCAGGTCATAAATCTCACAGATCATGAGTTTGAGCCCACCATCAGGCTCTGCACTGACAGCATGGAGCCTGCCTGGGATCCTTTCTCTCTCCCTCTCTCTGTCCCTTTCCTGCTGGTTCTTTCCCTCTCAAAATAAATTTAAAAATTAATAAATACATAAATAAATAAAAAAATAAAAAGTAAAAATGTCACTCTAAATATTAAAATGTTACATAAAAAATTCTATAGGGATTTCTGTACCTAATTCTACTGCCATATGTAGAAAATATAAAATACATAAAAATATTAAAGGCCCTAAATATAAATTATAAAATAACACAACAAAGACTCTGAAGTCAGAGTAACTGGGTTCACATATAAGTTTCATCACTTATTTACAACTATACAACCTTGGCCAAGTTACTCTATGAATCAGGCTCCCCAGCTGTAAAATGAGGAAAAGGGGACATACCTCCTAAGTGATGTGAGAATTAAAAGCACTTAGAACACTAATTAGCACATAATGTGTGAAAAACATTAAATTCACTTTAAAAAAAGATTATTCAGAAATCTAATGTTTTTTGGGGCGCCTGGGTGGCGCAGTCGGTTAAGCGTCCGACTTCAGCCAGGTCACGATCTCGCGGTCCGTGAGTTCGAGCCCCGCGTCAGGCTCTGGGCTGATGGCTCAGAGCCTGGAGCCTGTTTCCGATTCTGTGTCTCCCTCTCTCTCTGCCCCTCCCCCGTTCATGCTCTGTCTCTCTCTGTCCCAAAAATAAATAAACGTTGAAAAAAAATTTAAAAAAAAAAAAAGAAATCTAATGTTTTTTAAAAAGTGAATTTTTCTCTGAAACATAAATACGTCAAGTATCAAGAACACCACTAATTAAATATTAAGCTTTGAAAAAAAAAAATCCTGATATTCCGTTAGTGATGACTTAGCTTCTACAAAACAAGTGAAACAACTGAAAAAAAAAAAAAAAAAAAAAAAAAAAACCTGATTCCTTATTATGTAACAGGTACTATTATGGATGGATATGTCAGTGAAAAAAAAAAATCAAATGAAATTCCCACCTCCCTGGAGCTCACATGCTAGTGGTCTGGTCTGCCAATTACATATTTACAACAAGTTAAGTAGATTCTGGTCCAAGACGCATCATCCATAAATCCCAACTTAACTAAACCAGAATCTTCCTATCTGGCCGCAAGGGACAAGACTTCATAATCAAATTGATTTGATTATCTGAGCACAGATAAACCTTTACTCAAGATGCCTGAATAGGCCTCCAGACTTATATCTGGAGAGTATAACACATATTTTTCTAAGAGTACTTGCTCCACCCTCTTTCTAATAACCTTGTAGGAGTGTCTGGAAATCAGACTCTCTATTCTATTTTCTGCCAGCTGAGAATCCGGAAGAACAGTTTGGGAGCTACTGGTTGCCATCTTGTGATCACAAGGGAGGAGCCTGACTGAAGCCAACATTTGGAGGAAAGCAAAGCCAAACCCAGAACCAGAGAGAAACCCACTGTCAATAACAACATCTGATCTTCTTTTGAATCCAGCCACACGAAGAGCCAGATACACTCTAGATGTTTCCATTATATAAACCAAGTAAATTCTTTTACCTCTGCCAGTGTGGACTGAATCTTGTTACTTCCAACAACAAGAAAATCCTAAGTGATACATGTTCCAACTGCTATTTTAATAGGATTTAAAAAAAAAAAACCCTCAAAAACTGCTAGTAAAGAAATTTACAGCCAAATATGTAATATGCTTCTGCTGGAGCCAGAATGAAAAATAAAGGTCTTACCATACGTGCAAAACATGCAGTAAGGATTCCACTTCCAGATCCTACATCAAGAGCTTTAGCTCCTTCATGTAATTGATCAAATAGAAGTTCTAGTGCATATGCATGCTGCCAAAAGAAAACAAAGCAAATATTCATTTGTTTTTCAAGACTCTATAAAGTATATTTACCATGGCATATAAATAAAAGTTGCCAACTTCCTGCCGATTTTTCTAGTATTGTCGTCTACCAAGATAATGAAAACATGACATACTATATACTTTTATAGTGAAGTCTCCACCCCACCCCTGTGTCCCCAACCTTCCCCATCCTTGTCCAGTTTCACTCCCTAAAGGCAACCAATGATGTCAGTTTCTTGTGCTTCCTGCCAAACATATCCATTCTATGTATATACAAGCAAATATGTTATCTATATTTTTCATTTATTGTATCTTGAAGAACCTTTCTTATCAATCCTTAAATAGCCTGTTCATTCTTTTTTATGGCTTAGGAGTCTATTCTTATATGAATGTATTATAATAACAAAAATCCTCCCCAAAAAATCCCTAATGAGGGATATTTAAGTTGGCTCCAATCTTCTATAACAAAAGAGACAGAATAATTGTAAAAGTTACATGTGTAGGAGCTCCTGGGTAGCTCAGTCTGTTGAGCGTCCAACTCTTGATTACAGCCCAGGTCATGATCCCAGGGTTGTGGAATCAAGCCCCATGTTGGGCTCTGCACTGAGCGTGGAGCCTGCTTAAGATTCTGTCTCTCTCCCGGGGTGCTTGGGTGGCTCAGTTGGTTAGGCGTCCGACCTCAGCTCAGGTCATGATCTTGCAGTTTGTGGGTTTGAGCCTCACGTCAGGCTCTGTGCTGACAGCTCAGAGCCTGATGCCTGCTTCGGATTCTGCGTCTCCCTCTTTTTCTGCCCCTCCCCTGATTGCACGCTCGCTCGCTCTCTCTCTCAAAAATAAACATTAAAAAAATTTTTTTTAAAAGAAAGATTCTCTCCCTCTGTCCCTCTCCCCTGCTTATGCACGATCTCGCTCTAAAATAAAATTTTAAAACGGGTATATATGTAGGATAATATAATCATCTTTATAAAAACCTTATAAAGTATATCTGTAGGATAAATTCTTAGAATTGAGGGGGTCAAAGGATATATATTTTTATGTTTATAGTATATATAAATTATTAATCAAATAAAGTCATATTACTTATGCTTTGGGCCAAACCAAGAAATAAAGCCTTCCCTACTCCATCCTCTTTATAAACTTACATTTCAGTGCTTTTCTAAAATATGAAGTTAGAACTAATAAATGTTAAAAAAAAAAAAATAAATGTTATCTCAAAAGCTGTCCTTAAATACCTACTTACGTTCATTATTAAAAATCATCAGGTTCAGTATCAATAAACATTACTAGATCTTGGTTGGTAAAAATACATATTCATGAATCCATAGTGATAATAAGAAAATACATAACCTCTATATATATATAAATAGGAGAATAAGGGGAAATTGTTCCCAATCAATTCATATTGATGAAATGATGAACTTAGGAAACTGCCATTTGGCAACCACTTCAGTAATAACTGATTCAGCAAAAATAAATGGATGCTAAAACTTGTAGATTATCATTTGAGGAATAACAGAAGATTTACATAATCTCAAAGTGTTTACCCAAAACACTAATTACAAAAATGAAAATTGTCACTTTACAGTGGAATTCAAGTTTCTCAGTGGAGAAACCTGGCCGACACTACCTTAGTCAGATGATCAAAATTAACATCACCAGTAATGGGACACATTGACATCATATGGCATCTGTTAAAATATATCCCTTCTGGGATATTCCAGGCAAAAATGCATAACCCATATCTGATCATGAGGAAACAGGAGACAAACCCAAATTGAGGAACATTCTAGAAAAAACTGGCCTATATTCACAAAATTTTCAAAACCATAAAAGAAGGCTGAGGTACTGTTCCAGATTAAAGAAAACTAAGAAGACATGACAACTGAATGAAACTCCAGCTCTGTAATTGTATTTTCCTGTAAAGGACATAACCAGAACAACTGATAAAATTTAAGTAAAGTCTGTCAACTGGCTAACAGTGTTGTATTAATGTTTATTTCCTGATTTTGATACTGTGGTTATTGAGAATGTCCTATTTTTGAAGGTAAAGAGCATTCTATCCCCAAATTATTCCCAAAGAGTTCATTAAAAAGAAAATACATGTATTTCATGTATATACATATATATGAGAAAGACAAAAAGAAAGAATAAATGATAAAGAAAATGTAGTAAAAGGTTAACATTAGGGGAAGATGGGTAAAAAGTACATGGGAATTACTTGTACTATTCTTACAACTTTTCTGTAAGTCTGAAATTCTGTTAAAAGCTAAAAATTTTTTAAGCATCAGAAACAGGTAATGTTCAAAATGGAACAGACTGGAAACTCCCTATTTAGAAAACTAATTTACATGACCAAAGCCAGAATACTGGTTACACCAAGGTTAGAAGCTAAGGAACTCGCATGAGGGAACCTGCTAGGACATAGGAAACGTACTGATCTTCATCTGGGTGCTGGTTACACATACACATATGTGAACACTCATCAAGCTACACACAAGATTTGTGTACTTTACTCGATGTGTGTAATAGCTCAACAAAAAGTTCCTGAAAAGACTATTCCAGTCACTAAAAGTGAATGATCAGACATCGTGTCCCTCCTGATGTGATGCAATGGAAAGAACCATTAGGCAGTGTTCCTGAAAAGACAAAAAAAAAAAAAAAAAGGTTGGGGTAGGGGGGACAAGTTAAGTATTACCAGGAAACAATCTTAACCAAGTTTAGAATATGGGAAATTCTACAGGACAAATGGATGAGTTTTTGTCAGTAAATAAGTGGGATTTAAAAAAAGAAAGGAGACTCTTAAAATTAAAAGAGACTAAGAAGACTGAAAAAGACTAAAAAGATGTAATGTCTGGACCTTGTTTGGATCCTGATTTAAGCAAATCAACCAAAAAAGAACTTCTTGGAAACACCTGGTAAAGTTTGAACATGGACTGGTTTTAATTAAGACAACATAACATACTAAGGAACAATATGATATGATATAATATTGTAGTTGAGTTAATTTTTTTTTTAATGTTTACTTTTTGAGAGAGAGAGAGAGAGAGACGGGCAGACTGCAAGCGGAGGAGGGGCAGACAGACAGGGAGAGACAGAATCGGAAGCAGACTCCAGGCTTTGAACTGTCAGCACAGAGCCCAACACGGGGCACAAGCCCACGGACTGTGAGATCATGACCTGAGCCCAAGTCGGATGCTTAACCAACTGAGCCACCCAGGCGCCCCTGTAGTTGTGTTTTTAAACTCATCAGATTTACATTTAAGTACTAACGAGGGGTGAACAATATTATGTTTGAGATTTGTTTTTAAATAGTTCAGCAAGAGGGGCGCCTGGGTGGCGCAGTCGGTTAAGCGTCCGACTTCAGCCAGGTCAAGATTTCACGGTCCGTGAGTTCGAGCCCCGCGTCGGGCTCTGGGCTGATGGCTCAGAGCCTGGAGCCTGCTTCGGATTCTGTGTCTCCCTCTCTCTCTGCCCCTCCCCCGTTCATGCTCTGTCTCTCTCTGTCCCAAAAATAAATAAACGTTGAAAAAAAAAATTAAAAAAAAAAATAGTTCAGCAAGAGGAAGACAAAATAAAAATAAAACAAGATTAACAAATTTGGGGTAATTATTAAAGGTGATTATGGCTACATGAGGGTTCATTATAGTATTCTATTTATTTATGTGGTGTTGGAAACTTTCCATATTAAAAAGTTAAAAACGAAAAAGTTAAGGCTACTATTCCACAACTAACATAAAATGGGGAAAAGGCCTTTAACAGATACAGCCACACACAATCCAATGGTTTTCAAACAGTGTTCCAGAAAGTCATTAATATTCCACAGAACCCCTTGAGAGGTAACACACAAATGTACAGTGAGGGAGGGGTGTGTTTTGGGAAAAGAGTAATAGAGAACTAACTTTATCAATCTTTCATATAGATTGCTTCGCAAAAGAGGCTCTTGTCTAAAGAGTGAAAAACATTGGTACCATGAAAAAGGTCTGGACTAAACATCGGAAGTAGCTTTCATAATATTCATATAACAATCAGTTATGAGGTTTAATACTTTCTATTAATAATACGATAACAAGTATCACACTATAGGAACTTGGAAGTAACCAAAGAAACAAAATAACTTCCCTAATACTTGTCTTTCTGGATCCAGAAATCAAAGGACAGGAAGGGACTTCTTTAAGGTGTCAATTCCCAGTTTATATGCCGTACTGTGGTATCTTAATTCCAAAACAAACCCAGGAATATTTTTTCAGCAGTATGTCTATACAAGATTTGCTTTTATAAAAGGGGAGCATGCTGAGTTATTGTCAAGGCCTTCAATCACAATTATTAGCATTTTTCATGCTTTTATCACCCTAGCTAGTATTTTTCTGGATAACCCATGTTTATCACTAAATCCAAAATTAACAGTTTTTTAAAAGCTTTCTTAATTTAAGTGTCTGACTTCGGCTCAGGTTATGATCTCACAGTGGGTGAGTTCAAGCCTTGTGTCTGGCTCTGTGATGACAGCTTGGGGCCTGGAGCCTGCTTCAGATTCTGTGTCTCCTTCTCTCTCTGCCCCTCCCCAATTCATGCTGTCTCTTTCTCAAAAATAAATAAACACAGGGGCGCCTAGGTGGCTCAGTCGGTTGAGCGGCCGACTTCGGCTCAGGTCACGATCTCACAGTTCGTGAGTTCGAGCCCTGCGTCGGGCTCTGTGCTGACAGCTCAGAGCCTGGAGCCTGCTTCGGATCCTGTGTCTCCCTCTCTCTCCGCCCCTCCCCTGCTCATGTTCTGTCTCTCTCTGTCTCAAAAATAAATAAAAATAAATAAACAAACAAACAAACAAACACAGAGGCGCTTGGGTGGCTCAGTCGGTTAAGCATCCGACTTTTGGCTCAGGTCACGATCTCACTGTTCGGGAGTTTGAGCCCCACGTCGGGCTCTGTGCTCACAGCTAAGAGTCTGGAGCCTGTTTCAGATTCTGTGTCTTCCTCTCTCTCTGCCCTTCCCCTGCTTGTGCTCTGTCTCACTCTCTCTCAAACATTAAAAAACAAATAAGTAAACATTAAAAATTTTAAGTTTTTTTATAATTATGGAAAATTTCAAACCCACAAATACAATGAATACACATTTTCCCTCATACAGTCACCAACTGCTTATGTACTGTGCCATACTGTTTTACCATACCATCTGAAAATAGGCTGTACACATTATGACACTTCACAGCAAAATACTTCAGCACACATATGCCAAAAAAACTAAGACATCTCCCTTTGCTACCACATCACCATTACCACACTCGTGAAAATCATCAATTTAGTATCATCATCCAACATACACACTGTACTTAAATTTCCTCAACTGTTCCCAAAATGTCCTTTATAGCTGTTTTTACCCCAATCCATTCAAGGATTATGCATTGTATTTGTCAATATAAAATATTCTCCCTTCAGTTCTCCTCCACCTACCACTTTTCTGTTCTTCAGAATACTGACTACTGGGGCACCTGGGTGGCTCAGTCAGTTAAGGGTCCTACCCTTGATCCGGGCTCAAGTTCTGATCTCACAGTTCATGAGTTCGAGCCCCATGTTGGGCTCTGTGCTGACAGCATGGAGCCTGCTGGGGATTCTCTCTCCCTTTCTCTTTGTCCCTCCCCTGCTCTCTGTCTCTCTCTCAAAATAAATAAATAAGCTTAAAAAAAAAAAAACAATACTGAGCCACCCAGGCACCCCCTCTAAATTGTTTTAGATTAACTGACAATCTCTGCCCAATTTGTTATATTGATGATTACAATATAGTGATTTATTTACTTATTTTTTAAATATATATTTTTTAACATTTATTTATTTTGAGAGAGTGACAGTGCATGCAAGCAGGGGAGGGGCAGAGAGAGACGGGGACAGAGAATCCCAAACAGGCCCCACACTGTTAGTGCAGGCCTGATGTGGGGCTCAAACTCACGAACCATGAGATCATGACCTGAGCTGAAATCAAGAGTCAGATGCTTAGCCGACTAAGCCACCCACATGCCCCCAAAATAGTGATTTTTTTTTAATTTTATTATTCCCTCCGTATGTATTAATTGGCATTCTTCTGTTTTTCATTTTCTGTCTTACTTTTTTGTTTTGAATCTCTATGAACTCATGGATTTTTGTTTCTGATTTACTATGTTAAAATACATTATCTTCATTATGTATCATTTTCCAATTCTCAAATTATCTCCAATTGGCCTCTGGGAGTCTCTTCAAACCTGCTCCTATGTCCTTTCAACATCACCCATCAACCTGTGAGTACTTCCTTATTTCCCAATATTCAGTCACTTCTCCAAGGAACTCTAGTCTCATTTAGTGAGAAATGATATTTAGGTTTTAATATCTGCATGCTAATTGTGCTCACTGCTACTGGAATGCCATTTTAACAGGTTGCTTTTAATCTCTTGCCCAATGCATATATTACATTTTCAATTACGCCTTTGGAAAATATTCTAGGGTTGTAGTTACTTCCAAGTCTGTGATTTTAAAGTTCATTAAATAGAGATGTCAACAGAGAGCAAAGAGTTGCTCCTCGCTTTCCGTTTCTCTTTCAATACTTCTGATATCTATACAATAAATGATATAAGATCACAAATGTTTGTTCATATTACAATGTTTGTTCATATGTGTAATTAATATTATTTTATTCTACTCACATCCTGGTTCCACAAGCATCAAAGGACACTGTATTATTACTGCTTGCACACACATACATACATAGAGAGCTACTGCGTGACTATACACATACACATGAATACACACATTTTCCTTACTAAGAGACATAGGTAAGGAAATGTAAGTGATTAAAAATGAATCCTTTTTTTAATACAAGCTATGACATGGATGAACCTTGAGGACATTACACTAAGTGAAATAAACCAGTCATAAAAAAACAAATATTTTATGATTCCACTTATGAGGTATCTAGACTAGTCAAATTCTTAGAGATAGATAATAGAATGGTGGTCGCCCGGGGCTGGGGAGACCAGGAAATGGGAAATTACTGTTGAATGGTATAGAGTTTTAGTTTTGCAAGATGAAAAGAGTTCTAGAGATTAGTTACACGACAGTATCAATGTATTTAACACTGCTGAACTATATGCTTAAAAAATGGTTAAGGGGCACCTGAGTGGCTCAGTTGGCTGAGCATCTCACTCTTGACTTTGATTCAGGTCATGATCTCACAGTCGTGAGGTCAAGCCCTACCTCAGCCCCTGTGCTAAGTATGGAGGCCTGCTTGGGATTCTCTCCTTCTCTCGCTCTGCCTCTCTGCTGGTCATGAGTGCATGTGCTCTCTCTCTCTCAAAAAATAAACATTAAAAAAAAATGATTAAGATGTTAAGTTTTATGTTATACGCATTATACCACAATAAATATTATTTTAAATGCAGCCTTTTCTTAAAAGACAGCTCAACTAAGAAATGGAAAAGGATATGAATAGACATTTCTGCAAAGACCTACAAATGGTCAATAAGCACATGAAAAGATGCTCAACATCATTATCATTAGGGTTAATGCAACTCAAAACCACAATGACATACCACTTCACAGCTACCAGGATGGATAAAAGAAAGAAAGCACACAATAGCAAGAGTTGACAAGAAAGTGCAGAAACTGAAACCCCCATTTATACGTTGCTGGTAGCAATGTAAAACAGTGCAGCCATTTGGAAAACAGTTGACCATTCTTCAAAATGTTAAATCTAGAATCACCATATGATCTACCAATTCCACTCCTAAGAATTGAAAATACATGCACACACAAAAACTTGTACATTAATGTTCATAGTAGCATTAATCACAGTAGCTAGAAAGTGGGAACAACCCAAATGTCTATCAACTGACAAAAAAGCAAAGTGTGGTATATTCATACAATGGAATATTATTCAGCAATAAAAAGAAATGAAGTAGTGATTCATGCTACAATACAAACCTTGAAAATGCAAATATAAAAAGCCAGTTGCGAAATGCTATATGTTGTATTATTCCATTTATGCAAAATGTCCGGGAGAGACAGAAATAAAAAGCACATTAGTAGTTACCAGGACTTTGGCAGATGAGGGATGGGAATTGACTGTGAATGGGTACAGCATTACTTTTTGAGCTGAGGAAAATGTTCTGAAATTAGATAGTGGTGATGTTTGAACAACTCTGAATAGACTAAAATCCATAACTTTAAAGGGATGAATTTTACAGTAGGTGAATTGTAGCTTACTAAAGTTGTTATTTTTTTTGTCGAAAAATGCATCCTTTGCCATGGAGTTTCTGCCATGTTTTCTTTGGCAGTGAACTGGATACTCAGCACCAAGCTTCAGGGGAAAAGAAAAATTCATGCAGTATTTCCTTTGATATAGGAAGACACACCCCTCCAGTCAATTTCCCAGACATGCAGGATACCAATTCTCCAAAATAACTTTGAGAATTAAATGAATGCTTCTACATAAATCTTTTGCTGTAAGTAGTACTTCAAACTGCCTGCAGGAATCTTAGGACTACACTTGCTTTAAATCATTCATTTCTTTGAATAGTTAATGCATAAAAAAACCCATTCCTATTCCATGAATGGAAAAAAAACAAACAAACAAACAAAAAAAAAAAAAAAAAGAAAGAAGGGGGAGCCTGGCTGGCTGTCAGAGAAGCGACTCTTAATCCTGGGGTTGGGAGTATGAGCTTTGGGTATAGAGACAACTTAAGTAAATAAATAAACTTTAAAAAAAAGGGAAGAAGAAAACAAAAAGAAACTGATAATATACAGAGTGCAGAGTGAAAAGTAGATCTCCCTTTCACCCTCCAATCATCTAATTCTGACCTCAGAAGAACTCATTTTTAGTTTTCATGCCTACAGGAAGACATATGTATATATGTATACGTGCAGACTTGATTTTTGTGTATTACAAAATACTGTAAACACTCTTACATACTCTTCTTTTATACTTAATGTTTGCTGAACATCTTGCCATACTGGTCCCTACAGAGACTCTTCATTTAACAGCTTCACAGTATTTCACTGTATAATTATTAACCACTGACTATTAATGGGCTATTCGTGATCACTGTTATTTTTTTTTGGCTATTATAAATAATGCAGAATGAACATTGTTAGTAACTTTGTACCTATAAAAATATACTATATTATTCAAGGATAAATATCTTGAAATAAAACTGAAGAGTGTAGGCCACCTGGGTAGCTCAGTCAGTTAAGTGGTCAACTTCGGCTCAGGTCATGATCTCCCCGTTCATGAGTTAGAGCCCCGTGTCAGGCCCTGTACTGATGGCTCAGAGCCTGGAACCTACTTCAGATTCTGTATGTCCCTCTCTCTCGGTCCCTCCCATGCTCACACTCTGTCTCTCTCTCTCTCTCAAAAATAAACAAACATTAAAAAAAAATTTTTTTTTAAACTGAAGAGTGTAAGGTACATTTATTTCACATTTTATAGATTTGCCAAATTGCTTTCCAACACTACCCATGTACTCTCTCAACAAAAAAGTATATTGTATATTAATTGTCAGTTTCCCCTTTCCAGTACAAAGTATTAAGCTCTTTGATCTCTGACAATCTGTTCATGAAAAATGGTACTTTACTACAACACTAATGTGTAATTTATTAAGTATGTAAATATAAATGAAAATGACATCTTTTCATTGGTTTAAGTGCTAATGTCATCTGTATTTCTTCTATGAACTATCATTCTTGTACTTTACCTACTGAATACTTCCCTCAGTTTTTCTTTTAATTTTGCTTGTAACATTTTTTTCTCTGCAGAAATCCCAATTTTTAAAAAAAAAATTTTTAATGTTTTTTTGGAGAGAGAACGTGAGTGGGAGAGGGGCAGAGAGAGAGAGAGAGAGAGAGAGACAGAATCCGAAGCAGGTTCCAGGCTCTGAGCTGTCAGCACAGAGCCCAACACGGGGCTCGAACTCACAGACTGCAAGATTGTGACCTGAGCCGAAGTTGGATGCTTAGCCGACTGAACCACCCAGGCACCCTAGAAATCCCAATTTTTTATGTTGCAAAATATATCAGGCCTCTTTGTCTTTTGTCATGCTTTATTTTTGTTTTATTTTATTATTTTTTAATTTATATCCAAGTTAGTTAGCATATAGTGCAACAATGATTTCAGGAGTAGATTCCTTAATGCCCCTTACCCATTTAGCCCATTCCCCCTCCCACAACCCCTCCAGCAACCCTCTTTTTGTTCTCCATATTTAAGAGTATCTTATGTTTCGTCCCCCTCCCTGTTTTTCTATTATTTTTGCTTCCCTTCCCTTGAATTCATCTGTTATGTGTCTTAAAGTCCTCATATGAGTGAAGTCATATGGTATTTGTCTTTCTCTGACTAATTTCACTTAGCATAATACCCTCTGGTTCCATCCACATAGTTGCAATTATTTTTATTTTTTAATGTTTATTTATTTTTGAGACAGGGAGCGAGAGAGAGACAGAGCATGAGTAGGGAAGGGGCAGAGAAAGGGAGACAGAATCTGAAGCAGGCTCCAGGCTCTAAGCTGTCAGCACAGAGCCCAACGCGGGGCTCGAACCCATGAACCATGAGATCATGCCCTCAGCCAAAGTTGGACACAACCGAGCCACCCAGGTGCCCCTTGTAATGTTTTAAAAAGTCATTTGTATTTAATGCTTGTAAGTAATAATTTTCCTATATTTTCTTCTAGTATAATTACCAATTCATCATATATATGACTTTATTTTGGTACAAAGAGGTCTTTACGTTTATTTTATTTTTTTTTTTTTTTAATTTTTTTTTTTCAACGTTTATTTATTTTTGGGACAGAGAGAGACAGAGCATGAATGGGCGAGGGGCAGAGAGAGAGGGAGACACAGAATCGGAAACAGGCTCCAGGCTCTGAGCCATCAGCCCAGAGCCTGACGCGGGGCTCGAACTCACGGACCGCGAGATCGTGACCTGGTTGAAGTCGGTCGCTTAACCGACTGCGCCACCCAGGCGCCCCGGTCTTTACGTTTAAATAAGAGTTTCTCCAACCCCAAATACTTTCAGAGAATCAGAAAAGCTATTGTTTTTCTCTCCAAAAACCAATAGAGGACTCATTCAAATAACTGACATTTAAAACCCAAGAAAATTCCTAACAGATTGAAAGTGCTAGATAACTTAAGATAGGTCTTTCTCAAAGTTACAAATTTTCATAGCTGCTATACTTGACCAACCCCTAATGGATTTTCCAAATAAAATATTTCAAATAATATTCAACTTGAGATTTTATGATATGTCCATTATATCATTTAAAATACTCTCTCCCTAATTCACTCATCACTAAATAACCTTTTATATCCAATTTTTACATGATTAGATACCAATGACAACCAACAAAAACTTTAATGACAGTTTCTACCAAGAAGGCTTCCTTCTATAGATCATGGATTAATAAAAGAGGCTCATTACCAACCGACATAACTCATAGATGATAAAATTTAACTTTCTTTAAACCTTTTTTACTGAAAAAAACCCATCTTAGTGGAAAACTGTGATCCATTTGTGCCCGAATGACCAAAGTTAACTTACCATATGTGGAGCACTGATTGTTGCTTGGAAACCTGCAAAAGAAGAAGAGAACTACTGACACATTCAATGCAAAAACATACCAGATACTCCATGTAACTCCTTTCCTCACATCCACAAATTCTTTGTCATAAAATATTTTTTGTTTTTATGATCTCAAGAAAATAAAACTTTTATTTTGCATTTTAGAGTACTGTCAAGCAGCAGTTAAAATGAGAAAATACAATCATGCCAAAGGCTGATGTGCTCTTCTAGTACAACACTCCCACTATTTCTGAAAATTTCTTCTCCTGTATAGTTAGCTAAAAAAGTAAGAAAAAGTAAGTTGAGTTGGTAACTTTATGGCTTGTTTTCCTCTCCAGATTTATGAAAAGAAAACAAACTTCCATATACAATAGGTATGCAAAATCTTTGCAAAATTAAATGGCTTCATACTTCCGACAACTTATTGAACAACTAACTGGCACTCCGAGTAGATTAAGAGACTAACACCTACTTCAATTTGCTCTATATACTAACACCTAATGGTAATTCACAATCTTTTCGTAGTGTTTAGCTTTCAAGTTTTTTCTTCCGGTGCTGCTTTCTCAAAACTTATTTACCTGCTTCTGCATCTGAAGCAATTTTCACTGAGCGGTGGTAGCAGGTGCCTTCGGGGTTCAGAAGCTCCCCAGGATCTTCTCTGCTGACTGTTATAGTGCTTTGAAAGAAGAAAGTATGGCGGCTGGCCGACAGGATCCCGAGGCACTTCTAAGCCTCAAAGGCGCCCACTGCCAAGGCTCAGCAGTTCAGCAAAAACTGCTTCAGGAGAAGGAGTTAAATAAAGAACTTTCTGAAATCAAGCACAAACCAAAAGATTCAGGGCAAGTAAAGCAGAGAAATCAATAACTACTTTATTACACTTACTTCCTTTAATATTGATTTAAAAAACTGATACTAATGTGAAAAACCACCTCAGTCAACATTGAGGCCCTAGAGAGCACTCAGCTTAAACTTAAATTTTCATTAAAAGTATGTTTTATGAAGAATGTTTAAAATATTGTTTATATATATTTTATACAGTTTGAGAAAACAGAAAACATACTTCATATACATAACATCATCTTATTGAAATGGTTATGTTTGGGATTATGAAACTTCCTGAGGCATAAAATTCAAATTAGCAAGGTAATAATATCTGTGTCTCAAACTAGTTTTACTTAACAAAAATTATACAGTTAATGAGTAAAAATGTGACAATTTCAGAAATCCAGAAGCTCACCTATTGATTGTGGAGAATCCATATAAGGGTTACATTTTGCATAGTGGGAGCGGTCTGTGGCCAGCATTACTTCAAACACTTTATCTGTTTTGATGATTCCATTTTCTGAAATGAATGAGGCAAACATTTTAAGCTGGGAGTGAGATGATGAGATGATTAGCTATATTTTAGAATAATTACTCTGGTTGCACTGTAGAGACTGGATTGGAAGAGAGCAAGAATGGCAGTTGTTGCAATGACCCAGGTAAACACAACCTGGTCCTCAGTAAGGACAGTTAGGATGAAGAAAAGTAGGATTTGAGTTATATTTAATAGGTAATGTATACTTAACTAACTAGCTTTGAAGGAAGAACGGGGATAATGGCTGAAATGCTGATGTCATACACTGACTTGAGAAATCCTACAGAAGGAGCAGAGTTAAGGAGAAAAGGGTAACTTACTTATTCAGTTAATGGCTAAAGAGCATACAGGTGGAGATACGCAGCAGTCCACGGAACACGTGGATCTGGAGTTCAGGAAAGAGATCTAGGGCGGTGATAAAGATTTCTAGTTATACGGATGGTAACTGAAGCAACGGAAGTGAAATAAGTGGCCAGGGAAGAATACACAGGAAGAAAAACAAAAGCGAACACTGAAGAGATGTGCAAAGGAAGCAGAACCTTCAGAGATTATGACAAAGAGCAGTCACAAGGGTGGATGAAAATCAAGTAGATAAACTGTTACAAAGCCCAAGCAAAAAGAAATTTTTCAAGAAGGAAAGCAGGATCAGTAATGATTATATATGGGTCCCCCAACTATTCATTCTTTGAGATTAAATATAATACGTTAACTTTGAATAACCTTCATGGTACCATGTTGTTATTCAGTAAAGCCCTTATTAACTCACTCAGTAAGTTTATTGACTGTCTAATACATACCAGACAAAATGGTATATGCTTAGGATTATACAAATAAACAAGATAGCATATTCCTGTCCTCACAGATCTAAAAACTGTAAGATTAAATGTATGAACTTGATTTTAACATTTAAGAAATAAAATTTTTTAACCAAAATATGCTCTGCTGAATTTGGCAACGTTACGAATGACTATTTTAAAATGAGACTTTAGGGGCGCCTGGGTGGCGCAGTCGGTTAAGCGTCCGACTTCAGCCAGGTCACGATCTCGCGGTCCGTGAGTTCGAGCCCCGCGTCGGGCTCTGGGCTGATGGCTCAGAGCCTGGAGCCTGTTTCCGATTCTGTGTCTCCCTCTCTCTCTGCCCCTCCCCTGTTCATGCTCTGTCTCTCTCTGTCCCAAAAATAAATAAACGTTGAAAAAAAAAAAAATTAAAATGAGACTTTAGGGGCGCCTGGGTGGCACAGTCGGTTAAGCTTCCAACTTCAGCTCAGGTCAGGACCTCATGGTTCGTGAGTTCAAGTCCTGCATTTTGGGCTCTGTGCTGACAGCTCAGAGCCTGGAGCCTGCTTCAGATTTTGTGTCTCCCTCTCTCGCTGCCCCTCCCCAGCTCGTGCTCGCTCTCTCTCTCTCTCTCTCAAAAATAACAAACATTAAAAAATGTTCTTTGAAAAATGAGACTTTAGTGGGGTGCCTGGCTGGCTCAGTTGAGAGAGGATGTGACTTGGGGCACCTGGGTGGCTCAGTCGGTTGAGCCTCTGACTCTTGATTTCGGCTCAGGTCATGATATCACAGTTCGTGAGATCGAGCCCCACATCAGGCTCCACACTGATAGTGCAACCCCTGCTTGGGATTCTCTCTCTTCCTCTTTCTGCCCCTCCCCTGCAAGCGTGTGTGTGTGTGCACACTCTCTTACTCTTTCTCTCTCTCAAAATAAATGAATAAACTTTAAAAAAAAGGAAAAACATGTGACTCTTGATCTCAGGGTTGTGAGTTCAAGCCCCACGCTGGGTGTGGAGATTACTCATATAAATTTTAAAAAAATAAGACTTCAGTAAAAGCATCATGAGAAGTTTCAAATATTTATGCAAACTTATTTAATTTATTCATTAACTGTGGAGTGTCCAGGTTCTAAAGGGTAATGGCAGTTACCAGAACCTGAATCTCTTCACATAGTCACTCAAAAAATCCTCAACCCAAGATCATGAAGGGGCATATATAAAACCACACATGACCCATGCCTTCATATTACTAGAAGGCAGAGAATATTCAGACTTCGAATTACCTATAAAATAAACACTAAATTCCAACAAAGTTCCTCCCATTGCTGTAAGCCTGTGGGTACAGAAAACCAGGGTGGGGATGGGATGAGGTTAAAAGACTCCGAGAGAAAAAGGAGGAGCAGGGGATACAGATGAAGCACACACAAAATCATTCCCCTCAAAAGGAGTAACAGCACTAAGTACTAAAATATGCAACATAGGCCTGGGACTTGGATCTTCACAGCACTGGCTATAAGAAAGGAACTTAAAAGACGGTGAGATGACGAAGATGCCAAAACCATTCAATGATGAAAGATTAGTCACTTTCAACAAATAGTGCTGGGACAACTGGATGACCACATGTAAAAGAATGCAACTCAAACTTTACTTCATATCATATATAAAAATTAACTCAAAATGGATCAAAGACCTAAATATATGAGCTAATACCATAAAACTCCTAGAAGATAATATTGAGGTAAATCTTCATGACCTTGGATTTGGCAATGGATTCACAGATAGAATACCAAAAGCACAAGCAACAAGAGAAAACAATAGAAATTGGATTTCATCAAAATTAAAAGTTTCTGTGCCTTAAGGATGCTATCAAGAAAGTGAAAAATAACTCATAGAATGGGAGAAAATATTTGCAAATCATGTATCTGGGAAGGGGCTTGTATTTAGAATATATAAAGAACTCTTACAATTCAATGTAAAGAGACAAAATGTGCAAAGAATCTGAATAGACATTTCTCCAAAGGTATACAAGTGGCCAATGGGTACATGAAAAGATGCTGCTCAGGGAAATGCAAATTAAAACCACAATGAGACACCACTTCATAGCCCCTACAATGGCTACAATCAAAAAGGCAGATGATAACAAACACTGGCAAGGACTTACGCACTGCAGGTGGAAATGTAAAACGGTGCTGCCACCTCAGAAAATGGCAGTTCCCCAAATGGTTAAAGGTAAGAGTTACCACAGGACCCAGCAATTCTATTCCTATATGTATACCCAAGAGAAATGAAAATATATGTTCACATGGAAACTTGTACACAAATGTGCATAGGAGCATTATTCATAATAGCCCAACGTGTCCACCAATGAATGGGTACACAAAATGTGGTATATTCATACAATAAAATATTATTAAACCATAAAAGTACTGACTCCTGCTACCACATAATACGAACCTTGAAAACACTGTGCTAAGTGAAAGAAACCAGTGGCAAAACACCACATACTGTATGGTTCTATTTAAAAATTAAATGGGACTAGAGGTGGCAACCATGAGAAGTTCTACTTCTGGGGGAGAATCAAATAAAAAGGGAAAGGATGGTGCCTCTTGGTGCAGCAAAAGGGAAGAGATAATTAAGGATATTACAGAAACAAAAGAGCAACAAGATGTGCTGACTCCTCCCCTTTTCCCAACACTACTCCCAACACATCATCGTCCATTAAAGAAACTGCAGGTCAGGGGCACCTGGGTGGCTCAGTTGGTGAACCGTCCGACTTCGGCTCAGGTCATGATCTTACAGTTCGTGGGTTCGAGCCCCATGTCCAGCTCTGTGCTGACAGCCCAGATCCTGGAGCCTGCTTCAAATTCTGTGTCTCCCTCACTCTCTGCCCTTCCCCCGCTCTCACTCACTCTGTCTCTCTGTCTCTCAAAAGTAAACATTAAAAAAATTAAAAAAAAAAAAAGAAACTGCAAGTCACAATACTGAAAAAAGGCGCTGTTGAATTGTGTCCACAAAATGTTTAAAAATAGGAAAACGAAAAAACTCAACTCCATCCAAAGATACTGTAAAAAGAAAACAAAATACAAATAAAAACATTCTGGCTGATTAAACAGAAACAATAATTTTAAAACTACATTCAAAGAAAACCTAGCAGAAAGTAAGTAAAACTATTACCAGGCCAACTTCATGACATTTACTAATAAAACTATCAGACTTTATTTGAAGAATTTTTTTAATGTCTATTTATTTATTTATTTATTTATTTATTTATTTATTTATTTTGGTGTAGCTTTCTTTTCTTTTTTTTTTTTTTAACAATTATTTATTTTTGAGAGACAGAGCACAAGTTGGGGAGGGGCTGAGAGAGGAAGGAGGCACAGAATCCGAAGCAGGCTCCAGGTTCTAAGCCATCAGCAGAGCCCGATGCGGGGCTCGAACCCACAAACCGCGAGATCATGACCTGAGCCGAAGTTGGACGCTCAACCAACTGAGCCACCCAGGCGCCCCTCTTTCTTTTTTATATATATGTAATTTGTTTTCAAATTGGCTTCCATACAACACCCAGTGCTCATCCCAACAGGTGCCCCCCTCAATGCCCACCACCCACTTTCCCTTCTCCCCCACCCCTCATCAACCTTCAGTTTGTTCTCTGTATTTAAGAGTCTCTTACGGTTTGCCTCCCTCCCTCTCTGTCTGCAACTTCTCCCCCACTTCCCCTTTCCCCCATGGTCTTCTGTTACATTTCTCAAGATCCACATATGAGTGAAAATATATGGTATCTGTCTTTCTCTGACTCATTTCACTTAGCATAATACCCCCCAGTTCCATCCATGTTGTTGCAAATGGCCAGATTTCATTCTTTCTCATTGCCAAGTACTATCCCATTGTATATATAAACCACATCTTCTTTACCCATTCATCAGCTGATGGACATTTAGGCTCTTTCCATAATTTGGTTATTGTTGAAAGCACTGCTATAAACATTGGGGTACATGTGCCTCTATGCATCAGCACTCCTATATCCCTTGGGTAAATTCCTAGCAATGCTATTGCTGGGTCATAGGGTAATTCTATTTTTAATTTTTTGAGGAACCTCCACACTGTTTCCCAGGGCGGCTGCACCAGTTTGCATTCCCACCAACGGTGCAAGAGGGTCCTGCTTCCTCACATCCTCGCCAGCATCTATACTCTCCTGATTTGCTCATTTTAGCCACTCTGACTGGTGTGAGGTGGTATCTCAGTGTGGCTTTGATTTGTATTTCCCTGATGATGAGTGACGGTGAGCATCGTTTCATGTGTCTGTTGGTAATCTGGATGTCTTCTTTGGAAAAGTATCTATTCATGTCTTCCGCCCATTTCTTCACTGGATTATTTGTTTTTCAGGTGTGGAGTTTGGTGAGTTATTTATAGATTTTGGGCACTAGCCCTTTATCCGATATGTCATTTGGAAATATCTCTTCCCGTTCCATTGGTTGCCTTTTAGTTTTGTTGATTGTTTCCTTTGCAGTGCAGAAGCTTTTTATCTTGATGAGGTCCCGATAATTCATTTTTACTTTTAATTCCCTTGCCTTTGGAGATATGTCAAGTATGAAATTCCTGTGGCTGAGGTCAAAGAGGTTGTTGCAAACTATCAGACTTTAAAGGCAAGGAAAAAAAACCCTCAGAGCCTCAAGGCAAAAAAATCAAGTTATGTAATAAGGATTAAAAAAAAAAAATTGGGCAACCGTCAGATTTCCTAAGAGCAAAATTCAGAGCAAAAAAGGAATAAAGCAACATTTTCAAAAAACTCAAGAAAAGAAAGTACAAATCAACAATTTAAAAAAGCAAATTACTGGGTACCTGGCTGGCTCAGTCCATACAGCATGCGACTCTTGATCTCTGGGTCATGAGTTTGAGAGTTCAAGCCCCACATTGTGGGTAGAGTTTATGTAAAAAAAATTTTTTTAAACCCACAAAACAACAAGAACAGAAAACTACTGATATATTCAACAACATAGCTAAAGTTCAAAAGCATTAATGTCAGTGAAAGAAGCCATATATACTATATGACTCCTATAGATTGTACACTATATGACAATTTATATCAAATTCTAGAAAAGTCAAAATCATAGTGGCACAAGGCTGATCTGTGATTGCTAGAGGTTAGGGGTAAAGGAGATTGATTGCTAAGCAACATGAGAAACTCTGTGGGTAAAAGAAATGTTCTAGATCGTAGATCAGCAAATTTACATAAAGGTCAAAATAGTAAATATTTCAGGCTCTGCAGGCCGAATAGTCTCTGTTGCAACAACTCAACTCTGTCAATGTAGTGTGGGAACAACACAAACAATACCAAATACAGGGAATGGCTGTGTTAAGTAATATAAGTCTTTATTTCTAAAATAGACACCAGACCAGATTGGGCTTCTGAGCTGTGGTTTGCTAATCCCTATTCTACATCATTAGGGTGTTGGTTACACAACTATATTTGTCAAATTTTTCAAACTGTAATTTTTTTTTTAGGATTTTATTTAAGTATGCTCCATGCCCAACATAGGGCTCAAACTCACAACCTCGAGATCAAGTGTTGTATGCTCCACCCACAGGGCAAGCCAGGTGCCTGTCAGATTGTAATCTTAAAATTAGTTGATTTATACCTCAATAAAGATGTTTTTTTAAGTGTAAACCAAAGATTTTATACCCAAATTGTCCTTCAAATATCAAGTTTAGAGAAAAGATGTTTTGAATGTGCCAGAATTCTGGGAATGTCAGACAAGCCCTTCTGAGATATCTTCCAGAGGATGTGCTTCATCTAACCAAGAGATAAACAGGGATACATCATCAAAGGACACATAACCAACTGTAAAGCAAAGACTAAAACAGGGGTAGAGACATGGGTGGAATAATACATAAATGTCATATGGTTCTGACAAAGTAAAAAAAAATGCATCTGTAAACAATGAGAGGAGAAAAAAGGGGTAAAGTAGAATTAGATCATTGACTGTTATGTAGGTAATAGGGGGAATCAAAGGATACCATTTAATACTGACTGACCATATAGCAAATAGAAAAGGTAGTTTAAAGACACTGCAAAAGGTATAAACACAAACCTTCCAAATAACAAAAGAATATATTTAAAAATTAGCAAACAAAGCACATGAAATAGAAAAACATTGTAAAGGGGTGCCCGGGTGGCTGAGTCAGTTAAGCATCTGACTTTGACTCAGGTTGATCTCACAGTTTGTGAGTTTGAGCCCCACGTCGGGCTCTGTTCTGACAGCTCAGAGCCTGGAGCCTGGTTCGGATTCTGTGTTTCATTCTCTCTCTGCCCCTACCCCACTTGTGCTCTGTCTCTCTCTGTCTCTCAAAAATAAATAAATGTAAAAAAATTAAAAAAAAAAAAAAAAAGAAAAACATTGTAAATAGTCCTAGACTGGCAAAGACAAACTTAGTCTTTTCATTTTAAAATATTATAAATTTTGGATATGGGTGCCTGGGTGGCTCAGTTGATTAAGTCCGACTTTGGCTTCGGTCATGATCTCATGGCTTGAGGGTTCAATCCCTATGTCGGGCTCTGTGCTGGCAGCTCAGAGCCTGGAGCCTGCTTTGGATTCTGTGTCTCCCTCTTTCTCTGCTCCTCCCCCTCCCTTGCACACTGTCTCTCTCTCTCTTTCAAATATAAATAAAACATTAAAAACATTTTTAAATAAAATAAAGTATTATAAATTTTGGGTAAATTAACCCCCATGGGAAATATTATTTCTACACAAATAACTTTTTTTTTAAAAAAAATTTTCTTTTCAACGTTTTTTATTTATTTTTGGGACAGAGAGAGACAGAGCATGAACGGGGGAGGGGCAGAGAGAGAGGGAGACACAGAATTGGAAACAGGCTCCAGGCTCTGAGCCATCAGCCCAGAGCCTGACGCGGGGCTCGAACTCACGGACCGTGAGATCGTGACCTGGCTGAAGTCGGACGCTTAACCGACTGCGCCACCCAGGCGCCCCTCTACACAAATAACTTTAAGCAAGCTAACTGTGAAATTTATTAAAATAAAATAGTGAAATTGGGGCGCCTGGGTGGCGCAGTCGGTTAAGCGTCCGACTTCAGCCAGGTCACGATCTCGCGCTCCGTGGGTTCGAGCCCCGCGTCGGGCTCTGGGCTGATGGCTCGGAGCCTGGAGCCTGTTTCCGATTCTGTGTCTCCCTCTCTCTCTGCCCCTCCCCCGTTCATGCTCTGTCTCTCTCTGTCCCAAAAATAAAAAAAAAAAAAAAAAGTTGAAAAAAATAAAATAAAATAGTGAAATAAATAAAACAGTGAAAGCATTTTCAAAACAATTTTAAATCACAATAAGACTTATTATTTACTAAACATAACCTTGTGCCAGACAAAATCCTACCCGTATTATATACACTACCCCTGTTAAGGTATGAACTTGTGAACTACAAATAGTCTTATGCCATCTCTAACAATCTTATAAAGTAAGCACTATTGGGGTGCCTGGGTGGCTCAGTCAGTTGAGTGTCTGACTTTGGCTCAGGTCATGGTCTTACAGCTAGTGAGTTCAAGCCCTGCATCAGACTCTGTACTGACGGCTCAGAGCCTGGAGCCTGCTTTGGATTCTGTGTCTCCCTCTCTCTCTGCCCCCCCCCCCCCCCCGCTTGTACTCTGTGTGTGTGTCTCTCTCTCTCTCTCTCTCTCAAAAATAAATAAATATTTTTTTAAAAAGCACTATTATTACTCCATTTTACAGATGATAAAATTGAGTTTAGAGACTAAGTTGTCTAAGACCTCAGAGCAAATCAGATGTAGGGCCATTCAAATTGAGATGTTACATTCCTACTAACCACTTGACTATACTTCCACTAACATATTCAAATAGCTTAATGACTTCTAATTCATTTCCCAAAATGATTCTTTTTTTTTTTAATGTTATTTATTTATTTTGAGAGAGCGAGAGAGGCAGAGGAAGAGGGACAGGGAGAGGGAGAGAGAGAACCCAAAGCAGGCTCCATGCTCAGCGCAGAGCCTGATGTGGGGCTTGATCCCATGACCATGAGATCATGACATGAGCTGAAATCAAGAGTCAGACACTTAACTGACTGAGCCACCCAGGCGCCCCCCAAAATAACTGAGTGGTTCTTTTGTCTTGAACTCAATTCAAATTCTAGAGAGATGATTCACAGACTCTCAAGGTTACATGGGGTCTTAGGATCCCTAAAGTCTAACTTCTTCATAAATTGGTATCATGATTACTATTTGAAGATTTCCACATTCAAATCACTCTATTATATTTCCCTGTATTAATATGAAATCTCCCTCTTTATAACTTACTTACATGAACCCTTAGTACTGCTCTCGTAAGCCACAAAAGAAATACTGAATTTTCTATCCAGCCAACATTTTTCATTCATCTGAAGACATATGACCACTTATCATGTCTTTAAGATACAAGCCTTATCTTTCTCAGATTTAGCAGCTTCATTCAATGTCTCCAATATTCATCAGCTTTTAAAACCATCATCATATTCACTTATTCATTCTTTGCATGGATACTTAAAAGTGTGATATCTAAAATCAAACATATTGTTCCAGGCACATTCTAAAAACCAAAGTGAACAGACTACTTCCCTTAAGCTAGGTAATACACTTCTATCAAACTCACATGAGTTTCTTTGGCTACTTTATTACTCTATGTAGGCATATGGAATTTACTAAAAACTCTAAATGGTCTTTGTTGGTGTTGTTAAAATGTTTATTTATTTATTTATTTTTGAAAGAGAGAGAGAGAAAGATGGAGACAGAGGCAGAGACAGAATACCAAGCAGGCTCCACTCTGTCAGTGCAGAACCCAATGCAGGGCTTGATCTCAAGAACTGTGAGACCATGGCCTAAGCTGAAATGGAGAGTCAGATGCTTAACCAGCTAAGCCACCCAGGTGCCCCTCTAAATGGTTTCTTACTTTTTTTTTTTTTTAATTTTTTTAAGTTTATTTATTTGAGAGAGACAGAGTCAGTATGAGAAGGGGAAGGACAGAGAGAGAGGGAGAGTGAATCCCAAGCAGGCTCCACACCATCAGCACAGAGTCCGACATGGGGCCCAAGCCCATGAACCTGGAGATCATGACCTGGGCTGAAACTGAGAGTTGGACGCTTAACCAACTGAGCCACCCAGGCACCCCTCTAAATGGTTTTTAAAAGCATGTCACTATTTATTAAAAAGATGAACACATCAAGTCTCAGTATCAATCCTTATTATGCCATTATTGGGTAGTTTCCAAAATTTTCACAATATTCTTTTTATTTTTGCCCCAAATTCCATATTTTGAAAGATGCCTAAACCAAGCTACATTTACTAAGTTATTAAGTCATTTTACCATTTTTGGTAATCTGACATGTATAACTGCCAGCACCCTGAACTGTTTTTAGCAAACAGTAAAATAATTTAATGTTTCACTTTTCGTGGATAGCCCAATTATGAGTAAATGTGTAATTACCATCAGGCTTTCTGAAATAGCAAACAGCTCTATAACCACCCATACCCAATCTTCCTGCACCCTAGGGACCAAGGACCTTAATTAAATAATTATAATAATGGCTAGTGTTGGTCCAAATATGCAATTGATCCAAATAAGAAGGTTCAAAAAGGAGAATGTAGTAGAATCCAAGCCATAAACGAAATAATAAAAAAACTTAAGGAGATTAGAGCCATGTTGAGAAGGTACCTGTTTCTCTTTTTTTTTTCTTAAAAACATCTTTTTTTTTTTTAATGTTTATTTATTTTTGAGAGAGAGAGAGAGCAAGCAGGAGAGGGTCAGGCAGAGAGGGAGACAGAATTCCAAGCAGGCCCACGCGGTCAGCACAGAGCCCAACATGGGGCTTGAGCTCAGGAACTGTGAGATCATGACCTGAGCTGAAATCAAGGGTCAGATGCTTAACCGACTGAGATACCCAGGCGCCCCTATGTTTCTCTTCTTAACTTCAGGGGTGGAGAAGGGTGCAGAGGGAAATAAGTTCCGGGGGAAAAAAAAAAAAGATATGAAAGAAAACCAAAATGTGACAGGATTCAAAGCAACTGATGTAATACAAAACAAGGAAAAATATCTGACTATTCCTCTACAATAGTAGAAGGGATCTGTGATACTGGAAACAGAAGGCAGGGAATAAACGCACAGCAGACTACATAACTCAGCCATGAGTTATCATCACTGGTGACTATTGATTTTCAACACTTAAAAATCAACAAAGTACAGGAGTACCTGAGTGGCTCAGTCGGATGAGTGTCCGACTTTGGCTCAGGTCACGATCTTGCAGTTTGTGAGCTCAAGCCCCACGTTGGGCTCACTCTGTCAGTGCAGAGCCTGTTTCGGATCCTCTGTCTCCCTCTCTCTCTGCCTCTCCCCCACTCATTCTCTCTCTCAAAAATAAATAAATTGAAAACATTAAAAAAACAACAATGTACAGAAAATTTATTTACTGCTCAGAACAAAATGCAAACTATCAATTTTGACAATGTAAAAGACCCACGAATAAGCTGTAAAATGAGAGGAAGAGCTCGCTGGTATCCTTTCTTACAAAGTTACCAGAGGTAGTGTTAGTTTATGAATTATTGAACAAGAAATTGAGGTTAAAGTATATTACTTAAAGTTACAAAGGTAACCACAAAAAAGGAAGCAAAAATTATGATGGGGGAGGAGTAGGTGTAAATACGCATCCATCTTGGCAGGAGGTCAACAGATAATGTCCAAAGTTGATAAAATAAGAAATGACAGTTTAACCACATGATTTAAAGACATGAAGGTAACTAACAGAAGAACCAAAAAAAACATAGTTAAAAGTGGTTCCCGGGGTGCCTGAATGGCTCACTCAGTTAAGCATCCCACTCTTGAACTCAGCTCAGGGCTTGATCTCTGGGTCATGAGTTCAAGCCCTACGTTGGGCTTTATGCTGTGCATGGAGCCCACTAAAAACAAAACAAAACAAAACAAAACAAAACAAAACAAAACAAAACAACACAAGTGGTTCCATCTAAGCAACGAGTCTAGGGGTGGGGAGGAATAGGGCCAACCAATCATTATTTTTCACTAAAAGCCCTTCTGTATGATTTTATCTTTTAACCATGTACATATTACTTGACTAAAAATTAATCTTAATTCTCCCAACCCTTTATCACAGATGGTTTGTATTTACATACATACATATATATAATATATATATACACACACACACACAATACACACACATACATAAATATACTCTCCAATTAGCAAGATCTAAGATGTAGTGAGAGAGTCCTTTTCCTTCACAGTGGTAGAATTTTAACAGAATGCATTACCTAGCTTCTCTATAGTTACCTATAATCTTACAATTAAGCTCTTGTCAATGGAACATACCAGAAATTATGTATGCAACTTCCAGATCATCCCCTTAAAAAGGAATGGGGGTTTTTCTCTTTCTTCAATCTTCACCCCACTGGCTGGAATATGGAAATGATGGAGGTAAATAAACTATCTTCAATCTTTCAGATGAGGAAAAGACTTTAGGAAGCACAAGAGAAATCCTTGTGCTCTACACTATGGAACCACCATATTAGCTCTGAATTACTTAGTTGTTACAGGATAGAGAAACTTTGATTATGTTAAGCCATTGTTATTTTGGTCTTTGTTATAGCAGCTGAATAGGTACCCTCAGGCACACAGTATATGAAGAGGAAAATGAAATCAGCCTGAAGAACAGAACTGGAGTTGGAGCATGGGAATAGTTAGTTGTATAAGGCCCTAAAGAGGCCGCAAAGCTAAGCAAAAGGTGTTTAATACAGCAAGCAACAGGAGCCTGGGAAGGCAAGCAACTTAACAGAAATCGGTATATTAGGAAAATCAGTATAATGTGTAGAACAGAGCTGAGGGAAGGGAAAGGGAAAGTGTGACAACCTATCAGACACTTGGAGGTCTATCACTCCAAGTGTGAACTAAGGACCTAGGTTGGGAAAGTATCAATGAAACTACAGTGGAAGCAAACCAAGAAAGGCATCTGGAAGAACTGTTCAGTTAATGTGGTAACGGTCTAAAAGAATCAATGACTACTTCAAGATTTGTGACCTGGGAGAATAGAAGAATAGAAGCAATCCTGGTAGAAATGAAAAAGAAGAGAGTCTGTGTTGATATGAAGCACTGAACACACCAGGAAGAATGCCCCGATGCAGAGCTCGAACTCACAAAGTGTGAGATCATGACCTGAGCCAAAGTCACACATGACCTGAGCCACCCGGGTGCACCTGTTTCCTACCGAGAATTAGACATGAGATAAGCAGAGCTTGAGACACTCTGGGTATAGAAAGTCTGAAAGATATTAGTTTCTGCTTTTATTTTATTTTGTATTTTATTCTGTTTTATTTTATTTTATTTTGTTTTTAGAGAGAGAGAATGCAAGAGAGGAAGCGGGGCAGAGGGAGAGGGAGAATCTTAAGCAGGCTCCATGCTCAACATGGAGCCCGACATTGGGCTGAATCTCATGTCCCTGGGATCATGACCTGAGCTGAAATCAAGAGTCAGATGCTCAACCGACTGAGCCACCCAGGTGCCCCTGGAAAGAGATTAGTTTTAAATTCACACTATAATTAAAGAAGAATTTCATGTGACGGCAAGTTACAATAAAGCATATCATCTAAGTACCAGAGATTATTTCAAAATACATCTTTCTTGGTGTGCCTGGGTAGCTCAGTCAGTTAAGTGTCCAAGTTTGGCTCAGACAATGACCTCACGGTTAATGGGTTCAAGCCTGGCGTCAGGCTCTGTGTTGGCAGCTCAGAGCCTGAAGACTGCTTTGGATTCTGTGTCTCCTCTCTCTGCCTCTCCCCTGCTTGCACTCTCTCTCTCTCAAAAGTAAATGATCATTAAAATAATTTTTTTTCTAAATACATCTTTCTCACTAAAGTTGTCAAATCACTATGTTGTACAGTTGAAACTAATGTAGCACTCTGTCAGATAATTAATAAAGAAAAAATCATCTTGGGGTGCCTGGGTGGCTCAGTTGGTTGAGTGTTTGACTTCAGCTTAGGTTATGATCTCGTGGTTTGGAGTTCAAGCCCCATATCAGGTTCATTGTTATCAGTGCAGAGCCCACTTTGGAAACTCTGTCCCCCTCTCTCTTTGCCCTTCCTCCACTCGCTCACCCTCTCCCTCTCTCTCAAAAACAAATAAACATTAAAAAAATTTTAAAAACCCACATCTTAAAAAAAAAATTAGTAAATACCCACATCTTTCCTTGAACTATCACTCCTAATAGATACATAAAGCTAACTATTTGTCTTGACACTATTTCTTTTTCTTTTCTTAAAGTTTATTTGGAGAGTGAGAGAGAGAGGGTGCGAAACAGAGATAGAGGGAGAGAGAGAATCCCAAGCAGACTGCGCTGTCAGCACAGAGCCCAATGCGGGGCTCAATCTCACAACCATGAGATCATGACCTGAGCCAAAATCAAGAGTTGGGTGCTCAACAGACTGAGCCATCCAGGCGAGCCAGTTTTGACACTATTTCTTAAAGCAGCATGTTCCCTGGACTCCTCACATTTGACAAACTAAAATGTTATACACAACTCTAAAATACAGGTAACCAAATGTTAACTTCTGTGGCTCTCTCCTAACACACACATACACAAACCCCACAGCTGATTTTATGAAATCCATGACATGTTTAAAATTACAGAATCTTGGGGCGCCTGGGTGGCGCACTCGGTTAAGCGTCCGACTTCAGCCAGGTCACGATCTCGAGGTCCGTGAGTTCGAGCCCCGCGTCAGGCTCTGGGCTCATGGCTCGGAGCCTGGAGCCTGTTTCCGATTCTGTGTCTCCCTCTCTCTCTGCCCCTCCCCCGTTCATGCTCTGTCTCTCTCTGTCCCAAAAATGAATAAACGTTGAAAAAAAAAATTAAAATTACAGAATCTTGGGGCGCCTGGGTGGCTCAGTTGGTTAAGTGTCTGACTCTCGATCTCAGCTCAGGTCATGATCTCATGGTTTGTGAGATCAAAACCCTCGTAGGGCTCTGCACTGACAACACGGAGTCTGTTTGGGATTCTCTCTCCCTCTCTCTCTGCCCCTCCCCTGTGTATTCTCTCTCTCTTGCTCTCTCTCTCCCTCTCCCCCCAAAATAAATAAACATTAAAAAATAAAATTACAGGGGCGCCTGGGTGGCTCAGTCAGTTGAGCGTCCGACTTCAGCTCAGGTCACGATCTCGCCGTCCATGGGTTTGGGCCCTGCGTCGGGCTCTGTGCTGACAGCTCAGAGCCTGGAGCCTGTTTCGGATTCTGTGTCTCCCTCTCTCTCTGCCCCTTCCCCCGCTCACGCTCTGTCTCTGAAAAATGAATAAACCTTAAAAAAAAATTAGAAATAAATAAATCAATTACAGAATGCTGGATTTGGAAGGGTCCGTGGAAGTCTAGCACACAGTCAAAGCTGATGACCTGTCTCTTCTACAACATCCCTTACAGAAAATGGTCATTCTTTGCTCCAACATATCCAGTGACAAAAAACATTATTTTTCAAAGCCAACTCTTCAATTGTTGGGATAGCATTGTGAATACTTCCTTATAATGAGCCAAAATCTGCCTCCCAGTTGTCCTGGTTTGACCCTCTACTACATGACATTTCCTCAAATATTTAAACACGATTGCTCTCTTAAGCTTTCTCATTGCTAAATCAAACAACCTCAATCCCATCGAATCACCATATAAAATGCCGACACTCTCATCATCTTGATCACCGTTGTCTGAATATCTTGTTTTTTAACTGCTACTCTTAAAGCATGAGGGTCAAAGCTAAACGTAATACTAATAAAAATATGTGGAACAGCGCAATGGACCCAAGACCACATTAAATAGAATGTAATAGATAATACATCCAGATCTAGTGCTGCCCAATAGAACTTACAATGATGGAAATGTTCTGTCTGCACTAACAGGCAGCTTGTAACCTCATGTGGATATTTATTTAAGAGAGAGAGAGAGAGTGAGAGAGAGTGAGAGCATGCACACAAGTTGGGGAGGTGGCAGAGGGAGAGAAAGAATCTCAAGCAGGCTCCACACTCAGTGTAGAGCCCGACACAGGGCTTGATCCCACGACCCTGGGATCATGACTTGAGCCAAATCAAGAGGCAGATGCTCAACCAACTAAGCCACCCAGGCACCTCTTCTTTCTTCTTTTCTTTTCTTTTCTTTTCTTTTCTTTTCTTTTCTTTCTTTCTTTGTCTTTCCTTCCTTCCTTCCTTCCTTCCTTCCTTCCTTCCTTCCTTCCTTCCAAAGTCTCATGTGGCTACTGAGCTCTTGAAATATGGTTAGTGTGACTAAGAAACTGAATTTTTAATTTCATTTAATTTTAAATGATTTAAATTTAAGTAGACACAATATTAAAGGCCCCCTCATCGTATAAATTAAATCTGATTCAATGTACTGTAAGTTTACTTCTTAGTATGTACCCATAAAACTGACCTGAAACAAGTCAAATAAGGAGGTATGTTCTGGATTCTAAACGAGGCCCCAATTTCTGAAAATAATCCCTGAGGATTTTATTAGCTGGTTATATTTGGCCCATGAACACACATGATAAAATTACTGGAATATTCTCTTTCCCACTAGTTATGCTACTAGTCCTAAGAACTGACACTCTAAATACAAAAAGAAAATAATTCCAATTTATTTGCAGAAATAAATAAGGATACAAAAACCACAAATCATCATAATTTTTATTCAAATGCCTACTCAAAGTCTCCACTGAAATGTCTTATAAGCATCTCAAACACAACATCCCCCAAACTAAACTGCTGCTCTCCCCCACCTCCTTGCATGCCTCCTCCCCACCACTTCAAAGTCCCTGCTGCTCACTCGCTTATAATTTCCAGCTCAGAAAATGGCAGATCATTCCAGCTGCTCGGGCCCAAAACCTTGCTATCATATCCTTGATTCAGTCTTTCTCCCACACCCCTAATCCAAATCTACCACATGCAATTTTCTCTGCCTGGAATGCCTGTCCCGCAGCTCTATCTACCTAGCTAGAATTTCTTCCCCTCCACCAACTCTTTGTTCAAATGACACCTTGGTGAGGCCTTCTCCCCTACGACTGCAAATCTAGCACCCCACACTCCTCAGCCTCCTTCCCTACTCTGTCATTTATAATGTGACATACCAGCTATTTCACTTGTCTGCTCCCATTAGAAGTAACCTACAAGAGACAATATTTGTTGAGTGCTACATCCCTAGAGTTTGGCATACAGAAGAGAGTTAAATATCGGTTGGCTGAATGACAAATTCTATGTGGAGAGTATATGAGAAATGACGCAAAGATGCAAAGTAAAAATAACTGATATATTAGGGCAGTGGATTGAAATTTTTTAACAAATAAAAATAGGTCAAAACAAAACAAAACACATTGTTTTACGTGGCCATGACTTGAAATGTTCCCAATAAAAGTAGAAAATAAATTCTAATATAAACATTACTTAAATTGTCACATTTCCTGGATTAAGCAGGCTCACGGTTATTTTAATTTGTTTCAAGAGCACATTATTAGCCCATAATTATAAAATAGCTATATTCTTTATTTCCATAAACCAGCACTAACACGGCCGCCACTAGCCACATGTGGGCTATTTAAGTTAAATAACACAAAAATTTAGTCCCTCAGCTGTGTTAACCACATTTCAAATGCTGAATGCCACATGTGGCTGATGACTACCATATTAAACTGCACAGATACAGACATTACAGACAACTCTTTGGGCAGGACTGCTATAGACTTCTTTTCTAAAACTTTATTCTAAAGTGTAAAACTGATTCAGCTGAAACACTGGCAGTGTTTAACCTCATAATTTCCAATTCTTTGTCAGTGATTTTTTTAATTGTTAAGTTTTTTTTAATGTTTATTTAATTTTGAGATAGTGAGTGCAAGCTAGGAGAGGAGAGACAGAGAGAGAGGGAGACAGAGAACCTGAAGCAGGCTCCCCCCAACATGATTGCAAAGCCTGATGTGGGGCTTGAACTCACGAACCGTGAGAGATCATGACCTGAGCCAAACTCAGACACTCAACCAACTGAGCCACCCAGGTGCCCCTCTGTGTCAGTGATTCTTAAAGTGTGGTCCCAGACCAGTAGCAGCATTACTTAGGAACTCATTAAAAATACCAATTATTGGGGGTGCTTGGCTAGCTCAGTTGGTGGAGCATGTGACTCTTGATCTCAGAGTTGTGAGTCTGAACCCCACACTGGATATGGAGCCAGCCTAAAAAGAATAAAAAAAAAAAATACAAATTCTTGGACAACAGCAATCTGTGTTTCAACAAGCTCTCCAAGTGATCTAGGAGATTCTGAAGCATGCTCAAGTTTTAACCATTCTAAGTTACTTAAGAGTGGTTGTCTGGGTGCCTGCTTGGCTCAGTTGGTGGAGCATGCGATTCTTGATCTTGGGGGTTGTGAGTTCAAAGCCCCACGTTGGGTGTAGAGATTACTCAAAAATAAAATCTTGTTTTTTTTAATGTTTATTTTGAGAGAGAATGTGTGCATGAGTGGGGAGGAGCAGAGAGAGAGAGAGAGAGAGGGAGAAGGGGAATCCCAAGCAGGCTCCTCACTGTCGGCACAGAGTCCAACATGGGGCTCAATCCCACAAACTCTGAGATCATGACCTGAGCCAAAATCAAGAGTTGGATGCTTAAGCAACTGAGCTACCCAGGCACCCCAAAAATAAAATCTTAAAAAAAAATAGTGATTTTCATCATAACATAAGCTATGAAATATAAAATATACCATTACATTCTACAATATTCTATAAATGATGTATCAACTATGAAATCATACACAATCATAGTTATAGTACAACATCTTATAAAAGGAAAACTAAGTAAATATTTTTAATAAACTATAATAATACTGAAAATTTTTTAAATGTTTTATATATTTTTGAGAGAGAGAATACAAGCAGGGGGAGGGACAGAGAGAAAGAGAGACAGAAGATCTGAAGCAGGCTCTGCACTAAGAGCAGCAAGCCCCATGCCCATCTTGAATTCACAAACTGTGACATCATGACCTGAGCCGAAGTCAGACGCTCAACCGATTGAAGTCATCCGGGCACCCCGATAAACTGTAATAATATTAAAACTAAAACAATCATGGGGCACCTGGGTGGCTCAGTCGTTTGAACATCCGACTCTTGATTTCTGCTCAGGTCATGATCTCACAGTTCACGAGATTAAGCCCTGAGTCAGGCTCCGAGCTGACAGGGCAGAGCCTACTTAGAATTTCTCTCTCCCTCTCTCTTTCTACACTCTCACTCTCTCTCTCTCAAAATAAACAAACATTAAAAAAAAACCTAAAGCAATCGTGAACTTCATTGCTTTAAAAAGATACATAACTGTAATTTGCTTCCTCTTCCAATTTGCAGATCCTTTTTCACTTCAACATCAATATAATAATACTTTTCTTTAAGTTTTTAATTTTAATTCCAGTATAGTTAACAAATAGCGTTATATTGCTTTCAAGTATATAATATAGTGATTCAACAACATAACCACACTTTAATCTTTTTCTAAAGATTCAAGTAGAAGCCTTTAAGTTATTAGAATAAACAGTGTAATAACCCAGAAAAGAAAGAAGTTTTCAAATTTTGTGCTAATTGAAATTCTCACATAAGATAATATTACTTTTATAATAAATTAACAAATAAAAATGAAACCAGGTATCTCGGTGGCTCAGTAGATTAAGTGTCCTATTCTCGATTTCAGCTCATGTCTTACATGTCTTACAGTTGTGAGACTGAACCCCAAGCCAGGCTCTGTCCTGACAGCATGGAGCCTACTTGGGATTCTCTCTCCTTCTCTCTGCCCCTCCCCTGTGCACTCTCTCTCTCAAAGTAAATAAATGAACATTTAAATAAAAATGAAACTTATTGGGGCGCCTGGGTGGCGCAGTCGGTTAAGCGTCCGACTTCAGCCAAGTCACGATCTCGCGGTCTGTGAGTTCGAGCCCCGCGTCGGGCTCTGGGTTGATGGCTCAGAGCCTGGAGCCTGTTTCCGATTCTGTGTCTCCCTCTCTCTCTGCCCCTCGCCCGTTCATGCTCTGTCTCTCTCTGTCCCAAAAATAAATAAATGTTGAAAAAAAAAATTAAAAAAAAAAAAATGAAACTTATTAGCTAGAATTCTGCAAGTAGTTGAAACTGACATTGCACAAGTGTTAGGAGAGGAAAAACAATTTGAGTACTCAAACTTCCTCTTATGAATCATAGATAGAAGACTAAATATCTGCAATATCAACATCCATGTATGTTAAATATTTTTTAAATGTTTCTTTATTTCTGAGAGAGAGAGAGCACAAGTCAGGGTAGGGCAGGGAGAGGGAGAGGGAGAGGGAGAGGGAGAGGGAGAGGGAGAGGGAGAGGGAGAGGGAGAGGGAGAGGGAGAGGGAGAGGGAGAGAGGGAGAGCGAGAATCCCTGGGAATTCTTCTGCGCTGTCAGCACAGAGCCTGAGGCAGGGCTCAATCCCATGAACTGTGAAATGATGACCTGGGCAGAAACCAAGAGTCCAGTACTTAACTGACTGAGCCATCCAGGTGCTCCTTAAATATTTATTATTAAATTTTCTGATAGAAAAATATCCTTAGAAATTTCAGCTAGGAATAAGAGAATACAATAAAATGATTATAAAACCACTGGGGAAAGAGGTAGGCTTGACTTCCCACACATATGGCCCAAAAAGGAGAGACTTTAAGAGCCTGATTACCAATTTCTGCCACAGCTGAGTGTCTGTTGTGCCAACCTACCAGTGGAACGTTATTTAATCATAATTTGTGCATAGAATGTTTTGGGTGTGTGCACTGCAACGGCAGGCACTACCCCATTTCAAGAAATTTTATCTAAAAACTTGCAACGTATTGAGCTTATGTGTAATCCATAGGAACCTAAATCACACTTCAAAATACTGCCTCAGCATATAATGTCCACTCCAATCAAATATCCTTCCATAAAGTGAACGCTGGCGATGCTTGACAGAATTGGGAAATCTAAACATTCTTCGTTGCTAAATACAAAGGATATAATTTCAAAATTTTAAAATACTGTAAAAAACAAAAAGTCAAATGACTAATAGTAACCATGTGCCAGACAAGAATATTTATTTTTGTCACTCATCTTGGTATTCCAAGCACAGATCCAAACATATAAGGTATATTTAATTGCATTTACGAAAAAAGGAAGGGGTATTGAGTTGAGAGAATTCGAAGATATTAAAAAAAAAAAAAAAAAAGTCCCAGCCCTCAAGGAAGTTAGAAATCGAATTAGGAAACATGACAAACATTAAAAAAGCTAAATAACATAAGACAAAAATACCACGTGGCAGGATACGATTATTTGCAAAGTTGGTGGCAAACGGTGCTATAAATTCTGATCGCAGTGAGTATTATGGACTGCGGTCCTTCTGGTCTTCCAACCAGACAGCGACACTGTATTTCGATTTAAAAAAAGAAAGTGACACAGCACTCACATCCCACCCTAAAATCATCATAAGAGGAAGGCATACAATAACTAAAGAGAATGACATGAAAAAATTTCCACACAAAGCTTTTACAAAGCCTTGGTAGCCTTGAAAAACAAAGTCAGAACATTCCACACATACAATCCTTCGCTGGACCAGGACCTCTAATAGCTCCTGAAATACAAGTCTGTCAGGAACAGCATCCTCTGATTATTTCTTCCTCCACCCCCCCCCCCCCCCAACGAAGATATCCACTGGACAGCCGCCCCAGAAATTTCTCCCAGCATCCGCAATGACAATACTCTCATCTTTCCCTCCCTCCCCTCGCCTATATCAGAGGGTGGCATCTCCCTCCAGGGGAAAAAACGGAGGGCGGGGGAGTCAGTGTGGGAGAGAATGCTCGCAGCGAGGTCGATTATTGAGGAGGAGGAAGGCGAGAAGATGCGGGGGTCGAGGGTGGGGTCCCCTCAGATGCAGCCCTGCCTCCAGGCCCCGCCAACATCTCCCCACCCCAAGGGCACGCCCCTCGCCCGCCAGACCCGGACGAACAGGCGGCTGACTCGAGTGACAGCCCCACCACCTGTGCCGCGACCCCTCCCCCAGGCCCGCGGGGAGACGCCTGCTCCTGCCCCACCAAGAGCAGCCCGTAGCTTTCTTTTCCCTTCGCGTCCACGTCGCCGATGAGTGACAGGTCCTGAGGGAGGCGATCGCCAGCGCATGCCGTTCGAGGCTGCTGGTGCAACCCTGCGCCGAACCCTCCAGCCGGTACCGGGCTGGAGATGGGGGGGCGGGGGGAGGACAAACAGAGCGTTCCGGACGGCCCAGGGGGACCCAGTCCAGGCCTAGCCTGGCCCAGTTGCCCCACATCGGGCGGGGGTGGCACTTACTGCGGAGATTGTGGATTAGCTCCGAGTGGCTGGCGCCGCCGGATTTCCAGGCCATCGCTAAGCACACCCGGAGCAGGTACAGAACCACCTTCAACGCGGCGACGGTGCCCAGCAGTTTTCCCAAGAGTGAGACCACCTCCCACACGGTCACCGCCCCGCTCGCGTCCCCGCTGTAGCCTCCGCTCTGACTGCTGTCGCCGCCGGTGCCGCCACTGCGCGCTCCCGGCATCCCCCGCGGCACGCATGCGCTCTGTGACGCCGCGCGGCCTCGGGTGCGGCGGGGTGGGGCCGGAGGCAAGGGTGGCCTCGTGCCCCGCCGCCTGTGCCGGTGGCTGCTGCGGCTGCTGCGGACGGGCTGGGAGCCCGGGCTGAGTCAGCACCGCCGCCGCCGCTGCAGCTGCTGCTGCGTGCCCCCTTCCTGAGGCCTCGGCCAGCGCACAGGCAATTTGCTGAGTTCGCCTTGCGGTTAGGCGGGGTGGGCCCCGAAGCGGTTGGTCGCGTGCCTGGCTACGGTCCTGGTCACTCAGCGCCGCGGCACGACGGCGAGGCTGATTCGTGCCGCCGCGTCTGCTCGATCTGGTTACGATCTGGTTACGATCTGGTTACGCCGCTGCCGGTAGCTCCGTAGTCGCAGCTGAGTCAGCTGTTGCGAGCGGCGGGTCTGCTCCTATAGCTGTCCAGATTGTTAGACGGTGGGCTTCCTTGGTCCTGTCTCACCCAACCCAGTTGTCTAATATTTAGGTCGGTTAGAACCCGAACTCCGTATCGTGGAGCCTGAATAATCTTAATAGAGCCAGAGGGCGAAGGCCCTCTCTCAACCGAGTACTCGAGCCTCTGGCTTTGTGACAAGTACATCAGTGTTCGTTTAGCAGAGATTTTGGGACCCTGGTTTGTTCTCAATTCTAAACCACAAAATCTGAGTGGAGGAACACCAAGACTGGGGTGGGTGGAGCGTAGGGAGTGCTTTGCTCCTGAAAACAATGCAATCGGTTAAAAATACCACAGTATCTTATGGAGAATGTGTTATTCTCCCAACACAAGTGCATTTTCAGCTGATTAATCCCCACAGATTCCAACGTTAGACTGGACACCAGCTTTATCGCTATCAGCCCTGTAAGACAATGAGTGAGAAGCTGACAGGGAACATTGCCTATCACATCCAACTTGCTGACTCCTAATCAGAACTGAGACAGAATCCAGTCATCATTTAGTCCGATAAACGTTTAAGAAAGGAAACGAAGTGATGTCAAGACCTCTACGCTACTGCATGAGCAGCAATTTTCAAATTCCAATTCTCACCAGATTTTGTTAAATGTAACACTCAGCCTACTCCTCCTCCTAAATATACTTGTACATTACCTGTTTTCTGGGACTCTGTGACCATAAATGAAACCACACTCAAAAAGGTGTTCTTTTTGAGTCGGACGCAGTGCCCACTGTGCTAAGGAGGTATCTTGGTGTTCTTTAATATTAGAAATAAAATTGTCAGTTTGGGACTTTAATAATTTTCTATGTCATCTCTCTGAAGTTTCCTAATGTTTTTCTACTTAAAAGAACAAAACCAGGGGCGCCTGGGTGGCTCCGTCGGTTAAGCGTCCCACTTCGTCTCAGGTCATGATCTCGCGGTCCATGGGTTCGAGCCCCGCGTCGGGCTCTGTGCTGACAGCTCAGAGCCTGGAGTCTGTTTCAGATTCTGTGTCTCCCTCTTTCTCTGACCCTCCCCTGTTCATGCTCGCTCTCTCTCTCTCTCTGTCTGTCTCAAAAATAAATAAATGTTAAAAAAAAAAAAAGAACAAAACCAGTCTACTCTCAACAAGAGCTTGATAACTCTCTCTAAAGCTGACCTAGACAGATTGCATCTACACGTGCTGCTTCCATAAGCTGTGGCTGTGAAATATGATGACCAATATCAAAAACAAGATATCATGGCCCCTTTTTAAGAAACAACTACCACAGTTATGGATATAATATAAAGGAGATTTTTTAAAAATCAGTGATACCTCTTGTATGCAATATGATTTACATTCTGATTGGGGAGATCTACATTAAAAGAAAACAAGCAGCAGAGGGGAACCTATAAGTACTATTACCGGTCTAGATATCAAGTGCTATGTTTATTTAGACCTGTCGTGGGCTGGAGTAATCAGGATAAGATAGGGGAAGGAACTGGTTCTTGAAGGATGGCCAGGATTCCAAGAAGTAGAGAGAATAAAAGGATATTATAAGTAATCAGAAAGAAGCATGAAGGAACCTAAGAGACTGACTCCTAGGCTGTCGAGGGACAGATAAAACTTATTAATTACATAAGTGAATTGAGAAAGGTTACACAGCTAGGCAATGGGCATCAAAACTAGAATTGGAGTTTTTAGAATTACAACTCTAGGCTCTGATAGTGGGTATTAACAACTTTGAAGCAGAGTATTTGAGGGACTACCAGTAAGTTTGTAATGTACGTACTTCCAAGAGAATTGGGGGATTTTCAATCTTTTCTATGGGTTCTGGAATGCAAACCATAATGCTTAGGTGTGGCTACTAGGTGGTTTCTCCTGCGTTGATTTTGTTTTGTTTTTGCTCTCAAATTTGCTTTTTAAAAACATTTTTTAAAAATGTTTATTTTTGAGAGAGAGAGACACACACACAGCATGAGAGGGGAAGAGGTGGAGAAAGAGGGAGACACAGAATCTGAAGCAAGCTCCAGCCTCTGAGCTGTCAGCACAGAGCCTGATGCAGGATAGAACTCACAAACCCTGAGATCACGAGCTGAGCTGCAGTTGGACGCTTAACAGAGCCACCCAAGCGCCCCTTAAATTTGCTTTATATTGCACAGTTATTGCACAAGTGCACTGTTTTAGTGTTCCTATACTGACTGGACTCTGTTCAGAGCCATACTGATTAGATTCTGTTCAGAGCCATATTGGTGAGGAAGGGCGCCCCAATTTCCTTCCACTTTGGGTTTGGTGGTTACCACACTCCCATGGAAGAAAATTGGCTCTCCGCAGCCACCGTCCGTTTGGTAACGTCCGATCCAATCAGGACTCCGCGGGAAGGGGCGGGACTGAGAGGCGCGCGCGGTGCTTCTTGCTGTATCTGCAGTGGTTGCTTTTGGCATGGAGGAGATTTATGCTAAGTTTGTGTCTCAGAAAATCAGCAAAACCCGGTGGCGACCGGTACCTCCGGGGAGCCTGCAGACCGCCGAGACCTTCGCTACGGGCTCTTGGGACAATGAGGTACCTCCATTCCCGGGCAGGAAGTTCCTCCCTCCTCCGTCTCTCCTGGAACCGCGCCGTCCGCGTTCAGCGCGCGAACTCTCGCCTTCTAGCTTCTCTCTCCTTCTCCCTCCCCCGAGTTCGTGTCTGAGGCTCGGTTGTCCGGTACCTCAGCCATCGATGGTGTGCTTGAGCCTCGAATCTCTTGTGCTTTAAAGTATCACCTCACCATTTGTCTGAGATGCTTTTAAAGCAAGGTTGCTTGAAAGCAATACAAGTTTTAATTTTCGAGAGTTTGAAGTTTATTTCATCTCAAGGGAAAACTTTATGCTTTACAGGAAAATTATGTTTCGCTGTGGTCTATTGGAGATTTTGGGAACGTTGACTCTGATGGAGGATTTGAAGGAGAACATCAGTTATTGTGTGATATCAAACACCACGGTGATGTCATGGATTTACAAGTAAGTCTTTGTAATATCGAAAAGCTAACTTTTAAAAAAACTGGGAGTAATTAGATATCTAAAGGACCTTAAAGTGTGTCTAGTTTCATTCCGGCTTTACAGGAAACTGAGTTCTCTATAGGTTATGATTTGCCAACATTGTATAGCCACTTAATAGCAGAGTCAGAACTGGGGAAGGGGGTGCAGATTTCATCTCAGTTTTCGTTTTAATCTTGATTTGTTTAATTAGTTGTCCATCTATTTGCCCAACGTTATTTTGGGAACTTTACATAAGTAAAGTAATTTTCATCACATGTTTGTGAATCAAGTGTTCTTTGTCACTAAGTGACAAATACTGTGCAAGGCACTTTGTATGGTTTTGCTTTTTGAATTCTTATCACAACCCCCTAAGTGGAGATTACTTCTTCCATTTTAAAGGTGTACCAAGGCTTAGAGAACTTAACTTGGCCAATGTCTCAAAGCCAGTAAAGTAGAGGGAATGGAATTAGTAAGTTTTCAAATCCTGATCTGTAGGACTTCAAACTCCCTGCATTTTCTTCTATAGAAAGCTACCTGACTCTGAGAATGATTATTTTCTAAACCTGTCTGGTAGCAGTCCAAAATTAAATCAGTTATAGGCAAAGGAGTTTAGGGGGAAAAATTGTAATTTATTCATCATGAAAATCCTCTTGTTTGAATAGTGGTTTTTACTTTCAGACCCATCATCACATTTTATTTGTTTAGCATTTATAGGCTCGTTGCGTTTTAAAATTGTTATGCTAGTAATTGGGTTAACCAAATGGGCTTCCTCCTTATCAATATTTCTGAATCTATAACAAGCAGGAATTTTCTATTTAGTTTTTTGACCAGGAAAGAATTGTAGCTGCTTCATCAACAGGATGTGTAACAGTTTTCCTTCACCATCCTAATAACCAGGTAAAGAATTTTTGCTTGAAAACTGAATTTGTATTTTAATTATTTTTAGAAGGGCCTAAACAGGACTGTATTTAATAATGACACAAATAAGTTTCATATTCCCAAAATATGGAGTGGGGAGGTATCATATTACCTATGTTTTAGTAGGCTAAGTCTAGAACCAGGTTTGTGTCAGCCTTTACTGAAATTGGTTATCTTTAAATTCTGTTAGTCCTGACCTATTAGTATATTATTCTGGCAAGTAATTTTCCTATATTTTTCTCTTTTAAGTTGCTATTCTGATCTGTCAAAGAAAGAAAGAACACCTTCTAGCTCGGGTATCATGAGAACAGGAACAGCTACTTTGCTTCTGTGAATAGAACCTTGGTTTTAATTGGAGAGGATAGACTATAGGAAGACTTGACATTTTTTTCAATGCCTTGTATATTAAAAGTCTGAATACTGACCTTCAGAGCATAATGGTAGGGCAGTCCTTTAAAATAGTCCCATGTGGGGGCACCTGGGTGGCTCAGTTGGTTAAGCATCCAACTCTTGGTTTCATCTCAGATCATGATCTCATGGTTTGTGGATTTGAGGCCTGCATTGAGCTCTTCGTTGACAGCGTGGAGCCTGCTTGGGATCCTCTCTCTCTCTCTCTCTCTCTCTCTCTCTCCCCCCCTCTCTCCCTCCCTCTCTCTCTCTCTCTCTCTCCTCCCCTCCCTCCCCCCTCCCCCTCTGCCCTCCCTCACTTGCTCTTCTGTCTCTCTCTAAAAATAAATAAACTTTTAAATAAATACATAAATAAGATAAAATAGCCCCATATCTAGTAATGGTTTTAAGTTGCTGGAAAAGAGTGTTTGTTTAGATTTTCAGGTTAATAAAGGTCATTTTCCAAATAAACACGCTTAGTAAATATAAGACCCAGATCTTTTTAAGTAGTTTTCTTAATGAGGCCACTTAGAAAATGCTATAGAGGTTTATTTCTCAGATGTTGGCTAATTCCCTTAAGAATTTAGAGTTGCTTTTGAGCACATAACTCTCTGGGGTGTCTGTCTGACTCAGTACAGCATGTGACTCTTGACCTTGGGAGTGTAGGTTCAAGCCCCACATGAGGTATAGAGATTACTTTAAAAACATAAAATCTTTAAAAAAAATGACATAACTAAAACCATATCTTTAATTTGAGATATTTGAGATACAGTAAAACTTTGGTTTGTGAGTGTAATTCGTTTTGGAAACATAGTTGTAGTCCAAAGCACTTGTGTATCAAAGCAGATTTCCCCATAAGAAATAATGGAAACTGAGATGATTCATTCCACAACCCCAAAATACATAAAAATGATTACAATACTCTAATATAATACAAAATAATAAAGTTAATACAAAATATAAAGAAAAAATAAATTAACCTGCACTTACCTTTGAAAACCTTTGTGGCTGGTGTGAGGGAGACGAGAGAGGAGCGTTATTGTGTAGGATAACTTTCACTTTCACTAACAGAATCACTGCTATCTGTTGGCTCAATGAAATCTTTTTCTTTTTGTGCAACTTTAACAAGAAACCTATTCAATGATGTAGAATGAAGCAAAGCATTCCTAAGCTTACTCTTGTATGAAAAAGCAAAGGACTGTCCATAGATGCTTTGAAGTGACAAAAAATACCCTAGTGCCAGTTTGTGGGCACCTTCCAGCATTCTGAAAAATCACTGATTTTCTGTCAAACACCATGGCCTGAAACCAAGCATTTGAGCACAGAAGACAATCACCCACAATCCTGCCCCTCAGGCACGCGTGCAAGAGAGAAGAATCGTTGGCTTAGTTGTGATCATGGGATGTTTGGCGTCCTGTATTACTCGTATTGCAAGACAACACTCGTTTATCAAGTTAAAATTTATTAGAAATGTTTATCATGTGGAACACTCACAGAACGCAGAACAAGTTACTACTTACCCAAGGTTCTACTGTATTATTGAGTAGCATTCTTTTTTAATCTAACCCAGTGTACACAGAGCTTTGATGAAAGTAGTTTCTAAGCTTTAGTACTCAGAAATACAAAGGAAAAAGGAGAAAGTTATTCTTTTTCTAGAAGGGTGTGAGACAGAATTTTAAAATAGTCTTTATTCAGGGGAAAGTGCTAGTTTTTAGGGCTTTGCTTTGATTAATCGTATTCCCACTTCTAACACCTAGACTCTGTCAGTCAGCCAGCAGTGGACCACAGCTCACTACCACACAGGTCCGGGCAGTCCTTCCCGTAGCAGTGCGCCATGCACGGGTGTTGTGTGCGACAACCCAGAAATTGTCACAGTTGGAGAAGATGGTCGAATAAATCTCTTCAGAGCTGATCACAAGGAGGCTGTAAGAACCATAGGTAAGAAAAATCCTATTTTGGGGCGCCTGGGTGGCTCAGTCAGTTAAGTGTCTGACTTCAGCTCAGGTCATGATCTCACAGTTTGTGAGTTGCCCTGTGTCGGGCTCTGTGCTGACAGCTCAGAGCCTGGAGCCTGCTTTGGATTCTGCATTTCCGCCTCTCTTTACCCCTCTCATGCTCATGCTCTGTCTCTCCCTGTTTCTCAATAATAAATAAACTTTTAAGTTTTTAATAAGTTATTATTAACATATATTTTAACATATTAATTGTTAATTATAGCATATTAAGCAACTACCATGTACTAAGTAAACACAATGCTGTGTTTGAAGGATGTAAAAATGTACAAAGATTTTTTTTTTTTTTACATTTTGTTAATAACTTATTTGTTTTAATTTATATCCAAGTTAGTTAGCATATAGTGCAACAATGATTTCAGGAGTAGATTCCTTAATGCCCCATACCCATTTAGCCTATCCACCCTCCCACACCCCTCCAGCAACTCTCTATTTGTTCTGTTATATTGAAGAGTCTCTTATGTTTTGTCCCCCTCCCTATTTTTATATTATTTTTGCTTCCCTTCCCTATGTTCACCTGTTTTGTGTCTTAAAGTCCTCATATGAGTGAAGTCATATTATATTTGTCTTTCTCCAACTAAATTCACTTAGCATTAAACTCTCTATTTCCATCCATGTTGTTACAGATGGCAAGATTTCATTCTTTTTGATTGGCAAGTAATACTCCATTGTATATAGGGGCACCTGGGTGGCTCAGTCGGTTAAGCGTCCGACTTCAGCTCAGGTCACGGTCTCGCGGTCCGTGGGTTCGAGCCCCGTGCCGGGCTCTGGGCTGATGGCTCAGAGTCTGGAGCCTGCTTCAGATTCTGTGTCTCCCTCTCTCTCTGCCCCTCCCCCGTTCATGCTCTGTCTCTCTCTGTCTCAAAAATAAATGAACGTTAAAAAAAAATTTTTTTTTTTTTTTTTTTTTAAATACTCCATTGTATATATATACCACATCTTCTTTATCCATTCATCCATAGATGGACATTTGGGCTCTTTCCGTACTTTGGCTATTGTTGATAGTGCTGCTATAAACGTTGGGGTGCATGTGCCCCTTTGAAACAGCACACCTGTATCCCTTGGATAACAAAGTAAGATCTCTTTACAAGATGATAGGTCGATAAGGCACATATGAATGAGTGACTACAAAGGAAGAATAAACTTTTGGTTTTTTTGTTTTGTTTGGTTTGGTTTGGCTGGAGGGGATTACCAAGTAAAGACTTGAGGAGCAAGTGGCAATTAATTTAAACTAGGTTCTAAGCCACAAATATTACCGAAAGATGGCACACCAGACAAAGGGAATAATGTGGGGACAGGATAGGTCCATTGAGAGAATGACAAAAAGTGTAGTTTAGCCCAACTTTAGATACTACTATAGGAGAGGTGACACATGAAAAAATGCTCCACATCACTCATCATGAGGGAAATACAAATCAAAACCACAGCGAGATACCACCTCACACCTGAATTCACAAGAAACGTGAATTGGGACCGGGTTGTGAAGTCTAATGTGCAGCTGCAGAGGTTACATTTTGTTAGGTGGACACCTAGAGAGCCATTGAAACTTATTGAGCAAGGGGATGTTATCCTCCCTGTCATGCTTTAGAAGGATTATTCTAGTACAGTAATTCTCAACTATGCTTCACGTAGACTTGCCTGATGAGAGTTTCAACAACCCACCGCCCGAGACCTGAATCAGAACTTCCGTGGACTGAGCCCATGAATCAGTTGTGTTGTTTATTATTCTTTTGAGTTCTGAGGTATACTTATTTAACTGTTAAGGACGATTGCCTGGAGTTTGGAGGAGTATCACAAAAGTGTATGCTAAATTATGTGATATAAACTTAAACACTCTGGGAAAAGGAAAAGGACCGGTATACCAGTCTGGAAGGACTTCATGGAGAAGAGAGTTGATGAAACAAAAGATGAATTGATTTTTTTTTTTTTTAAGATTCTATTTTTAAGTAATCTCTACACCCAGCATGGGGCTTAAACTTATAACCTTGAGATCAAGGGTTGCACGCTGTACCAAGTGAGCCAGCCAGGTGCCCCTAAAGATGAACAGATTTGAGATGATTCAGCCAGATGACACAAGTTCAGAATGAGCTCTGTAGGAAGCCCTGAGGTTTGGAGTTGCTGGCTTAACCACTAGTGGAAGGTATAAAATTGGATAGAGAGGAACTTGAAATTTTTCTCAGCAATGGAGGGTAATAATCTAAAGTGGAATAGAGAAATATGTCAAAATTCAGCCCTTTATGTAGAAAACAGATGTTTTATGAGTGATATCATTTTTCTATCAAAGGAGAGTATTTTAATGTATATATTACTGTTTCTTTTTACTATAGAAATTAAACTGATTCATTTAAAAGTTCACTTGTAATAGTTCAATTAATAGAAGGAATGTGATTTAAGATTTTCCTGGAAAAAAAGGACTTCTTAACAGGCACTACTGTTTTCTTAATTTGTAGACAACGCAGATAGCAGTACGCTCCATGCTGTAACCTTCCTTCGAACTCCTGAGATTCTTACAGTAAATTCAATTGGGCAGTTAAAAATATGGGATTTCAGAAAACAAGGAAATGAGCCCTCTCAGATACTATCACTGTAAGTTTTCATTTGTAATTTCAGTAGTGTAATACATAGTTAATGTTTGATTGTTTATAGCAACTGACTTTAAATTTTTTAGTGTTTATTTTAGAGAGAGAGAGAGAGAGAGAGCGAGTGAGCATGAGCCGGGGAGGGGCAGAGAGAGGAAGACACAAAATCCCAAACAGGCTCCAGGCTCTGAGCTTTCAGCACAGAACCTGACATGGGGTCCGAAATCACACACTGCGAGATCATGTCCTGAGCTGAAGTCGGATGCTTAACCGACTGAGCACCCAGGTGCCCCATAGCAACTGATTTTAAACAATATTGTATTTAATTGCATTTGAAGAGAGAATGATCACTAATTAAATTTGATAAAGCAAGTATAATTTGATGGGCTTGGGATTCCTGTGCTGCATTTAGTAAATATTTTTGTATTGATTCAGAGCCTTTATCTCTTTGAAGTTTGTATCATTTAATGGGGAATTTATTTTTGCTCAACAATTGATGCTACTGATAGTAACTATAAAAAAAAATACAATCCAAGATATTTTTTTCTGAGCAAAAATCCCTTATGTGTGCTATTTTCTCTAAGAATATAGAATGTGTTGGGGCACCTGGGTGGCTCAGTCGGTTCCGGTCATGATCTTGCAGTTCATGAGTTTGAGCCCCGCGTGGGGCTCTCTGCTGACTGCTCAGAGCCTGGAGCCTGTTTCAGATTCTGCCTGTCCCTCTCTCTCTGCCCCTCTCCCACTCATGCTCTGTCTCTCTCTCAAAAATAAATAAACATTAAAAAAAAAAAGAATAGTCAAACCATAAGAGACTCTTAGATACTGAGTACAAACTGAGGATTGATGGGGGGCAGGGGGAGAGAGGAAAATGGGTGATGGGCATTGAGGAGGGCACTTGTTGGGATGAGCACTGGGTGTTGTATATAAGCGATGAACCATAGGAATCCACCCCCAAAACCAAGAGCACCCTGTACACACTGTATGTTAGTCAATTTGACAATAAATTATATTTAAAAAATAAATAAAATAAAAATGTCTGAAAAAATAAAATGCACTTTTCATTTTAAAAAATTAGAAAAGAGGAATATAGAATGTGTCAAACTGAAAAAGTAATTGTATAAACAAAATATTAAATAAGGTAGAAGTAAACACTGTGCTGTTTAGTTGACACGTAATGTTTCTAAAATGCCAAGAAATGGAAATATGTTTGCACATCTTACTATCAGATGATCTTGCTCCTTATGTCTGCAAATTGTAGAGAGAATAAATTACTTTGGCCTTTAATTCCCTCCCAGAGTTCTAGTATTTGGAAACATATTTAATGCACTCAATTTTTGGACACAATTTAAGTTCAACCAGTGGCTCAGGCCACAGAGGCCATCATTTAGTTACTAGAGGGAAACATGTTTTCATGGATTGTGCAAAGATAAATTCTACTTGACAGCATGTTTGATGTCATTGTATCTCCCACAAAAGGACTGGTGACCGAGTGCCCCTCCACTGTGTTGATAGACATCCCAACCAGCAGCATGTGGTAGCCACCGGTGGCCAGGATGGAATGCTGAGTATTTGGGATGTTAGACAAGGTACTATGCCTGTGTCTCTGCTGAAAGCTCACGAAGCTGAAAGTAAGTGCTATGGAGATGCACAAGTTTTTGTTGGGTACTAACGTAGGCAGCTTTCTGTAACGATACATATGGATCATTTTACGTTGTAGCTTTTGGCTGCATTGTATAAATGTGTAATAATTAATCACTTTTCATTTGACGTTTAGGTCCTTCAACATATGTTTTCAATATTATATCCAAAACCACAGTGATTATTCTTACATGTTCATCTTTATGCCCTTATTTTCTTCGGATGATTCTTTAGAAGTAGAATCAATGACCCATAATGTTTGCATAATTTTAAAGTTGCAATACATGTTATCAAACTGTTATACATAAAGATAATACCAGTTTATATTGCCATACTCATACAGTTTATATTGCCTGTGAGAGGATGCCCTTTTCCCATGCAAATGTAGGCCATCATTATTAATATTTGCTAATCTGTGTGTTCTTCAATTTTTTGTTGTACCTGTTTTGTTTTTTGAAAAGCGGTAGATAGAGGATCTTGTCTTTTTTTTGTTGTTCATCTTTTGATTTTGGTGGGGAGTTGTTGACTGCATAAAAATTTTTCATTTTATCACCATCTCTGATACCATGACTGGGTTATAGTTTTAAATTCTGACTTGAGAGGTTTATATTAAGCCCTACTTGAGTAAAAGTACAAAAGAACAAACACACCAATATTGCAACTTCTCAGTTTAAGTATCACATTATTACCTTGGAAAGATAAATGACTTTTAAGTTTATATTCAAGAAGCAAATAAAAGGATAGAATTATTTTGCCTCTTCTAATTATAACCATGCCCAGGAAAAAAAAAGAAATAAAAAGAAATAGGTTATGTCCTCACAGAATCTGATGTTGACTAAGCCAGTGGTAGTAAAATTAGACTTTCAGATCTCTTCTTCGAGCCCCTTTTTAACTGCCAGACTGCATTGCTGAGCAATATACAGAAGTGTAGTAGATTGTGATGTATTCTTTTGATTCATCCTGACTCTTGGCTAGAAATGAAATATGATGTTAGTATAGAGGTTTGTTTTCTATTTTGAAAATAAATATTTAAGAATCTAGGTTTGTACATTCTGCTTCTGGCTCTACAGGCTGTTTCGTTTCACTATGTGTTAATGAAACAGTATCAATGTATTTTACATAGGAATTTGCCCAGAACATGCTCTCCTGAAGAAGGTGAGCTTTTTATGTTCTGTGGCATGATGCTTAATTGTGGTAATGGTCGGAATGAGAATTGCCAGGTTGCAAGTATGTGCCTTATAATAACTTTATATGCTATGCCCTGGGCACCTTCTATGCTGTCTCTTTAAGCTTCTAATCCAGAATCCCTGAACTCTTGTTCACACTACCCGTTTTATCTGCACACTGCAGATAATTTCCTAAGGCGTCCTGGCCAGTCATTGGCTCCCATTTGTCTTTTGACACGGGAAGTTCTCTTAAAGTTTTAGAACTTGAGGGGTCCTAAATCCCAAATTGGCTTCTTAATAGCCCTCCATCTGAAACTGAGTCCAGATTCTGGGAATATTGCTAGGTTTTAGTTTGCTAGGAGCTAGTTGCTATTTCTGTGATATATACCAGAATTATCCGGAATCCTGACATGAAGCAAAGTTGAAATTCATTTGCATATTACTTTTATGGTCTTCTTTCAGTCTTCCCAGTAATAGAACCTTCATATGTTAATGACACAAGCATTAAAAATAAGAGAACTTACAATTAAAATACTTTTAGAATTCTCCCATTGTCATACTTTTCCATAAAAAGATGTAATAGGTTGGGGCACCTGGGTGACTCTGTTAAGTGTCCAACTCATGATTTCAGCTCAGGTCATGATCTGGAGGTTTGTGGGATCAAAGACCCACATTGGGCTCTGCGTTGACAGTGAGAAGCCTGCTTGGGATTCTCTCTCTTCCTTGCTCTCTGCCCCTCCCTGAGATGTGTGTGCGTGGGTTCTCTCTCTCTCTCTCTCTCTCTCTCTCTCTCAAGATAAATAAACGTTAAAAAAATGTAATAGGTCAAATGGTTAGCCTTTATTTTCATTCATTTGCTGGCCCAATACACAAGTAGATTTACTTGGCTTCTTTATCCTATCTACATGTTACAGCCATTTGGAGAATTATATTGTGTCTTTTCTTTAATCCTGAAGCCTTTGATTTTTGTCACACACTTGGGGGTTGAGGTATGTGGTGGAGTTAATGGAAGATGATGCATAGAGACCGGGTTTTAAAGTTTGTTCAACCAATCTGCACAGGAATTAGCTTCTTGGTTCTTATCTTTTAGTGTGGGAAGTTCACTTTCACCCATCCAACCCAGATCATCTATTTACTTGTTCTGAGGATGGATCCCTCTGGCATTGGGACGCCTCCACAGATGTACCTGAAAAATCATCACTGTTTAACCAAGGTAAAAGGGTTTAATGAAGATTCTTGTGTGTAATTTTGTTATGGTTTCAAATACCATCTTAGAAATTCTCAGATTTGTAACGTTAAAGGATGACAGAATGTTTCCATTCTTCTGCTTCAGGGTAAATTCTAGTATCAGGGCTTGAGATCTGTCAGCTGCTTACTGCTATACTGCTGATGACCACAAATGCCAGAAACTGGCTAACTTCGCACAGCCAGAGGTCTTCATGCTACGTTTCTGAGACTGTCCATTAAATAAGCAACAGAAAGACAGTCAAAATCTGCCTTGCCTAACGACTTCAAATCTGATATCCATATTGTCCCATGGAAATGCGAGCAGTTAATATCACTGAATGTGCATTTTGTCAAAAATGGTGATGTGTGATAATGGATTTATCACTCTGTTATTCTGAGAATAAAGTTTAAATCCTAGCCTTTTAACAATATCAGTAGAATTTCAGACGTTTACTAATACAAAATTGGTCTTGAAAGCTGTTTTCCCCTTCTCTTTTCTTTTCTCACAGGAGGAAGAAGTGGCACTTTTTTGTCTCACAGCATTAGTAACCAGGCTAATGTTCACCAGTCTCTTATAAGCTCCTGGCTCAGCACTGATCCTGCAAAAGACCGTATTGAAATCACAAGCTTGCTTCCCAGCAGGACTTTGTCTGTAAACAGTTTGGATGTTTTAGGTCCTCATCTTGTTTGTGGAACTGATGCAGAAGCAATTTATGTTACTAGACAACTTTTTTCATGAAAATACTGTGGTTACATGATTTCAGGTAAAGCATATAGTTAGCCTTTTGAATTACCACTTTTACGCATATTTTTATGATTGGAAAATGTGAAATTGGCAGAGGAAGCTTCAGTCGCCTATTGTTGATGTTGATGACCGGCGTTGGTTTTTGTCAGTTGAATGTTCCCCTCATAGTCGTAGAGTCTGACAGACGACTGGTGAGAAGAGAATTGGAACTTGTAGAAGAATATTAGAGGGACCCTTTTGCTGATGTAGACACTGCCTTCAAACGGGCCGTTCTGGACAGCTCGTGGACCCAGCTCTTCATCTTTGATGTTGTGAGACTTAATATTCTCAAACCGCCAACAGGTTCCTGTCCTTTTTATTGACAGTGTGAGGGATATGCCCCTCCCTGGTGGCGCTAGCCAATGTTGATGTTTATCCTTTATATTGTAGATATCTTCTTCAGCCCTTCCACATTTTCTTTCCTTAATAAGTTTAATAAACTTCTTCATAAAGAATTGAACAAAAATGACAATTTTTTTGTAGTGTTCACATTTTTTTAAAGGAAAGTGTTATGACAGGTTAGAGTAGGTTTGAACAGAACTTTATCAACTGCTTGGACCCGGCTTCATTTTTCTTGAAAAAAGTACATTTTTCCTAAGGATTTTTACTTTTGTTTAGTTTTACAACTTGTTCAAAATTGCCAAACTGGACATTGTGTAATAAAACAGAATTTGACATTGATAAGTGATCCAACTTCCAAACTGAAATTTGAAGATCACGTGTATAAGACTAGTATGATGATGTGATAAGAGTAAAGATGCCTTTACTCTTTTGATGTCTTTGTCCTTATCTACAGTGCTAACGATGACCTAACTTGTAGTGTTTTCTTTTGTTTGTTTTGAGTATAGTTGACAAAATGTTCCATTAGTTTCAGGTTAATGTGTAGTGCCTAAAGACAATTTAGTAACTTTGTCTTTTCAAAGTTTGTTAAATTAAATGTGTTATTGAACATCAAGACCTTAATGACAAATCACTGCTATTAAGCTCTTGGAGCATGTATTCATTTACTTTATTTATAATTCCAGTGGTAGTAATTATGGTAAAGTTTTGTTTTTCTGTCCTAATAAATATTTTCAATTTTTTAATGCCACCTTACCTCAGGGCTTTTGGTTTGGGGTTTTTTGTCAACGTTTTTAAATGGAATACATAAATGTAATCCGCTTTTTTATATATATTTGTCTCAAAAATATTTGATATAATTAGTAACTTGAATTGCAAAGAATCAGAAGAAAATGTTGCCATAGGAATTTTTAATGTTTATAGTTTTATTTCTGAGACTAATTTTTAAGATTTTCTGTCATTACAGAAGTAATTCATTACAGGAAAAAAAGGCAAAAGAAAATTGTAAGTGCTTATAATGTTAAACAGAGACAATTCATAGTCTTTTCATTCCCTTTTCCATCCATCAATGTGTGTGTAATTTGTTAAAAATGAAATATATCATGTTATATTTATCGAAATACATTCCCCAGCAGTAATCACATGGTTTCCATAATAACAACAGAGCTATTAATTTTCCGTTGACTATTTCCCTTTATGTAAATATCTTGCTGCAGCGCAGATCTCAGTGTCCCTTTCTTTACTCTCCGGGCATTCTCCCATCCAGCAGGCTACCACCCGTGCTCTGAGTGGGCCCTGAGTTGATATCCCTCTTGGAGGACTAGCTCCTGGGCCCACATTTTTCATGCACAGTGAGTGGTAAGCTTGCTGTGCCTTTGCTTTCCTCTGCATTATAGGCTGCTAAAAAGTTGAAAGGATTCATGTATGTTGCTAGTACCATTCTCTTGTTTCCAGCAGCAACATATGCAATTTCCCTAGATTGTTATAGTAAATAATTGATGGAGGGAGCCAGATGTGTAGGCTTAGAACACTAGCTTGGGCTGGAAACAAGTTTCAAGGTTGAATCTTTGCTTTGTTTTAAGAGTATTTGTAACCATGAGTAAAAGAAAGTATATTTGAACAGTGATACATTTCCTATCAACTGAGGGGTTCTCAGATTTAATAAGAAACATAAGCTTTATGTAGTATAAATAAAAACCCTAATTTATAAATTTGTTCATTGTCACTGCCTGTATTCACGAAACTATCAAATAGTTTCTTTTGAAGGCCGCAGGATCTCAGAGGTGGAAGGTACCTTGGAGAGCATCTCTAACCTAAATTTAACTGTCACTTTCAGAGCATTCGTAACAAATTATCATCCAGCCTGCCCTTGACAATATACTGTGATAAAGTTTCCTATTTCCCAATGCAGTCTCTCCTCACTTGGACAGCTCTTATTGATGTAGCCTTATGGCAGGGTTTTAGTGTATGGATGGAATAGAAAACAATCCTGTAAAAAAAACAAAGTAAGAGTCATGTTATTGTGAGTTAATGAAACAATCATGTGATCCTACTGTGAGATAGCCAATCACCAATCAGTTTACTGAATTTGCATCATGTTGGGGTGCTTTAGTACAAGGTTTCACTAAATAAATTCATTTTCATATACTTAACTGAAACTTGGCTTTCGTTTGTCTTCCTGGGAGCCACAAAAAAATGAAATCTTTCATCAGATATTCAGGTATTCAGAACTACATACGCTAGCTTGTTGGGGTAAACTTTTTTAATCTCTTCAATGGTTTCTAATGGGCAAAGCATTTCTTCCCAGTATTTCTTGTCCTTGGCTAAATCCTAACCCTTCCAAACTCCTTTTTGATGTCATATTCTCAAGAAAGCCTTCCCTGGCCTCAGACAAAAATCATACTCTGCTTTAAGAGCCTGTGCTATGCTTGCAGCTGTATTAGCAGCCAGTGTCTATTGGACCACGTGCTCGAGAACAGGGCATGTTGTATTAACAGCGTTTAATACAATGTCTGATCCATGGCAAACACGGAATCGGTGCAGAGTGAGCTGAACTAACCTCACAATCGTGTTTTCCTTTGGAAAAAATACTTCCATTTGCCAAAGACCATCATTAAAGTGTGACTTGCAAAATGAACACTTTCCCGGGTGGTGTCTGCCTTGCTCAGAGTCCGACAGAAATCTTAACCATCCTGGTTCTTGGTACAATATTCCTTTGCAATGCTGTCTTAGCTTACTTTCACTATTCTGACGTTTGTTCAGTTAGACTGCTGACTAGTTGAACTTAAACCGTTAGCCTTTTTTACACGTCTATTATACTATGCTTCCCCTATTCTTGAATTAATGTCAATGACTTTGATCCCTACTAGAGGTCAATCCCTGTTCTACAAAGACAAATCTTATTTCCATAGAGGAAAGAACTAACAATCTCTTGAATGTTTTCAGCAGAAGCTGATGATTTCCAGAGTTGCTTGTAATGTTCTACAGTCTCCCCCATTGGTTAGGAGATAGGATAAATGTACTGAAGTGCATAGGCCTACTCCTTGAGTCCTCCCAATTATCAGTGACACGTGAATCATTGGTGTTTGGCTACAGTTACTGAAATCTTTATAAGCCAACCTAATTTACTGACATTCAGCCCCATTTATTTATCTTGTTTCACAAAGTTGCTGTGGAGAAACATAGCTATCCCATCAAAAATGCTGCAAAGTTGAAAAATTCCTTTTCTTTTGTAACACTGCTATTTCATAGTATTGTGGAAACATCCTTTTAGTAATCCGTTCTAGAATCTTGTCCATGAAGAATACCAAGTTCATTAGCGTATAGTTCATATCAAGGCTTCGTTTAAGCTTATGGTAACAATATGATACCTAGCCCAGACTAGTTATAGCAATGCTCTAGTTTTACAGATAAGAAACCTGGGGATGTCTGAAGCAAGTATCCAAACTATTGACAAGCAAGTATTCAAACTATTTCACCAGTATCTTCTGAACCACCATGTTAAGTGGCAATGTACAAAACTACCAGCTACACTATCTTAGCATCAAAACAATTCCAACATTTTGCTGTATGAGGTGTACAAGGAGTGAAAAAACCACAGGGTGGGGGTGAGCAGGGAGAAGTAGAATGACTAAACTACAGCCGATTGGGTAAAAATTTTTAATTAAAAGTAAACTAATGTTTGGGGCTCCTGGGTGGCTCAATCAGTTAAGCATCCGACTTGAGCTCAGGTCACGATCTCATGGTTTGTGGGTTCAAGCCCTGCATAAGGCTCTCTGCTGTCCGTGCAGAGCCCACTTCAGATCCTCTCATCCTCTCTGCCCCTCCCCTGCTTGCACTCTCTCAAAAATAAACATTTAAAAAATTATTTAAATAAAGTAAAAAAGATAAACTAATGTTCAGTTCTAAACTGTCATAACTAGACTTTGGGGGTCAGTAGCCGACGACAGACTAGCCCAACACAGACATCAGAAATGCATCAGATGTTCAAGCCCCATGTGGGACTCTGTGCTGACAGCTCAGAGCCTGGAGCCTGCTTCAGATTCTGTCTCCCTCTTTCTCCCCCTCCCCCACTTGTGCTCTGTCTCTCTCCCTCTCTCAAAAATGAATACATGTGGAAAAAAGAACTGCATTAGCTGTCAAAATTTTTGTGCAGGCCACGGACATAAGAAGCTAAACTAATTAATACTAAACTGGTGGGGCGCCTGGGTGGCTCAGTTGGTTAAGCGTCCCACTTCAGCTCAGGTCGTGAACTCACAGTTCATGGGTTTGAGCCCCACGTCAGGCTCTGTGCTGACAGCTCAGAGCCTGGAGCCTGCTTCGGATTCTGTGCCTCCCTCTCTCTCTACCCCTCCCCTACTCATGCTCTGTCCCTCTCAAAAATAAACAAACATAAATTTTTTTAACTGTAAAATAATAGCTGCAATTCGTAAAAACACAGATTTTACACCTTCATAGTACAGAATGAACTTAAATTTTAAAATTTCTTAGCAAGAGATGTCCTACAAGCAATGATACTCCAGCAGCAAGAAGCACACAGAGAACCAGATTTGGTTTCTAATACCATTCTCCAGTTGTAGGAGCAAGGACTCCTTGGAGGGACAGGATTCTATAAGGTAGCTTAAAACATCTTGTACCGTCAGAAAGTAAGGAAATTCTGGGGCACCTGGTTGGCTCAGTCAGTTGAGCATCAAATTCTTGATTTCCACAGCTTGATTTCCACAGTCATGATCCCACAGCTGTGGGATCTGGCCTTGAGTTAAGCTCCGTGCTGAGCATGGAGCCTGCTTAGGATTCTCTCTCTTCTCTCTACCCCTCCCCAGCTCATGCTCTCTCTGTCTCTCTCAAAATAAATAAACTTTTTTTTTTTTTTTTAAGTAAGGAAGTTCTTTTAAGAAACACGTAAAAGCCTGTAATGATGGCATAAGGAGGGTATGTCAAAGGGACATAGAAGCCAATTCAACCGGAAGAGCTCCCAATAGCCAAAGTTGGAACAATTTGATCAACAAAATAAATAAAATACTCAAACCATAAAATAAGTATTCATGACTCCATATTGACATGAATGTTTTAAAAAAATGAGTGAAGAGACCAATCTTCTCAGACTTCAAACTAATTTATGTGGATTCTCTGCTGGGAAAGAAGTAGAATGCAATTCTCCATCTCTTGAGTGTGGGCAGCTCATAGTCTAGAGCCTTCCCCTAAGTCTGAGTTTCCGGGAGGGCTTATGCCCTCAGGGCCACATTGCTCTTTAAATTTTTTTTTTTTTTAACGTTTTATTTTATTTTTGAGACAGAGACAGACAGAGCATGAACGGGGGAGGGGCCGAGAGAGGGAGACACAGAATCGGAAACAGGCTCCAGGCTCTGAGCCATCAGCCCAGAGCCCGATGCAGGGCTCGAACTCACGGACCGCGAGATCGTGACCTGAGCTGAAGTCGGACGCTTAACCGACTGAGCCACCCAGGCACCCCCACATTGCTCTTTAGACTTCTGCCTTGTTTGCTGCCCCTGATCCTGCAATCACCCAAGCATGAAAACTGGCCCCTACCTCTGTTGATGAAAACAAAATGAAACCCCAAATCCTCATTTCCATGAAGCATTGAGAAGTCCAGTAGGCTGTAGCTGGACCAAGGGTTTTTCATCACAATACAAAGCCCTTCACATGAATGGTAGGTATTGCCATTCAGAGACTTGCCACAGCCTTAGTATTTCCCTGCTTTTTCACCTCCACCCCCACCTTTCAGCCGTTTTTTTCATCTCGTGGATTGCTTCTTCTTTCCTAATCATCTCTTCTCTCCTTTCCCTCCTCTTCTCTCCCCACTACTTCACTGGAATTAAATCTCCTAGTCCCAGATAGAGCACTTCACTGAGCTCCTTGAATTATCTAGGAAACTTCCCCAAAACAGTAGTTGATGGAGATACTCGCCTTTAGGCTTACAACTGAAGAGCTTTTGGGCACCTGGGTGGACCAGTCAGTTAAACATCTGACTTCAGCTCAGGTCATGATCTCACAGTTTGTGGGGTCAGGCCCTGTGTTGCACTCTGTGCTGATAGCTCAGAGCTTGGAACCTGCTTTGGATTCTGTCTGTCCCTCTCTCGGCCTCTCCCTCGCTTGTGCACGCTCTCTCTCTCTCTCAAAAATAAATAAGTTTTTGTTTTTGTTTTTTTTTTAAATTGAAGAGCTTAAGTGAAGAAGTTCCCTGGATGAGTGACAAAGGTGACAAGATTTGGGAGGCAGTATGCTTTTTCAGATACATAATCCTGAAAAGGACAAGAAGTCCTGTGAACATATTAGATTCATTTAAATTTTTTTTAATGTTTACTTTTTGAGAGACAGCATGAGCAGGGGAGGAGCAGGCAGAGAGGGAGACAGAATCCAAAGCAGGCTCCAGGCTCCGAGCTGTCAGCATAGAGCCCAAGTGGGGCTCAAACTCACAAACTATGAGATCATGACCTGAGACAAAGTCAGACACTTAACTGACTAAGCCCCCCCCCAGGTACCCCAACATTCATGGAAGTTTGAGGTTGAAAGGATCCCCAAAGCTTACTTAGTCCTGCAGGTGAAGAAAGTAAGACCTAGGGCTATTATGTGACCCACTTTGGGTCATGCCCTGTATCTTTTACAAACTCTGTGCTTGTAGATTTTTTTTTTTTAAGATTATTTATTTTGAAAGAAAGAGCATGTGCACGCAAGCAGGGGAGGGGCAGAGAGAGAGAGAGAGAATCCCAAACTCAGGCATGTGGGGCTCAAACCACGGACCATGAGATCATAGCCTGAGCTGAAATCAAGAGTTGGATGCTTAATCCAGGTGCCCCAAGTGCTTGTAAAGTGCTCTTAGAATGGAATCTTTTCCTTTTTTTTTTTTTTTAGTTTATTTTGAGAGAAAGAGAGAGAGCACGAGTGTGAGCAGAGGAGGGGCAGAGAGAGAGAGGGAGAGAGAGAATCCCAAGTCAGCTCGGAGCTGTCAGCACAGTCTGAACCTGGGCTAGATCTCACCAACCCCTGAGTCTGACACTTAACCAACTGAGTCACCAAGTTGCCCTGGAATCTTTTCTTTTCCTTTTCTTTCTTTCTTTTTTTTTAAATTAATGTTTCTATTTATTTTTGAAGGAGAGAGAGAGACAGAGTATGAGTGCGGGAGGAACAGAGAGAGAGGGAGACACAGAATCCGAAGCAGGCTCCAGGCTCTAAGCTGTCAGCACAGAGCCTGATGCGGGGCTCGAACTCACGAACTGTGAGATCATGACCTGAGGGGAAATCAGACGCCTAACCGACTGAGCCACCAGGCGCCCCTGGAATCCTTTCTTTTAACATTAGTTTTCACATTTGAACTTTAGGATACAGTGGCCAGTAACTAATTTAACATCAGAAAAATAAGTCTTTAATCCTAAGACAATTTTAATAGTCTCTAGTAGAAAAATGAAAGTTGTTGAGGGATGCCTGGCGGGATCAGTCAGTGGAGTCTGCAACTCTTCCAGGGTTGTGAGTTTCAGGCCCATATTGGGTGTAGAGATTACTTCAAAAATAAAATCTTAGATGTTTGCAAATATTAACCATGTATTTTAGAGGCAGATTTGACAAAAGCACTCTTTACAAAGGGTAGATGGTACCTTGAGACATCACAAACCCAATGATCTCATCCCAAATTTCCAATTCAACAAGAAATAAAAACCTCTTCTCGCAGTCACGTTATCCCAATCTTAACAAGAATGACTTTTCTCATCCCCTGATTCGGTTGACAGGTTAAAAATCTCCAAACTCTATTACTCTGCCTGGGTTCAACAATATATTAATCTGATTCAGCAAATACTTAAACACGGACTTACTCGGGGAAAGAAAGAGTGCTAAGCAAAAATCAATCTATTTCAAAGCCTCTAGAAATCCCAATCCCTAGTGCCCACCCACAGCGAGGTTTCAGGGCAATTCATTGCTGCTTCCTTCTGAGAATTAAACTTCTGCAGATGCGCGTCTTGATTCTGGATCCGTGCACAGCAAGAGCTCAACTGGAAAGGAGAGACTGAAATAAATGAGCGGACTTCGGAGAGGACAAGCCTGATCCCACGAGCCAGGGAGAGTCACCGGGCCAGCGCCAGGCGGGGGCGACGCGGGGAGACGCTCGCCAGCACGCTGAAGAGAGGACGACCGGCGGAGGGCGGGAGGCCGCAGGCGGCGCGCTGGCTGCTGGCGGCGGGGCGGACTGAAGCCCCCAGTCCTCGGCCCCCGCGCAAGCGACGCCGGGAAATGCCCACATCCGGGAAACCTGCGGCGGAGTGCGGCGGCGGCGACACCACCGAGTGGAAGGCAAAATGGCGGCGGCGGCGGTGGACTGGTGCTGAGGGGAGAGGCAGGTCCCCGCGACCCCCGCGACGGGCCGCGCTGGCCCGAGGCAGCCCCCCGGCGTCTGTCCCCGCCCTGCACCACCAGGGATATTTGGGGTCCCTGGGACGGGCTCCGGCCGCCTGGGCGCCAGCCCTCGGGCCCGTGGCCGCTGTCCAGGAGCCTCGCTTTCCCCTGCAGGTAGGTCTGGGGCTGGCGTAGCGGGTGGGGCGCCCTCCTTCCTCCGGAGCCCGAGTTGGCGGGGCGGTGGCCGCCGGGGCCCACGCCCAGTCCTGCTGGCGGGGGTCCAGGGGCCGCTGCGGACGAGCGGGCCGGCCCGGCCCGATGCGGGCCTGACTTGGCTGGTTGCGTGGACCCGAGCTGAGCCCTGCCCTGGGGAAGCGAGGGTTGGCCGCGCCCGGGGCTGGCGGAAGAGCCGCAGGCACTGCGGCCTTGGAAGTGCAGGTTAGGTTGGGGAGAGCCTGATTTGCTGGAGGCCTTAGGCGGACTGTCTCCCACTCCCACCCCTGTCCCTAGCACGGACTGGTCAGTGTTTAGGAAGGAAGGAAAGTGAAAGGTGGTTCTGAAACAAAATTGCAGTGTTAGAGCTGCGGTTCTTTGCATCCCAGAGGGACTCGATCCTGGATATACCTTGAAGAAAGCCCGGGAATTTGTCTCCAGTCCACTGTAATGTTAGCTTACTGTTCATAGTTGGAAGGAGGGATGGAGGGATCTTTATGGAGTAGGAATGTGTGCATAAATAAAATGAAGGAAAGAAAATACAAGGAACGCTATTTGTTGTAACTTCAAAAAGAACTTGGAGCGCAAAGAATGGCTCTCAGGTGATTTGAATTAACCCCTTTCTCTGACTTTGCCAGTTGGAAGTTTTCCAGGGGGTCAAAGTTTAATGTTTGTCGACCCATATGGTAATATGACTAAAAACATATATTATTTTGTAGATGTTATTCCTAAAGCTGGTGAGACATAAGTAAACAAATATAGTCTCACACACAACTACGGTGTCATTCACCCGGAATCATGAAGCTTGTCAGGCCTTTATGGATTATTTATTTAAGATTAAAATGCTTTATCAGATTTCCTTCATGAGGAAGAAAAGGCAGGACATTATAATTGGAATGAATGGTCTCTGCTAAGATAGTTACATTTGTGATTTAAGTAAGGTTATTTGTTTCCTTTAATAAGCTCATAGGTAAAATGAGCTAGTTGATTCCCTTAAGGCAGTGGAGGAATTTGACTGATTTCACACTAAAAGAAGTAGCATTGTGTTCCTCTGATCAGCTGCTACTGCAAGAAACTAGATCAAGGGCCCTAGCTGGGGAAGGCGCATTCTTTCTATGCCTGACTATTCATTGACTACCCCCTGCCACTTTCCAAAAGCAAATAAAACATGCTTTTACTTTTTTTTTTTTTGTATGATCTGTGTTTTCTTCTGTAGGTTGCGTTTTTGTTTTTAATGCTAGTCCTTGTTATTCTATATAAATATAGCCTTGGAACAGATCCAACTATGGTTATTTAGTTTTCATTCTAGATGTCGTATTTAGATTAGTGGCTTTTTGTAGACCATAAAGTTATGTAGTCATTGAACAACACTTTTATCAAGTAGAAATGGCAGTCATTTTTCAGCATAAGATAAAATATAGTGATAGTTTTCACTTTTGATCAGCTAATTTATAGAATGCAAAGTGAAGAAAATGTCTTCAGTATAAGAGAATCTTAAATATTGCTGTCTAAACAACTGAGACTATATGCTGCTAAGAAAGAAAGAGTACATATTACTGTTGCTGTTGTCAGAACTGACTCTGTCAAAGCATTGAGACAGGCCATCTTTTTTATAAACCTAATTCAACCCAAGGTAACACTTTGAAATCTTATTATGTAATGGTACCTGGTTTTTCCCTAAGTTGGACAAAATATCAACAATATTTGTTTGGGTTTGCTGACATTTAGATGAAGATCTAAAGTTTCAAAGAAATGGAGGTTTTGTCTGTTCACTCTAGCTGATTTAAATGTTCCTTAAAAGAATGAGTGAGTCATGATCCCTGCCCTTAGGAAACTCAAGATGCAGGTTCTGATGAAAAGAGCTCTGAGACAGTTCAGGATGTGTGGATTCCATTTCTAGCGTGACCTCCAGCTGGCTGCATGAACTTGGGCCAGTTTATCTCTCTGGATGCATTTCCTTACCTGGAGTATATATGTTGAGATATATATTTTTATATATATTGTATTTTATTCTGTGTGATATTCTCTGTGAATCTGTGATCTAATAGGAAAAATAAGACAAGTACAGGACTAGGACAAAAACATGTTTTATTTGACCATGCAAAGTTCAGAGAAGGATAAGAAATGGGCAGTTTAATGAAATCTTTGTGAAGAAGTCATTTGGTACCTTAAAGGTTGGGTATAATTTCAACAAGAAGAAATATGGCAGGGGCTCTCCCAAGAAGAATAAACAGTGTAAGTAAGGACATGAAAGTAGAAAAGCACAGGGGACAAATTACCTGCTCTCAGGTAATTTGGCTTGTTTAGAGTATGATATGCTGGGGAGAGTCTAGGTAAGACAGTGGAAAGAGAGAAGGTAACTGACATTTATTGAGTTGGGAATTTATTCTAAACATTTAACATGCACAGTTGACCCTTGAACAATACAGATTTGAAGTATGTGGGTCCACTTACACACAGATTTTTTTTCAACAAATTATATTGGAAAACTTTTTGGAGATTTGCAACAATTTGAAAAAACTCACAGATGAACGTTATAACCTAGAAATACTGAAAAAAACTAAAAAAAGTTAGGTAAGAATACAGAGTATAATACTTATACAAAATAAGTGTTAATTGTGTTTACGTTATTAGGCATCTGGTCAACAGTAGGCTATTAGTAGTTAAGTTTGGGGGGAGTCAAAAGTTATATTCAGATTTTAGACTGCATAGGGGGTTGCTGCACCTAACCCCCTGTGTTGTTCAAGGGTCAACTGTATTAAACTGTATTTTGAGCATTACATAGTGCTCAAAATAACTCTATTAGGACCATTATTGCCCACATTTGAAGATGCAGAAACTGAGACATGGCTTGCCAAGATCACACAGTTCGTGGTAGAACTGGGATTTGTACCCTGCAGTTTGACTCCAATTGTCTTTTTTTTCTTTCCTTTTTTTTTTTTAGAAAGAGAGTAGTAGAGTGGGAGTGGGGAGGGGCTGAGGGGGGCAGCGAGGGAGAGAGAGAGACAGAGAGAGAGAGAGAGAGAGAGAGAGAGGGAATATCCCAAGCAGGCTCCACACTCAGCACCAAGCTTGATGTAGAGCTTGATCCCAGGACTGTGGGATCACGACATGAGCTGAACTCGAGTCTGACACTCAACCCACTAAGCCTCCCAGGCACCCCTCCATTGCTTTTTAATCACTAAGTTAAAGGAATCATTGAAGTTCTGGAGTAAGGAATTGACATGATCAGAACTATTTATTAGAGAGATTAATCTGGCACCAGTGTAACATGAGTTAGTGGTAAGCTATTTTGCCTTGAAGAGTTCTTTTAAAAGTTCTCTTTACCAGGGCACCTGGGTAGCTCAGTCAGTTAAGTGTCCAACTCTTGATTTCAGCTCAGGTCATGATCTCACAGTGTGTGAGTTTGAGTTCCTCATTGGGCTTTGCACTATCAAAACTTGGGATTCTCGCTCGCTCTCTCTCTGCCCCTCCCTCACTCACACTGTCTTTTTCTCTCTCTCAAAATAAACTTAAAAAAATTCTCTTTACCAGGGGCACTTGGGTGGCTCAGTCGGTTAAGCGTCCGACTTCGAATCAGGTCCTGATCTCATGGTTTGTGAGTTTGAGCCCTGCATCAGGCTCTGTGCTGACGGCTCAGAGCCTGGAGCCTGCTTCGGATTCTGTGTCTCCTTCTCTCTCTGCCCCTCCCCCAACTTGTGCTCTGTCTCTCTCTGTCTCTCAAAAATAAATAAATGTAAAAAAAAAAAAAATTTTTTTTTTAAATTCTCTTTACCGATTATTAATCTGAATTTTCACATTTGCTATCAGCAAAGATTACTAAGATTTGTTAATGCCAGTGTTGACCATACCTTGTTTGGAAGAATTGTAAATTAATATACCTTTGTGGAAGGCAATTTGACACTGTCAGGATTTTATTTTATTTTTTGGCATATCTTTTCCTTTATTTTTTTTCCTTTTTAAAAAATTATATTTCAGGGGCGCCTGGGTGGCTCATTCGGTTAAGCGTCCAACTCTGGATTTTGGCTCAGGTCATGATTTCATGGTTAGTGGGTTCAAGCCCCTGCATCCAACTCTGTCCTGACAGTGCAGAGGCTGCTTGGGATTTTCTCTCTCCCTCTCTGCCCTTCCTCTACTCATGTGCGCGTGCATACATGCTCTCTCTCCCTCTCTCAAATAAACTTAAAATTTTAATTTTCAACTCCAGTATCATTAACATACGGTGTTATGTTATAGATATACAATATAGTGATTCAACAATGCCATACATCACCCAGTACTCATCACAGCAAGTGCACTCCTTAATCCCCGTTGCTTGTTTTACCCACCTCCCCTCTGGTAACTATCAGTTTGTTTTCTATGGTTAAGAGTCTGTTTCTTGGTTTGTCTCACCCTATTTTGGTTCCTTTTGCTTGTTTGTTTTAGTTTCTTAAATTCCACATATAAGTGAAATATGGTATTTGTCTTTCTCTGGTGGACTTATTTCGCTTAGCATTATACTGTCTAGCTACATTCATGTCCTTTTAAATTCAAGATTTCATTCTTTTTTATGGCTGTATAATATTCCTGTGTGTGTGTGTGTGTGTGTGTGTGTGTGTGTGTGTGTGTACACACACACACACATGAACCACATCTTTATCGATTCATCTATTGATGGACAGTTGATGGACACTTGGGCTGCTTCCAATTTGGCTATTGTAAATAATACTACTATAAACATAGGAGTGCATGTATCCCTTTGAATTAGTGTTTTTATATTTCTGAGGTAAATACCCAGTGGTGCATTTACTTGATCTAAGGGTAGTTCTATTTTTAACTTTTTGAGGAACTGTTCTCTAGAGTAGCTGCACCAGTTTGCATTCCCACCAACAGTGCAAGAGGGTTCCTTTTTCTCCACATCATTGCCAACACTTGTTGTTAATTATATTTTTGGTTTTAGTATTTATGTATGTATGTATGTATTTATTTATGAGAGTGTGTGTGGAGGAAGGACAGAGGGAGGAGAAAATCTTAAACAGGCTCCATGCCCAGTGCAGAGCCCAACTTGGGGCTTGATCTCACAAATGTGAGATCGTGACCTGAGCTGAAAGCAAGAGTTGGACACTTAGCCAACTGAGGCACCCAGGCACCCCCAAATGTCAGGACTTTAAATACCTGCATCCCTTGAAGATATGTGGGTTTAGTTCCCAAACCACTGCAATAAAACAAATATTGCAGTAAAATGAGCCACATGAACTTTTTGGTTTTCCAGTACATATAAATCATGTTTATGCTTTATTGTAGTCTACTGATAATGCAGTAGCATTATGTCTGCAAAGACAATGTACATACCTTAATTTAAAAATACATTATTGCTATGGGGGGTGGGAGGGAGGGGAGGGTGGGTGATGGGTATTGAGGAGGGCACCTGTTGGGATGAGCACTGGGTGTTGTATGGAAACCAATTTGACAATAAATTTCATATATTAAAAAAAAAATACATTATTGCTAAAAAGTGCTGACCATCATCTGAGCTTTTAGCAAGTCCTAATCTTTCTGCTGGTGGAAGGTCTTACCTTAATGTTGATGGCTGCTGACCAGGGTAGCAGTTGCTGAAGGTTGGGGTGGCTGTGGCAATTTCTTACAATAAGAAAATAGTGAAGTTTGCTGTACCAATTGACTCTTCCTTTCATAAACAATTTCTCTGTAGCATGTGAAGCTGTTTGATAGCACTTTATCCATTGTAGAACTTCTTTCAGTAGTGGAGCCAATCCTCAAAGCTTGCCACTGCTTTCTCAACTAAGAAACTCAGTTTCTAAATCCTTTCTTGTTATTTCAATAATCTTCCTAGCATTTTTACCAGCAGTAGATTCCATCTCAAGAAACTATTTTCCTTGCTTATCCATAAGAAGCCACCCCTTATCCATTAAAGTTTTATCATGAGATTATAGCCATTCAGTCACATCTTCAGGCTTCACTTTTTTTTTGGTTTTTTTTTTTTAAGTTTATTTGGGGGGGGGGGGCGGAGAGAGAACACGGGGGAGGGGCAGAGAGAGAATCCCAAGCAGGCTCTAGCACTGCCCACGCAGAGCCCAGCCCAACCTGGGGCTCAAACCCATGAACCGTGAGCTCATGACCTGAGTTGAAACCAGGAGTCAGATGCTCAACTGACTGAGCCACCCTTGTGCCCCTTTAGGCTCCTCTTCTAATTCTAGTTCTCTTGCTATTTCCACCACATCTATAGTTAACTTCCTCCACTGAAGTCTTGAACCTCTCAAAATCATCCCTAAGTGTTGGAATCAACTTCTTCCATACTCCTGTTAAGGTTGTTATTTTGAGTTCTTTACGTGAATCATGAATGTTCTTAATGACATCTAGAATGGTAAATCATTTCCAGAAGGTTTTCAATGTATTTTGTCTGGATCTGTGAGAGGAATCACTGTTTGTGGCAGCTATAGCCTTACTTGAAAGTTGAAATGACTCCTTGACCACGGGCTGCAGAATGGATGTTGTGTTAGCAGGCACAAAAATAAGATAAATCTCATTGTACGTCTCCATCGGAGCTCTTGGGTGACCAGATACATTGTCAGTGTACAGTAATATTTTGAAAGGAATCTTTTTTTCTGAGCAGTAGGTCTCAGCAATGGGCTTAAAACATTCAGTAAACCATATTGTGAACAGATGTTCTGTCATCAGGGCTTTGTTTTTCCATTTATAGAGCAGGGGCAGAGTTGATTTAGCATAATTAAGGGCCCTAGGACTTTTGGAATGGTAAATGAACATTGGCCTCACCTTAAAGTCACCAGCTGCATTGGCCTCTAACAAGACAGTCAGCCTGTTTTTTGAACTTTGAAGCCAGGCATTGACTTCTCTCTAGCTATGAAAGGCCTAGATGGCATCTTCTTCCAATAGAAAGTTGTTTCATCTCCAGTGCAAATCTGTTGTTCGGTGTAGCCACTTCGATTATCTTAGCTAGATTCTCTGGATCACTTGATGCACTTTCTACATCAGTACTTGCTGCCTTACCTTGCACTTTGATGTTATGGAGATGGCTTCTTTCCTTAAACGTCATGAACCTACCTCTGCTAGCTTCAAACTTTTCTTCTGCACCTTCCTTACCTCTCAGCCTTCACAGAATTGAAGACACTTCGGGCCTCGCTCTGGATTAGGCTTTGGCTTAAAATATTGTGACTGGTTTGGTCTGCTGTACAGACCACCAAAACTTTCTACATATTCAGCAATAAGGGTATTTCGCTTTCTTATCATTCATGCAGTCACTGCAGTAGCACTTTTATTTATTTTTTAAATTTATTTTAAAGATTTTTATTTTTAAGTAATCTCTATACCCGATGTGGGGCTTGAGCTTACAATCCTGAGATCAAGAGTCACATGCTTCTACCAACTGAGCCAGCCAGCTGCCCTTGGAGTAGCACTTTTCATTTCCTTTAAAAACTTTTTTTTTGCGTTCACAACTTAGCTGTTTGGTGCAAGAGGCCTGGCTTTTGGCCTGTCAGCTTTTGACATGACTACCTCACTAAGCTTAATCATTTTTAGCTTTTTTTTTTTTTTAAGTTTATTTATTTATTTGGGGAGAGAGCACAAGCAGGGGAGGGGCGGAGAGAGATAGAGAGGGAGAGCGAAAATTCCAAGGCTCCAGGCTGTCAGCACAGAGCACAGTGTGGGGCTCAGGCTCACAAACCGTGAGATCATGACCTGAGCTGATGTTGGATGCTTAGCCAACTGATCCATCCAGGCACCCTAGTCATTTTTAGCTTATGATTTAAAGCTAAATCCTTTCACTTGAACACTTAGAAGCCATTATAGGGTTATTAATTCACCTGATATCAATATTGTTGTGTCTCAGGCAGCAGGGATGCCTGAGGAGATGGGGGAATGGCTGGTCGGTGGAGCAGTCAGAACCCCTGCAACATTTGTCAAGTTTGCTGTCTTCTATGGGTGTGGTTCATGGTGCACTGAATCAGTTACAGTAATAACATCAGAGATCACTGATCACAGATCATCATAACAAGTATAATAATAACGAAAGGTTTTAAAATATTGTAAGAATTACCAAAGTATAGCACAGAGACATGAAGTGAGCAAATGCTGTTGGAAAAATGGTGACAGTAGACTTGTTCAAGGCAAGGTTGCCAGAAACCTTCAATTTGTTAAAAAAAAAAAAAAAAAAATGAAGCATCTGTGAAGCGCAGTAAAGTGAAGCCAAATAAAACTAGATATGCCTGTATGCATTCTCTTTGATGCAGTAACTCCAGTTCTGGGAATTTATCTCAAGGGAAATGCTTAACTGGGGCATTAACTGGGGCTTAACTGGGGAAATGCTTAACTAGGTGGCTCAGTCAGGTAAGCATCCACCTTCAGCTCAGGTCATGATCTCAAGGTTGGTGGGTTCCAGCCCTGCATGAGGCTCTGTGCTGACAGCAAAGAGCCTGGAACCTGCTTCAGATTCTGTGTCTCCCTCTCTGTCTTCACCCCTCCCTGCTTGTGCTCACTCTCTCTCAAAAATAAACGTTTTTTTAAAAAATGGAAATGCTTAACAGTGTTTGCACAACAGTTTTTATTGTCACGTTTTTATGAACTAATTTAATATTTACAAGGAATATGTTATATACATGTAAGCTATGATCATAAAAGAGGAACATTCATGAACTCCCCACCAATCCTCAGAAGTAGAATTTTACCAATAATACTCAAGTTATCAGTGTTTGAAATGTTATAATAGAAAAAATTGGAAAGAACCTAAATGCCCATGAGTAGGGGATAGATAAATTATAGTACATCTACATGAAGTGATTCAATATATAATTATGAAAAAGGATGAGGTTGAATTGTCATATTTTCTGTTTCAAGAAATTCTAAACAGTAAGTCAAAAGTCATCTGTTTAGTAACAGTATTTCAGGGAAAGGAAAATAAACATAGGGGTTTTTGTTTGTTTGTTTGTTTTTTGGGGGAGGGAGGGACAGGGAAAGAGGGAGAATCCCAAGCGGGCTCTTCACTGCCAACACAGAGCTCAAACAGAGCCCACTCAGAGCCCACATGGGGCCCGAACTCATGAAACCATGAGATCATGACCTGAACCAAAATCAAGAGTTGGTCACTCAGCTGACTGAGCCACCCAGGTGCCCTACGTAGTTTTTGTTTTTGTAATTAATTTTTTCAATAGTATTTCTTAAAAAAATTTTTTTTTTGTAAGTAATCTCTGTGCCCATTGTGGAGCTCAAATTTACAACCCCAAGATAAGAGTCACATGTTCCACCGACTGAGGCAGCTAGGTGCCCTTAAACATAGTTTTTATTAATCTTCAGCAGCATACATTTATCCTGTCAATTGTATACCCCTTTTTTTTTTTTTTTTTTTTTGGTCATGATGAAGTTTGAATCTCAGCCTTCTTCACATTCAGAATCTAGGATTCTTCTGAATTTCTTGGGGCTTGGGGATAGTTAACACATAACATGGTGACATGCTGCTTTTACTGTTTTTATGATTTTGTGGCACGTTGACAAATTCTGAGGTTTTGTCTTTTCTTTTTGCTTAAACTATTTTTTTTCTTAGTTGAGTGAGTTACTGCTGGAAATAAAACATCTTCTGATAACTCAAAAGGCTTTGAAAGTTCATGTTTGAGTGTTTGTACTTGAATCTCTTTGACAATTTTGTGATCTCATCTAAATTTGACAATTGTTTATATCTTTAATTGCATTGCCTGTTGGGTGACAATTCCTGAATACATAATGCTACGTCATAGTGGAATCTTTTTGAAGACATTTTGACCATTAATTAAGGGTACAGATTCAACCATATGTGGTGCTGCCAATGAAAATAACACAGTGGAAGTGACAAGGAAATTTCACCTTTTATTTATGATCAGGTTAGCTATGTGGACTGTCTGCTGTTCTAGAACTTCTCTGCTTTGGAGCTGACAGAATTTCTTTAAATATATATATATTTAATGTTTATTTATTTTTGAGAGAGACAGAGCTCCAGTAGGGGAGGGGCAGAGAGAGAGGGAGACAAAGAACTCGAAGCAAGCTCCAGGCTCTGCACTGTCAGCACAGCCTGATGTGGGGCTCAGACTCACAAACTGTGACATCATGACCTGAGCTGGAGTTGGATGGTTAACCGATGGAGCCACCCAGGTGAGCCCCAGAATTTCTTTAAATATTGACTTTAAGGAGTGCCTGGCTGGCTCAGTCAGTAGAGTGTGCAACTCTTGATCTTAGGGTTGTAAGTTTGAGCCCCATGTTGAGTGTAGAGATTACTTTAAAATCTTATAAAGAAATATAGAAAGACTGTAAGATATATTCAACTTCAGAAATATCAGAATATGGAAAAGCATGTATTTTAGAATCAAGAAAATATTGTACTTACTGTAAGATGTTCGTTGTATTACGTAATTCTTTTGCTAGTATATTGTGTCCTAAGCACCAGTAGCTAGATTCATAGACCCTGTGGTCGGTATGTCCAGTAATGTCCTCTTTGGGTCCAAATATGGTTTCTTTTGCTCCAGAGACCTGTTCAGTTACCTTTGCTTTCACTCTTTGCCCTTCTCTCCGTCCCTCTCTCACTGATTTACTCACCACAGTACACAGTAGTATGACACGGAGCCGTAATAAACGCTACTGTTAGAAAAGGAGAAGAATAGGAAATAGCAATTGCTGATCTATAATAATTTTGAAATCTCTGTAGGCGGGTCTTGTGAAAGCAACCTGCCTTGGAAGTAGGGGAGATTCCTTGATTGGGCCTTAATTCAATTATATGGAAAGAACTCCCTCATTCATTGTTCTCTATGACTCTTGGCCATTGTACTCCAAGAACCTCCTTGGAATTCTTTTTTCATTATTATCCTTGGCCTCATATGAAGTGTGAGCTTTGGGGGAATGAATAGTCCCTCTTTGGAAAGTGCAAATCTTTCTCATCTAGTTTCCGGTTTGTGGGAATTGGGAACCCAAGGGGTTTAAATTGTGAATAGTGAAAGACTATTTTTAGTCTGAGCCTGAGTGGTTTATATAAAAACAAAAACAAACTTTAACAAAAACAGTTTCCTCAAAGTTACAAGCCTCTGATGTGTTTAGTTCCAGTCAATTCCATGTGTCCGTAACCAAAGTTCACATGTGTTAGTAACCTCATTCAAAGATTTGAGAGCTCCCATTTCTCTTCTCAGTTGGTTAAAGGGGAGGCCATCCCGTTCATGTGATTTTATTTTTTATTTTTTATTTTTATTTTTATTTTTATTTTTTAATTTAATTTTATTTTTTTACCACTGAAGTACTTTAGTCAGCTGAGAGATTCCAGTGGGCCTCTGTACTCAGCCTTTTATTCCCATCTCTTCTTGTTTGGGGCCTAGAAGCAAGCTGCTTTCCAACCCTGCAAGACTTTAGTTTCTAAACTCTTTCTATTCCTTCCTATTTCTGCTTGCAAATCAGCTGCTTCTTTCGTCATTTATAATACTTTGCCAAATAGCCAGTGGCAGCCAAAGTGCACTTCTAAGATTCTCTTTTTCAGACTCTTTATGGAACTGCAAATTTAGTAGACTCTGTCACCTTACACGTTATAACGGCAACAGCTTTATCAAATATTTTGCCACTGTAAAACATGGTTCTTCATTTTTCCAGCCTCCAGTATCACTTTCTTTGAAGCCCTTAGTCTGACTACTAAGTCAGTACTCTATTAGGTATTTGTTATAATAGCACCTCACTTATAGGTACCAATTTCTCTATTAGGAGAATGAGAGACTAAATATACAGATAGACAATGGCCAGATCATATATGAAAATAGAACTGTGACTCAGAGCCTCAGTAGCAGTAGGCCCAAACAGCCAGGTCTTGGTCAGTAACTGCCACCTTCTGACGCAGAACTTACCAGAGAAAGACATAAATCCGCCAACCGATTACATAGGATGTCCTGCTTCAGGTTAGCTGGCCTCCAGCTTCCTTGTGGCAACAGCCGACAACCAGAGCATACCTGAAGTCTTCCTTTTTATTCAGTTTAAAGCTTTATTACTCCCCTGCCTGCCTTTGAGTCTCTGCCAAAGAGACCGTGGCTGACTCCCTTGCTATGGCAAGCTCTTAATAGACTCTGCTTGCTTTAGGTGGTCTTTATTTCCACAATAATCTTAGGTGGTTTTGTGGTAAAATCGCAAAATATCAATGAGGTAACACAACAGATTCCTATTTTGCTCACACAGACCCCAGTGGAGTTCAGTAGGAAGCTTAAGTAGTGGCTTAGGGACCCACATTCACTGCATATTGTGAAGCTACCATCTCAAAAAGTGACCAGTATCGTCACTGAAGCTGAAAGAGAGAGATGGAGAAGAACTGGCTTTTAACTGCCTCAGCCCAGAATTGACACATTAGTTACATCCGCTCACAGGGCTTTGACCAGAACTAATTTGGGAAGTAGAGGGCAGTATGTGAAAATAGACTCTGGCACAAAGATTTGTCAACAGCAGTTGGATAAAGATATGCCACATTTCATCCTTTCCATCATTAGCGAAAATCAGATGGTATGGATTACCTGACTTTTGACTTAATGAATGTTTGTAATGTTTGTGTTATTTTTTCCCTGAAAAGAAAATGTTGAAATGATGATGTTAAAAAAAAACAAAAAAGAAAAGAAATGATGTTGTTGCATGGTATTAATGGCTTCTTTTTTTTTTTTTTTTTTTTTTTTTTTTTTTTTTTTTTAAAGAGAGAGCGCTCTAGGGGCGGACAGGGCAGGGGGAGAGGGAGAGAAAGAGAGAATCTTAAGCAGCCTCCACACTCAGCACGGAGCCTGACGCAGGGCTTATCCCATGACCTGGGATCATGACCTGAGCCAAAATCAAGAGTCAGACACTCAACCAGCAGAGCCACCCAAGTGCCCCAAATGGTTCCTTTAAAGAAATCCTTTGTGTTCTTGGTGTGGTTTGTATATGAGTAAGAGTAATTTGCAGCAGAACCATTGCAAGATCCAGAGCATTTCTGTTTCAGAAAATTTCAAGCATACACAAAAGTAAGGAGGATAGTATAACTCTCATGTGCCCCTCAGCCAGCTGCAACAGTTACCCAGTGCTTTGTCTCATCCGTGTTTCCATGCAGTTCACCACAAAACCGAATCATATTGAAATAAATTCCAGACATCATATTTTATTCGTAAGTATTACAACATGTAGATGAAAGAGATAAAGCATAAACCAATTTTTTATTTATTTTAACTTAAAAACACATTATTACACATATACCAGAACTCAGTTATTTCTGTGACCATTGTATACTCAGATGTTAGCAGTGTTACAAATTACATTATTCAAGGGGCGCCTGGGTGGCGCAGTCGGTTAAGCGTCCGACTTCAGCCAGGTCACGATCTCGCGGTCCGTGGGTTCGAGCCCCGCGTCGGGCTCTGGGCTGATGGCTCAGAGCCTGGAGCCTGTTTCCGATTCTGTGTCTCCCTCTCTCTCTTCCCCTCCCCCGTTCATGCTCTGTCTCTCTCTGTCCCAAAAATAAATAAACGTTGAAAAAAAAAAAAATCAAATTACATTATTCAAGTACAGAGATACAGAATATAGGATTAGAATGATTCTGGTCCAGCATTTTCTTTCTTTCTTTCTTTTTTTCTTAACGTTTATTCATTTTTGAGAGACAGAGTGTGAGCAGGGGAGGGGCAGAGAGAGAGAGGGAGACACAGAATCCAAAGCAGGCTCCAGGCTCTGAGCTGTCAGCACGGAGTCCGATGTGGGGCTCGAGCTCACAGACTGGGTGATCATGACCTGAGCTAAAGTTGGATGCTGAACCAACTTAGCCACCCAAGTGCCCCTGGCCCAGCATATTCTAAAATGTATTCCAGGGGCGCCTGGGTGGCGCAGTCGGTTAAGCGTCCGACTTCAGCCAGGTCACGATCTCGCGGTCCGTGGGTTCGAGCCCCGCGTCGGGCTCTGGGCTGATGGCTCAGAGCCTGGAGCCTGTTTCCAATTCTGTGTCTCCCTCTCTCTCTGCCCCTCCCCTGTTCATGCTCTGTCTCTCTGTCCCAAAAATAAATAAACGTTGAAAAAAAAAATTAAAAAAAAAAAAAAATGTATTCCATAGGAATGAATCTCATGAAATGCTCTCAGGGAAAAAACGTGCTTTGGTCAGATAAGTTTGGGCAACACCTTCCCTTATAAATTAACATATTATGTAAAAGAATGATGTCATGTTTTGTGATCCCATTTGACTAATAGTAGTATTATGTTATATGCAGTATTTTAATTTTTGTAAACATTTATTCACTATTGAGAGACAGAGCATGAGCATGGGAGGGACAGAGAGAGGGGGAGACACAGAATCTGAAGCAGGCTCCAGGCTCCAGGCTGTCAGCACAGAGCCTGATGTGGGGCTCGAACCTACAGACCGTGAGATCATGACCTGAGCCGAAGTTGGACACCCAACCGACTGAGCCACCCAGGTGCCCCAAGTATATGCAGTATTTAAGAACACTTTTTTAAAGATTTTAAAGTAATCTTTAGCCCCAACATGAGGTTCAAACCCACAACCCTGAGATCAAGAGTGGACTTTCCACTGACTGAGCCAGCCAGTCACCCTTAAAAAAATGTTTTTAATTGAACTAGAGTTGATGCTCTGCTACATTAGTTTCAGGTATACAGTTTGGACAACTAGATGTTATGCTTTGCTTACCACAGTGTAGCTACCATCTGTCACCATACAATAGCACTGACTATATTCTCTATACTGCACCTTTCATCTTCGTGGCTGACATATTCTATAACTGAAAGCCTATACCTCCCAGCCTATGTCTCCTTCATCCATTTTGCCCATTCTCCACCCCCACCCCTCTGACAACTGTTAGTTTGTTCTCTGTATTTATGAGGGTTTTGGGGGGTTTTGTTCACTTGTTTTTTTCAGATTCTATATACTGTCTTTCTCTGACTTATTTCACTTAGCATAATACTCTTCAGGTCCATCCATGTTGTCACAGATGGCAAGTTTTCATTTTTTTTTTTTTTTTATGGCTGAGTAATATTACATTGTGTATATAGACTACATCGTCCTTATCCATTCATCTGTCATTGAACATCTAGGTTGTTTCCATATCTTGGCTACTATAAATAATGCAATAAACATAGGGGTACATATATCTTTTTGAGTTAGTGTTTTCATTTTCTTTGGGTAAATACTCAGTAATGAAATTACTGGATTATATGGTATTTGCATTCCATATTGTTTTCCACTGTGGCTGCACCAATTTACATTCTCACCAGCATGCACAGGGACTCCTCTTTTCCAACATCCTCATCAATATTTGTTATTTCTTGTCTTTTGATTCTAGCCATTCTGACAGGTATGACTTGATATCTTACTGTGGTTTTGATTTGCATTTCCCTAATTATGAAGGATGTTGAACATCTTTTCATGTATCTTTTGGCCCCATGTAGTATTAATAGTGGTTGTATTAGTTTCCTGAGGCTTATAGCAAATTACTACAACGTTGATGGCTTAAACACACACACACACACACACACACTTATTCTCTCACAGTTCTAGAGGCTAGAAATCCAAAATCAGTATCACTGGCCCAAAATCAAGGTGTTGACAAGGCTGTTCTCCTTCCAGAGGCTCTAGGAGAAAAGCTGTTCCTTGCCACTTTGGCTGCCAACATTCCTTGGCATCTGGCCATACCAATCCACCTCTGTCCCCATGGTCACATTACCTCTTCCCCTTCTGTTTGTGTCAGATCTCCCCTTCCCTTTCAGAACACTTATAATTGTGCATACTGCTTACCTGAATAATCTATAATAATCTTTCCATCTCAAAATCCTTAATGACATCTCTAAAGTCCCTTTTTCCAAATAAGATAACATTTAAAGATTCTAGGGATTAGGAACTAGATATCTTTTAGGATGCCATTATTCAGCCTACTATAGTGATTCTTATATTGAGGGAGGTGAATTATGAGGGACTTCCACTTTACATAATTCTATAATATTTAAATTTTTCAGTAAGGATGCATCTTTGTATAATTAGAAAAAAACTGATTATAGATTTTTAAGAGTAAAAGGAAAGGATAAGTCACTGGCGTTTATTAGCTCAACAGGTATTTTTGCAGTGCTGCTATCATTTACCAAGTTTTGTGTTAGCAATGAAAGCAAATACTGTATATTGACAGGAGCAAATTATGGTTGTTTTTGTTTTTTGGGTTTTTTGTTTTTTGTTTTTGTTTTTTTTTCTTTATCAAGGAGAATGATTTTGGAAAGAGTTGAAACCCAAAATAAGTGAGGTATTAAAGGAATGCTTAGATGCTATGAATGAAATGTAACCCAGTTATTGAGCGAAGTGACACATGACATTGCACAACTGCTATTGGTTTTTTTTGAAGTTTTAAAAAATCTTTATTTATTTTTGAGAAAGAGAGAGAGCACGCGAGCGGGAGAGGAACAGAGAGGGAGACACAGAATCTGAAGCAGGCTCCAGGCTCTGGAGCTGTCAGCACAGAGCCCAACGTGGGGCTTGAACTAACAATCCGTGAGATCACGACCTGAACCGAAGTCAGACGCTTAACTGACTGAGCCACCCAGGCGCCCCTGCACAACTGCCATTGTTAATCCTTGATTGCGGAGAAATGATGGGTTTCGGAACTGGGAGTGGAAAATACGTTCGCTTTCAGAAAGGGTGAAAAGGGGAATTCCGCAGATTTTACACTGGTGAGCTAAATGTGAAACCTAGAAAAATTTCATTAGTAAGCTATTAATATTTTGGGAATGCTTAGGAAAAAAAAGTACACATTAGGGACCAGCTTTCTTCATAAGAGCACAAGATGTGTCAGTCTTTCATTTATGAAGTAATTAGTAGATTGGGTTATGTTGTAGACAGAATATGTGTAATTTTCAGCAACAAAATGACAGGTTTTGTTTTTACAAAATGGAGAAATGTGGGCTGCTTGTCAGGTAGAATTGGATCGATCATAACTAATTAAGAACTGTATCACAAAAGTACTGATTGTTGAGGTGAAGTCATCAGGAAACTGTGCTTTGATGGTCTACTTCAGGACTTCATCCTTTTTCAGGCCTGCTGCAAACATTCGTGCATGGGCATATATAATGAATATACATAAGTGTAATTTTTAAAAATAAAGTGTTTAACAGCTCTAAGATATAATTTGTATACCATAAAACTTACTCATTTAAAGTATACAATTCAGTGGTTGTATATTTACAGAGCAATACAACTATCATCGTCTTATTTTTTGATTTTATTTTATTTTTATTTTTTAACGCTTATTTATTTTTGAGAGAGCGAGAGCAAGCGAGCACGAGTGGGGAAAAGGCAGAGAGAGCGGAAGACACAGAATCAGAATCCAAAGCAGACTGCAGCTCTGAGTTGTCAGCACAGAGCCCGACATGGGGCTTGAACCCACGGACTGTGAGATCATGACCTGAGTCGAAGTCCGACACTTAACCGACTGAGCCACCGAGGTGCCCCTAAAGTTGATTTTTTTAAATGTGTATTTATTTATTTTTGGGAGAGGGAGTGCGGGGAGAGAGGGAGACAGAGAATCTGAAGCAGACTCCACACTGTCAGTGCAGAGCCCAATGCAGGGCTCCAACTCATAAACCATGAGATCATGACCGGAGCTAAAGTCAGAAGCTTAATCGATCAAGCCGCCCAGGCACCCCCATAATCTAATTTTAAAATGGCTTTGTTTTATCTATAGTTTTGAAACTTGCCCTTTTTGCTTAAGAATATATTATTATGGGTGTCTGTTCTTGTCAGTACATTTAGACAGAATTGCATCATTCTTTTTACCAGGTACCCCGTCACATATCAATGTGCTGTGACTTGCTCCAGCAGTTGCTGATGAGCATCGGGATTGATAGCATGTTTTGCTGTTATAGATGGTGTTGCAAGGAACACGCTTCATCTTCGAACACTTGTGTTCCTTTAGTTGTATTGCATTTTTCCTAATCCTTATTCAAGCCTTAACTTAAACCATGTTACTTCAACCATTTTATGCCTCAGGAGACAGTATTTGAGAGAAGTAAATGCATGAGTTCACGTTGCCAAAATTAACAGAACAGGTGCTTGAATAATTTTTTTTGTTTTTCCATTACTCTTCTCACCTCTGGGATTTTGACAAGCTAGAGTATATCCAGAAGAACATGGCTAGAATTAGAGAACATTTAAAGGAATTGGGGATGTTTAGAAGACACATGTTTATTGCTCATTTGTCAATGTATACATTCATTGTATGTCACTTGCTGTGTTGTCAGGCAGGCTCTGATTATCAGTGGTGAACAGACTGGTTATGAGGCAAATAAGGTCTTCTATTCTCAGGAGATAAACAATTAACAACTAAACAAGTAAAATAATTTTAGATAGTAATAAGTACTATTAAGAAAATAGGATAATTAGGTTACCAGAGAAAGGGTGCGTGAAAAGGTGACATAGGGTTGAGCCCTAAATGACTAGAAGGATGTGTCTGTATCTGTCTGTAGAGCTTTTTGTGTAACGTGAATGGTGATTACATTTATAAGAATGGAAATGGGGTACCCAGCTGGCTTGGTGTAGCATGTGACTCTTGATCTTGGGATTGTAAATTCGAGCCCCATTTTGGGTGTAGAGATTACTTAAAAATATATAAGAATAGAAATAGGCTCCTAATATATGATAATCAGCAATGTTTCACATCCCAGTGGTACCACTTACAAACTGTTTTAGCCAAACTCTCTGAACCTCAGTTTCCTCATATACAAAGTAAAGATGGTAAACCTGCTTCACAGGGTGTTAGGATGATGGTTAAGTAAGGATGTAGGCAGAGGTATTTAGCACCACCAGCCCATTGCAGGCTCTAGTATGCGCTGAGTGGGATTTCATGATGTTCCACAAAAGAAAATATCTCTAACACTTGATGCAGGTCACAAGTGGAATGGCTTTCTTGCATTAGTGATTTCCCTATCAGTGAGGACATTTAAGTAGACTTTAGATGACTGTTCCTCCAGTGTGTTTTAGAAGACATTCATCCTTAAGTGAGGAATAAGACAAATTGTCCATGGAGGTCCTTTCCCCCATCCTATCGCTAATAATCTTACTGTCTCTAGAGTCCCAGTCCACAGTTTGGGAAATACACCTAAGTATCTGTTTTTGAAGTGTAAAGGTATCTTTTGGACTACTGGCTTAAAAACTTTTTTAAAGCAACAATAGTACCCTTTCTTCTAAAGAAATCTTATACTTGTAGTCTAATTTGTAAAATCTAGAATCATAGCTGCAAGGTGAAGTTGATGAGAGGTTGTCCATTGTATTATTCTCTTAGTAATCCCTTATATCTGTATATACTTTTTTTTAATGTTGATTTTTGAGAGAGAGAGAGAGACTGAGGCAGAGCATGAGTGGGGGAGGGGCATTAAAAAAGGGGATACAGAATCCAAAAAGCAGGCTCCAGGCTCTGAGCTATCAGCATAGAGCCCAATGTGGGGCTCGAACTCGTGAATCATGAGATCATGAGCTGAAGGTGGCCACTTAATTGACTGAGCCACCGAGATGCCCCATTTGTATATACTTTATATGCTTACTAAGCACACTTTTTTTTTTTAAGTTTTTAATTTATTTAAGTACTCTCTACACCAAACATGGGGCTCAAATTCAGTGACCCTGAGATCAACAGTCACATGCTCTTCCAACTGAGCCAGCCAGGCACCCCAGCTAAGCACTCTTAAAATTACATTTTATCACCACAACCAGTACTTGAGGTGATTTTATAGATTAAGAAATAGGCACAAAGGTTAACTAACTTGTTGCATCCGTCCTTAATGGAGCCAGAATTATAACACAGGTCTCTAACTACTAAATCAGTGTTTTCCCCCCAAATATATGGTACTGCTTTATTAATCATTTTATACCTTTTATTTATTTTTCTTTTATAGGGTTAATTATTTCGATTGTAAAGAATTTCATCATTCCTGGCGACTTCTGCTAAGGATCTTTTTCAGTTTTGCTCAAGAGAAAGCTCTGAATCTATCAAGTAGCTCTTAAAGAAGTCCTTTGTGTGGGTTATAAATATAGATGTTTTCATGAAGAGGAGTGAAAAGCCAGAAGGATATAGACAAATGAGGCCTAAGACCTTTCCTGCCAGTAACTACTCTGGCAGTAGCCGGCAAATGTTGCAAGAAATTCGGGAATCCCTTAGGAATTTATCCAAACCATCAGATGCTGCTAAAGCTGAGCATAACATAAGTAAAATGTCAACTGAAGATCCTCGACAAGTTAGAAATCCACCCAAATTTGGGACTCATCATAAAGCCTTACTGGAAATTCGAAACTCTCTACAACCGTTTGCAAATGAAACAAGTCGGAGTACTTCAGAAGTTAATCCACAAATGCTTCAAGATTTGCAAGCTGCTGGATTTGATGAGGTAGGAATTTTTAAAAAGAAAAGAAAGAATTTTTCTTATCTTACACTACTACCTAACACTTTTTAGGTGATCTTCTGGCAAAATAATTCCTTTGAGACAATTTAACCATGTATACGAATTTGTATACTCTGTCAGCAAAGAATGTTGTTTACAATTCCATTAATTAGTAAAACAAAATCAAATAACTATTTCTTTAGTTTTCTCTGTGGTTTCTGGGACTTAAAAGGTCAAGTCATGAAATCAGAATGTAAGTGCTGTTGAAGAAAGCCACAGGGGAAGACAGAGTAGGTAGGGACTTCTCTGCCTGCAGTAGGAGCTTTGGGGAGCTGTGTAGAAATGACAGCTTGAAACATTTGAAGTTAAAGTTTGTACTACAGAGAAAGAAGTATAATAGGGTTTCATTAAGCAGCAATGTTTACATCACATTCAGGCCCACATTCATAAAACTAAAAATTTACATGTTGCTCAATCTGCTGGAATTTAGAAGTTTTATTTTGTTTTGTTCTATTTCATTTTTTATTTTTTAATTTACATCCAAGTTAGTTAGCATATAGTGCAATAATGATTTCCGGAGTAGATTCCAGTGTTTCATCCCCTATGTATAATACCCAGTGCTCATCCCAACAAGTGTCTCCCTCAATGCCCCTTACCCATTCAGTCATGCCTCTACCCTCAACCCCTCCAGCAACCCTCAGTTTGATATTTATATTTAAGAGTCTCTTATGTTTTGTCCCCCTCCCTGTTTTTATATTATTTTTGATTTCCCTTCCCTTATGTTCATCTGTTTTGTATCTTAAATTCCACATATGAATGAAGTCATACGATATTTGTCTTTCTCTGACTAATTTCACTTAGCATAATACCCTCTAGTTCTATCCACGTTGTTGCAAATGGCAAGATTCCGTTCTTTTTGATTGCCTAGTAATGCTCCATTGTATATATACGTGCCACATCTTCTCTATCCACTCATCTGTTGATGGACATTTGGGCTCTTTCCATACTTTGGCTATTATCGATGGTGCTGCTATAAACATTGGGGTGCATGTGCGCTTTCAAAACAGCACACTTGTATCCCTTGGATAAATAGTAGTGCAATTGCTGGGTCATAGGGTAGTTCTATTTTTAACTTTTTGAGGAATATTCATACTGTTTTCCAGAGTGGCTGCACCAGTTTGCATTCCCACCAGCAGTGCAAAAGAGATCCTCTTCCTCTGCATCCTTGCCAACATCTGGTGTTTCTTGTGTTGTTAATTTATTTTATTTTATTATTTCTAAAAAAGTTTTTAATGTTTATTTATTTTTGAGAGAGACAGAGTGTGAGTGGGGGAGGGGCAGAGAGAGAGAGAGAGAGAGAGAGAGAGAGAGAGACAGAATCCAAAGCAGGCTCCAGGCTCTGAGCTGTCAGCACAGAGCCTGACAGGAAACTCCAACCTATGGACTGTGTGATCATGACCTGAGTCGAAGTTGGATGCTTAACCAACTGAGCCACCCAGATGCCCCTCTTGTGTTTTTTTGTTTTTTTGTTTTAATTTTTTTTAATGTTTATTTATTTTTGAGACAGAGACAGAGCATGAACGGGGGGAGGGTCAGAGAGAGAGGGAGACACAGAATGGGAAGCAGGCTCCAGGCTCTGAGCTGTCAGCACAGAGACCAACATGGGGCTCGAACTCACAAACCGTGGGCTCATGACCTGAGCCAAAGTCGGAAGCTCAACCAACTGAGCCACCCAGGCGCCCCAGAATTGTGTGTTGTCAATTTTAGCCATTCTGACTGGTGTGAGGTTGTATCTCATTGTGGTTTTGATTTGTATTTCCCTGATGATGAGTGATGTTGAGCATTTTTTTTATGTATCTGTTAGCCATCTGGATGGCTTCTTTGGAAAAGTGTCTTTTCATGTCTCTTGCCCATTTCTTCACGAGATTATTTGTTTTTTTGGGTGTTGAGTTTCGTAAGTTCTTTACAGATTTTGGATACTAACCCTTTATCTGATACGTCATATGCAAATACCTTTCCCATTGCATCCGTTGCCTTTTACTTTTGTTGATTGTTTCTTTTGCTGTGCAGAAACTTTTTATCTTGACGAGGTCCCAATAGTTCATTTTTGCTTTTGTTTCCCTTGCCTCTGGAGACGTGTTAAGAAGTTGCTGCAGCTGATGTCAGAAAGGTTTTTGCCTGCTTTCTACTCTAGGATTTTGATGGCTTCCTGTCTTACATTTAGGTCTTTCATCCATTTTGAGTTTATTTTTGTGTATGGTGTAAGAAAGTGGTCCAGGTTCGTTTTTCTGCATGTCGCTGTCCAATTTTCCCAACACCACTTGCTGAAGAGACTGTCTTTAGTCCATTGAATATTCTTTCTTGCTTTGTCAAAGATTAGTTGGCCATACGTTTGTGGGTCCATTTCTGGGTTCTCTATTCTGTTCCATTGATCTAAGTGTCTGTTTTTGTGCCAGTACCATACTGTCTTGATGATTACAGCTTTGTAATACGTCTTGAAGTCCGGGATTGTGATGCCTGCAGCTTTGGTTTTCTTTTTCAGGATTGCTTTGGGTATTCAGGGTCTTTTGTGGTTCCATACAAATTTTTGGATTGTTTCTTCTGGCTCTGTGAAGAATGCTGGTGTTACTTTGATAGGGATAGCATCGAATATACAGATTGCTTTGGGTAATGTTGATATTTTAATAATATTTGTTTTTCCTATCCAGGAGCATGGAATATTTTTCTTTTTTTGTGTGTGTCTTCAGTTTCTTTCATAAGCTTTCTATAGTTTTCAATGTAGAGATTTTTCACCCCTTTGGTTAGGTTTATCCGTAGAAATTGTATAGTTTTTGGTGCAATTGTAAAGGGATCGATTCCTTGATTTCTCTTTCTGCTTCTTCTTTATTGGTGTATAGAAATGCAACCAATTTCTGTACGTTGATTTTATATTCTGTGACTTTGCTGAATTCACGGATCAGTTCTAGCAGTTTTTTGGTGGAATCTTTTGGGTTTCCCATATAGAGTATCATGTCGTCTGTGAAGAGTGAAAGTTTGACTTCCTTTTTGCCTATTTGGATGCCTTTTATTCCTTTTTGTTGTCTGATTGCTGAGGTGAGCACTTCCCAGTACTATGTTGAATAACAGTTGCAAGAGTGGACATCCCTGTCGTGTTCCTGATCTTAGGGGGAAAGCTCTCATTTTTTCCCCATTGAGGATGATATTAATGGTGGGTCTTTCATATATGGCTTTTATGATCTCGAGGTATGATCCTTCCATCCCTACTTTCTTGAGGGTTTTTATCAAGAAAGGATGCTGTATTTTGTCAGATGGTTTCTCTGCATCTGTTGAGAGGATCATGTGGTTCTTGTCCTTTCTTTTATTGATGTGATATATCACATTGATTGTTTTATGGATATTGAACCAGCCCTGCATCCCAGGTATATATCCCACTTGGTTGTGGTGAATAATTTTTTTAATGTATTCTTGGATCCCATTAGCTAGTATCTTGTCAAGGATTTTGCATACATGTTCATCAGGGAAATTGGTGTGTGGTTCTCCTTTTTAGTGGGTCTTTGGTTTTGGAATCAAGGTAATGCTAGCTTCATAGAAAGTTTGGAAGTTTTCCTTCCATTTCTATTTTTTGGAACAGCTTAAGAGAATAGGTGTTAAACTCTTCTTTAAATGTTTGGTAGGATTCCCCTGGAAAGCCATCTGGCTTTGAATTCTTATTTTTTGGGAAAGTTTTGATTACTAATTCTATTTCTTTTTTTTTTTTTTTTTTTTTTTTTTTTTCAATGTTTATTTATTTTTGGGACAGAGAGAGACAGAGCGTGAACGGGGGAGGGGCAGAGAGAGAGGGAGACACAGAATCGGAAACAGGCTCCAGGCTCTGAGCCATCAGCCCAGAGCCCGACGCGGGGCTCGAACCCACGGACCGCGAGATCGTGACCTGGCTGAAGTCGGACGCTCAACCGACTGCGCCACCCAGGCGCCCCGACTAATTCTATTTCTTAATGGGTTATGGGTCTGTTCAAATTTTCTATTTCTTCCTGTTTCGGTTTTGGTAGTTTATATGTTTCTAGGAATTTGTCCATTTCTTCCAGATTGCCCATTTTATTGGCATATACTTGCTCATAATATTCTCTTACTATTGTTTGTATTTCTGCAGTGTTGGTTGTGATCTCTCCTCTTTTATTCTTGATTTTATTTATTTGGGTCCTTTCCTTTTTCTTTTTGATCAAACTGGCTGGGGGAGTTATCAATTTTGTTAATTCTTTCAAAGAACCAACTCCTGTTTCATTGATTTGTTCTATTTTTTTGATTTAGATAGCATTGATTTCTGCTCTAATCTTTATTATTTCCTGTCTTCTGCTGGTTTGGGGTTTTATTTGCTGTTCTTTTTCTAGCTCTTTAAGGTATAAGGTTAGGTTGTGTATCTGAGACCTTTCTTCTTATTTAGGAAGGGTTGGATTGCTATATACTTCCCTCTTTTGACCACCTTTGCTGTGTCTCAGAGCTTTGGGCTGTGGTATTATCATTTTCATTGGCTTCCATATACTTTTTTATTTCCTCTTTAACTTCTTGGTTAACCCATTCATTCTTCAGTAGGATGTTCTTTAGTCTCCAAGTATTTGTTGTCTTTCCAAATTTTTTCTTGTAGTTGATTTCGAGTTTCATAGCGTTGTGGTCTGAAAATATGCACAGTATGAACACTTGGGGCGCCTGGGTGGCTCAGTTGGTTGAGCGTCTGGCTTCAGCTCGGGTCATGATCTCCCGGTCTTGAGTTCGAGCCCTGCGTTGGGCTGTGTGCTGACAGCTCAGAGCCTGGAGCCTGCTTCGGATTCTGTGTCCCCCCTCTCTCTCTCTGCCCCTCCCCCACTCATGCTCTGTCTCTATCTCAGTAATAAATAAACATTGAAAATATGCACGGTATGATATCGATCTTTTTGTACTAGTTGAGGGCTGATTTGTGTCCCAGTATGTGATCTAATCTGGAGAATGATCTATGTGCACTTGAGAAGAATGTGTATTCTACTGCTTTAGGATGAAATGTTCTGAATATATCTGTTAAGACCATCTGGTCCAGTGTGTCCTTCAAAGCCGTTGTTTCCTTCTCGATGTTCTGCTTAGATGATCTTGTCCACTGTAAGTGGGATGTTGAAGTTCCCTGCTGTTACGGTATTATTGTCAATGAGTTTCTTTATGTTTGTGATTGATTGATTTATGTATTTGTGTGCTTCCAGTTGGGGACATAAATGTTTACAATTGCTAGGTCATCTTGGGGGATAGACCCCTTAATTATGATAAAATACCCTTCATCTCTTATTACAGTCTTTATTTATTTTATTTATTTTTTTAAATTTTGTTTTTAATGTTTATTTATTTTTGAAGGTGAGAGAGAGTGTGAGCATGGGAGGAGCAGAGAGAGAGGGAGACACAGAATCTGAAGCAGGCCCCAGGCTCTGAGCTGTCAGCACAAAGCCTGACGTGGGGCTTGAACTCACAAACCGTGAGATCATGACCTGAACCGAAGTCGGACGCTCAATCGACTGAGCCAGCCAGGCGCCCCACGGAATTTATTTTAAAATCTAGATTGTCTCATAGAAGTATGGCTACTCTGGCTTTCTTTTGGCAACCATTAGCATGATAGATGGTTCTCTATCCCTTTACTTTCAATCTGATGGTGTCTTTAGGTCTAAAATGGGTCTCTTGTAAATAGCATATAGATGGATCTTGTTTTCTTCTCCATGCTGTTGCCCTATGTCTTTTGATTGGAGCATTTAGTCCATTGACATTTAGAGTGAGTACTGAAAGATACACATTTATTGCCATTGTGTTGCCTATATAGTTGGGAGTTTCTGGTGATGTTCTCTGGTCCTTTCTAGTCTTTGTTGCTTTTGGTTTTGTTTTGTTTCATCTTTTCTCCCCTCAGGGAGTCCCCCCTTAAAATTTCTTGCAGGGCTGGTTTGGTGGTCAGGAACTCCTTTAGTTTTTGTTTGTCTGGGAAACTCTCTCTCCTTCTATTTTTTTTTTTTTTAATTTTTTTTTAACATTTATTTATTTCTGAGACAGAGAGAGAGAGAGAGAGACAGAGCATGAATGAAGGAGGGTCAGAGAGAGAGGGAGACACAGAATCCGAAACAGGCTCCAGGCTCTGAGTGGTCAGCACAGAGCCCGACGCGGGGCTCAAACTCATGGACCGCGAGATCATGACCTGAGCCGAAGTCGGAGGCCTAACCGACTGAGCCACCCAGGCGCCCCTCTCTCCTTCTATTTTGAATGATAGCCTTGCTGGATAAAGAATTCTTGGCTGCATGTTTTTCTAATTCAGCACAATGTATCCTGTCACTCCTTTCTGTGGATAGGTCTGCTGTGATAGATCTGTCTTCCCCTGTAGGTTAAGGACTTTTTTTCCCTTGCCACTTTCATGATTCATTACTTGTCTGTTTTGTGAATTTGACTACGATATGTCTTGTTGATGGTCAGTTTTTATTGAATCTAATGGGAGTTCTCTGTGCTTCCTAGATTTTGATGTCTGTCTCTTTCCCCAGGTTAGGAAAGTTTTCTGCTATGATTTGCTCACATAAACCTTCTACCCCTTTTTGTCTCTCTTCATCTTCTGGGACCCCTGTGACTGGGATGCTGTTCCTTTTTAATGAATCACTGAGTTCTCTTCGAAGTTTTACTTTAATGAAATTTCAGTTCATGTAAATTAGGCCAAGTCTTTAATATTTACCTTTAGAATTCATATTGAAAGTTTTTCATAGCATATATATATATATATATATATATATATATATATACACACACACACATACATACATATACATATACATATATATTTTGTTTCGGTTATTAACAAAATTTATTTTGCATGATTACATACTTTCTGTGAATATTTTAGGTGGCAGAAATCATTTTGGATACAAATTGCCCATGGAAAATGTAAATGTGAATGAGCAAGTATTATGTTTTCCTTAAAGTTACAGTAACTTTTTTTACTGATTATAAAAGTACCTATTCGGGGCACCTGGGTGGCGCAGTCGGTTAAGCGTCCGACTTCAGTCAGGTCACGATCTCACGGTCCATGAGTTCGAGCCCCGCGTCAGGCTCTGGGCTGATGGCTCAGAGCCTGGAGCCTGTTTCCGATTCTGTGTCTCCCTCTCTCTCTGCCCCTCCCCCGTTCATGCTCTGTCTCTCTCTGTCCCAAAAATAAATAAACATTGAAAAAAAAAATTTTTTTTTAAAAAATAAAAAAAAAAATAAAAGTACCTATTCCTGTCAAAAATTTAAAAATGTAAAGAAGAAACAAAAATTATTTTTAGCTCCACTACATAAAGATAATTACCTTTCAAATTCTTTCTATTGTTAATATTGGTAACATTTTCAGATATCTCTAATGTTCAGAACTTAAGTATGCATTATAGTAAAGAATTTTAAAAGTGAGATTCCACTTAAACCATGGAGAAAAAAGATGAATCTTTCTGGCCTACTCTGTTCATCCATTTGATTAATATTATTTACTATCATTTTTATGCTTACGGGTTCTAAAAATACTAAATTTGTACCTGAAAATAGAGAGGAGGAGAGGACCTGTGATGTTTTCCTGGTTAGTAGTTGGAGAATTAAAGAAATGGCTCACATGGAGTTTCTCCAGAGTACTTTTTCCCTAATCCCTTAGCCAGAAGGCAATCGTTGACCTTATTCTTTCCCTTTATATATTGCTAGGAAAAGAGCATTTAGAAAGTCACATGGCTATAAAGACTCTTAAGTAGTAATGAGTTATGTCAGAGAAGTCACCTTAGTAGCTATGTATTTCTTACTGTGTGTGAACTATTCAGTCAGCAGAATGAGTCATATCGAACATGGTCTATTCCTTTAAGGAACTTAAAAATTCTTTCTGTAATGTAAACTGTTTTCAGAAATCTAAAGCATTAGTTAATGCTCTATTTTTTTTTTTTTAGTGTAATTGGCATATAGTGTTAATAGTTTCAAGTACGTAACATGTTGATTTGACAATTCTATACATTATGCATTGTGTACTGTGGTAAATGTAGTCACCATCTGTCTTCATACGATGTTATTAGAATATTATTGAGTATATTCCTATGCTTCTCCTCTTCATGATTTACTTATTTTATAACTGAAGTGTGTACCTCTTGTACCTCTTTATCTATTTTGCTCATCCCCTTACCCACCTCCTCTCCAGCAACCACCAATTCTCTGTATTTAAGAGTCTGGTTTTTTTTTTCTTTATTCATTTGTTTCTTAGATTCCACATATAAGTGAAATCATATGGTATTAAGTCTTTCTTTGATTTAACTTCATTTAGGTCAATAGCCTATTCTTTATCTGTTGGCAATAATAACAATCATTACTTTACATTAACAAAGATATGTTAGCTTTATTACCACCACACGCTTCAAAATTGTCACCTTATTGACATTAATAATCCCTTAAGCAAAGTTGCTTTACTAAAAGCATTTAGGCATTTGTCAATCCTCATTTGTCCAAATAATGAAGTTAGAGTAGTATTTATCTCCATGGTGATATAGAGAATATGGTATGGCAATTTTTTTCTGCTGCCTCCTTGAATCACTCATTCTGATAGCTTCTCTTTATATTGAAGAATTTGTTTAAGTTTCTAACTTGGTGCTTTAAAATTTTTGTCCAGTTTTCACCTCACTATTTTATCATTTCATAAATCCTATCTGTTCCTTTACACCAGGTTCAAAGCTGTTGCAATTTTTTGAGAGTATGTTTCTAGTGGTCTTTAAGATTAAAACCTCAGGGGCGCCTGGGTGGCTCAGTCAGTAAGGGTCCGACTGGCTCAGGTCAAGATCTCACGGTTTGTGAGTTCAAGTCTGCTGTCAGCACAGAGCCTGTTTCAGATGCCCTGTCTCCCTCGCTCTCAGCCCCTTCCCCACTCTTTCTCATATAATTAAAATTTTTTAAAAATCTCAAATATTTTGAGATTAAGTTCTTTGTAGGAATAAATGTTAAACAGGATTGATGCATTCTTGGAGCACGTAAATCTATAATCAGTGGGGTGTATTTTTGCTTCTAAGCATGAAAAAAAACCATAGTAATGTGGACACAATGTTTCCTATCACATGAAACTTCTATTCCAAAGTTGCTGATATGAGAGTGCTCTTTTTCACACTGGTACTAACACTCCACTTTTGGAACTTTGGTCAATACTGTTAACAGATGTAAAAAACATTTTGACACATAGCAATAACTTTTCAAAAGTAAAAGCCAGCATAATAATCACCAGCTAAAATTCTAGTGTAATTAACAAGAATATGGTTCCCACAATATTGAAAAAGGATGTTGGGTGCCAGTTTTTCTTACCAAGTGAGATGACACTGCTGTGGGAGAGTAGCATGAATATAGTTCATTTGGCCTAACCAGTTTTATTTATTTATCTTTCTTTTCTTGTATTTATTTATATTTTTAAAAATATAATTTATTGTCAAATTGGGTCCCATACAACACCCAGTGCTCATCCCAACAAGTGCCCTCCTCAGTGCCCATCACCCACTTTCCCCTCTCCCCCACCCCCCATCAACCCTCAGTTTGTTCTCCGTATTTAAGAGTCTCTTATGGTTTGCCTCCCTCCCTCTCTGTAACTTTTTTTTTCCCTCTTCTCCTCCCCCATGGTCTTCTGTTAAGTTTCTCAGGATCCACATAAAAGTGAAAACATATGGTATCTGTCTTTCTCTGCCTGACTTATTTCACTTAGCATAACACTTTCCAGTTCCATCCACGTTGCTACAAATGGTCAGATTTCATTCTTTCTCATTGCCAAGTAGTATTCCAATGTATATATAAACCACAGCTTCTTTATCCATTCATCAGTTGGTGGATTTATTTTTCTTTGCAAATTTTTATTTAAACTCTAATTAGTTAACATACAGTGCAATGTTGTTGGTTTCAGGGGTAGAATTCAGGGATTCGTTACTTAAATGCAACACCCAGTGCTCATCCTAACAAGTGCCCTCCTTCATCACCCATCTCCCTCCATCAATCCTCGGGTTTGTTCTCTGTCTTTAAGAGTCTCTTATGGGGGTGGGGGGGAGAGTCTCTTATGGTTTGTTTCCTTCTCTCTCTCTTTTTTTCTCCCCTCCCATATGTTTATCTGTTTTGTTTCTAAAATTCCATGTATGAGTGAAATCATATGGTATTTGTCTTTCTCTGACTGACTTATTTTGCCTGGCATAATATACTCTAGTTCCATCCATGTGCTTGCAAATGGCAAGATTTCATTCTTTTTGGTGGCTGAGTAATATTCTGTTGTATACATATACCACATTTTCTTTATCCATTCATCAGTTGGTGGACATTTGGGCCCTCTCCATAGTTTGTTGTTGATAATTCTGCTATAAACATTGGGGTGCATTGTGAATCTGAATTTTTGTATCCTTTGTGTAAATATCTAGTAGTGCAATTCCTGGATCATAAGGTAATTCTATTTTTAACTTGAGGAACTTTCATACTGTTTTTCTTCCTTTTTTTTTTTTTAATTTTTTTTTTCTTTAACGTTTTATTTATTTTTGAGACAGAGAGAGACAGAGCATGAACAGGGGAGGGGCAGAGAGAGAGGGAGACACAGAATTGGAAGCAGGCTCCAGGCTCTGAGCCATCAGCCCAGAGCCCGAAGCGGGGCTCGAACTCATGGACCGTGAGATCGTGACCTGAGCCGAAGTCGGCCGCTTAACCGACTGAGCCACCTAGGCGCCCCTCTTCCTTTCTTTTTAATGTTTATTTATTTTGAGAGCGAGTGAGCAGGGGAGGGGCAGAGAGAGAGGGAGACAGAATCTGAAGCAGGCTTCAGGCTTTGAGCTGAAGCCCAATGTGGGGCTCAAACTTATGGACTGCAAGATCATGACCTGAGCCAAAGTCTGATGCTTAACCGACTGAGCCACCCAGTCGTCCCTAAGAATTTCCATACTGTTCTCTAGAGTAACTGCCCCAGTTGCATTCCCGCTAACAATGCAAGAGGGTTCCTCTTTCTCCACATCCTTACCAACACCTGTTGTTTCTTGTGTTGTTAATATTAGCCATTGTGACAGGTGTGAGGTGGTATCTCATTGTGGTTTTGATTTGTATTTCCCTGATGATGAGCTATTGAGCATTGTTTCATGTTTCTGTTAGCTATCTGGATGTCTTCTTTGGAAAAGTGGCTATTCATGTCTTTTGCCCATTTCTTCACTGGATTATTTGTGGGTTTTTTTGGGTGTTGAGTTGATCTAGATTGTGGATACTAACCCTTTATCAGATACGTCATTTGTAAATATCTTCTCCCCTTCCGTGGGCTGCCTTTTAGTTTTGTTGATTGTTTCCTTTGCTGTGCAGAAGCCTTTTATCTTGATGAAGTCCCTATAGTTCATATTGACTTTTATATCCCCTGCCTCTGGCAATGGCAACATGTCCAGTAAGAAGTCGCTCCAGCAGAGGTCAAAGAGGTTGCTGCCTGTGCTAAGATTTTTATGGTTTCCTGGCTCACATTTAGGTCTTCCATCCATTTTGAATCTATTTTTGTGTATGGCTTAGCTAGAAGTTAAGCACTCCCTGCTGATTTTTAATTTGGGGTGATTTGTATTAAAGTTGTACACAAAGTGAAACTTATTCTTTTGTGTCTCACTACAAAATTGCAGAAGTCTGATTGGCATAAAATGTGATCACACTGTAACTTTCGTATCAGTTAAGGATTGAGTTTGGTTGCTTTTAACAAAAATCCAAATAGTAATGATTTAAACAAAATAGTGACTCAGTTTATATAGCTAGTATTGGTTCAGTCTCTTGAAGATGTCAGAACATAGGATTCTTAAGAGTTTCTTGAATTTTCCTTGTTGGTGGCATCATGCTCTAGCACAGATGTCGTATCTATTATCTACAAAACAGGATATAGGAAGTACCAGTACCTAAAATCAGGGATAGCAACACTCTTCCACAAATCCTTGTTTTTGTTTCATTGTCACAATTGTCACGTGGCCACTGTAGCTATAAGGAAGACTTCGTCCAACAAAATCAGTAACTTTTTCCAAGAAAGGGAAAATGGATCTTGAGTAGGCAGCAAGTCTCTGCCACAACCTTTTTTTTTGGTTGGTCTCACCCTAGTCGTTTCATTAGGAGGGTTGTCTGTCAGCAGTCTGTTCACCCATTAGCCTTACTAAGCCATTTCTCACTTTAAAATATTGTTTGAAATACTAGCTCCTCTATGACAAGTAAATATGTGCCTCCCTCTTGAAAAAAGCCTGTCCATATATTTTCTGCATGCTAGTGTATAATTTAGGTTTACATACAAAGAGCAAGGAGCAGGGCAGGAGGACAACCCATATCTGATCTCCAGTCCCTGTGCTTATGTGCTTTTACAGGTTTTCTTCTTCTTTTTTTTTTTTTTTAATTTCTTTTTTTAACATTTATTTATTTTTGAGACAGCATGAACGGGAGAGGGGCAGAGAGAGAGGGAGACAGAATCGGAAGCAGGCTCCAGGCTCCGGGCCATCAGCCCAGAGCCTGACGTGGGGCTCGAACTCACGGACCGCGAGATCGTGACCTGAGCTGAAGTCGGACGCCAACCGACTCAGCCACCCAGGCGCCCCTTCTTTTTTTTTTTAAATGTTATATTTTTGGGGCGCCTGGGTGGCGCAGTCGGTTAAGCGTCCGACTTCAGCCAGGTCACGATCTCGCGGTCCGTGAGTTCGAGCCCCGCGTCAGGCTCTGGGCTGATGGCTCGGAGCCTGGAGCCTGTTTCCGATTCTGTGTCTCCCTCTCTCTCTGCCCCTCCCCCGTTCATGCTCTGTCTCTCTCTGTCCCAAAAATAAATAAAAAACGTTGAAAAAAAAATTAAAAAAAAAAGTTATATTTTTTTTCAACGTTTTATTTTTATTTTTGGGACAGAGAGAGACACAGCATGAACGGGGGAGGGGCAGAGAGAGAGGGAGACACAGAATCGGAAACAGGCTCCAGGCTCCGAGCCATCAGCCCAGAGCCTGACGCGGGGCTCGAACTCACGGACCGCGAGATCGTGACCTGGCTGAAGTCGGACGCTTAACCGACTGCGCCACCCAGGCGCCCCAAAAAAGTTATATTTTTAATGTTTATTCATTTTTGAAAGACAGAGACCGAGCACAGTGGGGGTAGGGCAGAGAGAGAGGGGGACACAGAATCTGAAACAGGCTCCAGGCTCTGAGCCGTCAGCACAGAGCCTGATGTGGGGCTCGAACCCACGAGATCATGACCTGAGCTGAAGTCGGATGCTTTAACTGACTGAACCACCCCCTAGGTGCCCTTCTTTTTTTTTTTTTTTTTTTTAATGTTTAGTTATCTTTGAGAGAGAAAGAGCACGAGCAAGGGAGGGGTAGAGAATCCAAAGCAGGCTCTGCGCTGACAGCAGCTAGTCCGATGTGGGGCTCGAACTCACCAATTGTGAGTTTATGACCTGAACCAAAGTTGGATGTTCAACAACTGAGCTACCCAGGCACCCTACGTGTTTTCTTATTTAGTCCTCCCATCAACACTGTGAGTGTATTGCAGATGAAGAAATTGAGCTTTGAAATGTTCAATAATTTTCCAAAGTTGATACAGTTCTAAAGTGGGCCATGCAATCACTGGAATGTATTTTTGCTTCTAATCATAAAAAACAAAAGCATAGTAATGTGAGGCTGCTGGAACGCAAACTCACTTGTTTAGTTCCAAACTCTCTGCTTTTTCATCATACCATGCAGCTTCCTAAAGTCTTCATCACATAATTATATGCAGTCTAAGTGTTTTTTCTACCATTTGTTCTAGATATATGTCCTTGTAAATAAGGTTCGCTAAAAATGGAAGCTCTAAGGATAGAAGCAAAAACTATATAGCTCTTTTACTAGTAAAGACAGTGACAGAGGTGATTACTAAAATACTTTAATGATACAAAAGAGTGGCTTCCAGTATTTTGTTTGATACGTTTTTAACAATCTGACAGTCTTCTTTGTGTAAGGATGAAATTAAGAATGGGAAATAATCAGTTATGTTGCTGTGATTGCCCCAGAAATTTTAATATGTTACATTAAGGTGAAAATATTAAACATGTGAAAGATTTGAATATTTATTTTGTTTTTTACTTTGAGATTGTATGGGTGTTTGTAGTAGTTTTACAAACAGGACATTCATATGGTTTGGGGCCCTGTTATTCCTAATTATGAATTTCTCTGGTGGAGTTCATAGTGCTCTTTGCCTCTTAATTAATTATCAGATTCAAACTTTGTGTCTTTTTTTTTAAACTTCATACCAGGATATGGTTATACAAGCTCTTCAGAAAACTAACAACAGAAGTATAGAGGCAGCAATTGAATTCATTAGTAAAATGAGTTACCAAGATCCTCGCCGGGAACAGATGGCTGCAGCAGCTGCCAGACCTCTCAATGCCAGCTTGAAACCAGGTGATTAATCAGACATTTTTTTTTCTCATTTCTTAATAGTATTATTTTAGAATCATTTCAGTGTATCAACTCTCGGGGCACCTGGGTGGCTCATTTGGTTGATTGTCCAGCTTTGGCTCAGGTCATGATCTTGCAGTTGGTGAGCTCAACCCCACATCAGGCTTGCTGCTGTCAGTGCAGAGCCCACTTCACATCCTCTATCCCCCTCTCTCACTGCCCCTCCCCAGATTGTTAGCATATTACATAGGAAGAGAAACAACCATTTTGCTTTAATGAGAACAAACAGGCTTAGGTGATGTAGGGAAGATAAGGAGTTCCTTTCTGATGCCTTCAGCTTTCTCTGAAGTGTAAAATCAGGTCATTTGTCTGGAGTGGTGTGTGAGGAATGGGACAGGTGATTTGAGGAGACTCAGAACAGGGGAGAGTTGTAGTGGAGACCAAAAGAATCAGTAGAATTTCCTGACGGTGCTAAAGCCATTTGATGATGCTGATCGTTGAATTTATAGTGGAATCAATCTGCACTTTACTCCACCTTTTCTGGCAGGTGTGAGAAAAAAGTGGGTAACTGGAATCATCTGTGAGTAGAGTTCTAAACAGGTACAGATAAGATCGATAAAGGGAGTTCAGAATGTTGATAAAAGTGTAATTTATAATTTAAATTCTTAATCAGAGCATATTCCTCCTCTACCTTTAGTGGCTTTTCATTCCTTCCAGACACCTCTTGATGGCCTTGATGTTCTCAGACTTTATCCAGTACCCCACTTCCCTTCATTTGCTTCTCTCCAGTCATACTGGGTTTCTTTTTGTTCTTGGAAAATACCAAGCTCCCAGTTTAGGACTTTTGCCTACTCTTAATTCATCTGCTTGGTGGAGCCTTTTCTGTTCTGAATGTCATCCCTTTCTGTCCTGTTACTCTCTATCATTTGACACCATTTATGGTTCCTTCATTGGATTTATCAATACACAGATATTACCTTGTTCATTTATTTTTTGTTTATTTATTTATTTTGAGAGAGACAGAGACAGTGTGAGTGGGGAAGGGGCAGAGGGAGACACTGCCAGCTCAGAGCCTGATGTAGGGCTTGAACTCACAAAACTGTGAGATCATGACCTGAGCTGAAACCAAGAGTCAGAAGCTTAACTGACTCAGCCACCCAGGCACCCCTACTTTGTTTATTTATTTGTTTGTTATCATTGTCAGTCTTCTCCCCCAAGAATGGAAGTTCCATGGGGCCAGGGATATTATTTGTTCACCACTGTTCTTAGATTAATTAGATGCTCAATAAAAATTTAATGAATGAATAGAAATGAGAAAAGGGAATACAGAGGAAAGTAAGAAGTAGTGGGCCATGGATTTAAATTAGATAAAGTGGGGGTGCCTGGGTGGCTCATTCAGTTAAGTGTCCAACTTTGGCTTAGGTTATGATCTCATAGTTCATAGGTTCGAGCCCTGGATAGGGCTCTCTGATGTCAGCACAGAGCCCACTTCAGATCCTGTCTTTCAACTCTCACATGCACAAAAATAAATAAACTTAAAAAAATAATAAAAACAAAATAGCTAAAGTGTAGCACAAAGAAAGCAGACGATTAATGAAGTAGGGATTAATATGGAGGTCTTAATGGGGTTGAAGAATGCTTGTAGTAGTAGTTAAATAGGAAAGGAGAGTTGTGGTCCAAGAGTATAAACCTCAAAGAAGTGATTTTAAAAAAAGCAGATATGGATGATATCAAAATTAGAAATGTTATCTTAGGAATGATAGTTGAGGTAGAGTCGAGGGGAGGAGACCAAGGAACTGAGAGGTGAGGGTGATGGATGGTCCGTCCTTGTGGATGCTGAAGTTACAGAATGATGGCAGGGCTTAGGGTAGACCAGGTGTCAAAACTATGGGTGAATGAGGATGAACAAGTAGGAGTTCGTTAAGTGAGAGGAGTGAACGTGGCCGCCCAGATAGCATGAGCGTCCAAAGAGTGTGAAGGAATAATAAGAGGTAGAATCCCATCTTTAGCTCAGTTCATTTTTTAAAGAAAACCTGTGAATTGCAAAGGACCGAAAAGAAAGTAATGTCAGCAGAAGATAACCAACTTTAAGGAGGTGGTGGGAAAGCTTGGGGCAGAGGTTATGATATAGGAGCATTTGTTGGAGGGCAATAGTGGGAGGGTTTGGGAAGTGGGAGAACACAGAGAGCTTTATGGGAGGTGCAGAACAGAGATGGCAGTGTACTTGAAGGTTGCGGAGACTTCCGATTTAACTGGTAAAAGCCGGGAGAGTGAATATATGTTGTCTTTAGCCTCAGCTGACTCTCTGAGGAAGGTGTGACTGAGCTTGGAGGCCAGAGGACTTGCCTAGGTTGCCCAGAGTGATGATTTTCCTCAAGTCATAGACCCAGTATGCTGCCCAGTCTAGCTGAAATAGACTGTTACACTATACATTTTTTTTAATGTTTATTTTGAGAAAGAGAGAGAGTGGGGGAGGGGAAAAGAGAGAGGGAGAGAGAGAATCACAAACAGGCTCCTTGCTGTCAGTATGGAACCTGATGTGGGGTTTGATCCCACGAACTGTGAGATCATGACCTGAGCCCAAATCCAGAGCCAGAGGCTTAACCCACTGAGCCACCAGGTGCCCCTAAACTGTACATTCTGAACATTTACCTTTTTTTTCTCATATGTGTTATTAAATACATTTTCTCCTTGGGGCGCCTGGGTGGTGTAGTCGGTTAAGCGTCCGACTTCAGCCAGGTCACGATCTCGCGGTCCGTGAGTTCGAGCCCCGCGTCAGGCTCTGGGCTGATGGCTCAGAGCCTGGAGCCTGTTTCCGATTCTGTCTCCCTCTCTCTCTGCCCCTCCCCCGTTCATGCTCTGTCTCTCTCTGTCCCAAAAAAAATAAATAAACGTTGAAAAAATATATATATATTTTCTCCCAAGATGATATTGACCTTTCAGATTTGTAGATGTTTCTTATTTTGTTTTGAATGTTGTTAAATGTTTTATGTTAAATGTTATATTTAGATCTGTCAGTCTTTACTGTATGTTCTCTATCCTTGTCCTACCTGGGAAGACCTTCCCAAGAGGTACAAAAGAGGTACCCCAATATTACTGGATGTTCACTTGTTTTTTTCTTAGTGCTTGTATGGTTTCATCTTTACACTGAAATACTTAATCTTTCTGTAATGTATTATTTCTATATATTGAATTTTATACAAATGTATTTTATATATTTTTAAATGTATTAAAGATCTTTTCCAAGTATCCAGACTATTTTAAAAACTTCATTTGGGGGCCGGGTATGAGTATCATATATTTTCTTGCCTATTTCATTTATTTGGAAATTTTAGTTAAAGAGAAACTCTGTAAAATCTATATTTAGTGTTCAGCTAGTTACCCCCTGGTGTCTTAGAAATATATTTAAAAGTAGTTGTATCTATTAAAATTTTAAATGGACAAAACTTTGGCTCAATAATGCCACTTCTGATAATTTATCTACCTAACATATATATGAAATGATATCTGCACAAAATTTTTCGATGCCCTTTTTTTTTTTTTTTTTTTTTTGGTATAGCAAAAGACTAGAAACAACCTTAATATTCTTCAGTAGGAAAACTGATTAAATAAATTTGGGTATATCCATACAGTGAAACACTGTGGTGACATTTTTTAAAAGTAAGAAAATATTTTATATACAGAATCTTCAACATTTTAAGAAGAAGAGTAGGCATAATAATATAAATAGGAAGTATGCTATTTACTTGTGTATCCCTAAAATATCTTACTAATGATAATGGTTACCTTCAAGAAAGGAAGCTGGTTGGCTAAGGGACAGACGTGGGTATTCTTTTGTACTTCTAGAATTTTTAGCCATGAAAATGTATTACCTAGTCAAAATAAGTAAAATTTGAAAGGTAAAATAATACTACTGTACTAAACTTTGATTTTTATAATTCTTGAAAGAGAGTTACCATTTAGCTGTGTCAGAATTCCAAACTTAATTTTTTAAAAATAAGATGTTAAAAACCTGCTTTTTTTTTTCTCTCTGTTTTATGACCATAGGGAGTGTGCAACAACCAGTTAACCGCAAACAAAGCTGGAAAGGTTCCAAAGAATCCTTAGTTCCTCAGAGACATGGCCCACCACTAGGAGAAAGCGTGGCCTATCGTTCCGAAAGTCCCAACTCGCAGACAGATGTAGGAAGACCTTTGTCAGGATCTGGTATAACAGCATTTGCTCAAGCCCACCCAAGCAACGGACAGAGGGTGAACCCCCCACCACCTCCTCAAGTAAGGAGTGTCACTCCTCCCCCACCTCCTAGAGGCCAGACTCCCCCTCCAAGAGGTACAACTCCACCTCCTCCCTCGTGGGAACCAAACTCTCAAACAAAGCGCTATTCCGGAAACATGGAATATGTAATCTCCCGAATCTCTCCAGTTCCACCTGGAGCCTGGCAGGAGGGCTATCCTCCACCGCCTCTGAACACGTCCCCAATGAATCCTCCTAATCAGGGACAGAGAGGCATTAGTTCTGTTCCTGTTGGCAGACAACCTATCATCATGCAGAGTTCCAACAAATTTAACTTTCCACCAGGAAGACCTGGAATTCAGAATGGTAGCAGTCAAACTGATTTTATGATACACCAAAATGTCCCTGCTGGCACTGTGAATCGGCAGCCGCCCCCTCCGTATCCTCTGACCCCAACTAATGGACAGAGCTCTTCTGCTTTACAAACAGGGGGATCTGCTGCCTCTTCATCATATACAAATGGAAATATTCCCCAATCTATGATGGTGCCAAACAGAAACAGTCATAACATGGAACTTTATAACATTAATGCACCTGGACTGCAAACAACGTGGCCTCAGTCATCTTCTGCTCCAGCCCAGTCATCCCCAAGCAGTGGGCATGAAATCCCCACATGGCAACCTAACATACCAGTGAGGTCAAATTCCTTTAATAACCCGTTAGGAAATAGAACAAGTCATTCTGCTAATTCTCAGCCCTCAGCTACAACAGTCACTGCAATTACACCAGCTCCTATTCAACAGCCTGTGAAAAGTATACGTGTATTAAAACCAGAGCTACAGACTGCGTTAGCACCTACACACCCTTCTTGGATACCCCAGCCAATTCAAACGGTTCAACCTAGTCCTTTTTCTGAGGGTACCACTTCAAATATGACTGTTATGCCTCCTGTTGCTGAGGCTCCAAATTATCAAGGCCCACCTCCACCTTACCCAAAACATCTGCTACACCAAAACCCATCTGTTCCCCCATATGAATCAATCAGTAAATCTAGCAAAGAGGATCAGCCCAGCTTGCCCAAGGAAGATGAGAGTGAAAAAAGTTACGAAAATATGGATGGTGGGGATAAAGAAAAGAAACAGATTACAACTTCACCCATCACTGTTAGGAAAAACAAGAAAGATGAAGAGCGAAGGGAATCTCGTATTCAAAGTTACTCTCCTCAGGCGTTTAAATTCTTTATGGAGCAACATGTAGAAAATGTACTCAAATCTCATCAGCAACGGCTACATCGGAAAAAACAGTTAGAGAATGAAATGATGCGGGTAAAACCTTTTAAAATGCAGATTTTTATACTTGATCATCTGTTTGCTTAGTGTTTATTTTTAAATATCGGTCCAGTGTTTTTTCCTTCTTTTTATAGCTAAGTACATTATCAATTATTTAAAGTCAGTAAACGTTAACGTACTTTTGATTATACCATTTTATTTTAGTATTTCAAAATTTACTCCATTTCCTGTAATAAAGTTCTAATAAATTAAGAAAAATATACTTTATGGAGTGCTATTTAGGTGTACATAATCCCTTTTTATGGAAATAGCAAAGGTTCTTTTCTTTTCTTTCTTTCTTTTTTTTTTTTTTTGCAAAGGTTATTTTCTAAGTTGTATACATTTTCTTACAACTGTTTAAACTAGCTAGAAATATCTGGGTACATCTCTTGATATGAAACTTTTTTTTTTTTTTTTTTTTTTTTTTTACTTATAGTAGTTTTGGGACCTTATTCGTCAGGTTTATTCATTTGGTTGGTCTTATTAAAAAGTATCAAAGACTTATCTCTTCAGTTATTTCCTCATCTAATTTCATTTTTTTTTATAATGTACTAGAAAAATATGCTGAAATTATTAAACCACTAAAAGGGAGATCAAGAATAAGTGCTCACTCATTTTAAATTAGTCTGTTGTGATTGTATGTACATATCTTCACTGGATATTATGGTGATACTATCATTGTTACTATTTTTGTCACATTTTACAGTTCAAACAAATTTAACTTTCACTCAGAATCCAAGAGGCTTAAATTTGTGATGAAACTTCCTCACATAATTTGAGGGCCATTCTTTTAAATTTAATTTTTTTTAATGTTTTATTTATTTTTGAGAGAGAGACAGAGTGCGAGTAGGGAAGGGGCAGAGAGAGAGGGAGACACAGAATCCCAAGCAGGCTCCAGGCTCTGAGCTGTTAGCACAGAGCCTGACTCCCGCGCTCAAACCCACGAACCATGAGATCATGACCTGAGCCAGTCAGACGCTTAACCAACTGAGCCACCCAGGCGTCACGAGAGCCATTCTTTTAAAATGATTTGTCTAAATCTGATTTCACAGTATTGTTATTCCTGCTATAAATTGAATTTTCTTAGATGAGAAACACCATGATAATCTGTATGACCCATCCATATTTTAGCTCTTAGGATTTCTTACTAAAGTCTGTCTGTATGTATTTTCTTAGTTTATTTTTCCTTTTTCCTCTTCACTTTCACTAATAGCTGATTTAAACTTTTATGGTGTTGGAAGCTTTGCTGACTTCTGTAGCCTCCATTACTGTGTAGGCAAGTAAGATTTTAAGAGAAACAGTTCTACACTAAGTCTGGCATGCCACCCTTCTTAAAAGATACTGCATGCAAATGTGCACACCCTAACAGAAGCATGAGGTTGCTATATTCTAATTAGGCTTGCATTTCTAGAATCAGACTCTACTTCTTACATTCCTATTCTATTTTAACCCTTAAATTAGTTTCTTATTAAACTAGCCAAAAATAAACTTCCTTCTAAATCCAGGTAGTCCATGTCTACTCAGAAGTTGGCTTTTGTTTTTAATCTGTTTTTTGGTGTCTTCATAAGTCACATTGACTATTCTTTGAAATGTTCCAAAATACCGAAAGGATACCTTGTAATCAAACAAGTTGTCCTTTTTAAATGCGGTAGGAGAAACCTTTTGCATTTTGTGTTAGTGGTGGCTGTGCACCCTATCTACCCTTCCTCTAGTGCCTGAGAAAAATAAAAGAAAGATGGGCTGTGAATGAGTGGTTAAGTTAGAGAAGACATTCTTTTGTTCTTAATACATCAGTTTTTTAGAATAAATGAATCTGGAGGGAAGAATTTCTTTTCATGAAAGAAAAGAGGAAGAATATTTTAATTGTAGGTATTCCACAAGAGAAGCATATATAATAAAGGTAGTCTGATCACAGAATTTGGGGTGAATATGCATGGGGAGATGGATGAGGATGCATGTTAACAGATGTTTGGTTGTTGCACATTGGGAACTTTGTTGGGGTGCATTAGAAAACAGTAGGAAGCTGACCGTTGGTATCATCTTGCTCTCCACGGCAGAATCTGCATAAAAACTCACCTTTGTATATCCTGTTAACTATCCCTTAAGCTGCACTTGTGTTAATTAATTTTCTCTGAAGTATATTCTAGATTTCTAACATGCTTCGTTAAAAATTATTATGCATTTAACCTTTAAATATATGCCTGAATTTTTCCAAACTATTTTTTAATATTTGGTATAGAAGCTAATTCCTCATTTAACCTTTAGTTTATTTGCCTAGGTTGGACTATCTCAAGATGCCCAGGATCAAATGAGAAAGATGCTTTGCCAAAAGGAGTCTAATTATATCCGTCTTAAGAGGGCTAAAATGGACAAGTCTATGTTTGTGAAGATAAAGACACTAGGAATAGGAGCATTTGGTGAAGTCTGTCTAGCAAGAAAAGTAGATACTAAGGCTTTGTACGCAACAAAAACTCTTCGAAAGAAAGATGTTCTGCTTCGAAATCAAGTCGCTCATGTTAAAGCTGAGAGAGATATCCTGGCCGAAGCTGACAATGAATGGGTAGTTCGTCTATATTATTCATTCCAAGATAAGGACAATTTATACTTTGTAATGGACTATATTCCTGGGGGTGATATGATGAGCCTATTAATTAGAATGGGCATCTTTCCAGAAAATCTGGCACGATTCTACATAGCAGAACTTACCTGTGCCGTTGAAAGTGTTCATAAAATGGGTTTTATTCATAGAGATATTAAACCTGATAATATTTTGATTGATCGTGATGGTCATATTAAATTGACTGACTTCGGCCTCTGCACTGGCTTCAGATGGACACATGATTCTAAGTACTATCAGAGTGGTGAGTAAAACCATAAAATTTGTACATATTAATATGACTTGTAAATGTAATAAGATATAAGGTATTCTCACTGGATGGAAGCCATAAGTCCTGGTTTCAGTCTTGACTATTGGATAAATGTGAGTGAATCCTTTAGACACCAAGACTTATAAAATGAAAGAATGTGTTAGATTATTTCTAAATATCATTATTTAGAAATAAATAATGAGAAAAATCCCAAGCAGGTTCCATGCTCAGTGGGACCTCACAATTGAGCTGAAATCAAGAGTCAGACACTTAACCAACTGAGCCACCCGGGCGTCCCCCAAAATTTTTAAATGAAGCCCCATACCCACCATTCAGCTTAAAAACTAGATTGTCAGTGCTTCTGAAGCCCTTAAAGGATTGCTTCCCCTTTTTCTTCCACAGAAGTAACCATTATTTCAGAACTTCGTAATCACAGTTCTTTACTTTTCTCTATACTTTTCCCAATGTTTATAACCCTAAACAATGTTATTTTATTTTGCCTACTCTTGAACTTTATTTCAATGTAATCATTCTATATGTATTCTTCTATGTTCACTTCTTTTATGTATTTGAGGTTGATCTGTGTTATTGCATATGACATGTATTTTCACTACTATTTAGGATTCCGTGGTATGACTATTATACAACTTATTTAACCTTAAACACTCTATGTACATGATTTTGTTCAATCTCACATCACTGTGAGGCAGGATAAAGAAACTGAGGCTTAGTTAGATGAAGCAATTTGCCCAAGGTCAGACAGAAAAGAAGTGTAGGGGGCTAGGCTTTGAACCCAGGTTTGTTTGATTACAGGGCCCATGTTATTTCTACTACACCACACTGCTCACCAAGATCCCTTCAAAGCGCTAATGGAAGTGTAAGTCAATCTAATAATTCTTGAATACTTATTATGACCAGGTTCTTTACATATATTCTAATTTAAGGGTCGCAGCAATCTTCTCAGGTAAGTATTAGCCTCCTGTGTTTCTGTGAAGCCAAGTAGATTGACAGTAAGTGGATAGAACTGAGACACTTGAACCTGTCTCCTCAGAGTCACCCTAAATATTTGGGGTTCTTCTTAAGGGGCGCCTGGGTGGCACAGTCGGTTGAGCGTCCGACTTCAGCCAGGTCACGATCTCGCGGTCCGTGAGTTCGAGCCCCGCGTCAGGCTCTGGGCTGATGGCTCAGAGCCTGGAGCCTGTTTCCGATTCTGTGTCTCCCTCTCTCTCTGCCCCTCCCCCGTTCATGCTCTGTCTCTCTCTGTCCGAAAAATAAATAAATCTTGAAAAAAAAAAAAAATTAAAAAAAAAAATATGATTCGTGGGCTCTATTCCAGTCTTCTGATTTAAAATCTTCACTGGAGGGGAGAAATTGTACTTTATTTTTTTAAAGTTTGCTTTTTATTTTTTTACTTTTTTGAGTAGGCTCCACGCCCAGTGTGGGGCTTGAATTCGTGACCCTGAGATCAAGAGTTGTATGCTCTACTGACTGAGCCAGTCAGGCACCCTGCCTAGATGATTATTACAGTCAGTTTAAATATGAGCTGTATTTTTCTAGGTGATTTCATCCAGTCATGGCTTTAAATGCCATTTCATTCCAGTGACTTCGAAATCTCTCTCTCTAGAAATTGCCCCTCCCGTTCACGTGTGTAGTCTAATAGGCCTTTTAAACTTCACATTGCCAATAACCAACTCTCAATTTCTCCCCCTCCAGTCTTCCCCATGTTAGTAAATTGCACTACCACCACCCACTTAGTTATCCTTGATTCTTTCTTCCCCCGTGCCATCTACATCTAATCCATCAATAAATCCTGTTTATTCCACCTCTAAAAATACCCTTGACCTGTTCACTTTTCTACATCTCCACTGTTACTGTCAGGGTAGCCTCTGAACTGGTCACTCCTCACACTTGTCCTCCCTACAGTTGGTGCTCTACATGGCAGTTAGTGTTTTCTTTTTGAAACATAAATCAGATCTTGTCGTTCTCTTCAAACTCTCTGGTATCTTCCCACTGCATTTGCAGTAAAAGGCAAACCACTTCTTTTGCTTATTAAATCCAGGTGCACCAGCTCCCATTCCTATTGTCCACCATTCTCTCCTAATTTACCAGCCCCACTGGTCTTCTCTCTTGTTACTGTTGTTTCTCTGTGGAATGTCTTGCCCTGGTTTTCAAATGGTTGAGTCCCTCTGGTTTTTACAAATGTCACCTCAGTTCGTCTTCCTGAGCCACCCTAGTGGCTATATATATATATCGATATATCTATCTATCTATCTATCTATCTATCTATCTATCTATATGTATCTGTTTGTTGTGTTTGTCCAATACAGAGAAGCTACCCGAAAGAAGATCCCTGTCTTATTTGTCGTTGTCATTTATTGAGTGAACAAACACTGATCTCATTTGTTTGAAACTTTGTTCAGAATAGTAAGGGGAAGCAGTCTGCATAACAAATTCCTGATCCTACGAACTCATGACTTTGATTATCATCATTTAGCATTGAGTAAATTACTGAAACTTACACTAATTTTTCTTAGAGTAACACTTGTCCTATTAGTATCTTGGAGCACAGGCTGTAGTTAGTAATAAACACCATCAGTGATATGGCATACATTGTGTCTTATGTTGTCTCAAGGGAAGAGTACTGTTAACTCTAAACCATGATGTCAAAAGATTAAAGTCTTTAGGCTCACTCTTGTTCTTGTTGCTTTTATTTATTTATTTATTTATTTATTATTTATGTACTTACTACATAGGTGACCATCCACGGCAAGATAGTATGGATTTCAGTAATGAATGGGGTGACCCTTCTAACTGTCGATGTGGAGATAGATTGAAGCCATTGGAGCGGAGAGCTGCACGCCAACACCAGCGGTGTCTTGCACATTCGTTGGTTGGGACACCCAATTATATTGCACCTGAAGTGTTGTTACGAACAGGTAAAAACATTAGTTTTGTGATAATCTCAGTAGGCCTTTAGACCAGCTGAAATTTACATTAATTAACATGTGGCTTATTTTTCAGGTTTATAATAAAAATATTAATTATACAGCATTTTGGTGATTTAATATTTTGATTGTATTCTGAGCACTTTTTCTGAATAACTATAACTTTGGTATCTTATTTTAGGCTATACACAGTTATGTGATTGGTGGAGTGTTGGTGTAATTCTTTTTGAAATGTTGGTGGGTCAACCTCCTTTCTTGGCACAAACACCATTAGAAACACAAATGAAGGTAAGAGATAGCATCTATACCAAAGACTTGTCAGAGTCCCTGTATCATAGACTTTTAGCAATCCTTTATTTAGAACATCTTATTCTGGAATTTAAGAATGAATTTGTAAGGTGGGGCACGTGGGTGCTTAGTTGGTTGAGCATCTGACTCTTGATTTTGGCCCAGGTCATGATCCCAGGGTCATGAGATCGAGCCCTGCATCAGGCTCCGCACTGAGCATGGAGCTTGCTTGAGATTCTCTCTCTCCCCTTCCCTCTCTCTTTCTCAAACAACAACAACAAAACCTGATTAAAAAAAAAAAAAAAAAAAAAAGAATGAACTAGTAAGGAGGCGCCTGGCTGGCTCAGTCAGTAGAGTGACTCTTGATCTTGGGGTCATGAGTTCGAGCCCCACCTTGGGGGTAGAGTTTACTTTAAAAAAAAAAAAAAAAAGAATGAATTGGTAAGGTTAGAGGAAGTCACTGAAATTCCAGGAGTGAACTCTAGTGTCCGTCAGCCAACTGTCATCACACTGTTAGATCCTCTGTCACTCATGTGCTTATATACTCATTCCATTTTCGTGGAAGTCTTTAGTACTATGTGCAGATTTATTCTAATTTACTTTTTGTCACCTTCTGGCTCCTGGCTTTGTTTCCTTCCATGCATAGTCTACCCTCAAACAACAAACAAATATCTGTATCTCCACTTGAAATTACCTCTGGCACTTAAATGAGAAGCTGCCCACAATTTTGGTCATAAACAGTCCCATTAAAAACCCTTCAGTGGTTCCCATGTCCATGGATTAAAGTCCAAATTTATACTCCCTTCCCTGTTCATACCATTCTCTCTGTCTGGAATGTTCTTCTTTCTTTCTTTCCCATCTTCCACAACTCTCCCTACTTTCTTAAACCTGCTTAACTCCTGAACTAACTCATTCTTAATCATTCTTAAGATATCTCTTCTATGATGTTCTCCCTGAGTTGTAACTACTTCTTTTGTTGCATTTAATATATTTAAAACTTCTTGGGGTGCCTGGGTGGCTCAGTCAGTTAAGCATCCGACTTGAGCTCAGGTCATGATCTCGTGGTTTGTGAGTTTGAGCCCCAGGTCAGGCTCTGTGCTGACAGCTCATATTCTGTGTTTCTGTCTCTCTCTGCCCCTCCCCTGCTTACTCTCTTTCTCTGTTTCTCTCTTTCTCTCAAATATAAATAAACATTAAAGGGCGCCTGGGTGGCTCAGTCGGTTGGGCGGCTGACTTCGGCTCAGGTCAAGATCTCACGGTCCGTGAGTTCGAGCCCCGCGTCGGGCTCTGTGCTGACAGCTCGGAGCCTGGAGCCTGTTTCAGATTCTGTGTCTCCCTCTCTCTGACCCTCCCCCATTCATGCTCTGTCTCTCTCTGTCTCAAAAATAAATGAACGTTAAACATTAAAAAAATTTTTTTAATATATTTAAAACTTCCTTTAAAATTTCTTTTAAGTATAGGTGTGTTGATAATGCATTCTCTTAGGTTTGATTCAAATTAGTTTGTCTGAAAGTGTCTTTATTTCCTCTTCATTTTAATATATATGTATATGAAAGTATATGCATATATATATATAAATGTGTGTGCGCACGCGTGCAGGCGTGTGTGAAAAACTGAATGCTTTCTCCTCAAAATCAAGAACATAGCAAAGATGTGTGTTTTTACCAGTCTTATTAGACATAGAAATCTTAGCCAGGGTAATACAACAACAAAAGAAATAAAAGGCATACAGATTAGAAAGAAATAAAAACTTAGCCTATTCAGAGATGACAACATAACTTTCTATATAGAAAATCCAGGGAATTTATGAAAAAACTCATAGAAATAATAAGTGAGTTTAGCAAGGTTGTAGACTTACAAGGGTAATACATAAAAATCTATTGTATTTTTATATTTAAGCAATAAATGACCAGAAACTGAAATTTAAAAGCAGTCCCATTCAGGGGTGCCTGGGTGGCTTGGTCAGTTAAGCATCTGACTTCCGCTGAAGTCATGATCTCATTGTTCATGGATTTGAGCCCTGTGTCGGGCTCTGTGCTGACAGTTCAGAGCCTGGAGCCTACTTCAGATTCTGTATCTCTCCCTCTCTCTCTGCCCCTTCCCTGCTTGTGCTTGCTCTCATTCTCCCCACCTCTCTCAAAAATAAATAAACATTAAAAAAATAAAAGCAGTACCATTCATAGAAGTTTCCTCCAATTGAAATATACAGGGGGGTGGTGCCTGGGTGGCTCAGTCAGTTAAGCGTCTGACTTCGGCTCAGGTCACGATTTCATGACTTGTAAGTTCAAGCCCCACATTGGGGCTCTGTGCTTACAGCTTGGATCCTGGAGCTTGCTTGGGATTCTGTCTCTGTCTCTCTGCCCTTCCTCTACTCATACACTGTCTATCTCTCTCAAATATAAATAAACATTAAAAAAAAGAAATATGCAGGCATAAATCTAATAAAACATGAAGATCTCTATGCCGAAAGCTACAAACTCTGATGAAAGAAATCAAGAAAGATCTTCATAAATGGAGACATGTACCATATCCCATGTCGATAGATTGGAGGACTCAACATAGCAAAGCTATCACTTATCTCCAAATTAATCTATAGATTTGATTCCATCCTAATTTTTGTAGGTACAGATGAGCCAATTCTAAAATGTATATGGATAGGGCGCCTGGTTGGCTCAGTTGGTTAAGCATCTGTCTCTTGGTTTCGGCTCAGGTCATGATCTCATGGTTTGTGAGTTCGAGCACTGCATTGGCCTCTGCACTGGTGGTATGGAGCCTGCTTGGGATTTTCTGTCTCCCTCTCTCTACCACTCCCCTGTTTGCTCGCATGCACATGTGTGCACGCTCTCACTATAAACAAACAAACAAACATTTAAAAGTAAATAAGTAAAATGTATATGGGTGAACAGAGGAACTAGAATAATGAAAACAATGTTTTAAAAGAAGAACAGAGTTAGAGGAATCAACCACTTTTAAGAATTACTATGAAGTTACAGTAATCTAGACGGGGTGATATTGGCAAAAGGACACAAACATAGATCAATGGAACAAGATACAGAATAGAGAAATAGAACCACACAAATATGTCCATTTGATCTTTGACAAAGGTGCAAATGGAGAAAGAATAGTATTTCAACAAATGTAGGATAATTGGTCGGCCATATTCAGAAAGTACTGAAACTTAATGTAAACTTCATCCCTACACAAAGATTAACTCAAAATGGTTCATCGATCCAGAGATAAAATATAAATACTATACTACTATAATACTTTTATAATACTATAAAATCTTTATGGCCTAGGGTTAGGGGAAGAGTTCTTAGAAATGATACCAAAATCATGATCTATAAAAGAAAAAGTTGAGAAACTGGAATTCATCAAAACTTAACACTTTCAGTATACAAAAGACACAGTTAAGACAATGAAGACAAGATTCAGCTTGGGGGGAGACATTTGCAGACACATTTCCCACAAAGGCCTTGTATCTAGACCATAAAAAGAACTTTTGAAACTCAATAGTAAAAAATATTTCTTGATTACCTACTACATTTCTTCCGTTCTTCCCTCTCTTCCCTTCCTCCCTCCCTCTCTCCCTCATTCTGGTTTATTCAAAGTCAGAATAAATATTTATTGAACGTCTATTAACGATGTGCCAGGCAACTTGCCAAGCACTAAGAAATACAAAGACAAAACATGATCTATAGCCTTATGGAATTTTATCTGTGGTAGAAGGACATAGACAGAACAGGTCCCACGAAGTCTGTACTATGATACCAGTAAACACATGGAACGGGACAGCGCAATGGAAATTGTCATTTCTGCCATAGGTAGAAGAGCTTAACAGGGGAGCTAAAACTTACAGTGAGTCTTAAAGTATGAGTATAAGTTGCCTGGGGGGGAGGGAATGGGAGGAAAGGTTATTTCCCATCAGCGATTCATTCATTATTAAAGGTAAGGAAGGCAGAATACTGTGCAATTTATTTTTAAAGATAAAAATAGGTAAGACTTTGGTATAAAACTTGGAGGACATTTTTTTCTTATTTACCTCTTCCCTCCTAATTTCTAAAAAATCCTCTTTAAAGGTTATCAACTGGCAAACATCTCTTCACATTCCACCTCAAGCTAAACTGAGTCCTGAAGCCTCTGATCTTATTATTAAACTTTGCCGAGGACCAGAAGATCGCTTAGGCAAGAATGGAGCTGATGAAATAAAAGCTCATCCATTTTTTAAAACAATTGATTTCTCCAGTGACCTGAGACAGCAATCTGCTTCATACATTCCTAAAATCACACACCCAACAGATACATCAAATTTTGATCCTGTTGATCCTGATAAGTTATGGAGTGATGATAATGAGGAAGAAAATGTAAACGACACTCTCAATGGATGGTATAAAAATGGAAAGCACCCTGAACATGCTTTCTATGAATTTACCTTTCGGAGGTTTTTTGATGACAATGGCTACCCATATAATTATCCAAAGCCTATTGAATATGAATATATTAATTCACAAGGCTCAGAGCAACAGTCAGATGAAGATGATCAACACACAGGCTCAGAGATCAAAAATCGTGATCTAGTGTATGTTTAACACACTAGGAAATGTAATGAGGATTTGCAAAAAGACCTGAAACGCAGAGTTTTTTGAGGCTCCGAGAGTAAAATTATGCAAATGTGACAGAGCTATGTATGAGTGCTCTGTGTACAATATTTTATGTTCCTAAATTATGGAAAATCTTTTTTAAATGTTAATTTATTCCAGCCTTTTTAATCAGTAATTTAGAAAAAAAAATTGTTATAAAGAAAATAAATTATGAACTGAATATTATAGTCAGTTCTTGGTACTTAAAGTACTTAAAAATAAAAAAAAATAGTGCTTTGTTTAAAGGAGAAACCTGGTATCTATTTGTACATACACTAAATAATTTTAAAAGACAAGAATATTTGAAATTTTTTTGAAAGACAGTTTTAGTTTTATCTTGCTTTAACCAAATATGAAATGTACCCCACATTTACAGTTTTTTTTTTTTTTTACCCGATATCCTGGTTTTTGGTACAAAATAAGCTATAGAAATTAAGCCATTATGGTGATGAGTATTCTTAGGCTAATCTGATAATTTACATCTTGTAATTAAGAAATACAGGGTTGAAACAGTATGCTCATCAGAAGAAAAAACACTGCATTTTCTCTTTCTTATTTTTCCCCTCTGTGGAATATTTACTCTTCTAGCATTTATTTCTCAAGAATTACTGACTTTAAAAGAAGCAAAGCACTACCATTTTTCTTTCTATACTGGTATTTTTAATGCTGCTTCTAGTTTTAAAAGGGAAAAAAGATGCCATAAGTCAAAATTTACAATACCGGATGCTAAGATCTTTCATATTTTTACTTCGAATTTTTTTTTTAAGTTTCTACCATCCTAAGCAGAAAGATTATTTTCAGTTTCATAAGAAACTTTAAGTAGAAAAATTATTTGTGGGTATTCACTAGAAAAGTACTTTTTCTGCATAGTGACAGTTTTGATTATGTCATCAGTAATGTTACATGTTTCCTCTTTCAGAACAGTGCTGTATATACAAGTTGTTATTGGCAAAGGAAATCTGGCTATTTGGCAGTATTTTACCTATGGGCAGAAAAAATTATTTAACTCTTAAGGTGTCTGTTAGTAATTAGAAAAAGTTATATAGTGGTCTTAGTAGAAAATTCAAATCCTCCTGACTTAATTTAAGGTTAAATAATACGTTTTTCAGCATGCCTATTTTATATATTTTTATATATATATATATATATATATATATATATATATATATATATATATATATATATATATATATATATATATATATAAATAATGTTTAGGTTTTAAGGAACACTTGTGGTTTCATACCAAAATACATTTAGCTTATTTTTTAGGAAGGGGAAAAGGGCTCTATTCTGACCTTAGTAAAATTTGTATTTTAGTTCCTTTCCTTTAAGCTCCTCTGGTAGGGAATTGTTTTATCAAAATTGTATATGTGTAGATAAGAAGAGGCGTAATTTTAGTGATTTTCAAACCAATGGAAACAAGCTAGTGGAAATCCTATATGTAAGTGAAAGTAAAGGCAAAGCTGTTCCAGTTGAATTGGGGAGGGCAAAGAAGATTCATTAGTTCGCACTTGCACCTTTCCATAGGTGGCTGTCTCAGAGCTCAGCTTGTAAACCACTGCATACCCCACTGTGTGTAGTGGTGGGTCTTTGGGGTTCGTTGGGTTTTTTTAGAGCCTGATGAAAGTTGCGGACTCTTTTCCCAGAAAATTGCACATTAACACACACACATATAATGCTGCGTGCAGTCTTAGGGATTCTGGACATGTTGAAAACTCTCACAAACTTGGTTAAGGACCTCTGTCCTGTAAGAACACTGATACACTAAACTCAGAACTTTGCTTTAAATTTACTGGTTAGTACTCAGATTAGCACATCTTGTATAAACACTGATAATTTGTGATGGAAAAATTCTGTACATGTGATAACATATCCCTAGGAATGCCTTTCTCTCGCTGGTACGGCACTAAGGCATTTTAAACATACACTTGAGGGCATGGAAATACATGTTTGGCTTGTTACAGGCTTGATATGGAAATATTTCTGAAGGACTTCTAATCATTAGAGAATTGTAAGAAAAGGCACTCTACTGAGTTGGCAGTCTTCACTTCATGGGACATTTGATTAGTCGTATAAAATCCTGTGCAAAACAAAATAGTTCAAGAATTTTTAGCTCACTACTCAAATTTTAAGATATCCCTCTGGCTCTTTGGCTTTTCTCAGTCAGATTTATTGAAATTTCCACTTGGTTGTTTTACTTCTGGATTGTGGTACAATGCCGTAAGAACCAACTTTGTTACCTTCATGTTCTAGGAAAACTAGGGTGCTGTCTCCTCCCCATTTCTCCCCACAAAATCTGTGTTGACACTACAAATTGTGTGTTCTTTTAAAATTTCCTCTGACGATATGAGCTTTCTGTGTTTATCTAAAGCAAGCCTTTAGTGTCTGCAGTTCTAACAGTTTGGATATACTTATTAGCTCTCCTATTCCCAAACTATATCTGGTTCTTCTAGCATAGAATCTGGTGCTTCCTGACCAAAAATAGGAGAACAACATAAAAAAATCTATATGCTTTCAATTGAAATAGAGTGAAAACATTGGTTATACATGTTTTCTTTTTAAAATCATTTTCCCACTCATTTGAAAACTTGCTGTCTTTCTTATACTTACCCCCTTTTTATGTATATTAATAGTATTTATAAAATGTGTTCTATAATTATGTAACTGTAGATACTATTATGTATTGTCCAGTGACATCCTAAGGCAGGCCCTATTGCTGTATCTTTTCTACCTTATTTGTAATAGGAACCATAGAATGTATGACTAAGAAGTCACTTTGAGATTGACTTTTTAAAAAAGTTATTACCTTCTGCTGTTGCAAAGTGCAAAACTGTGAGTGGAAATGTTTTATTCTGACTTAATAATATGTTAGAAATTAGAGAATACAGTGGGAGGATTTTTAGATATTGCTGCTGCTGTTACCTAAGGTACTTTAGAAATTTTTTCTTTAATATACAAAAAATAAACAAAAATCCCTTTGGTATTTAAAGTGAAACATTTATTTAGCCTGTTTGTTTTAATCTAAAGCAAAAAGTAATTTGAGTCAACATATTGGTATGTTTGTAAAGCGCCTTAATATATCCCTTTGTGGAAGGCACTATACCACAGTTTACTTTTATATTGTATTGTGTATATAAGTATTTTGTATTAAAATTGAATCAATACAGTACTACAGTTTTATAAAATAATGCTTTGTTAGGAAAAGGAATTACAGCTTTGCAATATAACTAAATTGTTTTGCATACTTCTGAATGTAATAGATATGAATAATCAGCCTGTGTTTTTAATGACTGTATTTGTATTTTCCCAATCATTTTCTCTAGTGTAACATTTGCTGGGATAATAATAAAAAAAGAATTCAGATCTTTCAATTATGTGTGGAAAGCTGATTTTTAAGCCATGTATGTAGTTTGATTTTAATCTTTATTAGAGAAAATTTGTGATTAAAACTTTGATGTTTTGGAATTAAAATATATATAATGATAATACCTAGTTAGGTTAAGGCAAACTGAGTAAAGTAACCCAGTAAAATGTTTTCATTTTGCCCAACATAAGTACAATATATATTTCGTGTTGAAGGCTTCCTTTAGATCAGCACAGATTTAAACTTTTCTAATTATTAAACTCCTCATTTAGTATCATTTGAGTCCACTTAAAAATTTTTTAAATATGTAGTTGACTAATGTCTTTTCCTTTATTTGCAGTCCTTTATCACATGTTTGCCTACCAGAGAAAATACATATATTGATATTATAATTCTAATACATATATTGATATTATGTATAAATCAACTTTCTACAGATGAAAACATTTTTAGTTTTATTTATCCTTTTTCAAGCATTACCATCACTCTTAGTGTCCTTTATCCTCATGTTTGCACTTCTTTATAAAATTGTATCTGGTCTACATGAGGCTGTTGTATAGTTGATATAAGTTGTATTATTCCTATGATTCATTATACTACATTGTAGACCCTTGTTTGGTATGCTTGTGACTCTACTTTGTTATGCCAAAGCCAAACACACAAAAATTGTATCTGTTTATGTGTGTGAAGGGTAGAGAAGAGATATCAAATTTATGTCTGAAATATATGCAGTTATTTTTCTCTTTAATATCTAATCTCTCCTTCTTCCTACTTAGAAGATCCAGAGATCTGAAACATACTGCTGGATTCAGAATCTGGGTGGAACTTTGAGTTGTTTCCCCTGGAGAGGGGTTAAATTTTTCTGTATTGGAAAAAGGGGTTCTCATGAGAACTTAGCTCTCACAGTGGTTGACTCATGACACATGCCGCTCTCGTTCCCCCACATCCATTCTGTCATTCTGTCTTTTACGAATAGAGCCCCCATCCCTGTCCAATTTTGACTGTCCTAAGCGACCACATGTTTTTCATATTCCCTTGTAATGAGGTGTGGCCACGTGATTGGCCCTTGGGATATGAGCGTATGTGATACTTAAAGTTCATACACTTAAAGTTGATACTGCTTGCCCTCCACTTGCTTTTCCCCTTTTCCCACAGTATGGAACAGGGACAGACTGGTGACTGTTGATCGTGAGAGCTAGGAAAACACCTTGGTGGTGGATCAACAAAATGAATAGAACCTGGTTACCTGAGACACTGTGTGATGTGGGGCTGTATGTCCATCCTGGACTGAGATGTTAGAGAAAAGGAATGACCAAGTAAGGTCCCACTGGATTGACTTCATCTCATATAACTACTTTAAACTCAGAGGAAAATCCAAAAACATCCACCTAAAGATACTGAGTGGAACCAAGAGCAGGCAGATTCTGGATCGAAGACAACCCTTGGCAGAGAGGAGTGGCACTCGAGGGGTATCTAATTTTCAAGATACATTGCTTGAGAAAGGCCCAAATCTCTAGCTGAATCATTAGCCACACATCTGTGAGGAAGAATCCAAGAACAAAAGGACTAAACTGGTATTTAAGGTGCTGCCCAACAGAAAGTGGATCAAATCTAATTGCCTGCTTAACAACCACCACCCAAACAAACACCACCTCCAGAGATACATCACAGATTTGAAACAGGGGATATATAACACAACATATCCAATATCCAGGATACACTTCAAAATTACCTGACCTACAACGAAATACAAAAAATATGACCTAGTCTCAAAACGAACAGTGGAGGTCAACTCTAAGATCCTATTCTAACGTCTGGAAGTGGCAAAGACAGTACAATGGCTCTTATAACTATGCACAATGATCTAAAGAAAAGTACTCTCATAACAAATATAAAGATAGGAAATCCCAACAAGGAAATGGAAGCTATAAAATAACCAAAAGAGGGGCGCCTGAGTGGCTCAGTTGGTTAGGTGTCCGACTTTGGCTCAGGTCATGATCTCAGTTTGTGGATTCAGGCCCCACATCAGGCCCTGTGCTGACAGCTCAGAGCATGGAGCCTGCTTCGGATTCTGTGTCTTTCTCTCCCTCTGCCCCTCCCCCACTTGTGCTCGGTCTCTCTCTCAAAAATAAATATTAAAAAAAAAAATAACAAAAAGAGACTGTCCTTTGAAGACATAAACTGGCAGAATATGAGAAAGCTCATGAGAGGGCCAATAAATTGCATTATTTCATTGCATGTATGATAAGAAAAAGACGTCTGGAAGGTAATTAATGAATTGGATATTATTGATTGTCTCTGGGGATGGGACCTGGATTTCTAGGGTGGCAAGAATAGGAGGAAGACTTCTCATTATATAATCTTTTGTATTATTTTTGAGTTTTAACCATATAAATACAAAGACATAAAGTGGAAATAAAAAAAATCTAAGTTCAAGTGAGGGACCTGGGCATAGACAAAGGAAGATTCACTTTCACCGAAATGAGAGGCAAAAAACAAAGGGCAGTGTGAAGTAGAGACATGTGTAAATTGGAGGGTAAAAGTACTGGAATTGGGTTTAGCTGCATATAAAATGCAAACCATCACTGCTTAGAAATACAACATCCGAGCTGGCAGTCCACACTTCGCGTGTTCAATTCTGCCACTTCCATCATAGGGCTTCTATCCTAAAGGTTACTTATGTCAGCACTTGGCTCCTTATACAGACTGTCTCCCATCTTTCCCCTGTTCTAATGTGATAAAAAGAGGGGATGGTGACAGGGAATAAGGGGGAGTTTCAGGGCCCCTCCCTTTAAGGTGCCTTCCTCCAAGTTGTACATAACACTTGTACTGGCCAGAAGTAGATCTGTGGCCACACCTAGCTGCGTAAGAGTCTGGAAATGTGGTTCTTATTCCAGATGGTCCAATTTCGTCAAGTTGGTTCTGTTACTAAGTAAGGAAAATGAGTATTTGGTGGCTGGATGGCATTCTCTGCCTCAGGGAGCAAGTTGAGGGAATTTCGACCTAATAGCTTCTATCTTCTCTGAGGGTGGAGACGTAGTGATTTCCTGAGATGACAGAAATGGGTAGGTAGCTGGCTTGAGGAAAGTGGTGAAAGTTTGAAATAACTAACGTCAAGAGTAACAGAGAGAATGGAGGTGAAACATGAAGAAAAATATGCTTCAGGTGGGTTGGAAGTTACAAAGTTGTGCATCAATCTTCATGGTGGTGTGATTTTTTTCCCCCTGTAGCATTCAGCAGTCTGGGAGTAGCAGGACTGTGATGGAAGGGTGTATATAATAAAGTGGGGGTTTTTTTTTTTTAATGTTTTAAAGTTTATTTATTTATTTTGAGAGAGAGAGAGCACAAGCAGGGGAGGGGCAGAGAGAGGAAGAGACAGAATCCCAAGCAGTCTCTGCACCATCAGTGCAGAGCCCGATGCGGGGCCTGAACCCACGAACTGTGAGATCATGACCTGGGCCGAGATCAAGAGTCGGATGCTTAACCGACTGCACCACCCAGGCACCCCTATAATAAAATTAATGAACAACACTGGGGATCTGTCCCAGTTGGTTACTGCAAATATTTTAACAGAATATAGAAATTCAGTATTCTTACTCATGGGTAGAATTTTCTCTGGGGGCCTGGGTGGCTCAGTTGGTTGAGCATCTGACTTCAGCTCAGGTCACGATCTCATGGTTTGTGGGTTCAAGTCCTGCCTCGGGGTCTGAGCTGACATCTCAGAGCCTTGAGCCTGCTTTGGATTCTGTGTCTCCCTCCCCGCCCCCCCCCCCCCCACCCATCCCCTGCTTTTATGCTCTGTCAAAAATAAACATTAAAAAAAAAAAAAAGAATGTTCTCATATATATATACTCTGTATCCTAAGAGATGGCTCAAATTTTTGAAGTATGCGAAAAAAGGACTGCCAGATGCAATCGACCAGGTGAGTACAATTAATAAAGTGGTCTGAAAAGTCCTTTTAGATTTCTCTGATGAAATGGAAATTGTTTTAAATTTAAATTTAAGAAATAAAACAGTAAGTAATAAAAATTTAAATTAAAAAATGATTTAATGTATTTATTTCTTCTAGAACTTTCTCTCTGTGTAATTCCACATGTCACCACACCTCTTGCAAGTCTCCCAATCTTCTTCCTCCCCTCCAAACCTTCCTACTCACAGCTGCCAAATTAATGTCCCTATTTGCTATATAACTTATGCCTTCATTTGAAAACTTGCATGGCTCCATTTTTCCTATTGAAGATTTATTATTATCACTCATTATTATTATATGAGTGATAATAATAAATAATTTTCTGAGTCCCAGTTTGGATACAATCACTTTAGAAGGCTGGTGGTTGTAGGAGCCACCCTTGTAAAAGAAGAAATGTCTAGTGTAGTCATGACTGTGGAACACACATTCTCTTTTTCTTCTTCAGAGCACACTGCAGAGTTGCACAGTCCCATCCCTTTGAAGTCAGGCTTGGTCACATGACTTACTCTGGCCAATGAGATGTGGGCAGAAGTAGCAGGTGTCATATCCAGACAAGTTGTGCAGATTATCTCATTTTCCCCCCCTACTGCCAAGGGTCCCAGTGCCTGCATCCACTCTGCTATGAACATAGAGAGTAAATGAGAAAAAAAAAATCGTGTTAAAAGGAGCACAAGTTTATAGCCCCTTTGGTAAACTCAGAGTTCTATTATAACTCCAGGGAAACTTCAGGGGCACCTGGGTGGCTCAGTCGGTTAAGCATCTTACTTCGACTCAAGACATGATCTCACGGCTTGTGAGTTCGAGCCCCATGTTGGGCTCTCTGCTGACAGCTCGGAGCCTGGGGCCTACTTCGGATTCTGTCTCTGTCTCTCTGCCCCTCCTCTGCTCACACACTTGTCTTTCTCTCAAATATAAATAAACATTTAAAAATATTTTAAATTAAAAAAAATAACAACTCCAGGGAAACTTCAGAATTATTAATCTAGCCACATTTAGTGTCATCTGTTCTCAAATTGTTTTCTCCAAGCTATAACTAACTCCTCTTGTTGATTTCTCAATAGAATTTTTGAGCCAGTTAATTTTTTTGACATTTTGCTGCCTGAAGGAGAGTGAGTCCTCAAAGGACGGTGCTTTCAAGCACATTTTTTTTTTTTTTTAACTTTCAGATTCTCCAGCCTTGGATCATCTAGCTAGCCCAAAAAGCCAGTTTATCCTGGAATGAAACACTTTTTTTGGTGTAAGGGAAAATGTTTATACTACCATTTAAAAGAACAAATCCTGTCATTTGAAACCTCTGATTTAGCGGTTACTACAGCTTAGCCTCGTCTTCCCTAACTAGTACAACTAGTGAAGAAATGGAACTAGTGAATGTAAGCCACTCTGGAGGTTTATTTATTTATTTACTTTAAAAATGAACTGAGGCGCCTGGGTAGCTCAGTTGATTAAGCGTCTGACCTTGGCTCAGGTCATGATCTCATGGTTTGTTGAGTTTAAGCCCCATGTCAGGCTCTGCGCTGGCAGTGTGGAGCCTGCTTCAGGTTCTCTGTCTCCCTCTCTGCCCCTCCCCTGCTTGCACTCTCTCTCAAAAAAAAAAAATAAATAAACATTAAAAAAAAATAACTTCATTGAGGTATGATTTATGCACAATAAAATGCATCCATTTTGGGGTGCTTGATTGGCTCAGTCATTGGGGCATACACTGATCCCAGGGGATCTTCCTGGGCATGGAGCTTACTTAAAAAATAAAATAAAACACATCCATTTTGTGTGTATTCGTTGATGAAGTTTAATAAATATATACATCTGTGTAACCAATACCCTAACATTTTCATCACCTCAAAACATTTCCTTATGCCTCCATGAAGTCTAATCCTTTTCCATCCTTCCTCCCAGCCTCAGGCAAACACTGATCAGCTTTTTATTACTATAGATTAGTCTTGCCTGTTCTAGAATTTCATATAAACAGAATCATATAATATGTATTCATTTTGTTTTGAGGTTTTTTTTAAAAATTTTTTTTAATGTTTATTTATTTTGGAGACAGAGAGAGAGCAGAAGTGGGGCAGAGAGAGAGAGGGAGACACAGAATGGGAAGCAGGCTCCGGGCTCTGAGCTGTCAGCACAGAGCCTGACGCAGGGCTCGAGCTCACGAACTGTGAGATCATGACCTGAGCCGAAGTGGGACGCTCAACGGACTGAGCCACCCAGGCGCCCCTGTTTTGAGAAGTTTTCAAAGTACAAATGGGCTTTCTAATTCACCATACATTTGCATACATAAAAGATGAAGGTTGATTCATCCTAACTAGCGTAATTAATATGTACCTCCCCTAATTGTTTTTTGTTTTGTTTTGTTTTTTGTTTTGTTTAAGATATACTAGTTATAGTTTCCGGTGCTTCATTACAATTCAGTTCCTAGCCACCATAGCAAAACTATTATTTTCTACTTAGGTAAGACTTTAAGCTTTAGTTTTTTTGTTTTGTTTTGTTTTGATCCATCAATGCCTACAACAATGCCAATAGCATAGTAGTTGCTCAATAAATATTTGTGGACTAAATGGACATATTTTCCTTGAATTGCCTTTACATAAATCTTTGTTAAATTACTGAGATGATTTAAGATTAGAATTTTAATTCCCATGCACTCCTACAGGAAAACGTTATCTAGGGCCTCATTCCACCTTAGGTGGAGGGAGAAGATGGCGATTAAGACTGGACGAAGCACGGCCAATAGCACTGTCGAGTACGTATCTATAAATTGTGAAACATCATAGTATTGTGTGTTGTCTGGTTGTATTAAAACGATGACCAAAAAAAAAAAAATTGTTCTTCAAGAAAATAAAATTCCACTAGCAGCAGGTCCGAATATCTTTCTTTACCGATTCCCTATTTTATTCATCTTATGCCGTGACAGGCGCCTCCAGTGGAATTCTGCGTATTTGGTTCTAAAACTGGCTTTGTCACAAACAAATCATTTGGCCCTTGACACTCACCTGTAAAATGACACTCTGACTTCCTATCCTCTGAGGAGTGTGGAGAAAACCAAATGGGAGGAAAAAAGAGGAAGAACTTCGAAAAAAATAGCGAGGTAGGATACCTGCTACGGTTACAACCTTTCAACCCTCACTTCCCTCCACCCTGACGGCCTCCACGAGGCGGCGCTCACTGCGCAGGCGCGTCCCCGCCTGCCCTGCCCAGGCCCCGGCCGGCGCCCGGCGCCCGGCGCGCGCACGCTGCCCGGCGTCCTCGCTCCCGGGGCGTCGCCCCGCGTGCGCCGGAGTTGACGAGGCCACCCCCAGCACCGGAAGTGACCCTGGCGGGTTTGCCTTCAAATTCTCGGCGAGGAGAAGCAGCGCCGGGGCTTGTGACGGTTGAACCCAGCAGTGCTGGGTCCGTGAACGGGGCAGAGGGGTTGGGACTGGGCTGGGCCCTGCTTCCTTGCCGCCTCGAGCCACGCACGGCCCTTCCCCTCCGCCTGGCAGTGGGCGGTTTCCCGAGGAGCCTCGGCAGGCACAGGTGAGTGTTCCCTCTCCCGGTGCCCTGGGATCCCCGACTCCCGTGGCCAGCTCGGCGAGGGATTAGGGGCGGACAATGGGAGCCCTCTGCGCATCCCGCTGTGAGCCTGCCCTTGCCTGCGCCGAGGTCTTTCTTAGGTCCTTGATGTTGTCGCTGACACCTGTGGCTCAGGTGACGGTTCCCCTGCCTGAGGAATCCTGTCCAGCCGAGGACTTTGGGGGGCTCTTGGCGATCCCATTTCTAGGCCTGTGTCATTAGAGACGTCTCTGGCCGGAAAAACACGTCTTTCTTTATTTCTTCGCTTTTTTGAGCGGATTTCTCCTGAATCCATCCACGCCCCCGTCCCCAAACTCTCACCCCTGAAAAACCTCGAAAGCCTTGACATTGGGATGCAGCTTCTTTTCTTACATTTTATTGGAGTGGTGTGATAGCGTTGAGGATATTCTTTCTTATTTATTCTGGAGCCAGGCGTGCTCTGGGAGGCTTTGGCCCTTTTTGTTTAGAGTTGGAACTTTAGAAAATGTATCCCTCTAAACATCGTTTCATATGGCATATTCTACGGTGACGGAGTTAGAGATAAACGTGGAGCCGTAAGTGCCTTACAGTGAATAGTCTCAGCCCTTATTTAATAAAAAATAACTTTTTCTTTTAACTGCCAAGTGCCATTTTTATATCAGTTACTAAATTCCAGCAGCACAATGTTGCATCTTTCTCTCTTCAAAGCATTCACTTATGTGTTGCTCTTTGAAATCAGACCTTTGGTTACTGCTGGAAACATTCCTTCTGTTTTAGAATGTGTGCGATAGATCTTTGCCACAATGATAGAACACCCCGGTGGCAAGAAAGATTCTTGTAAAGTTCAGAGGCCTAAATGTCTCATTGTGCAGCCCTATTGTCTTTTCCAAAGGAGATGATATCTGTAATCAGTAAATTCTCACACAGAAATAGTGGCAGAACTCTTTATTTTGTATTGCTATTAACTTGTGGCCTGTATCATGCCTTAAAAGAAAAAAAAGGGGGGGGGGGAGTGCTGATCAATTTCCAACATTCCTAGACTGTGGAAAGGTATGCACAGCTCTTCCATGGCATTGGTTATTGGAGAATCTTTTACATTTTACAGATTCAATAGTAGGCATATTATACAACAGATTCTGCATAATATTTTGATACTGGTGTCACCGTTCAGACAAATACTAAGAATTAGAGAATTTTGTAGAATTTACTGTACTAACATTGTTGAATTTCCCTTTACAACAGTGGTTTGGGTTCTTTTTAGCTACTGACTGGTTAAAAAGATAGTGTATCAAATCAATATGGTCAGTGTTGATAACATGCTAAATAGATTTTGCTTGTGGTGTTTATTGGCACAATTTGAATATAGCTTTTAAATTACATTTTAATTGTTATATTCACTGATTTATTTTTGTTTTATTCAGGGGAAACTGAGAGAAAGTTTACCAAATATATATATGTGTATTATTTTTTCCTGAGCAGTTTTTTTTTTTTCTTTTGGCACTCTTTTGATAACTTTCTCATGCTTCTTGAGCATTAATCATATGATGATTATAAAGGTAAGAAAAATGCATGCCATGCTGTAATTGGTCATGGGTCACTCATTTATTGTATTTTTTCATAATCATTAATGACTGACTGTAAATCAGTATTATGGTTGTTTTTATATCCCAGAGATGAACATTCTGAACTTTGCTTAATAGTGTGTTGTCACTTTTAGAGTTACACACACTTGATTTATTGAAATGCCTTCAAGAAAATGTGTGATTGAGGTTCATTTGTTTTTATTTTAGGACATCAGTTTTACAGATAAATATTTTTAACATTGATGTTGATTTTTTAGCCTGAGCTTAATAATATGTTATGCTTGTTTCTTTTTCGTAAGTAAAGAATAACAACTAGGATAGATCAAATGATGTCCCTTCTTCTAAACATCAAGGTTTTAAACGTTTAATTCTTATTTTTTTTAAGTTTACTTATTTTTGAGAGACAGAGCACAAGCGGGGGACAGGCAGAGAGAGAGCGGGAGAGAGAGAATCCCAAGCAGGCTCTGTGCTGTCAGTGCAGAGCCTGATGCAGGGCCTGAACCCACAAACCGTGAGATCATGGCCTGAGCTGAAAACAAGAGTTGGGCACTTAACTGACTGAGCCACCCAGGCGCTCAGGTTTAATTCTTATTTTTGTCTTCTGTGCGATTCCTTGCAACAGGGTAGGTGCTCTGTAAATATTTCTTGAATGACTGACCTATGCACATTACAGTAAAAACTGCACTTATTAGTGGAGCCCAGTCTAACTCCTTAAAATTGAGTTGATATGGTCTCGTTTTTTTAGGTGTGGAGTAGGGAGGTCCCCATATTTGTTGTTTTGGGAGAGAGTAGGAATCTTAGAACTCAGATGTTTGCATCTGTTCCTATTCTGTGTGTGTGTGGATTATATTTTATTTTTTAAAATTTACATCCAAATTAATTAGCATATAACGCAACAATGATTTCAGGAGTAGATTCCTTAGTGCCCCTTACCCATTTAGCCCATCCCCCCTCCCACAACCCCTCCTGTAACCCTCAGTTTGTTCTCCATATTTATGAGTCTCTTCTGTTTTGTCCCCCTCCCTGTTTTTATATTATTTTTGTTTTCCTTCCCTTATGTTCATCTGTTTTGTCTCTTAAAGTCCTCATATGAATGAAGTCATATGATTTTTGTCTCTCTCTGACAATTTCACTTAGCATAATAGCCTCCAGTTCCATCCACGTAGTTGCAAATGGCAAGATTTCATTCTTTTTGATTGCCGAGTAATACTCCGTTGTATTTATATACCACATCTTCATTCATCCTTCGATAGACATTTGGGCTCTTTCCATACTTTGGTTATTGTTGTTATACTTTGTATACTTCCATACTTTGGTTATTGCTGCTATAAACATGGGGGTGCATGTGTCCCTTTGAAACAGCACACTTGTATCCCATGGATAAATGCCTAGTAGTGCAATTGCTGGGTCATAGGGTAGCTCTATTTTTAGTTTTTTGAGGAACCTCCATACTGTTTTCCAGAGTGGCTGCACCAGCTTGCATTCCCACCAACAATGCAAAAGAGATTCTCTTTCTCCGCATCCTCGCCAACATCTGTTGTTGCCTGAGTTATTAATGTTAGCCATTCTGATAGGTGTAAGGTGGTATCTCATTGTGGTTTTGATTTGTATTTCCCTGATGATAAGTGATGTGGAGCATTTTTTCATGTGTCAGTTGGCCATCTGAATGTCTTCTTTGGTGAAGTGTCTATTCATGTCTTTTGCCCATTTCTTTTTTTTTTTTTTTTAATTTTTTTTAATGTTTTATTTATTTCTGAGACAGAGAGGGACAGAGCATGAGCAGGGGAGGGGCAGAGAGAGAGGGAGACACAGAATCCGAAACAGGCTCCAGGCTCTGAGCTGTCAGCACAGAGCCTGATGCGGGGCTTGAACTCACAGACCACGAGATCATGACCTGAGCTGAAGTCGGACGCTCTACCAACTGAGCCACCCAGGTGCCCCTGCCCATTTCTTCACTGGATCTGTTGCCTATTCTTTTTCCGTCTCTTTGATCACTTCTCTCCCCTAATCCTGAAGGAGAAAACAATAGTCTAAGTCTCTTTGTGGAGATACCACACCACAGCAAATATTAAGTTTGTTAGAAATTTTGCTGTAATATTTTTTATTATTTAAAAGTTTTGACTCTGGGGGTGTCTAGGTGATTCAGTTGAGTTTCCGACTCTTGATCTTGGCTCAGGTCATGATCTCACAGTTCATGGGTTCAAGCTCCAAGTCGGGCTCTGTGCCAACAGTGTGGAGCCTGCTTGAGATTCTCTCTGTCTCCCTCTCTCTCTCAAAATAAAGAAATAAACTTTAAAAATAAAATAAAGTAAAAATTTTGACTCTGTTACTTGAACTAAAATTTCATGTTGCATCTTACTTAGTTTAGATAAATTGATTTAGTCATCAGCTAAAATAAATGCACAAGCCATGTAAGCAAAAGGTCGGTTCTTAACCAACCAACAGGTTGGTTGATGCCTAAAGTAGGCATCACCTATGGTTATTTTTCTCTTTGATAATGTCTAATCATGAATCTGACTTTCTGGACAATCTGATTATTTTTATTTAAGGAAAATTTTTTTTAAAGTTTATTTATTTATTCTGAGAGAGAAAGGAGCATGCAGGAGGAGCAGAGAGACAGGGAGAGAGAGAATCTCAAGCAGGCTCCACACTGGCAGCACAGAGTGAACGAACTGAGAGATCATGACCTGAGCCCAAAGTCAGAGTTGGATGCTTAACTGACTGAGCCACCCAGCTGCCCTGTGGACAATCTCATTTTTATAAGTGTTCTATTAATTGAACCAGTGGATAGTCTTTACTGTTCATGGTGGTTAAAATTTGGTCAAGGGGCGCCTGGGTGGCGCAGTCAGTTAAGCGTCCGACTTCAGCCAGGTCACGATCTCGCGGTCCAGGAGTTCGAGCCCCGCGTCAGGCTCTGGGCTGATGGCTCAGAGCCTGGAGCCTGTTTCCGATTCTGTGTCTCCCTCTCTCTCTGCCCCTCCCCCGTTCATGCTCTGTCTCTCTCTGTCCCAAAAATAAATAATAAAAACGTTGAAAAAAAAAAAATTGGTCAATGGGCTTTTCTCGAAATATATTAATTTCTTCAAAAATTGCCAGATATTGGGGTGCCTGGGTGGCACAGTTGGTTAAGCATCCGACTTCAGCTCAGGTCTTGATCTCAAGGTCTGTGGATTAGAGCCCTACAGGCTGACAGCTCAGAGCCTGGAACCTGTTTCAGATTCTGTTTCTCCCTCTCTCTCTGCCCCTTTCCTGCTTGTGCTCTGTCTCTCTCTCAACAATAAATAAACTTAAAAAAATATTTTTTAATTGCCAGATATTGTGCTAGGTAGACCTCATTTCTGTACTTCTGCAGAGTAGTTTTAGAAATGATAAGGTTATATTCTTGGACATTTGAGAATCTCATAAATTTGCAGTGTTGATATTCATTTGAGAAAGCTTTCTTAGAGACTACTGGACGAATAGGAAAATTTATTTTTGTCTCACATTTAATCAACTAAGGACATTTTTTTAATATTTATTGATTTTTTTAAATATTTATTTTTGAGAGAGAAATAGAACACAAGTGGGGGCGGGGCAGAGAGAGAGAGGGAGACACAGAATCTGAAGCAGGCTACAGGCTCCGAGCTGTCAGCACAGAGACTGATGTGGGGCTCAAACCCATGAACTGTGAGATCATGACCTGAGCTGAAGTCGGAAGCTTAACCTACTGAGCCACCCAGGTGCCCGTTTGTTTATTTTTGAGAGAGAGAGTGCAAGCGGGGGAAGGGCAGAGAGAGAGGGAGGGACAGAGGATCCAAACTGGACTATGTGCGGATAGCATTACGAGTCTGATGCAGAGCTTGAACTCACAAACCGTGAGATCACCATCTGAGCCAAAGTCGGATGCTCAACCAATTGAGCCACACAGGTGCCCCTGATATTATTTTCAGTAAACACATTGTTTCTTTGACAATCAAGAATTTTTCAGGTCATTTTTAATATGGCCTTGGATTGACTTTTACATTTGTTTGTTAGAAAATGCCAATTCATTGGATGCTAAGGAATTTTATCTGACTAGAAGTACTCATAACACAGAACCTTCAATGAAGGCCTGGAGTGAATTCTACGAGGTTTGGGATTTTGAATCATGGCCCTCAAAACAAAAAGTAGGGGGAGGCACCTATGTATAAGTAACAACTTGATTTAGAATTTGTTTTTTAGTAGGAGGACATGAAGAAAGATGTGGAGGGGGTCAGTTAAGGAAAAGACATAGAGGCTTGACACCCAACTCCTCTAGAGCCACTGTTAACTGCCAGCGCCTGGCCCCAGCTCTACTCTTCTAACATCGTTTCCCAGACTAGGTGTCACCGTAGGGCATTTATAGCTTCAGGGTAGGAGCCATCACACAGTTCTGGTCAGGAAGAGTTGAGGACCAAGGAATGTGAGAGTGCTGAGGGTCGGGAACTGGACAAAGGTAAGAAATCTTAGTGGTTATAACAAAAACCTGGCAGTATGCGTTCCTTCAAAGATTGATTATCTGCTGTGTGCCAGACATGGCTCTGGGTGCTGGGGATCGGTCAGTAAGTAACAGAGAGCCATGGTCTCTGGGCATGGAGCTTTTATCAAGATGAAATATTTACAGTGGTCATGATTCCATGGAATCACCATTTAGGTCATGGAATTTTTTGTCTTTTGGACCTCAGATGCTCAGTCTTGAGTTAGTTCATAGCTGTATTTCTTCATAACAAATTACTCCAAAACTTAGTCCCTTGAAACAACAAACTTTTATCTCACAGTTTCTTTGGTTAGGCTGTGGGCATGGCTTAGCTGGGTGCTTGTGCTTCAGAGTCTTTCCCAGGCTGTAATCAAGGTAGCAGTCATGGCTGCAATCAGCTCAAGACTCAACTGAGGAAGGATTGGTTTCCAGGCTCCCTTACATGGTGATGGCAGGATTCAGCTCCTCACTGGCTGTTGGCCTGGGGTCCCCCTCAGTTCTTTGCCATGTGAGCCTCTGCAAAGGACAGCTTAGAGCTGCCAGCAAGAGGCTGTGAGCAAGATGGAATCACAGTCAAATCTCAGAGGTGACATTCCATAATTTTTGCTTATTCTGTCTATTAACAAGTTCATATTCAAGGGAAGGTGATTACACAAGGGTAGGGATACCAGGGGGCATCTTAGAGGCTATATGTTGATACAAGACTCTTCTTTTGTAGTGTGTATTATTTGTTTTTTCCTTAGCCTTCATCTTCTTTCTCCACTTATATTCTGTATCTTACCCTCCAAAGATACTCTAATATATTTAATATGTGTTTTTTGATGTGTATATATCCCTGACAAAAGAGTGTTTTATATAGTATATATATTTTGAATTTACAAAATGCTATTGTGATCTAAATCTTGTTCTGTGTCTGGGTTTTATTTCACCCAACCCTGTATTTCAATGATCTATGCATGTTGCTATTTTTAAATTTTGTCAATTGCTTCCTCTTCTACATGGTATTCCATAGTATGCATCCACCACATTTTCTTACCCATTTCTCTAGCAGGGAATAGGTTGATTGCCTCCAACTCCTTGATTTCTCAAATAATTCTGTCATTAACATCCTAAAACAAGTCTGTGGAGCTGCGGGTGAGACTTCCTCTGGAATATTTAGAGAAGAGTGGGATTTCTGGGTTGTATATTTGCATATGTAATTTCTCTAAGTACTGCCAGATTGCTCTCCAAAATGACTATGCCAGTTTATTTCTACACATTATATGTGAGGGTTTCTTTTTTCCCAAATCCTTGCCAGTACTTAGTATTATTAGATTTACCATTTTGTTTTTAATCTGGTGAATGTAAAAGGGGTTTCTGATTACTTTCATTTGCATTCATCTGTTAATAGTATCTGTACTTGTAGCCGTTTGGATTTTCCCTTCCATGAATTGTCCTTTATTCTCTCTACTTTTTTCGTATGAAGTCCTTTTGTCCATTAGAATGAGGAATTATCAGAATGGATTTTCTTTTGTTGAGAGCAAGAGAAAGAGACAGGGAGAGAGAGCATGCATGGAGGAGGAGGAGGGGCAGAGGGAAAGGGAGAGAGAATCTTAAGCAGGCACCAGCCACTTCCAGTACAGAGTCCAACACAGGGCTTAGATCATGACCTGAGCCAAAATCAGTCAACATTAACTGACTTGAGCCACCCAGTTGCCCCAAGGATGGATTTTCTGATCTTAAATTACCTTTGCTTTCCTGCGATAAATCTTTTTTTTTTTTTTTTTTAAGGTGTATTTACTTAAGTAATCTCTACACCCAACATGGGGCTCAAACTCACGACCCCAAGGTCAAGAGTTACATGCTCTTCCAGTTGAGCCAGCCAGGTGCCCCCTGGGATAATTCTTGATCAGAGATAGTGTGTGTTTTGAAACATTGTTAGCTCTTATTTTTGTTCATAAGCAAAGTGGGCTTTATTTTGTTCTTATTCAATTTTGAAATTGAGGTGAGCCCAGCCTCCTAAAAGAGTTGGTCAGTTTTTCCGTTGTTTTCTCAGTCAACTTTTATGTTATTAGAATTACCTTCTATTTAGAAGTTAGTTGTAAAACCCACCTATAAAAAATCCTCTGGGCCTGAAGCTTTTTAAAGGTAGAGGTCTCTCATTAAAACTTCAATTTCGTGGCGCCTGGGTGGCTCAGTCGGTTAAGCATCCGACTTCGGCTCAGGTCACGATCTCACAGTTCGTGAGTTCGAGCCCTGCGTCGGGCTCTGTGCTGACAGCTCAGAGCCTGGAGCCTGCTTCGGATTCTGTGTCTTCTTCTCTCTCTGCTCCTCCCCTACTTGTGTTCTGTCTCTGTCTGTCTCTCAAAAAATAAATAAATAAATAAATGTAAAAAAATTTTTTTAAATTTCATTTTCTAGTAAATAAGAGAAGAAACATTTTTAAACGAGAAAAAAATTTTCTTTCAATTCAAGACTGTCTAGTTATTTCCTCTTTTTCATTTTGTATTTTATTTATTTGCATGTTCTTTTTTCTTTTCCTTTAATCAGACTTGCCAAGATTTGCTTCTCAATTTTTTAATGACTCATATTTTGCTTTTTTAAAAAAGTCTTTTCCAGTGTTTTGGGATTTTCTTCCTCTCCTTTCCTCTCCCCTCCCCTCCCCTCTCCTCTCTTCCACTCTCCTCTCCTCTTTGTTTTTATTTAAAGTTGGCCCTTTATCTTCTCCCTTCATGTACTTTTTGGTCTGCTCTGTTAGTCTTTATCTAGCTTCTTGAATTGATGGCTTAGCCCAATTATGTTTACTTTTTGGGGGGGGGGGTGCGGTGTGCTGAGTCTCTGCTGTCTTATTCAACCACCTTCATCATTTCCTGATGTCCCAGTTGTGTGCTGTCCCAGTCCTGCCAGTAGGGATTCTGAGCCTGGAAACTGATATTCCTAAGAACTGTCTTTCTTAGTTGTTACCATCTAGCCTAAACTGAATGGAAGTGTGGCAGCAAGAGACCACTCACAGAGCTGTCCTGTTGACCTCTGTTTTTATCAGTTCCCCAATCTATCCAGGCCTAGGTTTGCCATGATGTCTCCATCCAGCTGCTCTTCTGACCTATAGCAGTAAGTGTGGGTAGTGTCAGCAAGGATGGCCCAGGAGAATAGACCTCAGAAAGGCACAGATAGAATAATCTAACCTGGCCCTATTTCCCTCCAAGCTGCCTTGTACCTCCCCACACAGTGGGACCGAAATCACCATCTGGTATTTCAGTGTTTTTTCAGAATTTTGTATTCAGTTCTAGGATCCATCAACCTTCTACAAAGTAACTGTGGCTCTTCTAGAATTGGTTTTCAGGAAGGGGGCCAGTTGCTGTCTTGGCTTCTTAGTTTGCCCCCTACTTAGGAATTGAACCTCATACTGAGATTAAAGATGTTTGGGTTTAAAGATCCTAATAAGGGGCGCCTGGATGGCTCAGTCCGTGAATGTCCTACTCTTGATTTCAGCTCAGGTTATAATCTCATGGTTTGGGAGTTTGAACCCTGCATCCGGCTCTGCACTGACAGTTTGGAGCCTGCTTGGGATTCTCTTCTCCTCTCTCTGTCCCGCCTTCTTTCTCTCTCTCTCTCTCTCTCTCTCTCTCTCTCTCTCTCTCTCTCTCACACACACACACACACACACACACACACACACACACACACACACACACAAAGTCTAGTGGCACCTGGGTGGCTCACTTAACCAACCAACTTCAGCTTAGGTCATGATCTCGCGGTTTGTGAGTTTGAGCCCTGCATCGGGCTCTGGGCTGACAGCTGGAGCCTGGAACCTGCTTCGGATTCTGTGTGTCCCTCTCTCTGTGCCCTTTCCCTACTTGTGTTCTGTCTCTCCTCTCTCTCTCTCTCTCTCAAAAATAAACATTTAAAAAAACTTAAAAAAGTCTATAAAGAAGTAAAGATTCTAGTAAATAATACATGAGATGTATTAAGCCTAACTGGGTGGAGGTGCAGCAGCTGCGCCTTTATTTATTTATTTAACTTTTTTTTTTTTTTTGAGAGTGCGTGCAGGCGCATGGGGGATGGGCAGAGAGAGAGGTTGACCGAGGATCCCACCCAGGCTCCGTACTGAGAGCAGAAAGCCCTGTGTGCGGCTCGAACTCATGAACTGTGAGATCATGACCTGAGCCGAAGTCAGATGCTTAACTGACTGAGCACCTGGGTGCCCCCACAGTTGTGCCTTTTGCTGGTTAGAGACTGCGAACTGCCAAAGACTGGCCGGGAATGGAAGCCTGAGGCTCTTGGTGTGATTTTGACAACCCTGCGTCTCCACTGAGGTGATCCCATCTCCCTGTAATCTCTGTCCTAGGGAGCAAGTGTCCTCCCTTTTCTGCCCTGCTGTAGATAGCAGTGCTGGTTTTTAACTTTTCTGCCTGGCAATATTTCCTGTTAATCTTGCTTTATACAGTCCTCTAATTCCGGCTGTGTGGGTTTGATTACCTTCTCTTGTCTATTTGGCAGGAAATCTTTCTAGTCCTGTGTGTAATGTAGTGTTTGTTAGATATTCCTGGTTGGTCTGCCATCATTCATTTGCTCTGCACACTAGCTAAACAGTCTGCACTAAATTAAACTCAAGAATTTTGCTTGGCATGGTTTTTCACAAAACCTCATCCCCGATTAGAGAATTTAAATAATAACACAAGAGCCATAGTGGTCTCTATCAGACTTAAGCTCTGTTGCGTCACTTGACCCATAGGTGGGGTGGGGAAGGGAGGGGTCAAAAACCACAATTTTAAGAAAGCCTCTGGCTAGATTAGGCTAGCTAGAGAGGGCCCCACATTGAAGTCATCTCTGTTCATCTGTGAGACACAGCTGTTTGAGTAGCCCACTGACAAAAGGAGTCAGAAAAAAATCATCTCGTTTCCTTCACACGTCTGTCTCTTCTCAGCTTTCCTGTATTTTCTAGTTCCACAGCCTTGGAACTTCATTCATTTGAACTCAGAGCAGTTCTTTCACCGTGCGTTTCAAATTTCTTTTTATTTTGAGAGCCACTACCCTAATTTACTTTGAACTACACCATGCTATATGCAGTTAGTAATAGCAATTATTGTCAACATCAACGAAGCTGACGTTTACCGAGCACCTACTTCTGATGCTTTATAGCCACATCCATATATCCATATCCTACTAATACAGAGACTGTGATAGAGATAGTTTTAGGGAAGATGCAGGGAAGGTTGACATCCTATTATTTGCCAAGTAGTATGCTAGATACTTTAAATAGTCATTTATTCCTTATAGTGCACGTCTTGGGAAGTAGTACTATCTCAGTTTTACATATTGAAAAACTGAAGCTTAGAAACGTTAAAGGATTTGACCAAGGTGTCAGAATTAGAATTCTAACCAAGATTGTTCTAACTTCAAAACACATGTTTTCAAACCACCTTCCAAAACTGTCTGACATTGTGCACTTGCTCTGCACTTGTTCAGTAACACTTGCATGTCATGCACTGAGGATAGTCTCACATCTTTCAGATATAAATCCTGCTCTCCAAGAAAAGATAAGAAATATATCAGTAACTGTAATTCAGAGTAGGCACATGTCTTGCTATGAAAGGTCCCAATAAAGTGCCAGGGGGCATTAGAAGGCGGAGAGTTTATTTCAAACTGAGAAGTTCAGAGGGCAGACAGACTGGGAGAACTGCCCTCTGAGCTGGGCTTTGACACATCAGGGTTCGTTTCCCCATGGGAACCTAGAAACTTCTTTGAAGGAGTGGAAATGGCACGAGCAAATACAGAGATGGACAGCGCAGTGTGTGTGATTGTGAGCATGTTGACAGAGCCCTGGAAAGTATACTTGAAAGAAACTCTGTGTTGCAACTTATTTTTCAGAGACCTGTGAAAATGTTTCTTTTCTTTTTTTTTTTTAGCTTACAATTGAGCATGAGTCTTCTCATGATTAGTGAGAATGTAAAATTGGCTCGTGAATATGCATTGCTGGGGAACTATGACTCTGCCATGGTCTATTACCAGGGAGTTCTTGACCAGATGAACAAGTATCTGTATTCAGTCAAAGATACCTATCTCCAGCAGAAATGGCAACAGGTGAGAATCGTGGCTGCTGTATGTTTTAATGGTGTAAGTACTCAGAAGAGAAGACGTGGAGGTTGTCAGGGCTTTTTGCAGTTATACATGAAGAGTGATTTGTTACATGGATTTGTATACAATGTTACTTGAATTTTTTTTTTTATATTAGTAATAGTCTATATTCACCATCATCGGTATTATGAGTTCTCAATTATAGTTGTTGGAATCTAATAGATGAAAAATAATTTTGACCTTTTTTTCTAAATCACATTTTTTACCTTTTACCTGGTAAAATTAGAATGGACTTTATTAAGCCATTGTTGAAACTGCAGATGGCACCCAGATCTCATGGGTACCGTACTTTCTGTAGACTGTTAGGAAGCAGACTATATTTGAATCCCATGTGAGGAATGTTAGTCACTGAGGATCAATAGAAATTTACAGGTGGAAAGTGTAGAAGTTATAAGTCCACTTGAAGGTGGCATTTCTAACAAGGTTCAACTTTATCACAGAGGAAAAAAATATGACAGAATTTAATAGTCTTTTTGAGGTGGTCTTCTCGGTTGAATATTTCCCTCAGATTCTACTAAACTGCTTCTTTGATAGTATTCCATACTTGTCCTTAATTTCTTTAAAAGAGAGAAGTATCCTACCTCTTTGAACTTAAACCTTTTCCCCTAAATCTGTCTGCATGTTCCTTACATTACCAGAAGAGGAAAATAGTTTATTTCATAGAGTCTTAAGTTTGTCACTGAAAGATTTTTGTTCTGTAGGCTGGAGACTTTTATTTTAAAAGTCTGAGCCTTTTTTTTGTAAAGATACTAAATCATTTAGCTTTGTTTTTTAAAAGACTTTTTTATTTTTATGTAATCTCTACATCCAACATGGGGCTCAAACTCACAACCCTGAAATCGAGAGTCACACGCTCTACCAACTGAGCCAGCCTGGTACCCCTCGTTTAGTTTTAAAACAAAACATTACCAACTTTATTTCAATATTTTGTGTATGTTGTTTTTAAATTGAATCAGCAATGCTTAAAACAATCTTGGTTGTGTGTGAATTGGGCCATTTTCATCTGAAGCCATATTTTTCAAACTGTGGGTTGCAATCCATTAATGATTTATGAAATTAGTGCATTCTCATCACCATTTTGAGAGTCAGTCACATACCATGAAAACCATTAGAGAATCAACTTAGAAAAGTATTATTCAAACTTTCCAAAAAGAAAGTTATAGCTATCGTCAATTTGTTATGTAATTTGAATATGAATCATAAGTCAGGAACGTGGCTTAATTATTCAGAATATTTAATTCATTTTGTCTTGCAGTTGAAAACAAAAACTTAATCATTCTTAAAATTTTGACAGAATATTTGGGTGTGATTTACAGTATAGCTGATGTCAAAATGGAGGTTTCTAACATCTGTAATAAATGGCCCTAGTTTAATCTTGGCAGTGAATTATCAGTTACAGATATAAAGAGTCATATTCTCCGTTGAAACCAGGTTTGGCAGGAAATAAATGTGGAAGCTAAGCATGTTAAAGATATCATGAAGACACTGGAGAGCTTTAAACTAGACCACACTCCACTGAAAGCTGCCCAACACGAGCTTCCAGCGTCCGAGGGGGAGGTCTGGTCCCTGCCTGTACCTGTTGAACGAAGGTAAGTAGACACCTTTTAAGAAACAAATTAGCATAGGAAACTGACAACATTGGTCACATCTAGGAGGACTAGGTGGCAGGGAGACAGGAACAGGAGAGCATTTTTTACTGAATGCCTTTTATAGCGCTTATACTATGGCTCATCTAACTGTGACCTATATGACCTATATCAATAAATTGAACTTAGGTGGGAATAAGCCGAAAACATGCTTTTGTGAATGAGCTTATAATAGTGGAGACATTATCTGAGGGAAGGAGCATGGGGCTGGGAACTGAAATATCTGGGCTCTCATTCTATCTTTTCCACTTTCTGTAGTTTTGGGAAAAGCATGTAACCTTTTCTAGGCCTCTAATTTTTCTTATGTAAAGTGAGGAAGTTAGATTAAAGCAGTGGTTCTCAAATAGGCTATCACAGAATATTTCTATTCATCAAAATTGCTAAAATGAGAAATGGGCTTTTTAAAAAAATAGTTTAATAAATTTTTTAAAGTTTATTTATTTATTTTGAGAGAGAGAGAGAGAGAGAGAGAGAGAGAAAATCCCGAGCAAGCTCCACACTGTCAGTGCAGAGCCTGACTCAGGGCTTGAGCTCGTGAACCGTGAGATCATGATCTGAGCCAAAATCAAGAGTCAGATGCTTCACCAACTGAGCCACCCCGAAAAATGAGTTGTTTTTTTTTTAAGATTAATTTTGAGAGAGAGTGCAAGCGGGGAGGGGCAGAGAGAGAAGGGACAGAAGATCCAAAGGGGGCTCCGTGCTGACAACAGTGAGCCCAATGCAGGGCTCGAACTCACAAGCCATGAGATCGTGACCTGAGCCGAAGTTGGACACTCAATCTACTGAGCCACCCAGGTGCCCCAAAATGGGCTTTTTGTTTTTTTTTTTTTTAATTTTTTTTTTCAACGTTTATTTATTTTTGGGACAGAGAGAGACAGAGCATGAACGGGGGAGGGGCAGAGAGAGAGGGAGACACAGAATCGGAAACAGGCTCCAGGCTCTGAGCCATCAGCCCAGAGCCTGACGTGGGGCTCGAACTCACGGACCGCGAGATCGTGACCTGGCTGAAGTCGGACGCTTAACCGACTGCGCCACCCAGGCGCCCCAATGGGCTTTTTGATTCACAGAAAATAAATAAATAAATAAATAAATAAATAAATAAATAAATAAATAAATAAATAAATAAAACGTTCTCTATTTTAGGTTTCTCTTTGACATTTTCCCCCCAGGTTCCTATTACCTGTAGCTGGCCAATATCACTTTAGTGGTGATATTTCCGGAATGCTCTACACAGCCAGTTGTACTTAGTTTCACTGCACATTTTTTAATGGATATCACTTGTCTGTTTCACTGACATAATAGATTTCCTAGTTTGTATTGTGGGTTTAAATATGCAAATATAGCATTCTGTAAAGAACACCAACTTGCAGATTCTTTGCCTCCTAATCAGTTTGAGAACCTTGCACTAAGACATTGCTCAGATGTTTTTCAGTTTCACGTTGTCATTGTAACTCTCAATTCTTGATTCTGTTTTACAATAGGTGTTAGATATTGAGTGCTCACGTGTCCTAACCACTATTAGAGACTACACATGTCATTTCATTTATTCACAGTTAGCCTTTCAAATAAGCCATGTTCTTTTTTTTGTATTTTAGATAAGATAGCTTGAAGTACAGTGCAGTCAGATAACTTTTTCCCATTATCACAAAGCTAATAATTGGTGGAGCTAGAGTTTGAACCCAGATATATTTGATTACAAAGCTGGAATTCTCTGCCATACCACTTATTCTCAAACTCTAGTATACCTAAGATCTGTTGGGAAACTCATTAAAATGTAGATGCTGGGTGTTCACTCCTGAGAGTCTGATAAAATACGGGCATACCTAGGAGATAGTTGTGGGTTCAACAAAGTCACATAAATATTTTGGTTTCCCAGTGCATATAAAAGTTATGTTTATACTGTAATCTGTTAAGTGTGCAATAGCATTATGTCTTAAAAAAACAATGTACATACCTTAATTGAAAAATACTTTATTGCTGCGGTGCCTGGGTGGCTCAGTTGGTTAAGCATCTGACTCTTGGTTTTGGCTTAGGTCATGAACTCGCAGTTTGTGAGTTCAAGCCCCGCATGGGGCTCTGCAGAGCCTGCTTGGGATTCTCTCTCTCTCTCTCTCTCTCTCCCTGTGTCTCTCTCTCTCTGCCCATTCCACATGCTCTCCCTCTCTAAATAAATAAATACACTTAAAAAAATAAAATAAAAATATTCTGTTGCTAAAAAATGGTAACCGTTATCTGAGCTTTCAACAAGTTATAATCTCCGATCACAGATCACCATAACAAATCTAATAATAATGAGAAAGTTTAAAACATTACAAGCATCACCAAAATGTGACACAGAGACACAAAATGAGCAAATGCTGTAGGAAAAATGGCACCAACGGACTTGATAGGTTGCCACAAACCGCAGTTTGTAAAAACACATCCAACACATCCAACAACATCCACATCATACTAGTGGTCCATGGGTCACACTTTGAGAAGCACATGCCACAATGCTCCCTTTCCACTTTATGATCAGCTAATGGGTACCGCCACTTTAATTTTCCTCAGCTCCAGGTAAAAGTACTAATATTGTGTTATTGACTCATAATTTTTTATTTAATTTTTTTTTTTAACGTTTATTTATTTTTGACACAGAGAGAGACAGATCATGAACAGGGGAGGGTCAGAGAGAGGGAGACACAGAATCCAAAACAGGCTCCAGGTTCTGAGCTGTCAGCACAGAGCCCAACGCGGGGCTCGAACTCACGGACTGCAAGATCATGACCTGAGCCGAAGTCGGCTGCTTAACCGACTGAGCCACCCAGGCGCCCCAACTCACTTTTTAATATTTACTAAATTTTTCCTTTGCTCATAAGCACTTATTTGTACTATTTTTTCTGTTATATTTTGGTTTTAAAGGGTTATGTATAATCTACATAGTTAACCATGTTCTTATTGGTTGTTTTCCCCTTTTTGTTATTATAAAGTCAATATTTGTGGGTGAATCTTTTTCTACATTTATGATTACCTTTTTCTTAATTTCAGTAGAACAAATCATAGCTGAGTCAAGTTGCGTTTTTATTTTTTCTTGCCTAGAAATATGTTTTACTTCTATTTACTTTCTTTTTTCTTTCCTTTTTCTGGAGAATCATCATTTGGCCCATGTATTATTAGTTTGTTCGTGTTGCCATAACAAATTACCCCAGACTGGATGACTTAACAGAAATTTATTTCTTTATTTTTCACAGTTCTGGAGGCTAAAAAGTCCAAGATCAAAGTGCTAGCTAGTTTGGTTCCTGGTGAAGACTCTTCCTAAGCAGACAGCTGCTTTCTCTCTGTGCTTACATGGCAGAGGGAATGAGCAAACTCTCTGTGTCTCTTAGAAGGACACAGTCCTCGGGGCGCCTGGGTGGCGCAGTCGGTTAAGCGTCCGACTTCAGCCAGGTCACGATCTCGCGGTCCGTGAGTTCGAGCCCCGCGTCAGACTCTGGGCTGATGGCTCGGAGCCTGGAGCCTGTTTCCGATGCTGTGTCTCCCTCTCTCTCTGCCCCTCCCCCGTTCATGCTCTGTTTCTCTCTGTCCCAAAAATAAATAAAAAACGTTGAAAAAAAAAATTTAAAAAAAAAAAAAAAAAAAAAAAGAAGGACACAGTCCTCACATCAAGGCTTTATTTAACTTTTTTTTTTTTTAAAGTAGGCTTCACGCCCAGTGTGGGGCTTGAACTCACAACCCTGAGATCAAGAGTCACATGCTTTACTGAATGAGCCAGCCAGGCACCCCCAACTGTAATTAATCCTGTACCCTAAATGGTTTCATTGGGAGTGAGGGATTTAACATAATGAAGTGGGGGAGGGCACAAACATTCAGTCCATAACAGCCCTGTAACTCATCTCTCAGTCATTGGTAAGAACTTTCCAATGAATACATGTGCCCAGTGAAAATTTAGTTGATTTCAATGTTTTGTTTTTTTTATTTTGAGAGAGAGCATGAGTTGGGGAGAGGGACAGAGAGAGAAAGAGAGAGAGAGAAAGAAGCAGGCTTCATGCGCAGTACGGAGCCCAATGTGGGGCTTGATCCCACAACCCTGGGATCACGACTTGAGCCAAAATCAAGAGTTGGACTCTCAACCAGCTGAGCAACTCAGACACACCCCCCTTTATTTATTTATTTTTAATTAAAAAAAAAGATTTTTTTTAATGTTTATTTCTGAGACAGAGCATGAGTAGGGGAGGGGCAGAGAGAGAGGGAGACACAGAATCCAAAGCAGGCTCCAGGCTCTGAGCCATCAGCCCAGAGCCTGACGTGGGGCTTGAACTCACAGACCGTGAGATCATGACCTGAGCCGAAGTCGGTTGCTCAACCGACTGAGCCACCCAGGTACCCCATATTTTTAATTTTTTTTAATGTTTATTTTATTTTTGAGAGAGAGAGAGACAGAACATGAGCAGGGGAGGAGCAGAGAGAGAGGGAGACACAGAATCTGAAGCAGTAGAACAAATCATAGCCGGCTGAATCTGAAGCAGGCTCCAGGCTCTGAGCTGTCAGCACAGAGCCTGACACGGGGCTCGAACTCATGAAGCGTGAGATCGTGATCTGAGCCGAAGTCGGACGCTTAACCGACTGAGCCACCCAGGCGCCCCTGTAAATTTCTCTTCTTTGACGTTATTTGCTGCATCTTTGTTTCTTCCTGGAGTTTATTTTACTTGCTCCCTCAACTGACTGTCCTTCAAACCTATTTTTTGTTAGCCTTCATTTGTACTTATGCTTAAGAGAGCTTGTTCTTTCTTGAACTCTGTTGGTGATTCTTGTCATCAGCTAGATTTTAGTCCATTTAAGAACAGATTCAGTTGATCCAGTTTTCTCTTCTATGGTTGTACGCAGAAATGTTGACACAAGGAGGTTCACTGAGCCTTTTATTTATTTTTTTATTTTTTAATTTTTTTTTTAACGTTTTATTTATTTTTGAGACAGAGAGAGACAGAGCATGAACGGGGGAGGGGCAGAGAGAGAGAGGGAGACACAGAATCGGAAGCAGGCTCCAGGCTCCGAGCCATCAGCCCAGAGCCCGATGCGGGGCTCGAACCCATGGACCGCGAGATCGTGACCTGAGCCGAAGTCGGACGCTCAACTGACTGAGCCACCCAGGCGCCCCCACTGAGCCTTTTAGAGCAAAGATTAGAAATAGCTTCAAAGCTATAAATGTGATTTTTTTAAAAATATTTTTTAAAAGCCAGTTAATAGAGCCGCCTGGGTGGCTCAGTTGGTTGAGCATCCAGCTCTTGATTTTGGCTCAGGTCGTGATCCCATGGTTGTGGGATTGAGCTCCGTGTGGTGCCTGCGTAAGATTTTCTCTCTCCCTCTACCCCTCTCCCTAACTCATGCACTCTTTCTTTCTAAAAAATAAAAAGTAGGGGCACCTGGGTGGCTCAGTTGGTTAAGTGTCTGGCTCTTGATTTGGGCTCAGGTCACAATCTCACAGTTCGTGGGATTGAGCCCAGCATCGGTCTCTGCGCTGACAGCATGGGGCCTGCTGGGGATTCTCTGTCTCCCACTCTCTGTGCCTTTCCTTAGTGTGTGTGTCTCTCTCTCTCTCCCTCCCTCCTCCCTCCCTCCCTCCAAATAAATACACTTTAAAAAATAAAATATAATTTAAAACCTTTTAAAGCTAGCTAGTATCCCTCAAATATCTTCTTGTCTCACAATAAAACCCAAAGTCTTCATCATATCCTTCAACAGCACATGAGTCTTGTTTCCCTACCTCTAGGACCTCAGTTCTTACAAGTGTCTTCCTCTGCGAGCAAGTCACACACGCAGATGCTTCAGTTCTTTGCACTTGCCTTTTCTTCAGCTCAGATGTTTATGACTTGTTCTTCATTTCCTTCGGGTCTCGACTTAAATGTCACCTCAGGAAGGTCTCTGAGCAGATCTCCTACCTGGAATTCCACCGCCCCCCACTCACAGCCCCTACCCTTCTTTATTTTTCTTGATAGCACTTAGCATCGTCTGACGTACTGTTCATATCTTCATTGATGCCCCTTCTCCACACACACATACACACGTATGTAAGTCTATGAGAGTAAAGGTTTTATTAAACTTATATAAATGCTTTATCCCTAATACATAGAGTAGTGCCTATCAATAGTAATAGTTCAGTAAATTGTATTTTGGATGAAAGAATAGCTAGCAGTAAGAAGTGGATAAAATGTGGTACACTTTATACGTAATTGCCATCTAGTCATTAAAAGCCATTTATGAGGTGATGATACAGGAAATGTCTTATGATATGAGGAGAGAAAATACGAGTGCATGTGTGTACATTGGTTCCTATTTTGTTTAAATAAAAGGCAACTATAAGACGGTAAACTAATATGTTAAGTGGCTAACTTCGAATAATGGGGTTACAGGTGACCTTTATTCTCTATAGTTGATTATATCTCAGTTTTCTGTTTTATATTATTTTTCTAGTAAGGGAGAAATAAATACATGTTTTAAAGAAATATCTCCACTTGGCCATCCAGGTGTCTAAATCCAAAATTGAACCCCCGTCATTCCTTCCACATTGGTTTGGCTTTTTTATCCTGTCAAATCCTCATTCTCAATTTTCCATGTCTAGGAGTATCCAAGTACATCTCTTGGACTCTTCTTGCTTACTGCCTTAAGCTAGGCCCTCGCCTCACGCCTCAATGACACTTGTAACCTGCCCATATCTCCCTGCTTTCTGTTTCCTTTATCAGCGTATCTTATACAGCACTAGACTTGTCATTCTAAAACCTTATCAGCAGCATTTAGCTAAGAGCCAAGCCTCTTGAACTGGTATTCAGATTTCCTACTTACTGAGCCACCTTCTCTGTTCAGTATCATCTCTGAATGCTCACCATTGTTTTTATGGTTAGTGTCTTTAGAATCCTTTACCTAAATTATGCTCATTTAAAAAAAAAATTTTTTTAATGTTTTATTTATTTTTGAGACAGAGAGAGACAAGAGCATGAGTAGGGGAGGGGTAGAGAGAGAGGGAGACACAGAATCCGAAACAGGCTTCAGGCTCTGAACTGTCAGCACAGAGCCCGATGTGGGACTCAAACTCACAAACCGCAAGATCATGACCTGAGCCAAAGTCTGACGCTTTACTGTCTGAGCCACCCAGGCACCCCGCTTATGCTCATTTTGATATCTTTCCTTTTCTACACTGATTTTCTTATCTGCAGTTATACCCTTGTGTTTAGTTCATCTCCTGTGTTTCCAGGCCCAGTTTATTTTCGGTCTTCTTGAGGTCATTGATAGCACTAGATCTCTTTTTTTTTTTTTTTTTTAATTTTTTTTTTTTTCAACGTTTATTTATTTTTGGGACAGAGAGACAGAGCATGAACGGGGGAGGGGCAGAGAGAGAGGGAGACACAGAATCGGAAACAGGCTCCAGGCTCTGAGCCATCAGCCCAGAGCCTGACGCGGGGCTCGAACTCACGGACCGCGAGATCGTGACCTGGCTGAAGTCGGACGCCCAACCGACTGCGCCACCCAGGCGCCCCATAGCACTAGATCTCTTTTACACTTTCTGGTATGCTTGCCTAGCTTTACACATCTCTTACCTATACTTGAGGTATTTGAGGATCGGCCTCTCTTACCTTTTCTATTGCTCATTTTAATGGCCCCAACCAAGTGTAGGACCCTGAGAAATATTTGAGAGGTATGAATCCTGCCACAGAAATAAAGGTGACATAAGGCAACGTATGTGAATGTAAAACACTATACATCAGTTCTCGTAACTGTCCGTAGCAAAATGGTGAAATTTTATTAATTAAAATATAAGAACTATGATATATTCTAAATCAAATAGTGTCAACATAGGGCACACAGGTGGGTGGCTTGGTTGGTTAAGTGTCCAACTCTTGATTTCGGCTCAGGTCATGATCTCACAGTTTGTGGGATGGAGCCCCCTATCGGGCTCTGCGCTGACAGTGCAGAGCCTGTTTGGGATATTCTCTCTCTCTCTCTCTCTCTGCCCCTCCCCCAACTTGTACTTGTGCACACATGCACTTGCTCGTGCTCTATCTCAGGGAAAAAAATAGTGTCAACTTGCACATGTACCAGTGGATAAATGTGAATTCTGTACTTGCTGTGTTCGGTTCTTTTTATAAAACTCTTCGTTGATTGCTGTCTTGTCAGTTTCCAAAGAATCAGACTAATTTTTCATTAGTACATCAGTACTTGATGTACACTAGTTATTTCCTCTCAAAGGAGAGGTGATGATCACTTCTGTTATTTTTACCATATAACCATACTGCAGTCTGTTCTTCTCGTTAAATCTGTGCCAGATTTATACGTTAAATCTTGGATTTCAGTGACTTAAATTTATTCAGTCCTGTCTTGTATTCCGTTATTGCCTTGGTTTCGTTAGTTCATAAACTTTAACTTACACATGATAATGTGTCCATGTATATTTGGACTACCTCCAGGGGTTCATTATGATTTTCATGATCTTGCGTCTAATTAGGCCCTCGCCAGGACCTAGAAAACGCCAGTCTCCTCAGTACGGTGACCCTAAACCACACAGTAATCGACCAAATACAACTGCCAGAGTTCACCGTTCATCTGCACACAGTCTGCACAACGACAGAGGGAAAGCTGTTCGTTGTCGGGAAAAGAAAGAGCAAAATAAAGGAAGAGAGGAAAAGGTAACTGTTACTGATTTTCATAAATTAAATATTTATTAACTTAAAAATGAAGACACTATAAATTTTGATAATTGTTAGTGGTTGAAACCACCAGACTGTATAACAAAACCTTAGTCATATTCCACCTAGGATTTTTCCCACTCACTATTAAACAGATATTTTTGGGTATCTGTTGTATCTTTATATCTTGATATAATTTAAGACTTGGAAACAAGTTGCAAGCATGGTGTAAGGAATTTCCATATATTCTTTACCCAATTTTAGCAAATATTTTGCCCCTTTTGCTTTATCATCTACTTTCTATATACTTTTTTTTTTTTTCTGAAGCATTATGAGTAAGTTGTAGATATCATGCCCTTTTACCCTTAAATACTTGATAGTGTATTTCCTAAGTACTTGGACATTCTTTCCCATAAACACAATCTGTTGTCACAAGCCATATATTTTACATTGATCCATAGACCCTCATAAAATTCAGCCAGTTATCCCAGTAATGGCGTCAAGAGCTCATCTAGCCTCATGCAGCAAGAGAGCACACGCTGTGTTTGGCTGTCCTGTTTCCTTAGTCTCGTTGCTGTGAAAATGTTCTCGGCTTGCTCTTTTTGTTCTTGCTGTTTTGGGCCTGGCATTTTTGAAGAGTGCACGCCAGTTATTTTGTAGAGTGCCTCTCTGCTTGGGCTCTTCTGATGTTTCCTTGTGATTAGATTAAGGTTATACATTTTGGGCAGGAATACCATTGAAGGGAAGTTTTGTTCTTTGCAGTGTATTATGTAAAGAGGTACAGGATGTTTATTTGTCCTGTGACTTGAGATAAATTGGAGTGCTTTGTTAGGGTGGTGTCTGCCTGGGCTCTCCACTGCGAAGTTGTTCTTTCTCCCTTTATAATAATTTGGGGGGAGACACCTTGAGACTATGTAAATATCCTATTTCTCATCACCATTTCATTTACTTCTTTTAGCATCCAGTGATCCTTGCCTAAATCAATTATTCCTATGACAGTTGAAAAATCATGGTTTTCTAATACAGCAAAACCTTGGTTTGCAAGCATAATTTGTTCTGGAAACATACTTGTAATCCAAAGCACTTATATATATCAAAGCAAATTTCCCCATAAGAAATAATGGAAACTCAGATGATTCGTTCCAAAACCCAAAAATATTCATATAAAAATGATTACAATACTCTCATATAATACAAAATAATAAAGAAAATACAATATATAAAGAAGAATAAATAAATTAACCTGCACTTAGCTTTGAAAACTTTCGTGGCTGGTGTGAGGGAGATGAGACAGAGGAGGGTTATTGTGTAGGATGACTTTGACTATCACTAACGGAATCACTGCTGTCTATTAGCTCAATAGAATCTTTTTCTGCACGGAGGCCATTGTATATGCTTGCACGGATGTTGACTACAGTACTATATTAATAAACTCTTGTCATATACTGTATTTAACATAACTGGAACTAAGGCAGGAGAAGAAAGGGTCTATATCTCAGGCAGCCTGACCTAGAAGGAAGCAAAACATTCCTAAGCTTACTCTCGTATGAAAAAGCAAAGACTGTCCATAGGTGCTTTGAAGTGACAAAAATATACTAGTGCCAGTTGTGGGCACCTTCCAGCGTTCTGAAAAATCACTGATTTCTGCCAAACACCGCGGCCTGAGACCAGGGATCCGAGCATGGGAGACTATCACCCACAATTCCGCAGAGAGAGAGAGAGAGGGAGAGAGAGAGGAACCATTGGCTCACTTGTGATCTTCTGATGTTCAGCATCACATACTACTTGTGGTGTAAGACATAACTCGTGTATCAAGTTAAAATTTATTAGAAATGTTTGCTCATCTTGTGGCACTAGCAAAACAAGTTACTCGCAATCCAAGGATTTACTGTAATTAGATGCTGAATGGTGGTAGTAACTAGTGACTAAAAAGAACAGACTTCTGGGTGGCTGTGTGCCTCAGTTGGTTGAGTGTCTGATTTGCGTTCTGGTCATGATCTCGGTTTTGTGAGTTCAAGCCCCATCTTGAGCTCTGCGCTGGCCCTGCGGAGCCTGCTTGGGATTCTCTCTCTCTGCGTTTCCCCCGCTTGCAGTCTCTCTGTCTCAAAATAAATAAATAAACTTAAAAAAAATAAATAGAACAGACTTCTTAGAAGAAGATGATGATGGTAGTCAGAAAACTTCATGGAATAAAACCATTAAGCCATAAAAGGTGAATAGACTTTTATCCTATTTAAAATCTTTTATTACATATTCATTTTAGAAAATCAGAAAATAGAATAAGTAAAAACCCCTCAAACTCACATTCCTACTCTTCCTGAGATCTGTTAATCCCATGGAATATCCTTTTCCATATACATGACTTTTTTTTTTTTTTTTTTTTTTGCCAAAAGTGGAATCATAAAGTAGTCTGTTCTTTTCAGCAGTCAGTATATTCTGACAATCTTTCTATATTGAGCTGGTCTGTTCTAAATAGTAGCTGTACAAATGACTAGAGGAAAGGAAATACAAGCACAGACACGTGCTCTTTAGTGCATTTTTTTTTTGATTTTTTAAAAAATGTTTATTTTTGAGAGGTGGGGGAGGGACAGAGAGAGAGGGAGACACAGAGTCCAAAGCAGGCTCTAGGCCTCAAGCTCTTAGCACAGAACCTGACTTGGGGCTTGAACCTATGGACTGTGAGTGAGCTCGTGACCTGAGCTGAAGTTGTACACTTAACCAACTGAGCCACCCAGGCGCCCCACAGTGTTTCTCTTCAGGTCTTTTGCCTGTTGTCAAAATGGGTTGTCCTTCTACCGTTGGGGTTTGAGAGTTCTTTATTATTATTTTATTATTATTTTAAATTTACATCCAAATTAGCATATAATGGTTTCAGGAGTAGAATCCAGTGGTTCATCCCCTACATAGAACACCCAGTGCTCATCCTAGCAGGTGCCCTCCTTAATGCCCTTTGCCCATTTAATCCGTCCCCCCACCCACACACCCTCCAGCAACCTTGAGTTTGTTCTCTATTTTTAAGAGTCTCTTATGTTTTATCCCCCCCACCCCGTTTTTATATAATTTTTGCTTCCCTTCCCTTATGTTCATCTGTTTTGTGTCTTAAATTCCACATATGAGTGAAGTCCTATGATATTTGTCTTTCTCTGACTAATTTGGCTTAGGATAATATACTCTAATTTTATTCTCGGTGTTACAAATGGCAGGTTTTCATTCTTTTTGATTGCTGACTAATACTCCATTGTATATATATACCACATCTTCTGTATCCATTCATCTGTCGCTGGACATTTGGGCTCTTTCCATACTCTGGCTGTTGTCGATAGTGCTGCTATAAACATGGGGGTGCATGTGCCCTTTCAAAACAGCGTACCTGTATCCCTTGGATAAATACCTAGTAGTGCAATTGCTGGGTCATAGGGTCATTCTATTTTTAATTTTTTGAGGAACCTCCATACTGTTTTCTAGAGTGACTGCACCAGTTTGCATTCGCACCAGTTTGCATTCCCACCAGCAGTGCAAAAGAGATCCTCTTTATCCGCATCCTCGCCAACATCTGTCGTTGCCTGAGTTGTTAATGTTCTCCATTCTGACAGGTGTGAGGTGGTATCTCATTGTGGTTTTGATTTGTATTTCCCTGATGATGAGTGATGTGAAGCATTTTTTCATGTGTCAGTTGGCCATCTGGATGTCTTCTTTGGAAAAGTGTCATGTCTTTTGCCCATTTCTTCACTGGGTTATTTGTTTTTTGGATGTTTGTTAAGTTCTTTATAGATTTTGGATACTAACCCTTTATCTAATATGTCATTTGCAAGTATCTTCTCCCATATTGGTAGCCTTTTAGTTTTGCTGTGAGAGTCCCTTATATATTCTGGGTACTAGCCCTTTGTCAGATACGTGTTCTGCAACTATTTTCTTTCAGTGTGAAACTTGTCTGTTCGTTGTTTTAAATGGATCTTTTACAAGGCAAAATATTTTAATTTTGGTGAAGTCCAGTATTCCAATTTATAAATTGTACTTCTGGTATTGAGTTTTAACTCTTTGCCTAGCCCTAGATCCTAAATATTTTCTATATTTTTCCTAAAAGTTTTATAAATTTATGTTTTACATTTAAACTCATGATCTGTTGTGAGTTGATTTTTGTGTAAAGCTTGGGTTGAGGTTCATTTATTATACATGTGCAATTTCTCCAGCACCATTTGTTGGAAAGGCTATATTTTACTGAATTGCTTTTATACCTTTTTTTAAAAAATGAGTTGGGCATATTTGTGTGCCTTTAGTTCTGGGTTCTCTGTTGTGTTTCACTGATACATGTATCTGCCTCTCAACCAGTACTACCCAGTCTTGGTTACTAGAGCTGTCTAATAAGTCTTCAAATTGGGTAGACTGATTCATCCCATTTCATTCTTTCTTTTCAAAATTGTTTTAGCTATTCTCGTTCCTTTCTTTTTCCGTATAAATTTTAGAATCTTTTTTTTTAATTTTATTTTTTATTTTTAAAAATTTACATCCAAATTAGTTAGCATATAGTGAAACACTGATTTCAGGAGTGGATTCCTTAGTGCCCCTTACCCATTTAGCCCATCCCCTCTCCTACAATCCCTCCTGTAACCCTCAGTTCTCCATATTTATGAGTCTCTTCTGTTTTGTCCCCCTCCCTGTTTTTATATTATTTTTGTTTCCCTTCCCTTATGTTCGTCTGTTTTGTCTCTTAAAGTCCTCATATGAATGAAGTCATATGATTTTTGTCTTTCTCTGACAATTTCACTTAGCATAATACCCTCCAGTTCCATCCACGTAGTTGCAAATGGCAAGATTTCCTTCTTTTTGATTGCCGAGTAATACTCCATTGTATATATATATATATATATATATGTACCACATCTTCTTTATCCATTCATCCTTCGATGGATATGTGGGCTCTTTCCATACTTGGCTGTTGTTGATAGTGCTGCTATAAACATGGGGGTGCATGTGTCCCTTTGAAACAACACACCTGTATCCCGTGGATAAATGCCTAGTAGTGCACTTGCTGGGTCGTAGGGTAGTTTTATTAGTTTTTTGAGGAACCTCCATACTGTTTTCCAGAGTAGCTGCACCAGCTTGCATTCCCATAGAATCAGCTTTTCTACATCTACAAAGAATCTTGCTGAGGTTTTGATTCATGAGGTTTTGAATCATGTTAAATCTGTATATCAGTTTGTGGAAAGTTGACCTCTTTATTATATCAAGTCTTCCAGTCCATGAACATGTTATTTATCTACTTTTATTTAGAGTTTTTATTTCTTTCATCAGCATTGTATAGTTTTCAGAATACAAGTCTTGCAGATGTCCTGTTAGATTTTACATTTGTTTCACTTTTTTTAAGTGATTGTAAGTGGTATTGTATTTCTAATTTCAGTGTCTACCTATTCATTGCTAGTACTGTATATGGAAACAGAATTGACTTTCCAAAAAAATATATATTTTAATGGTGGTTTTAATATAATGTAACATAGGGGTGCCTGGCTGGCTCAGTTGGTTCATCATTTGTGGGTTCAAGCCCCCCATCAGGCTCTGTGCTGACAGCTCAGAGTCTGGAATCCACTTCAGATTCTGTGTCTCCCTCTCTTTCTGCCCCTCCCCTGCTTACACTCTGTGTGTGTGTGTGTGTGTGTGTGTGTGTGTGTGTGTGTGTGTCTCAAAAATAAATCTAAACATTTAAAAAATTTTTTTAAAAATATGAAGTAACATAAAGTTTACCATTTTAGGATATATGTACACACACACACACACACATATATACATATATATACACACACACACACATATATATATATATTTTTTTTTTTTTTTTTTTTGAGAGAGAGAGAGAGAGCTGGGGAGGAGCAGAGGGAGAGAATCTTAAGCAGCCTCCACACTTAGCATGGAGCCTGACATGGGGCTCAATCTCATAACCCTGAGATCATGACCTGAGCCAAAATCAAGAGGCGGACCCTTAACTGACTAAGCCACCCAGGCTCCCCCCATGTTAACCATTTTTAAGTGTGCAGTTTAGTGAAGTTAAGTACATTTATGTTTTTGTACCATCACCACCATCCATCACGGAACATTTTCAATTTTGCAAAACTGAAACTCTACCCATTAAATAAATAAATAAATAGCTCCCTGAAAAGGAAAACCCTGTCTTCTGCCTACTCCCTGCTCACAGAACACTTCTGAATTCCAAGTGTGTAGGGTTCCCCACACCAACCAACTTGCCAACACCAACTGCATATCCTACAACTTAAGTTTGACACTTCTCTACCTGGAGTTAGCATCAGATCTCACAGGTGAGGGCTCAGTCCCCCAAGATTGCTTCCACATCAGTACCACTTGCAAGTCAGGATGTCACCTGTGTTTCTGATCAACTGGTATAAATCAGAGGCTACCATGACTCCCTCCTTGGTTCAGTAATTTGCTAGAGCAGCTAACTGAACTCAGGAATAACAGTTTATACCGGGCGACCAGTTTATGACAAAGGATACAACTCAGGTACAGCCAGATGGAAGAGTAGCATAGGGCAAGGTATATGGGAGCTTCTGTGCCTTCTCCAGGCATGCCACGTTTCTAGCACCTTCACGTGTTCACAAACTGGAAGGTCTCCGAACCACATCCTTTTGGGTTATTATGGAGACTTCATTATGTGGTCCTGATTGATTAAATCATTGGCTATCGGTGATTAATTGAACCTTCAGCCCCCTCCCCTTGCCAGAGGTTGGTGGGGTGGGGCTGAAGTTCCAACACTTTAATCACCTGTTTGGTTCCCTTGGCAACAGCCCTATCCTGTGGTTATCTAGGGGCTTTCCAAAACTTAAGGTGTTAGCATAAGCGCAGGCATGGTGCAAAGGGGCCTGTTAAGAATAACAAAGGACACCTCTTCATCTTTACTGCTCTGGAGCAATTTTAGGAGCTGGGAACAAAAACTAAATATTATAGCAAAAGATCTTCCCATAGTTCTTATCACTTAAGAAACTACAAGCGTTGTAGGAACTGTGTGCCAGGAATGGGAGTTAGACTGAATATATACTTAATACAAATCATAGTATCACACTCCCTATTCCTCGCTTCCTCAGCCCCTGGCAACCATTATTTTACTTTCTGTCTCTATGAATTTGATTGCTTTAAGTACCTCATATGAGTGGAATTGTACGGTATTTGCCTTTTCTGTTAGCTTATTCTGCTTAGTATAAGGTCTGTCAGAATTTCGCCAACTCCATTGGTGTTTATCCAATCATCCATCAATGGACACTGGGTTGCTTCCACCTTTTAGCTATTATGAATAATGCTTCCATGTCATTGGTGTATAAAAATCTCTTTGAGACCCTGTTTTCAAGTCTTTTGGAGATATATGGATATATATATATCCATCTAGAAGTGGAATTGAGTCATGTATAATTCTGTTTTTAATTTTTCAAGGCATCACCAAACTTCCACAGTGGTTGCACCATTTTTACATCTCCATCAATAATGCACACAGGTTCCAATTTCTCCACATTTTTGCCAACACTTGTTATTTTCTGTGTTTTTTTGCTTTTACAAATTTTTATAATAGCCATCATGATGGTATGAACTGGTATCTCATTGAGGTTTTGATTTGCATTTCTCTAGTGATGAAATTGACTTGTGATGATATTTGTCTTGTGTCCTGCCACCTTGCTGAAGTCATTTATTAATTTTAGGAGAATTTTTGTAGCATCCTTACCATTTTCTGAGTAGACATCATGTCATTTGCAAATAGAACATTTTTGTTTCTTTCTTTTGGATTTAGATGCATTTATTCCTTTTCTTGCTCTGTTACTTTGGCTGAAACTTTTAGCACTATGTTGAATAAGTGTGATGAAAGTGGACATTCTAGCTTGTTTTCAGTTTTAGGGGGAAGCCATTCAGTGTTTCTTTATTAAATAAAACATTAATGCTAGGTTTGTTGTGTATGCTCCTTACCATGTTGAAGAAGTTCCTCTTTAATCCTGTTTTTCTGAGAGTTTTTATTCTAGATGGATGTTAAGTTATGCCAGATGCTTTTTTAGCATCTATTGTATGATGCTATAGTTTTCCTTCTTTAGTGTGTTAATATATAGATTACGTGTGTGTGTGTGTGTGTGTGTGTGTGTGTGTGTGTGTGTGTATTATGCATTGAACTAGCCTTGCATCTCTGGAATAAACATCAGTTGGTTATAGTATACAATTCTTTTTTCTTGCTGGATTCCTCCTTTTTTTTAATTTTTTTTACGTTTTTATTTATTTTTGAGACAGAGAGAGACAGAGCATGAGCAGGGGAGGGGCAGAGAGAGAGGGAGACACAGAATCCAAAGCAGGCTCCAGGCTCTGAGCTGTCAGCACAGAGCCTGATGCGGGGCTCAAAGTCACCAATAGCGAGATCATGACTGAGCTGAAGTCAGATGCTTAACCGACTGAGCCACCTAGGCGCCCTTATTTATTTTTTTTAATTTAATTTTTTTAGTAATCTCTACGCCCAGTGTGGGGCTTAAACTCACAACCCTGAGATCAAGGGTTGCATGCTCTTCTGACCAAACCAGCCAGGTGCCCCGACCTTCTCCTCTTTTAAATGCACAATACCTTCCTTGAATTTTTTATGTTAGTATCAGATATTGAATATGTATATTGTGAGACATACTTTTTATACCATCTAGTGTAAGACTTTTGAATATTATAAATATTGGCTAAGTGGATACATTAATACTTTTAGATCCCACCACTAAGAAATCATGTTACGGGCTAACCAATGTTAATGAGACAGGGTAGGAATTCTGGTACAAGGCCAAGTAAATATTTACCATAGTTCAGAGCTTTGTACATTTTCTTGCCTTATATAAAATTCATGAGTATCTCTAATTTTTCACAGCACCTCGTAGGACAAAGAGAATACCCATCCATTAGTGAAGAAGTTAGGTTCAGACCACTTTGCCATGTCCTAACAGCACATGTTGGACACAGCTCAGTTTCTCAGACTTTGGAGGCAGAGTAGACATTTCACTGTCATTCCTCTTTCACCTTGATTTTCCCACTATTCCTTTTATCACAGAAACTGCCAGAAACGCAGCTTCACAAAAATGTGGCGTTATTGAAAGGAATGTAGTAGTTTTAATGTAGAAACAGAACTACCTGGAACTGGTAGTTCAGCCCGTGTTCAACAGATTCTGCTGGGTTTCCCTCAAAAATGTAAAATATCCTGCAGTGCCCTGTGAGTTTGCCATTGTGCCCTGCAGTACTTTGGTACATGGCTTACGAGCTGTGACCCTAAGGACTGTGGGCACAGAGCACAGGAGGGGATCCCACCTAGGGATGGAGGTGTCTCTTGGAGTGGGGTGGGAACTGTGGAAAGGGATGTTTTAGGAGCATTGGTGGGGGCCAAGTAGGTGGTTAAGAGTGAGCTGTAATCTTAGCTACAGAAACCGTCTGCCTTTAACCTTATGTCCCCTAAAGCTTTGAGATAAATGTCACACATATCTGATATTCCTTAGTAACCACAGTTCATCTCAGTATTGATTTCTTGATTCTTGCCAGTTCGTATACATAATATTTTTGTTTCACTTGAGCACTTTTGTCATACTTTTTATGTAAAAGTAAAAGTTGAATATGAAACTCTGATAACTCTGATGTTGGTGTAGAAGGATGACTTAATAGTCTTTGATTCTGTCCTTATTACTTGTACTATTATATTAGCTCTTTAAAAAAATATCACTGGAGTCCAGTCTTTGTGTCTGACTCACAGAAACAAAATATAATTGTTGAGGCAATCAGAAGCTCCTGTTTTTTTTTTTCTCCCAATGTAGAACAAATCACCTGCTGCAGTTACAGAACCAGAGACAAGTAAATTTGATAGTACTGGATATGATAAGGACTTAGTAGAAGCTTTGGAAAGAGATATAATTTCTCAGAATCCCAATGTTCGATGGTAAGTTATATCACAAGAAGATAATGGGATAATGCTTTTAGGAAAAGAAAACGGAACCAGTGTGGGCATGCGCTGAAGATTAGTCCTTGGGGATGGACCCAGAGTACATGTAGTGTGAACCCAACACTTGGTTCAGGCTGTATCAAGTGTCTGTCTGAAACGATTTGATTTGATTTGATTTGATTATAACAAATGATAAATAAGTTTATATTAAATAAGAAAATCTTCCGTACAGAACGGGAAGAAGATCACAGAAATTTCCATCTTCTTTTTGGGACATCCTCCAGTGGTGAAATGGCAATGACTCTTATTGCATGTGTGTTGCTTGTTTTGGTTTTTACATAAGCTCTGTGCCCAAGTAGGGCTTGAACTTAACGACCCCGAGATCAAGAGTCTCGTGTTCTATGGACTGAGCCTTCCAGGAGCCCCATGTTGCTTGTCACCTATAGGTTTATCCCATGGGTGTTTCTTTTATTTTCTCTGATTTCTAGTAATGGCTCTGAACTTGTTTAATATTACACTGAATCAAAGAAGTATCATTGTTGCACTGAGTTCTACAAGCTCCCTTAATGATTTTTAGGGATGGCTTTGGGGATGTTTTACAAATGTTTTTTGGTATTTGAGATTTATACAGTGAGCATTTATTTTCATGGAAATGCCACATGTAGCAGCAGTAGAGTTGTCTGGTGGTTGGAGATGACTTCGTGGCGGTCTGTCTGATACTCTTTGTCTCTGGGGTCTACCTCTCAGGGGGGTTGGAGGCAAAGCGGCAATATTGCAGCCTGGCTCTGCTCTATGCCCTTTTTATTCTTTATGTTTGCTTGTTTGTTTTTAACGGGCTCGTTGTTTCTAAGTCACGGAGTTTATGGAATGAGCATCACAGGAGCAGGAATGTAAAATGAGACACCTGATCTGAGATCTGAGATCTGAGTGGGCCCACAGACCTGTGTTCTGCTTCGCCGGGTGGACAGTCTTTCCTGCCAGGAACTCGAGAGTGAGCTTGTGCTGCACGTCCGCCGGTCGGTGTGGCGGGCCTCGTCGCGGTGTGCTGCGGGAGGGCGGGCACTGTGTGGGCGCCGTGAGCCCGTGTGCCTCCAGCAGCTCTCGGGGACGACTGCGTAGAGCTAAATGTGGAACGTAAGAGCTTGTTGATAAAATCTCTCCTCTTTCAGGGACGATATTGCTGATTTAGTGGAAGCTAAAAAGTTGCTCAAGGAAGCTGTGGTGTTACCCATGTGGATGCCAGAATTCTTTAAGGGCATCAGGAGACCATGGAAAGTAAGTTTGTTATTGTTATGGCACTGACAGCGTGAAGGGCGTGTATTGCTGTGGAAAACTCGTATTTATCTTATTCAGGGAAGTGAGGGGAGAAAGAATAGGTAAGAAAAGCTTTCAATTAGAAGGTATGCCATTCAGAATTTTGTTTAGACCAAAGCTCTTGCAAGGTTCCCAGAATAAGAAATAGGTACAGTGTGACCTTTGGAAAGTTGATTTCGAGTGAGCGTGTATTAGCCTATGAACAAGTTGCCTAATGCAGAAACGCTGTTTTATGTAAGATGCTACACTTGTATCCTCTACTTCTTGCGTTTGTCTTTAAGAGATGGAGACATCTGTATCGAGTAGGTGCTTTTTTTAAAAAGTCATGCGCTCTCTGAAAAGACAGTGAAAAAACCTTTCTTGGATTTGGAAAATGTGCTGATGGCTAACTGCACTTATGAAGAATTCTTGAAATATGAAATGATAAGCAAGCTACAAAGTTCTAGACCTACTTTGAGTACAGCTGTGTAACAAAAAAAACTAATTTGTTCAACCAAAAGACTAGGAGGAAATATGTCCAAATAATATTGGTATTTATGTTAGAGTGTGATTATTATAGTATCAATAATATTGATTATATTTTTCTCATTTCTGAGTTCCAGATTTTTACTAATGTAGTTACCTTTTATAATGAGAAAAGTAAATTTGTGCTAAAGTATCCTTTTGTTTATGTTTTATTTGTCTTAATATTATGTATTAGTTGCAAATTCGTAGTAATGGAATTCTTATGAATTAGAACAGTGGCAGGTAAATCTCTCACTTATGTTCTTGTCTCCGCAACAGGGAGTGTTGATGGTTGGGCCACCCGGCACAGGAAAGACCCTCCTTGCTAAAGCAGTAGCTACGGAATGCAAGACAACATTCTTCAATGTGTCCTCATCCACTCTGACTTCCAAGTACAGAGGAGAGTCCGAGAAGCTTGTCCGTCTTCTGTTCGAAATGGTGAACGTTTGAGCCAACTCTAAAGATTCTTTACCTCTAAAAGGGGAGAAAGTGAGTCGTAACTATCTCCAGTGTGTAGAACAGTGAGGCAAGGTGATGTGCCCAGAGTGGGATTCCCGTGCCTTCGAAGCTAGAATCCTTTTTTTTTTTTTTTTAATTAATTTATTAAAAAAAATTTTTTTTTCAACGTTTATTTATTTTTGGGACAGAGAGAGACAGAGCATGAACGGGGGAGGGTCAGAGAGAGAGGGAGACACAGAATCGGAAACAGGCTCCAGGCTCTGAGCCATCAGCCCAGAGCCTGATGCGGGGCTCGAACTCACGGACCGCGAGATCGTGACCTGGCTGAAGTCGGACGCTCAACCGACTGCGCCACCCAGGCGCCCCGAAGCTAGAATCCTTTAATCACATGAGTAAATAGACTTTTTCCGTGTCTCCTTTCCTCTAGAGGAAGAGCCATCTCTGATGGCTTATGGGCATGCTCACATTATGGGATCTGCATTACTAACCTGCTATAAGAGTTTGAAATTACTCTGTTTTCTAAATCAGTAGGCTTAGGTATAATATGGTAAATGCACTGTCATAACAGTAATGCAGAATAGTGAAAATCAAGTAGTTATGGAACTTAGATCACCTCCAGTCTATTAACTAGATAGTAAATACCTTGCGTTTAATGCCCCAGTCTTTGGATTGTTACTTCTTTGCCTGTTACTTTGAGTTTCTTTTTTCCTTCTTCCACCCCCACTAATCTGAATATCAGAAGGAATATAATTCAACAAATTCTAGTAGAGTGTTTAGATTGAATTCAACAGCTTTTTAGACTTCAGACTCTAAGCTTCACTGATGATTTCAGTCTTGCCTCATTTAAGAAATTGTGTAGTTTAGGGGTGCCTGGCTGGCTCAGTTGGTTAAGTGTCCAACTTCGGCTCAGGGCATGATCTCGCAGTTCGTGAGTTTGAGCCCCGTGTTGGGCTCTGTGTTGACAGCTCAGAGCCTAGAGCCTGATTCGGATTCTGTGTCTCCCTCTCTCTCCACCCCACCCCTGCTTGTGCTCTTTCTTTCTGTCTGTCTGTCTCTCTCTCTCTCTCTCTCTCTCTCTCTCTCAAAAATAATGTTAAAAAAAAAAAATCATGTAGTTACATGTATTAGAACAGAGTTACACTTACTATAGAGAATGGCTAGCATTCTTAACTCCAAAGACTCCATCATGGATGAAGTCTTAGATGGCTATGTTAATGACGCTAGATCTTACTTCCTTAGGCTCAGAATAAAAACAAGCAAATGAAAACCCTTATATAATTTCAGGTTATCCATGTCTTTTTAAAAAAGATGTTTTTAATGTTTATTTTTGAGAGAGCGAGTGAGCATGAGCAGGGGAGGGGTAGGGAGAGGGGGACACACAGAATCTGAAGCAGGCCCCAGGTTCCAAGCTGTCAGCACAGAGCCCGATGCGGGGCTTGAACTCATGGACCACGAGATCATGACCTGGGCCAAAGTCAGATACTCAACCAGCTGAGCCACCCAGGTGCTCCAGGTTATCCATTTTCTGTAAAGTCTTCTGTTTCAATTCCTATTTTGTCCTTCAGGTTCGATAACTTATAAGGCAGGATGCAAATTCTAACAGGTTCTTCTTCTTTTTTTTTTTTTTTTAAATTTTTTTTTTTTTTCAACGTTTATTTATTTTTGGGACAGAGAGAGACAGAGCATGAACGGGGGAGGGGCAGAGAGAGAGGGAGACACAGAATCGGAAACAGGCTCCAGGCTCCGAGCCATCAGCCCAGAGCCCGACGCGGGGCTCGAACTCACGGACTGCGAGATCGTGACCTGGCTGAAGTCGGACGCTTAACCGACTGCGCCACCCAGGCGCCCCTAACAGGTTCTTCTTAATAGCTTATCAATAATTTATGCCACTAGAGGAATCTAGTGGAAAACCTCTTAGATCATTTATTTGCTTCAGGGGAAAGAAAATTCTACTGTCAGGATTCCAGAATAACTAGGCTTTTTAAAAATGTAAGCTAAGTAGAGTGAATGGCTAAGTAGGGCGTCTTGAGAGCCAGGTGGCCTGGGTTCAGACCCCTCCTCTCTCGCTTTCCGAGCTGGTAACTGTGGGCAGAGTCCTTTCCTGATCCTCAGTTGCTTTATAAAAAGAGGACCATTCAACAGGAGTTACTTCTGTGAAACAAGCTAATGCATATAAATTGTCTAGTACAGAGCCTGACTCACAAGGGCAAATAGAAATTAGCTGTTCTGTTTAAGAATTATTTGATATATTTTCTAATGGAGGGTTTATATTTGAGAAAACTGACCATTTTCTTCTGTGTGGAAGCCTGTTTCAAAGTATTAATTTACATTATTTTTTATAGTGAGGTTTATGAAGGTGTATCAAACAGCTTATTTTTTACTGGCTTCCCTGGTGTTTACCATCTCTAAATAAATGCCTGCTTATCTGGAATGTGCCGCTTTGAGTTGCCTGCTTAGGTAGGGGCTTAATCACAAGCCAGTGCCTACAGTTTGGAGCTTCTGCCTTTGCGACTTTTGATTAGAGCTCAGATTTAAAACTAGCTTAGTTGTTTTGTTTGTTGTTTTTTTTTTTTTTTCTGTTCACCATATGGGCTCTCTTATGGAGTAAAGTGATACTGCCTCTCATATCTTGTTTTGACTGCTCTATAGAGGACTTGCCTCTCCCTGAGGGCCCACCCCTGTCTCCCAGAAATCTCTCAAAGCAAACATGCCTCAAGGCTTGTATTTTAAATAATGTCACATAAATATAAGTGTATACAGGAGTTTTCTCATGACATGGTAACAAACACATACAAAAACTTAATGGTATAATTTTTGTTGCATTGTCAAGAACTTTCATTTTCAAGTGTCAGAAACTTACTCGAATGAGTTTAAAAGAATAATATACTGGGTCATGTAACTAGGAATTTTTGGAGGTTATGTTTTAGATTTTTAGACCTACCAAGATCTAGCAATTCAGATGTTTTTGGGAATGTCTCTCTGACCTTTGCCTCTATTTTCCTGTGGGTTGGCTTTGATTTGGGGCAGTCCTGAGTGGTGGTGAAGATAGCTATCAGAGCCTTAAGCCTTGTGTTTATTGTCTTTAAGGTAATCCCAGAGGAATTAGCCCTCATCTCTCAGTTCTTCCAGCAGAATTCCAGGGATTAATGTTTGGCCTGTTTTGAGTCACATGCCCGTGCTTCAGTCCATCATTTTGGTTAGAGAATTGGGAGTGATCTGATTGGCCAGGCCTGAATGATGCCCCTGTAACTTCAAAAGAGTTGGCCTCTCTTGAAGTAGTGGAACAAGAATGTAAAAGGATGGTTAATGAATGAAAAGGTGGACTTCTGTTACCAGAAGGGATGCTGTGCAGGCCAAAACATTTGAATCTTTCTGTAATATTTTCCATGTCATCCAAAGCCAATTTACATGTGCCTTGTAGCCTCTGCTTTAAGTCAGACCATTCTGCAGACCCTGAATAGTTGGGAAGAATCTACTAAGTTTTTTCTTCGTATGGCAACAAGTAGGTTGAAATTTAATTTTTTGTTAGTGTAGGCTCTGTTGACAGGTGGTTTCTTGATAGAATTTCAATTGAGAATATTTTTTGGATGCTTTTTTTTTTCTTGTTTTCTCCTCTATTTTTTTTCCTATTATTTGAAAAGAGTACAAAAATTTTTGTACGTACTACCTAAAATCAAATCAGGACACCTTATTAAAAATTATCCAGGGCGCCTGGGTGGCTCAGTCAGTGGAGCGTCTGACTCTTGATTTCGACTCAGGTCATGATCCCTGAGTTCCTGATTTGAGCCCCACATCAGGCTCTGTGCTGACAGCGTGGGGCCTGCTCGGAATTCTCTCTCCCTCTGCCTCTGCCCTTCCCCCACTCTTATTCTCTCTCCCTCTCTCTCAAAATAAATAAACTTAAAAAAAAAATTAGATTATCCCTGTGGAGGGAACTGATGACTTAGAATTCAGATTTTCAACTAAAAGAGAAAATGAGATTTAAAAATGTAAGGATTTTCCAGGTGGACAGACTAAAACTGAATCCATACTTTGGAGGCACAGTGCTTCCAAAACAGTGAATTGCCTCTTAGAGGATGCTAGATTATAACTCATGGTCCAAGAGAATTGTAGACCCAGTATAATTGCGTGTTCAAGTCCATAATGTTCACTTGCCATTGCAGACTTTTATTTTTGGAAAAACCTTTGAAAAGTGCTGTTGGTTCACTAAGACGTGTTTTGAGAAATCTTTGCCATCATTTAGCTTCAAACCCTCCTGTGCATTGATTCTGTAAGTTTGGATACTTCATTTAAAAATGATTAATAATGAACTTCTTTAGTTACTGTAATAAATGTATTGTCAAATGAAAAACGGCAATTTAATGAGAATTTCTTAGAGGGAATCTATATGATTTTATTTAAGGTAATGGTTGTCTGTAACCAGTTTTTTCTAGAACTTGAGAACACGTACAAATATCTGTAAATGTTTTCCGGCCATTGTCGCCCTTATTGTTGCAGCATACAAGGTAATTCTGTATGTGTATCACTCGTGAGTAAACATATATTGCCAGCTCCAGTACTTAGTGTCACGAAAAAAGCCATGTAAGATTTAAGTATATGGTAAGCTTATGTTAGACGCGATCTCTTAGCTGTTCCAGGTTATCGTCTCCCCCCAGAATTAGGACGAGACAGATGCGTTGTGGCTCTTCTCCTGATTGCTCTGGATTATTTTTAAATGAAATAAAAACCTGGTGTTACATGGTTTCTTTATTTAGGCTCGATTTTACTCCCCGGCTACCATATTTATCGATGAGATCGATTCCATTTGTAGTCGCAGAGGGACTTCAGAAGAGCACGAGGCAAGCAGGAGGGTGAAAGCAGAGCTGCTGGTTCAGATGGATGGTATGTGTGCGTCTGCGCACGGACTGAGCTCTACTCCTGGTGCTAAGCCACACGCTCCAGACGACCGGAGAGGGCTGGCAGTAGGTCCTGGAGGTTGACGGTATACTGGGTACACTGACTGTGGGGACATGCCAGAAATAACGGCGATTCACAGAGCCTCGTGGGATATGCTCGGATTTCTTATTGTTAGCAATGAAATTGAAATAAATGCAAATAACTTTGCCTCAGGGATACAGATGCTTTGAAAAATTGTAGAAATTGGTATACAGTTAAGCTGAGCTGGTCTTTTGATTAAATCTATTTTGAGGTGGTTTTTTTTTTCTTTTTTTGCACACTAAAACTTAGTTTTCTTGGGCCCCAAATTCATCTATGTACCAATTAGCTTAAGAAGTTGTAGGGAGGCTTAACAATTACACTACCTTGTAATTTAGTACCAAATATGAGATGATCTTTAAGTAGTTGAGCTTTAGTTTGTATACTGACTTAGTGTCTTTTTACATTCTCCTCACCCTTTTTCGTAGGTGTTGGGGGTGCTTCTGAAAATGATGACCCTTCCAAGATGGTTATGGTTCTGGCAGCTACTAACTTTCCCTGGGATATTGATGAGGCATTAAGACGACGTCTTGAGAAAAGAATCTATATTCCATTACCATCAGGTATCTTCATTTGAATCTTGTCAGAAAGCTCATGTTAACTGTTAGGTAGTTTTGCTTACAGATTTTAAAATCTGGTATTAATTGACTTTCCTTTAAGGAGACACTTGTAGGATGTCTTTGCTTGTATTAATTGGTTTGGCTCTATCTAGAACCTGAAAGCCTCGATGCCGGGAAATTTTAAATAGCGAGGAGTGTCTCTTAAATTTTTAAGCAAATGAGCTCTAAGAATTGGAAAACCAACTTCTTATACAAAGTAGACTTGATTATGTTTATGTTGAAGGCTTGACATTTAAAAATTTGTTTCCATCATTAGCAAAAGGCAGGGAGGAGCTGTTACGAATAAGTCTACGTGAGCTGGAATTGGCTGATGATGTTGACCTTGCAAGTATAGCAGAAAATATGGAAGGTTATTCGGGTGCGGACATTACCAACGTGTGCAGGTATGAATTATTTTCAAAGCATAGGTTTTTGTGGGTATTAACTTCTGTTAGGAAGCTTTTACGCCGAATAATAAGGTAGGTGAAGAATAAAGACCTGTATTACAGTTTCTAGTCAGAGACACAAGTTTTGGTATTAAGTTCGTGGTAAGGTGCTGGTAAGAATTTGAGTGTTTTGCATGTCACTGAACAGTGTGGTGCATTTGAAAACGACAAGTTTGAGAATTTGGTATTAGAACAACTGGTGTAATATAGAAAATCAGTAATTCTCGGGTTAAAAAAATGTTGCTGTGCCTTTTGCATATACTTTTTTGTAAGAAATAGAACTGTGGAACTGATTGGGCATACTCAAGGAGAGTACGATCTCACTTTCAGGGCAAGTGTCCCGAATATGATAGGAACAGCAGTGAAAAAGAAACAAATCTCTAATCCAGTTGATTCAAGTAGGTTTTGTCCTGATCTAAGTATTAGTTCATATGTTTATCAGCAAGGTACTCATTGTAAAGTAAGCTCCCCACGCAGGTTGTCGTGAGGATTAGTGAAAACTAATGTGTGTCTGTGAAGCAGCTGTGTTTTATTTTACAGTGTACTTAAAAGGAAAAAATAAATATCTATATATACTTGTTTTTAATGTTTATTAAGGTTATTTACTTTTGAGAGAGAGAGCGTGTGAGAGGTCGGTAGGGGAGGGGCAGAGAGAGAGGAAGACGGAATCCCCAGCAGGCCCCTTGGCATAAATGGTGGCTGTTATCCAAGGTGAAACTTGGTGAAAGCAGAGGTCCTTAAATCTGAAGTTTCTTCTTTAAAAACAAAACCATAAAAGCCCCAAAAACAAACAAAACTAATACAGAAAGGAAAAGAGAAACACCTTGATTTGATCATTTAGTTTTTCTTACACAGGTAGAAAATATTTTTCAGCTAACAGGTTCTCTCTTCTCTGATGTTTATTTTATCGGCCACTTAGAAAGAAATTCAGTTGCTAGCGTCATTGTTAATACCCTTTTACTTTTCCTCGGGCTTCCTGCTCAGTATCATTCATTTAAACTAATATCCTTCTTTTCATCTTGGAAGATTTAACTGCTAAAAAACAACTCAGAACAAGCCTTATATCTGATACAAGATTCTGTGCAATACTACATATGTCTAGTGTGGATAATAACAGAGTAGTAACACATACTGAAAAAGTTTTCTTTCCCCAGGTTTATATTCAATCAAAATAACACTGTGTGTGTTTTAATTTAAAAACTAGGGATGCATCCTTGATGGCAATGAGAAGGCGTATTGAAGGTTTGACCCCAGAAGAAATCAGAAATCTTTCAAAAGAGGAAATGCACATGCCTACAACTATGGAGGATTTTGAAATGGCTTTAAAAAAAGTTTCTAAGTCAGTTTCTGCTGCAGATATCGAAAGATATGAGAAATGGATATTTGAGTTTGGATCATGCTAAATTCTCACATGTAAACTGTGAGAAACCTGCCTTAAGTGTTTGAATAATAATTAAATGTAGTATTTCATTGCACCGAGTGCTATATTTTTTTAAACTTTCATAATGGTAAGATTTTAAAAACGATTCTGAATAAAGGCAGTTTTTTAAAGCTGCAAGCAAATTTGTTTTATTTTAGTATTACCCCATTTCTCTTTCACTGAGCACGTATGTTGCAGCACAAATGTGATTCTTAGCTTGGAAAGCGTCTTTCTACGCACTTCTGTGCACAGCGTCTTCTCTTCCCCTGTGCGTCTGCCGTTCCTTCTAAGGAGTAAGACTAGCTGTAGCACCCTGGGTGTCAGTGGATAACTGGAAATTCCCTACCATTTTTATACAAGTGGCCAGTGACGCATGAACCACGCCTAGTGCGCCTTCCTGCTAGCCGTTCCAGTGGTTTCCCTCCTCTTCCTGGGAGAGCTTTAAAGCCCCTTCATTTTACAATGCACTTAAAAGGAAAAAAATATGTATCTATATATACTTGCTTTAATGTATTTTTAAAATTTTTTGTTTATTTATTTTTGATAGAGACAGAGCACAAGTTGGGGAGGGGCAGAGAGAGAAGGAGACACAGAACCTGAAGCAAGCTCCAGGCTCTGCGCTGTCAGCACAGAGCCCAGTGCGGGGCCCGAACTCACAAACCATGAGATCATGACCTGAGCCGAAGTCAGACGCCCAACTGACCGAGCCACCCAGGTGCCCCTTGCTTTTAATGTTTTTAAGTTTATTTACTTTTGAGAGAGACAGTGTGTGAGAGGGGGGTAGGGTAGGGGCAGAGAGAGAGGAAAACAGAATCCCCAGCAGGCTCCGCACTGTCACTGCAGGGCCCGACACAAGGCTCCATCCCACAAACCGTGAGATCATGACCTGAGCAGAAATCAAGAGTTGGACGCTTAACCACCTGAGCCACCCAGGTGCCCCGTGTACACTCTTGCTTGACTTTATTCTGCCTACCTATGAGCTGCCCTGTAGGCAAGTAAATTCTCGTAAGCTTACGCTGCTCACGGTACCCTAATAAATGACTCATTAACCCATTCACTCATGGACACTGTGCATAATTAAAATAACAGTTAATGGGGGCACTTGGGTGGCTCAGTGGGTTAAAGTCTGACTCTTGGTTTTGGCTCAGGCCATGATGTCGCAGTTGGCAGGACTGAGCCCTGAGCTGGGCTCTGTGTTGGTGGCACGGAGCCTGCTTGGGATTGTCTCTCTCCCTCCCTCTCTCTCTTTCTTTCAAAATAAACACTTTTTTTTTTTTAAAGTAACAGTTAATGGTGCAACTATAAGTTAATAAATGAAACAAAAATTAATGGCATACAATCTTACCTAATATACTCATTTAAGATTACTTTTTTAAAATGTTTATTTATTTTGAGAGAGACAGACAGACAGAAGGGGATGGGCAGAGAGAGAGAGAATCCCAAGCAGGCTCCTAGCTGCCAGTGCAGAGCCGGATGCAGGGCTTGAACTCACGAACCGTGAGATCGTGACCTGAGCCAAAATCAGGAGTGGGACACAAAACCAACTGAGCCACCCAGACACCCCAAGGATTACTCTGTAAAAGACAACTTACTGTATCTTCTCAACCATAGAAAACAGAGCCTCAAAGAGACTGAGTGCTGCGGTGCCTGGGTGGATCATTCGGTTAGGGGTCCGACTTCAGCTCAGGTCATGATCTCGCAGTTTGTGAGTTCAAGCCCTGCATCCGGCTCTGTGCTGACAGCTCAGAGCCTGGAGCCTGCTTCGGATTCTGTGTCTCCCTCTCTCTCTCTGCCCCTTCCCCGCTTGTGCTTTCTCTCTCTCTCAAAAATAAATAAATAAAAAAAAAAGACTGTCACACCATGGTCCCAGGTGTCACTGGTAAGGAGGCAAGGCAGGAGAGGGCTCTGCTAACTGCAAAGCCTACACTCTCCAATTGGCCACATAGCCTCCTACATTGTTCTCCTTAACTAGAGTCTATAAGCATCATGCTTAATGGATGCACTGGAGGTAGAGCTGGTAATTTCTAGCAACTCTGAGGAAGGACATAAAGAGTTACTATAAGCCGGGTGACTTTAGGATCAAACTAAATTTAAATTGCATGCTATCACTTATTCTTCTGTAACATGGAGAAAGTGTATTTCACAGGGCTGTTAGTCCTTATTAAAACCAGCTAGGCAAAAATGAAACCTCACTCCTTCACTCTGCCGCCTGTCATCTTTCCCCCACACATACGTATCTATTCAGCCTAAATCTAAGGTGGTTTTATTTTTTACCCCCTCTTCCCTAAGGTGGTTTTAAAAGCCAGTCACTACTTTCTTGAACAAAGTGTTTAAAATCATGGGTTGCAATAAAAGATAATAAAACACAATAGAAAACATCGAGCACATGGAGTAAAGGTATTATATATATCCTAGACATTATAAAATAGATGTCAAGGGGCGCCTGGGTGGCGCAGTCGGTTAAGCGTCCGACTTCAGCCAGGTCACGATCTCGCGGTCCGGGAGTTCGAGCCCCGCATCAGGCTCTGGGCTGATGGCTCAGAGCCTGGAGCCTGTTTCCGATTCTGTGTCTCCCTCTCTCTCTGCTCCTCCCCCGTTCATGCTCTGTCTCTCTCTGTCCCAAAAATAAATAAACGTTGAAAAAAAAAAATTAAAAAAAAAAAAATAAATAAAATAAAATAGATGTCAATATGAGAGAAGTTTTTTTAAAAAGAGACCAAACACTGTTGAAGGGTAAACGGCACTAAGGACGACAAGAGCAAGGGCTCTAATTCCAGGATACTGATGGACTCATTAATTGACTTGAGCCTTGGTCTCAGCCAGTGTGTGAAAGGAGCTCTTACAAAGAAGTAATTCTTGCCTGGGAGGTGTTTTTATACCAAAACTCTATACTGTTTTCCTCAAAAAAAGTTTATTTTAGAGAACATGTCACTACGATTTTTAAATCCTTTGCATTCAAGGTTTAAGTAGTCTTGGTACAGGATACAGTCAAATCATGATACACTTCAGTGATTTTATACTGAGCCACATACTTAATATAAAGGCACATTTTACTGAATAAAAAAATAAGTGTTAAATCTTGAGCTTTTAAATTAGAATTTCATAAAGTGCTTTTCAGAAAGTCTCATATATTATAGTAATTAAGTGGATATAATTTCCTTTACAAAGGCACCTTGAAAAGTATTGGCACATGGCATTTCGTCTTGCTCCCTTTGTTTTTTTTTTGTAATTTGGAAGTTTCTTCACGTCTTCTCTTCTGCTTCATTTAGGTTTTTCTTAACAATTCATCATCTGAATAGCTGGCCCTGTTATAGACTAAGGTGAACTTTAACTTGTCACTTTAAAGGTCAAGTTTTAGGCAGTTTTAGGAGTTTAGCAATTTCCCTGGTGTATAAACTGATTCTTAATGATTTAAAGAAAATTCTATTCAAGTGGCAAATTTAGAGCCAAAAGACTAATTCAGAGTCCATGATTTGATTTAAACACATGTTTTATCTTCAGGGTTTTTTGCTCTTTTCTCAGTATCATCTGGAAATAAGTTGATAGCTGTCACAGGTATAACATTTGCTTTATCCAATTGAAGAATTCCTCTGAAATATAAAAATCAAAATTAAACATTTCCCCGTCTACAGTTTGGTAGTAAGAAAGGCCTACTTTAAGGTTATAATGAAATATACACCCTGGGGTTAAGTGCTTTTGCTTCATTTTACTTAGTTTATAATAGTAGGACAAGCTCTGAGTCCAAAGTTTGCTTTAACCAAACTGAGTGAACAGAAGGTGTAAGAGGAAGTTCCTTACTTACACTGTAAGTAGGGAAAGGACTGGGTAAGTACAGATCTCCAAGGCAGACAGAAGCCCAGATTTGCACAAGTTGGTCTAAAAGACCAGGCCCAAGCAGCTTTCTAACTGGTACTCACCACTGGGATGCAACCTTAGATAGATAGATAGATAGATAGATAGATAGATAGATAGATAGATAGATATTTTTTAATGTTTATTTGTTTTTGAAGGAGAGAGAGAGAGAGACAGAGTGTGAGTGGGGGAGGGGCAGAGAGAGAGGGAGACATAGAATCCAAAGCAGGCTCCAGGCTCCGAGGCGTCAGCACAGAGCCCGACGCAGGGCTTGAACTCACAAACTGCAAGATCATGACCTGAGCTGAAGTCGGACGCTCAACCGACTGAGCCACCCAGACACCCTGCAACCTTAGATATTTAGACAGCATTTTCCCTTTTTTCCCCAAAGTACCTGACCAGGGAGGAGATCTCTGGATTGTATCCAAGACCTCTTTTACAAGTTCAGTGTTATCCTAATTGAGATGGCAACTGAAGTTAGTTATTTATGGAACTCGTCAAGCTGATTCTAAAAGTTCATGAGGGAGAAACTGCAAGAACAGTTGTAACAATTTTTTTAAAAAGAACAATGGGGGGAAGAGACGGTTGCTGGTTTTATTTTTTATATTTAAAAAAAAAAATTTTTTTTTAACATTTATTTATTCTTGAGACAGAGAGAGACAGAGCATGAACGGGGGAGGGGCAGAGAGAGAGGGAGACACAGAATCGGAAGCAGGCTCCAGGCTCTGAGCCATCAGCCCAGAGCCTGACGTGGGGCTCGAACTCACAGACCGCGAGATCGTGACCCGGGCTGAAGTCGGACGCTCAACTGACTGATCCACCCAGGCGCCCCTGTTGCTGGTTTTATTAATGCAGTATAGGAATCAGAACTCTGCCGCTGGCACAGTGCTTGGCAAGCAGGAGAAATAAGGCTAATATGTGCAGGAATTTAGTTCATAATAAGGTAACATTCCGATTCAGTGGGAAAATTATAGCTGGAACAGTAGCCTCTCTGGAAAACAAAAAATCAGAATTCTGGCCTCATCTATACACAAGTGCTGGTAAAAAGAGTTTGAAGATGACACTTAAATAATTTTAAGAAGGGAAAAGGTCTACTTAAGAAAAATTTAAAACCCTTAAAAGCCACAAAGGACTTTGCTCTAACCCCAAACTTAAACTTTTTTCTTTTTCTTTTTTTTCTAAGGAGGCTTTACACCCAGGGCAGAGCCCGATCGGGCTTCAGCTCACGACCCCGAGATTAAGACCTGAGCTGAGATCAAGAATCAGACACTTAACTGATTGAGCCACCCAGGAGCCCCCAAATTTAAAATTCTTGTATGATACTAGAATTGAGAGCAAAAGACAAATTGCAGTCTGGGATTAAAAAAAAAAAAAATGGAAAAGCTACTATGTGTGTATAACAAACAAAGGAGCTCCAATATACTAATGATTACAAAAGGCAACACAACTGAAAAATGGACAAAGGCTATGAACAGGCATGTCACAGGAGAAAGAGCCAGCCAGCTGTCACAGAGATGCTAGACTCAGCCAGACCTGGGCTCGCAAGGATGCTAGTAAGAAGAAAATGCGAATTAATTAAAATGAGATTATATTTTTGTCCCCAGTGGCAAAAACAAAACATTGCTGTCAAGTGTTGGCAAGATATTAAATACATACATTCTTTGACCCAGTAAATTCACTTTGAGGAATCTATTCTACATTCAATACACACGTGCAAAGAGATATATGTATATTTACATTTAAGATGTACACTAGGGCGTTGCTGGAAATAACATGAACTTGGAAGTTCCTGGAGGGTCTAGTGGAGGAATGGTTAAGTTATGGCATATCCACACTGTAAAACACTGTGCAGCCATAAGGAGAATCAAGAAGCATATCTAAGTGTGGACAGGAAAAGACCTTAAGCCCACGTTCCCAGATGCAAAGGGAATGCTGGGGCGGCACTGCAGACTATTACAAAGTCTCACGATTTCATTTTGAGGGAGTTCACAGTTCCAACATTAGATTGTACTACACTGTCCTTTCAATGCCGTCAGATCTTTGCCCAGTTGGACTTTGGCAGTTATTATGATAAAAAACAAATACTGTACAAAAGCTAGTGTTGAACAGGAAACAGGGTGGCAGTGTCCAATCTAAGAGTTTTGTGCAGCGTCCTATAGGCGCATACATCCCATTTGAAAACGTAAGTTAAGAATTACATACGTGCACATGTGTGTATGTAAATTAAGAATTAAATAAAATTTTTTAGTTTTCTTCTGGCCTAGATAGGGGCACCGGGAAAAGTTACTGGCACACTAAGAGTGCTATGTAATAAGAAAGTTTAGGAACCTCTGTCTAGGATAATAAACAATTATAATTACCTTAGCATATGTTTACATCAATACACAGAATTTGGATAAAAGATGCACACCCTAAAAGTTAACAGTGATTCCCCCTAGTTACAAGAATTAAAGAACAGGGAAAAGCAGAGGTATTTTAACTGCTCTCTGTATTTCTGCATTGATGAAATCTTTTACTACTAGAAACTACCTTAGTACAACTGCCATTGATAAAAAGTCCACTTCAGGGGTGCCTGGGCGGCTCAGTCAGTTGAGTGTCTCCTTGGTTTTGGCTCAGGAAATGATCTCACATTGGTGAGTTCGAGCCCCATGTCAGGCTCTGTGATGACAGTGCGGAGTGTGCTTGGGATTCTCTCTCTCCAAATAAATAAACTTTAAAAAAAACCCAGTATACTGCAAATCTGGTTTTTAATTTACATTTTGTCTTTCCCACAGAGAAGCCCATAACAAAACATTTGGTAAAAGAACAATAAAAAAAAACCCTGCAACACAGTTTTCTATGCAGGTTTGCACAATAAAATTTGAAAAAAGTCCTGAGGTTCCTGGCAGTCAAAGGAAATAGAAAGAAACCACTAAGTTCCAGAATTTTCAGTTTTAGAAAGAAATGGGAAATGTGAATTCTTCAGGGGAAACCAAACGAAAAGGTAGGAGGGGTACTAATATTTCTTTACTCTGCAGGCACTTTGCTTGCAATATGGCCTTTTAGCAACCCTTTTAAGGGAGGCATTAGTTCAATGTTACACATAAAGAAATGGTAGCTTTGAAGACCTTAACGACAAGCAAGTGGAGAAGTGAATGTTTAAATTGGGTCTTTTTTTCTGTAAATCCTATGGGCTTTCCAACATAGTACAATATAATTTAAGCCAAAAATTGTGGTCATCTCTAGTCTACTGAGATTTACTTCTACTAAGACGACTAAAATGACTATTTAACTTATTTTTCTTTCTTTCTTTTTTTTAAGTAAACTCTCCCCCCCAACGTGGGGCTCCAATTCACCTCAAAATCAAGAGTTGCATGCTCCAACCGACTGAGCCAGCCAGGAGACCCTGACTGTTTAACTTGTAAAACTGCTAACAACAAATCCACTTTTAAATTTATAAAATAATTTCTTAAGGTTAAAAAAATCAAGCTGTACAGAAAGGGAAGAAGTGAAAGTCAGTCTCTCTGCCCCTGCTCTCATTCCCACTCACTAGAGATCACTTTGTCATCCCAGAAATGTTCTTTGCACTTATATACATACAAACATAATACTTCTGTTTTACCCAAATGAAATCATACTGTTACGCAATGTTTTTGCCCACCTAATAGATTTTGGACTTTTCGCATCTCAGCTGCACAGAATCCCATTGCGCGCGTAAACCAGTAGTTAGTTTAGCCCCCGCAGGTAAACGGCTCGGAGCTTTCCTCTTCTGCTTGCTGTTACAAGCAATGCCGCACCAAATACCTTGCTAGTCTTCTAAAATCCACATCGTTTTAGATTGATACTTTGAGGTAGAAAGCACATAGTGAGGCCCGCGTTTCATTTGTTCACCGAACACTGCATTTCCCGTTAGGATGCAGGCTTCCTTTCTCTCCCAGACTAAGTCCTTAGGGAGCAGCTGTCTTATTCACGTCTGAATCCCCAAGACCAGTGTCTTGTTCACAACAGATATCCAATAAGCGTCTTAATTTTGCTACAGTTGGAAGACGAGCTAAAAAAAGCCGACATTATTTTCCCTCCCACCTGTCTTATAGCCATCCATATATTTATATTTTCTACTTTAAAAAACAGTAAGTAATACAACTTGCTTTTTAATTAGTAAAAATACTAATGTTGTTTCAAAATAAGAAATACTTACTTGTATTCACAAACTGGGAAAAGCACCTTTAAGATGGTTATTACCACAGCTGCTCCTAGAATTCCAACCACCATGACGTTCAGAAACATAAAAAACACTGGAAAAACACTGCTCCAGAATCTACACAGATCTTTTCTGAACTTCTCCATCCACTGACACATCACCTAAAAAAGAAGTTTTGATTAGATAAGCCAAGTATCATCTGATCTCTATGAAACTTTATTTATTTATTTATTTTTATTTTTCCAACGTTTTTTATTTTTATTTTTGGGACAGAGAGAGGCAGAGCATGAACAGGGGAGGGGCAGAGAGAGAGGGAGACACAGAATCGGAAACAGGCTCCAGGCTCCGAGCCACCAGCCCAGAGCCTGACGCGGGGCTCGAACTCACGGACCGCGAGATCGTGACCTGGCTGAAGTCGGACGCTTAACCGACTGCGCCACCCAGGCGCCCCTCTATGAAACTTTAAAAATTATGTTCCAGTTTAGGGTGATGATAAAATTCTGTATTTTGATTGTGATGCTGGTTATATGGACATCTACCTTTATCAAAACTTACTTAACTGTATGTTTTATTTATTTATTTATTTTTTAATAAATTTTTTTTAACATTTATTTATTTTTGAGACAGAGAGACAGAGCATGAATGGGGGAGGGTCAGAGAGAGAGAGGGAGACACAGAATCTGAAACAGGTTCCAGGCTCTGAGCTGTCAGCACACAGCCCGATGCGGGGCTCGAACTCACGGACCGCGAGATCATGACCTGAGCTGAAGTCGGACGCTCAACCGACTGCGCCACCCAGGCGCCCCTTAACTGTATGTTTTAAATGGGTGCATTTTATTTTAAAATGTATCTTGATGGGGCGCCTGGGTGGCGCAGTCGGTTGAGCGTCCGACTTCAGCCAGGTCACGATCTCGCGGTCCGGGAGTTCGAGCCCCGCGTCAGGCTCTGGGCTGATGGCTCAGAGCCTGGAGCCTGTTTCCGATTCTGTGTCTCCCTCTCTCTCTGCCCCTCCCCCGTTCATGCTCTGTCTCTCTCTGTCCCAAAAATAAATAAACGTTGAAAAAAAAAAATTTTTAAAATGTATCTTGATAAAGTTGTTTACAGTTTTTAAAATTATGTTCTAGTAATACGGCACAGGAATGTTATTTTATTATTTTTTACGATTGTTTATACTATTGTATATAAATTCAGTGTAAGTAATTGCTAAATGGTAAGAGGTTTGGTTAGTCTATGCAAAACAGACCAGAGGCAATGATGTATTCCTAATACTTGGAGGACAAGAGCAGGAAGAAAGACAAACATGTCAGTAGTCTTTGGCCCACGTGGGGAGTTCACCGTGCACAAAACCACAGTGACTCTGCTTAGAGTCAGAGTCGACACCAACGTGTGCATGGATGGTGTGGGCTGCCTCACTCTGAGGAAGGCAGGTACACAGGGTCAGGGTGCTGGCATGCGGGCAGCAAAAAGTGACCTGACTTTCCCAGCAACCCCAAATAAGCAATCTCAACCTTCAGCGGAAACTTCAAAGAAGTCTCTGGAATCCTTTGAGACTAACAACAGACCTTGCTCACTTAAGTAGAAATTATTTTGACTAAGACACCTAGCTCACACATCTGGAGAAGTCCAGATACTCGGTCTGAACCGTGCGTACATTCCCAGGCAGTTGTATAATGTCATCGGTAATACAGGAATACTTAATAGGTACAAATACACTCTTGTGTTTGTACCCAGTTTATCTAATCTTGGTTAAAGACTGCATGGTTCTACAGATTAAAGGAGGTGCCCCATTGTACAGATACAGTGGGGTTAGAGAGACCAGGAACTTGTCCAAGATCACACAACTCGTCAGCAGCAGAACCAAGATTCAGACCTATGCCACCTGACTCCTGGAGGACACTCTGAACCAAGTGTGTTCGGTCACCATTCAAGATCCTGAGGGCACCACGTGTGTGCGTGCGTACGTGCGCGTGAGGTGGCAGTCACAGAATAAATGAGAATAGGGGAATGACTCTGGATGTGAAAACTCCCCCCCAAAGTGAAATCCAATGACTTCATAATCATGTAACTATATTGTTAAATGAAACTTAAAACAGGAATACCAAAAAATAAAATAACCATGAGCCCATTATTAACAATGTTTCATACTTCCAATCCTCATGGTTTCCACCTCCTTTGTAAGGCTATCTTCTTCCAAAAATGCTTGTAGGGGCGCCTGGGTGGCTCAGTCGGTTAAGCGTCCGACTTCAGCTCAGGTCACGATCTCGCGGTCCATGAGTTCGAGCCCCGCGTCCGGCTCTGGGCTGACAGCTCAGAGCCTGGAGCCTGTTTCCGATTCTGTGTCTCCCTCTCTCTCTGCCCCTCCCCCGTTCATGCTCTGTCTCTCTCTCTGTCTCAAAAATAAATAAACGTTGAAAAAAAATTAAAAAAAAAAATGCTTGTAATATAAAGAGAACCCCAAATACCTACCTTATACGTAGATGGAGGCTCTGCCCTGAGAGGAGTTTCAGGTAACTTGCCCGGTAAAGCATCTTCATCTACGGTGGTTTCCACATTCCTGATAAGATACTGGCTGGTGGTCTGCAATGAACTAACACTTTCTACTGAGGAGGAAGAGCCAAGTTACCAAAACGCTAGGTGCATGCTGGTGTCTCTCCTAATAGTTCTAACATTACTATTTCAAAAATATGTAGGACACTAAGAGTATGTATTTTGCCTTGGGAGAAAAAAAAATGACACTTGAATGTTCAGATTTAAATGCTGCACAGGAGCCATAAACTAAAACAGTTACAAAGAGCTATGCTAGTTACGATTCTATTATGCAGAAGGTCAAATCTCCAAAAAGTTCCATGTTTCAATGGGAAGAATGAATACTTCTTTCTCTAAATGAACCTAAACAGTATTCTTTTTTTAAAAAATGTTTATTTATTTTGAGAGAGAGAGAGAGAGTGAGCACACAAGTGGAAGAGGGACAGAGAGAGAGAGAGGGAGAGAGAATCCCAAGCAGGCTCCATGCTGTCAATGCAGAGGTCAACATGGTGTTCGAACTCACAAACTGTGAGATCATGACCTGAGCCAAAACCAAGAGTCGGATGCTTAACCAACTGAGCCACCCAGGTGCCCCATAACCAATTTTCTTATTGTGTATTTTATGATGACTGCCCAGAGTAAGAGTAGATAATTACCACAAAGTGTCGCTAAGCAGTCATCACTGATCACTTTTTTTTTTCATCACTTTCTATTAAGACCCAAAATAGATTCCAACGTTTTTAAAGGGACATAAAAGTAATAGGTGTTATAAAACATTTCTGAAAGAAGCCTACTTCCAAACATATTAACTACAATTCAAAAGCTACCCACTAAAAAATTAATTTCCTTAATGCTTTAAGTAACAGTCTTTTAAAGTACCTTTTTTGGAGAGGTTAGGAATGGTAAATAAAATGTCACTGTCTCGGGAAAGAGAATACAGCATGCTTTCCTCCAAAGGTAGGATATAGCTTGAATGTCTGAGTATTCCCTGGTTCTTAACTAAAATATCAATTTCAGTAACATCCTTTTGTTGAGCCTATGAAAGAAAACATAAACAGTTACTCTTCATTTTAAATAATGGCACAACCCCGTAAGCATCTAAAGCTAACTTTTCCTCCTTGATCTCTTTAACTAAAAAGCTTACCCTGTTCACAATCCCTCTGTATTCCCCTCACTTTCAGGCATTTAATTAGCAGCTTTAATCTGAGTGAGCACTCAGAATTACAACCTTGCTCCCCATTGTGTTTCATTTACTTAGACTTAGCCAGAGGAAAAGGCAGCAGAGCCATGAACCAAATTCAATCTTTTCATTTACCTTTCTGTTTACTAATGTTTATAATATCTTAAAGTGACATAAATATGTACAAATATGTTCAGTCTGTTAAAAAAATTAATACTTCAGATGCTGAACAAATGCTAAACCAAGTAAAAGAAACTTCTAAACGATTGGCTACAGGCAACATTAGGGTACCATTCTTCCTTCTCAAGTCAGATATAAGTAATAAAGTAATGGAACACAGGTATAATACCTAGCACAAATCTTTACAATTTAATTCCCAGTTAAGAATCGGACTGTCTTACTTGTTTTCCATCGATCTCTACTACCTCTTCTTGAATGACAATTAGTTGCAAACTGGAACCAGACGTCATAGGCCACTCATGAACTAAAATCCTTACACTGACAATTCCAAAATATTCTTTTTCCTCCAAATTTTCCAGCTTTTCATTCTTCACTATATAAAAAAAAGTAGTCACAGCTTTGAACAAAAATGCCACCAAACCTGTTACTGAATTTGATTATCTTGATGACATTTACGGGGAACAGGACAGTTGGATAACCGTTTCTTTGCCTTTCTTCATCTCCGACTTCACTGATGTTATAGAATTTATGAAAACAAAGACAACTTGGCAAATCCTCACCATGTTTACAGTCATTGGAAAAGGGAAAAGTGCTTGGTGGTCTTTAGACCACTACACTAGCAACATCACTCCTATTCTTTTACAGAGTTTGTCAAGGAGGAATGAATAAGACGTAACTACTTACAAAGCAGGTCAGAAGACACAGCCAATCCCATGTCTTAGTAAGGGAAGTATATCCATTCATCCATTCACTCATTCACAAAACCCAGGGATATAAGGGGCCTAAAGCAGTAAAGACACTGAGTTTTTTTTTCTCAATTCTTTCTCCAGTAAGTGACCTGTTGCTACCGGAAAGGGCAGGAATGGGGAGGAGGATGGGAAAGCCCTGTAATTACTCTCCACCCGTGGGCGATGGGGTAGGATTAGCTACTGGCTATACTCCCCTCTAGCTAAGAGCCCCCCAGCCCACACCAGTGGAGGTGTGGTGTGACCACTGCAGCTGGTCTACAGAACCAGCAGATATCCTATTAAGGCAGAAAACACTACAGAAAACGATAAATCCACATAAATCCATGAAACTAGTGCAAAAGGAGCACTGAGTTGTTCAACTGTTGATCCCTCAAATGTTACTGTATGAGGACTGTTAGACAAAAAAGGAACCAAGATGGATATTCTACATGCAAACCCAGCTGTTTAAATTGATTCAGTGCCTGTACAGGGCTATTCCCTTTATCTGGAATGTTCTCTACTATTCCCTCTCTCCTCATCCGTTTTTAATAAACTCCTACTTAGGTAGTTCTAGCTACTATATCCCTACATTGCTGAGTTCGTGCCTGTTTTTTTCTTTTTAATTTTTTTAATGTTTATTTTTGAGAGAAAGAGTGCATGTACATGTGTGCACCTGCGGGGCGAGGGGCATAGAGAGAGGGAGACCGAGAATCCAAAGCAGGCTCTGCACCATCAGCACTGAGCCCGATGCGAGACTCAGACTCACAAACCATGAGATCATGACCTGAGCCAAAGTCAGACGCTCAACCAACTGAGCCACACAAGTGCCCCTCATGCCTTTTTTTTTTTCTTTTTTTTTTAAAGCACTAACTTTCTTGCAGTGTAGCTCTTAGCTTATCAGCCTGTCTCCTTGACTAGGCAACGTTCCTTGACAGAATGCATTAAGTTTATTGTTCTATGGCTTTTGTTCAGTAGTGATTCCATCCAGAGTTGTAAATACATAATTTAAAATAAATATGCCATCATAAGTTATCAATACTGTTCAAATACCTGGTCAAGTGGTTCTAAATCCTAACTCTGCATCAGAATCAACTAGAAAACAGTACAGACGCCAGAGCCTCTCCCCAATCTCAACACATCAAAATCTCTGGAAGGCACAGACTAACATTTCTAACTTTTTAAATAGCTACAGACATTTCCATTGAGAACCAAGTGACCTAACCTTTTAGTTCAGCCCAAGTGTTCACAAAACTGGTCCTCCTAGACTTTGCTGTTTCTGTGAATAAACTCACCCTTCTCCAAACCAGCAAAGACAAAAGTTACCAGGTTACATTTGATTTCTTCACCCTCATTCCCTGCATCCAGTTAGTTGCTTCTTTCAGGCCATTCCGGGTCCAGATTCTCTTATATTTGTCCTTTCCATCCCTCCCTCCCTACCCAACCAATATGTAGTTCATGAACTACTTACTGTTATAATAGTTACTGAACTACTTGCTTCTTTAATCTCTCCCCCTTTAAACCATTCACACAACAGCGCCAGATTAATCTTCTGTAACAGAGTTTTGATTACGCAGCCTCCCTTGCTCAAATGCCTTCAGTGGCAACCTGTGACTTTTTTGGTAGTTCTCTGAATGGTCCTTCTTCAGGCTCCTTATGGGGGCACTCGCTGCTCCCCCTCTCTCTGGTCTGCCTATCCTCCCTCGTATCCTCTAAGGCTCCTAACTGTAAAACTTCCCCGCTCTTGTGGTCCATCTCAGTGTTTTCCCTGTTTGCCCATCGGTCTTGCTCACAGAACAGTAGGCTCCCTGTCAGCCTATCTGTACATCCAAAGGCTGGCGCTCTAGGGCACAAGAGATTCAATGGATGAGAAAACGCGGTCTTATAAATACATCAGAGTGGTGATTCTTCAGTCCCCAGTCTGCTAACTCTGCTGCAGGATAAAATTAAATTAAAAACAACAAAAGCCCTTGATATTCTGACTTTCCCTACTGTGGTAGGCAGCTTCCAAAAACGGCTCTCACTGACCCTTGACCCTGATAATTCACGTCCTTGTGTAATTCCCTCTTGCTAAGTGTGGGCTGGACCTAGTGACCTGTTTCTAACAGACAGAACACAGTAAAAGTGATGGAATGGCACATCTATGGTTGGATTATAAGGCTAGGACTTCTGTCTTGCTAGTACTCTCTTGCTGACAGTCTCCCTTGTCCTCTCACCGATAAAGCCAGCCGCCATGTTGCGAGATGCCCTACAGAGGTCCACGTGGCAAGGGAATGAGGGAGCCCTCCAGCCAACCTCTTGTGAGGAACTGAGGCCTCAGTGTGACAATTCACAAGAACTAAGTCCTGTCAACACCCGGGAGGAGCTAAAAAGCAGATCTTCCCCAGTGGAGCCCTGAGATGACTGCGTCTTTAGGACAAAGCCAGAGGTCCTAGCTAAGCCAGACTTGGATTCCTGACTTACAGGAACCATGAGATGATACTGTCACTAGCTACTAAGTTGAGGATTAAATTGTTACACAGCGATAACCAATACACCTACCAAAGAAGAATTATTTTTAAAATTTAAGGAAAGAAGACTTTTTGTTGAGGCTGTATTTAATGTTTTGAAGATTCTTACAACTGATAAGATGGGCATTTACTGCAGCTATCAACAAAACTCAGTGCAATGACTGGATGACCAGGAAGGTGGCTACAACACAGACAGCAGCCAGGTCACACTCCATAGCAAATTCAGTAACAGATGTAACATCAACAGAATGATTATATAAGCCAGCGATAGCACTTCTTTTCCTAGCTATGAGGAATTAGCTTGTTGTTCACCAACTTTCTCACTGAGAGCTACTAGAAAAGATGTAACAACAACCACAAAAAAGAACACAAGGGGCACCTGGGTGGCTCAGTCAACTGAGTGAGCGTCTGACTTTGGCTCAGGTCATGACCTCATGATTCATGAGTTGGAGCCCCACATCGGGCTCACTGCTGTCAGCGTGGAGCACGCTTCGGGTCCTCTGTCCCCACCCTCCCTCCCTCCACCTCTCCCCAACTCATGTGTGCGCACTCTCTCTCTAAAAAATAAAGAAACGTTAAAAAATAAAATAAAATAAACGCACACATCTACACTCAAAACCCAAATCTGTCCAGAGGCACCAGAGAGCTTTTAAAAAGACGGCCAGCACCCCCACAAGGCATTTGCTGATTGCCCAGCTGAACAGGTAGAGAAGCTGGAAAGCTCAATAGAAAGCAATGACAGAGAAGTAAAGAGGCAGACATCGGCAGTCTCACATAGAGGGGCATAAAATACAGACTGTGGCTACAAAGGTATCCAGGACTTGTGACAAGATCTTAGACAGAAGGGAGGCACAGAAGTAAGCCAACATTCTGTGCAGTTTTCCCCACTGACACGTTTGCTGATTAGTAAGTCAGGCTTGGTTGAGAAACTGAGCATATACCTAAGACACTGAGAAGTTAAGCAGAACTTCTGACAGGCTCCAGACAGTAGGGAGTTTGGGACCCACAAAAGAAGGGCCCTCAGAAACACCCCAAGTTCTCACTTGGGACCTATGATGAGCTACGTGTGAGGAGTAACAGTTAATGAGGAATAGACTAAGCCTTGCAAAGATGAGAATCCAGCCTTCAAACAGTCTAATCCTCGATTTAAAAATTAAGGTACTCTGCCTCTTATTATCATGACTGCCAGGGGTTCAAGTAAATCCTCTTTGGGGTAAAATAATATTATCCAGAGCCTTTATAGCTTTTCCTACACAGTATCAAAAACAACAACACATATTGGAGAAGCATCAAGAGGAAAAAAACTGGTATCTAGAGGGCTCAGTCAGTGAAGCATCCCACTCTCGATTTCAGCTCTGGTCATGGTCTCACAGTTTGTGAGATGGAGTCCTGTATTGCACAGAGCCCACTTGGGAGGATTCTCTGTCTCCCTCTCTCTCTGCCCTCCCCTGCTGGCACGCTCTCTCTCAAAATAAATAAATAAACCTTAAAAAAAAAGGTGGGGGGGATAAACAGATCTAGAGGGGCTCAAGAAATTAGACTGAGCAGACGTGAACTTCAAAGTTACTGAAAGTAGGGGTGCCTGGCTGGCTCAGTCGGTAGAGCATGCAACACCTGATCCTGGGGTTGTGTTAGAGCCCCACATTGGGCGTAAGAGACTACTTAAAAAAAAATAATAGGGGCGCCTGGGTGGCGCAGTCGGTTAAGCGTCCGACTTCAGCCAGGTCATGATCTCGCGGTCCGTGAGTTCGAGCTCCGCATCGGGCTCTGGGCTGATGGCTCAGGGCCTGGAGCCTGTTTCCGATTCTGTGTCTCCCTCTCTCTCTGCCCCTCCCCCGTTCATGCTCTGTCTCCCTCTGTCCCAAAAATAAATAAAAAAAAAAAGTTGAAAAAAATAATAATAAAGAAATAAAGTTACTGAAAGTAATAGGTTCAAGAAAAGCTATGGTAAAATGGAGAATTTCACCAGACCAGTCTAAGCTATTACAATAAAAATTAAAATTAAAAAAAAAAAGAGGTGGCCCCATATCTGGGGCCCACGTGGGAGATGAAGAAGAAGGAAGGAAGGAAGGAAGGAAGGAAGGAAGTAGGAAGGAAGGAAGGAAGGAACGAAGGAAGGAAGGAAGGAAGGAAATAAATGGAAATCCTAGAGGTAAAGTTTAGTAAACAAAATTAACTCAATTACACAGAGCTGATGAATTTGTGTGCGAGGAGGATGAAAAGAAAAAAAGGAGAGAGAAAAAAAGTGTAAAATATATATGGAACCTTGTGAAAGTTTCACACATGTGTAAATAAGAAGCAAGAAGAGAATAAAAAAGAGGATGCAGAAGTAGCACTCGTTGAAAAGATAACGGCCAAAAATTTTTCCCAAACTGACAGAAGGTATCAAGTCACAGATTAAAGGTCTGCACACCTGGGCACATTACGGTAAGACTACTGAAAACCAAAGACTCAGAAAAAAATACCAAGGACAACGACAGAAAAGACCCATATTATCCACAAGAGAGCAATGAGCCTGACACGGACTCAACAGAAACTACAGAAGTAAGAAGACCATGAAATCAGTCTTTAAAACACTAACTTATGAAGAACTAATCTATATTTCCATATCCAGTAAAAAGATCCTCTTAAAATGAAGGCAAAGTAAAGATGTTTTCAAACAATAGCTCACATCATTCACTGCTAACAACTCTGTGTTAAGGGGATTTCCTAATCCCCTCCTAAGGGGAATTTTTTAGGCAAGAGGAAAGTGACCTCAGAGAGGAACACAGATAAGGAATGAAGAGCGATGGAAAAGGTAACCATTAAGGTAAAAATAAATGAGTACTGGACTCCACAAAATAATAAGAACAGTTATGCTGCATAATTATGGGTGTGCTGTATAATATTAGGGCTTAAGAACATAAAGAGTTGGAGCTCCTGGGTGGCTCAGTCGGTTGAGCATCTGACACTTGATTTTGGCTCAGGCCATGATCCCACAGTCACAGGATCGAGCCCCCACGTCGGGCTCTGTGCTCAGCCTGGAGCCTGTTTAAGATTCTCTCTTTCTCTCCCTCTGCCCCTCTTCCCCACTTCTTCTCTAAAATTAAAAAAAAAAAAAAAAAAAAAAAAGAACACAAAGAGTTAAAATGTATGACAATAACAACACAAAATCAATCAGAAAGGGAATAAATGGAGTTTATGTGTGCTAAGGTTCTTGTATTGTTTGGGAAGTGATAAAAATACTAGTTAGTTGATTTCAAGGGTAACCATTAAAAGAATAGTAAAATAACATAAAAACCAATAAGAAAGAGGGAAATGATGAAACAAAAAATAAATAACCCGGAAGAGGACATAAGGAGAAGAAAAAGGAACAAAAAACAGGTAGGACACAAATAGGAAACAAGTAATTAAGATGAAAGATTTAAATCCAAATATATTAGTTATTACATTAATGTAAATAAATTAAAATCCCAATTAAAAGACAAATTGACAGACTGATTAAAAAAAAAAAATGAATATATGCTGCTTAAAAGAGATTCACCTTAATTACAAGGACCCAGAAAGACTGAAAGAAAATGGAAAGATACCACACAACAATCCACCTCCCTCCTACCCACCAGGCCAAAAAGCAATTATTGTTAAAATAATAGAGGTACTGCTGATTTTAAAGCAAAAATGTCACTAGAGATAAAGAACATATTATAATGATAAAAAAGTCAATCTAAAGAAAGACATAACAGTTCTAAATCTGTATGAATTTAGTAATACTGTGCCAAAATATAGAAAAGCAATAATTAACAAAGCTGAGACAACAAAGCTACATAGTGGAGATTTAACATACCATTCTCAGTAAATGACAGAACAAGCGAACAAACAAAAAACTCAGCAATTCCATAACAGATTGAACAATATGAATAGCCAAATTTTACCTGACATATATAGATCACATCCAAGTAATTATGTACTGTACTTCCTTTTTTTTTTTTAATGTTGTAACGTTTATTTATTTTTGAGAGAGACAGAAAAGCGTGTGTGCAAGCAGGAGAGGTGCAGAGAGTGGGGGACAGAGGATGTGAAGTGGGCTCCCGCAGTGAGCCTGATACAGAGTTCAAACTCATGAACCATGAGATCACGACTGAGTCGAAGTTGGACGCTTAACCGACTGAGCCACCCCAGGTGCCCCGATGTACTTTCTTTTAAAGGACACATGGACATCACCATTTACTAACACTGACCATCTGCCAAGCCACAAAGCAAGTCTCTAATTTCAAAGGGTTAAAATTATACACAGCATAGGGGTGCCTGGGTGGCTCAGTTGACTGAGGCTCTTGATTTTGGCTCAGATCATGATCTCAGGATTTGTGAGATCGACCCCACATTGGGCTCCATGCTGAGCGTGGAGCCTGCTTGGAGTTCTCTCTCTTCCTCTCCTTCTGTGCTGCTCGTGCATACACACACACTCTCTTTCTCTCTCTAAAAATAAATAAATAAACATTAAAAAAAATTATACACAGTATGCCTGGAAACAGTAAAAACAAAAGTTCCAAAATGTTTGGAAATTAAGTACTATAACTTCTAAATGGACCACAGGACAAGGGGATATCACAACAAATAATTTGAAAATACTACGAATTGCACGGACAAAGTACATGATAAATCAAGTGCAGAATACAATTGTTTAGAGAAAAATTTACTGCTCTAAATGCATATATTAAAACAGGTAGTAATGCTATCCATATTTCTCATATTCTTTATTTCCTTCAAACACTATGGTACAATGTAACATATTTGCTTGTCTTTGAACAACTCAAGATTTCAAAAGGTTAAAAGGAAAAATGTTATCTGGACTTAAGGGCAGAAGAAACAGAAAAGGAAAGCATCAGACCAACAACATTATTTTTCTCTTTACTTTTTATATCTGTGATAAGCACTCCTCCAAGATTTTGCCTCTTACTTGTAAATCTCCACTTATGAACTTCCTGCACATCCTTACATGGATATCAACCTACCAGAAATGCAGCTCCATTCAATGCCCACCTCACGAAAAAGAAATGTGAATATGCCAAGAATAACCAATACAAAGTAGGATTTGAATTTTAAACACATTAGTATTACTATATACTCCAATAATGACATATATTATTAATTTAAAATGGAAATACGTCAAAGAACTGTGTTTCACAAATCTAATATTACTAAAAGCAGAGCAATTATGGAAATAATTTAGTAGTACTCACCTATCCAAGTCTGACAGCTTATTCGGGTTACACCACTATTGACAGGCAAGTCATTTACATATACCTGTCCACTCTCGTAGGTTATGTTAAGAATAACCTTAAAATAAAGCAGCATATACATTAATTCCAATTGTTTATAAATGATGACAAAATCTTCATGTAAAAAATACATGATCTAACTGAACTAGATGTGTAGGCAAAAAATAACATAGGCTGCCTAATACTTAGCTAAGTGACATATTAAAATCATAATCAAAAGGAGACAAACCTGTTCTGTAGATACAGCCCCATCATCTTTCAGGGTAGTTACATTAATTCTGAGGCTGTCCTGCAAAATATATATATATAAATTGGATAGGTGAAATTGCACTTCACAGAATGGGAATAACTCAGTTCTTTTTCTTTTCCCTTCAATTATATTTATTGTATAATCACTTATAACATCGACATTTTGTAAAACCCAGCATTTTTCACAGGACTTTTTGTGCCCTTATTCACAATTCCAACTTTTCATAATCTGTATTTATTCCACTCAACTATGAAATATATCACATTTAACAGCCTATAACATGCAAATGTAAAGTTTAAAAGAAAAGATTAACACTCAAATCCCTACTACCTAGGTTAAAAACTAGAATACTGTCCACACCTTAGAAGTCACCCCCTTTCTATCACGTTCCCTTATCCTCAGAAGGAATCCCTGGGTTGTCTTCCATATTAATCTCTTTTTTTTTTTAGAGAGAGAGAATGAGAGGGAGAGCGAGCTCACGAGAGGTGGGGGAGGAGGGCAGAGGGAGACAGAATCTCCGCGCTGAACATGGAGCCTGACATAGGGCTCCATGACCTGAGCAGAAATCAAGAGTACTGACTGAGCCACCCAGGTGCCTCTTTTGCTTTTCTTTATAGTTTTACTCTCTCTCTCTCTCTCTCTCTCTCTCTCTCAACAACATATTGTTTAGTTTCACCTGTTTCTGAGCTTTATGTAAGTGGAACAATTTTATATGTATTCTTCTGGAACTTCTCTTATTTACAACTGTTGATGCATGCAGCTGTGGACATTTATTTACAGTACTGCATAAAAAGCCCATCAAATGATTACCAATTTACTTATTTGTTCTACTATCAATGGACATTTGAATTGTTTCCAACTTTTTTATTTGCATAAACAAAACTGCTCTAACTCTTCTTAAATGTGTCCCCTAGTGCCCATGGACAAGTATGTACTGTGCAAAATCAGTTTTAGTACCTCTCAAGGCATGCTCAAAAGCAGTTATTCAAGTATTTGCTTCTTTACTTTCATTTTTTTAATATTTTAATTTTTTATGTTTTTACTTATTTCTGAGAGAGAGAGAGTGCAAGCAGGCGAGGGGCAGAGAGAGAGGGAAACACAGAATCCAGGCCCCTCTGTCAGCACAGAGCCCAACGTGGGGCTCGAACTCACGAACTGTGACATCATGACCTGAGTCTAAGTCAGACGCTTAACTCACTGAGCCACCCAGGTGCCCCAAGTTTATTTATTTTTTAAAGTTTATTTGTTTTGAGACAGAGAGAGAGAGAGAGAGAGAGAGAGAGAGAGAGAGAGAGAGAACGAGCAGAGAGAGAGGGAGAGAGAATCCCAAGCAGGCTCTGCATCATCAGCGAAGAGCCTGATATGGGGCTTGAACTCACTAACTGCAAGATCATGACCTGAGCCGAAATCGAAAGTCAGATGCTCAACTGACTGAGCCACCCAGGTGCCCCAAATATTTAAGTTTATTAATGACATGCTTTCTATAGAGAAGAAAGCAGTATTTTAAGAAATATTCACCAATACTCAAAGGAATTGCAATTTGTCATTTGTAAAACAAATCCTTCCCCTAATTTTTTTCACAGATAGATGCTGTTATTCTAGAATAAAAAATATTTTTCATGGGGGTATTCTTAACTTTGAAAATTGTTCATAAACAAAATAATATACAAGTGAATCTCTTGGCACTGTGACTGCTTCCAATACTTTATATATCTCCAACAAATGAGAGAATAAAACTGAAATGATTATATGAGGTTGAGGTGATTCTACTCAAAGAACAGGGTTCTAACATGTAAAGCCTATACCGTACATTTAGGCTCACTCTGGTATACCTGCCAACTTATATTGGGGCATATGAAACTTCAGAACCAGCCTGGCTTTCTCCTGGCCCACCCTTATCTAGAACTAAGCATGAGCTAGAACCAATACATTCATCTTTAGAACAAACCAACACTCAGTAAGTCATCAAACTGGTGGTATATTGTTTGGCGTCCTAATTCCAGCCAAGAATTCTTTTCAAAATAGAGGATCCGTTGATTATGGACTATTGTTTCTTCTAACAGCCCAGAGAAAACCCTCCAATGATGGTATTCTAAGAAACCTTTTTATAGCTTCTGCCTTTCAGCAGTGAACATACAGTGTATTACTAGTAATTTACTGCACTTACATATATCACCTGCCTAGTAAAATCTGGGGTTTGTAAAAGACAACTAACAGATACTATCATGCTGTATGTTGCAGAGAACCAAAGGCAATTAAGCTTTTTGGTCTTCCTGAATGATCTCATTTCAGAAGAGATTCTAATCCCTTACTACCTCCTGGGCCCAAGTTTAGAGATAGGTCATATTTCTTGCTCTTCCTGAGAGCCTCTAACTGAACTGGAAGTTCAAGCTTGTGAGTCAAGGTGGTGGATGCTTAAAAAGTGGGTGGCAGAACTGAAGTTTCTACCCACCCATTTTCAATTCTTCCTCTAATTCCTTCACTCACAAGATGCCCAGCTGGTACACAATGGCATCCTAAGGACATCCTAAGGCTTAAAATAAATGAATTAACTCTGAGGGAAATACATGAAATAAATATTTACACATATAAGAAAATAAGTGCAGGGGCGCCTGGGTGGCTCAGGCAGTTGGGCGTCCAACTTTGGCTCAGCTCAGGTCATGATCTCACAGTTCATGAGTTTGAGCCCTGTGTCGGCTCTGACGCTAACAGCTTGGAGCCTGGAGCCTGCTTCGGATTCTGTCTTCCTCTCTCTCCACCCCTTCCCCGCTCACACTTTGTCTCTGTCTCAAAAATAAACGTTAAAAAAAAAATTTTTTTTTTTAAAAAGTGTCCTCTGGATGCCTCTCTTTGGTGACTAAGTTATTTTAATATTAGAAGAACGTACTATAAAAATTTGTATTATTTTACAACCTGGGTAGCCTCAACTTCCAACAACTCATATGTAAACAAAACAGAACATGCTTATAATCCGGTAGATCTGAGCCACTGAAGGGCTATAGAGAGAATTTTCCTCACTTCAATCAGTTTTCTTACATTCAGATCAGGTTGGCTACAAAAATGAATAGATGAGTAGATATGTCATAAAGCAAATCGAGGGAGGCCTGGGTGGCTCAGTAGGTTAAGCACAGGACTCTTGATTTCAGCTCAGGTCATGATCTCACAGTTTGTGGGACTGAGACCCGCGACGGGCAGTGCCCTAACAGGGCATATCCCGCTTGGGATAGTCTCCCTCTCTCTCTGCCTCTCCTCCGCACGCATGTGCTCTTTCTCTTGCAAAATAAACAAACATTAAAAAAAATAATAAAGTATAGTGAAACATTAATAGCAGTCTAAGTTTGCACTATTCAATATGGTACCCACTAACCACATGTGGCTATTTACATTTAAATTAACTAAAAGTTTTAAAACTCCGTTCCTCAATCATTCTGGTTAGCCACATTTCAAACGCTCATTGACAGTAGTCTTGTGACTACTGTAATGCAGAGAGCAGAGAAACCCCATCACTATACAGTGGTCTACGGGACTGCATTTATCTAACGTGGTGACCACTGTAAAATTCTTTCAAATGTTCTGTGCATTTGAAAATTTTCACAATGCAATGTTGAAGAAGTTAGATCAAGAGGCTTCAGCTTCCCATATAAACATTTCCAAGGAATGAGATTCCTCCTGTCGCTGCTCAGCATTCTTTCATCTGTGACATTCTGAGTATAGATCTGGACTTTCCAAAAGTGGAAGGCGGGCATAAAAAGGAAGAACTGAAATGATGAATTCACTAAGCCCACAGTGCAGTGTGCTTTCAGCTCGCAGTCAAAATGCATTTTTCTCGAACTATAGGGCCTTAAATGTCTTTTGGGTTTACAAGTGATTATGATGAGTCTTTAAAATTTGGAAAATAATGTATTACTGGAACTTCAGGCATCATTTCATTTGTACTTGGTCTCTTGGTGCTTGCCAATCACATTCACATTTTGACCAGTTGCAACTGTGGTCCACATACAATTTCTTTTTTTTTTTTTTTTAATTTTTTATTTAAAAGTTTTTTTTTTCAACGTTTATTTATTTTTGGGGCAGAGAGAGACAGAGCATGAACGGGAGAGGGGCAGAGAGAGAGGGAGACTCAGAATCGGAAACAGGCTCCAGGCTCTGAGCCATCAGCCCAGAGCCTGACGCGGGGCTCGAACTCACGGACCGCGAGATCGTGACCTGGCTGAAGTCGGACGCTTAACCGACTGCACCACCCAGGCGCCCCGGTCCACATACAATTTCAAATACAAGTGGTTCTTAGGGCTTGCATTGTTGTGGCTTCTTGAAAGGCCCCAGCAGAACTGAAACTGAGATATGCTCTTTATTTTTGTTCCCAGGGAGAGTAATGTCATTAAAAAAATTTTTTTTAAAAGTGACATTTATGGTGTAAGTCACCCGTGGATGCGGAGTATTCAAGTCCCGACCAGTAAGAAAAGGCATACCTATATTCTTTCTTTTCATTTTGGGAAAACTCGCATTTCAAAATCTTCAAACTTTTCCCAACCATACATGCAATCGATGAATGGCAAATACTGGTTTAATTCAGCAGGACTCCCCGGCAAAAACGGAAGAACCAGCCACCCTCTAGTACAAGGATGCAGCGGTTCTCCAACTTTTAGCTGGCCTCAGGTTCACCTGGAGGGCTTGCTGACTTAAACTGTTGGGCCTCACTCCCAGAGCATCGGATTAGTGCGTTTCCAGCAGTTTCCCAGGGGATGCTGGTGCGGCCAGTCCTGCCACGCTCAAAGATCCACTCCTCCTAACACCCACCAAAGGGACGACGTCAGGTTAAGAGTCGGGTCTTCAGCCCTTCTCCTCCCGCCCCGTCGACCCGGCGTAGGCGCACCCCGGGGCCCTGCCCGCCGGGGGAAGGCAGTCCTTCCCGCCGGGGCAGACAGGTGGCCTGGAATCGTTCCTGTTCCCTCACCGCGCCACTTCTACATTTCCCGTGCACATAAGGCAGAAACACCGCCTTGCCCCAGTGCCCGCTCTACCCCAGGAAGGCGCCATTACAAAAGGCTGAGAGCACTTGTGATCGGGTACTTTCGATGGCAAAACCCCCTCAGGCTGGCAACAGTTGGGCTGTTGTAAGAATCCCTAAGTTTCGCTGCACAAGGCTTAACCACACATTAAAGGGCCCTCTTCGCTCTCTCGCTTCCTCCCAGGCCGCCCCCATTTCCTTGGGGGCTTCTTCCCACTACTCTCTTGGGCGCCCGGACCCCAGCCCCTGGCCCGTCGGGCGGTCTTAAGAGGCATCGACGAGGACGCCGCAATCCCACGGCTCTGGCCCGCGCCTCGCCAGAGGGTCCGGGCGGAGGAGCTGCCGAGTCGCGCCCGCCCTGCCCTACCTTCGGGGCTCGGGGCGGCAGGGGCAGCTCATGGGTAACGGTCATCAGCCACCCGGCGGCCGGCAGCGCCGCGAGCAGGAGCAGCCGGAGGGCAAACGGCGCGGGTGGAGAGCCCTCCATCTTGGACAGGCCAGCTGCGGTGGACAGCCGGGAGCTGAGCGCCGAGCCAGCCCGAAGGGCGGGGACGGGGCGAGGCTATTGGGGGGGGGCGGGACTCTGAGAGGCGGGGCGGGAGCGAGCCGGTCCGTGGAAGGAACCCGCGGCACCGGTGGGCGGGGACTCTGGAAAAAACGGGCTGCGCACGCGCACCGCCACGAAACGTCGAGGGGCGGAGTCAAGCGGGGGAAGGTCCGATTTCGTCATTAGAGTGGAGGTGTGGGTTGGAGGGAGCTACTAATCCAAACGGAGTGAAAAGATATTCGATGCTATTATTTTAAAATTAGTATATTCTAGCAAGAATAGTATATATGGGTATGCTCATAACTATACCTGTGTGTATGTGTTTACATATATAAAATAAAAATAATGGTAATATAGGTGAAGACTGTTCTACATTAAAAACAGTATGTCACGTTTAGAGGGGAAATTTTATTAAATCGGTAGTTCTCACCCTTGGCTGCACATGGGAATTGCCCGGAAAGTTTTAAAAATTACTGACTCTGGGGTCTTCCGGTGCACCCGAGTTTCTGATTTCGTTAGGGCTGCTGCTCAGGCATTGGTAGTTAGGTTCCCCAAGTGATTTATTGTGACAGGGTTGAGGATCAACCACACATCAAATGTTCAACATTCATCATATCACTTTAGACCTCATGGGAACAACATTCTCAGCAGGAAACCAGTCTACCTGGGCTCTGGGGGCCTTTCTAGTCAGTTTCTTAATCTATAAAATAAAGATGATGTCTTCCCCCTTTCGTATTCTTAAAAAATATTTTATGAAACTCTCCAAAACAGAGAGTGCCACGAAGGTCGGCATTTCAGATTAATAGGTTTGAATATTGAGAAGAACTTGGAGATATTACCATTCAAGGCAGAATAAGAAACATTTAGCCTTTTTTTTTTTTTTTTTTTTAAAGTAAAACGTTTGACTTGGAAAGAACCCAAGCCTCTTTCTCTCTTAGCCCTTCTTTTATCAAACCCTCTCCACATGCCTGCTTTTCTAGCTGGGGTAAATTTTAAAACCTTTGTGGTATACTACAAAGTCATTCAACTAACTCCTTGCCTACTATGAGATATGCAACAACATTAACTTGCAAGTGGTTTCTGCAATGAAGTCCCACCCACTCTTGGGGTCCAACTACAACCACTGGGTTTTTCACTCTATTTCACACTGCCTGGATTAAAAAGGAATCTGAAGGTTAGAACACATGACATGTAGATTTGCATAACTTTAATTGGTAACATATGTATAAGATTCTAAAGTACCTTTATATGAAAAAGTAGATAGGGAAGATGAAGTAGTCTGTGTTTTCCAACAGAGCTCTCCCGCATAGTCTTACCATCCATTATTCTTCCAATTGTTTGTCTCCATAGCTAGTTCTGAGCTCCAGGAAGGCTTTGACCAAAACACAGTAAAAAAGCCTGCTAGTTTAGGGGTTTGTTGGAGGTTTTGGCACACAGCAATAAGTAATTCTCTGCCACACCACCTAAGTGTCCTACAATTTAATTTGATTCTGACACCATCTACTTAGAGATGGCATCAGATCCCACAGGATAAGGGCTCAGTCCCATGAGACAGCCCACACCTACCTTCACCCACACATACTTCAGATGCCAGTTGCAAGCCCAGGTTATTGCCTGTGCTTCTGACCAATTGGCTACAGAGCAGAGGTTCCAATGACTCCCTCCATGGACTAGATTAATTTGCTGGAGCAGAACTCAGGGAAACACTTACGTTTATCAGTTTATTAAAGGATACAATAGAACGTACAGATGAACAGCCAGAGGGAAAGAGATGCATAGGATAAGGTATGTGGGAAGGGGCAGAGCTCCCATGCCTTCTCCAAGCATGCCATACTCCTAGCACCTCCCCCTGTTCAGCAGCCTTGAAGCTCTCCAAACCCTGTACTTATAAGATTTTAATAGAGGCATCATCAATCATTAACTCCATTTTCAGCCCTTGTGCCATCTGAAGAAAATCAGGGGAAGGGCTGAAAATTCTAAGTGTCTAGTTACATCGTGGTCTTTCTGGTGACCAGCCCTCAACCAGGAGCCAGCCAGAAGCCCACTAAGAGTTACTTCTTTTTTTTTTTTTTTTTTTTTTTTAAATTTATTTTTGGGACAGAGAGAGACAGAGCATGAACGGGGGAGGGGCAGAGAGAGAGGGAGACACAGAATCAGAAACAGGCTCCAGGCTCTGAGCCATCAGCCCAGAGCCTGACGCGGGGCTCAAACCCACGGACCGCGAGATCGTGACCTGGCTGAAGTCGGAGGCTTAACCGACTGCGCCACCCAGGCGCCCCTAAGAGTTACTTCTTTAGAACAAAAGACTCCAATCACCCAGGACATCACAATGGCTTCAGAAGCTCTGTGTCAGTAACAGAGTCAAAGACCGATATTAGAGGTGCCTGGCTGGCTTAGTTGGAAGAGCATGTGACTCCTAATCTTGGGGTCATGAATTCAAGACCCACATTGGGCCTAGATCTTACTTAAAAAAGAAAAAAAAAAACAATATTAGAACAAGAGATGTTCCTAGTATTCTTTTTTTTTTTAAACGTTTATTCATTTTTTGAGAGACAGTGTGAGTGGGGGGAAGGACAGAGAGAGAGACGGAGACACAATCCAAAGTAGGCTCCAGGCTCCAAGCTGTCAGCACAGAGCCCGATGTAGGGCTCAAACTGACGAACCGTGAAATCATGACCTGAGCCAAAGTTGGATGCTTAACCAACTGAGCCACCCAGGTGCCCCTCCTAGTAGTCGTATCACTTAGGAAATTACATGGTTTTGGAGAGCTCCATGCCAGGAACTGGGGGCAGAGACCAATATGCATTTTCTATTAATGCACAGCATGCCTTTTATATGCAAAACAATCAATCCAGAGTCCATATTCTGAATCCCCTCCTTTATCAGGCTCTTAAGGTTCAGGAGGCAATATTCCTCTGTCCTAATCATCCCAGAGCCAGGTACTGGACAATTAGATATAGCCTATATACCCCAGAGCCCACTGAAATTATTCAAACTAGCCAACAAAGCCTGTTTATCCTACCTTTTCTTACTTTCCCCATAGAGACCACAATAAGAACTCTTGCCTATGGTTTCCTCTTGGCTCCTTCCGCCTCCTGACCAACCCTGGTACTTTCTATTTGGCCCTGCATGGCATGGTGTGCTACTGCCTGTCTTGGGAACTGTGAGTAACAAACCACTTTTTTTTCTTTTGTGTTTATTTATTTATTCTGAGAGAGAGAGCGAGAGAGAGAGCAGTGGAAGAGCAGAGAGAGAGGGAGAGAAGAATCCCAAGCAGGCTCCTCACTGTCAGCACGGAGCTGAATGGGGGCTGGATATCACAAACTGCAAGCTCAGACCTGAGCTGAAACTGAGTCAGATGGAGCCACCCTGTGCCCCCAAAACTATTTTTTCAATGGCATTCATCTCCTGACCTGTTGGCTTCACCATACATGAATAATACTAAAACTTACATTTTATTTTTTTAAAAGTCTTTTTTTTTTAAGTTTACTTCTTTATTTTGAGAGAAAGAAAGAGAGAGAGAGAGAGCGAGCAGGGAATGGGCAGAGAGAGAGGGAGAGAGAAAATCCCAAGCAGGCTCCATGCTGTCAGCACAGAGCCTAACCCAGAGCTCAGTCTCACGAACTGTGAGATCATGACCTGAGCCGAAACTAAGAGTTGGATGCTTAACCAACTGAGCCACCCAGGTGCCCCCAAACCTACATTTTAAAACACCATACTAATATCGACTGAAAAGGTCAATGCTACAATAATCACAACAAAGAAAAGGCAGTTAAAGTTCTTGACAAAGATAGGTAGATGAAAAATCAGGCTTTTCAGCCAGCCAAAATTGTTCTGTAGCCCCTGGACTGCCACTGTCCCAGATATCTTACTGTAAATGTTATGACAAAAGTCACTAGGATGAATCTCAGTTCACCAAACTGAAATTTCTTAGGGTGTGAGGGGGAAAAGCAGGAAAAGGAACAAAAGTTGAATAAAGGAAATCATGATGGACTTGTCAAACACGTGAATACTCTACAACAAATATGATCATAAATAGTCCATTGTGTGTGCATGTGTGCGTGTGTACGTGTATGTTTTAAGTAGGCTTTACACCCAGCATGGGGCCCAACATGGGGCTTCAACTCATGACCCTGAGATCAACACCTGAGCTGAGATCAAGAGTCAGATGTGCTGACAGCTCAGAGCCTGGAACCTGCTTCAGATTCCGTGTCTCCCTCTCTCTCTACCCCTCCCCTGCCTGTGCTTTGTCTATCCCTCAAAAATAAATAAACTTTAAAAAAAAAACAAACAGAGTCAGATGTTTAGCCAACCGAGGAACCCACGTACTCCATGCGTTTTTGTTGTTCATATATTTAGTCATTTAATATCAGGATTTTACTTTTGGCAATTTTAGTAAGGTTACAGACTTTTGAATGTGGTTGTTCAGATTAGGCATATGAAAAGATGTCAACAGAGAAATTAGTCACGATGGTTGGTGATATTGATATTTGGAAGGCAATACAAATTTATTAATCTTTTCTCTAAATTAAATCTACTTGAGTATTTATATTTGGTAGAACTGTGAATGATGTATCTCATTTCTTTTCACCTATGTATTTACTATATAAACCACTTAAATATTTATACCATTAGAAATTCCAAGTGTAATTAAGATGATGACAAGCATAAACTATATCATGTCATGAAATGGCATTTTTCCCACGAAGATAGAGTATTTGATATTTAATGATATGTCAGTATGTGTGTGTGTGTGTGTTCAGCACACCATAATTTAAAGATCTAGCAAATTACACACTGAGTAATAAATAAGGTATTCTATCTTGGGCATAAGATATACACACCTGGGCTTGGAGTCTGCAAAAGAGACTGGCAATATCATTTCTGGTCATTAGTGAATCACTTTATATATGAAATGATTCCTCATATTTATTATGCCAATTTCTAATTCTTTTTGTAATAGTCCAAATTTGTCATTAAAAATTACTTAATTTTTCCAAATCCTCTTTTTTCTTCATCTATAATATTTCTTTTAAGCATATACAAAATTCTATCAAATATTATCCTGTAATCTGTACTCTTACTATATTGGGAAAAGATCAGATGAGTTCAATGCAGTGTCCAAAACAGCTGTACTATTTTACATTCCCATCAACAATTTCATTGTTATTTTAATTTGCATTTCTTTAATTAATTGCCAATATTCATTAATTCACTCAGCTAATATTTATTCATCCATTAAGTGGCAAGCTGTCATAAGCACTAGGGATATAACAGTAAATAAGACAGGCAAAATTGGCTATAGCCTTCTAGAGCTTATATTTTATTATTATTGTTTTTAAATGTTTATTTTTCAAAAATTTTTTAACATTTATTTTTGAAGGAGAGAGACAGAGCGTGAGCGGGGGAGGGGCAGAGAGAGAGGGAGACACAGAATCCCAAGCAGGCTCCAGACTCTGAGCTGTCAGCACAGAGCCCGACACGGGGCTTGAACTCACGGACTGTGAGATCATGACCTGAGCTGAAGTCGGAAGCTCAACAGACTGAGCCACCCAGGTGCCCCTTAAATGTTTATTTTTGAGAGAGAGAGGGGGTGCAAGCAGGGGAGGGGCAGAGGCAGGGACAAAGAATTTGAACCAGGCTCTGGGCTGAGGGCAGAGAGCCGGATGCAGGGCTCCAACTCAGGAACCGTGAGATCATGACCTGGGCCGAAATCCAGAGTTGGACGCTTAATGGACTGAACCACCTAGGTGCCCCTAGAGCTTATATTTTAATAATATAAAAATATAAACAAATTCATAAATAGCATGTTAGATAGTAAAAAGTGCCATGGAGAAAAGCTGTCTGGAAAAAAACCAAACATGTATGTATACAGGGTTAATTTTAATTATGGTGGTCAGGGAAGGGTTCATTGAGATGGCCTATGAGCAAGAGACCTATAGTAGGTGAAGGAGATCCATGCAAGTATCTAGACAAGAGGGTTCTAATCTGAACGCGCAGCGAGCTCACAGGCCTGAGGCAGAAGAATGGCCAATAGTGTTCAAAGAATAGCAAGAGTCTTGTGTGGCTTCAGAATAAGAGAGAAGACAGGTAAGACCTGGCAGCAGAGTATCCGGTACGGCCTTGTAGACCGTTACAAAAACGTTGGCTTTTATTTAGATGTGAAGTAATTGGAAGCTAGTATGTATAAAATGGTAAAAAAAAAAAAAAAAAAAAAAGGGAGTGATCTGCTTGGACAGATTTCGGGGAATAAACTTTGCATGGAAACCCTGAACGGAGATCAAATGTAGTTTTGTTAAGTCTTCAAAATCAAAGACTATGGATAAAACCAGTAGAGAGGTGGGGCTGAAGCCTTTTAGCTTGTCGCACGAAGGACCAGCCACTATCTGTTGCCGTAACAGGGCCTCTGCCCCAGGCACGATTAGCCAGGGAAGAACTCCCTGTGAACCACCTTTCTGGGTGACAAATTGTGCATTTAACGCCTAAAGGTTTCGATTTAGGGAGACGAGAAGACACCGATTAGGAAACCCCGAGTAGTACCCGCAAGAACACAGGCGAAGCTGGCGCCATTGTCGCCCTCGAGGGGGCGAGGAGGAGAGAAGAAACGGCTGCTGGAAGGTCCGCCTCGTTCTTGAGATGGACACAAAAGAGGCACAATACCCTTTACAGACGTCCTTTCGAGCGACAGGCTTCCGTGCCAGTCGCCCGGGGCGAACAAGGATTTTCAAAAGGACCGCGCCAGAGGCGGGACCCATCAGCACACCACCACGCGGACACAGCCAACGCGCGGGCCGAGCCGCCCGCGAGGGGGGCGGAGTCGCCGGAAGAATGACGTAAAAAGGCGTCGCGCCGAGAGTGACGCGTGGCGTAGACCACTACGGGCTGCGCCTGTCACACCCGCGGCTTGTTGCGGAGGAGCAGCGGGCGCCATGGCGGTTCTGCTGGAGACCACTCTGGGCGACGTCGTCATCGATCTGTACACCGAGGAGCGGCCGCGCGGTGAGGCCCGGGCCCCGCTCGCGTTTCGCCGGGGCCGCGCTCTCCTTTCCCCACTGTCCCTTCGCTGCCCGGCCCCCTTGACCGGGTTCGAGCTTCTGGGCTCCTGGCGCCCACGACTGGGCTGTTTCACTAGCGGGCCGTGGTTGGAAAAGTTTCTGTGAGGAGCGGCCTCTCTCTCGAATGTGGTGCTGGCCAATTGGGTGGCGGGTGCTTGTGGCATTAAATGCCTGTGTGTGTGCGTGTGTGCGCGTGCAGGCTGCATATAACCAAGCCTGTAGGTTTTGTGGCTGTACTGCGCTTTACTTGCGAGAGGAACACAACCAGTATTCCTTGGGGTGTAACCAGGGAGTCCTGATGGAAGTACGAAGGATGTGTTTGGAGCAGTGAGTGTGGGCATCCAGCGTGGGTGGAGGAAGGGCTGTCCGGAGGTGTGCACGGAGTCGTAGCAAACGCTCATTGATCGCCTGCTGTGTAGACTGCCAAGCTCTGGGATAGGCGTCTTGTCCTTAAGGGTCTAACTTTCCCCCGAGAGAAATAGGCGTGGGAGCCCCTTTAAGTGTTGTTAAGTCTTACAAACCCATTGTAAGTGTTGTGGTTGAAGAATGTGTAAGTTGCCATGGAAACCGGAGGGAGGCGTGATTCTTCCTGGCTGGGGGCGGGGAGAAGTGAAGCCAGGAAAGAAAGTAGAACACTTGAACTAGCTCGTTGAAAGATGAGTGGGAGTGAGGGTGTTTTTTTTTTTTTTTTTTTTTAAGTTTGCTTAGAACTTTCTGGAAACAGCAAGTAGTTTGGCAGGGCTTGAAGGAATGATATGTGACACGGAATGGCAGACTGCGTGTCTGGTCGTATAGGTTATACTGGTTAGGTCAGATGTGAATAGTCTTGTGTGCTCTACTGACGACTGATGAGGGTCCTGGAAGGTTTTAAAAGCAGGATTGAATCATGGCCGACTTGTTTTAGGAAGATAAGGGGCAACAGTGGAGGATGTTTCAGATCAGGGAGAAGCTGGAGGCCACAGAGATAAGTTACAATTAGCATCCTGTCCCCTTGGAACGCAGAGTCCATCAAAAGGATGAAACGAGGGGCGCCTGGGTGGCTCAGTCGGCTAAGTGTCCGACTTGAGTTCAGGTCATGATCTCACAGTTCGTGAGTTCGAGCCCCGCGTCGGGCTCTGTGCGGACAGCTCGGAGCCTGGAGCCTGCTTCGGATTCTGTGTCTCCCTCTCTCTCTGCCCCTCCCCTGCTCACGCTCTTTCTCTCTGTCTCTCAAAAATAAACATTCAAAAAAAATTTTTTTTAAAAGATGAAACAAACCACAGTACCACGTGCAGTAATTGCTTTCCTGCTGTCACAGTATCCTACACTCAGTTGTACACCCCCCACCCCCACCCCACAACACTACATGCTCAGTCATACATCCCGGCCTTTCTCGTACTGTTGCCTCTACCCCACAGTTCTCTCTACTGTTGTCCTGTTGGCCGACTTCCTGCTTATTATTCACACCTTGGATCAAGCATGATTTCTTCTGTGAGGCTCTCCCTTGTCCCTGAGCAGAGTTAGATCTGTTTCTTCTGCTCTAAGATCTTTTTAAAAAGCATGTAACACATTCTGTTACATCGTTTGCCTGTTATCCTGTAATTGTTTGCAGTTCTTGTCTCAAGATTGTAAACTCCAGGAGAGCAGGGACCGTAGTGCCTTCCTTGTCTTTCTATCCTAAGCACCTAGTGCAACGCCTGCCACTTTGCACACACTAAAGGCTCATTATAGTGACTAATGTATATGTGTGTGTTTATTAGTTAGGATTCTCTGTGCAGATGATAGAAACCCAAATCAAATTGGCTTAAACAAAGAAAATAATTGATTGCCTCCTGCTACTGGGGTAAACTTGGCTTTAAGGATGGTGGGATCCAGGGGTTCAAATGATGTTATAGGGAATTGTATTTTTCATCTCTTGGTTTGCTTTTCTTTGAGTTGGTTTCTTCATGTGGGGCACCTGGCTGGGGCCTCTTTTCCCAGGGTTGTGAGGAATTCAAGAGGGAGTAGGGTTTGCCCACCTAGTGAACGCAGGCAGAATAGACAAGTAGCAATTCTGCAACTGCAGTTTGGAACGCTAAAAACTAAGCCCACCCCATTTGTATATATTTGTAAGCATGTGATTGGATACTTACTTACGTGTGTAACTGCTTATCAACTTATAGTAAACATATCCAGGCTTATTTTCCTTCCTCCCTCCCTCTCTCCCTTTCTTCTATTTCTTTTATTTTTTTACTTTTTAGTATAGAAAACTTGAAACATACAGAAGTAGAAAGAGTCACGTAAATGAACCTTCATGCGCCAATGACCGGCTATAATGAAGAGCTGTCAACACATAACCAGTATTGTTTCATTTATACTGGATTTTTTGTAATAAGTGTATTACATGGGATTTATTTTATCTGTAATTCATTTTGTATTTAAAAAAATTTTTTAATGTTTATTTTTGACAGAGAGAAACAGAGCGTGAACGGGTGAGGGGCAGAGAGAAAGAGGGACACAGAATCTGAAACAGGCTCCAAGTGGTCAGCACAGAGCTGGACGTGGGGCTCAACTCGGGGACCAGCGAGATCATGACCTGAACTGAAGTCAGACGTTTAACTGACTGAGCCACCCAGGCACCCCTCATTTTGAATTTCTAAGAAATTATTAAAAAAAAACATAACCCCAAATCATTATCATATCTTAAAAAATTAGCAATAATATTTTAATTTCATTCATATTTTATTATTGTCTCATAAATGTTTTAAAAATATTTGGTAATTTTGGGGCATCTGGGTGGCTCAGTTGGTTAAGTGTCTGACTTTGGCTCAGGTCGTGATCTCACTGCTTGTGGGTTCGAGCTCCCAGCTCATTGTCTGGAGCTGGCTTCGGATTCTGTCTCCATCTCTCTGCCCTTCCCCCTGCTCAAGTGCGTGCGCAAGTGCTCGCTCTCTGTCTCTTTCTGTGTCCCTCAAATATCAATAAAAGGTAAAAAAAATTTTTGATGTTTGTCTATTTTTGAGAGAGAGAGGCAGAGCGCGAGCGGGGGAGGGGCATAGAGAAGGACACAGAATATGAAACAGGCTTCAGGCTCTGAGTTGTCAGCACAGAGCCCAACGTGGGGCTCGAACCCATGAACCATGAGATCATGACCTGAGCCGAAGTCTGACGGCCAACCGACTGAGCCATCCAGGTGCCCCAAACATTTAAAAAAATTTTTAAAAAATATTTGCTAATTTAAATGCAGATCCATACAGGGTCCATTATTATATTGGTTGATAGATCTCTTAAATACCTTTTTAAAAAAAATTTTTTTAAAGATTTTATTTTTATTTATTTTTAATTATTTTTAATGTTTATTTTCGAGAGAGAGAGAGAGAGCAAGTGGGGGACGGGCAGAGAGAGAGGGAGACACAGAATCTGAAGCAGGCTCCAGGCTTTGAGCTGTCTGCACAGAGCCCAAAGCAGTCTTGAACTCATGAACCACGAGATCATGACCTGAGCCAAAGTTGGACGCTTAAGTGACTGAGGCACCCAGGTTCCCCTAAAGATTTTATTTTTAGGTAATCTTTACACCCATCATGGGGCTTGAACTCACAACCCTGAGATCGAGTCCCATAATCTACCAACTGAGCCAGCCAGGCACACCCCTTTCTTAAATATCTTTTAATCTATAGATTCTCCCCCTTGCCTTAAAAAAAAATTTTTTTTTTAAATTTGAGTTTAGTTGACACATAGCGTTACGTTACTTTAGGTGCAGCATAGTGATTCCACTTCTCTGTACATTATTCTGTGTTCACCACCCCCCTTGCCTATTTTATTTTTTTTTTCAACGTTTTTTTATTTATTTATGGGACAGACAGAGACAGAGCATGAACGGGGGAGGGGCAGAGAGAGAGGGAGACACAGAATCGGAAACAGGCTCCAGGCTCCGAGCCATCAGCCCAGAGCCTGACGCGGGGCTCGAACTCGCGGACCGCGAGATCGTGACCTGGCTGAAGTCGGATGCTTAACCGACTGCGCCACCCAGGCGCCCCCCCCCTTGCCTATTTTAAACGACTTTATATTTTAAGAACAATTTAAGGTTCATAGTAAAATTGAGGGAAAGGTATTTAGAGAGATTTCCCATATACCCCCTATGCTCACATATGCACAACCTCTCCCATTTTCAGTATCCCCTACCAGAGTGGTACCTTTGTTGCACATTCGTACCATACGTACTTTGTAGCATTGTATTTAACAGTAATCCAGAAATCTGTTTTTTCCAGAAAAACTATCAAGAGCCTGGTATTCAAGACCTTCCAATAGATTAGCCCCATCTTACCCCTTCAGTCTCTCTACCCTCTCTCACTCTAGTATTACCAGGGTGTTACAGAACGTAAACTGGTCTTTCGGACCCTTCAGAAAACATTTAAATTTGCACTTCTAGACTTATTCATAATGTCTTCTCAGCTTGAAATGCTTACTCGATCTACTTTTTGCCTGTCTAGTTCTTTTAATGCCCACCTTAAACCTCCATGAGGTCTTCTAATTTTCCTGACCAGAAGCAATCTTTCTTTTGAACTTTTGCGGCTTTTTTAAAATCACTTTTTACTATTTTGCTATTTAAGTGGCACAAATGGTATTATCGGGTATATCCAGTATTGTAACTAGTTTGGTTTGGGTATAAGCTCTCTAGACAGCCTCATAGGTCTTTCTGTCTGGTTTCTGGCTTAATGTTCTGAGAACTTGTTGGTGTATCTCTCCACAATTAGACTGTGAACTTGTCGAGGACAGGGACTATGGTTTAATGGCATTTGTGACAGTGGTGCCAGGCACCTAAAAAGTACTCAGTAAATGTTTATTGAATAAGTGAGTGAATTTATATGAGAAAACTGGTACATGATCAGCGTATGGATTTTTGTGAAGGGCTATTTAATCACCGTAAAAAAATTGGTCTCGGGTGCTTTGCTGGCTCACTTGGGCTTGGGGTTGTGAGTTCGAGTCCCATGTTGGGTATAGAGATTACTTAAAATAAAATCTCAAAAAAAAATTGGTGTCAGATATTTGATTTTCTCTAATTTATATAATTTATATCCATTTACAGGTATTCTGCTGGATTCGTATAGTATACATCTAAGAGTATACTATATATGTACCACACATACATATATATACAGTATATACTATATTACATAATATATTATTGTATTATAATGTAGTATACTGTGTTATATAATTATACTATATTGTAGTATATTCTTTGTTCTTTTTTTTTCTCTTGCAAAACTAATCCATTAATAAATGATTGCTGGGACGCCTGGGTGGCGCAGTCGGTTAAGCGTCCGACTTCAGCCAGGTCACGATCTCACGGTCCGTGAGTTTGAGCCCCGCATCGGGCTCTGGGCTGATGGCTCAGAGCCTGGGGCCTGTTTCCGATTCTGTGTCTCCCTCTCTCTCTGCCCCTCCCCCGTTCATTATCTGTCTCTCTCTGTCCCAAAAATAAAATAAACGTTGAAAAAAAAAATTAAAAAAAATAAATGATTGCTTATCCCAAATGTCAGTTTCCTGCATTAGTTCGGATGATCAAGAAGTCCTAAAAAAAAGAGAATACAAAGATGATTTAAAATATATTGACTTATATTGATTTATTTGATTTGATTTATATTGATTTTATTGATTTTATTGATTTATATTGATATATATATATTATAAATATATATATGATTTAAAATATATTCCTAGACTTACTTCCTTTTTTATGACTTTGGACATTTGAGCATTGGGGGGAAGTGTTTATATGGTAATTTAGAAATTAAATTATACCAACTGTGCATATACTTGCTTAAAAATGTATTTGTGAACTACTGTGATAAGTTTAATATTTACTTTCTTTCAGCCTGCTTGAATTTCCTGAAGTTGTGCAAAATAAAATATTACAATTATTGTCTTATTCACAATGTACAGGTAAGTTGGTAGATATTAGTCATGTCTATTATTGGAACCACTTAGCAAACTCTGTGATTTAATAATGTATCCTATTTATTATAGAGGGATTTTATTATACAAACTGGTGATCCTACAGGGACTGGCCGTGGAGGAGAGTCTGTTTTTGGGTGAGTTCTTTTGTTTTTAAATGAGAAAAAATAGAATTGCCTCTTAACAGTGTTAACTAGCATATTTCAATCAGCTTTTTATTTTATTTATTTATTTTTTTTTTAATTTTTTTTTTTTCAACGTTTATTTATTTTTGGGACAGAGAGAGACAGAGCATGAACGGGGGAGGGGCAGAGAGAGAGGGAGACACAGAATCGGAAACAGGTTCCAGGCTCTGAGCCATCAGCCCAGAGCCTGACGCGGGGCTCGAACTCCCGGACCGCGAGATCGTGACCTGGCTGAAGTCGGACGCTCAACCTACTGCGCCACCCAGGCGCCCCTCAATCAGCTTTTTAAAATATCATTCAAAGATAGATTTTTCCCTAAAGTTCCCTAAATGTCTATAGCAAAAAAGAGTATTTTGAATCATAATGGTATTTCTACAAAGAAATGGCAGTTCTGTTTGGTACTAGTACTTCTGTATTTCATATTGAGGGTACTTATATTTTAAAGCTTTATTATGTATTTTTTCAGTCAACTGTATGGTGATCAAGCAAGCTTTTTCGAAGCTGAAAAAGTACCAAGAATTAAGCACAAGAAGAAAGGCACTGTGTCCATGGTGAACAATGGCAGTGATCAACATGGATCTCAGGTGAGGAAATGAGTGAGAAGATGGATTTTGTTTTAAAATGAAGGACTAGAAAGAGCCACAGAGTTATCTTTTCAAACTACCCAATAAGAAGATAATTGCAAAGATAGTTGTTAGAAGAAAAATATTACACTATATTTTTTTCCATATAAAAAAATTTGGGGGGTGCCTGACTGGCTCAGTAGGTAGAGTGTGCGACTCTTAATGTCGGGGTTGTGAGTTAGAGCTTCATGTTGGGTGTAGAGATGACTTAAAAGTAAAATATTTAAAAAAATTTATTTTGTTCTTTTAAATGTAAGGTATGTCCATTGTGAGGAGATCAGAAAATACAGAGCAGTACATGGGAGAAAATAGCATCTACAATCCCACTATCCATGGATCATCACTGTTGACATTGTGGTCTGTTTCCTTTTGGTATTTTATTACTTCAAAACAGATCATGTTGAGAACCTTTCATTCATTGTCTCGTTTAATCCTTACAACAACCCATTTTGGGGTAGATGTTTTTTTTTTCCTCACAGTTCACATGTGAGGAAACTGAGCTTTGGTTTGCCCAAGTATGTTAAGCAATCAGGGAATACTTTTTAAAAGTAACAAGTGGGTAAGAATCCACACAGTTAATGTGAAGTATTACTTTTGTGTATTTTTTCTATCAGTCTGTCATTGATTTCAGTTAGAATTATAGATATATTTTTATATTTTGCTGTGTCTTTCTATGCAGTTTCTTATTACTACAGGAGATAATCTAGATTACCTTGATGGTGTTCATACGGTGTTTGGTGAGGTGACAGAAGGCATGGACATAATTAAGAAAATTAATGAGACCTTTGTTGACAAGGACTTTGTACCATATCAGGATATCAGGTGTGTTTGCTGTCTCAATGTACTAGAATGTTTTAATACTGTAGTGTTTGACACATAGTGGAGATATCAAGTGCAGGACTGGTTTTTGGATAATTCCAAAATGTGTATTAATACAAGACTATAAAACTCCATAAAGTAAACAAGATTTTTTTGTATTTTTATACTTGTACTAATTAATTATAGTTGCTTATGTTGGGAAGAATTATTAATCCTTTAATTTAGTTTTTTTTTTAAATTTTTTTTTTTCAACGTTTTTTATTTATTTTTGGGACAGAGAGAGACAGAGCATGAAAAGGGGAGGGGCAGAGAGAGAGGGAGACACAGAATCGGAAACAGGCTCCAGGCTCCGAGCCATCAGCCCAGAGCCTGACGCGGGGCTCGAACTCACGGACCGCGAGATCGTGACCTGGCTGAAGTCGGACGCTTAACCGACTGCGCCACCCAGGCGCCCCTAATTTAGTTTTTAAAAAATGCATATTGAGAAATAATGGCAAAACTACTAAGATTTAGACATTTATGTTAATATTAGACATGTTATTTTAGAGCAATGCAGAGTAGTAAATCTAAGATAAATGATACTCTAGTAATATATCCTTGTGCATTAAAATTTAAGTGCCTATGGTTTTTTGTCATTAGGGATACTTAAGACATTTGTTATAACCTTTATAAAAAGTAAAACATGGATTCTGAAATAATGTAAATGTAACCTTTTGACTTGGATTTATTTTGTAAGGATAAATCACACAGTGATTTTAGATGATCCGTTTGATGACCCTCCAGATTTATTAATCCCTGATCGATCACCAGAACCTACAAGGGAACAGCTCGATGTAAGTAGAGCCTTCTTGTGATTGAATGTATGTGCATACTAATGCTTTGCATAGATTTTGCTTTTTAGTCCGTTAAAACTTATTTCTTCAGAATGTCTTGCTTGATCAGTTGTACTAGGACAAGTTTAGAATTATTTTTTCCTTTCCCTAATTTCTTTTCATTTCCCTGATTTTCTTTCTTCAATTTCTGTTCCACCAGTAGAGCCTTAGCTCTAGAAGTTTATGTTAATACCTTGTGAAAATGTTTTTCTTATCTCCTAACTCTGTGTAGGAGTATAGCTTTAAGGCTAAATTAAACATCATCTTGTAAGGGAGCTTTTCAACTGGGGACATTCTGGAGCTATACTAGAACCTCGATATTTTTGTGGCATAATGCAGACTTTTTCCTCTTATGTTTTAAGGTATAAGTTTCTGTTTATGAAGCTTTGTCAAAGCTGAATTGATTTTTATAGTTGGGATTTGGTGCTTAACTTTTAAGATCATTTATCTTCTGCATTCAGCACTGAGTTGGATACTAGATAGTTTCTTTAAAAATGTTTATCTTGATTTAACAATAAATTAGAAGCTTGGTCTGGCCAATATTATCACATTAATTTAAAATAATTTTCTGAGGCTTGTAAGTTTGTTTTGAGTTTCTGTTCTAACATATTTGATGGAACTAAGGATAAAGTGTCATGTCTCCCATGTTTCTCAGATTTTTCAATTCTTTCAGTATATTTTTAAGTGGCTTCTGCCTTACAGAGTGGTCGAATAGGAGCAGATGAAGAAATTGATGATTTTAAAGGAAGATCAGCTGAAGAAGTAGAAGAAATAAAGGCAGAGAAAGAGGCTAAAACTCAAGCTATTCTGTTAGAAATGGTAAGATGATTATTTTTGGTCATATAGTTGTTCTGAAATTTATTTAATATATAACTCATTGTAAATTTATTTTTGGCTCTTTGATAATCAAAATATTAAAAACTTAGCTTTGAATTTTTTCTGGATTAAATTTTATAGGACACATGAAAGGTAAACAAATTTTGGTTCCATTATCAATATAGTGCTAAGTGCCTTTTTCAAAAATAGGCAGTGGATATACAACTTCGAATATGGGTTGAATTTCAATTATTTATATTCATCTCATTTATTTATTTTATTTTAGAGGGAGTGTGCGTGTGTGTGAGCTGGGGAGACGGGCAAAGGGAGAGGGAGAAAGAGGGAGAATCCCAAGCAGCTCCAAGCTCAGCACAGAGCCCAGTATGGGGCTTAATCCCATGACCTTGGGATCATGACCTGAGCCGAAACCAAGAGTTGGATGGCTTAACCAACTGAGCCACCCATGTACCCCTATTTATCTCATTTTTATTTTATTTTATTTTTTTTTTAAATTTTTTTTTTCAATGTTTTTATTTTATTTTTGGGACAGAGAGAGACAGAGCATGAACGGGGGAGGGGCAGAGAGAGAGGGAGACACAGAATCGGAAACAGGCTCCAGGCTCTGAGCCATCAGCACAGAGCCTGACGCGGGGCTCGAACTCACGGACCGCGAGATCGTGACCTGGCTGAAGTCGGACGCTTAACCGACTGCGCCACCCAGGCGCCCCTTATCTCATTTTTAAAGAGTGTTTATTGCACTGAATTTTATGTATATTAATAATTCTTTGTACAACTCAAGTATTGAGGTTAAGTAGTTACAGGAGGAAGGAACCTGTGTAGAAATTGAGCACCCTAAAACATACTGCTTTGTATTATTAACAGTATGAAGTCCTTTGGGGAACAGTTCTTCAATAGTGATTAATTGACCTACCAGACATTTTTTCCATTTGTTAATTTTTTGTGGAATAGGCATACCTAGCACACAGTAGATCATCAATAAATATTTGAATGAATAATTCAGTTTTTATTATCATTGTTTTACATAGTAGAGCTTGCAGATTCTTGTCCTGTTTCAAAATTCATTGTTCTCATCTCGAGCTGAAGGAACAAATATTAAAGGTTACAATTCAAGAAAACTTTACTGAATTAAAAAAAAATTGAAAATACACTTTTTAATGAGCATACTGTGTATCTGGAACTATTGACCCAGAACAACCAACAGAATAACAAGTTCTAAGAAAATTACTGCACTTAAAAGAAAAATCTTTTGAGCAACTGGGCAGGAAGAATATGTGACTTATAAGTGAAAGAACATTATATTAGCATCAGAATTTCAAAAGCAAAAGTACAGGCAATTTATGCCAGGAAGATGTTGGGTTAGCATAACAAAACCTTTTATTTTTCAGATAATTTCAAATTTATGAGAAAGTTAAAAAAGTAGTACAGAGAACTTCTCCATACCTTTTACTCAGATTCACCAATTTTTAACATTTTTGCCACATCTGCTTGATTATTCATTCTCCCTTTCCCTCTCCTGTCCTCCTCTCTCCAATTATACATGTATATACACATATTATTTTTTCTGGACCATTCGAAAGTGAGTCCTAAACATCATTCCTTTTTACCTCTTATATCAGTGTGCATTTTCCTAAGAGCAACAATATTATTGTGCATATTCACAGTACAGTTATCAAAATCCGGAAATTTAAAATTGATAAAAATTTTACCCATGTTTCAATTTTGTCAGTTATTTCAGCAATATCCTTTATAACTTTCCGCATAAAGTCTAGAATCCAGCTCTTAACTGATCATCTGTTGCATTTAGTTATCATGTTTCTTCTAACCTTTGAAAGAATTCCTTAACCTATTTTTAATGCTGTTAACATTTTTGAGGAATACAAGCCATCTGTTTTATAGAATATTCAACAGTTGCCTTGTGATTAGATTCAGATTATGTGCACAGACAGAATACTACATAAGTGACCTTCTCAGATGTTACACTTGCAGTAACAGGTCCGCAATATCCATCTGCCCTTCATTGGAAAGTGTTCATTTTGATTACTTGATCAAGGTAATCCTCTGCCTGGTGTCTCCATTGTATACTTGGTTTTTCCCTTGCAGCTAGTAAACAATCTGTAGCATTTGAGACCTTTCAAATGTCTTGTCCCTTATCAAACTGTCTCTGTGGATTTCTCAGCTGTTCATGATTCTTGTCTCAACCAGCCTTTACTTTGATGAATGTAGAGTGGTGATTTTCTAATTCCCACTACTTCTACACTTGTCAGTCTGCCTTCTACTGTCAGGAATGGCCCTTCTTTTTTATCTTTTTATTTATATGTGCATTTTTACTAAGGACTCATGGATTCTTTTTTTTGCTTTGACTTTAATAAATTTGGAGTTTATATATTCTTTTAAGACTTTACTTTTTTTTAAATGTTTATTTATTTTTGAGACAGACAGAGAGACAGAGTGTGAGCAGGGGAGGGGCAGAGAGAGAGGGAGACAGAATCCGAAGCAGGCTCCAGACTCTGAGCTGTCAGTATAGAGCCTGACGCGGGACTTGAACCCATGAACCATGAGATCATGACCTCAGCCGAAGTCAGATGCTCAACCGACTGAGCCACCCAGGTGCCCCAAAGATTTTACTTTTTTAAGTAATATTTACACCGAGCATGGTGCTTGGTGAGATCACAACCCCAAGATCAAGAGTCGCATGCTCTACCGACTGAGCCAGCCAGGTACCCCTAAGTAGATTTTATTTTTTAGGGCTGATTTAGGTTTACAGAAAGATTGAATAGAAAGTAACAGATAATTCTCTGTGCACACTCCTCCCTCTCCCCAACAGTTTCTCTTATTATTAACATCTTGCATTAGTGTGGTAGATATGTTACACTTGGTGAGTCAATATTTGATAAATTATTATTAACTAAAGTCCATAATTTACATCAGGTTTCACTCTGTGTTGTACATCTTGTGAGTTTTGAGAAATGTGTAACAACATGTATCTGTCATTACAGTATCATACATAATAGTTGCACTGCCCTAAAAATCCTCTGTGCTCACATATTCATCTCTCCCTGCCCCCCTCCCCTGGCAGCCACTGGTCTTTTTTTACTGTCTGCATGGTTGCGTTTTCCAGAATGTCATACAGTTGGAATCACATAGTATGTATCCTTTTAAGATTGCCTTCTTTCACTTAGCCATTTGCACTTAAGATTCCTCCGTGTATTTTTGTGGCTTGATAGCTCATTTCTTTTGATCACGAAATAACATTCCATTGTATGGAATGCACCACAGTTTGTTTAAACATTCACCTATTAAAAAATGTCTTGGGGCAGCTGGGTGGCTCAGTCGGTTAAGTGTACAACTCTTGATTTCGGCTCAGGTCATGATCTCAAGGCTGTGAGATCAAGCGCCGGGCTCTGTGCCGGGCATGGAGGCTGCTTAGGATTCTCTCTCTCCCAGCTTGTGCATGTGTGTACTCTCTCTCAAAAAAAGTGTCTTGATTGCTTCCAAGTTTTGGCAAGTATGAACAAATCTGCTGTAAACGTTTGTGTACAGATTTTTGTGTGGACAGAAATTTTTAACTCCTTTGGGCAAATACCTAAAGATGCAATTACTGGAATTTATGGTAAGATTATGTTTATCTCTAAAAAACTGCCAAACTGTCCTCCCAACTAGCTGTCCATTTTGCATTCCCACCAGTAATGATGGAGAGTTCCTATTGCTCTACATCCTTGTCAGCATTTGGTATTGTCAGTGTTTTGGATTTTAGCCATTCTGATATGTGGTTGTGTGTTGTTTTGATTCTCACTATTAACAGGTTTCATCTTTTATTTATTTATTTTTTTTAAAGTAAGCTCTATGCCCAGTGTGGGGCTTGAACTCACAACCCTGAGATCAAGCATGTTCTATCAACTGAGCCAGCCAGGTGCTCCAGATTGTTGTCTTTTGTTAGGCTTCAGAAGCACTGAGCAGATCTAACTGGCTCTGTTGCTTATTACTGTTTCTGATTTGAAAAAAAAAAAAAAAATTTTTTTTAAGTGTGTTTATCCAAGAGGAGATACTTCACATGATAGTGTTATCAGAAATCATTAGTGAGAGTTTTCAAATTTATGTATAAAGAAGTATTGTTTGCCCATCTAAAGGCCCATGGCAAATACAGGGTTGCCACAATGAAACCATTTCCATCATGTGTTCTCCCACAGTTACCCTCATTGGTCCTTTAGTAGAACTGGGATACCGTACTCAGTGCAGTAGTTGGTTGTGAAGTCGAGTTCATTTTGGTTGAAGTAGAAGATGATAGTGAGGGTGAGAGTAAAAAACAAGAAACACTCTCCCTGAATTATTGCTGTTCCATATCAAACAACAGTGCAGAAAGAATGGAGCATTACTAATGCAGAAAGCTAGTGTCAGTATGATCATATTTTTCAAAGGTTTAAAAACAAGCAAAACTAAATTATATTGCTTGGGGATGCATATTTATTTGAGAAAACTCTGAAGATACAGGAGGATGGCCAAAAAGGAAAACCAAAAAGCAGGATATTTGTTACTCTGGTGAGACAGAGTAATGGGATCAGGGGACATTTTAGTTCTTTTTTTTTTTTTTTTTTAATGTTTATTTATTTTGAGAGAGAGAGAGAGAGAATGCAAGCAGGGGAAGGGCAGAGCCAGGGAGAGAGAGAAGGAGAGAGAGAATCCCAGGTAGGCTCCAGGCTACCAGTTCAGAGCCCAACATAGAGCTCAATCCCATGAACTGCGAGATCATGATCTGAGCCGAAATGAAGAGTCAAACTCCCAACCAACCGACTGAGCCACCAAAGTGCCCCAAGGGACATTTTAGTTCTTAAGCTAGTTGGCATCGTGGGTGTTTTTTATTTTCATGCTCCATTCCTTAGATATACTTTGTACAATTCTTTTTTTAATATATGAAGTACTTGAAAAAAGAAAAACAGGAGATAAAATTGGGACTTTGAAGCCAGATAGATCTGGGCTTAAATCCCAACTCTGTTGCTTATTACTGGGTGGCCTTCAGTTAATTATTTAACATTCTTGAATTTTATTTTACTCATTTTTAAAATGGAAACCACACAGTTGTTTTAAGAATTGGCAGTAGTGTGTGTGAAGTGCGAAGCATGGTATTCACACAAAGTCAGACAAGTATTAGCTATTAATACAGTATAGTTTCAGATTTTGCAATCTTATTTAGATTTCTTTTCCTGAGCCTGTAGTTCCTTTCTTTCTTTTTCTTTTTCTTTCTTTTTTTTTTTTTTTTTTTAAGTTTATTTTGAGAAAGAGAGAGAGCACACAGGTGGGGAAGGGGCAGAGAGAAAGGGAGAAAGAGAATTCTAAGCAGGCTCTGTGTTGTCAGAACAGAGCCCAAAGCGGGGCTCAATCTCATGAGCCACACAGGTGCCCCTGAGCCTGTAATTTCAAATGTAAATTCAGTTGTTTAGGGAAATCAGCCTTTTGGGCATACGTAGGGTAGTTAGAATAGAAACAACAAAGGAATTGATTTATATTTTTGTTTACTTACAATTTAGGTGGGAGACCTACCTGATGCAGATATTAAACCTCCAGAAAATGTGCTGTTTGTGTGTAAATTGAATCCAGTGACCACAGATGAAGATCTGGAGATAATATTCTCAAGATTTGGGCCAATAAGAAGGTAATCTCTAGAATTAGTGATTTTAGAAAAACTAGGTATTGGTGGTTTTCTAATGACATTTTTGGATGAATCTGTGAACTCTAGGATTTTGTACTGGTGAATTTTACAGATGACTCTTTTGCATAGCAGGGGAGAAAAAGATGTATTTATATGTGTATGTGTATATATAGAGATATACACACACAAATACACACACACATATATAATTGAATGATTCTCCCCCTTCCAACAGACATTTTCAGTCTAAGACAGGAAGTGAATGGAACAGTTTAAGTAGTTCTGTAGTATTCTCAGTAATCTTTAATATTGAAAATACTTATATAAGTTCTCGCTAGAATTACCAGCAATCTATGTCAAAATTAACTTTTTTCTTTTTTGAGTGGTCTCCACACCCACCATGGGTCTTGAACTCACAAGCCTGAGGGCAGGAGTCGCATGCTTTACTGACTGAGCCAGCCAGGCACCCCTATGTCAAAATAAATTTGAATCTAAATTTTCCCAAATTTTTTTCTTTTGCTAATAATGCTTTCTTCCCCTGCATTGTTAATGTAAAAGTCTATGAAGCTAGTATTTCTGTGAGAAAGGGAAATATTCTTGAGGAAGGTCAATTACACAGTTGACCTGCATGGTCAACTGCAGGTTTGAACTGCATGGGGCCACTTAGACACAGATTTCTTTTGATAAACACAGTATAGTACTATAAATGTATATTCTCTTCCTTATTATTCTTAACATTTTCTTCTCTGTAGCTTACATTATTATAAGATTACAGTATATAATACATGTAACACACATAATATGTATTAATTGACTGTGTTATTAGTAGTTAAGTTCTGGGGGAGTCAAAAATTATATGCTTATTTTTTACTGCAGGGGAGGGGGCTGGGACCCCTAACCACCATGTTGTTCAAGGTTCAACTGTAATTGATTAAAAAGTATTATTTTATGTTTAGAATTTCCTTTTAGGTTATGTTTTGGGGCTTTTTATTTGTTTTTTGTTTTTTTTTTTTTTTGCCTATGAAATCATTCTTTATTCTTCCTGTTGAAAGAAAAATCTTCCCATAAATGGCTACTCAACTTTATTCCTCCACGTACTTATGGTATATCATATTTACAAAAAATACTCCTATATTGCTACTTTTTATTTTTGAGTTTTAGATATTATATACTGACTTCCTGCTGAGGCATGTGAGGATTTACCTCTCTTCCTGCCTTCTCCATCTTCATTCATACCTCCTACTACTTTGATTGTGTCATAGTTTTGGTTAGATCATTATTCCATATTTACATTTTAATATATGTAAATGTCATAACAGTTGATCCATATGGTATAATGTGATTACTTTTCCTTTGTCTCACAATGTTTTATTTCCCTATTCATTTCATTTCATGTTTTTAAAATGAGACTTATGGTATGTGAGTAAATGGGCAAGCCAGGTGATTTCAACTCCTCTTATTGGCCCTTTTACTTGATTGTTAAGATGGATTAGTTCTATTTAATAGTTATAGTTATGAAGTTTAATTTGAGCTTGGTTTGTATTAAAATTCAAGGGCACACCTGGGTGGCTCAGTCAGTTAAGTGTCTGAATCTTGATTTCAGCTCAGGTCATGATCTCATAGTCATGAGATCAAGCCCGCTGGTCTCCGTGCTGAGCATGGAGCCCACCTGGGATTCTCTGTCTCCCTTTGCCCTCCCTTGCACACACGCGCGCTCCCTCTCTTTCTCAAGAAAATAAAAAAATAAAACTCTACAAAGTATAAACTTATTAAACATGTACATGTGTATGAATTTACATACAGTAACATTGTATACTACAGTATACATTCTGCAGTATCATTGTATACTCCGTAATTCATTTACATTTGGACTAGAAGTGAATAAAGACTTAAAGAGTTTTTTTAGCATTAGTTTGCTTTTGGCATGGTAAAGTAAATACTGTTATTCTTTCTTCAGTGCATTAGGAATTTAGGCCAAGATTGGTCATTTAGAGTAGAATTTAGATAATTTAGTTACTACACTGGTGAACTACTTTTTTTGAATTGTTATTGAAGAAACTGGGAGAAATATAGTTCCATGAGTTTAACTTTGACTTTTAATAAATGGCGTATTTTGTTCTTCACTTTTGAAGAGTAAGAGTAAATGCTTTTTTTTTAAAGTCACTTTTTCCAAACTTTCTTTCAGTTGTGAAGTTATCCGGGATTGGAAGACAGGAGAATCCCTTTGTTATGCTTTTATTGAATTTGAAAAGGTAGGTCATTATATAGATATATTAAGTTTATATTTATTTTGCTCTTATATAGTGTTAAAGTATGAAAAATTATAAAATTTTTCCAGTCTCTGAGATTAGAAAATTAATTTGCCCTTTAGGCACCCGAGAAAAATAATTTTATTATACCCTCTATTTAAATAAATACAACATCTGTTGGTGTTAATATATGTACCTTTAGTTTAGATTCAGGTATAGTCTGAGTGTATCTTTAAAACTTTAACGTTTTAGGTAATGTCTTTCATGTTGTAGAAATGATTTTTCAGCATTGTTTACATAGATCTGTAATTGAATAATAGAGAACTAGACTGAGTATAAAGTTCTAGGTGTTAATCTGAGCTCTGTCACTATTATATTTGACAGTTTATCTGGAACTCTCATTTCTAGATATTACCCTCCTTATAAATAAAACCTGAATATTGGATTAGATGGTACCTTCTAGATCTATAATAATAATGATGAGAGCTTATGTTACTCAAATAGCTTTCTTTAAGCCAGGTGTTACACTACCTGATACGCATTTAATCCTTACAACTCTGTGAGAATAGGTACTGTCCTCCTTTTCCAAATAAGTAAGCGGAGACACATAGTGGTCATGTGACTTGATTAAAAGTATGCCCCCAGTGATTGCCTACCATGTACAGATGATGTTCTAAATGATACAGATACAGAGATGGCTAAAGCTTTGTATCCTCATGGAGTTTATGATCCATTTAATTCTTGACATACATGGTAAATAAATATGATTGTAACTAGGTTTTATTTTTTTGTCTGCTTCTCTGAATTGCCTGTAGTAAGTTGTGAGCAGACCAAAGGATACATTTCCAGGAATATAGGAGATAATTGATCAGTGCTGGGTTGAAATGCATCATTCCTAGTGTTCAGATGTCCGAAATGGAAATACGGGGTTTCAAAGTTGCTGACGGGGAGAATCCTTACGTAACAAGGACTTTGGTATCTCAGGCCCACAGTCCATTATCCACACCATTGGGAATAGCTTTGTTTCTGATTTCAGGCTTTTCCAGAACTTAGGTAATTGTGTATGTGTGTGTGTACACACACCTGTGGACTGTGTCATACTCCTCTGGGTCAGCACTCCATAATCAATCACAATTTCTGGACAGAAATGAATGCATATTCATACCAAGTGGAATAAATTAAGTCCATAGTCTCCTGTTAGGGGACTGTTTTGTTGTCAAATGGATTTTAACACCAAATTTATAAAAACAACTTTGAACTTTCGGGATATTTTTGGGTTTTGAGTAAAAGGGGTTATGGACTTGGGGAACACAATTTGTAAGTATATGTATGTCCACTACAGTCAGACTGCCTCAGCTCACGTCCTGGCTCTCACCTTTGCCAGCTGACCTTTGGCAACTTCTATGCCTTCCTAGACTGATGTTTTCTCTTTGAGAAAATGGAGATGATAGCAGGTAGTAGTTCCTCATACACTTGTTACCAGAGTTACCTGGGGTCACAGGCACAAAACATTTAACGGCATTTCGCGTGTAATAAGCTTGCAAATGTTAGTTTGGGTAAAAACAGACTTTTGTATTTTTGGTATTTGTTGAAGCTGCAGAAATCTTTTCCATAAAGCTTTATGCTTGAGTTTTTATAATTACTCTCAGGAAGAAGATTGTGAGAAAGCATTCTTCAAAATGGACAATGTACTTATAGATGACAGAAGAATACATGTGGATTTTAGCCAGTCTGTTGCAAAGGTTAAATGGAAAGGAAAAGGTATGTTGGTTCATCTTCCTTTGTTTCTGTTCCGCGTGCATGCTTGTGCGTGTGAGTGTGCTTACGTGTATATCTCCTTTGACTTAGTGCTGCTCATTAGGAGAAATGTTCATTGATGTAACTTCTGCCATTTATGGTTTCATGTAGCTGCTATCGAGAATCTAAGATAAAGGGGAGTGTATGTATGTGTGTGTGTGTATTTTAAGCTGATGATGAACATATTTACTGGCTTTGTATTATAAATTACTTTTAACCCATTTAAACCATTGCAGATATTTGCAAAATGATGGTTGTGGTGGCTTGGTTCTTTTAGATGCAAAACAGTTTTTTTTTTTTTTTGTTTTCGTTGTCATATGGTACAAAGTTGGAAAGGTCCATGAAAGGTGGTGTAAAAAACTCTCCCACTTCTGCACCTCATCTACCCCATTTCCCTTCCGAGAGGTAACTACTCTCGCCTGTTTCTTTATTTTCCGCATACATTCTTTGAATATACATGCATATGTGTTTATTTTATGTTGAGAATTTTCTCTCAACGTGTTTTTTCCCCATATATATTTTATGTATATTTATAGGTTTCTCCTTTAAAAAAGGAAGTATATATATTTTATATGTATTATTTTCAACTTTAGAAAAGGATAAGGCAAATGGATGCAGGCTATACATACTGCCTTCATATCTTGCATTTTTCATTTAATAATACATCTAAGAGAGCAATTCATGTTAGTGTATAAAAGCGACATTCTCAGCAGCTGCAGTTTTCTATTGAATGTATATATCATAATTTATTGGACTAGTTCTATTAATGGACAGTGAAGTTTCTAATCTTTTGTTCTTCTGTTTTACTGTCCCTGTGCATATGACATTGTCCACATACGCATATATATATGTCAACTGAATTTCTGGTAGTAGCATGTCAAACTTAAGATTGAATGTCTGTATGCTAAAATAATGTAAGTTTTTGATTTTTGATGCAGTATTTTTAGAAGATTTTACTTTGACAGTTATTCACCACATCATGCTAAATTTTACTAGGAATTCCAGGATTACTTTCTTTTTCTATAAAACTTTTCTTTCTTTCCCATGATTTTTATGAATTCTTTTTTTTTTTTTTTCCAAATAAGAAAGAACACTACTTGAGAGTGATGTGCTCGTTTGTTTGGTAGGTCATGGTACCTTGTGGGAGTTCAGAAAAAGAAATGATCAATGTCCAAAATAGGTGAGGAAGGCCCGCTGGAAGCTGTGTTCTCCGTGGTGGGAGACGGTGACGGGTCAGGGTTCCTTATAGTGTTGGTTTCTCCCATGAAACTGTCGTGCTGGATTGCATGACCAGATTTGCACACTGCTCTTCTATTTTCAGTGACTCGCGAAAACTAAACGCACTAAGGTGGTGTGTTTTTCACATGTAGTAATTGCAGCTTTGTAAACAAAAGAATCAAATAACTGTATTCAAGAACTATAGAGGAGCTGTTGGCCTAATGCACTCTAGTTCTGGTCTAGAAGTAGCTCTTCTGTGGGGCTTTTTCCCCAAAGAGCTAATTTAATTTTAGCATTTGGGGTATGTGTGAAGCCAGTGTAATTACAGTTCCTCACCACAGAGAAAGAACTTGAAGCACAATCTTGTGAAGTGATTTATTGAGAGTCACATAAACTGATGATATAAATAGGATTTAATTTAGGTTTTGTTTTTTTTTCCTCTCGATTCTTTTCCTAACATATCCACCCACTGAAAAAATGATACTGCCTTCCTGAGTGGTTTCAATGTAGTTTATTTACAGAGGACTTTTTTTTTTTTAACTTTATTTATTTATTTTGAGAGACAGAGACAGTGCAAGTGGGGGAAGGGCAGTGAGAGAGGGAGAGAGAGAGAATCTGAAGAAGGCTCTGTACTGCCAGCACAGAGCCTGATGTGGAGCTTGAGCCTACGAAGGCGTGAGATCATGACCTGAGCTGAAACCAAAAGTCAGATGCTTAACCAGCTGAGCCACCCAGATGCCCTTCCTATGTAACATTTTAGAAAAAAGTAAGTTCACTTTAAAGTCCTCTCTAAGGGGCGCCTGGGTGGCTCAGTCAGTTAAATGTCCCGCTCTTGGTTTCAGCTCGGGTCATGATCTCCCGGTTTGTGAGTTCAACCCTGGCATCAAGCTCTGTGCTGACAGTGTAGAGCCTGCTTGGGTTTCTCTCTCTCTGCTCCTCCCCTGCTTGCTTGTTCTATTTCTCAAAATAAATAAATAAACCTTAAAAACTTAAAATAAAATAAAATAAAATGAAATGAAATGAAAAAAATAAAATAAAATGTTATAGAGGAGGGCTCCTGGCTGGCTCATTGGTAGAACATGCAACTCTTGATTTTGGGGTCATGAGTTCAAGCCCCACATTGGGTGTACAGATTATTTAAAATAAAATCTTTTTCTTTTGTAATATTTTCTTATTTTTGAGAGAGAAAGAGAGAGAGTGCAAGCAGGGAGGTGCAGAGAGAGAGAGAGGGAGATACAGAATCTGAAGCAGGCTCCAGGCTCTGAGCTGTCGGCACAGAGCCTGATGCAGAGCTTGAACTTAAAACCTATGAGATCATGACCAGAGCCGAAGTCGGATGCTTAATTGACTGAGCCACCCAGGCACCCCTAAAATAAACTCTTTAAAAAATAAAATAAAATGTCATATAGGAGACAGATGCTTTATTATTTTTTTTATTTTTTATTTTTTTTTTTGTGGTTTATTTTTTGTAACTGTTTGTAACTTTTTTTCCCCTTCCCTTCCCCCATGGTCTTCTGTTAAGTTTCTCAAGATCCACATGTGAGTGAAAAGGGAGACAGATGCTTTAGCTTCACATGCCATCATAAACATGTTTATTTGTTAACTGTAGTTAATTTTGAGATAGTTTTATGTATTATGGATTCGTATTTAATAAGTTGAATATATACTCTATACCGTTCACAGTGCTAAGTACTTTGTCTTATAGCTCTGTGAAATGTAGGTATTATTTTCGGGTTACAAATGAAAGGAATATAAATGAGTTTCAAAGAAGTGGCTGACCTAGGACCTTCCACTAGAGTCAGGATTTGACCACAGAACTTTTCACTTTAATCCATTGCTCTTTCCGTTATACCGTAACTGCCTCATCCATAGTGAAACTCCTGACAAGCACAGAATCTTTTGTCAGTGATGAAATGGTACCTGTTCGTTATAGTTATCAGTGTTGTAATGTGTGCAGTTGTCTACACGTGAAATATTGTGAAATGTTGTTTACTGGCCATTTTTGTTTCAAGAGTCTCTGGAATTACCAGGTAGATTCATTTTGTTTTTGATGCTTACCTACTTCTTTTATTCCTATTTTCTCCTTTGTTTAAAGAACCTGATGATAGGTTGTATGTAGGATTCCCAATCAAAACACCTCTCTGTGTACCTGCAGTTTGCTTTACTTGTACGTTCAGTCTTGGCCCTTGTGTACGAAGCCCTCCCACTAGAAGCACTTAGTCATGGTAGTTGAGGGGATAGGAAAGGCAGGTTGGTCAGCAGGTCTAGGACTGAATCTCCATCTGGTAGGAGAGTAGGCTTGGGAGTCAAGGGGCTGCAGAGGATGATGCTCTTTCCCTGCCCTGCCACTGAAGGCCAGTCAAGATAGAACGGTAGGTCCTATTTTTCTGGAGGGATTGTTGATTTCATTTTTGGCACTTGGGAGGAATAAAGGTGCTCTTAAGCAAGAACTTGAAAGCAGACACAGTTTGTCTTTGGTGTTCTTGCCAACCCTCCCCTCTCACACCCTTTAGTGAATTTCTGTGTGGGTCCTACTGTGCCCTATCTGCTTGGTGCTCTGTTGAGATTTTAGTCTGTCTCTTTTGACAGATCAGAGATCTTTAAAGCCTTACGTCTTCCAAGATAAGTCTCTCAGATCTCAGACTCCAGTCTCAAGCCATCAATTTCCTTTGGACCTAATTTTCTTATGGACTCAATGGTTCTCCTTAAACACTGCATTATTTCCCAGTGAAAGTATTCATTGTGTAATTTAGGATTGAAAGTTTGATGTTGTAATACTCTCATAAATTGTTAGGTGGCAGCATAGGGCTACCTAGCAAAATAGGTATCAGATTTCATTTAAAAACAGTAATGGAGAATGAATTACTAATCTTCAGTCGTTTTCTGTTCCTCAGTATATATGCTACTTATAAAATAGCTCATGTTATACCTCTTATAAAATAATTTTTGTTCTTTGATAAATTAGGTGAGTTTTCTTACTAAATTCTTTTTTTCTTTTTTTTTTTTTTTTAATAAATAGGTGGGAAATACACCAAGAGTGATTTCAAGGAGTATGAAAAGGAACAGGATAAACCATCTAATTTAGTTTTGAAAGATAAAGTAAAGCCCAAGCAGGAGTATCCTTCACAAGAACCAGTTGGTGGATTTAGACCATCCACTCTGTGTAGAGTACTGTGTGATATGTTATAAGTCATAAAGTCTGTAGAAGACAAGGTTCCTGAATCCAGATGGTTTGTGAAGACATCATTTAGTTTATTGTTAATATTTTTTCACCGTCTTACATATACTTTTCTCTTTTTGGTATTTTCTCTATTTTATGGAGTTTACAGTTCAAAGAGATCTTTAGCCTAATTCTTTTCCCTCCTTACTCTTAGGTTAAGGTTAACACTTATTCTGAAATCTTCAGGTAAGATTTGTATTTTCTGTATATAATTGTAATGTTTTCAGTTCCCCATAGTCAGAAATTTTCTTCATATAGTTTAGCTAAATTCTTGGTGTTAACCTTCCTTGTAATGTTTAACTTCTTTGGAGATGGTAAATGTGTAGATTGACAAAATCCTTTTGTTATTTTATATGATTAGGTTGCTTCTTTCTGCTTAGTACATTGTCAGTCTAGCAACAAATATTTATTTGGCTCATACTGTAAGCAAGAGTTGATTTTTTATAGGATTAAAAAGAAATTCATTGACTTGACCATTTAATTTAAGTTTTTTGAGGTTTTAGGTTGAGAAAAAAATCAGAGACCTACTGCTTACATTATGTCATTTCAATTTTTTCATTGATATTCTCATTATAAATCTGTCACTCTACACATTGCAAAAGTTATTTCTTTTGTGATGCTTTCTGGTAAATGGTTTCTTTGTTTCCTAATTTCTGTTAGTAGTTTAGGGATTCTCTTTTCCCACACTGCCTTAGACATTTCCTTTCCAAGTATTCATCAAAGAAAGATGAATATCAGGTTGACTTGTTATATACTCATGTAAAAAAATGTGTTGACTGTCTACAATACATGAAACATTGTAAGGTGTGACAGCTGGATAAAGCTGAAATACACTGACATAATCAACATGAGGAGAGGCTTTCAACATGCATACACAGCAAACAGTAAGCTAAGTTCCAGTCTAAAAAGGTGAACATTAGAGGAGATATGATTGAAATATTAAAATCATAAAAGGTGTGGATGGAATACACTTGAGATTTATTTAACAAATCTTTGAAATTAAATTTAGACTTACTAGTAACTGCAGCTGGAAGAAGGGAAGTGGGTAGGACAAATAAAAGGAAGTATAGGCATAGAGTATAAAGTACAGGGAGGTGTCTTTCCCTCACAGAGGTAAGTAGGTCAGGCTGCAAAGAAAGAATATGTAGTATTAAAATGTTTTAAATTTAAGATGATAGATTACTGAAAGTTAAGAAAGGAAACCAGGTATGTTTGAGAAGAAATCTGTAGCCCAGTGCTCTCCAGTAGAATTTTCTACAGTGCTGGAAAATATCTCCACCATCCAGTATGGCTAGTAACCACATGTGGTTTTTTGAGCATGTGAAATGGACTGAGGAACTGTAAAGTTTGTTGAATTTTAATTAATTTAAACAACCACATTTGACTAGTATTGAAAAATGCTTGCCTTCAGTCTTTTGAAATTGACGGAGAAGACAGACACGTCCTGATGTAAACCATTGTTAATCATTCTCAAACAGAATATTGAACAAGAAAAAGGAAATTCTTGAGTCTGACCAAATACGGTGGTCTTTATGTTGTTGGTAGTTGATAGATTTCATTTCAGCAAGGCATTTATAATCTCAGGTAAAATATTAGATTGGTAGAACATGTGTTTATAATATGTAAGAGATAAAAAACAAAAAGTATAACATGTAAGAGATATATTGTCCTCATTCTATATTGTATGTTACTTTGTTACTACGGCAAGGAAAGGCGATTTAGAGGACAATGTAATAATCTGGTAAGTTTTTTTTATAGTAAGTTTTAAGTTACAAAGTCATTGTGGAGATACACTTTAATGGATCTTGAGAAAAAATAAATTGCTGTAAATTAGACTACTAAGAAGATTAAAAAATAGAACAAAAGGAAAGGCAAGTTTAACTTAGGGTAGATCTCAGGGAAGTAACTGTGGAAAAGAAGACGGGAGATCTCAAATTTGTGTTTAACTGGAAAGATTTGGCATCTACAAGTGTTGACTATAGTAGTGAGCAGAAGATAGTAGCTAAGCAAGGGAAAAGAGATGTGACAAATGTCACATCTGGTGGTATAATAAATAATCTACAGATACTTATTTGGCATCTGATGTATACTAAGCAGTAAAACATAGCCCCTGCCCTTATAGATAACCTTACGTTTTATTGTTGGAGAGGGGGGATGAACAGACCTTAAATAATTACCGTGGATCAAATATAAATATGTCTGTAGTGTCGCTAAGAAGTGCGTTTGTGGGATATGGGGATATGGGACTTGTAGAGGCAAGGAGTCAGGGAACACCCTCGGGTAACACTAAGAGAAATGACAAAAGCTGCAACTTGAATATGAGGAGAGGAGGGCTGAGGTGGGATGCTGTTTTCTCTAACTTGATCCATCATTTCAGAAATACAGTTTATATCTGGACCCACCACAGTCCAAGGATAGCCATTCACGCGCACACATAATTGAAACAAATGCAATGGTATTTTTCCGAGGCTCCGTATACTCTTTTCTGTTCTACATTATTACAAAGTGCTGGCCGTGACCCACTAAGTGGATTTTGCTCCCCATTGACAGGTTACAGTCAGCAGTTTGAAAACCGCTGCTTAAAGCGTTTTGGACAGAGGGAGCGGCATGTGTAAAGCAACACAGTGAGGTGAAATGCTGGGCACGGGCTACCAAATTTGTACCTGAAGAAAGAGGGGCTCCAGAAGCTACTCTGGAAACTGACCTACTATAAAGGAGCAAGGAAGTTAGAGATGATGGAGTAACGTAGTGGATGGCGCAGGCTGATTAGCCATCGCAGCCATCTTGTGAAACCCAGAGGGTGCAGCGTTTTCCTGTTGCATCTTCTGTAGAAGTGAGACGTCCGTGAGGAAAGCGCAGAGCCGCGGCAGCGTGAGGCCAGACCTGGAACTCGAGTCCTGAGGGAAGTGTGTCTGCGATTTACTCTAGTCCCACCTGCCACTAAAATTGCTCTGCATGTGGGCCTTCTTCAGAAGAGTTTTTTTTTTTTAAACCACTATTCTGACACTTGTTAGCCTCCTTCAAATTCTATTAGAATTTGAGGTTATTTTCAATAGAGGTTGTAATAGTTTTACATTTTCTCTTATTCTAAGATGTAATAGTACATTAGAAAAAAATACTTATCTCTGTATTAAAATACATTATCATAATTTTTATAACACGTTTATGTGAACTTAAAACAAGATTCATTCATGTATATAAATATTGAATCACCATGTTGTACACCCGAAACTAATACAATATTGTATGTCAACCACACTTCAACTAAAAAAAAGATTCACTCAAAGTTTACCACCTAGAAAAATGATGCTTTTTCTCGTTCCTTTCAAGTCTTCATCTTTTATGCTTTGTAAAGTTAACGATTACCATATGGTATAGACAGTATTTCAGTCTCTTTTCACTTTTAATTTTTCATAAACACCTTTCCAGGTTTTTTCATTGCATTCATTTATCATTGCTAGTATCTTTCTTTGCAATAATCCATCATGTTGAAGTTCTACAATATATTGAAGACTATCTTCATTACTATGCTTTATGTTGCTGTCAGTTTGTTATTAAAAATAATCATTATATATGTCTTGGTTCATTTAACTTATTTTAATTTTTTATAAATTCTTACTGTAATTTAAATATGGTAGTTGTGGGTGCCAGCGTGGTTCAGTCGGTGAAGCATCCGGTTAAGCTCCAGTTTGTGGAGCTTAACGGTTTGTGATCTCACAATGATCTCACAGTTTGTGGGTTTGAGCCCCGCATCGGGCTCTGTGCTGAGCGCTCAGAGCCTGGAGCCTGCTTCAGATTCTGTGTCTTCCTCTCTCTCTGCCCCTCCCCTGGTCATACCCTTTCTCTCTCTCTAAAATAAATAGACATTAAATAATAATAAAATAAAATAAAATATGGTAGCTGTTGCTCTGCATTGCTGAATTTCCTCCTATAGGGTTGAACTAATTCGTACTTCAAAGGAAGAGTCTCCTGAATGTTCCTTTTGTCTTATGTAGCTCCTCTGCCATTGGGGTTTGTAATACCTTCTTTTTTTTCCAGTGAAACATGTGCCTCCTTTTCTAAGTTTAAGTTTTTTCATTATTAACAAATAGGTTTCCTTATTTTTTGCTTCTTATATTTTCATTTGTGGATACATGTTTTTTGCCCACCTACTTGCCGAGTGTTAATAGCTTGTTTAGGGTCAGGGTTCTTTCCATTTTCCCTGACTATGTAATGAAAGAAAATAGGAGTTAGTTTTGTATTAGAAATAAACTCTATGCTTGTGAGATGCTTTTTGCTTTAAAAAGTTACCTTTAGCCTCATGGCCTCCTTTGTTTGTCAGATTCTTATGTTTTGATGTGTTATCAGTGTCCGTTCCCACATCTGTCCTTAACTAGCTGCTGCAGTGCGAAATACGATCTTGTACTAGATGAGCAAGGAGAGGATCCGAAATCAAGTCACTCCCACACAAGTAAGAAACACAAGAAGAAAACTCGTCACTGCTCTGAAGAAAAAGAAGATGAGGACTATATGCCGATCAAAAATACTAATCAGGTACTTCGAGTGTCCGGCCTTAGCTGCAGGGGGGTAACCATTTTATCCCTCTGTACATTACATCTTAGCGACATAAGTTAGGGACTAACATTTAGATCTGGACAGGGTGCATATGTTCTAACCCCAGTGGTTTCATTGGGGTTAATGAACTTTAATTGTCAAGAATATATATCACAAATGATAAAAGATTGTTTTCAAAGTAGCTTAGTATATCATTTAGTTCCATATTGCAAAACAAGTGTGATTTCCATGCATGTGGACACTAATTCCCATCAGTGTGGTTATGCTGAAAAAGTGCTCATTTATCATTTTCATTTATTACCAAGTGTTACGTATAGTACCGGTAGCTGTTGAGGTTTTCAGGCCTGTGGAACATTTATGCGTTTCTATATTGTGTATCTGAAATAAAAACAGCACTCATAATTAACCACGTGAGGACTTCTCAGCCAGGCCCTGGTTGATGCAGAGATTTTAGTAGGCAAAGGTGAGAAGGGAGAAAATTCAAGATGGTAAGTAAGAAGGTCAAGCAAAAATGCAGAGGAGAGATGTGTATGGTTGGCAAAGTAAGGGATTGGCTTCGGAAAAACTAGGTGTACATTTCGGCACGGCTGTTCGTTGATGTGGCCTCCACAAGTTAGTGAGCTTTCTGAGCTACAGGTTCCTCCTCTGTGAAATTGAGATTATATTTACCTTATAGGTATGTTGTTGAGATTAAGTGAAGGAAAACGTGGGTGCACACATTTTCTACACTGGGTATTATTACTTTTACTGTTACAGTCAAATTAGTGTGTTTTTTTTTGTTTTGTTTTGTTTTTTAATTTTTTTTTCAACGTTTTTATTTATTTATGGGACAGACAGAGACAGAGCATGAACGGGGGAGGGGCAGAGAGAGAGGGAGACACAGCATCAGAAACAGGCTCCAGGCTCTGAGCCATCAGCCCAGAGCCCGACGCGGGGCTCGAACTCACGGACCGCGAGATCGTGACCTGGCTGAAGTCGGACGCTTAACCGACTGCGCCACCCAGGCGCCCCCAAATTAGTGTGTTTTAAATCACTTGGAATAGTTTCTGTGGTAAGGCCAGTAACTAGATTGATACTTCAGTTTGTTTCTTTTCGATGTTTAGGGATTGCTTAAATTTTTTTTTGTTTGTTTTTTAGTTTTAAAAATCACTTGTATGGTTCCAAAGTAAAATCTAGAAAGTGGTACAAACGGAGAACCTGTCCCCTTCCCTGTCCCCTGTCCCCTTCTGCCCCCAAGGTAACCATTTAATGTGCTTCATGGGTTGTTCTTCATTTTTTAAAAATTTCAGCAGACACGTATTTTACATATATTCTTAGTTTCCTGTATTCTAGATAGCATATATATTCCTACTTCTTGCTATTATCTTGTGTGTCTTTTTCCATAGCCTTTCTGCTGTTTAAAGATTGCCATCATTCATGACCTGCCCTCATTTTTCAAGTTACACCTTCACTCAGTTACTCAATCCTCCAAATAATAGGCACATGAATCCGTAATAGCTAACATCTTGTGTGCTTACGGTGTGCGGTGGATGTGATTTTCCCCATCTCACAGCAGAGAAAGTGAAAACTGGAGAGGTTAAGCGGCTTGCCTGGTTTTGTACCACTGATAAGTAAGAGAAGCACAGTGTAAATCTGGACGTGTACTCCTAACCACTCTGCTGCTGCTCTTATCTGGAATATATTCCTGGCCGTTTCCTCTCCTAAATTCTACTGCTATCCTAATATAGTTTGTCCCCTAGTATAATAATCCAGTGTGATCTAATGGAACATCTCCCTCTTCTTATTAATGTCTGTACTCTATCAGTTTAGCCTAAGACCACCCCAATCTTTTAAAATGGTGGCTGCGTCCCGTTTCTGTGACTATTTAGCAGATTTGCCACTAAAACTCCTTGGTCTCTACCCCTGCTTCCTCCTACCACCACACTCACCATGTGTTCCTTTTAGCTGCAGTTTCTCATCTTGCACTTGTACATGGAATCTGGAATCAGTGAAATCAGGCCTGAGATATATTTTGGTGTATTTGAAATCATCAGAGGTCCAAAAAATCCAAAAGCTGGCCACATTTTAATTAAGTCTGTGATTCCCTCCTCTTTTTGCAAATCGTTTTTATCCTCTCTTTGATTACTTAAAACTTTATAATAGCAAATACTTTTGTTTTTTGGCAAGGAGTAAAAGGCATCAAGTAGTTTTGGGGGGAATGTTGTTAGTATCTTTCAAATAATTTTAAGTCCATTGGTAATTATAAAATTGTTAAATTCGGGGCGCCTGGGTGGCTCTGTCGGTTGAGCGTCCGACTTCGGGTCAGGTCGTGATCTCACAGTCCGTGAGATCGAGCCCAGCGTCGGGCTCTATGCTGACAGTTCAGAGCCAGGAGCCTGTGTCTCCCTCTCTCTCTGACCCTCCCCCGCTCATGCTCTGTCTCTCTCTGTCTCAAAAATAAATAAACGTTAAAAAAAAAAAGTTAAAAAACATAAAATTGTTAAATTCTAAATAATAATCTCCTAACTTTATTTCTCCCCTCAAAGTATATTAAAGCAAATGTTTTTGTATTTTGTACTTGGTTATTTTTTTTTCAGTGTATTTATTTATTTAGAGACAGAGAGCGTGGGAGGGGCAGAGAAAGGGGGAAAGAGAACAGACTCCACACTGTCAGTGCAGAGCACAACACAGGGCTTTATCTCATGAATGTGAGAGCATGACGCGAGCTGAAATCAAGGGTCAGACACTTAAATGACTGAGCCACCCAGGCACCCCTGATTTTGTACTTGATTTAGTATACTAATCAAATTTTCTCTTATTTTTTCTTATACTAATTTTCTCTTATTTTTTTTCCAGTTAAATAGCATCTGTATTTAAGATTTTAGTGGGCCAGATTTTTTTTGTATTATTCTGATCTTTATCCTTTTGAGTTCAGTCTCAAAAATATAATCACTAAAGGGAATTTTCAGTGCTAGATTATTTTCAGGTATAGCTCAGATTTTCCTATTTATTGGTATTTTGCTTGGTAAGCCTAGTTCCCTAAGAATGTTTTAACTTATTTCTTGAAGTTCTTTGTTTTTTGTTGAGTGACAGACTTACTATTGAATTCGAAAACTTCTCTGTTTAATTTTTTCACCTCGTGTCTTTATTCCAAAGGTGGTTACTATGTTGTTGAGGTTTGGGCTTTACTGGGGTTCCAGGAAGTGAGTTCTCAGCTGTGGGTTTTGCCTTGCTGAGAAGTATTCATTCTGGCTGTCAGTCCTCTGTGGCTTTTAAGGTGTTTATTATTCTTACAATTTGGGACTCTATTTTTACTGTCATTTTAATCATTTAGTATTATTTTAGTGATTTAGATTTAACTAAACCTTTGATTGAGTCCTAAAGACCTGAGCAAGCATGGCTCTTAGTTTAGATTTTTTTTGGACTGCTTTACATGAAATCATTGGATAGGTTAAGGTTTAAATTGGCCACTTAAAAAAATAAATAAATAGGACTTTTTAATGGTGTTTTTTCTTTCCTTTTTAGCCACATGCTAGTTTAATCATTTTGTCTTATGTCTTAAGTGTATAAATTGATAGAATGTTTTCTTAAGATTTTTTTTTTGAATGTTTATGTATTTTTGGAGAGAGAGAGAGCAGGGGAGGGGCAGAGAGACAGGGGGCAGAGGATCCAAAGCAGGCTCTGCACTGACAGCAGAGAGCCCGATGCAGGGCTCGAACTCAGGAACCATGAGATCATGACCTGAGCCAAAGTTGGGCGCTTAGCTGATTGAGCCACCCAGGCACCCATAAAATGATACAATTTTTTGTAGTCTGTACTGGAAAGACTTAGAGCTCATCGAATTAATTTCTCTCACTTTAGATATAAAGTTCCTGACCCCACAGGCCTGTGAGCCTTGTGAGTTTAATCAGAGAGCTAGAACTTTAACATTATTTTGATTCAGTCAGGTATGAGGGGTTTTTTTCATTATTCTGTACCACCCCCTTTTCAATTTTATATGTCAAGTTACTGATCAATTAAATAATAATCTCCAACCTGTATAGATCTCTTGAGTCTCAATTTCTTTATTTCTAGAATGAGGGTAATATTGTGCCCCCAAAGCACTTAGCACTGTGCTAGCGCATACATACTTAAAGGATCTGTTCTAATATGACTTCATCCAGCCACCTGAAGTTTCTCTTTTATGCACACAGTGCTGATTTCTTCCTTGCTCTTTGGTTTTCACTTCCACTCTGTGCATTAGCCTTCCTGCAGCCAATCCACAGCCAAACCCACTCACTCTTTGAGGTTCATCTCCAGTCCTAACTTCTCTATGAAACCTCCCCTGATAAATTTAACCTCAAGATTATTTGTTTGACACATCTCCTAAATGGCAGAGACCATTTGAACCAAGAGCTGCCTGACTTCAAAGCTTGTGTAGCTTTGAAAATACTCCATCCAAGTAGGAGAGGTTTTAAGGCTTCTGTCCATTTCACATTTTCAGCTTCCTCAATTTTTTCAAAAAATTAAGTACTGTGTAGTCTTTTATCTCTTTCTCTGTTACTTTAAACACTCAAAGCATTTAATTGCCTATTTGTATAATTGCTGAGGACTTTAAAGAGTTACGCATCAGCTAAGCAGTCTCTCCATCTTAAAAGTTGATTGTCTCAACCAATACAAGAATTAAGTGTACAGACAGAATAGTACATAGGTATTTACATTTTGTATATGTTACAGGAAGCACCAAAAAATTCTTTGATCCGGGGCTGTCATGTTTTGCTAGAAAACAGTTGGTAAAGGGTTAAACCACATAGTCATTCTTCTACCTCGGGGACTCTTTTAGAATGACAAGACCTATTGGGATTGTGTGGGAAATTATGAATCAGTTTATAATGTTGTATTCCACAAACACTGATTATAACAATCATGTTAGATCTGTTTTCACATATGACAATCTCCATGCCGGGTGTCATGTACAGTATCTGGACAGTGTATGGAATAATTATGAATCTTTGCTTACAACCCAGTCCTTAACCATGGGTGTTCATCACTCTAGATTTTAAACCTTGATATTTATCTTTACTATAATGTCTGTGGTGATAGAGTTGGGACCCTTGGGAGCTCAATCCTTAGGATTTTGCCTTTCCTCTGAGAGAAATCTGTTAAGGAAGTTGGATTTTATAAACTTATCTCTTGAAAGAGCATTGGCTCTGGTCTCTTTAGATTTCAGCTACTTGCTGAGATACTCACTTTAATTAGGGGTAGAACACAAGCAGAAAGAGAATTGTTTTAAGTAACCCTCTTCTGTGTGTGGAAATTACTACTGTTAATTACTAAGAATGGAATTTAATGTCCCTACTCTATTGTCTGTCTTAAGGGCAGTGGAATTTTCCATTGTTTCTTAGCTCATTTTAAGGATATATATAAATAAATGATTTTTAATAAAAACATACATCAGTGTAGTGTAAACAAGGAAAATTTATTTGAAGATTTGGAGAGGAGCTGTTATAAAATAAACACTTGAAAAATAATGAGACCAAAGTATGCAGTATCTATTTTCCTTTTGGACTGACTGACTTGTCTAAAACCTCTCCTGGCTATCTCTTCTTTTAGGGGTAAAAGTAGGGCTTTTAGGGGAATTTTAGTAATTCCATTGCCGATCACTTGGGAGTGAAGAAGGGGGAGGTAGAAAGGTGACCAGCCACAACCAGAGTTCTTGGTGTCACGATTTTCTCTAAAGACTTGTTCTGTTTTCAGCTGGATGATTTCAATTCTTGGTTTTGGATCTGATCCTTTAGTTCAGCTGAAGTAGTAGATACAAAGCAATGAGATCGATAAGAAAAATGGTTAAGTCTCTTTGTGAATTATTTTTGCTTTCTGATTTACAAGATTCTGAGCATTAGTGGTAGTGTTCCAGTCTGAGCTGGTATAGCTGCTCGCTGAGTTTTATTAATTGACAGTGACTACAAGATGATTCTTCTACTCATTCACCTGTAACTGTCTCTCCATTCCTTTGACAGGATATCTACAGGGAAATGGGGTTTGGTCACTATGAAGAAGAGGAAAGCTGTTGGGAGAAACAAAAGAGTGAAAAGAGAGACCGACCTCAAAACCGAAGTCGTAGCCGATCTCGAGAAAGGGACGGCCACTACAGTAACAGTCACAAAGCCAAATACCAAACAGACCCCTACGAAAGAGAACGGAGTAAAAAGAGAGACCGAAGCAGGAGTCCCAGGAAATCCAAAGATAAAGAAAAATCCAAGTACAGATGAAAGACAGAGAATCAGACATGGGTGGCTAATGTATTTACTGTTGTCTAACTTGGAGCACCAGGTGCTCAGATATTGTGTCAAAGCGTCAGAGACTCTGCTTGTTATTTTTTTTTTCACACTAGGGTTATGGCCCTTTTCGATTAATACTGATTGTATAGGGCACAGAAAGACAATAAAAAGTTGAACATTTTCTTTGTATACTTTTGTACACTAATTTTATTGTTATACATAAATAGTGGTCTTCATTTTTCAAGTCTTTCACATTTTCCACTCTTCTCTTTTTTAAATGAAGTATTTCATACCTACAGAAACTCACAGATGTGTATATATAAGGTATAAAGAATAGTAAATATTTGTGTACCCATGAGCCAGCTCAAGAAATAGAGTATCACCTGCATTTTAGAAACCCTCTGTGTGTTCTCTCCTCAAGTGATGATTCTGAATTTTCTATTTGTCATTCTCCTGCTTGTTATAGTTTTACAACATACGGATGTATTCGTAAATAAAATGTTAAGTTTTATATGTTTTTGAATTTTATATGAATAGCATAATGTATGTTTACTTCTGTGACTTGCTTTTTTCAGCTTAGTATATTTTGAGAGTCATTCATTTTTATCGCTTTATAGTGTTGTATCAATAGACCACAATTTACCCATTCTTCTGTTAGTGGACATTTGGGGTTGGTTTGTGTGTTTTTGGTTTTGCTGTTGCAAACAATGCTGCTGTGACCATTCTGTATACAGGAGAGAGATCGCTTGCTCACGCAGTATGGAAATCCTCGTCTTTGCAAGGTAATGCCAAGTTATATTCTACAGTGGCCGAACCAGCTTACACCCCGACGCGCGTTATGTGACTTACCTTTGTTTCGCATTCTCTCCAACACTTCTTAGTTTCCTGCTTTTCAATTTTGTCAATTTAGTGGACGCTTAGTGGTATCTTCTTGTGCCTTCCAGCAAGAAGACTGCTATTATTCTTATGTTTGTTCTAATATATGTAACTTGTTCTCTTTCTCTGGCTGCTTTTAAGGTTTTCTCACTGCTGTTAAGAAATTTGATTATGATGTGCTTGGTGTAGTTTTCTCATCATTCTTCTGCTTGGGCTGTTTACCTGTGGGTTTATGGTTTTCACCAGGTTGGAAAATTTGGGGCTATTATTTATTCAGTTACTTTTTGCTGTTTCCCCTCCTCTCAGCCCTCTCCTAAGACTCCCGATTACTTGTATGTTAGGCTGTTTGAAGTTGTCGCACGTTACACGGATGCTCCATTTGGGTTAAGTCTTCTTCTCTGTTCCGTATTGAATAGTTTCCATTGTTATGTCCTCACATTCATTAATCTTTTCTCCTGAAGTATCTAATCTTCTCTTAATCCCACCCAGTGTAGTATTCACCTCAGACATTATTTTTAATTTTAGAAATTCCGTTTGGGTCTTTTTTATATCCCCCATGCCTCTCCTTAACATGCTTATCCTTTCCTCCTTTTTTTTTTTTTTTTTTTTTTTAAACACCCAGAGTACATTAATAATAGCTGTTCTAATGTACTTGGCCATTCTATCTGTATCATTTCTGGTCTGTTTCTATTGATTGATTTTTTTTCCCCACCCATTATTGAGTTGTAATTTACTTTGTATCCCTGGTAATTTTTGGATTTTACGTTGTTGTGCACTAGAGTTTTTGTATTTCTTTAAATATGTTGAGCTTTTTCTGGAACATAATGAAGTTACTTGGAAACAGTCTGATCCTTTCATAGCTTGCTTTTAAGCTTAATGAGCCGCTAGGGCTAATTTGGCTCACCACGGGAGTAAACCCTTCTGAATACTCTCCACTATGCTTTGACTTTTATGAGATTTCCCCTCTCTGGCTGTGGGAACAAGAACTATTTTGAGCCCTATATGAACTCCCAAATTGTGCTGCCTGTTCTTTTCTGGTGGCTCTTTCCCACCTTTTGGTAGTTTCCTCATGTGCATACACGTGATTAGTATTCAGCTGAAGACTCAGGCAAACCCTCTGTAGATCTGGAACTCTCCCTTTGTAGTTTCCCCTCTTTCCAATTCTCTGCCCTACAAACTTTACCTTGGCTCTCCTGCATTCTGTGCCCATGGAGACTCCCTATCACCACGCTGTAGTGTGGACACTGTGCGGTAACCTCAGACAATTATTGGACTTGCCTTGTTCTTCTCTTAAGAGTCACTGTCTTGCATTGGCTGTTGTCCAGTGTCTGAAAAACTTTGTAGTATATTTTCTGTACAGGCTTTTAGTTGTTTAACGTGGGGAAGGTAAATTCTGCTCCTGTCACTGCTTTCTGGCCAGAGTAGAAATCTCAGTGTTTAAATTTGCATTTCCTAAATGCTGACAAGGTTGAGTATCTTTTCATATGTATTATAGTCATTCTTGATTGCTTTCTGTGAAAAGTTTCACATGTCTTTTGCCCATTTTATGTGAAGTTGTCTTTTTATTACAGATTTCTTTGAGGAGTTTTTCTTACGGATTTTGGATACTAATCCATTTTTACTATTTGATGTTGTAAACATTTTTTTCTCAGTTTGTGGCGTATTTTCTCACCTTTGTATTGATATGCTTGGAAGAGCACAAGTTGTAAATGTCCCCTCAACTTTGTAATATAAAAAATTTCAGGAGTGCCTGGGTGGCTCAGTCGGTTAAGCGTCTGACTTTGGCTCAGGTCATGATCTTGTGGTTTGTGAGTTCAGGCCCTGCATCAGGATCTCTGCTGTCAGCACAGAGCCTGCTTCGGATCCTCTGTCTCTCTCTCTCTATATACCCCTCCCCCACTAGCACACTATCTCTCAAAAATATTTAAAAGATTTAAAAAATTTTTTCATATAAACACAAAAACAATGAACATCTATAAGCCTTCCATCCAGATTTAACAATTAATAACAACTTGTTGATCCAATTTGAAAGTAAATTGAAAACATGATGAAATTTAACCTTTCAGTATTTCACCATGCATTTCTTAAAAAGCAAGTGTCCTATATAACCACGATATTATTATCACATTTAAGAAAATTAACAATAAGGGCACTTGACTGACCCAGTCTATGGAGCGTGAGACTCTTGATTTTGGGGTCATGAGTTGGAGTCTCATGTTGCGTACAGAGAAACGAAAAGTAACAATAATCCCAGAATAAATAACATATAGTCTACATTTGAATTTCCCTGAATATCTCAAGAATGTCATTTTTAGGTATTGATTTGTTTTTAATCCCAGGCTCAACATTCATGCATCACATCTTGTTCTCATCATTTTATTCTCTTAATCTAGAAGAGTTTCTTATCCATCCTTCCCACCTCAAATGACATTGACTTTTTGAAGAGTTCAGGCCAGAATATTTCTTAGAGTGTTTCAGATTCTGGGGTGTCTTCTAACTCTTCTCTATTTCCCGTAAACTAGAAGTTATGTCTAAATGTTTGATTAGAATTAGGTTATATATTTTGGGCAGAACTTTTTAAGTTGAATGTCAAATTTATTAGCCTTTCTCTGTGTGTTTTGTGTTTTTTATATTTTGTTCAAGAAGTCCTTAATAAAGATATTCTCCTATATTCTAAAAGTTGTAAATAAAGCTTTGTTTTTTAAGTTTAAATCTTTAATCCACATTGTATGTGTGTATGTGTATGGTGTGATATAGCAAAAAAAATCTTTTTTTTTTTTTTTAACATATGGATGTAGCCAGTTGTCCAAAACATTAGTGAATAGATCATGTATATTCCCTGTTGATCTTCTATCAGGTAAGTTTCCATATATGTGTGGATTTTGTTTCATGGGCTCTCTCTTCCATTGGTTTACTGTTTATCCCTCCAACAATACCACACATCGATATTTCTATGGCAATAGAAAGTATTTAAGCAACCCCCCCCCCCGACCTGTTTTATTAAAAATGCCTCTGCCCTTTGTTTTGTGCAATTTTGGAATCAATTTGCCTGGTTTCCCAAAGAATTCTTTCAGGATTTTAATTGCATTTGCGTTCAAACAATGGAAACTTTTGTGGAAAAAAAACAACAATCATAATATTGAATTTTCCTATTCATAAAATAGCTTCTCTCTCCAGTTAGTTCTTGAACCTCTTAGAATTTTCCTTACAAAGCTTTTGCACTCCTTTTGTTAGATTTACTCCTAGTTTCCATATATTTTGTAAGACTCTATTCTTTTATAAATTTGTTTCCTGACCTAAGAGGTCACACGTGCCTTTCAACTTTTAATTTTGATATAATTTTAGACTTACAGAAACATTACAAAAAAGAAAATATGGAATACTGCTCATTTTCATGTCACCCTTGTGCAGGGGACGTGCTAATCTCTTTATAGTTCTAATTCCAGTATATGTGCTTCTGAAGTGAGCACACAAGTTATGTTTTAGATTACTGCCCTTCTATGCAGTCATTTTACTAAAGCCTTATATTTAAAACTTATCTCCAGGGTTTTTTTGTTTTGTTTTGTTTTGTTTTTGGTCTTTAATGTAGACAATAATGTTACCTGCAAATACATTGTATTTTCTTTCCTCATTCCTATTTTTAAAATTATTTTTAAAAATATGTATACCGGAAAACCTTGGATTGCAAGTAACTTGTTCAGCGAGTGTTCTGCAAGACGAGCAAACATTTTTAATTCTAACTTGATAAACGAGCGATTTCTTGCAATACCAGCAGTATGTGATGCCTAATGTCACGTGATCACAACTGAACCAATGGTTCTTGAATTCTCTTTGATAAACAAGTGCTTGGGATTATAAGCATGTTTCCAGAATGAATTGTGCTTGCAAACCAAGGTTTTACTGTATACTTTTATTTAAAAAAATTTTTTTTAATGTTTATTATTTGAGAGAGAGAGAGAGCAAGCAGGGGAGGGGCAGAGAGAGAGGGAGACAAAGAATCAGAAGCAGGCTCCAGGCTCAGCTACCAGCACAGAGCCCTACGTGGGGCTCCAACCCACAGACCGCGAGATCATGACCTGAGCTGAAGTCGGCCGCCCAACCGACTGAGCCCCCCAGGCACCCCTACTGTATACTTATTTGTAGTAGTGATGTTCTTTTAGTGTTTGTTGGCTAAAATTTCTAGTACAGGGGGGCCCAGGAGGCTCAGTCAGTTGAGTGTCAGTCTCTTGATTTTGGTTCAGGTCATGATCTCATGCTTCATGAGTTCAAGCCCAGCAGTGGGCTCATGCTAACAGTGTGGAGCCTGCTTGGGATTCTCTCTCTCTTCCTCTCTCTCTACCCTCCTGCTCTCTCTTTCTGTCTCTCTCAAAATAAATAAATGAAAACTTAAAAAAAATAAAATTTCTAGTATAGTGATGAAGTTGGCCTCTAATTTTCTTTTTTTGTATTGCTCTTGTCTGACTCTGACGTCCAGCTTATGGAATAAATTAGTGAGTGTTCTCTCTCTCTTTTCTTATTCTCTTCAAAGAGAAGAAAAAGATTGAAATTATCCATTCCTTGAAAATTGGGTAGAGCTTGCCTATGATGTTATCTGAACTTTGTGTTTCCTTTGTGGAAAAAGTCCTTCACTACTGATTGAGATTTCAATGATTATGGAATTACTAGCCTTTCGGTTTCTTGCAAGTGCTTATTTTTGTCACTACATTTTTCTAGGAATTTGTTATTTTCTTTGAAGTTTTCAATTTATTGACTTGAAGTTGTTCGTAATATATGGTAGAGTTTTTATTATCCTTTTGATTTTATCTTACACCTTATGTTTTAGTGTGTCTTTGAAACAACGTGTAGTCAGATTATTTTATTTAAAAAAATTTTTTTTTATTTTAGAGAGAGAGTGAGCATGTGCGAGTACATGAGTGGACAAGGGGCAGAGGGAAACAGAAAAGAATCTCAAGCAGGCTTCACACTCAGCATGGTGCTTGACACGGTGCTCGATCCCACGACCCTGAGATCAGGACCTGAGCCCAAATCAAGAGCCAGATGCTCGGGGCGCCTGGGTGGCTCAGTCGGTTAAGCGGCTGACTTCGGCTCAGGTCATGATCTCGTGGTCTGTGAGTTCGAGCCCCGCGTCGGGCTCTGTGCTGACTAGCTCAGAGCCTAGAGCCTCTTTCGGATTCTGTGTCTCCCCCTCTCTCTGACCCTCCCCTGTTCATGCTCTGTCTCTCTCTGTCTCCAAAATAAATAAACGTTAAAAAAAAATTAAAAAAAAAAAAAAAGCCAGATGCTCAACCAACTGAACGACCCAGGTGCCCCAATTTTGGCCTTCTGACAGATGTATAGTGATATCTGATTGTGGGTTTAATTCTGTTACCCTGATTGCTAATGATGTTGGATATCTTTTCATGTACTCGTTTTTCTAACGTTTACTTATTTTTTTTGGGACAGAGAGAGACAGAGCATGAACGGGGGAGGGGCAGAGAGAGAGGGAGACGCAGAATCGGAAACAGGCTCCAGGCTCTGAGCCATCAGCCCAGAGCCCGACGCGGGGCTCGAACTCACGGACCGCGAGATCGTGACCTGGCTGAAGTCGGACGCTTAACCGACTGTGCCACCCAGGCGCCCCTCGTTTTTCTATCTTCATATCCTGGTGAAATATCTCTTCATGTTCTTTGCCTATTTCTAATTGGATTTCCCTTTTTTTTTTTACTTTTGAGTTTTGAGAGTTCTTTATATATATGTAAAGAGGGACAGAGAACAAGAACATGAGCAGGGGAGGAAGGGCAGAGGGAGAGGGAGAGAGAGAATCTTAAGCAGGCTCCATGCTCTTTGCAGAGTCTGACATGAGGCTTGATCTCACAACCCTGAGATCATGACAGCTGAGATCCAAGAGTTGGTAACTTAACCAACTGAACCACCCAGGTTCCCCGAGAGTCCTTTATATATTCTAGATATTAGTTCTTTTTGGATATATTGTTTGCAAATAATCTCCCAGTGTGTAGCTTATGTGCTTGTCTCTTCATCCTGTTACAGGGTCTTTGCAGAGCAAAAGATTTTAATTTTATTTAAGTTTAGTGCATCAATTTTTTCTTTAATGGACTATGCTTTTGGCGTCAAGAGTAAGATTCTTTTTCTAGCCCAAGATCCTGAGGTTTTCCTCCTATTTTTTTCCTAAAAGTTTCAGAGTCTTACATTTAAGTCTGTGATCCATTTTGAGTTAATTTTGAGTAAGAAGTAATATGTAGGTTGAGTTTTTGGGGGTTTTTTCTTAGGGACATCCACTTGCTCCAGCAGCAGTTCTTGAAAGTTCTCTGGCTGTTTTTAAGAGTTTTGTTTTTTCTTTGGTGTGATAGAGTTTCACTATGATATATCTAGGTACAGATGTATTTAGCTTTCTTAGTATATCATTTGTCTCACGGTTATTATGCCTTGTCTTGTATATTATGTCTGATGGCTTCAGATATTTTTCACTATTCTGGAAACTTCTCTGCCATTTTCTATTGCCTCTCCCCTGTTCATTCTATTCTTTTGCCACCTCAGTCAGTTTTTTTTAGACCTCCTTATTCTGTTCTTTGTATCTTAACTTTTATATTTTCCGTATGGTACGTTCTGAATAATTTCTTCAGATATGTATTCCAGGGCACCCATTATTTCTTCGTATAGGCCAAATCTGCTATTTAACCCATCCACTGAATTTTTTTCCATCCACTGAATTTTTAATTTCAGTGATTCATTTTTACAAGCTCTGTTTGATTCTTTTTCAAGTTCACATGGTTATGTTTTATTCCCTTTATTTCTTTGATCATTTATTTCCACTCTGTTTTATTTGCATGGTTAGTTTAATTTTTTTAAAATGTTATTTGTTTTTGAGAGAGAGAGAGAGACAGAGAGGGAGAGACACAGGAACTGAAGCAGGCTTTGGGCTCTGAGCTGTAAGCACAGAGCCCGATGCGGGGCTCAAACCCATGAACCGTGAGACCATGACCTGAGCCAGAGTCAAGACGCTTAAGTGACTGAGTCACCCAGGCGCCCCGACATGGTTACTTTATAATGTGTTTTTGACAATTCCAATATTTTAATTTCTTTTTTTTTTTTAATTTTTTTTTTTTTCAACGTTTATTCACTTTTGGGACAGAGAGAGACAGAGCATGAACGGGGGAGGGGCAGAGAGAGAGGGAGACACAGAATCGGAAACAGGCTCCAGGCTCTGAGCCATCAGCCCAGAGCCTGACACGGGGCTCGAACTCACGGACCGCGAGATCGTGACCTGGCTGAAGTCGGACGTTTAACCGACTGCACCACCCAGGCGCCCCCCAATATTTTAATTTCTTAAGAATTTGAATCTTCATGTTTTTTTCCTGCTACCTCTTGAGCATAGTGGCTTTTTTCCTTGTATGTTTCCAATTATTATTATTTTTTTAATTGGGAATACATAATTTGGGACTCCTAAGGTACCTGAATCGAGAATACTTTTCTCCAAAGAGAATTTATATTTGCCTTTCAGGCAAGTCGCATCACTTGGAGCCACTTTGGATTCTGCGCTTACAGTTTCCAAGTGCATGCATAGCGTAGACCATAATATTTGTAGAACAAGATACTGGGGGAAACAGTCTAAATAAGCTTGATTCCTATCTCCCATCATTACAGAGCTGGGAATATGCCTGCAGATATTCTTTCTTTTCTAGCCTAGATTTTCTCCCGTGGGGGGGCCTTTCTAGTCCTTGGCTTTAGGTGAAGATCTTAGACTCAGGTTCCCAACTCTCTTAGGGCCCAAAGCCTGGTCCTTGTTGGCACCCCTCATCCCTGTGGCCTGAGGCCTTTACTTCCCAAGCTCTACATGAAGGCTGGTGGTTTGCTTACCATCTTGTTAATACATTTTTAGGTCTTGTGGAAATCCCTCTTCCAATCTTATCAGTGTATTTAGAGTATGACTGCTACAATTTATCTGGCATATGGATGTTTTACAGAAGGCTGATGGGGGGGGGGGATGGTATAGGTGGTCATAATTCAGAGTATCAGTTTCCCAAGCTGCTAAGAGTGGATGTCTCTCCACTATTGTTCATAATTCTTAGCCATCAATAGAAAAAATTGTAACGCCCTCACAGAAGAAACTATCACCCTGAATATAGAAAACTAAATGTTTTCCATACAGAAGATTCTACAACGTCTGAAAGAATGAATGACCAAGAGAAAAATAATGGTTGAATATGAGAGGGATCATAAGAAGAAATAACCTAGAACCTAAAACTTGAATTCAGTAGGTTCAGTTTGAATTCCTGAACCTGGCATTTCAAGGAAAAACTGTCCTTACTTGTAAAAGCTGATATTTCAGGTGTGAAAAACTGTAGTTCTAACAGAGATGTGTGCACCGAAACAAAGAGTTCTGTTAGTCAGAAAGTGGTTTTAATAGTGGTGATCTCTCCTGACAGTGGCCATCGAGTATCCTTGACTAAATGCAGGGCAGTCGTGGTCCTATGTTACTACTACTAACATCTAGGGTAAAGTGACTGTGTTTCCTGTTTCTTCTGTTTTGCTTCTCTAGGTCTTAGGTGAACTCAAAACCAGGCTCCAGTTAGATGTCCTACCCGCTTTTGCCAAAACCAGAGGAAAAAAATTGAGCAAGATGTATAGTAGTCAGGTTGTTTTTTATTAACGGGAAGAAAAAAAGTTATTTTGAGGCTAAAATTGCTCACTCATTATGACTTTGCTGTCGAGTTTCAGGCTGATCTGTCTTACCTATTGAATTTTCAAATTGATGAGAACCATTAAAGGTTAAGAGTAAAGACACCTTAAGTGGGTACAGCAAAAGAAAGAAACTTGAAATAGGCTTAAACTTTCACAAGTGCCTTTCAATACATTGGTTGTTTTTTAGTCACTGAAAGAGAGATTTCATATCTAGGTTTTCCACTCATCATAAAAAATTTCTAATCTCAAGTTTGACATTTCTTACCCATCTAGATTGAGTCACAAAGAATGAATAATAGATAAGTAAAATCGAAATCACAGAAGTCTTACCTTTCAGTGGCTGTTGCTATGAAATTGTTTTGCTGGGAAATTTTAGAGAAGCTTGTGCTTCCTGTTGTTAAGTGATAGAATATGGAGATCCCCTTAATTTTCAAAATTGTCTTTTTTTTTTTTAAAGCAAGTTATCTCAGTTATTCTTGCTAATGGAACTGTCTTCATTCTTACCTTATCTTACCCACACGGGACTGCTCACTAGGTTTAATTTTGTGTTTGCCTCCTCTCCTATGCCCTGTGCATCAAATGGGCAGATGGGCAGGGTTTTTCAGAGGCGTTTTGTGTGTAGTTAAAAGTGTGTATCACTATTATTTATTTTCCAAGGACACTAGGAAGATCGAGACACACACGGGACTATTTTATATGAGAGAGCTTGTATGAAAAGGAAAGTGAGACAAGTTGTGCTTTGTTGCGAACTGGGAACAAGACCACGATGACCTCTGGCTCCTGAAAAAGAGAAAAGTTTTGTTCTGTTTCCTCCAAAGGCAGTTTGGTCTGTTGGAGAGAGCTTGGGATTCCGAGGCAGAAAACTTGAGAGCAGAGGCAAGCCGGAGGGGACAGCAACGTGATGGTGTGACTGAAGCAGACGGGCCCTGAAGGGTACCGAGCGAGTGTGGAAAGGGAGGAGGAACCAGGAAAGGGAGGGCACTGAATGTAAAACTGAGAAGCTAGGCTTTGATTTGCCAGGCGGTGGAAAATTAGACCTGATTTCTGAGAAAGGCAGTGGCACTGGGGTCTTGGAGGAAAGTCACTCTAGGAGCTCTGGATAGGATCTTCCACACGGGTTGGCACCAGATTCCTACGATTCAACATCTGTTGAACACGTAGTCCCTCATCCAGATCCACATCAGAGTGGGCTCCCAGAGGAGGCGAGGTATAAGTCAGAACCTGCATCTGATACCCGCTTGGTGTGGCACTAGAACGTGGAATGGCATCCCAACTATAAACATTTTTTTTAAGTCACACCATCCTTGCTACGTAGCCACTCATTTGGCATTATGGGAAGTAACTCCAATATCCTTAGGATGGTCAGGGCCGAACGGGCTTAAGTAAAACTTTGGTATGGTGCAGGGTCAGCATGGAGACCGCCCGGCTGACGGGGGCTCACCTCGTGCTGTGTTGGTGGCATGCGCGGAGCCGTCCTGAGCTCGGGCACCTTGTCTGATTCATCTTGGCACATCTGGTGAGCAGGAGAGTGCCTCACGTCGAGTGGGAAACCAGTCTCACGAATTCTGCAGTCTCAGCATATGGCAGGAATTATTTTTAACTTTATCATAAGTGTCGTTTCATTATTCTGTTGATAATTATCTACTCATTCTCTGAGAACAGCCCAAAGGCACACATCTGTGGCCCTTCCCCCTGGCATATGCTTATGGGAAATAATGTGAAGGGCCTCACGGTAGAGCCTCGGGTCTGCCCTAGGTGTGCAGGCACAGGAGATGCTGTACCGGGAAGGACAGGTGGACTTCGGCCAGCCAGCCAGCCAACCCCCGGGCACAAGGATTCGCCCTGTGGCTCCCCTGCCCATCTTCCCATTCTGGAGACGTGTGCTTAGCTGAGTAAATGGTTGCCACAGCCAAGAGCTCTGAAGGAAGGCGGTTTGGGGACTGAGGAGCATATCCGTTTCCTAGAGCTGTCATTACCAGCAACTGGGCGGCTTAAAACAACAGAAGTGTGTTCTCACAGTTCTGGAGGCCAGAAGTCCAAAACCACGGTGTTGGTAGGGCCGCGCTCCCTCTGAAGGCTCTAGGGAGCCTTCCTTGCCTCCTCCTAGCTTCTGCTGGTGTTCCCTGGCTCACAGCTGCGTCACTCCAGTCCCTGCCTCTCTACATCCGGCCTTCCCCGTGGCTCCTCTGTGTCTCATCCAACTCGCCCTCTCCTTTCTCTTATAAAGACTTTGGATTTGGGGCCCACCCTAACCCGGTATAACAACTCACCTCGGCTACATCTGTGAAGGCCCTGTTTCAAATAAAGTCACATTCACAGATATTGGAGGTCAGGACTTGAGCTTAGCTTTTGGGGAGCACCATTCAACCCTCTGTGAGGGGTGAGGTGTTTGCAAAGTTCAAGAAAAGCGTGGCCAGAGACCAGCAACGATGCTGTTGAGACAAAACCAAGCTGAGCCTTAGGGCCTGAATTTCCGGACGCAGAGAATTGCAAGTGTTCGAATGTGACCACTTAAACAATCCGTGAGCATTAGCCCAGGAGAAGGTGCCTCAATTTACCATATGTCTCATCACTCATTCTTTGTCCTCAGCCTATGTTCCTCCACCTGGTTCTCATAAACCTCACCTTTTGGTTCATAGTCTCTCTTTCTGGCAATGGAGAGAGGAGTAGACCATCTCCCATCTCCCTCAGGGCTTTTGTGAGAGAACCAAAGACGTCAGAAAGGCTGGGTGCCCCACAGTCAACGCACACCCATGGGAGCTATGGGCTGCAGCGACTTCAGGGAGATTTCCCAGCATGCCAATGCATTTAGGTTATATAGAGACAACCTCACTGTCTAATGTCTCCAGGACCAAACACAGAAGCACCCGAGCCCTGGGTTAGCAAACCAGGCACTCAACGACAGGGCAATGAATTCAGCAGCCAAGGTTGGAGAAAGAATAAAGGAAGTCTGAGAGTGCCCTGGCAGATCAGTACTCTTCTTACCGTTGGTTGATAAGAAGGTCTGAGATCCCTCAGAGCTTAGACAACCTTTGGAAGGCTAGGCCCTTGATGATGGCGCTTGTATTTCAACCTTGAGCGCTCTGAGACTGTTGGTTTTCCTGAGCCGGTAGCTTCACGATGACCCAGAAATGAAAATCATTTTGCTCAAAGCAAAACAACAAAATAACAAAACAGCCTGTGTGAGAACATATTAATTAATGATTCAGTTACTTTTTTTTTTTTTTTACAATGAAAATGCTTCTTAAAAAAGTTTTTAAAGTTTTTCCTGAGCTAAGTTATTTCACCCTGAGGCTAAGTGCCAAACAGATGGATCCTGTCAAGTTTCCTTGTGCCTCTGAGCATAGGCCTAGATTTTTCCTCCACCTGGAATGTCCCAGAGAATCCAGACTTCTCCTGGAAACTCCAGCCTGTCCTTTACTTATTATTATTTTAAAGATTTTTTAAAATTTTTTATCCCCCCCCCCTTAAAGATTTTATTTTTAAGTAATCTCTACACCCAACGTGGGGCTTGAACTCACAACCCCAAGACTGAGAGGTGCATGCTCTACTGACTGAACCAGCCAGACGCCCCAGCCTGTCCTTTAAAGTCAGCTGAGCCATTGTTTCCTCTATAAAGCCTCCTCCACCTCCTCACTCAGAGTGGGGATTCCCTCTTTGATGGAAACTGTAGTCCCGTGGTTCTCAGTCTGGGGTGATTTTGCCCCCAGGGGGATACTTGACAATGTCTGGGAATGTTTTTAGTTGTCACGATGTGATGGGGCGTGCTGCTGCTGTCTAGTGAGTAGAGGCCAGAGAAGCTGCTGACCATCCACCTGACCGTGCACAGGACAGTCCCCACGACAAAGAATCTGCCAGCCCCAAAGTCAGTAGTGCCAAGATGGAGAAACCCTGCTCTACGCTGACATTGACATGTGCCTGTAACTCTTTGTTTACAGTCATCCATTCACTCCGGGGCAGAAAGTTCATTCATTCAGCTGGTGCTTTATATTCTCAGCCCAGTGCATGGTATGAAATGAAATTGGAATGTACTTAAGAGTTTTAATTGCCTCGATCCCTGTAGTTAACATCTCAAGTGGAACTCAGAGGAGTGATTCATAGAGATAATTCAATAAACTCGAATTGTCTTATTTATTTATTTAGAGAGAGCACACGCGTGCAAGTGGGGGAGGGGCAGAGAGAGAGAGAGAGAGAGAGGGAGAGAGAGAGAATCCCAAGCAGGCTCCAAGCCCAGCGCAGAGCCTGACGTGGGGCTTGATCCTTTGACCGTGAGATCATGACCTGAGCAGAAATCAAGAGTCAGATGTTTAACCAAGTGAGCCACTGAGGCACACCTTAACTAAAATTATTTTTTTTTGTTTTTGCTTTTGTTTTTTGAGAGAGAGAGAAAGAAAGAAAAAGCCGGGGAGGGGCAGAGAGCTAGGGGGACAGAGGATCCAAAGCGGGCTCCATGCTGTCAGCACAGAGCCTGATGTGGGGCTCAAACTCACGAACCTTGAGATCGTGACCAGAGCCAAAGTGGGACGCTTAACCGACTGAGCCACCCAGGTGCCCTAAATTAAAATTGTTTTAAATACACAGTTGTTTTAAATTAGATTATTGGCTAAGCCAGAATGACAACTTCTTGTCCACTTGCTTCTGTGTGTATTGTGGGTGCACTCATTCTTGTTGGGGACCGGAAGGTTGTTTCCCTGGTCTCTGTAGCTCTCTGATGGTAGCTCAGTGTTTCCCGGGTGCTAGACTTTGCCATAATAACTTCTAGTAATCACAGTTTTATTGGAGTTTGTGCTCAAAATAATAACAGCCATCTGTCAGCAATTAATACCTGCCAAGCGCTGTTCTAAGCATTTTTCATGCATGGACTAATTTAATTCTCATAATGTTCTGTGAGATAGATATGATCATTATCCCCATTTTACATAGGAAGAAACTGAGGCACAGAGAGATTAAATAATGTGTTCACGTTTATTTATACAGCAGATAAGTGACGGGGCAGTCTGACTCTGAGTTTATGACACCAAACTATGATATAAGCTTAGATATCAGAACAAATTCCAGATCACGATTCAAGACCTGATTAGAAAAAGCAAAATGCTACAACTTTAGAGAAGATATAGGAAAATCTATTTACAGTTTCAGGGTAAGGAAGGATTTCTTTCTTTCTTTTTTTTCTTTTCCCTTTTCTTTTCCTTTTTTCTCTTAGGATAGGGAAGGATTTCTTAAACAAGATTCAGAGAGCGCAAATGATGAAGGAAAAGCCCATAATTTTGACCACCCCCAAATCAAAACATTTTCAGGCCCCAACACGTCATAAACGAAGCTCAAAGACACGTGCTAGACTAGCAGCAATTATGTCATACACAAAAGATGAAAGGTTAACAGGAAGAACAGGTGAAGGTTAATGGCAATCAGAAAGAAAAAGGCCACACGAGAGGACACCGGGCAGTGGAGGGAAAAAAGCAAACTCGCGTGGCCAGTAAACATGAAGAGATCCCCAAGTTCCCTAGTAATTGGGGAAATGAAAGTCAAAACCACCATGGGAAGTGATATATACCATTTCTCACACATCAGACTGGCAAAAAGCACAATGTCTCACCCTCCCAAGTGCTGGCGAGGAGACAGAGGAACAGAACTCCCACTGCTGCTGGTGGAGAGTGGCAGCGGCCTGGGCGGGGGCGGGAGCAGGGGAGGGGTGCGGGGGGGGGTATCTAACAGGGCTGAGCCCTCGCCTGTTGGTACCCCTGCTGCAACTACCTAGGCGCCGCGTCAGCTCACTGAGAAAACATGCAAAGCAAGATAGTTCTTGGTGCTCACAGATGCCTTAGATAGAGGGGAGGTGGCTGACCCAGGGCTCCAGGGACCACCGAAACAGTGGCACAGCTAGCTACACGTTTGTGCACCCCTCCCTGGGGAGGGTCTGTGTCCACACGCTTAGGAGCCACTGTCTCAACACCTCCAGGCCACTTCCTGAAAGCACAGACCTCTGTCTCATCATCACCAGGGCCAGAGGGGACAGAAATAGCCTCGCGGCAGAGTCCACGCCGATTGTAAGCCGGGGAGAAGAGGGAAGAATGCTGGGCCTGCTACCCAGTTTCTCAATGCTCTAACGGCTTTATTTTATTAAAAAAAATTTTTTTTAATGTTTATGTATTTTTGAGAGAGAGACAGAGAGACAGAGAACGACTGGGGGAGGAACAGAGAGAGGGGGGAAGACACACAGAATCCGAAGCAGGCTCCAGGCTCCGAGCTGTCAGCACAGGGCCTGACGTGGGCTTGAACCCAACAAACTGTAGATCATGAGCTGAGCTGACGTGGGACGCTCAACCGACTGAGCCACCCAGGAGCCCCTCTAACGGCCTTAAAGAGATGTAGACACACGCCCGGTCACCCCTGCAAGTGGAAAGCCGCTGCCTTCTCTTACAGCTCTTGTGGGTAGAGTCTAGTTTTGGGTCAGTGATATCGCAGCTAAAATTGTTACCTCTGGCAGGCCTTATTTCTCATTCAGTTGGGAATAAATAGCCTAAATTGTGGCTTAAGTCTTTTGGCTCTTCCAAGTCATGGCAACTAAGCCGTTTTAATAATTTTTTAAGTTTATTTATTTATTTTGAGAGAGCGAGCGAGGGAGGGAGGGAGGGAGGGGCAGAGCGAGTCGGAGACAGAGAATCCCAAGCAGGCTCTGCACTGGCAGTGTGCGGGGCTCGAACCCACGAAACCGTGAGATCATGACCTGAGCAGAAACCAAGAGTCAGACGCTTAACTGACTGAGCCACCCGGGTGCCCCTAAGTCATTTTAGCTGTGGAAGAATCAGCTGGGGTTTCTTTAGATCGGATACTAGAATGGCCCCGTACGGTGGTCCTTGTCTTACAGAGACATCTGAGTCACAATTTTTGTGGCTTCAATAATGTCTCCAAGTCTTCAGACACAGAACTCTGGGGCCTCTGCCAAGCATTCACCTGTCTGATAGGTGAGCACATTCAAGTGTCTTTCCTGCGGAACTGGTTGGTGCTGGCCACTGTGGTCCCTCCTGTGCGCAGAGGTGCCCTTTGCCTGGGGTCGGACACAAACCAGGATTCTTACGTTTCATTGTCCAGGCCCCTGTTGGGTGAAGCAGGGTGGCAGTGGACAATATCCTCAGAGAATTCCCTTCTTGGCTCATTGCTACTCTCCCCCTCCACTGGCCTCTGAGCTTCTATAGGACTTGAATTGAAGATGGTGTCTGATGTGTTACTCAGCATAAGGATTTAGATTTCCCCTAACATTTAATGCCAGGAAAATGTTTATTTCGTTCGGAAACCCTTCGTGCTTCATTCGGTATTTGGGAGTGGAGAAGCCACGTGTAGAGAGTATACTTTGGAGCTCTGTGGCCCTGAGTTTCAGTCCTGAGCCAGCCACTTACTGAGGGAACTCAGGCAGTTGAGTTACCCTGGATCGTATCTCAAAAGTGGGGATAACAATTCTGGGGCCATAGAGCTGTCGTGGGGATAGGACGCTCCGATGGAAGGCACTGAGTACGCTTGGAGGCACTACAGAAATCATATTTGTTCTTAGAAAACCCATTGTGCTGGAAAACAAGGCTAGAGTTAGTGCTCGGATGAAGTCACTAGTAAAAAACGTTTTTTTAATGTTTATTTTTGAGAGAGAGACAGAATGTAAGCAGGGGAGGGGCAGAGAGAGGGAGACGCAGAATCCAAAGCAGGCTCCAGGCTCCGAGCTGTCAGCACTGAGCCCGACACGGGGCTCGAACCCACGAACCACGAGATCATGACCTGAACCGAAGTGGAACACTCAGCCGACTGAGCCACCCAGGCGACCCAGAAGTGACTATTTTAATCTGGGTTCCAGTACCATGTTCTGGTTTCTGTTGTTCTAATCATTTCTGACCGTGATTTTATGTCAGTGTTCCCATTCTGTGTCTTAATACTCTAGACAGCCTCACACCTTCTGTAGGAGGCAGATGGGGGATAAATCAAGACCAGCTGAGTCCAGTTTCCTAAGCAACAACTCTCAGACTCTAAACCCAGCTCTACCTGCTGGCTCACCGTGTGCTTGGGCAAGTGACTTTAGAGCCCTGTCATTGTTGGGAGATGGGCTTGCCGTGGTTTGTGTTCCCTCCTCCTTCTCTACCCCCGACGGGCATCCAGCGATGCAGGAAACAGACGACAAGAGTTCAGGGTCTGCTGCCCGCACCCTCTGTCGCTGGCAGCTAGGCAGCTGCAGGATGCCGTGGTCAGGAGGCTCTGAGGTCAGGCTCCCCCTGCCAGATGGAGACAAGCAGCCGCTCACCCCATGCAGGGCTACAGTGAGGACAGCTCAGAGTCCTGTTAGAGACAGAGGCCAGTGCCCTTAGCCCGAAGGCCTCTGGGACTTGTTAGGGCCTCTGTGCTAGAAGGGACAGGGCCTCTCCACGCCCGAGCCCCTGTGCACCCTTATCTGGTAGGCATTTCTGTTCTTCCTCTCGCCTGACACTTTTCACTCCTGCATGCTTTCGTTTTGCTTGTAAGGTTGGGAGCCCCTCGGATCAGATGCTCTTCTCAGCCAAAGGCACGAGTGGAACTTGGAACGGAAGTTTTCACCCTCCGCCTGTGAACACTTTTGTTCTCTGAGCCTCTCCTGGCTTTTTCCTGTGCAGCCAGCCCATGCCCTCAGAGAATTTGTTTTGCATGTGGTTGTTAAACTTTGATTCGGTGACTCATGCCGGGGCGAAGCCTTCAAGTCTGCCTCCCTCATTTGATTGCTCTCTTCCTTTCCTTTTTTTTTTTTAAAAAAAAAATAACTCAGAGCAAAACTACCTTGGCAGCTGAACGTGATCGTGGCACCCAGGAAGGGGAGCTTTGGCATGAAGGGCCTCCTAATGGCCTCGTGGCCCAGCCGGGCAGGGCTCCCTCAGGTTGGATGATACCTGGCCGACTGTGGCGGGCGTGGAGCTGGGGTTGCTGCGTGGAGCACGGGGGTCCACTGTGGGGGCTGACGCGACGCGCCCTGCTGGTGAGTGCCTGACTCCGGCCGTCATTCAGTAGGACAGGTGCTGTGGGGTCCAGGGCTGGAGGAGAGACACAAGAATATACGGGGCGGGGAGCAAGTTGGGGAGCAGTCCTTGGATTAGCGTTATTCTGAGCAGTCTGATTTCCCGTGCCTCACATGATTTTAAGTGCACAGATTAAAAAAAAAAAAAAAAAGGTGAAATCCTTGCTCGTTTTAGCACAGTTGAATTTTATTTCAAGAGGGCTTTCGTGGGAGAAAGATTAATCGGAGGAACTCTTAGGTGTAAGGGACAACTCCTGCTGTGGTCTTCGAAGATCTTTTAGTTTTATGAAATCAGAAAGTCGAGAATGCTCAGGCACGTTTTCAGCCTGTCTCCACGCTCCCGAAAACATATCTTTTAGGCTAGATATTGATTTGTGGGTGTCTAGTTTCCCGGCAGATCAGGAATATTTGACCACAGTCCCAAACCCCATCTCTCCTAAAGGACGGCTCTGCGGGCTCCAAGAAGGCCCAGAAGGACATGGAAATGAATCTTAATCGGAGGCAATGGAGACAATTTTGGCTCATTCCCTGTGGTTGTTAGAAACCTTGGCCACGCGTCCAGGATTATGAACTCCTCGGCAAGGCCGGGTGATGCCAGGCCAGGAATGCCAATACCTGATGAGTGAATAGGTTGGGTGTAGAAGATAAGGAGGATGGGTTTTTGTTGTTTTTTTTTTAACTCAGAGTTGCCCTGGGGTATGGATCAGGGCTTGTGTGTATATACTTGTGTGTGTATCCGAAGTAACGTATAACAGTACAGAAGAGCAAGGGACAAGCTCAAGGAGAAAACCCAAGACCAGGCCGCCTATGCTCACAGCAGCACTATTTACAACAGCCCAAAGGGAGCAGCATCTCAAATGTCCGTCAGCAGGTGGGTGGGCAAACAGAAGGTGGTCCATATACACAATGGACTATTATTCAGCCTTAAAAATAAAGAAAATTCTGACAAATGCTTGCAACAGGGCGGAACTTGAAAACATTATGCTACGTGAAATAAGCCGGTCAGAGAAGGACAAGTACTGCGTGATTGCACTTGTAGAAAGTACTTAGAGTGGTCAGATTCACAGGGATGGCAAGAAGGAGAATGGTTACCAGGGGCGGGTGGGGGAAGAGGGTGGGGAGTTAGTGTTTAACGGGGACAAGGTTTCAGTTTTATAAGACGAAAAAGCTCTGGAAATGGATGCTGGTAATGGTTGCTTAATGCCACCGAACTGCACTCCTAAAGATAGTTAAAATGGCAAATTTTGTGGTATGTCTAATTTACCACATTTAAAAAAAAATTATAATTCCCTTTAAAAAAAAAATCCCCCAAAAGCCAGACCCAAAACCCAAATCTCGTGGGCTGAAGTCGTTGCCTCTCTGTGACTTCCCCAAAATCTAACTGACAACCCCAGTGATCTGAGCTGAGCCACAAAACTGCACGGACCGTGTCTATGAGAACTTTTCTCCTCATCATGCAGGTGACTTCTGGCTATCATGATGGGGTGGATTTCTCTAGAACTGGCAGAGGTGACCAGGAACAGACTCGAGGGTCAGGGGCAACGTGATGAATGCATTCTTCCTGGGGCTGGTGCTCGGGCTCACCTTGCTCTGTGGCCCCCTGAGCAGCCCTGGGCAGCACCCTCTGGGCCAGGCTGTAGGAGGAATCCCTTGGGAGTCTAGTCCCTCCCATTAATTAGCTGTGAGACCATGGGTAAGTTGGCAAAACCTCTCTTTTCTTCAGTTTTCTTACTTGCAACATGAGTCATGAGTAACGAATCCTTTTCCATCTCCCACAGATGTTGGTATCTCCAAAGGCAGTATGCAAGGCTGTCCCTTGTATCTGTAAAATACTGGGCACATGTGAGCTACTGATTCTCTACATGTCTTATCCCTGTAATGTCTCCTCCTTTTCTCCTTCTTCAGTTTCTCTTGTATTCTTTTTCTCAGGAGGTCTTCCAGTCAGAGGTTACAGACCCTAGGTCCAGAGGCCCTCAACCTGGATTGGCTGATTCCAGGAGGAACCGGTCTGATCTAATTCTCATTTTTTTTTTTTTAATGTTTATTTATTTTTGAGAGAGAGTTGGGGAGGGGCAAAGAGAGAGGGGGACAGAGGATCCAAAGCTGGCTCCGTGCTGACAGCAGAGAGCCCAAGGTGGGGCTCAAACTCACGAACTGTGAGATTATGACCTGAGCCAAAGCCAGATGCTTAACTGACTGGGCCATGCAGGCACCCCTAATGCTCCTTGTTAATAAAGTTCTACCTTTCCTCCCTCCCTCTTTCTCCCTTCCTTTCCTGCTGCTTTGTTAGGCCACCTCCAACTTCGGATTCTACCCGAGCCCATCTCCATGGCTCCCTTGACTATTGACCATCGGGAAGTGTTGCAAGGCTGACCGTCCTACGAGCTCCTGAGGAGACCGAGGATTTTTAAAGGGTTACTAATTATCTGTGCTATTTGTGACTTCCAGTCAAGCTTGAGGAAGCAAACTCAAATGAAATCGTTCAGACTTTCAGGACTTAAAAATAGAGAGCAGTGAGAAACTGCTGGCAGCCTTGCGGCTCAAAGACCATCGCATCTCAAGGGGAGGGTTTTGGCCTGAGGGCCAGCGGAGGCTCCTGAGGACAGGCCCCCACCTCAGGTTTCTCCCTTATTTAGAAGTTTTAAAAGGAAATGAAGTTGATTTTGAAATCTCAAGGGGGCAAAAGAAAGCCTCTGAAGTGGGTGAACTCTTTCAGTTAATGTTGTGTAAAAACAGCTCTCCTGTCCCACGCATGACCTTTCAAAAGTTTCCTCAGAAAGGGAGCTCCGGGGCACCTGGGTGGCTCAGTTGGTGAAGCGTCTGGCTCCTGACTCTGGTTCATGAGACCGAGCCCTGCGTTGGGCTCTGCGCGTGACAATGTGGAGCCTGCTTGGGAGTCTCTCTCCCCAACCCCTCTCTCTCTGCCCATCCCCCACTCTCTCAAAATAAATACATAAACTTAAAACAATTTTTTAAATCATTAAAATAAAAGAAAGGGAGCTCTTTTGGAACTCGTGGGTGCCGTGGAGAGCTGCAGAGGACAGGCCTCACGCGACCCCTCTCCCTCCCCTGCCCCAGGTAAAAGCCCCAAGGTTTTTCATCAGGAAGATGTCTGTGATTCGGTCTGCAGATTTCAGACTGCAAAGTTACGACACTAACCCGGACTCTCCTCATAGCTGTTACTTTGTGACCAAAGAGAAGTCACCCGGGCGGTTGTATTTCGGGTTTTTCGATTTCTGCAAAAACAAGACGCTGCCTCCATCTTGAGCACAACTCAGAGCAACACGTTGTTTTGGGTTTCTACTTTTTGTCGGCCTCTGCCGCTTACTAACCGTATAGCCTTTTCTCGGTGCCACTCTGAGCCTCGGCTTCTTCACCTGTGGAAAGGGGCTACTTTTATCCACCGTCTACCCAACCGGGGGTAACGGCAAGTTCAAGGGAGAGAGGCTCTCAGTGAAGGTGGTGTGGAAACAGCGAAGAGCTCTGTGAGCACCAACTGTGATGTTCATGCTGTCTGCCACAGTCATTCTTCTTTTTCCTTCTCTCTCACTTTTCCTCTCTCTCCCTTTTCTTTCTCACACCCCTCCTCTCTCTTCCCTTCTCCTCTTTCTTCCAAAATTTTTTTGTGGATGTAATACATTATAACTTTATTTATTTATTTATTTATTTAATATGCAATTTATTGTCAGATTGGTTTCCATACAACACCCAGGGCTCATCCCCACAGGTGCCCTCCTCAATGCCCATCGCCCACCCTCCCCTCCCTCTCACCCCCCATCAACCCTCAGTTTGTTCTCAGTTTTTAAGAGTCTCTTATGGTTTGCTCCCTCCCTCTCCAACTTTTTTTTTCCTTCCCCTCCCCCATGGTCTTCTGTTAAGTTTCTCAGGATCCACATAAGAGTGAAAACATATGGTATCTGTCTTTCTCTGTATGGCTTATGTCACTTAGCATCACACTCTCCAGTTCCATCCACGTTGCTACAAAGGGCCATATTTCATTCTTTCTCACTGCCACATAGTATTCCATTGTGTATATAAACCACAACTTCTTTACGTCACATTAATAAGAGAAAAGAGAAGAACCGTATGATCCTGTCAATCGATGCAGAAAAAGCATTTGACAAAATTCAGCATCCTTTCTTAATAAAAACCCTCGAAAAAGTCGGGATAGAAGGAACATACTTCAACGTCATAGAAGCCATTTATGAAAAGCCCACAGCTAACATCATCCTCAATGGGGAAAAACTGAGAGCTTTCCCCCCCGAGATCTTTCTTCCAAATTAAAACAAGAGCCACACGTATGTGTAAGAAAGGAAGGGGGGAGGTGGGGGTGTAGCTGGGCTGGCGGGGGCGTGGGAGGGACGGGTGCGACAGGGGAGTCCGGCCTGGGGCAGGAGGGGCAGACCTCTAGGCAGAGGGAAGAGCCCCAGTGAAGCTCTGCAGGCCTGAGAGCCAGCCCAAGGGTCTTTCAGGGACAGTAGGTGACTCCCGGTGTGAGTCGGGCCTGCCAGGCTGGGTGAGTGTCCTCCTCCTCCCCAGAAACTGGCCCAAAGCTGGACCCCAGCCCAAGAGAACAACCTTCCCAAGGAGAAGGACTGGTCACCCGTCAAGGAGGAGACTCTGTACGGGATGGAGTGACAGAAATCTTTTGTCAGTGGACTAGTTAGATTAGTGTAGTGGTGGGTGGAGTGTGGTGAGGAGGCCCTCCCAGAACCCCCCGGGGGGAGATGCCCTGGCCCTTCCCCCACTGGGAAATGTCAGCGCATCCTCTGTTGCCCAGTTTTGTGGGAAACTTCCTGGCCTTTCCTGTCCCCTCAAAGGAAGATAAGTCACTCCTCACCTGAGTTTTGAGAGCACATTTTTTTTCCTAATTGAAAGTATTGTGCTTATTGCCATGATTGATGGCTTGGTATTTACTTATTTGGTCTGTTTTCCTGAAGAGGTTGTAAACAAATTGAAATTGGACCGTATATTAGTTTTTATGGAACTGGGTCCCAGCACAGTGCCTGGCGCCTAGTAGGTGACATGACCTTGAGATGTCTTCTTTAGTCTGGGGCACACCATTCAATGAGATGGGAACCCAAGAAAAAATATTTGAGCAGGGAAGATTATTTTCAGCTTTGGGCATCCACTGAAGAAAAACCTATTAAAGTCCTTAGAGATAGTAGCACTGTGCCAGGTGCTGGTGATTCTGAGGGCAAAGAGGTGGGAACATAGTACACAGTGTCTTGAGATACGGATAAGTGACGATCCAATGTGTCATTGCAGAGCTGTGAGCAAAGTGCCTGGTAGATGAGATGACCAAGTCACTCATTCTGTTTGTGGACTTAGGTGTGACCACTTTGAGGGGCATTTCTGCCGAATCTTGAAGTTTGCCAAACCAAAAAGGGCATTCCAAGTAGAAACGAAAGCACATGCAGAAGCACGGTGATGAGAACCTTCTAGAAGGCTTGGGGAGCCAGGAGAGATTCATCATGGCTCAAGAGAAAGGGTCAGGTGGGCCAGGTGGGCCAGGGTGGGTGGTGAGTTGCACAGGGGCCAGCACGGCATGGTGATGGCTCACCAGGATGCTTAGGCATTTGTGTCTTTCTTGTAGGTCAACACGGGGTCTGAGGATATTTATTTATTTATTTATTTAGAGGGAGAGCATAAGCAGGGGAGGGGCAGAAGGAGAGGGGGAGAGAGAGAATCTCAAGAAGGCTCTGCACTGTCCGCACAGAGCCCCCACATCAGTCTCGAACCCCCAAACTGTGGGATCATGACCTGAGCCCAAACCAAGAGTCGGAGGCCCACACGACTGAGCCACCCAGGCGCCCCATCCTGAGGATATTTCTAAGGAAGGGGGTGACATGGTCACACTTGTTCTAGAAATATCCTGCTGGCTACAAACAGGGACTGAGCCAAATGGTTTGCTGAGGGAGGCCTGTAGGACGCTGTAGCATGAGTTAGGTAGGGGATGAAGAAGGTGTGGGTGAGACAGGTGGGTGGATGGTGTGAGAAAGACACTGGGCCTCTGTCCTGGGACCCTGCATAACATGACTATTCGCTCCCTACACGGGACCATCTTCTGGGAAATGCCTACTAGAAAGCTCTGGATTTAAGAAGAAACTTTTGGTTTCAGAACTGCTTTTCGTAACTATTGAGGATGCCGAAGAGCTTTCGTTTATGTGAGTTATATCCATCCACTGATAAGCACCTTATTAGAAACTAAAATCAGGCAATTATAAACATTTGTTTATTTTAAATATTAATAAACCATTACATTAGTATAAATAATGTATTTTTATGCGAAATAACTATATTTTCCCCAAACAAAAAAATTTGTAAGAAGACTGGCACCGATGTATTTCTGCAAGTCTCTAATTAATATCTGGCTTACCAGAGGGCCGCCAGGGGTTATCCCACGACACTCAGTCTCTGGAATACTTCATGACATGCTCACGAGGATGAGAGTGGAAAAAAGCACGTTACGCCTTATTATGTGTCATTATGAAAACAGTTCTTACTTTGAGGACTGCCTGAAAGGGTCTTGGGCCACCCCCGCCCCCCGAGTTTTCCTGGACCACACTTTGAGAAGTAGACTCGGTCTGCTGAAGTAGACAGACTCAGCCAATGTTTGGCGAATGACAGCGTTTTCTCAGTTCCCACAGAACTTATTCAAATAGCATGCATGCCATTTACGTCACAGATTTATAGCTGTGCGTGCCTGGTGCTTAGCGAGGTCTGAGCCACAAGTGCGGTTGTAGACTCTCCAGTATAGGGGCAGGTGGAGGGCACGAGAGGGAGAGCCGATGGCCTGGGCAGGACCCTGTCTTTGAACCCATGAGCAGAGACTAAGGAAAGAACTGGAAAGACTTAGAAGACTTGGACCAAGTTTTACAACCTAAGGGAGAAGAGTTTCAAGAGGAGGTGGTCCAAAATGTTTTGATTTATTATTACTTCTTTTAAAATTTATTTATTTATTTTTAAAAATTTTTTTTTTCAACGTTTATTTATTTCTGGGACAGAGAGAGACAGAGCATGAACGGGGGAGGGGCAGAGAGAGAGGGAGACACAGAATCGGAAACAGGCTCCAGACTCTGAGCCATCAGCCCAGAGCCTGACGCGGGGCTCGAACTCACGGACCGCAAGATCATGACCTGGCTGAAGTCGGACGCTTAACCGACTGCGCCACCCAGGCGCCCCTAAAATTTATTTATTTTTGAGAGAGAGAGAGAGAGGGAGACAGAGCATCAGCAGGGGAGGAGCAGAGAGAGAGGGAGACACAGGATCCGAAGCAGGCTCTAGGCTCTGAGCTGTCAGCACAGAGCCCGATGTGGGGTCCGAACCACCAACGGTGAGATCATGACCTGAGCCAAAGTCAGATGCTTAACTGACTGAGCCACCCAGGAACCCCTTAAAGTGTCTTGATTTAAAATAAGAGGTAAGGGTGTGGTCCACAGTGTTGAAAGCAGCAGAGAGGTTTGTATAAGGCAAGGTGTGTGGAGCTGCTGTTGGATTTGCCCATGAGGAGGTCCCTGGTGACCTCGGGGGCGATTTTGGTGTTTCAGCAGTCAGGGGGCCGAGGTGGAGTAGAGGTGACAGCTGGGCCTCTCTGTCCAGGAGACCAGCCGGGAAATCCCTCCTCCTGCCAGAGCCAGACCTAGTCCGTTCGGTGGGGTTCCTGCGCTAAGGGGAGCGGCCCTGCAGGGAGCAGGAAGCCACGCTGAGATCCAGTAGGAAGACGTGGGTGCTGTGGGGGATGCCAGCAGGAGAGGAGGAATGGAAGGTAGAGAGCCTGTCATACTGAGAAGAAGATGGGGGACAAGACAGATGTGCACGAGAGAAATGGCAGGCAAACTAAACTTCCATCATCTGGCATATGGTTACACGCCAATCATTCGCTCATTCAGCAAATCGGCAGGAGATTCAGCTGGGCCAGGTGCTGTTCTAAATGCTGGGGATACAGTAGGCAGCAGGACAGATAAACTGGCATAGAAAGATTTCCCAGGGGCGCCTGGGTGGCTCAGTCAGTTGAGCGTCCGACTTCGGCTCAGGTCATGATCTCGCAGTCAGTGAGTTCGAGCCACACATCGGGCTCTGTGCTGACAGCTCAGAGCCTGGAGCCTGTTTCAGATTCTGTGTTTCCCTCTCTCTGACCCTCCCCCGTTCATGCTCTGTCTCTCTCTGTCTCAAAAATAAGTAAATATTAAAAAAAAATAATAAAAAAAAATAAAAAAAAAAGAAAGATTTCCCAAATGCATTTTTAATAAGAAAAGCAAGTTGCTGAACAATGATGTAGCATGATACTATTTATGTCAAAACATCCCTGCTAGGACACTATATGTTGTGTCTGTTAGAGATGCAAGTCAAGACGTAGAAAAAGCACTGGAAGGGTATAAACAAATACTTAGCAGGAGAGGCAAGTGGGATTTGGGGTTTGTATGAGAGACAGTGTATCTTTTTAAAATTTTTTTTCTTTTTTAAAAAAAGCTTATTTATTTATTTTGAGAGAGAGAGAGCATGAACAGAGAAGGGGCAGAGAGAAGGAGAGAGAGAGGACTAAGCAGGCTCCACGTTGTCAGCACAGAGCCTGATGCGAGGCTTGAACTCATGAACCATGAGATCACGACCTGAGCGGAAACCAAGAGTCGGACACTTAACCGACTGAGCCGCCCAGGCGCCCCTCTCTTGTTATTCTTTACGCTTTGACATTGTTGCATTTTTTTCCACACGAAATATATTTGCATGATGATTTCTGTATTTTCAAATGATTTTTGAAAGCTGTTGGTGTCTGTGAGTAGAAAAGAGAGAGGGACCCGGTCTGTCCAGAGGGTTCGTGTTGATTCAGTCTTCTTTTTGTAAGCGCGGGTCAGACTGAACCCCCACCTCCCCACCACTCCCGCGGTACAGGCCAGACGGTGATGCTGGCTGGAAAATGTGGGTTAGGACCTTCTACTTTACAGGTTCACTATCATCTGAATTCATTGCTGGGGAAAGCTGTGCCACAGCACAGAGCCGAATATGGGCCAGAGCATTGCTTTCCTGGGAATGGAATTGACCAGGCAGCCCTTTCCCCTCTTTAAGCTGAGGAGCTATATTAATTTTCGGGTCCTGCTATAACACAATACCACAGGGGTGGTATGTATGACATATAATATCATACATGTAATATTTTACCTATTCTTGGTGTTATTGCCTCATAGTTCCGTGCCTAGCAGCCCGAGATGAAGGTGTTGGCTGGGTTGATTTCTTCCGAGGCCTCTCTCTCTAGCTTGTAGACGGTCATCTTTTCCCTGTGCCTTCACATGGTCTTTCCTCTGTTCCTATCTGTGTCCAAATGTCCTCTTCTTATAAGGACACTAGTCATATTGGCCAGGAATCACCCTAAGGAGCTCATTTCCACCCAATCAACTCTTTAAAGACCCTTTCTACAAAGGCAGTCACGTTCTGAGGTACCGGGAGTTGGGCCTCAACGAATGAATTGGGGGGGGGGGGGCCCAACCCAGCCCATGCTCGAGCCTCGGAAACACGTCTCTGGCCTGTGTGCAAATGTTCGAGTGCTGGGTGGTTTGCTCAGCGGCCCTTGGCTCCTCTGGCCAGTGGATCCTTGCGGGGGCACCTGGGTGGGGAGAAGGCCTCAGAAAGTGCACGAGTAAAAGCAGCATGATTGCATCTGTGGCTCCCCGACCACACTGAGCAACTGAAAATCCCCAAGGGGACCAGGCAACATGATTTCCTGACAGATAAGGCGGGGAGGGAGCACGCATAATTTGCCCTCAGTGACCTGACAGCCTCCAGGCCCGGGCCGCTCAGAAAACACCTGATGGATGCTTTTTCTCTTTAGCTCATGCCAGCGTGGCTCTGCCAGAAGGAAACTGGGGGCAGGACCTTCAGCAGGGCCCCAGCTGGCACGGCATGGAGCGCTCAAGCAAGATGGAGTTCTTCCAGAAGCTGGGCTACAGCCGGGATGATGTGGTCAGGGTGCTGGGCAAGCTGGGTGAGGACGCCCTGGTCAACGACGTGCTGCAGGAGCTGATCCAGACTGGCAGCCGCCCTGGGGCCCACGAGAGCAGTGCTGTGCCCCTGCTCGTTCCCAGGGGCTCCTGCGGGGCCCTGGACTCTGCCCACTGCGGGCTGGCGGCAGAGCTGGAAGAAGAGCGTGGAGACCCAGCCAGTTCCTTGCGACCCATAGTGATCGACGGCAGCAACGTGGCAATGAGGTAGTTTTCTTCGTCCTGGAGCCTCGGGGTGGGAGCACTGTCCCTCTTTTCGGTGGTTTTGTCCAAAGAGTGGTTTGGGGGCTAATGGATGGACCTTTAATCCCCATTCCATCCCTTTCATAGCTGTGTGGCCTTAAGTAAGTCACTTAACCTCTCTGAGCCTCACTTTCTCCATCTGTAGAATTGGTATAAAACCTCCCTAGAAGGCAGTTGTGAGAACTGGAGCTGCACAAAATGCCTAGGACAGTGCCTGACGCAGAGTAAGTGTTCAACAAGTGGTAGCTATTATCATATCGACCCAGAGAGAGGCTCTTTTCTGAGAAAGGCAGTAGATGAGTGGGGAGGAGCCTAGCACCGGGCCTCGGCAGATGTGGCTTCTCGTCTAGAGCCTGTCCCTAACCAGCTGCGTGACTCAGAAAGCCATAGCATCTCAAGTTTCCTCTTCTGTGACACGGGCTAATAGATAGCTTTGCTACTTCTCTAAAGGTAATGAGAATCAGAGGGGAAATGTGCTTGAGCTAGAAACCCTCTTTTGGGGGGTGGGGTGGAAGGGGAGAGCTGCTGCGGGGTGGCTGGCGGTGGTGTGGCTCCCTAGCCAGGCTGGAGACGTGTGCTCACGGCCCCTGAGCCGTAGACACGATTGTCACTGTTTGTGTATTGGCATCTTTGTGTGCGTCGGTGATGGGAGGGCCGTGCCCTGGCTTGTCACGTTTCCTGCGCGGCTCCATTCAGCTGCAAGCCAATCTTAGCGTCTCATCCACACTCCGCGAGAGGCCAGGAGGAGGCTTTGTGCACACAAGTGCAGTTTTCTACTTCTTGCCTCAGTTACAGGCAGGCAAAGGGCAGATCCATAGGAAACTGGCCACTCGAGGCTGTAAATAGACGCACTTCCCCTTTCAAAAGCTGAGCCATGGGTGGGGACTGAGGAGAGGAGTGTTCTCCGCAGTGCTAAATGTGTCCAGAGGGTGTCTGTCCTTTGGCTGACAGGGCCAGTGGCTTTCCCTGGGGATTTGGACTCACTTTGGACTTGGCAGTGTAGGACGGAGGTTTGGAATGATGCTACCCAGGCTGGCCCAGCCCTGGGCGCTGTGCCTTTGTGCTTTGTGTGGTGTTTGTTCAAGTTTTAGCCAGCTGGGTCACCCTGGGCTGGTCCTCAGGCCTCTGTAACATCCACACACATGCTCCCATGTAGGCACCAGAGAGGCCAGACTATGAAATCCTGCTTAATTCGAGATTTCAGGGGGAAGTTGAAAGGATGTTTAAGAATCTGGTAGGTTCTATGGGGCGCCTGGGTGGCGCAGTCGGTTAAGCGTCCGACTTCAGCCAGGTCACGATCTCGCGGTCCGTGAGTTCGAGCCCCGCGTCGGGCTCTGGGCTGACGGCTAAGAGCCTGGAGCCTGCTTCCCATTCTGTGTCTCCCTCTCTCTCTGCCCTTCCCCGTTCATGCTCTGTCTCTCTCTGTCCCAAAAATAAATTAAAAAAAACGTTGAAAAAAAGAAAAAAGAATCTGGTAGGTTCTGGGGCACCTGGGTGGCTCAGTCGGCTAAGTGTCCGACTTGAGTTCAGGTCATGATCTCACAGTTCGTGAGTTCAAGCCCCGCATCGGGCTCTGGACTGACAGCTCAGAGCCTGGAGCCTGCTTTGGATTCTGTGTCTCCCTCTCTCTCCTCCCTTCCTCTACTCACATGCTCTCTCTCTCAAAAATAAACATTAAAAAATTAAAAACAACAAAAAAAGGATCTGGTAGGTTCTGAGGGTGTGTGAGGGTTGTGAGGGGGGCCTGGCCTCTGTCTGATCAGCACAAGCCACCTCTCCTTCTGGGCATCCATAGAAAGGAGGCTCTAAAGTTAAAAGGGTATTGCTTAAATTGAAGACCTTTCCAGCCCTAAGATTGTACCAGCTCTGTGATCCCAGATCAAAAGAGCCAAATGGCTCTGGGCTGGAAGGACTGACTACTTCACCTGCTACAGGGAAGTGTGGGCATGCTCTGTTGGGGACCAGAGAGTTTTTAGGAATTGTTTTGATAGGGTGGTGTTGGAGGATTTTATTTTGCTGAAAATCTCTGTTGCTGCTTGGAATTCAAACTCAAACCACACCTTCCACTTGCGTGTGACCATGATGTGTCCCAGGTAAACCCATTTGGTCCCCCCTCCCCCACAACTGTAACCAGTTTAATCCCCTCGTGCTCAGTCTGTGTGGGGGACAAGTAGAAGGCATCACTCAGGCTTATTATGAAGAATGTGTCAGAACACCGATGCGTTCTTTCACACACTTGCTGCCCGTACGTCATCTCAGTTAACAAGAGCACGTGTGCCTGTGTGAGGTCTCAGTGTGTGTACCTGTATGTGCACACACACACACACACACACACACACACACACACATCCCGTCCTTCCCCCGCCCCTGCATCCCGAGTCAGGGACAAAAGACCCATTGTTCAACCACCACGTGGTGGGTGGGACCTGATTTTCTCAGTGGCCAGTCTGGGAGACGGTTGGGGTGTGAGGCTCTCCCTCATCCCCTGGCTCCTTCTCCCACAGTGACACCGCCTGTGTCCTCCGACCAGAGTGTCAAGAGGACCCATGACCCTCGGGCTCTGCCAGATCTCAGTTGTGCAGGAGAGATTTAAGTGTGGGGCTCGCCCTTTAGACACAATGGGTGGTTGAAACCAACATGGTGTCTAGTTATTATCAGTTGACCTCAAAACTCAGTTAACCTCAGAAACGTGGTTTCTGAAAATTTTCCTTTCTGAGGTTTTGTAGTATCGCAGACTTTGCTACGCTCTGTTTTGGAAGAAGATATTGCTTCGTATGCTGTCTGATGCTGCATGAGGTAGGGAAGGACTTAGAAGGCAGATTGGAGCTCATGTCCGTGCTGCCCTGAGGAGCCACCGGGAGAGTCCAAAGATCTGAGTCCTGACCTCTAGCTGGGAGCTGCCCACCAAAACCTCCCTTCGATGATGGAAAGTTCTAGACCTATCTGCCCATTAGCGATGGCCACTTGACACATGGGGCTACTGAGCACTTGAAGTGTGGCTATTGTGACCAAGGAACTGAATTTTACATTTTGTGTCTTTTGAATTAATTTGAAGTTAAATGTAAACGGCCACATGCGATGAGCGCCTAGGTATTGGACGGTACCCTAGCTGTGTGACCTCAGAGTGAGTCACGTGATGTTTTTGAGCCCTTGTTTATACGATGAAGAGGTTGGACTAAACAACAATGATCTTAAGTGGCTTTCCATCTGTAACATTCTAGGATTCGAGGTGATTATTTTATGCATGCATGAAAGAAATAAATGCATTTTTCTGAGAAAGGAATTTCTCTTCTTCTGCAGAGGTTCCGAGAGAGTAAGTAACTTGCCCCAGGTCACAGAGCAATGAATGCCAGGCTCTGCTTTCAGAGCTCTTTCCAAAGCCCTGTACTTCTTCTAGCACCGTGCATCTTTGGTTTTCCCACTGCCCAGTCTTCCAAAGTGTCTCAGGGTGGGAGCCCCTGACCCCATGGATTTTATTCTGGGGTCAGAGCCTGCCTGTGCTGACCAGAGCCCTTCCCAGGTGGGATGGGCCCCGACTTGCCTGCTGCACACAGGATGTGCTGGACCCCCTCACCAGGTGCTCTCTGTAGGACTGGTCCCCAGGATGACTTTTCTGCTGCTGCCAGCCTTCTGGAAACCCCCCCTCCCCGCCGCCCCCACCGGGCATCACATGTGCATGGAAAGGTGACTCTGGTGGGCTGGCCGCCCACAGAGTGATTTCCAAGCACAAGCCCTGCACCTTCAAAGGGTGTGGGCGTGCCTGTGCGTGTGCTCCCGTGTGTGTACATGAGAGAGGAGGGTGTGAGCTCAAGAAAGAGCTAAAAGCATCTGGCAGGTTTGACAAAGAAGGTGGCTTTCACGGCACACGTGTCCGTATTTGCCTGCCCGACAAACTCTCAGGAGCCCACTGCGTGGTGCGTTCTGTAGGCAAATTTAGGAAAAGAATGATTTGGAAGGACTTCAGCTTGGGGGAAAACCACCTGATAATTTCACATCCTCTTGTTGCCCAGACAAGGGTTTTACTTAAACGAGTCCCCAAGTTGGCATGCGAGGGCCTTTTGTCTGGGTCGTCATTTACATTTCTAAGCTCTCAGAAACTTCAACGGAATCTGGCTTATTCTGGAGTAACCAACCTTCAGTGACAGGAGCTCAGGCCTGCAGTGGGGCGGGGGCGTCTCATCAGCCCCCTTCAGTGGGCTGTTCGTGGAGGAGGCACTCCTGGGCTGGGGGTCAAACCTCCTCCTGAGTCCCTGAGTGGACTCTGGCCAATGCTGGCTTTGGGCTCCTACCTCGGTCTGCACCTGTTTCTCCCTGTCTTCGATGAAGGCACACCTTCTCTTTCTCCCCCCTGCCCTGAGCTGGGGAGAGATCTCTTGGTGAAAGAAAGGGATAAAACTCCGAGTATTTGCAATGTAACCCCCAAAAAGAAACAGAGTGGAAAGAGGGGTGTGCTTTGCACCTCCTGCCCTGAAGGAAGCATCTTTTCCTTTCCTCCCCCCACCACAAGCACCACCTTGCTCGCCCGGGCACCGTTCTGCAGGTCGCTAACTTCTGCAGACACCTCCTGGGCGATAGTCAACGATAGAGTGATGGTCCACTCAATGTACTTGGTCCACTTGCTGCAAATGGCCATGCTGACTGTGGGCGCCCCAGGCGTAATTGTCCCGCAGGCCAAGTTTGCCTCGGGCACCAACCCACTTCCCCTTACCACCCTCCCTTTATCCAAAACCTACCGCTTCTGTCTCCTTTTCCCAGGGCCTGGCTCTCAGCTCTCGGTGATGAGCTGGTTCACAGTGACTGTTAAGAAGCCCTAAGGGCCCTCCCCAAACTCCAGCATTTTAACAGCAGACGACTTAACCTGTCTGGGTGTCAGGGGAGAGACCGGGGAGGGGCAGGAATAAATGGAATAAGAGATGGGGGAGGAAGAGTTTGCAACCCAACAGATCAGGCTCTGAGATCTGCCCCTGGACCAGCCAGGTGGGCACCTGTCTTCGCTTTAGTTTCCTCAAGGGTGCGGTCAGAAGAAGGTCACTTCCTCGGGGGCTCGTTCCAATGATTGAAGCGCAAAGTGCAAAGAGGCCTGGGACACGGGACTCTACAAATATTAAAAATGAGCTCCAAGAAGCAGGAACAAGGTATGTCTCTGAGGACCCAGCACAGAGCCTCACTGAAGATGTTCATAAATTGACATTAAGTGGAGGGATGCACAGATAAATAAATGCTTTGGGCTTATGCATTTACCTCTGTGTGCCGAGGGGTGTGGACCCAGGGTGACCGCGAGTGCTTTCTTGCCTGACTGGGAGCTCTGCAAACAACTAGGGACAGACCCCTCCGTGGTGAGAAGGTGGTCCCTGAGTGTGGCTTCAATCCTGCCATGGCCCAGGGCTCTCTGTGGTCAGAAATATGGCAGCCATAATGGGGTTATGAGGTTTTTACCAACCTCAAAGTTTGGTAAAAAAAAAAAAAAAAAAAAAAAATGTGGCAAGGATCGAACGGTAACAATCCTCACATCTCAAAAGAGACCAGAAGGCTCAGAAGAGAGGTTGGGGTGGAGCGTGTGGGAATCCGGTCCTGCAAAACAATAGACCTGAATGAAAACCCTCCATTCCAGAGACATCAGTTTAGTGATTCTAGGGGTCAGCCCCTGACTTCCCTTGCCTGGAGTCAAAGCTGGAGAGGAGAGCACTGCTTAGGGAGGGAAGGAGGGCTATGGGCCGATGTATGTTTGTTCCAGCTTCTTCTGGTCTTAATCGTATTTAGTGCCCTTTGGAAACTCTTGGCTGAGGGGCTGCCATCTTGGAGTCTGGGGTCAGAGAGGCCAGGGGACTGGATTTTGCTGCATGAAGCTCACGGTAGCACCATTCCTCAGTTTTTCTCTTCCTGAACTGCTGAACTGCCAACCCCTTCCCCTCTACAAGCCCCCAGCCAGGGCCACTTCAGGCTGTGGTCCTGACCATCGTCACCAGAACCTGTGGTCCTGCTCGCCTTTGCCTCCTCGGAGGAATCGGGTTCAGCCTCATCACCGAACATGCTCCCTCCACCCACACACCCAGCAAAGGTGTGTAGTCACAGAAACAGATGTGTGGTCACAGGAAAGAGAGCACTCAAGAAACCATTTTTTTTTAAGTTTGTTTGTTTGTTTGTTTGTTTACAGTATAAGTGGGGTTGGGAGCAGAGAGAGAATACCAAGCAGGCTTTGAGCTGTCAATGTAGAGCCCAACACGGGGCTCAAACCCATGAACTGTGAGATCATGACCTGAGCCGAAATCGAGAATCAGAGGCTTAACCAGGCTCCCCAAGAAGCCATTTTTAAAAGAAGGGTGGTGGTGAGATGTTTGCTTGAGAACGGAGGACAGACTTGTCACCGCTGACAGAGGCATGTTTGGGAGTGGGGGTGGGGTGGGGTATCATCAGTTGTTCATATTCCTGCTCCAGTGTGCGCAGAAAATAGACCTTATTTTCTCAGACAGATACAGTCTCTTCCCTACTTGTTCAGGTCGCGGCGAGCGGCAAACCTAAACTTACCAGTGTGTGATGTCTTGGTGTCTCCTGCCTTCTGGATGACTTGGGGTTCATGTTTCCTCTCTCTCCCCCGCTCCTCTCCCAAACGGCATCTGGGGGCTTTGAGACCTGATGTTGGCTGGGAGAGGGGGGTCTGGGACCCTCACGGGGCTCTGCTATGGAGCAGCTGGTCTGACCTGGCTTAGCTTCCAGAATGGTCAACGTAGGAGGATCATTGGTCTTTTTGGGATCCATGCTGGCTTACAGCCCTGCCCCCCTCACAGGGGCCTCTTTGTCCCTCCTTAGGCCTCCGACAGTCTCCTGGGCCTGGGGGCATGCGAGGGATCCAAGGTGATGCTTCTAGCTCACCTATCTGCCCCCTTCCTCCGAGGCAGCCGTGCAGCTCTGTGGACTCTGTGCCCTGCTGAACCCAGGATCTCCAAGAGCCTTGTGACCTGCCAACACTGTGCTGGGAGACCGACCTTTGGCCTCCTCTTCACACCCATCCTGATGTTTCTATACTTTCTCCTCCCCTTCTGGCTGGTGGGTGAAGCAGGGGTGGGGGATGCATGGGCAAGGACCCTGTGAACGCCCTCCTCTTTCTCCCTCCCTCTCCTTTCTTTCTTCATCTTCCTCTGGGGCAGAGGGACTGGTTCCACTTCCTTTCTTTGCACCACAGACATTGATATTTTCTCCTTACTGTTTGCATAACCCTCACAGCTTGGCCTCAGGGGCCCAAGGACTATTTTCTCTAAACTGGAAGACACTACGGGTGTAGAACTCAAGGCCTGGTTCCCGATACGTTACTGGAGTCAGAGCAATTTAGAGTTCTCGTGTATGTCCACAAAGCCTGACTTTCAAGACTATTGACTGGTGTTTCCAAAGCCTGCCTTCTCTTTACAAACCTGGGCCTATCCTGATCCCCTCTGAGAAAATAGCAGGAGAGGCCACACACACAAGAGAAAGCACAGCATGGAAATTTAGTGTCGTCCTTGTCTGGACGTGGGCGGTGGGCTGGCTGCTGCGGGCCAGGCTTCTCAACAGAGGCTGTCATGGTGCCCTGGGCTCTCTGTGAACTCTCAACTCTCCCCTTTGCTCCCTCTCCCTGCCCCAGTCACTCTGCTGTCTCTTTGGTCCCTAGACACAGTGAGCCTTTCGCGTTGTCTTTCCACCCGGTTCTTCCCCCTTGCCTGGGCTGTTCCCCCTCCGGTGGCTCACAGGACCTGTGTCTTCTCAGCCCTTCATGCATTCGACACATTTTTACTGTCCCCTTACCGATGATCAGGCGCCATGTGGGTGCTGGGAATTCAATGGAGAGCAAAAGGAGCTTGTGAGATAAAGAGGGGGAGACCTGTTCATCCTATAGGTGTGTGTAATCATTTGGCTGAGATTAGGGCCAGGCAGAAGCAGCATGTGCCGTGAGGACTCGTAATAGGGGAATCGGAGGGGGGACCAGAGGGCAGGGATGCTTTCCTGAGGAAGTAGAGATGAAGCTGAGATCCGCAGGAGAAGGAGTCGTGGACCGGGCTGAGAGGAGAAGAAACAGCTGGTTCAAAGGTCCTGCGGTGGGAGCGGGGAAGGTGGCTGGCCAGGACAAAGTGCTGCAGGCCGCGCGGGTGGCTGGGCTGGAAGCAGAGGCCAGGCTATATTGCACCCGGGGCGAAGTCCGACTGATTCTGCGATCTCATGATCTCGTCTATCCGCTCGTCTCCTTCGCCGGCCAAACACCACTGACCTGCACAGACTCGTCCTCAGGGATGTTTTCAGGCTTCGTGGGTTCCTCGAGCAGCACCCGGATGCCTCCTTCCCATGGCTTCCACAGCGTGGCACTCCTGGTTTGCTTCCTATTGGCCTGAGAGATCCTTTCCGTCTCTCCTGTGAGATTGCCCCACCCCTGCCGAAACCAGCTCTAAGTTCCAGAGCTCCCCCAGACCCTTCTCCCGGGCCCCTCACTCCCTCTCGGCAATCAGACAATTCTCTGGCTTCCAGTGCTGTGTAAGCACAGATGCCCTACACGTTTTGTCACCCAGAACTGTCTTCTGGAACTCAGCATGTCCACCTACAGGGGCTCCTCCAACTCAGTATGTGTCCATGACAAAACCCGCGGTCTTTCCCTCTACACCCTGTCCTCCCCAGGACTCCCCGTCTGAAGGAGGAGCCCACCAGCTACACAAGCCAGAGATCTGGAAGCCTCCTCAATGCCTTCTTCACTATCGCCCAGGATCCAACCAATCACCACATTCTGGAGATTCTCCCTTCCAGACATCTCTCAGGTTCACCTACCCTTCTCCCTTATCCACCACCACCCACTCGGTCCCAGTCACCATCCAGTTTTGCTTTGATGACAGTGACAGCTTCTTAACTGGATATCTCACCCCCACCTTGCTCCCTTCCAATTTACTGTCCTCTGCGTTGCCAGATTGAGCTTTTAGAAACATACATTGGATCGTATCATAGCACAGCACATATACCCCCCATCTTCAAATCCTGCTATGGCTTCTCATTCCTTTTAGGAGAAGAGTTTGGGCCACCTGGGTGGCTCAGTTGGTTAAGCCTCAGACCCTTGGTTTTGGCTCAGGTCATGATCTCACAGTTTGTGGGTTCCAGCCCCACACCGGGTTCCACACTGACAGTGAGGAGCCGGTTTGGGATTCTCTCTCTCTGCCTTTCTCTCTGCCCCTCCCCTGCTTGCACTCTCTCTCTCAAATAAATTAAATTAAATTAAAAAGAAAAAAAAAAAAAGAGTCTTCAGTAAGGCACGCCAGGCCCTGCCTGGTCTTGGGCCTTCTCTCCCCTGCTCTCTACTTCCTGATGCTTCAGTGGAATTTCTGGAGCACCTTGGCCTCCTTCCTCGGGAAGCCCCATAACACATACACAGCCCTCTCTTAGGGTAAGAGTATTCTGCAGATGGCTACTCTCCTCCGTCTTCTGTTGATCCTTACAGCTGCAGGGAAAAAGGGGATCGTGTCTACTAATCCTTGGGGTGCACTTCCCCAGGACCCCAAGACCCTCTATACACATACTATCGCAAGCCGCATGGTGCCAGTTAAAGGATCCATTTTTTGCCGAGAATGAACTATTTTTCAAATGCAGATTTGCCTGACTCCCTTTGATTATGAGCCTGTGATTCAGGATATTCCCAGGGGAAATCACTCTTCAGAAACCTTTTCCGTGACTCTACAGATTTCTTTGTTTTCCCATCGTAGCCATGGAAATAAAGAAGCCTTCTCTTGCCGGGGAATCCAGCTGGCTGTGGACTGGTTCAGGGACAGAGGACACGCCTACATCAAAGTTTTTGTTCCATCCTGGAGGAAAGACCCACCAAGATCTGATACCCCTATTAGAGGTATGCTGGAGCAGATATATGCTCAAGAGGTACTCTACACCTTTCCTTGGTGGTCCTTGCGGCAATTATAGTCAATTAGCTATTTGTTTGATAATGTCTGTGTTTGTCACCGCACTATAAGCTCCACGGGAACACTAACTATGAATATTCACTGCCATAGCCCTAGCACCCAGCAGAGGTGCTCAATATATAGTTGGCATATAGTAGGTGCTCAATAAATAGTTGTTGAACAGATGAGTAAACTACTTATTTTGTCTTCTAGTGTGAATGATTAAGTCCCCCAAATGATTGTGTCATACAAATTTTAACATTCTGCAGAGATTGGATCTGCAGCCCGCCCCTAACAGAATATAGGATCTGAAAGAGACATTCATTTGGCTCAATGATATTTATTTACTTTATACCTTGTCCAATCTCTTCATTAAAAAAAAAAAAAAAAAAAAAAGGAAGGGTACTTGGGTGGCTCGGTCGGTTATGCATCTGACTTTGGCTCAGGTCATGATCTTGAGGTTCATGGGTTTGAGCCCCACATCAGGCTCTGTGCTGACAGCTCAGATCCTGGAGCCTGCTTCAGGTTATGTCTCTCCCTCTCTCTGCCTCTCCCAGTGCTCCGTCTTTCTCTGTCTCCTAACAATAAATAAATGTTAAACTCATTGACCATAAAACAAACGGATTTAAAAAATAATAATAATAATTAAAAAAAAGAAAACTAAGGCCCAGGGAATTCTTTATTTTTAATTCTTATATCAGCTAGGAATATTTTAAGCTACAAATAACAAAGCAGGTGGTTTAAATAAACAGGGTGTTGTTTGTTTGTTCTTGTTTGGCTTTCTCATTACTAGAAGTCAGACACTAAGCCACTGTTGGCATTGTTTCTTCAGTGATGGTGGGGCTGACCTCCTGGCGATTCGGGGAGATTTCTTTGATTTTTTAAAAAATCTTTTTAACATTTATTTATTGTCAAGAGGCAGAGACAGAGCCTGAGAGGAGCAGAGACAGGGGGAGACACAGAATCTGAAGCAGGCTCCAGGATCCAGTTGTCAACACAGAGCCTGACGTGAGGCTTGAACTCATGAACCGAGAGATCATGACCTGAGCCAAAGTCAGACGCTTAACTGACTGAGCCACTCAGGCTCTCCATCTTTGATTTTTTCTTTCAGCCTTTTAACCAAAAGTTTGTGGTGTTGTTTTTAATTCTACCAACGGTTTCTAATTGCTGCTTCTTCTCTTTCAGATTTTCTGTCTTTATTTTTTAAATAAAATGATATTCTTGTTGGGGCACTGGTGTGGCTCAGTCAGTTGAGCCTCCGACTCTTGATTTCGGCTCAGGTCATGATCCCAGGGTTGTGGGACCGAGCCCTGCATCGGGCTCCATGCTGAGCATGGAACCTGCTTAAGATTCTCTCTCTCTGTCCCTCTGCCACTTCCACCAATCGCATGTGCATGCTCTCTCTCTCTCAAATGAAAAAAAAAAAAAGATATTCTTGGGGTGCCTGGGTGGCTCAGTCAGTTAAGCGTCCAACTTTGGCTCAGGTCATGATTTTGCAGTGTGTAAGTTTGAGCCCCGCATCAGGCTCTGTGCTGACAGCTCGGAGCCTGGAGCCTGCTTCGGATTCTGTGTCCCCCTCTCTCTCTGCCCCTCCCCTACTCACGCTCTGTCTCTGTCTCTCTCTTTCTCAAAAATAAACATTAAAAAATATATATCCTTGTCTTAAGGATGAAATATCTTTAATTATTTCTACAGTAATATAGACTTTAAAAAGTTCTCTTTAAGTTCTGTGAATCCTATTTATTTTTCTTGGGTGAGTTCCCTTTGTTCATTTCTGTGGTGTGTGTGTGTGTGTGTGTGTGTGTGTGTGTGTGGGTGTGTGGGGGGTGTGTATGTGTAGGTGTGTGTAGGTGTGGGAGTTTGGGGGTGTGTTTGCGTGTGTGTGTGTATGAGTGTGTGTGAGTGTGTGTGGGTGTGTGTGTGTGGGGGTGCTGTTAAGTCTTCTCAAAGGTCTAGTACTTGTTTGGTCATCAGTTTTGATTTGCAAACAAAGAGCCAGATCGGTTAGATACACCTCTATGTGATTTCCTTGCATCTTCTCTCCTAGTACGTGGATCTCTCCCCGAGTGGCAGGGCTGACTGACTGTCAGTGTAGACTGGCAGATTTCACTTGGGCAGACCCTGCGTGGGGCAGGCAGGTGCACAGTGCAAAGTGCCCCATGATGGCTTCACTCCAGGAGGTCAAAGGCCACGTGGGAACCTCCTCCTTCCTAGTGATATCTCACTTTCCTTATAGCAGTAAGGGTAGGGAAAGGGTAGATGCACCTGCCCCAGGAGTAGCCCTTCAGGTAGTTAACCCTGACTTCCGCAGACTTCCCACTTCCTCCCCACAGGCCCGCTGAACACTCTGGGCCTTTGCAGGAAGGATGGCCTCACATCCACTTCAGCCTTCTACCCACGTTCTGGGCTCTGGCTCCCTACGTGCCGGGGGATCAGTATGGTTTCCTGGGTTTGCTGCTGTTCCCTGGCCCATGTGGTCTAATGTGATTATGGATCCCCTCCCCGTTTCGTACTTCTCTACTGCCATTTCAATAGGATTATGAGAGGGAGGCAGGGATAAATACTTGTGTTCAGTTCTCCACCATGAACTGCTTACTCTAAATTATTCTTTACAGTCTGAACATGGAGAATGGCGGCTCTCAACAGTTGTGTAATATTTAACTATAGTATGGGTAGGGGCGCCTGGGTGGCTCAGTCGGTTGGGCATCTGACTTCAGCTCAGGTCACGATCTCACGGTCCGTGAGTTCGAGCCCTGCGTCGGGCTCTGGGCTGATGGCTCAGAGCCTGGAGCCTGCTTCCGATTCTGTGTCTCCCTCTCTCTCTGCCCCTCCCCCGTTCATGCTCTGTCTCTCTCTGTCTCAAAAATAAATAAACGGTAAAAAAAAAATTTAAAAAAATATAGTATGGGTAAAGGGTAGGGAAATCACTTTGGGGTAGGGAAGGAATTTTAAAACAAGTCACAACAAGTGCAAAGCTTCAGGGGAAAGATTCATAAATTTGACTGCATTAAAATAAAAGCTTCTGTTCATTAGTGGATACCACAAAAACCAAAAAATGAAAAGACAAGCCTTAAACTGGGAGAGGCGATCACACATTCCTGATGAAGGATTACTGTCCAGAATCTATAGAGAGCTTCTCCAAATTAATAAGACAAAGACAAAGGGCCAACAGAAAGATGAACTAAAGCATGAATGGGCCTTTCACAGAAGAGAAGACATAAATGGCCAATAAACGTATGAAAAGACGCTCAATCTCATTAGTGCCCAAAGAAATGCAAAAGAAAACCACAATAAGAGGGCACTGTACACCCACCAGATTGGCAAAATTTCAGAAACCTGAAAAGCCAAGCCCTGACACGGTCTTCTTGAATGCTGTGTTGGGTAGTCAGCTGATAGAACTGCTTTGGAGAACAATCCAGCACTGTCTTGGAAAGTGCCTTTCCCTACCACTCAGCAATATCACTCTTAGAGTTACTCCCTAGAGAAGTCCTTGTACTCCTGTCCCCGGAGACTGACGCGCAGAACTGACAGTGGGGAACACAGGGACGTGGCCGAACCTCTCCAACACGATGTTACAGGAAGAAAGTAAGCGCGCAAGAATATGCACAGTACGATTCCACGTGTGTGAAGTCTAGAGGTTCCTAATCGCGTGAAAAATAGTCCTTTTGGGACGATGCATACATACGTATTTTTAAAAATGAAAGGAGGGGCGCCTGGGTGGCTCAGTTGGTTAAGTGTCCGACTTCAGCTCAGGTCATAACCTCGCAGTCGGTGGGTTCAAGCCCCGCATCGGGCTCTGTGCTGACAGCTCGGAGCCTGGAGCCTGCTTCGGATTCTGTGTCTCCCTCTCTCTCTGTCCCTCCCCCAACTTGTGCTCTGTCCCTCTCCTGCTCATGCTCTGTCTCTCTCTTTCTCTCTCAAAACTAAATAAAACATTAAATTAAAAAAAAAAAACAAAAACGAAAGGAAGGGAACTGTAAACATGAAGTCTAAAAATTGGGCTACGTCAAAGGGGCAGCAGATATGCAAAGTGGGAGGGGCGCCAGGGACCTCAAAAGCATGGCCACGTTGTAGTTCTCTATGGGAGTGCTGCGTAGGTGGCTTTAAAAGTTATCCTTGGTGCCCTTATGTGCACTGTGGACTTTCAAAAAGTCATATAGGAAAGGATGTAGATTTGAGGGAAGAGACAGTTAGTGAAGAATATGCTAAAGTTCTTCCAAGTTCTGAGTAACTGTTACAGTAGAAGGGATTTTCTTTCGCCTGCCTCCAAAGGCAAAACTAGGATCAAAGAGTAGACTTCCCGGGAATGTGGGTTTTAGCTCCTGTAAGAGACCTTGTGGCGTATCAGGTGTTCACCTCCTCACCAGTCCGCATACTAAGCTGTCGCCCACGCCAGCTTATCCAGTCTACTCACAGACACTGAGACAGAAGGAGGAATTGTTAACCTCATTTTATACTAGTTGCAAAATCTGGTGTTCAGAGAGGGAGGAGCCACAGCTGAGACCGGAACCCAGGCGTAGGGTCTGAATCCCAGACTCTCCCTAGTACATCCTTGTGTCCCTCAGAGCTGTGTTACGGTGTGCTCTGTCCTAAGGGTGTCCCAAGCAGATTCCTGTACCATGGGGGACGATGGACAGTGGCTCTGAGCTACGGGCTCAGGCAGGAGCCTTCCAGGTGGATGCAAGTCTCCTGGTAACTTCTAAGGCTTTGCCAGGATTCCAGTTAAACTACGAATGTCTTTCTCCAGAAGGCCTCTCGTGTCTGCTGTGGTAGGGGTATTATGGCATATGACCCTCAAAAGGACAAGAGCTATGGCTTTGCTCTCCTTTCTAAAGTGACTCCCCCTCGTAGGGTATCATTCTCGGGACCGAAGCCAAGAGCCCTGTTGACCCCAAGCTGCTGGCAAATTTCTCTTGACCTCCCTGCTCATGTGCCAGGCTGGGCCATGGGGTAGGGGAGGAGGAGTTGGCTCAGAGAGGATCCCTGAGCTGCCCCACATGCTGGGCGATCTGAGAATGGTTTTGGGGGTGGGGGTCCCACCCAGAAAGCCGCCACATCCTGTCTCCCGCCCGCCCTGTGGCCCCCAGAGCAGCACGTGCTGGAGGAGCTGGAGAGGCAGGCGGTGCTCGTGTATACCCCGTCCCGCAAGGTGAACGGCAAGCGGGTGGTCTGCTACGACGACCGCTACATTGTGAAGGTGGCCTACGAGCAGGATGGTGTCATCGTCTCCAACGACAACTACCGCGACCTCCAGAGCGAGAACCCCGAGTGGAAGTGGTTCATCGAGCAGAGGCTGCTCATGTTCTCCTTTGTCAACGATCGGTACGTGGTGGCACAGGGGGTCCTGGCATGGCGGGGGGCTGGGGTGACTGGCGGAAAGCCAGTCCAAATAGCCTAAGCCCAGCGGGGCTTGCCGTCATGGGCACACCATACCAAAGCAAAGGACACCCGGTCCTGGAGACAGAGCCCACTGGAAGTCACCTGCTCTCTCCCCCGGGGTCCGTAGAGGCTCTCTCAGTCCCTCTGGGTCTCCTCTCCATCGCGATCACGATTCCTCAGCAGGGCTGTTTTGTCCCAATTGTCCATGACCTTTCTGTTCCCATGCCCACATGTGGTTGACCTGGCAAAGAATTGCCCCACAGGTGGGCCAAGCTCGAGCTTGGGGCACCATCAACTTGTTGCTTTTATTTATTTATTTATTTATTATTTTAAATGTTTGCTTATTTTTGAGAGGGTGCACATGGGGGGAAGGGCAGAAAGAGAGAGAGAGAGAGAGAGAGAGACAGAGAGATACAGAGAATCCCAAGCAGGCTCCACACTGTCAGCACAGAGCCCGATGAGAGGCTTGAACTCACGAACCGTGAGATCGTGACCTGAGCTGGAATCAAGAGCCACCCAGGTGCCCCTTGTTGCTTTTACTTTTAAAGCATTTACTACAGGTAAGAGCACTGAAACAGCCATCCTGGGGAAAATCGGAACTTTGTTGCACTTCCCTTCACTTGTTTTATGTTCACGTCCTTTTTTTAAAGTTTTGAATTACATACGGGAGTCATCTTTTTTGGGGGGGTTGAGAAGAACTTGGAACTGAGTCCATCGCAATACCTGTTGTTGGTTGCAATTTTCAAGAGCGTCGAGTTGGTCCTTCTGTCCCCTAGGTTGGTTCCCCTGGGTCAGGTCCACCCTGAACCAACCAGCTCTATCTGGGGGAGGGCAATGTCATGGACACAAGGCACAAACCTGTTAGCAGGTGCTGGGCAAGGGCCCCTGGACAGAGCTAAGGTGGGGAGGGAGCAGTGCGGATGTCGTCAGGCACGCTGAGGGCAAAGGCTAGGGGTCTGGCAAGGTGGCCATGGGTCTGAGACTAGCGGGGGTGGGGTGGGGAGGCAGGGTGCAGAAGGTACAGGACGCTGGGATATCACTCTCACTTCGCTTTCTGTTCCAGGCAGTGACAGCTTGACCCTCATTCTGGGCTCTTGGACTGGCCTTTAGAAACATGGTTTAAGAGAAACTCCCAACTCTGTGAAGACAGGGGCTGTATGTGCCTTGTCTGCCATGGCCCATCACAGGCACTCAAGAACTAGTTGTAGGTGGCAAGTGAGTGAGTGAGTGAATCAGTAAAGCGAATGGCTGCGGTCCTGGGGAAGGGAGAGAGGTGACAGGTCGGCTGGGTCAGGCCACTTGCGCGCGGCAGGCCCGTTCCTGACCTTGAAGCCCAGGAGGCAGTGTGGTGTTCTGGAAAGAGCTAGAGCTTTGGAGGCAGCAGATGAGGTTTCCAGTGGAGGCTCCGTCATTTACGGGCTGTGTGTCATGGGGGAAATCCCTGTCACTGAACTAAATGTCCCTCACCTTGAATTAACCTACCTGGATTAATCATATGTTTGAGATGGTTTTGAGGACTAGGGAGAACTGTACCCCAAAGAGTACCTAACTGTACCTAAGAATAGCACTTACTTTCAGGCCAGGCCAGGACATGGTGCCTCTAGAGGGCACTGTGCCCCTACTACTACCCTCCCAAGCCCCAGAGCAGAGGCTTGCAAGCAGCCAGCTACCTGCTCCCCGGCCCCAGGAGCCCCCATGGCCATTTCCATACACTCAAGGCCAGCAGCTCCCTCTATCCAGCTCAGGCCTGGAGAAATCTGGAAAGTCTGGCGACTGTCGGTTCCAGCAAATCCTCACTGAAGTCTGATGGATCATGGCTGCCTTTGGCCTGGCCACAGCCTGGGGCCAAGGCCAAGTCCTTTTGACGCACCGGCCTCTCCTAAGGGCCTGCCAGAAGTTCCCCCAGCTGCCAGAAGGCAGAGCCTCCCTGCCTGCCTGTGGGTGGGGACGCCTGCCCCAGTGCCCTGGGCACGTCCATAGGGCCCTCTTGGCCCAGCTCGCCGCGGCCAAGGCCTAGCAGAGAGCAGGAGGTAAAGCCTTTGGGAACCTCTAATAACCGCAGTGGGCGGCTCCCCAGATTCTTGGTCAGGGCCCAATTCTGAGAAGCCGGCTGTGTAGCTGGGATCTGAGCCACGGAGGCTGCCTGGCACCAGCGATTGCCCAGTTCTGGGCTGGCCTAGGGTATGTGGTCTGCATGGTGGGACTCAGTATGACCCTTGACTCTCAGAGGGACACCAACCCCCACTTAGGAACCACAACCCCTCTAGCGGAACCTTTGTATGACCTGGAAATGCCTCCTGGGAACGAAAGTATTCACATAAAAAAATGGATGGCCCTAAATGAAGGGCGTTTTCCTCCCAAGGGTTGTGTTCCCCTCTGAGCTGTGGGCACACTGAGGATGCATTCCCTTCCTTGTGAGGCTTAATTCCAGGGAGATGGGAAGGGGCAGACGGGGGGCAGGAGGGTATCAGAGAACGGGGCCGGGGTCAGGCAGCCCCGGAAGCTGAGACCAAACCCAGAGCTCCCCGGGGTTCCAAAAGGACCTGCACTGAGGCTCTGTGTGCCGGCTACACCTGCTTCTTCACCGGCTCACTGGCTGGCATTTCAAACCGTATTAATATTTATCCCCCACCTGTATATGTCCAGAGCTGTGGGGCAACACAGGAGATCCGAGTAAGGGAGCCCGCAGGACGAGGGCTGTTTTGCAGCCCCGGGGAGGTCTGGACAGTGAGAAAGCAGCACAGGGTCACTTTCGGACCCGGGGCCCAGGGGAACCCTAGAGGGATTACACTTCAATTTCAGTGCATAAAAATCACCCGGGAAGTTGTTAAAACGCAGATTCCTGAACCACCTGAGAGTCTGATGAAGCAGGTCTGGTGCAAAGCCAGGAGCCTGCAGTTTGAAAGGCGTTGCCGGGTGATTGCGGCCCTTGCTGGACACTCTCGGGAGAGGCCCGAGGCTGCTCTCCCGAGAGCCGTGCTCTCCGCTCATGGGTTCAGTGAGAAGGGAGGGCTGTGCTGCTTTCAAATGCTACACGGCCCCGGGCGGGGGGCGGGGGGGGCGGTTGGGGAGAGCCCTGGATGGTGAGCCCCGCCCGAGGCCAGCCGTGCCTGCTTGCGCCCATTCTGTCACCCGGCTGGCTGGGGCCTGCTCCCCATGCAGGTGCTGGTGGTGAGTTTCTGTGGGTCTAGCAGTTGCCCCCCTGTGCTTGTTTTACAGGTTCATGCCTCCCGATGACCCCTTGGGCCGCCGGGGACCCACCCTGAGCAACTTCCTGAGCAGGAAGCCCAAGCCCCCAGAGCCATCCTGGCAGCACTGTCCGTACGGTGGGTGGCACCCCCATGCCTCGCGATCCCGGTTCAGGTGTCGTGTGAGGGCGGGACAGGGCGCAGTCAGAAGTGCTGGCCTGCTCGTCAGCAGCCTGGGTTCTTGCCTGGGTTCTGCTCCTAACTGGCTGCGTGACATCGGAGAGATCGTTTAACCTCTCTGGATGGCACTTGCTGACAAGGCTGTTATAAGGATGAACTGACATCCTGGGTGACTGTTGCATGGGAGTGTCTGTGAGGGCCGGATGCAGGGGTCCCACACAGGGCAAAGCTGTATCCGTGTGTACCCCCAAGCTCCTCCTTCTCAGTCCCTCCCCCTTGCACTCTGCCACGTCTCTCTGCATCCCTCCACCCCTCCCTCCAGCCTCCACCAGCCCTCCACCCCTGGACCTTCATGGCCTTCGTCAATGCTATCCATTAAGAATTAAGGCTTTTTATCCCAGAGAACTCCTAGCCAGCTCTTTCGCTAACTTGCTATGGCAAGTTCATTTGTTCGTTTAATGCCACCAGGGCTTGTTTTTCGTGTCCAGAGAAGTTCAAAGTCACATTCAAAGTCATTTCTTGTTCGAGTTAAGGTGACCACACACACATTCACGTTGGTTCACCTTGCTCCCATGCCCTCTCAGAAGTGTCCAGGTCTGGGCGATAAACTGCTTGATCACTTCTGTTAGAACAGCCTGTTGGGGAGGGCAATGATCAGCACAGGCGATGAGGCCCACGGTGGAAACTGAGGCAGACTGGACGTGCAATCCTGTGCGGGGCGCACCCGCTCCGCACCCTCTCCACAAGGGTGGCCCCATCCACAGGGTTCCCTGGGGAAGTGGAGGCCGAAGGTCATTGGATCTAGAGGTTTGCTTTCAGTCCCTGGTCGAAAGGAGTTCCCATACGGACAATCTCCCGGCCTGGCACTGAGATTACTGGGTCCAGCGCCCTACACCAAGGGCGTGGGTACTGCACCCTCACCCATCTAATCCGGCCCCAGGACACTTTCTCCCCTCCTCCCCTCCTCCCCTCCTCGTCCAGCCCCAATCGTGAGACTCCTGAAGGGGGCCCGAGGAGTCTCCAAGGAGAAGGGCCGGGCGCCGACCACCACCCCCACACAGCCTCTCCTACCCGAGGTCTCACCCGCCCTCTCCCCCTTGCCCCTTCCCTCCCAGGCAAGAAATGCACCTACGGCGTCAAGTGCAAGTTCTACCACCCCGAGAGGCCGCACTTGGCGCAGCTGGCGGTGGCCGACGAGCTTCGCGCGCAAACGCGGGCCTGGCGGGGCGCGGGCGCCGATGCGGAGCGGCGGAGGAGCGCGCGGGCGGCCCGGGAGGAGCAGGGCGGCCCCGGGGGCGCTCCCGCCGCGGCCTGGCCGGGGCCCCCGGAGCCCGGCGTGCGCAGCCTGCACCCCGCGCGGCGGGCGGCCGACGTGGCCGCGCTCGAAGGCGGCTTCTCGCGCCTCGCCTTCAGCGACGACCCTGGGCCCCTCGGGGCGCCCCCTCGGGACGCCGGCCTCGCGCCCCGGCCGCGCCGTCCAGACTGGGGGGCGCCGGGGGCCTCGGCGTCCCCGGGAGCCCTGCCCGGCCTGCTGAGCCCCCAGGTCGGGCCGAGGGGGGGCCACGGCCCCGGGGCCCCGCACAGTGATCTCCCCCAGCGCAGGAGGCCCGCCGAGCCGCGGGCCCTGCAACAAGGGACCGGCCGGTTCCCGGGCCGCTCGGCCTGGGCGGAACGCAGCTGGGGCGACGGCGCCTTCGGGGGACCTTCGGGGTCCCCGCCTCCCTCCGCTCCCGGCGAGGTGGACGCGCGTGCCCGGGCGCGCATCGCGCTTTGCAGCATCTTCCCGCCCCACCAGGTGGACAGCGTCATGGCCCTGTTCCCGGCGCTCTCCGACGTCACCCGGCTCATCCTTCTCATCCAGAGATTCCAGACGTCTGGGGCTCCCGTGGGGAAATCCTAAGGAAGTCGTCCAAGCCACCGGAAGTCCCAATCTTGCCTTGCCGCTTGGTCAGGGCGGGTGGTCGGCCTGCCCCTGGGGCGAGCCACCCTGCAGCCCTCTTTTCTTTCAAGAAGGTCAGGGAAGCCGGCTTCCTCACCCTCAGCAGCACCCATGGTGGCACTTGATGACCCTCACTGACACTGCAGGGCTTGCTGCTGGAGGTCCGTGTCCTGCAGAATAAGGCTGGCCACATCCATGGAGGGAGTGGCCTCCTATGTCTGGAAGACTAGAAGGTCCCATGACAGCTCCAGGGGTTTGTCCAGAACACTGCATGGCTGTTTTGTCAACCTGCATTTGGGATCCACGAGTGGGTCACAACGTCAATTTAGTGGGTCACACCAGAAGGAGTGGTGTCGGAAATCTCAGAGCACAGGCCACATGACCAAGCTAAGTATGAAACTCTTGTATGTTAGCTACACGTGTGTGCACCTGTGTGCCCTTGGTAGCCGTGCAAACTTAACGTGGGTCATGGGCAAAAGTTTGAAAAATCCTGGTAAATGGCTTTGGCTTTTATTGCATCACGTGACATCTGAAATACGTAGTCAGTTGACTGGTGGAGGTCTTGGCATCTGATAGGTTTCATATCAGCTGTTTCTGACCTCATGAGAGGAACCTAGAATTCTAGCCTTGATGGGTGGGTCCGCTTGTCACTCTGTGTGGTTGGAGGTGGGGCAGGGGCACATGGTCTTGAGGGCAGAGCACAGATCCTCAACTGATTGAGCCTTCTAAGTCACACCTCACTCCTGAGTCAAGGCCCCGTGAGTCAGGACTTGTGCTCAGAAACCTCCAGGTGGGTCAGTGAAGAGCTGGGATGGGCCTCAGTCATGGGGGTTTATCGCCGCCTTCCACCAGTGCTGTTTCTTCCAGCCAGCTACTGCTTTGAGTTTTGGGGAGGAGGGACCCACCTGCTTGCAGTGGACAGGACACGAGACTGCTTGCGGGGTGTGAACCCTGCGTCCTCAGGGGCCCTGGCATCTCTAGTGGGCATCCACCCGTTCACCCTGGGTTACAAGTCCAGATGTGCAGGTCTTAGCTCATTTGTTCGTGAGGACCCTTGGTGGCTTGGCCATCAGGGAGAATGTGAGGCACCTCCCAGTGGAAAATCAGCTCCCATCCCCCAAAAGCTTCCTGCAGACTGGCGAATGCAAAGGGAAACTCTTCTCAGAGCATCGTTCAGCTGCATGCGTTGTGGACACAGAGCAGGGTGCACCCCTGGGAGAGTCTGCTTCTAGCCCTCTAGTTCATGGTAAATGCCGCCAGTGGAGGTACAGTGACGCTGTGTCTCCCTGTGACCCCTTTGACCTTTTTTTTTTTTTTTAAGTAGGCTTCATGCCCCATGCAGAGCCCAACTTGGGGCTTGAATTCACAACCCTGAGATCAAGACCTGAGCTGAGATCGAGAGTTAGATGCTTAACCGACTGAGCCACCCAGGCGCCCCCTTTTCGTCTTTTTAAACCAGATTCTTAGAGTGGCTCCAGCCTGATCTGTTCTTCACCTCTTTTTGCCAGAGGACAACTGCACCCACAGTTATATCTTAGTATTTTGGGAACTTAGTCCTGAAGAGGCCCCACCCTTCCTGGATAAAGTGGATTTCCCTCGTGGTGTTTTGTTTTATTTTTTCCTTTCTTTTGACAAGACAACTTTATGTGTTTGTCTCTTGGGTCTGTCTCCTGACGTAGAGCCGTCTCCTTGCTGACTTACAGTTGGAGATGTTTAAACTGCTTCCTTTGAGGACAAGTTTGAGTTTTAGTAAGCTGTAAAGCTATTTTATTTGGTTCACTGTGATGAAGACAAGCACAAAAACAGGTGAAGAGACAGCGCTTTTCAGTGTAATCCCCTTTGGAATTTTTTCCAAAGTCTTGGTACGTCGTTTTGACACAAAACATGGATGGATGGGTGACTGAAATGTTCCTAGTTGCATAACTGTCACCGTGATCCAAAAATAAATCACTTTTATCCACACCTGGCCTCTCTGTTACCAAATTGTATATCATTTTCTCCCATGGCGGCTTCTCCCCTTAGGCCAAGTTTTCACGTCAAATATTGTGGGTGTGAAAACTGATGTTGTGGCTGCCTTATTTAGTGTTATTCCTCCCTTGGGGGTGAGGAGGCTGGGATCCGCCTTTTCCAGGGGAGGCCCAAGGTGAGAACATGCCTTTGCTGGATGTTCAGCCGGCGGTTACCAAGGACACAGGTTGCTTATCTGTTTGCTAGACTTTTAAAGTCCTCGTTACAGAACCACAAAGCAGTCTCATAAAAGCCGTTCTTCCTGTGTAAACCTGCAGCAGAATCCTTGATTGCTCAGATCTGAGGAGCCTGCTGCTATACCGTGCTTTTGCTGGGGCTGCTTTCCCAGAGGCCTCTGGGCGGCGGTTTGCGGCAGAAACTGCAGAATATCAGGGGTTAAGGGGGTAGAGACAGGAGAAGCCACTCACGTCAGCCTTGCTCCAGGTAAAATGAATCCCAGCCCTCCGGAGTTTACACAGAATTCACGTAGGGGACAATGAGCCAACTGCCCACTGGCAAGAGTACAGCTTCCGTTCTCTAGGAGAACAGTCCCTGTGGGGAGAAGAGCGTGGTGGGGGGGAGGGGAAGAGGCATTAAGGAATGGGTGATGGGGGAGGGGGCTCTGGGAGATGGAACAACTACTTGGAATCACAAATCCCACCGCGAGGGAATGCACAGAGCCAGGCCCAGCTACTTGTGGGGCCCTGTATGGATTTAAAATGCAGGGCCCCCCAGGGGCGCCCGGGTGGCTCCAGCTAAGTGTCTGGGGCTCAGGTCGTGATCTCACGGTTCGTGAGTTCGAGCCCCACGTCGGGCTCTGTGCTGACAGCTCGGAGCCTGGAGCCTGCCGCGGATTCTGTGTCTGCCTCTCTCTCTGCCCCTCCCTTGCTCGCACTCTGTGTCTCTCTCTCTCTCAAAAATAAATACACGTTAAGAAACAAATTTAAAAAAATGCAGGTACCTGTTCAAACGTGGTCAAGAATGTCAAGACAGCACAGCATTCAACCAAGCATGGGGTCCTTCTAAGTGGGGGTGCCCCGTGTGCCTGCCTACTGCCCACGAAGCTGCCCGGTGTGGAATTACCAAGTGTGCAAGGGAACATTTTGCATGCCCAGAGTGTCGGAGCCCAAGATATGATGTGCACACTTCATAGCTGGGAAAGGCCACATGTGTCCAGGGAGGGTCCTGGTCCCCCCGGGTCTCCCCCTCAGGGACTGTCTACTGCACCCCCTGAGGACTGACTGAGCGGACCTTCCTTGGCTTTCTCTGCCCACCTCTGACAACAAGGGGCAGAAGAGGAGAAGTTAAGGGTCCTGGGAAACCAGACGCCGGACCAGCTCTGTCCGTATGAGTACGAGAAGGCAGTGGGGGTGGGCCCAGCTGGGCAGCGAGTATACTGGTTTGTATTGGGCAAGGCTCTTTGGGTGCGGGCATGGCTTACAAACCAAAGGTCAGGAGGCCAGGGGCGGAGGCAGCTTCGGGGTCGGCTGCAATGACGGGCTTGAACCCTGTCTGTCAGAATTCTCTCTTTGGTTTTCTTCTGCATGTGGATTATTCTCCTTCTGAGGTTTTCTCTGCACAGCGAGGGCCACTGTGTTGGCAGACCCAGGCACGTGTCCTTCCAGCTGAAGGACTTTCAGCCTCAGAAAAATCCTGGGAAGAATTGAGTGACCTGACTTGGGTCATGTGCCCAGCACTGAACCAGTCACTGTGAGGTGTTGCCCTAGACGCAGCTGGGTCTCACGGCCCCGTCTGGCTCAGATGAGGGCACGAACTGTGATTGTCAGCTCCCGCCAGACCCCACACGGTTGGGGGGGGGGCGGGAGGTTTAAGGGGATGCCGGCCTCTTCCCTCAGATCTGAGAAGCGGGCACGGTGTCCAGGCAGACAGAATGAATGCCAGGCAAAACAACAGCGCTCAAATCTGGACTCTGGGCCAGGGTTTAGGTTGGCCGCACCGTCCTCCACCACCGGCTTCGGTGGCACCGGAGAAGGGAGCCGCTGTGTGTCTTCTCTTTCTCGCTTAATCGGGAAAAACCTTCCATCCACAGTCAGCACAGCTCTCTGCGGGAGCAAGTTGGAGGGCCTGCTGCTACAGGGCCTGAGCGATTGTCGTGCGCATCTCGCCACTCCCGGCTTGCAGCCAGATGAGCACTTAGGTGGGAGACTGCCAAAATGCCCCGCAGAGGAGGAGGTGGCTCTTCTGAGTCAAAAGGTGACCTTGTTCCCTTTGACTCACTTCTGAACCGATGCCCTCTAGAACTCAGGAAGCTCTCAGGATCGGAGCGCCCAGCCCAGCCGCTGGCAGCTTCGCTGAAAAGGGGGGGTGGGGGCGGGCCCTGGCCCAGCTTGGTAATTACTTAGCTCCGAGTTCCTGGGGGAACAATGTCACCTCTCTGTCCTTATGGAGGAATGACATACTTAACCCCAATGCCCAGGAACAGGAAAGGTGTGGTAAATAAACAGAAAGGCAAGTGGGCCACAGGGCTCAAAAGCCAGTCGAATGCCGTATATATATCGACTGGCTGGCTGGCTGACGCTGAGTGACACTGAGTGACACTGACTGGGTGGCTGACAAGGTCTGAGTAATCACTCAAATAGGGTTAGTAAACCACAATAGTTGCGACTTTGCCTGAAGTCCAACTTACTCTTGAAAATGGCATCTGTGTTGACTAAAACAAGCCACACCAAGCCTTACCGATGCCGTTCTTGTTGGGGTAGTGGATGGAGGCTTCTTCCCCCCAAAGGAAGGATGGGAAGCACAGGATGGAAATGAGGTCTCCCTCTTTGCGCCGGTGATTTTTTTTCCCAGTCCGGCCCCCTTTTCCTTTCTCTGAGACTGTCTCTAGCCCTCGTTTTCTCAAAGCCCCTTCTTCCTACAGAACCACCTTCTCAGTGGTCTTTTGGGGGCCATGTTTCACTTGATTGTATGTAACTCCTCTGCTCTGTCCTCTTTGGTCTCCTGCTACCACTGCTGCCCTCAAAGCTCTCCGGCCCTCAAAGCCCTTCTCTCTCCCCTTCCTCCATGAAGTCTACCGGGGCCATTCCAGCCCTTGTGACCCGGTCCTCTTCTCGGATTCTTCACCGCTGTCCTTTCCGGGGCTGGACATTTCCCACTGCCCCAGGGCACCCTTGGAAAGATTTTGCTCTGAGTAGTTATTTGCTGTTCATCATTGAACTCTTTCCTTGTATTTGGGCGTGTAGACCATGCACATTTGAGAGGGTTGGGGCTCTTGTCTTTAGCCTTGTCTTTCCATCAGCTCTGAGGCCAGTCGGGACAAGCGAGGTTATGTCACTGAACCCAAACAGTCCCAGATCCCAATGGCTAGGACCACAGGGTTGTGGTATATTGTGCTCCAGGTCTGCCGTAGGTTAGCCGGGGCTGTGCACGCAGAGACCCAGGCTGAGGGAGGATTTGTCTCCAGCTTCCAAGTGGGCGGAAGAAGAGAACGTTCTCAAACGTGCACCGATTCTTAAAGCTTCCAAGTAGATGGCAACACCTGTCTGCACGGGGCAGGAGAACGCGATCCTCCTGTGCGTCTGCTTAGGGTAGGCAGAATGGCACCATGATAGTTTGCCTGTGGTGGCCAACAGTGAATTATTTATTGATTGAAAGCCTTGAAGGAAGAAATGAGTTAAATAAAACATGGTACATTCATTTAATGGAATCGTATAAGCCACGAAAATGATATTGCTGGAGGATGTTAATGACATAGAAAAATGTTGAGCATAGATTATGAAGTATAAAAGCAGATTATAAAAAAAGAATGTGCCATATTTCTCTTTTATTAAAAACGCATATTATATGGGGCGCCTGGGTGACTCAGTCAGTTAAATGTGTGAGTCTTGATTTTGGCTCAGGTCATGATCTCACTGTTTGTGGGATCGAGCCCCACGTGGGGCTCTGTGATGACAGTGCCTGGGATTCTCTCTCACTCCCTCTCTCTCTGCCCCTCCCCTGCTCACATGCTCTCTCTCACTCTCTCTCAAAATAAAAGAAACATTTAGTAAATGCATGTTGTACTTCTAGAAAAGAAATTCTCGAAAAGGTCCACAGGTCCAGATGGTGAGATTATGAGGACAGGCAACCTCTCCTCCTTTTGGTCTTTATTTTCTAAATCTTCGCCAGTTGATCGCTTTCATAGCAAGAAAAAAATTTCTTGCTAAACAACCCGGCCTTTAAAAATTTTTTTTTTTTTTAACGTTTATTTATTTTTGAGACAGACAGAGACAGAGCATGAACGGGGGAGGGGCAGAGAGAGAGGGAGACACAGAACTGGAAGCAGGCTCCAGGCTCTGAGCCATCAGCCCAGAGCCTGACGCGGGGCTCGAACTCACGGACCGTGAGATCGTGACCTGAGCTGAAGTCGGAGGCTTCACCGACTGAGCCACCCAGGCGCCCCGCAACCCGGCCTTTTAAAAAGTGGTAAAGTATACATTCATCATAAGAGATGCGGAAAATTCAGGCCCCTTGAATTGACATGTGAAAACACCGAAGTTTAGATCTTTCCAGACCTCTTTCCATGTATGCATGCATATTTCGTTGAAAGCGAATCCTCACCCGCCAGAGCCTGGAGCGCATGGGCTGTTGTCAGTGACGTGATGGTGCCCGTGAGCATTGTGCTGGTTCCATGGCCAGAAAATCCTGTGCAGGCCCTGGCTCCTGGGAGGGATGAAGGATCCTGGGAGGCACCCCCCCCCCCCCCCCCCCCGCCAAAGCTCTATGTCTGCCAGCTCCTGTGGCTGCTCTGTGGAAGGCCCACCACGCGTGGCACCCTGGGTCCCAAACACGTACATTCGGGCTTGTGAGATCGCAGGCAAGGAGGTGGCAGTCGCTGTGGAGAATTTGGCCCTGGGGCCTCACGGCCTCGTTGCTTGGGAAAGGAGGAAGATGGACGTTTCCCCATTCTCCGTTTGTGTTCTTTGAGTTGGTTCTGCTCCAGGGAATTTTTTTGGCCAAGGCAAGTTCAAAATAACTCTTCATGATCTGTTTGGTGCAAATGCAAGTTGATTTATGGCTTTGCTGACCTTTGATTCACTGGCAAAGCACTGCCTGGGGCCCTGGGGAGATTTTCCTTTGCTTGTTTACCCGGGGTGATTTAGGAGCTACAGTGCCAAGAAGGTTTTCCTATTTCTTCCACCCCAGGACTTGACCTCGCGGCCCCTGCCCTCAGGGTTCACACCCTGGGGGACTCAGCCTCAGATCGTGTACAGACGGACAGTTAACCTTCAGATGCCCTGGACCATGTTACTCATTCATAGTCTCTGGCTTTTAACCCCTTTCAAGAGGTCCCCAGAGAGGGGTGCCTGGGTGGCTCAGTCGGTTAAGCGTCCAACTCTTGATTTTGGCTCAGGTCATGATCTCACGGTTCGTGAGTTCCAGCCCTGTGTCGGGCTCTGTGCTGACAGTGGGGAGAGCCCCACTGTCCTTCCCCCACTTACTCTATCTCTCAAAATAAATAAATAAACTTAAGAAAAGAAAATAAAAGTTAAAAAAACCAACAAGACAAAACAGGAGCGCCTGGGGGGCTCAGTCGGTTAAGTGTCCGCCTTCGGCTCAGGTCATGATCTCATAGTTCGTGGGTTCGAGCTCTGGTTCAGGTTCTGTGCTGACAGCTCAGAGCCTGGAGCCTGCTTCGAATTCTGTGTCTCCCTCTCTCTCTGCCCTTCCTTTCCCTGCTCACACTCTGTCTCTCTCTCAAAAATAAATAAACATTAAAAACATATATATGTATGAAGTGTATTTATAGGATGTCTCTTTATTTTTTTAAAGTTTGTTTATTTTGAGGGAGAGAGGTGGGGGGCAGAGAGAGAGAACCCCAAGCAGGCTCTGCAGTGCCAGCACAGAGCCCGACAGGGGGCTCGAACCCACAAACCATGAGACCATGACCCGAGCCAAAATCAAGAGTCAGACGCCCAACTGGCTGAGCCACCCAGGTGACCCAGTAAAGCTCTTTAAAAGCAAAAGAAACCTGTAAAGAAAATGTGTTCCCAGAAGAACTGACTCTGGAGGGTTCGAGGTGGACTGGCTCTCACCATGGGCTGGTCCCAGCTTCTCCTTGTCACCTTTGTCTTGTACCAAGCCCAGCAGGAGGCGACCGTGCCCTGTCTGTGCCCCCTGGAATGTGCTGTTCCAATGTGCCCACCTCAGCCTGAGGGGCAGCTGGGGTGGGGGGCGGTCTGTGGAGAGACCACAGGGCTGCTGGGCCCCCCTGTGGAGGGCAGTGGCCTGTCTTGGCTGTTCCACCCTCACTCAAGGAGGGTCCTCTGCCTGCTTCAGAGGTGGGCTGGCGCTGGGCCCCATCCAGGCTCTGGTCTTCTTCCGTCCCCTTCATGGACACCCCGGAGGAGAAATCCCAGACCGTGGCAGCCCCTCCTGTTTGAGTCCCAGCCACCAAAGCCCCAGAGGAGGTCGGCGGGGGGAGACAAGGAGAGGAAAGCCTTGAGTAGGTGCTTCCGGAACAACTGGAAAACGGGAGATGGCGGTGGGGGGTGGGCATGGGAAGCGGAGAGGGGAGAAAGCGGCAACAGAAAAAAAGAGAAGGCACGAGAAAGCACCACCTTCCAGTTCTGGCCCTGAGGCAGACCACCACTGATTTGATACCTACTTGTTTTTACCTAGCATTTTCCAAACAGTGTCAGTATCCGTGAAGTCCTGGGGCGATACGTTAGCTACAGTTTCCCCAGGAGACATTGAAATCAATAGGTAACAGAAGCCATTTCTACAGAGACAGAAAGATGAGCGGTCTCCTGGGGCCGGGGGCTTGCTGGGAGAAGGGGATGAGAACTAAAGGCATGGGTTTCGTTGCGGGGTGGTGGAAATGTTCTAAATTTGATTGTGGCGTTGGTTGCACAAGTCTGTACAAAAAAGCATCGAATTGTTCACTTGAAAGGAGTGAATTGTATGGTATGTGAATCATACCTCAATAAAGCCATTACAAAAGCGAAACGAAAAAGAAAGAAAACAAAGCGCGTCTTTGTGAGGCCTGGCTCTCCCTGCACCTCTCGGCGGGGCCAGGACCGCTTTGGAAATACTTGGCAACGAGAAGTCCACGGCCCTTTCCAGTTCTGACATCTCGGGGCTCTTGCTGAAGCTGTACTGTGAGCGGGGTGAGTAGGGAGCCGGCGTGTGGCAGTGGAAGGGACCCGACTGCCGCCTGGCTTTTCGAGCTAAGCAAGCAGTGGCCAGCCGTCTAGGAACCGGAGACAGCTGTGACCCACAACGGTGTTCCTACCACATCGAGGGCTCAAAAGCAGTGACCCAAGGCAGCTGCCAAACATCCGTCAGTATTGCACCACCGAGAAAACATCTGGGATCCAAAGTTGCAGCTGCCCTCGGCCTCAGAGACAGTCAGCCACGAGACCGCTGGACACTTCTGTGGGTCCAGGGCTGGCTTGGTATCGACATCGAGGCAGGAAAAGAAACTGGAGCCTCTCAAAGCCCCTCAGATGGGGCGGGGCTCCTGGGGTGACTCTTATCCAGGTTGCCCGAGACTGGCCCGGTTTTAGCATCGAAAACCCCACACGCCCAGGAAACCCTGTGTTTCGTCCGGACAAACCGGACAGCTGGTCACCCAGATTCCTCACAGACCCCTGAAAGCAAAGGGCCAAGCGGAAAGACTCCTGGAAAGGCCGCAAGAACGGCTTTCACTCTCCCTCTGCTCCGATAGCCACAGTGACTGAAAGCAGTCCTGGAGAAGGGAGAGAAGAGGGTCTTACTGTAAGCCTGGCAACCCACTTTCCAGAAACAGAAAACATCAAGAAGCCAGACTTGAGAATCAGGCCCTTGGCCAGGGCAGCGTGGCCACTCCTGGCCTTTGGGGAGGGGTCTCCGTCACAGAGCCACCCGTGGGGCCCAGCGGGCACTTGCTTCCTTCAGCTCCCATGCTCACCCTTGAGGGGGGAAACTGTCACTGATTGTGATGTTTAATTTCATATGTCAACTTGACTGGGCGACAGGGTACCCAGATATTTGATCAAATATTTTTCTGAGTGTGCCTGGGAGGGTGTTTCTGGATGAGAATTGGTAGACTGAGTAAAGGGAATCGCTGTCTCGAATGCGGGTGGGCTTCATTTAATCAGGTGAGGGGCCTGAATAGTCCAAAAGGGCTGACCATCCCCTGACTTACAGAGAGTTCTTCCTGCCTGACAGCCTCTGAAGGCATCAGGTCTTCCTGGGTTTCAAGCCTGCCAGTCTTTGGACTATACTTCGGCGCTTCATTTTAGGCTTTTGGACTCAGACTGGAATTAAACCATCGGTGCTCCTGGGCTTGTCAACTCAGCTGCAGATCTTGGGGCTGCTGGTCTCCATTATCATGCAAGCAAATTCTGTATAATCTCTCTCTCTCCTATTGGTTCTTTTTTTTTTTTTAATATTTAATGTTTATTATCATTTATTATTTTAATTGTTTTAATGTTTATTTTTGAAAGAGAGAGAGAGGGAGAGAGAATGCGAGCAAGGGGAGGGGGGCAGTGAGAGAGGGAGACACAGAATCTAAAGCAGGTTCCAGGCTCTGAGCTGTCAGCACGGAGCCCCACGTGGGGCTCAAGCTCACGAACCAAGAGATCATGATCCAGCGCAAGTCAGACCATTAACCGACTGAGCCACCCAGGCGCCCCCTATTGGTTCTTTTTTTTTGAAAAGCCCTAATACACCGATGAGTCCAGCTCTCTCCCTGCCCTACTCAGTCAACGACCTTCAAATGAAAATGTTGATTTTTGGTAATTTTGGAAGACTCAGGCTGGTGATGATGTCAACGCCAAGGCAAGGAAGCAGTCAGTTTCACTAGGGGCTAGTTCTTGTGCCGACTTCACGAATTTATGAATGGCTGTGGCAAGAAAGGCCCGCTCCTCCCCTGGTCTTGCCTGTTTGGGGAGTGGGTACTCAGTATACTCACTGTCCTGTGTGGACGTGTCAGAAATAGAGACATCGTTGAGTCCGTTTTGTTCTCAGTCTCAAAGCCTCTGGAGAGCTGGTAACATAAACCCTAAGGTCTTGTGGGGCCTGACATACTGTGAGCTTTAGACACTGACCCCACACAGCTAGCATCACTCACCAACTTGCTCTGAAACAGGAAAGAATAGGTGTTCCGACCCCATGCAGTCTTTCTTTTTTTTTTTTTTAAATTTTTATTCATTTTTTGGTAGAGACAGCGTGTGAGTGGGGGAGGGGCAGACACCGAATCCGCAGCGAGCTCCAGGCTCCGAGCGGTAGCACAGAGCCGGGCGCGGGGCTCGAACTCAGGAACCGCGAGATCGCCCAACCGACTGAGCCACCCAGGCGCCCCTCCCGTGCAGTCTTTCTTACCCGACTGCAGAAATAGTTCTTGGCCTGAAATCTCACTTCAAATGTGGGTTTAAGGTGTTCTTTTTAGAGGACTTCAGACACTGCCAGGGCGCCGGGGGCAACCTTTTTCAGGACGCAAAGCTCGGTGCCCTTAACTCCCGGAAGAGGAGGAAAAGCACAATCTCTGAACTAGGTTAGGTCTTCTGGGGAGTGTTCATCGGCTTCAGCTCACTGAGAAGGGAGTTGGCCAAATATAAAATTCCCCAGTCTGAATCCTTCTCTTTCTTGTAAGAGCAGCTGGAAGACAAGCCACCCAGCTCAGTGTCCCCCCACCTCCCCACCTCGGCTCCCCAGACTTTCAGACCCAGGAGCGCACACAAGTACCGATCCTGACCATTAGGTGTCACTGTTGTACACGACATGGACTGACCTGGGCTCCGGACGATTGACCGCGCTCCAACTTGATCCGCCTTTCGATTTCTGCATGACCGTGGGGTTCCCCAAAGTCTAGCGGTGCCCAGCCTGAGGCCAGTAACCAGTCAACAGTTGACACAAAATACAGGTAAAGCCCACCTGGGCTTTGCACTCTGGCAGTCACAGCTCTTTGTGATGGAGGATGTAAAAGCAATCGGTATGGTGAGCAGCCGGAAGGGCAAATAAAAATATTTTTTACCGTTGCATTTTAAAATTCATAATAAACTATGTCAAATGTACAGGAAAATTACAGAGGACATTACAAGAAACCCTTGAACTGAATTGCCATGTCTGCTTCAGTGTTTTGCTTTGTTTTATATATGTATTCACAAACATTGTAGAGCATCGTTCTGTGTGTTTTCAAATTTTATGTAAATATTCCCATTTCTATTACATCATTTTGCAAGTTGCTTTTACCACCTCAACCATTATTTTTCGTTTTGGGGGTTTATTACTGTCGCTGTAAGTAGCTCTGATTTATTTATTTGAACCACTGTGTTGTATTCCATTGAATCTCTACAACAATCCGTTTATAAAATCATTGGCTATTTCCAATTTTGTTATTACTGCAGGTAAGGCTGAAATGACAATTTGAAAACAACTTTATTTAGGTATAACTTACATACCACAGAGTTTACCCACTTTATTAAAGTATACAATTCAATGGCTTTCAGCAAATTTACTAAGTTGTGCAGCCATGACCACAGTCAAGTTTCAAACATTTCTATCACTCCCGTGAGACCCTAGAGCCCATTTACAGGTACGAACCCATTTTCTGTGCAATGACTGTTCCATAGGTCTCTGTGCTCATGTGCGAGAGAATCTTTCTCTTTCCACCTAAGAGTGGAATTTAAAAGGCCATGGACATACACATTTCAATTCTCAAATTCTGCCTCATTTCACGTTGTGTGGTTGAAACAATTTCCACTTTTAAAGCAGTGATGTGTATGGGGCGCCTCAGTGGCTCAGCCGGTTAACCGGCGACTTCGGCTCAGGTCATGATCTTATGGTTCGTGGATTCGGGTTATGATCTCACGGTTCGTGGGTTGGAGCTCCACGTCGGGCTCTGTGCTGAAAGCTCAGAGCCTGGACCCTGCTTCGGATTCTGTGTCTCCCTCTCTCTTTGTTCCTTCCCCACTCGTGCTCTCTCTCTCTCTCTCAAAAATAAATATTAAAAAAAGAAAATAAAATAAATTCTTTCTTCTTTAAAAAAGGAATAAAGCAGCGATGTGTAGACATCTTCTTTGGCCACATTATTAACATACTTCTTTTGTCCTTTTCTTTAGTTTTGTTCTTTTCCTTGCCAATCTGATTTTAACCACATTGTTGCTTCAATTTGCACTTTCCTAATTTCTTTTTTTTTTTAAGTTATCTATTTATTTTGAGAGGAGGGGAAGAGGCAGAGGGAGAGAGAGAATCAATCCCAAGCAGGTTCTGTGCCATCAGGGCAGAGCCCGACATGGGGCTCAATCTCACCAACCCATGAGATCATGACCTGAGCCGAAATCGAGAGTTGGACACTTAACCGACCTAGCCACCCAGGCGCCCTTTCCTAACTTCTGTCTGTTGATGTTTGTTGGCTATTTGAATTGCCTATTAATGCCCTTTGCTCATCTTCTAATGTATTACCTTTTCCCTATCGATTCGTAGCAGTCTCTTATGTATACTGGGTAATAATTTCTGTTTTCAGTTATACACTTTGGAAATATCATCTCCCAGTCTGTGGTTTATTTAAACTCTAGGGATTTCTGAACAGAAGTTATAAATTTTTATGCAGCCAAGTAATCAACAATTTCTTAGTGGTTTGTGCTTTTCATGTCTTAGGAGAAGTATTTCCCCATCGCAAGGTTACAAAAATATTCTTTTGTATTTTCTTCTAAAAGTTTTAAAGTTTCATATTTCACTTTAGGTCTTTAATCTACCTATAGCTTGTTGTTGTGTGTGGTGAGGAATTGTTTTCTCCAAGTGGACATGCTATTCCTCTACCAAGCCCCATCCTGTGTCACCTGTTCATCTGAGCCTGTTGCTAACACCACAGCATCTCGGTTACTATAGCTTTAGAGCGAGTCTTGATATTTGGAGTGTGACCAAGCTCGATGAGGGCAGGAATTGCTGACTGTTCTGTTAACTGCTGTGTTCCCATCACTTCAAGCTAGAGTACACAGTGTGTGCTTCCCATTTGTTGAATAAAGAAATGAGTGGATATATAGTAGGGCATGTCTCTTCTCTCCTTTTTTTCTTTTTCTTTAGGAGAGTCTTGGCTGTACTTGGTCCTTACTTGTTCTGGATAATGTTAGGATCAGCTGGGCAAGTTCTACAAAACACGTTACTGGACATTTTAGTAGAATTGTTTTGAGCTTAGAGACTAATTTGTGGGAAATTGACATCTTTATAATCCTGAATCTTCCCAGCTAGGAACATGGCATATCTCTAGACTTATTTAGGTTGTCTTTATTTTCTTTAGTAGTGATTTGAGATTTTTCTCTACAAAGGTATGCATGCATATGTTATTGAAATCATTCCTTGGTGCCTTGTAGTTTTTGTTGTTATTATGAACTGGTTCTTTTTTCTTTACACTTTCCTACAGTTTTTCATTGGTGTTATTTTTGTATGAACAAATCTTGAATTTCCTGAATGTTTTATCTACATCTACGAAGATGATTACATTTTCCCTTTTTATCTATTAATATACATTTCTAATTTTTTAATGTTGAGCCATCTTTGCATATGGGAAAAGCCAGTTGATTTTCTCCATTAGTGCTTACCAACAGAAGTTTCTGTGATGATGGGAATGTTCTGGTCTGTCCAAGAGAGTAGTCATTACACATAGGTGGCTATTGAGCATTTGAAATGTGGCTACTGTGACTGAGGAATTGAACTTCAAATGTTTATTTATTTTGAAAGAGAAAGAGAGTGCAAGTGGGGGAAGGGTGGAGAGAGAGGGGGAGAGAGAATCCCAGGCAGGCTGTGCACAGTCAGCACAAAATTTGACACGAACTGTGAGATCATGACCTCAGCCAATGTCAAGAGTTGGATGCTTAAACTGGCTGAGCCACTCAAGTTTCCCAGCACGGAACTTCAATTTTTACTTAATTTAATTATAAATTTAAGTAGCCACCCGTGGCTCTGGTTGCTGTACAATGTCCAGCTGTGTGTAGTGCTGGCCTGGCATGTAGCTTTGGGTTTATCTTCTCTGTCCTCCTCGCTTGAATGGGCTCTTCCGGAAATGGGATAAACAATGTAAGATTATGGCTTTCCTTAGGGAAATGATAAAAAAGCAACTGAAGCTGAACCCAAATCATGATGCAGTGAAAAAGTCACACGATGGCTGGAAAAGCCACCACCCCAGGCTTTCCCGCTCTGTGCTCCTTCTCGTGAGCAGGGGACTCGTGCCCAACCTCAGGATAACCGCACGATGCGCACATCCACTGAAGACGCCTAACATTGATTTTCCTCTGGAAAATAATGTGCGTGTACACTGCATTATGAAAGAAATACATACTCATTATAGAAAACACAGGAGACGCTAGAAAATCAAGGAAAAGATCAACTGTTTAACATTTTGGTGTATTTCCTTCTGATACGCTTTCAACATACAAATTTTTGTTACTGTTGGTTTGCAGATGTATAGTTGAGATCATTCTCCAGATATGATTTAAAATTCTGGATTTTTGGGGCGCCTGGGTGGCGCAGTCGGTTAAGCGTCCGACTTCAGCCAGGTCACGATCTCATGGTCTGTGAGTTCAAGCCCTGCGTCGGGCTCTGGGCTGATGGCTCGGAGCCTGGAGCCTGTTTCCGATTCTGTGTCTCCCTCTCTCTCTGCCCCTCCCCTGTTCATGCTCTGTCTCTCTCTGTCCCAAAAATAAATAAACGTTGAAAAAAAAAATAAAAAATAAAATTCTGGATTTTTCTCCTTATAAAATTATAACATGAGCCTTTCCTCAGCTTACTATGATCTTTGTAAACGTCATTGGTTAGAACGATATCATAACTTCCATATACAATTTACTGAACATTATTTATTTCTTTTTTGCCAGAAGTATATATAAGTGTCTTTGGCTTAAAGCTCTTTCACCATTTCAAAAAAAATGTTTTTTAACATTTATTTAGTTTTGAGAGGCTGAGACAGAGCGTGAGTGGGGGAGGGGCAGAGAGAGAGGGAGACACAGAATCCCAAGCAGGCTCCAGGCTCTGAGCTGTCAACACAGAGCCCGATGCGGGGCTCGAACCCACAAACCGTGAGATCACGACCTGAGCCGAAGTCGGATGCTCAGCCAACTGAGCCACCCAGGCACCCCACTTTTTCACCTTTTCAGAATTTACCCCTAGTGGAATTACTGGAGGCAAGCAAAGTAATTGATATTGGAAGCCCTGCTATGCCTATTGTCAAATTGCTTTCCAAAAAGGCAGGTGAATTTATACCCTCCCCGGAACGCGCGAGGGCCTGACTTAATCACCTCCACCAGCAAGAACTGATTAGAAACAAAACTGCCCCCCCCCCCCCCCACCAGCAGCACCAGCACACCAACAACTTGATAGGAGAACAGTTTAAACTCCCCATCTTTGATCAACACATGTTTCCTCTTTGGTGAACTATTCAAGCATTTTACCTACTCAGTCATCAAGGTCTTCGTGCTTTTTATTTATCATTGTAAGAATGCTATACATGTTGAATATGGTAATCTTTTGTCTGCCTTGTTTGTTGTAGACATTTCCCTCTGTTTGCTTTCTAGAATTTGGCTGTTTTGATACACTGACATTTCACATTCTTTTCCAGCCCCTTTCCCCTGTTCTTCTTGACCACGATGTGCAGGGGTGCTGGTCAGGCCCTTCTTTTCTCACCCTTTCTGCTGGTGACCCCACTACGTGCTTGAATCATCATTGACAGGGAGCTGCCTCTCCAGCCTGGAACACACTCAGGGTTCAGCAACCCGCCTCCCCTCCCCCCCCCCCCCCCCCCCACTGCTCTGTCCCCAGGACAGCTCTATTCAGATGACCCACTGGTGCATGCTCTAAACCTGATGTCATGACTTTCCCCTCACACCTCTTCCATCTGTGTCCTGTCTTCACTGCCTACCTGGCTGCCAGAAATGGGAGGATATCCTTGACCTTCCCTTCTCCATTTCCTTGTTTTTTTTTTTTTTTTAAATATATTTTTTAGTGTTTATTTTTGAGAGACAAGAGAGAGACAGAGTGCGAGTGGAGGAGGGTCAGAGAAAGAGAGGGAGACACAGAATCCGAAGCAGGCTCCAGGCTCCGAGCTGTCAGCACAGAGCCCAACGCGGGGCTCAGACTCACTGTGAGATCACGACCTGAGCAGAAGTTGGACGTTTAATCTCCTGAGCCACCCAGGCACCTGAAACACTTTCCACTTTCTAACGTCAACTATCCCATCCATTCTGCTTCCTACCTGCCCTTTCTTTGCTTCTGCTGTGATTACACCCATGGAACTCTCTCCTGGACTCCCTGGATCACCACTCCAAAACTTTCTTTTTTTTTTTCAGCGTTTATTCATTTTTGAGAGAGAGAGAGAGAGAGAGAGAGAGAGAGACAGGGGAGGGGCAGAGAGAGAGGGAGACACAGAACCTGAGGCAGGTTCCAGGCTCTGAGCTGTCAGCACAGAACCCAACGTGGGGCTCGAATCCACAAACCATGAGATCATGACCTGAGCCGAAGTTGGATGCTAAAGCAACTGAGCCACCTAGACGCCCCTATTTGTTTTTTTTTATTTTAATTCCAGTGTAGTGTTATATTAGCTTTGGGTGTACAACATAGTGATTCAACAGTCCATTATTAGTGTTCATCAAGTTAATTGTATTCTTAATCTCCTTCCCTTATTTCACCCATCCCTCTGCCCACCTCCTCTCTGGTTACCATTTGTTCTCTATAGTTAAGAGTCTTTTTTTTTTTTTTTTTTTTTTTTAATTTCTGTCTTTTTTCCTTTGTTCATTTGTTTTGTTTCTTAAATTCCACATATGAGTGATATGGTATGGTATTTCTTTTTCTCTTACTGGCTTATTTCATTTAGCATTATACTCTCTAGCTCCATCCATGTTATTTCAAATGGTAAGGTTTCCTTCTTTTGCATGGCTGGATAATATTCCATCACACACACATACACACACATACACACAGACACCCCACATCCTCTTTATCCATTCATCTATCGAAGGACACTTGGGCTGCTTCCATAGTTTGGCTATAATGCTGCTATAAACACAGGAGTGCGTGTATCCCTTTGAATTAGTGACTTTGTATTCTTTGGGTAAATACCCAGTAGTGCAGTTACTGGATCTAAGTGTAGTTTCTATTTTAAACCTTTTGAGGAATCTCCAGACTGTTTTCCAAAGTGGCTGCACCAGTTTGCATTCCCATCAACAGTGCACCAGGGTTCCTTTATCTCTGCATCCTCACCAACACTTGTTTCTTGCGTTTTTTATTTTAACTAGTCTAATAGGTGTGTGGTGATATCTCATTGTGGTTTTATTTTGCATTTCCCTGATGATGAGTGATGTTGAGATTGTTTCATGTGTCTGTTGGCCATCTGCACATCTTCTTTGAAGAAATGTCTGTCCATGTCTTCTGCCCATTTTTAAAATTGAATTATTTATATTTTGGGTGTTGAGTTGCATACATTCTTTGTATATTCTAGATACTCTGTTGGATGTGTCATTTGCAAATATCTTCTTCCATTCTGTAGGTTGTCATTTAGTTTTGTGGGTTGTTTCCCTCACTGTGCAGAAGCTTTTTATTTTGATGTAGTCCCAAGAGTTTACTTTTGCTTTTATTTGCCTTGCTTCAGGAGACACATCTAGAAAGATGTTACTATGGCCGGTGTCGGAGAAACTACTGCCCCTCCTCTCTTCCAGGATTTTTATGGTTTCAGGTCTTAATCCATTTTGAGTTTATTTGTATGTGCGATATAAGAAAGTGGTCCGGTGTCATTCTTTTGCATGTAGCTGTCCAGTTTTCCCAACACCATTTGGTGAAGAGGACTGTCTTTTTTCCATTGGATATTCTTTCCTCCTTTGTCAAAGATTAATTGACCATATAATTGTGGGTTTATTCCTGGGCTTTCTATTCTGCTCCATTGATCAATGAGTCTATTTTTGTGCCAGTACCATACTGTTTGGATTACTACAGCTTTGTAATACAGCTTGAAGTCCGGGATTGTGATGCCTCCACTTTTGTTTTTCTTTTTCAGGATTGCTTTGGCTATTCTGGGTCTTCTGTGGCTCCATACAAGTTTTAGGATTGTTTGTCCTACTTAATGTGAAAAATGCTGTTGGCATTTTGATAGGGATTGCATTAAATCTGTAGATTGCTTTCAGTAGTCTAGACATTTTAACGATATTTGTTCTTGCAATCCATGAGCGTGGAATGTTTTCCCGTTTTTTTTTTTGTGTCATCTTCAGTTTCTTTCACCAGGGTGTTATAGTTTTTAGGATATAGGTCTTTCACCTCTTTGGCTAAATTTATTTGTAAGTATTTGATGATATTTGGCACAACTCTAAATAGCGTTGTATTCTTAATTTTTCTTTCCGATGCTTCATTATTGGTGCATAGAAATGCAACAGGTTTCTGCACACTGATTTTGTATTCTTGCAACTTTCCTGAATTCATTTATCAGTTCTAGTAGTTTTTTGGTGGAGTCTTTTGGGTTTTCTACAGATAGTGTCATGTCATTTGCAAAGAGTGAAAGTTTTACTTCTTCCTTACCCATTTGCATGGCTTTTATTTCTTTTTGATTGCTGTGGCTAGGACTTCCAGAACTGTGTTGAATACAAGCGGTGAGAGTGGACATCCTTGTCTGTTTACTGACTTTAGAGGAAAAGCTGTCAGTTTTTCCCCATTGACTTATGAGTTAGCTGTGGGTTTTTCATATGAGGCCTTTATTATGTTGAGGTATGTTCCCTCTAAACCACCTTTGTTGAGGTTTGTTTATCATGAATGGATGCTGTCCTTTGTCAAATGCTTTTTCTGCATCTATTGAAATGATCATATGGTTTTTATCCTTTCTCTCGTTGATGTCACTGTGGTTTTAATTTGCACTTTCCTGTTTACAGTGAGGCTTAGCTCTTCTCCCTGGAGCCTTGGCTGTTGTGTTTTCCATGTCTGAGAAGTGCCTGTTTGTGGCCTTTGCTCATCCAAGAGCCTCTTGCCCCCCTAATTCATTCTTTACACTTGCCGCCAGAGCAAGCTTCTAGAAAAGGACCACTCTGTTTAGCACCCCTCTGGGCCTCTCAAAGCTCCAAACTCATGATGTGGCCGCAGACCCGCACATCCAGCCAGTACCTCCCACTGTGACCTTTGTGCAGGCCACACTCCCTTCCTCTCTCTGGACCCCAGGCTGCCTGGACTTCTGTCAGTTCTTCACATATGCCACATCTTTCCTGCCACAGGGCCTTTGCATCAATTTTCTCTGCTCCTGCCCCACCTCCCCTCCAAACTCCTGAAATTCTCCAAGCCCAGAACAGCATGGAGTCCCAGGGTCCCTTCACCGGTCAGCGGGCTCCTGGCAGCCTCCCTCCTCCAGGGTCCTTCCATCCCACCCCGCGAATCTGAATCCTGGAAGCCCGCTTGTCTTGTTTATGACAGAACAAGTGACTGGGCACACAGGTCCTGGATCTCTCCCCAGCCTGTTCCCCTCATTCAACTGGTGCCACAGCCACCCCATCTCTTCAGGCCCTTGCTGGATAAGAGTGGTAAGAGTTGGGAAGGTAAGACAGCATCTCAATATATCACGAGATTTAAAAAGGACATATAATGACGGGCACTGTCACCCAAGCCGTCTGAGGTCCCTTACTGCTGTCCGTCGGTAGAGATTCTCTTTCATGGCTAATGAAGACCTTTCTGAGAAGGTGATTAAGTCTCATACACACTGTGCTTCCCAACAGAAAACAAAACGAAGCAAATCAGGGTGCTTGATTCCCCTTCTCCCGGCTTTACTGCTATATTAGAACATTGCGTGAGCGTAGGACACACGATGTGATGATTCCATTCTCGTCTATATTGTGAGATGAATACCCCAGTAGGGCTAGGTAACACTACCACCGCCTCACATATTTACCCCCCCTTCATTTGTGGTAAAAACATTTAAGATGTACTCTTTGAGCGACTGTTAAGTAGACAGTACGGTCTTGTAAACTGTCATCGCCGGGCTGGGCAGGAGATGCCCAGAAGTCAGTGGCCCTTGACCGACCCACCCCTGGCTCCGTGTCAGAGTCTGGCTTTTTACGATTCCACCTGTGAGATCATATGGCATGTGCCTTTCTCTGACTCATCTCACCTAGGCCGGCTCCGTGTTGAGTCCCCTTGCTCCCCAATGGCCAGGAAGAGCACCCTGTCCGACTGTCAGGGAGCACCCTCCGTGGGAGCTATCTAAATCTGCCTTTCTTTGAGAGCCCGCCGTCCTTGGAGCTAATGGTGGAGGTGGGAGGGGGATTTTGCTGCGACAGCCGGAGCCATGCATCCCTCGGATCTCTCCCTGCGGGAAGCACAGATGACAGGCCTAACTGCTCCCCTCTGGGTCCACCGCTGTGTTTGCCCGAAGGCCACTTTTCCAACGAGCTGCTCCCAGCCAAGGACAGCATGGCGGGAGCACTCATTCAGCCCCTTTCCTGAGAGACAGATCTCCTCCGTCAGAGGACTCAGCCCTCTTTCCTGCTCTCTCTCCTCCTGCATTGCCCTCCAAGGTTCTCCTGTCGTCTCCCGCGTCTTCCTTCTTTATCCTTCAGGGCTCTGCCCCCAGGATGTGTCTCACACAACTCACCAGTCTTTGTAGCTCCTTCTCAGAGGACCTGAACCAGCACAGGGGACACGAGAGGGGCTTAAGGACCGGACGGCTCACTCCCCAGAGGGCGAAGAGGGCACCGCCCTGAGGGGTGTGTGAGGCAGAGAGTCCCTGGTACGTCGTGGCAGCCCCGTTATGAAGATCCCGCGGTGGTGACCCGAGGTTGTGGGACCCATCCTTCGGAGGGGGAGACGGGGGACCGTGTCTCCAGGGGGCGCCGTGTTAGCTGGTGACCGCTGCACGTATTGAGGCCTTGCAGAAAGATAGTAAGGACGGAGGGCTCTTAACGAGCACAGAGAGGGTGGGTGTGAGAGCCAGAGGGCCTCCTTGCAAAGACGCCTCTGTCTCCTGTGGGGGGAAGAACGGACACAGCTGAACGGTGAATGGAGGACCCGAACGTCACAGAACTTGAGAGACGTTTCAGAACTTGGTCAAGGCAGGTCCGTCATGTCGCTAGACTCATTGCCCTCACTGGAAAACCTGGCCCGCAAGCATGGGAGGGGGACGTGGCATCCCCATGGGTGCCTCCAAGAATGTGGGTTCTGCTGAACACCCCCCGCCCCGAACCCTCAGGGCTTGCAGAGGTGGCCAGCCCGTCCCTAGTAAGAGAGCACGTCCCCTGTGCTGAAAGACGCTGCAGAGGCCTCTGTCCTACAGAGCTGACTTTTCTCCAGCCTGCAGACTGGTAACTAGGGTTCGATCCCAGCATAATTTGGTTGTATACAGACTGCACTTGGCCAGGGAGGAGAATGATTGATTATGTTCCAGAAGAAGAGCAAGAATTAGCTAGTATGCACAGGATGTAGGGAGTATCTCTGGCATTGGATGCTGAAGGGCTTGATTAAGGGGGCTAGAATTTAAAGTTGGAGAAGCGAGAATTTATTGATTGGGGGGCGCTTTATTGGACACAGGATTTAACACCGTAACAAGGCCTCCAGGGGAGAGGGCAAAATCCTGCTGAGGTGGCCGCTAGAAGCCTGGGAGTGTGGTGGCCAACACTGAGCGAAGTGAAAATGTCCGAGTTGCCCCAGACGGGAAAGGAAGGAATAAAGAGACAGAGGGGAGTGGTCGTACTGGAAAGCATATCTTATTTGAGGCAGGAAGACTGGGAGGACAGAGAAAATGTTCCAGAGAGGACTCCAGGCCATTAGGAAATGCACTGATACAGGGACCCAGCATCACTAGGAGGTTCAATGGTAGCTTTCCCCCGCAGCCCAGGGTTGATGGCGAAGGGATGGCCACCCACCCCCATGAAGCCATAGAGGCCATGGAAGCACTAACCACCAGAAGCTGGGAGGTTGCAATCACTATAATGACCAGCAAGAGGGAAGGGGTGGCCATGGGGACTTGGCTGGCAAGAATCACAGAGGTGGTTACTAGATCATGGGGACCCTAGAGCCAACTTTTTCTGTAACAGAAAAAGTCAAGAACGGAAGAGCAGAAAGCTAAGGGAAGTTGCCTAAATAGAGTCGTGATGTACTTTAAGTGGAAGGAGAAGTGGCCCAAGGGACTAATACTGATCTCTGGGCAGTAGTCAATGGCCTGGCTGTCTGACCAGGTGCCTGGAAAGAAAATGACTGGACGATGGGAAAGAAGGAGGTCTGGGGTAGAGGCACGTGAAGGGTACATGGAAGTCGGCATGAAATAAGATTTTTGTACCACCCATATGTCCACTGGAAGAGGCATTGAACAACGAAGGAGACAAGCACTTAGCCAGTGGACGTCTGTCAGGTTTTGTTCTTGACCCCCTGGAACTGGCACGATGGGCACATGAATGGAGTGGCTACGGTTGCCATGATGGAGGTTATATATATGCCCAGCACGAAAACTGTCACTTACCAAGGCCAATTGAGTTACTTAACTGCCTCTGACTTTCTAACCTGTCAGCACTGGAGGCCGAAGTTGAGCCCCTGATGTGGCCTGGCCCTCTTCCTCAAGGACAACCACCAGCCCCATTTGGCCCATTGTGTTGGGAGGGCTGTCAAGGTAGATACACATTCTTGGTGTGTGTTTGCCTTCCCTGCCCCCAGAGCTTCAGCCAGCTTCATCATCGGGGGCTTCCTGGATGCCTCACCCATGGGCACAGAGTCCCACACAGCAAACCTAAGACAAGGGGATGCTCGTCACAGAGTAAGAGCTGTGGGAGCGGTCCCTGATCCTCAGAGCCATTGGTCCCGTCACACACTGCCCCAGTGCAGAAGCAGGTGGCTCCGGAGAAAGGACACCCCCCCCCCCCCCCGACTGCTCAGCTGCGCACTGGCTCGGGAGTAGCATTCGGAAAAGACGGAGCCATCTTTTCAGGCATTAAGTCAGAAACCTGTCCAGGGTAGTGACCCCAGCCAGGGTACACAGGGCTGGGAAACGAAGGTGGGGGGAACAGAAGTGGCTCCACTCACCAGGAGTACCAGTGACCCATCCGAGATTGTGCCCTTCTCGTCCCCCAGCTTTGGGGTCTCCAGGCTTGCAGGTCCTAGCAGGTCCCACGGAACTACAAGGTACTGCCGCGGCAGGGCGCTGCGACCCTGGTCTCCGGCGACCAGCAGGTGAGGCGTCGCCGTCCCGATGCGCGGGAGGAGGCGGGGCTGCGTTTTACAGATGGGACCAGGGAGGTAATGTGTGTGGCGCCCCGACGATCCCTGCGGCCACCTCCTGGCACTCTCCTGCCACACAGACGTTTGCAGCCCACGGGCAGGGCCGCCAAGGAGAGGGGGGAGGTGCGGATCGCACCGCCGCGGCCACCGTGCAGACCTGCCGAGGTGACAGCCTTGGTGAGGGAAACTCAGAACGGACGGCGGAGGAGAAAGGGGCAGCCGTGGTTGTGGCCCCGGGACCTCCGCAGTGACAGGAGCCAACCTGGTCCTCGGGAAGGGCGGGGGGGAAGCGCGCGGAGTGAGGACACTGAGGTCTGCGACGCACAAGGCCGGGCGGTGACAGCGGCAGGCGCACCGGCCCCTCCGCGCCCAGCCTTCCGGCGCTTCCCTCCGGTCTCCGACCCCTGACCGGGCACCGGGGCTCCTTTAGGCCCCTCCGCCGGGACGCGGGACTCCTCCGACGCGCGGCGGCGGCCGCGGCCCCACCTGCAACCTGCCCGGGGCTCCTCCCGCCCCCGCATCCCCGCCCCCCGCAGCTCCACCCTTCCCGGGCCCCGCAGCTTCGCCTACTTCACCCGCCCCGCCCGCCCTTCCCCTCCCCCTTGGCCCCGGCCCCCCCACCCCCACCCCACCCCACCCCCGCAGCAGCTCCGCCCCCCCTCTCCCTCGGCTCCCCCGCAGCTCCGCCTGCCCTTCCCCTAGGCCCCGCCCCCTGCCCGCCCGCCGCAGCCCGGCCCATTCCCCCTCTTTCCCCCCAAGCCCCGTTCCCCTCCCTTTAGGCTCCCCTCGACCCCGCAGCTCGCAGCAATTCTCCCTGACCCCCACCCCCACCCCCGCACTTGGTCCCCCGCAGCTCCTCTCCCCTCCCCGAGGCCGCGGGCCCCCACCCCCACCCCCACCCAGCAGCTCCGCCCGGCCTCTCCGCAGCTGGGGCCGCTCTGCTTGGGAAGCTCTACCCTTCGGCCCCTTCTGTGGGGCTCAGGGTCTATAGGGAAGTTTACAGACGTGGAAACAAAAAACAGACTTCAAGCCGAAATCCATTTTGCTTTCTGCGAATTCAGCGCATTGTTCTCGTTTTTCTCACGTGCCCTGGATCACCGAAAGAACCGGTGGTGGCTGGGTGGGGAGAGAGCTGGGAGCTCGGCATGTGGGGGCCACAGGCATACAGGGCACCCCAGCGGGCTACCCTGGGGGCCGCGCGCCGTGGGGGGCACCGAGCCGGTTACTTCGCCGCGGCTGCTTTGGTTCCCGTTAGCGCCTGGCGAGGGCGGTGGGGACGGGCGGTGGGGACAGGTCTCACTCCAGTTTAATGCCCCTCCCTCCACAGCTAACAGGTGGCGTGTGAACGCCTGTATGCTCACGCAGGGGAGGTGATGGCTTCACGTGGGTTTTCTAACCGCCCCTCCTGAGATGGAGTTGAGAGGGGCCGGTGTGGGGGGTGCTGATGGCTCCCCTCGAGCCCTGAGCCCCCCCCCCCCCCCCCCCCCACCGACGAACCGTGGCTTCCTCTGCTTAGCATTCGTTGCAGCGTCAGGTGCTCGGGAGCCCGCCACACAGTGTTTGTGCCGTCTTTTGGAATTAATCAAAACTTTAATCCTCTGCTCTAGCAGCTTCTTTTGAACTGTGGAAATACCAACCTTGTAAGAAAACAGTTCTTCTGAAGGGAAAACTGAAAACAGCTTAAACTCCTCTCTGTCAAGTTTTTTCCGGGTGAGCAATGTTTTCAACTTAAAAACGTTCCCTTGTAATTATGCCTCTGCGTGTACTGGTGCTTTTCTTCTTGCTTGCCTTCCATTCTGTTTATTCAGCAGTTAGGAACGGTGCCACATTGGACTCAGCTGGTGAAAGACGCCCTCATGATGTGCTTAGAAAGCAAGAACGTGGAGCCCAAGGAAAGAAACCAACCACACGTGTGGTTTCCCCAACGCAGCATTAGGTAGAAGGGAATCATCCCTTTGCGATGCCCTCCACTCTCCCTTCCTTATTAAAGACAACACTGACGGAAAGACGGCGAAAAAGAAACAAAAAAAGTCAGATTTAGGAATCCATCCAGCTTTCAAAAGAGAAAATCAGATGCTGCCCCGCGTACCACAAATGCAAGATACAGGACGTGCAGTGTTTAGAGCAACGTGGACGAGCCTTCAGGGAGCTGGGACACGGATGCTGCTACTTGCCTGCTTCGCTTGCCACCCCGCCTCACCCACAAACCAGTTCTCAAGTGATTAAAAGCTACTGTTCTGAGCATTTAGTAACACCCCCTTGACTATTGAGGTTCTTTACTATCTCACAAAGCAGAAGCAAAGAGCCTTAAAGTTTATAGTTTTCAGTGAAGGCGATGTTCACTCCCATCCAGAAATTTATTCTTCTGAATTTGAGCATTTGCTCCTTAGGAGAGAACCTGAAAACAAAATCCTGTAAGACTACTCTCAAAGCAATTGGGCAGCATATAGGGCAGGCACATAATGAGCCCGGCGCTGTGACAGCTCAGTCATGGGAGAGCCCAGGGGACAGATGAGCACGGGGATTAACACTAAGGCTTCTTCACTGTTATGTGACCAGAACTCAGAATGTTTGGCACACAGGAGTGCATTGTCTGGGTGAATCAAAAAGAAATCAAATTTCTAAGTCAAGGTTTAACTTGAGAAAGCAGGAACCTCTGATAGTTTTTTTGGATTTGTCAGCCTAAGATGCTGCATGCGAATGTTACCAGAGATGTTAATTTTACAGAGAAGAGAATTATAGAGTTCAACATGTACTTTCATGAAAACACACCTGTAACTGGGAAAACTAAAGGTGGGTAGCTGCCTGGAGAAATCTGTCTGTGCTGAAGGCCAGAGGTGGTGCCTGCAGTGGGAGCATCGTGGATGCTGGGGACGCTTTATGGGACATCAGACGGTGGCTGCATGGGCATTGAAGCACCGCCAGAACAGAGCAGCTCTTACCTCCCTGAGAATGAACGATCCTGTGGAAGAATCAGAAGAACCAAAGTACTAGGCTGGTGCTGATGTCGGTCTACACACGGCAGGGTCCACTTGGCCTCTTCACAGTGCAGAAGCGCTCACCGATTTCACGCGAGCTCCCTTGAAGAACATGACGCTCCCAACCACAGATGGCCCCATGCAGTTGTCTTGCTCGGCATTAATTCAGTAGTGTTACAGTTTGAGAAGAAACCCCGCCAGGTATATTGGTCACCAGATAGCTAGTGGTGATAGAGAGGAATTGGTATCTATCCTACTAAGACGAAATTGTGAATCAAATCCGAGTTAGCAACAGGATGGGTCATGGACATTCCCCAACTGGATTACGTCGGGGAGTTTTTAGCTTTAGATATGACGGGGTTGTACTTTATACCCGATCATTACTAAGGGAGCATCTAGTGGTAATTTGTTTTGTGTTTCTGCTTTTCCACTTACTTGCCTTTCTCATAGGTGTCTGTTTGTCAGGATGTGGGAAAGGTATTGAAATATATACCAGATGCTTTCCCTCCTAAAGCTTCTTTTAAAACAAATTTCTTATTTTAATTTATATACTCTCATATACTTTGCATGATTTTTATGTAACAAAATGCACCCATTAAAAAAATTTTTTTAATGTTTATTGATTTTTGAGAGAGAGAGAGAGAGAGAGAGACAGACAGCACAAGCAGGGGAGGGGCAGACAGAGAGGGAGACACAGATCTGAAGCAGGGTCCAGGCTCTGAGCTGTCAGCACAGAGCCCGATGTGAGGCTTGAACCCATGAACTGTGAGATCATGACCTGAGCCGAAGTCAGATGCCTAACTGACTAAGCCACCCAGGTACCCCCAAATGCACCCATTTTTAAACGAATTTTGACAAGTGGATACACCCATGCAGGCTTGCCACAGTCAAGATGTGGAACATTCCCATCACCCCACGCAAGTTCCCTTGTGCCCCTTTTCAGTGAATTCTATCCCTGTTTCTGCTGTCACCACAGTTTTGTCCTGTCTATAACTTTATATGAACGAAACCCTACAGATATACTCCTGTGTCTGGTTTTTTTCACGCCTCTCAATGCACTTTCATTGATATTGTTGCACCATATTTGTCCCTTTTTGATGCTAACACCCCCGATGCAATGATAGACCACCATCTGTTTATCCCTTTACCTATTCATGGAAGTTTGGGTTGTCTCCACTTTTTGGCTCCTATGAATACAGCTGCTATCAACACTGATGGCAGTGTTTTCATTTCTCGGGGGCCAACCACCCAAATTATTTTCATGGCTCCTTTTGCTCACTGAATAAAGTACACTCTTCATCTTGCTTCGCAGAATGGTTCAAATGACCTCTCCCTCCCGTGCTCCTCTTTCAGCCAAGGTTACCTGCAGATCTCCGCGGGGCCCCTGTGGTTTTTGGGCTCCACCATGGTTCACTCTATGCTCTGCATTTTGGAGCATCTTCCCCCGCCTCCACCAGATCCTCACCCACCATTTGGGTCCCATCTCAAATGCTTCCATCATAAATTGTCCCGGACTCAACCATTAGAAGTCATCTCTCCCTTCACTGAACGCTGTACCTCTGTGGACAGCACTTGCCTTCCGCTATAATTCCGGTTGATTCTCATTATTTGTGGTGGTTGTGTCCTATATAGTCTTCACAAACACTGAATTAGCAAGTACTAAATCATTGCTCCTGGGGCAAATGCAGGCTGAGGTTCCCACAAGGCCCTGCTCACATCTTCATCAACCAATCAATACGTTGTTTTATATGTGTTTCTGTTTAATACATTATTGATTCACTAACCCTGAACTCACAGGCTGCACAGCACTATGGCTTAGGCCCGAACAAAATGCATTTTCTCTGTAAGACACGTCACAGCCTGCTTGCACTAAGGAGCCCTAGACGGCAGCAATATGCTTGGAGGTCATTTAAAATTTTTTTTTCAATGTTTGTGTATTTATTTGAGAGAGAGAGAGCGAGAGAGAGAGAGAGAGAGAGAGAGAGAGAGAGAGCGAGCACAAGTGGGGGATGGGCAGAGAGCGAGGGAGACACAGAATCCCAAGCAGGCTCCAGGCTCCGAGCTGTCGGCCCAGGGCTCAGCCCACGGCTCGAAGCCACAAACCGGGAGATCATGATCATGACCTGAGCTGACGTCTGATGCTTAACCGACTGAGCCACCCAGGCGCCCCTGCTTGGGGCTCATTTTAAACAGCAAAATCGCCAAGAAAAAGCACCACAAACGTGCAGCACATGTCACTGACTAGACCGTAAACACGGACCCTTGTTTGCAGTAGGAAAGCCCAAGCAGGGAGGCAGAGCTTTGGAACCTTGTCTGACCTCAGCTGGGAATGTGAGCGTCAGGAGACGGAAATGTTTCATTGACCTGCACATGTCACGAACGGCTATAGCGAGCAGGCAAAGTCACAAGCTGCACAACGGGAGAACGGTGAGGGCTGTGCGTGCACACGTTTGAGTGGAGAAGCATTTGAGGGAAGTAACAGAAAAACACAGTTACGCGAGCTCACCAGATTTACGGGCTGAACTTAAAATTTGCTGTGCGTCTGCTATGTGCCAGGTCCCCGCCGGGAGCAGGGTGCACGGTGGTGACCACAGAAAGAGACCTCGGCCTCACACATCAGAGGAAGAGTCGGAAGACTGGCAAAGGAGGAAGCAGCACAAGTTGGAAGTAAAGCGTCTCCTAAAATGTAAAGATGATTCTAGAGACTGAGAGCTGATAACTTACCATAGCCACTTTGGAGGAAGTAGGAATAAATATCCATTCGCAGGAGACGGAGACGCCTGAAGGCAGCATGTCGTGGTGGTTAAAAGCGGGACGGGAGTCAGAGGCCTGAGTGGGAACTCTGGGCCTGAGTCTTACCAGCTGTGTGACCCTGGGCAGGTCACTTAATCCCTCTGCCTCAGTTCCTGGTCTGTAAAATGGAGATATCAGAACAGCTAGCTCTTTGGGCTCTTCTGAGGATTACATGAGTTCATATTTGTAAAGCATCTAGAATCGTGCCTCACATAGTGAGCACGTTAGTCCTATCTAAAAAACCGTCGGCGCCTGGGTGGCTCAGTCAGTTGAGCGTCCAACTTCGGCTCAGGTCACGATCCCACGGTTTGGGAGTTCGAGCCCTGTCTTGGGCTCTCTGCTCTCAGTGCAGAGCCTGCTTTGGATGGCTTTGGATTCTCCATGTCCCTCTGTCTTCTCCTCCCCCACTAGTGCTCTCTCTCTAAATAAATAAATAAACATTAAAAAAATGAAATACTGCATAGCAGACAATTTATCTGCTGAAGAAGGAGATCTTGTCAGATCAATTTGATTACATCCGTGAGAGGAAACAGGTAAATGAAACATGAGGTAGTTACTTCTACTTGGCTAGGAAAATGCGCTCTTGGCCACTCAAGGATGTGCTAAGAAGAGATGCTCTGACCCCGCAAGATTGAATCACAGTTTGGTCCTGGGGCTAAGCATCAGGATGGCCATTCTGCTCCCTCACCAGAAGACAAGCATTAAGCCCATTCTCCAAGCAAATCAGGACGCAAGAGGTCCCACGTCCCACTATACTCCATAAAACACGGTAGAGGAAGCTAGACCCTCACTAAAACAGATGGTGTAAGGAAAGACTGAAGGCAGTTCGTCATTCTGTCTAGAGAGGACAAAGCCGAAATGTTACCAACCTGCACTTTCTGAGAATGAAGGACTTTTTTTCTCAGTATCACGCCTGTAGAAAACAGAGGAAATAGAATCAGTGACACGCGTTACAGCAATAAAATCCTTTTACTTGTGGATGGACGGGTCTGTCAAAATGCCATGAAAATGGAAGCCTTGTACGACTCTGGGGAGGGGGTCCTCACGATCTCTGCACTGCAGCAAATGTAGATTCCACAGCACAGATGCTCAGAGGAAAAAGTGACAGTTGGCCTAAGGTTTTCAGTGAGTCCTGCTTTTTCTTTATTTCACTTGTCTTAGAATGTGGGGGCCATTTGTTCCATGTAATGTGAACCCACTGCATTTAACCGTAGGTTATTAATGGTTATGAATGATGGAAGAGAGATTGTGGTTGGTAAAGAGAGGAATACAAGTGTGCAAGTTCCAAACACTTTTGCTGTATGTTTTTGCGTTTTGATATTAAATATAATTGTAACTGTGGGACACTTCACAGTCTTAACAAAAATCACCTATGATCATTCACTGCAATGAGATTGTGTGTACGACTTCTCATTCAGTGGCTTCATAGAGCCAGGTTGCCCGGGTTGGTAGTTCTAAGATGTGTAGACTGTTCTATGGAAAGAATCTGGTTCTTCAGCATATGGGTTTGTGAAATAATTCTATTAAAAACCCAAAAGGTAGTTAATTACTGTTGGTAATAGAACGTACATTTGATGGCAGTCATCACACAGGCAGTGTGTTGGTCCTACATACACAATTCACAAATACACTCTTTGCTGTCATGCACCTGGTCAGAAGCCTGCCTTTTCACCTTTCTTGGGAAAAAGGAGGAGAGGGTTATTACACCTTCTTCATTCAATTTTCTTTTTTCTCTCTTCTCTTGACCAGTGTTCTCAGAAAAACAAAACAAAACAAAACAAACAAAAAACTCTCTCACGTCCCTCTGCTTCAGTTGTGAGTTAAAAAGTTTTTTTGATCCTTATCATGTCTAAGAACAAGAAGCCACTCAAATATCTGACTCCAAGAAAAGGCAAAATTTAAGCTTTGAAGTAAAATCAGATAGAACAGAATCAGGGGCCTCAATTTCAAATGCCAATGTCTGTATTTTCCAGAATATCCACAAAGGTCTCTACTTTTCCACACAGAAGATAACTGAAACATCCTATTATTTTGTTGCATTTACATATCCCAATAGCATTGTGCCATATCCTAGTATTTTAAATGCAAAGCATTCCTATTAACTACTGGCTGGCCTGGGAATCTGTAACTTATATTGGTCCTATGTGAAACATAGCGGCTGTACCCATCGTTTAAATGTTAGAAATGGCCCTCAATCATCATCATCACCATCAACAGTTACGGACCTCTTTCTATGCATACGGGTATTTACTGTGGAGACACAAAGGGCTACGTCTTAATACCTACCCTGTCAGTTTATGACTGGACAGGTCAAAGCAGCAATAAATGCCAAGTGGGCAAAAAATATAGCAAGTGCCACAAGAAGGTAGCTTGGGAAGGCCTCATGACCTTGACCCCTGACCTGATCCTTGAAGGTTTAAACTCAGAGAGAGGAAGTGGAATGGACAAAAGTACCTTGGTGGGGATGTGCCCTAAGCCTAAGGGAAGTGAACAGGCTGATTGTTCTAAGAGTATTCCGTTGGAAAGTAACAAACCATCCTGAAGACAAGCTACAGAATTTTACAAGTAAACCCAGTCAGCTTATTGTCAGGAAACAATAAAGATTTCTAAACAGGGGAGCATGGGCATGGTGTTACCTCTAACCCTGGCTGCACAGTGCAAGGAAGAGTAAGAAACAGGAGGCAGGAGAACCAGGAAGAGCGGTGTGAAAAGGCACTTAGCTGTAAGAAATGACGGGTGGGCTCACAGGTGGGAATGGCAGTCTGGTTTTTTGGTTTTTTTTTTTTTTCTTTTAAAAATCTCTGGAAAGCATTTCCATGGCAGAAATATTTTAGTGTTTGCCCACTGTGCTATGAGGGTCAATAAACACTTTTGGAATATAGTTTGGGTCAGAGGGAGGATGTATTCCTGCCCTAAAGGGGAAAAAAAGGAGGTAAAGTAGGGGATTGGTAAAGAGAGAGGCTAGAATGACGTGTACCTTCGGTCAATTTCAGCCTTGAGACAAATATGCAAATGTGCAAACACTGGAGTAAGTCCTTTGAAGAAAGTGTTTATTTTCCTGGAGAAATCATGTCATACTCCACCATAAAATACACGTTCTTTAGATAGCTGGACACACAACAGAAATATAAACACACTTGATCTTCAGGTTAGCCTTTGATAATCTTGGCAAAACAAGTAAATTTTGACATTAAAGGGCAAGAAGTAATTTAATCGCAGTGACCAAAATCCCAAATTCTGGTCCACCGTGATGTCCCTAGGCCACTTCAGACAAATAATAGCAAACTTACCGTTTCATTCATTCACACTGATGAGAAAAATGCATCAAAACCCATTCAAAAACATGACCCACTGCTTAAGGATAGGGAAGTTCCTAGTGAGAAGGGGTTGGCTCAGATAGTTTCACCTTAAGGCTCTCAGCACTCCTGTGAGGCAGGCTTAACATAATTAATATAATTATCTTCATTTAACAAGGCAGGGAAATAAAAGCAAGGAACTATCCTAGGGTCACAGGGTAAATCTAGGGAGATGCCAGAATTGGACCTCAACTGGCCTGACTCTTAAGATGAGGGGTCTAGGGAACAAGGTGCCATAGTGCTAAAAATGCAAATGCACAGAGTATAGAGTTGTTAACTCACTATATTTTATCCCTGAAACTAATAGAACACTGTATGTTAACTATACCGAAATTAAAAAAATCAATAGCCTCCAAGTGCTTTCACAACCTTTCTAAAGAACTAGGTAAGTCAATCAACCATTATAACAGGGCAGTTCTATTTTTGAACCTAGAATATAGGAAGAGATTTATAGTTGTAAAGACAAGGTATTACAGCAATCATTTCTGTATGATTAACTACATTCTCTTAAACAAAACAAAAAAACAAACCCAGTCTATTGCATACTGAGGGTTGGAAAATCCTCCTTTAACAAATATAAAGCTACAAAATTGTGTTTTCTTTAGCAGTCTTTTCTCTCAGTTGCTTTACTTCAGATGGAAGCAATAAAAACTAAAATGCAGCCTCAAACCATTTCATCTTCAAGTAACATGGATATAATAATTGTAGCTTCTAAAAACTGGAGTCAAAAATATGTTTGTCACAGAGAAATAGAAGTATTTTGTAATATCATAAGGGAAGTTATGCTAACACCCAGCATGAAGGTATTAAATCTGGAACGGCCTTCAGTGCCACTACAGATTTAACATCATTTTCTAAGGCAATACAGCCAACTTCAATCACTCAGGGACTGAATATTATAGCTTACACCATTCACTTCTTAAACCCATCACCGCTCACTGGACTGTCCCGTCAACATTTAACTGGGATAGAGGTATGATGAAATGTCAGGGAAGTCTGCGCTTTAAAAATGCTTTAAAATACGTTTAAAGTTAATAACCAACATAGTTTTGACTACCTATGGATATGATTCTGTGCACAATTTCAATTCTCCAATATAAAGTCAATATTAGACTGCAGATTCATCTAGATTGGTCACTTAAAAAAGTAAATGGGGGGTGCCTGGGTGGCTCAGTGGGTTGAGCGTCTGACTTCAGCTCAGGTCATGATCTCACGGTTCGTGGGTTTGAGCCCCGCGTCGGGCTCTGTGCTGACAGCTCGGAGCTCGGAGCCTGCTTCTGATTCTGTGTCTCCTTCTCTCTCTCTGCCCCTCCCCTGCTCGCGCTGTCTCTCTGTCTCTCAAAAATAAATAAATGTAAAAAAAAAAAAAAAAATTTTTTTTAAGTAAATGTAAATTTTAAAAGAAATTAATTTTCATACTTTCACAAAAACCTGCAATATGACATACATCTTTGCATAATGTATTAGTTATAAGAGCATATACTGGCCACTATTGTGTTAATATAAGCTTTTCTGAGAAATCCAGACTCCCCGAACTAACTGCCCACCTCACCTTTAAATAAGAGAACGTCAACACCCAAGGATAACAGTGATGAGAAACAGAAGTCCATCTTTCCATCTGAGGTTCTTAGTGTCCGTAATTCTATTTTAGTGCAGTAATTCTTGAAGGTGGTTTCCAGACCACCAGCAAGTCCAGGCCTCATATTCCTTGGCAAAGGGTATTTCTGTCTCACTAGGTTTAAAACACAAATCGAGGCAAGGCAGGGCTTTCTACGGTTACGACATAAAGAGATCAGCAAACGCTACTTTCTTTTTTTCATACTCAGAAAAACCAACTTATAGTTTTCGGAAAGTCTTAATATAGAGATTCTCTTCAAGAGAAGCACCACTGGGATCCCCAGCACCTACACATTATGGGATAAAGTAGATACTAAGTGACTCCTCCAGCCTAATGGCCCAAGATATCACGCTTCCAATGAGGTAAACGGTAAAAACCCAAAAAGAAATGAAAGGAAAAGCAGTAACGACGAAAAAGAAGCAGTATTACATTGTTTTTGGCTCAGTTGAAACAGGGTCGCTTTCTTTCATTAGTTAAGAAGCCTGAGGAAATGGCGAAAAATCGTCCAAGAGATGCAGTTGAATGCCATCTGTCACGAGAAGACTCTAGGGAATGAGTTCTCTCTGATTTCAATTAACTATCAAATGTTCGGCTGGGGTAGAAACTGTCTTCTGTCCCACAAACTTCAAAAACAAGTCACAAAATCCACATTAGAATATAAGTTTTTTAATTTTTATAAATAACTTATCTGTTACAAAGATAGTTTACCCAGCTAAATCACAAAACCATCAACTCAAGATATCCAAATTACGTTTTATTAATAAAACAAGTAAAAACTGATTTATCAATCTTCACATAGAACTGCAGATGAAGCTGAAAAACAAGGCCTAGTTTTAAAACAAAACGTATCAAACGTAAGGGCTTTGGGTCTATGGGCTAATTAACTAGGATTGTCCTATTTCTTCCCATATACAAGATGCAAAGCCCGGAAGTCGAGGCTCTGACATTCATACAGATCACCTGTAATAATCCTGCCTATTTAAAAAATATCCATTTGCAGACATTTACAGTGGGTGACAGTCAACATTATCTCCTACCTTTTTGCTACATTTCAGCACTTCCCTTAGCCCCGTTCTAAGCACTGATAGATAATTTCATAATTCTGCTCTTAAATGCATACTGTTATTTCTTTTTCTTGATTTCATTTAGTTATATACATTCCCGATCATCTGAATATTTATTTTCCTTATAAAAATAGATCATCAAAATAAAGAGATGCTTGAGGTTGCTTCAGTGTTCAAGTTTGCTTGTTTTTCTTTTTTCCAGCTTTCCTTCAGTTGTCCTAAATATGACTAGCCTCGTTTTATAAATACGCATGATACTGCCACCAAGTCAGGTTTAGAAATGGACTGCCCCAACAGTAAAGCATTTAAACTTCTCCCCACACCAGGGCTGTAGGTACGGCCGCTGTTGCTGGTTTTGCAAACTGTACTTTCCCGATCGTAATCTCCCGTGAGAGTTCTGTGGGACACCAGGCAGATGGAGCAAGCTCAACCTTGTTGCTCTGTCAGTGGGTTAAAAATACCTTTTGTTTTAAGCTTCCCTGTGGGAGATCAAACACCGTTGTGCCACCCACTGCCGAAGTCAGTACAGATAGTGTGACTTATCGACGTAAGTCTTGGAATATTTCCTGCAATTCACTGGGCAGCATCTGAATGTCTTCACAGAACATCGGCACTCATGAGGGCAAAGTACAGAGTGAGTAGAGGAAGGTTATTTTGTGCACAGCTTCATTTCATTAATGCTTTTTTTTTATTTTAAGGCATTGCTTCTCTCAGGTAAGGCTTAAAAAGGGACATGATCGTGCTTAATCACTAAAAGGAAAAAAGAAAATTAGTTAACAAAAGACTATTACACTATACATATAGAAATATAAGAAAATAATAAAGAAGAAAAGAAATCACTTAAAGCAGACTCGAGAGATCTGTACAGTAGGAAAAGCTTTGGGATATTTCACTGCATGTTTGTACAGACAATGCATGCTGCTTTCCTTTTCATCTTTAGAGCCCAGATGCTGGCTTCACAGAGTGGAGACGTTTTCAGGGAAGACAAAGACAAGGCCAAGAGTACCACAGATTCATGAAGTTCTTCCCCCATCCATTGGCACCATGCGGCAGCAAACAGTTTTTAAATAGTTAAACCTTGTTCCTTTTCTTCATGTTTGTAGTGTTTCACCGAAAGCTTTAAAAAAAAAAAGCCATCGTTCTATTCCTTCCTCCTGTCAAAATTCAGTAGTGACATGAGGGGGAAAAGGTACTGGGAACACCTAGGCATTAATAGATTGAGAATTATCCATAACGGGCTACTGGTAACACTGTACATGGTTAGGCAGCGGGCAACCAAGTCTTTCAGCAGATTACCTTTCATGTGATGAATTTCAACTGCCCATGACATTAGACTGAGGTATTATTAGCTCTGTGGGCTGACATTTACCATTAGCACAACACCATCCTGTCACACCTTCAATTTGACAAAATCCTATGTAGCAGTGAAACTTTTCCCCTGATGACAGACTAGTTTCTTGAACTTCAGATGTGGTTTTAGAGATATAGGGCCTTTTGGCTCAGAAATGCCTTGGCATCTCACACTGTTCACAGCGGATTAAGGCTGGATGGTTCAAAAAAGTACAGGCAGTACAATTCCACTGAGCCCCCTCATCATCTTCTGTGTCTTGAGTCTTTGGTGTTTTGATGGTGGACCTTTGATCTATAAGGAAGCAAAAGAATGATTTTAGAAGCAAAAAGCATGAAGTCATCAATTACTGGCAACTTTAGACACTGTAACTGCACAGCAGGAAAGCAGCCTGTCAAGCAAATGAAGCCTCGACCCGAAACTGACACAAAGCTCCGTTCTCTCCAACCTCTAGGGAGCCGGTGCTCTGTGCCGGGGAGCCAACATGGACATGACGGGGTCACCCCGCTATGTCCTTCAGGGGAAAAGAGCATCTTTTCTCCAATTTATATATAGCAGGAGAAAACCGGAATCAACTCACAGGGGACCCAACAGCAAATTCCCATGTCACCTTAAGACTGGGAAAAGGTATCCATCGTACTGCAATACTGACAAAGTTTATATCTCATTAATGCTAGAGTTTCATTCCCCACTGAAGCAGTATTTTTATTTCTGTTTTCTTCCAGGAATGGACGTTTTGTTAAACGTCCTCTATCTGCTAAGAATGAATGTAAGCCTTGACCAACACAAATAAAAATAAAAAGATGAGCTAATTTCTCAAATCCTCACTATGTCTCAACAATAGACTTGGAGAAGCAAATTGAGTATAAACATTTTACCATCCTTTATCTCTCAGTTCATTTTAAAAGCCTACTTATTATGGAACAGTAGACAGAACACGAGGTGAAGTTCTGTTCCTGGGTCTGCTACTCATTCATGGCTTTGTTCTGTGATCTCAGATAAACCACACACCCTCCAGGTCTGATCTTTCTCATAAACTAAAGCCACTGCAGCTCTAAGAGGCCGATGTTCTAGACTGCTTGAAAGGATTAAGGTATCTTAAATATCAAGAATAATTATATTCCTCCAAGGCTGTATCTAAGATGAAATTACATTTATGAAACTACTCTTGTGGGAATCCCATTAGAAATGTTAGGATAGAGTTCCTGCAAATTATTCAGGGAGGTTTAAGGTAAAAGAAACACGTGTTGCTTGCTGGAATCTCCTGCTGAGGTTTACAATGTAAAGATTCAAACTATGTTAAAATGCTGTCTATTAATTTGCAAATTCCACCTACTCTACTGAGTTGGTAACTAAATGATAGCTTTTCAGATAACCTAAAATACACACTGCGGTATCTAGTAGATAAAATATAGGAAGTCAAGTTTTTATAACAAATTTAAAATAATTAAGTGATGTTTGGTATTCTGTCCCCCTTCGGCAGCATCTTTTTTACTGATTAGTCTGAAAGAATACTTACTTTATTGCAAAACTGTCGACTTTCAGGCATTGGTAGCAATTTTTAGGCATCATGACAATTTTTGCCATATGCAAGAGCAACCGAAAGTGTTATTTATCCAGTAATTTTCTTTAAATCGAGTAAGTTAAAAATATCTAATTAAGGGTTTTGTAAATGAAAATATTTGAAAAATCAAGGGTCTGAAAATACTAGTTAATGTTTCCTACCCACATTAAAATAAATAGTTAAGATTTATTTTGACATTTTACCATTTAAAATGATTTCACATTTCACACTTGGGAAACACTTTTATTGAATAATTGTTTTAATCTCGGGCTCCATCCTACTTAATTAGAATTTTGGTCTCACTTAGGTGTTAGAAAACATTTAAAAAACTGGCACATTTAAAAAACGTTGTCTATCCTTTTTGTTTAACTACAAAAGTTTTTAGGAAGGGGTACTATTTGTATTAACATTTTAATCTATTATTAAACACCAGCATTATCTTCATTATTTAGATATCTAAGGTAATCAATAGGGGAACTACAAATTAAAAAAAAATTTTTTTAAGCTTTATTTATTTATCTTGAGAGACACAGAGACAGTAAGGGGTGCGAGTGGGAAAGGGGCAGAGAGAGAGAATCCCAAGCAGGCTCTGCACTGCCTGCTCAGAGCCTGATGGGGGCTCGAACTCACAAAACTGTGAGATCATGACTTGGGCTGAAACCAAAAGTTGAATGCCTAACCGACTGTGCTACCCAGGCGCCCCTAGGGACCTACAATTTTTTTTTTTTTTTTTTTTATGAAAAATCTCCAATGGTTTTCTTATATCTGCACAATCTCATTTGGTACTTAAACTTACCAATCTTTTTATTAGAGGTATTTGGAAACCAGAATTTAAAAGGAGGAAGTTGGATTGCAAAGGATGGCTTGTGATTTCCACACTAATTTTAGCCGTTAAAAAAAACAACAACACTGCAGTGTAAAGCAGAACTGTAAAATCATTTCTAACTAAATAAACCTCTATAAATGAAACTAATAAATAATTCTCTATTTTAGCCCTAAGGGAAGACTGTTTGATTCTATATTTCCCCAAAATAGCATACAAATTTTTATCTTTTGCGAACAAGCTAGTAAGAATTTTTTTCTTTCTTTTTTTGGAAATAATAATATGCCATATTTCATCATTTGACATGTTATGAATGTTTTAAATTGAAGGATAGTTGGCATACAGTGTTCTAGTAGTTTCAGGTATACAACATAGTGATTCAACAATTCTATACATTACACAATGCTCATCATGACGTAGTTACCATCTGTCACCGCACAAAGTTACTACAATATTGTTGACTATATTCCCTATGCTGTACTTTTTGTCCCTGTGACTTACTTATTTTATAACTGGAAGTTTGTGCCACTTAATCTCCTTTACCTATTTTGCCCATCTCCCTCCACCCCAGAGGCCGTTTGTTCTCTGTATTTATTAGTCTGCATCTGTTTTGTTGTTGTTGTTGTTGCTGTTTTGGACTCCACATATAAATGAAATCATATGGTATTTGTCTTTCTCTGATTTATTCACTTAGCATAATACTCTCTAGGTCCATCATGTTGTCATGAATAAGATTTCATTCTTCTTTATGGCTGAATACTACTCCATTGTGCACATGTGCACGCACACACACACACCCCACATCTTCTTTATCTATTCATCTATCAATGGACACTTAGGCTACTTCCATATTTTGCTTATTGTAAATAATGCTGCAATAAACATAGGGATGCATGTATCTTTTCAAGTTCATGTTTTCATTTTCTTGGGGTAAATACCCAGCAGTGGAATTACTGGACTATATGGTATTTCTAGTTTTTGAGGAACTTCCATACTGTTTTCCAGGGTAGCTGTACCAATTAAAATTCCCACCAACAGTACACAAGGGTTCCCTTTTTTCCCACATCCCCATCAATACTTGTTATTTCTGGTCTTTTTCAAATTGAGTTTTTAATTTTTACTTCTTGTCTTTTTGATTAGCCACTCTGAATGGTGTTACTTCATTATAGTTTTGATTTGCATTTCCCTGATGATTAGTGATTTGTAGCATTTGGAAAAAGTCTACTCAGGTCCTCTGCCCGTTTTAAAATTGGATGATGTGTGGGGTTTTTTTGGTGTCCAGTTGTATGGTTCTTTCTATTTTGGATATTAAGCCCTTATCAGATATACTGCTTGTGAATATCTTCTCCCATTCAGTAGGTTACCTATTTATTTTGTTGGTGATTTCCTTGCTGTGCAAAAGCTTTTTAGTTTGATGTAGTCCCAATATTGCTTTTGTTTCCCTTGCCTGAGGAGTCACATCTAGAAAAATGTTGCTAAGGCCAATGTCCAAAAGATTATTGCCTGTGTTTTCTTTAACGGATTTTATGGTTTCAGGTCTTACATTTAGGTCTATAATCCATTTAGGGTTTATTTTTAAGTGGTCCAGTTTCCTTTTTTTTTTTTTTTTCCCAGTTTCTTTCTTTAGACACATGTAGGTGTCTAATATTCTCAATACCATCTATTGAAGAGATTATTTTTTCTCCATTTATATTCTTGCCTCCTTTGTTGTAGATTAGTTGATGATATATGGGTGGGTATTTCTGGGCTTTCTATTCTGTTTCATTGATCTATGTGTCTATTTTTGTGCTGGTACCGTATCTTAAAATCTGGGATTCTGATACTTCCAGGTTTGGCCTTAAGATTCGTTTGGCTCTTTGGGATCTTTCAGGTTCCACACAAATTTCAGGATTATTTGTTCTAGTTTTATGAAAAATACTATTGGTATTTTGATAGGGACTGCACCGAATCTCAATGTAGACTGCTTTGGTAGTACAGACATTTTAACAATATTAAGTCTTCCAATTCACGAACATGATACATCTTTCCATTTGTTTGTGTTGTCTTCAATTTCTTTCATCAATGTCTTATAGTTTTCAGAGTATAGGTATTTTTTCCTTCTTGGTTAAATTTATTCCAAAGTATTTTACTTTTCTTTGATGCAACTATAAATGGGATGGTTTTCTTAATTTCTCTTCTGCTACGTTGTTGCTAGTATATAGAACTGCAATAGATTTCTGCATATTAATTTTGTATCCTACAGCTTTACTGAATTCATTTATTAGTTCTAACAGTTTTGTTGGTGGCATCTTCAGGGTTTTCTATATATAGCATTATGTCATCTGCAAATAGAGACAGTTTTACTCCTTCCTTATCAATTTGGATGCCTTTTCTTTTTCTTTTCTGAATCTGCAGCTAGGATTTCCAGTACTATGCTGAATAAAAATGGCAAAAGTGGACATCTTTGTCTTGTTCCTGATCTTAGAGGAAAAGCTTTTAGCTTTTCACCAATGATTATAATGTTAGCTGCGGGTTTGTCATATGTGGCCTTTATCATGTTGAGGTATATTCCTTCCAAACCCACTTTTGTTTAAAGTTTTTTTTTTTTTTTTGATGTTTATTTATTTTAAGAGAGAGAGGAAAAGAGAGAATCTCAAGAAGGTTCTGTGCTCTCAGAGCAGAGCCTGACACAGGGCTCGGTCTCATGAACCATGAGATCATGACCTGAGATGAAATCAAGAGTCAAACGCTCAACTGACTGAGCCACCCAGGGACCCCTTGTTCAAAGTTTTTATCATGAACAGATACTGAATTCTGTCAAATGCCTTTTCGGCATTTATTATGGTGATTATATGGTTTTTATGCTTCATTTTGTTAATGTGGTATATCATGTTGATTGATTTGTAGATTTTAAACCATCCCTGCATCCCTGTAATAAATCTCACTTGACTGTGGTGAATGATCCTTTTAGTGTATTGTTGAAACTGAGTTTGCTAATATTTTGTTGAAGATTTTTGTATCCATGTTCATCTGGGATACTGGCCTGTAATTTTCTTTCTTTTTTTTTTTTTTTTTTTTTGGTAGTGTTTTTAAAAGGTCTGGTTTTCTATCAGGATATAATGCTGGGCTTGTAGAATAAACTTGGAAGTTTTCCTTCCTCTTTTATTTTTTGGAATAGTTTGAGAAGGATAGGTACCACCTCTTCTTCAAATGTTTGGCAGAATTCACCTGTGAAGCCATCTGGTCCTGGACTTTTGTTTGTTGAGAGTTTTTTGATTCCGGATTCAATTTCGTTACTAAGTTATTGAAATGTTCAGATTTTCTGTTTCTTTCTGATTCAGTCCTGGAATAATGTTTGTTTCTAGGAATTTATCCATTTCTTCTAGGCTGTCGAAATGTTGGCACATAATTTCTCATAGTAATCTCTTATAATCTTTTGTATATCTGTGGGTGTTGGCTGTTACTTTTCCCTTTTCATTTCTGATTTTGAGTCCTCTCTCTTTTTCCTGATGTGTCTGGTTAAAGATTTATCAATTTTGCTTATGTTTTCAAAAAACTAGATTTGGTTTCATTGATCTTTTCTATTGTTTTTCTTAGACTCTATTGTATTTCTACTCTGATCTTTATTATTTCCTTCTTTCTACTAATTTTGGTTTTGTTGTGTTTCTTCTAGTTCCTTTAGGTGTAAGGTTAGATTATCTGAGATTTTTCTTGTTTCTTGAGGTTATATTGCTATGTTGCTATAAACTTCCCTCATAGAACTGCTTTTGCTGCATCCCAGAGATTTTGAAACTGTGTTGCCATTTTTTTATTTGTCTGCAAGTATTTTTTTACTTCCTCTGTGATTTCTTCATTGATGCATTGGTTGTTTAATATGTTGTTCAGCCTCCACATACTTGTTTTTCCCCAATTTTTTCCCTGTAAATGACTTCTAGTTTTGTAACACTGTGGTTGGAAAGATGCTTCACATTTCAGTTTTAAGTTTACTGAGACTTGTTTTAAGGCATAATATGTGATCTATCCTGGAGAATGTCCCATGTGTACTTGAAAATATGTACTCTGCTACTTTTGGATGAAATTTTCTGTTAAGTCCATGTCTTCTAATGGGTTGTTCATAAGCCAATGTTTCCTTATTTTCTGTCTGGAAGATCTATCCATTGATGTAAGTGGGGTTGTAAAGTTCCCTACTCTTATTGTATTACTATCAATTTCTCTTTATGTCTCTTAATATTTGTTTCATATATTTAGGTGCTCTATTGGTGGGTGCATAGTATTTATAATTGTAATATCCTTTTGCTGATCTTTTTATCATTACATAACGCCCTTTTTTGTCTCATTAGAGTCTTCATTTTAAAGTCTACTTTGGGGGCACCTGGGTGGCTCAGTCAGTTAAGCATCTGACTTTGACTCAGGTCATTATCTTGTGGTCCGTGAATTCGAGCCCCGTGTTGGGCTCTGTGCTGACAGCTCAGAGCCTGGAGCCTGTTTCAGATTCTGTGTCTCCCTCTCTCTCTGCCACTCCCCAACTCACACTCTGTCTCTGTCTCTCTCTCAAAAATAAATAAACATTAAAAAAATGTTTAAGGGGCACCTGGGTGGCTTGGTCGCTTAAGCGTCTGACTTCGGCTCAGGTCATGATCTCACGGTCCGTGGGTTCGAGCCCCGCGTCGGGCTCTGTGCTAACAGCTCAGAGCCTGGAGCCTGTTCCAGATTCTGTGTCTCCCTCTCTCTCTGACCCTCCCCCATTCATGCTCTGTCTCTCTCTATCTCAAAAATAAATAAACGTTAAAAAAAAAATTAAAAAAAAAATCTACTTTGTGTGATATAAGTATTGTTACCCCAGTTTGTTTGTTTGCTTCTATTTGCACAGAGTATCTTTTTCCATCCCTTTCAGTGTCTTTAGGTCTGAAGTGAGTCTCTTGTAGGGAGCATATACATGGGCCTTGTTATTTTTATCCATCTAGTCACCCTATTTCTTTTTGATTGGAGGATTTTGACCATTTACATTTAAAGTAATTACTGATAGGTATGTACTTATTGCCATTTTGTTGTTCTCTGGTTGGTTTTGTAGTTCTTCTCTGTTTCTTCTCTTGCTTTCTTCCCATGTGTTGATTACTTTCTTTAGTGTTGTGCTTGGATTCCTGTCTCTTTACTTTTTGTGTATTTATTATTGGTTTGTGGTTTGTGGTTAACATTAAGTTCATATGTAACATCCTAAGTATTTAGCAGTCTATATTAAGTCAATGATTGCTTAAGTTGAACATACTCTAAAAGCACTACATTTTTACTCCTCCTCTATGTTTCATGTAGATATTATATTTTATCTTTTTATTTTGTGAATCCCTTAACTAATTTTCTTTAGATATAATTGATTTTACTTTTGTCTTTTAGCCTGCATACTAAGCTCTATAAGCAATTGATCAACTATCTTTGCCATAAGTTTGCTTTAACCTGGGAAATTTTTTCATTTCATTATTTTCTTATTTCTAGTTATGGTCTTTTCTTTTTTGCTTAAAGAAGTCCCTTTAACATTTCTTATGAGGTTGGATTAGTGGTGGTGAACTCTTAAGTTTTGTCTGGGAAACTCTACCTCTCTAATTCTAAATGATAATCTTGCTAAGTAGTATTCTTGGTTGTAGGTTTTTTCCTTTCAGCCCTTTGAATATATCATGCCACTCCCTTGTGGCTGCGAAGTTTGTGCTGAAAAATCAGCCGAGTCTTATGGAGTTTTTCCCCTATATACAATTAATTCCTGTTCTCTTACTGCTTTTAAGGTTATCTATCTTTAATCTTTGACATTTTAATTATGTGCCTTGGTGTGGACCTCTTTGGGTTTATTTTATTTGGGACTCCCTGTGCTTCCTGAATCGGAATGTCTGTTTCCATCCCCAGGTTAGGAAAGTTTTCAACTATTATTTCTTCAAATAAGTTTTCTGCTCCTTTCTCTCTCTCTTCTCCTTTTGGGATGTCCATAATATGAATGTTACTATTTTTTTAAATTATTTTTTTAATGTTTATTTATTTTTGAGAGAGAGAGACAGACAGACAGACAGACAGACAGACAAAGAGAGAACAAGAATGAGTAGGGGAGGGGCAGAGACAGAGGGAGACACAGAGTCTGAAGCAGGCTCCAGGCTATCAGCATAGTGCCTGATGCAGGGCTTGAACTCACAAACTGTGAAATCGTGACCTGAGCTGAAACTGGATGCTTAACTGAATGGACCACCCAGGTGCCCCTGAATGTTACTATTCTTGATGTCCCAGAAGTCTCTTAACCTATCCTTTTTTAAAACATTCTTTTTTTTCTTTTGCTGTTCAGTTTGGGTGCTCTCCATTACCCTGACTCCAGATGGTCTATCCATTCTTCTGCATCCTCTAATCTGCTCATTCCCTCCAGCGTATTTTTCATTTCAGTAATTGCATTCTTTAACTCTGATTCTTTTTACATTTTATATCTCTTTGTCGAAGTTTTCGCTGAACTCATCCATTCTTCTCTCAAGTTCAGTGAGCATCTTTATGGCTATTACTTTGAATTCTTTATCAAGTAGATTGTTTATTTCTGTTTCATTTAGTTCCTTTTCTGTAGTTCTGTCTTTGTTTGTTTGGAGCACATTCCTCTGTCTCATTTTGTTTGATTTTCTGTGTTTATTTCAATGAATTAGGCAAAAGAAAAAAAAGACCTTTTCCAGTCTTGAAGGAGTGGCCCTGTGTAGGAATGTCCCCATAAAGATGTGTATGCCCGGCAGCCTTGGCTGGCTGGCTGGAGCCTGTAGCAGGTGTGAGCGGAGACCTAGGGTACTCCATGCAGAGGTGCCCTGGTAGGACGGCTGGAACTGCAGTGGGTGCAGGCTGGGCGTCTACCAGTGCGCACTGCATTGGGGCCCTTTGGTGGGATGGCTGGAGCTCAGGTAGGCATAGGCGCATGGGGCCATTTTGGAAGGATGGCTAGAACTGGTGTGGGAAGAGGCCCGAGTCTTGCTGAGAGGGCAGGTTGGCTAGACTTTGCTCCCATTTGTGCTATCATAGTGGTGGGAGCAGGTAAACATGGTGCTTGCTGGCACTTCTGACCCCAGAGAGTTGCAGCAGTTCCCTCACCATTTGGTGGATGCTCTAGGTTTGGTAAATGGGTTTTCCTCACTTATATTCCCGTTGCCCTTTAAAACACATCTTTGTTTTATTTTCTGTTTTTCCTCTGGGGCCAGGTGGGCAAATCTGTGCGTGGGCTCCTCAGTGCTATCTCCCCCTACTGCAGTTTGTAGTGTAGGGGGTGGGGTTCCCATGGTTCCTGTGTCTCTATCTCTCTTTCCAATCTCTATGTGGTCCTTCTACCCTTTGTCGTGCAGAGCTGTTCAATGAGCCCCCCAGTTCTTCTTCAGGTGGAACTGCTCCATACATATGTAGGTGTAGATTTGGTGTGTTTGTGGAAGAGGTAAGTTCAGAGTCTTCCTAGGACACCATCTTGGACCCCTTCCCTTGATATGTTGTAAATTTAAGGAAAGGCTTCCCATCCTTTGCTTTCACCGTTCCACGTTTCCTTACTTCTTATCACAAAAAACTTCAAGCATATACAGTAGTGGAGAGAACGGTAAACTAAGCCCTCATGTACTTATCCTGCTTCAACAACTGTCATGACTGATTCCATTTCACCTCCTTTCCAACTACCTTCCATCTATACTCCCTCCTACTCTCAATACATAAGTACTGGATTAAGTAGAAGTAAAACAGGAATCTTTTTATAAGAACAATTCTACTTTTTGAAAGAGAGTGAAAAGATTATATTAAAGCAACTTATTCAGAGTCTGAAATACCCACTTTGTTTATTTTAAGAAGCTAGGCTATGCCACTGTTTTCTTTACTCTATTTAATTAACATCCAAATAGCATGTAGTACTTTAACCACTGCTTACTGTGACAAATGCCCTAATCTCACTTTTGCTGCTCTGGAATAATAGTTCATTGCATTCCAGCTAACTATGTTTAGAAACGTTTAAATTAAAAAAAAAAAAAAGATGGTACAGCTAGGCCCAATACAATTATATTTAAACAAAAATGATGGAGTGGAGAGAACTCCACTGAGTGCTAATGTGAAAAGTCTTCTAACAAACCAAAGAGCTAGTAACATACCTATTCATTCTTGTTATCATTTCTCTCTTTTAATTCCTAGAGTAAAAAAATCCACACACCTATTTTGACATCTTGGTTTGGTGTGCATATGGTCTGATTATCAATGATGTAAAATGATAGTAGGTAAAAAAATTTTTTTTCACACCCAGCGTGGAGCCCAATGCAGGGCTTGAACTCACAACCCTGAGACCAAGACTGAGCTGAGATCAAGAGTCAGATGCTTAACCGACTCAGCCGCCTAGGTGCCCCTTAGTTTTTAAAAATGATTCATTTGGAATTTAGAGTATTTTGATTATGCAGAATTATGCATCAACAGAATACTCACGAAAAGTAAACTTCCCTAAGGTGTCTTCCTCTTCATTTATCTAAAATTTTAAAGAGTACAAATTTTTGCACCTGATGATTTCTTTTGCCAAGACTTGCTGTTTTAGAGGGGTATATAATGAATCCTAAGGACCTGCATATTACTTTTAAAGAGCTAAGTACATAACACTTTTGCATCCTTTCCCATCCCCAGCATATAAGTGAAAATAAGCAACTATCTTCCTGATGAATTCATCCATGAATTCCAATGTTTGAAGCACTTCTAGAGTGGAAGGTTGCTAAAAACAAAATTTTCTAAAATCTTGTTTTTCAAGATGTAATGGTTTTCACACTTAATGGAGACACTAACCTTTGGGTTTTGGTGGCACAGGACCTACAAATCCAATATTGTCATAAAAGTTATGAATAGCGCTGGGATTAAAATGTGGTCCTGAAATATATAAAAAGTAAATATATCAATGTTTATAGCTCAAAAATACTTAATTTTATTTTTTCAAAAGCAAACATACTCTTTCTAAAAAAGATCACAGTATAAATAGAAGAAATGTCTTTCATTTATTTTGCACTTCCAATCTCAAATTACATGTAAGGATGTCAAAACAGCTGAGGAAGGTATAATACACTACTCACAACAGAGGTCTAAGTGGTAAATGAGGGAAGAAGCCAAATGAAACTGTAAGACAGTGACAGATGTAGAACTAGACCACTATTCCATGTGACAAGTTAAAATAACTTAAAATGTAACAATTTAAAATATAATTTCAAACAATCAAACATGGTCTTAAGCAACTAAATAAATAGCTTGGTTCCAAATACATATTAAAACCTTCCACTAATGTAATATAATGGTTCAGATGTTAAATAAAAGGAACAGGTTCAAAAACTATAGTTGCTAGACCCGCACTAAATTCCTTTTTCTCTCTTTAAAGTTAAATATGGCATTTTCTATGAATGTCAAACATGACTTATTAACATTTTAAAAGGAAACACAACCACCATCTTTCAGTTTGATGGATTTTTGGCACACACTCAAGAGTAATTAAGGACTTCTTTTTTGTTGGCTTCCTTTCTTTTTCCTATCTTTTCCATTTCATACATTCTATTATTTCCCTAACTTCAGAATTAGGTTTAAGTTATAAAATTTCCTTTCAGCTGTCTATGGAACTGAATTAAACTGTCAAGATTTTTTTTTATTACAATAAGCAATTATGGCTTATCACTAATAGCTCAAGCTTCATAATAAGTTGTTCTAAAAAAGTACAGGCCATACTTTTACTCTCTTTTATTAATTAAGACAGTGCCATTAGGGTGGGGATGCCTTTTAATTACGTTTTTTAAAAAAAGCATGATTCTTGAGAGGTAAAAGGAAAAACAGCAATAGGAAAGAGACATAGGCATACCTCTATTTTAATCTTAATAAATATTACAATAAATATTATAGATTCTACTAATACATAACAGTAATACTTTTGATGGCACAGCCAGACATACTAATTACTGTCTTCCCTTAACACACGACTAAAGCGGGTTTGAATAATACAAATTTTATCAAATTACTCCTAAACCAAATATATAATTTCTTTTGGAGTGGGGGTGGGGAAGAAAAACACAATAGTTCTTTAGTACTATCTGGCTCCAAAGTCAAATCTGAGACAATAAGCTTACAACTGAGAAGTTTGTTTTCAGCCACAGGAAAAGAGTTGATAAATTAATACAATGAATTTAAGTTGAGTATGCACTGAACTTTACCTCGGGCTTGAAAAAGATCAATTTCTTTGGTTAAGCAGTCAATGTCAATCTGGAGTTGTCTATTACAACTTCTCAATTGCTGCATTTCTTCGAGCTGAAAAATAATTCCGTGTGAGAAGGATCTACATTGGATTCTCTTATCATTAGGTAAGAAAGCGTGGAGTTTGGCAAGGGAAGGTAAGGGCAAAGAAACAAGTCTGAGTTAATAGGAGCATTTCTAGAAAACTAGATCAACTCTTTATACTTCTGACAGATTGCCTATTCTCATGTTCCCAAGCACAGAGGTCACAAGAATTACAGAAAGACTTACTGAAGGTATTTGGGATATGGAATTTGATCTTTTCAGGCGCCTTCGAGTTAGATTATTTTCCATTTCATTGACCTCAGATTTTAGTTTATCCAGCTTTTTCTTTTGAATCTCAAGTTCTCTTTGAAGTCGTTCCATCCTGGCCTTCTGGTGTACCAACAGAGCTGCAACACATATTAGCAAACATGAGGACCCACTCAACTTCCGTCAATTAACCTTTAAGCAGCTTTGGGAAAACAAATAGTGTTTCTGTGACAATCAAGAGTATGCCAAGAATCCCAAAGATACACTAAAACAAAATATTTTGAGTTTGAACACTTAAAATTTAAAAAATTGTTAACTTGAAAATTATTTTAATTATTTAAGCAGACAAATGTTGCTACTCATTTAAAAATTAAAAAAAAAAACCGGTTTGGCTAAGCCCACTTTGTGGCTAAGGCCAGCATTTATAGCCTATTACTTCTATAAAGGCTCCGGTCTAGTTAATTAACCTACTCACTCTTATTTAATTTGCGTCTGACCCTCTGAAAGATAAGACCTACTCCAAGAAGCCTGACATGTTTGGACTATGCATAAGGTATTCTAATGTGAACACTTTATGGACATTTTAGAAGGGAATGTGGGTTAGGCCAAATCCATTTTGATGAATGCCAACAAATAAGACAGACTGATTTCAATCCACATGAATATTAACATTAAAGTGTTAAATGCTAACATTAAATTGTTCAAATCACGAAGTAAAAATAATACCATTTAAAGAAATCACTTCTATTTTGTGAAAATATTTTCCTAAGGTTTTTAAAGAAAGAAAGTATGCAATTAATCTTGTAGCATGAATGATAAGCTGCTTGGGAAACCTTATTAAGCCAAAAAATTAGTGTGTGTTCTTGTGATCAATCCTTAGGCAATGTGGGCCTTGTTTTTTAGGATACTGGGCTAGAAGTGAAGACGCCTTTATCTACTTCTATACAAAGGCAATGTGGGATGATTCTACCACGAGAAAACGGGCAGATTTAGAAAAGTACAATTAACAATCTTTAAAAATGAAAAATAGTTATTAAAATGAAGAAGTCAAGTAGATTAAACAGGTTGGATTAATGCTAAACAGTCATCTTAAACTAAACTCAGATTTCTTTATTTTACTTAATTTTTTAAACCTCATTTTCTAAGAATCAAAAAAATAAGGAAAAGGCTATGGCATATTAAGACATATTCAGGCCAATCGAGTACTGTATTCTAGAGCCAGAATTAGGGTGTGGAGTCTGGGAGGCTGTTAGGATCAAGGACTTCAAAATTAACTTTAAACAGTAGAGAATTTTTCCCAACAAAATCTGACACTGTTATAATCCACAAATGCTTCCCTCTGTAATTTTCCTTTCTTATTAATTGGAAGAAATAAATACTAGGGCATTATGTTTCAAGTTTTAAAAAGCATGGCTGATTCTGATAAACATGAAAACCCTGTTAACCTTTCTCCCATTTTAATATATATTCTGTAAATGCAGGGAGGTGTTCTTGGAGGTACACATGTTCCTGGTTGAAAACCTGCTGTGTCTATAGTACATCCCTACCTATCAAGCTTGTTCTGTCAGGCTTTTATCAATTTGACTTATTTATTTGAACTGCAGTTTTACCTATTTCCAAAATATAAGAATTCTACGGTAGGGTTTATTTTCTTAAGAGAAGATGAGGATGTGGGACGTTATTGAGGGAGACAGAAAGAGAAGAAAAGACGGAGGCAGGACTGCAGTAAGAATGAAGGACAGAGCAAAGGAAAATGGGGAATAACATACTTTCTAAACTCTAACCACCTGCCAACAACATGTCTCAAGGGCATTAATTAGAAATTTGCTCAAATTAGTGATTATTTTACTTAAAAGTAGCATTTCTTAAATTTAATGATGGTTTTCTCCCTAATGACTAAATCCTTTAATATCCGCTGATGACCAAATGATGGCTGATCTTTATGCTGAAATTCTAAAACAAGATACATATCTGCGATATTCTTCAGTATTCTTTATGAAGCAAGGATGAGTAGAGATTTCCTGAGAAATTGAAACCCAAGTTAAAACACATCTGAGTGGTCAAAATTTATATCTTAAGGGCAGAGAGAGAACCTCAGGGTGAGAAATACTGACGCCAATGAGCCCCAGGCTGGTGATGTGCTGGGAGGGGCGGGCAGAGGCAAGTGCAAGCTGCTGTGACAAGCCACTTCCACCGCCAGGAAGCTATTACCATGCGATCCGTGGAGGAAACATCCTTTCCATAAAGAGAAGCTTTCAAAAGACAAGTCTGACCAAACAAGAAAATGATCTCCCATGAGGATCCATGGCCTAGAAGGAGCCCCCCCCAAATGTTGAGATTATGTAATAGTCTGAAAGAAGCTATATAAAAGCCTAAGATGACTACAGTGATAACAGAGTACGTAAAAATACAGCAAAAGATACTATAAATAAAAGAGACAGATTTGCAAAAGTACCATCAACAACCTCTAGAAATAAAAAGTAGCCACTGAGATGAAAAAGTCAAACAGATTAAACAGTAGACTGTATACAGTCAAAGACACAGCTAGTGATCTGGAAGATAAGCCTAAGATCACTACCCAGAACACAGAGATAAAGTGACAGAAAACATGAAAGAGGGGTGAAAAAATCTCACATAAATCAAAAAAGGAGTTCCTGAAGGAGACAACGGATAGGAAGTGGCAAACTTTGAAGAGATGCTTGCTGAAAAAGCTTCTAAAACTAAAGAAGAGAAATAACAGATTCTCAAAGATAATAGCATAACTTGATCATCTAGTTAAATTATCGGAGCATGGATGCATAAACATTTTCAGGTAAAGTTTGGGGGAATTCACCAACCACCGGCTGCTGCTGAAAGAACTACTAATAATGTTTTTTTTTTGATAAGAAGGAGATTAATACAAAAGGAAAGAATAGATGAATAAATCTAAAGTTCTAACTCTAAAAAAAGGGGAAAGACCATGGCAGTGGGCAGGGTGGCATAAACTGCTTAAAACAAAGTAAAACTAAAACATTAAGAAATAACAAGAAATTGGAAATATGAAGCCCAGAGAAGCATTCTAAGGTCTTGAAAGTATTTAGGAAGAATACTCTAAAATGTTGCCAAACCAAACCTACATGTTAGGGGCACCTGGCTGGCTCAGTCGGTAAAGCATGTGACTCTTGAACTCGGGGTTGTGAGCTCGAGCGCCAGGTTGGGCGTGGAGCCTACTTAAACACACACACACACACACACACACACACACACACACACACACATATTAAATGTGTAGGGATCACTATTAGAGAAAGCTAAATAGAATGTAGCTTCTAAATAAAAAGACTGAACAAAAGGAGAATGAAAATTTGATTAAACTTAGATGGTAGGAAAGGAGGAAAAAAGAGAAAGAAGTAGAAAAAAAAATATGACAAGAATAATCCCAGATATATCAGTAATCACAACTGCAATTTAATTAAATGTATTTGGGGGCGCCTGGGTGGCGCAGTCGGTTAAGCGTCCGACTTCAGCCAGGTCACGATCTCGCGGTCCGTGAGTTCGAGCCCCGCGTCGGGCTCTGGGCTGATGGCTCAGAGCCTGGCGCCTGTTTCCGATTCTGTGTCTCCCTCTCTCTCTGCCCCTCCCCCGTTCATGCTCTGTCTCTCTCTGTCCCAAAAATAAATAAACGTTGAAAAAAAAATTAAAAAAAAAAATTAAATGTATTTGTTTAGATACAAGAGATCAGCACACTAAATTTTTAAAATTCAGCTATATACTGTTCATAAGAAACACACAATATAATTCACTCACCCATTCTTTTATTATGTTGAGAGCCTACTTGTCAAATCAAAGAACAGGCAAAAATCCCTGCCCTTGCAGAGCTTACATTACAGAGGTAGGAGAGACTGGGGCGGGGGGGGGGTGATGGTGGTGGTGGGGAGGGTGGTGATGGAGTGGAAGAACAAGGCTCTCAACAAGTGGCCAACAAACTATGGTCATTGGACAAGTATGGCTCACTGCCGGTTCTGTGAAAAAAGTTTTACTGGAATACAGCTATGCTCACTTGTTTACTTATTGTCTATGGCTGTTATTGTGTTAGGACAGCAGAGCTGAATAGCTGTGACAAACTGCATGGCTTGCAAAATCAGACATAGTTTACTATTTGGCCCTTTATCAGATCATGTGGAGACTTGCTGATCATATTAGGAAGTCTGAGTACGTGGGGACCCATCATAGCACAGAAAGGTCGGAAGTAAAAGGACTAAAGTAAAATAAATAGTTTGCACTTCGGGTACCACTCTAAGAGATGCAAAGTAAGAGCAGTCAATTGCTGGAGATATTTGAAGGCAGTGGTACACTAAAGATTAACAACAAAACCCAAATCCAGCTCCGGGCCTGACTGAATTGACTAAAGTCTTCACACTAATAACCTGAAAAAAAAAAAAAAGAGCTGTTCTCATTTCCGGGTGCAAATACTACTTATCTCAGTCTCTTCTGTTTGTTTGTTTTTTTTCATACAATACTGGCATTCAACAAAAAATTATGAGACACCCGAAAAGCAAGAGAAAAATCCAACTTCTCACCAAGAGATAAAGCAATCAATAGAACCATACCAACAGATGATCTAGATGCTAGAACCACCTGACAGGGAATTTTAAAATAACTATGATTAATATGTTAAAAAAAAAATCTAGTTAAAAAGACGGATAGCAAACAGGCAGGACCCAACAGATAATCTGACAAATGGAAATTAAACACAAAAAAGAGTCAAATGCTGGCAATTAAATATGGTATCAGAGATAAAGAATTCCTTCAACAGACTTACCAGCATACTGGATACAGAAGAATCAGTTAACCTGGAAGACAGAAATTGCCCAAACAAGAGGAAAAAAGTGGAAAAAAGAACAAATATCAAAAAGTCTAATATACATGTAATCAGTTTAAAGAGAAGAGAAAAACAAGGCAGAAGAAATATTTAAAGAAACAATGGGCAAATATCTTCCAAAATTAATGAAAGACAATCAATCATAGATCAAAGGAACCCAGAGATCTCCAAGCAGTAGTTAAACAAAAACCAAACACATCATAGTCAAACTGCTGAAAACCAGACACCATCTTGAAGGCCACTTGGAAGTTTTGAAGGTGACACAGCAGGCAAATATGTAAAATTGAAATAAAGCGAGTGTAGTAATATTCATTTCAGAAAAAGATGACTTTAGGGCAAAATATGAGACATAAAGAGGGTTCTTATTACTTAGTGATAAAAGTGTGGAGGGGGAAGGTTCCAACCATCCAACTTTATTTCTGTTTCAATTTTATTTTCCAACCAATCCATCTCAGGACATACATTCTAGGACGGGGGCTAAGCACTCTTCCCAGTAATTCTCTGTATTAGTAATCCCTTCTACCAAAATAGGAAAGTATACCACAGAGCTGAGAAGGCCAATATTGGTAGCAGAGATCCTTTAACAAGGCAGAAATCTGGTTAAAAAAAAATTGAGGAAAAATAGAGGAGCCACAGTCACTGAAGCAGCCACAGCTGCTGAAGGTTGTGGGCATATTTTGAAGTTAAGGAGTGAATTCTTCAGAATGTTTCTGCAACAGAAAAATGTTATTACATCCCTGGGGATTCACAAAGAATGGAGTTTCTGCAATGGCTGTAGATGGCTTGCCTTTGGGGAAAAATGGCAAGATACATTTATGATTAGACTGAACCCCGAAAGTAAAATACTGTGAATCCATGACCTCAAATTCTGTTTGAGAGATTTCTTTCCAGTGAAGACAAAATCTTAGAGCAGAGTTATAATTATATTATGTTATATTACTTAGGAATGAAAAATGTAGTTTATAGACTCTTCAGGATCTCTTAAGTATGTCTGTTGATTATAAACAAGATAAAAAGTGCTCTGAAGATAGTAGGAAAGAGATATGACCCTCTACTTCTTAGCAATTATTTCTTCTAAGTGCCTGGATTTTTATGTGCCCAGTTCACTTTTCATTTGTGGCTTGGGAGTTTTAGATAGAAATCTCAGGAAGATGAATGACAAAATAGGGGTGTCAGATGAATCACTATGAAAATTCAGCTAAAGGTAATAAACTTTTTCTCTCGTTGTGGTCTGTCTGCAGTTTTAATCTTCACCATATAAACCATTACACAGTACATATCATTAAGAACCCTTATTAGACTCATAATGAAGAAAAGTCATTATAGTGTTTGTTTATAGACACTTTTGCTCTGATCAGGCCCCACGAAATGAAAAAAGGGTGAGTGTTAACTACAGAGCAAGAAACATGACAATTATACTTCTGGCGTCCAAAAGAAGGGAACTAGCTTAGAAAGAGAGTCAGGCAGGCTTACAAAATTGGGCTGCAGTCGTGGGGTGAGGCTAGAAAATTTCACCTCTGTTACAAGAAATGGCTTTGAAAAGGGATTTGAGAAATCCCTGAGACTGGTTTTTGGGTTTTGTTTCTTTGTTTTGACATGTTAAGAAAGTGTTACAAACACAATCACATCAACCACACATAAGGATAATTTGGGCTCATGTGCTATCTAGTAATATGTATTTATACGGGAGGAGGGGTGATTTGTTACACAGACTTCCATGGGTAAGCTAAAGGAAAAATTCTCTCTCCATTCTTGTCATTCGTTTAGATATAGACAAATATGGACTTAAAAAGCCAGGCTATGAAGAATCGATTGTTAGCCAGGACTTCCATTTAAAGATGACTAAACATTGTATTTATATAATTTTCCACCTCCTGAATCCCCAAGACAATGACAGAGGAATAAAACCATCAATCCAACAACAACAAACAAGGGGAAAAAGGCAATTAATGGACAAGAGATTTCAACAAATTTCTGGAAGGCTGAAAGTAGATGGAATAGCAGGCTAATGAAGGAGGGTGGGGAAAGCTACAATCTCGGACAAAGCAGCAGCTCATCTGCACTGCAGAGACCTACTGAGGCTCCAGACTGAAGACTGCAGGTGACAACAGGAGGCCGAAGTTAAGGAAATAAGGCTTTAATTGGATATCTGTTTATGCAACAGTCGGCCTTACCCTATCCTGTGGGACAGACAGTTGCATGTCTATTCTCACGGCCACCCAACATGGATTTCTCAAGCTGGTCCCCATATACAAACAACGTTAGGCCGTGATGGTAGTGTTCCCTCCTAGTAGCTGGCTCCTCACTCATCACATAGCAAAGTCTCCCAAGTGACAAGTCCCTCGTTCTCACGTAGGTTTCCACTTAGTTTTCTCAGTCTTTCATTCTCAAATATAAATTGGGGTGCCTGGGTGGCTTAGTCAGTTAAGCGTCCGACTTTGGCTCAGGTCATAATCTCGCGGTCCATGAGGTCAAACCCTGTGTCCGGCTTTGTGCTGACAGCCAGAGCCTGGAGCCTGTTTCAGATTCTGTGTCTCCCTCTCTCTCTGCCCCTCCCCTACTGGCGCTCTGTCTCTCTAAGAATAAATAAACATTAAGAAAAAAAATTTTAAATATGAACCAACAGCCATGGATCACCATACATTTCGGAAACGTCTGACATGTCAAAGATCTATATAAACAAAGAGAAAGACTAAACCCAGATTAAGCAGAGAGGATTTAGGAGCTAGACGAAAACTTAAATTCTAATTAGCATCATTAAGAGATCTAAGACATTCATGCACCCATGCAACAATAGTCTGCTATGAAAAAGGAATTCGAGAAATAGCTCTTATACATTAAGAACATCACTGCTGAAATGAAAACTTCATACATGGGTTGGAACAAAAATTAAGGAAACCTCCTGAATTATATAATGGGAAAGATAAGGAGGTAGGATATCTGAGGACAGGGCTATGAGAAGTAGAAGGTTGGTATAGGATGTTGAATAGCTGAGTAAGAGAAGCTCTAGAAAGAGACAATGGAAAAACTGGGACTCAGGAGGGGATTTCCAGAACTGAAGGGAGAAATAAGCCTTTCAACAGGAGTTCACTGAATATGAAACAAGGATGATTAAAAAAAAAACACCACACCTAGACATAACTGTGTCTATATACAGAATATGTATATATACATCTACAGAATATACAGAATATAATGTAACATATATAAATGTATAAAATTAAAATATATCCAATCATGTATGAGTAAAGACTGTGCTGTAGTTGCTCTAGCAGTATTTGTATCGTAACAGTATTTTGTTTAGCCAAAAACAGATTAATTAAATTTTTAGTATTCTGAAATCCAAGGTAATTTTAGTAGTAAAGGAGCTTAAGTATATTTCTATACTACCTGTTCAAAGGGCATTAAATAAATTAATACCCTGAAGTGTGAAGTATGAAGGAAGTGTGAAGGAAGGAACAAAGTTAAAGGAACTATTTCAAGAGCATTTTTGTATTTATAAAAATACTATTACTATTACTTTGTATTTATAAATCGGTATCCCATTAGAGAAGCAACTTTTTTTGTTAGATGAGTCCATTTCATTTCACACTAGGAAAAATTCAGCATTTTAGATTTTTCATTATCAAGTACATCTCTCAACTAAACCTCAAGGTCCTTGAGGGTAAACACTGATTTTGTACCACCTGGTATCTAGTACTAAATGTCGACAATTGTAGGCACTTGATAAATATCTATTACATGTAAAATAGTGACAACAATTGACTTTTAATGAATGGTGGAGTAAAATACCAATTTTAGGCCCAAGAGACAGAAATACTGATAAAACAGAAACATGAAATTTATTTTAGAGTTCTCCCTGAATGTTTAGTTTTAGTATTTTTCACTTAACACAGCTGAATACATTTTGAAATCTGGCAAGACTTTTAAGTCGCTCACAATGCAGAAAGGTGGCGTTGTTTTATATGCTAGTTCTGCCTAGGCAATAACCTAAGTGATGTATTTAACACCTCAATCACACACTGACTTTGGTTTCAAAACCTACCTATCTACTTTTAGATATACACACAAAAAAGAGAAGGAATAACAAGTAGTGGAAAAAAACATTCAGTACCTTATAAATCCTCTTTCAGGCAAAACTACATTTTAACATATAAAGGTAATTTAAGCATACAACTCCCTCTTGTGGTTGTTAAAATAAGTATTAGTGAATTCAAATACTGGGGCCCTTAAACCAGTCCTACGGGCATTTTTTTAAAGCAGCAGTTTAGAAAGCTTAGTCTTTACCCAGCTTTTGTCAACTTCCAGGAACGATGGACACAATTTCTTACTCAGCTTTATTGGTAATTAGAAAAACACACTTCAAGTTTCAGATGGTGTTTAGCTTTACTAATTTTAGGTATTTAAAAAAAATTTTTTTTTAATGTTTTATTTATTTTTGAGACAGGGAGCAGCAGAGCATGAACAGGGGAGGGTCAGAGAGAGGGAGACACAGAATCTAAAACAGGCTCCAGGCTCTGAGCTGTCAGCACAGAGCCTGCCGCGGGGCTCGAACTCACTGACTGAGAGATCATGACCTGAGCCGAAGTCGGCCGCTTAACCGACTGAGCCACCCAGGCGCCCCATAATTTTAGGTATTTTTTGAAAGGGCGGGCCTACGCCAGCCGACTCCATCTTGTTCTGTGTCCTTCACCTTGACCACACCTCCTCCCCTTGAGTAACCCCCCCTCACCTGCCTAACAGGACTCGGACCCTTCCCCAGGACCCTTCCCCAGCCAATCGGCTGAGGCCATAGCCATTACCTCACCAACTGCCCCAGGCCCCAATAAAACCTTTGTCCTTTTGAAACTCGCTCTCTTTCCCTGGTATCTCACCGCTGCGTCGGTGCAGGTAGGGGATTGAGCTCGAGCTAGTTCGAATAAAGGCTCTTTGCTTTTGCATCGGACTCGGCTCCCTAGTGGTCTTTGGGGATCACGAATTCTGGGCATAACATTTTTATAGTGTAAAGAACATGTAATTTCTCTAAAAGTTAAAAAAAAAAAAGAGATACTGTCTACCTACCATGTTTCAGGCACTGTACAAGCATTACAGAGAGAAGGGAGCAAGTTAGAAGAGATCCCATCCCTTGTGGCACTGACATTCAAAGCATGGTCAGATTTTTTTCTTCTTATGAAATGTGGGTATATGAATTAGTAATGGAAGAAAGAACAGTAAAAATGGTTAACCATAAAATGAACCAAAAATTAATTTTGATTTGTTCTCCTCCCAAATGGGGGGTAAGAGAAAAAAGAAAATGTCTGACTTAAGCTTTTAAAATAACAGCATGGAACGTAGCATACATTCTGAAAACTGCATTTCCATTGTGGGGGGTGGGGGTGGGAAGTAAGAGAAAATGAGGAAGAGAACAAATGCACTTGAGACCTAAGGTGAAGAGATATGGAATCACCACTGTTGTCCGGGAATGGTGATGACAGGGTTGACATTCAAGAAGGAAAAATTGTAATTCTAATTAAGCTATTCACAGTTTTTTTTTTTTCAACTGCCTCTCTTAAGCCCCACGTAGGTCTCGCATCTGCATAACTATTTTACAAATGGTAAAGCACTAGACAAATGTGCAGCTTTTGTATTATTAACAAATGTCAAGTCTTTATAATTCTTACAGAAAATTCCTTTATCCTACAGTTTTTAAGGGTTTACCCCATCTCCCCCCAAAAGTAGTTTAATTCTTCAGTCATCATTCTTACATTCTGTTTCTTTAGACAAAAAGTTTGACTTGAACTTGTGGGGAAATTACGCGATTTCTCAGGTGCCTACTCTTTTTAATTGGTGCCAGTAAAAAAAACTTGCTAAAAAAAAAGAGGATGCAAAGTGCATATTAAAAGAATACCTTTGCCACTGGAAAATGTACCAGGTATTTATGGATATAAAGATCTTTGGCTTATTAGAGAGAGAGAGAGAGAGAGAGAGAGAGAGAGAAATTTGCAACTGGAAATCTGATAGGTACTTACTTCTAATATCTTTTATATTTTTGTCTGTCATGACAATTTCACATGCCAAAGTCAGTTATGTGCCTAAGTCACTGTACCTAACAAAGTACAATGTCAGCTTCTAAAATAAATCAAAACTGTTCTAGACTGTAACTGTTGACAGCAGAGGTATTTGTTTTATATGCCAATGTATAATTACTGTCACTTATTTAGTGATGGAGTCACAAAAGATTGAGAGATGGCAATTACTCATTAAAATTATGTTTCCTGATGTTTTCATCTACTTTTGCCATTTAAAAAAAAAATTTTAACGTTTATTCATTTTTGAGAGACAGAGAGAGACAGAGCATGAGTGGGGAAGGGGCAGAGAGAGAGGGAGACACAGAATTGGAAGCAGGCTCCAGGCTCCGAGCTGTCAGCATAGAGCCTGACGCGGGGCTCGAACTCACAGACCATGAGATCATGACCTGAGCCAAAGTCGGACGCTCAATCAACTGAGCCAGCCAGGTGCCCCTACTTTTGCCATTTTTAAAGACAGTTTGAAATCAGATCTTTCAACAGTGCTGAAACTGGGCCTCTAATGTGGGCCACAGATGTAACAAAACTATAAGGAATGATGCCTAACTCCTATGATTAGGCTTCTGCTAGATAAACACTTTGTTGGCCTTTATTTGTGTGTATAAGTAAGATTCTACATATAATTTTACAGCATTAAGATAGAGACACTGTCTAAAACTTCTGTTATAGAGAAAAAGAAAACCAGGGCCTAGAGATACCAAAAGAGCCTCAAAGAAATACAACTGGATGAACCATTAAAGGAACTGGGGGATGTTTATAGCTTAGAAAAGTTTTGAAGGGTTGCCACAGGAAAGAGAAATGAGTCCAGTTCAATAGGGTTCCAAAGAATATCACTATAAAGAGAAGATATGTGCAAGATTTCTGGTCTTTTTTCAAAATCTTGGAATGGTGAAAGGCTTTCTAAATAAGACCTAAAACCCAGAAGCCAGAAAGAAAAAAAAAAAAGGTTGATAAGTTTGAACATATAAAAGTAAGAAACTTTATAAAATAAAAAAAATTTATTGACCAAGTTAAAACAACGTATTAGAAAAAAACAGTAGGTATCTTATAAAAACAGACAAGTTCACAAAATACAAACAGCTTAAAAAATTAACACATGAAAAGGTGCTCAACCTCACTCATTTTCAAAGATGCAAATTTTAAAAAACCCGAGCAATAAATTTTTACCTACCAAACTGACAAAGATGTATTTTTTTTTTCAATCACCTATATCGTGATGATATTCATCACGAGGGAGGGAAGGAGAAAAAGAACATTCTTACAAATGTTGTCAAAAGTGTTCCCCGTTTACAAATATGAGATTATAAACTGGTAGCTAGATAGAGTCTCAAAACTGGCAATATTTTCTGTGATAGTCATCGGTGTCCTTCACCAAATATTTCTGGCTCTCTGCCTTCCAGGTATATACAGTAGAATTATGCCTCCCCATTCTCCAGGAATTAGATGTGGTTACGGGTGGCTGTGTAACTTCCTTTAGCTAAAGAGTAACATGTGTCAGGGCAGAAGCTTAAGGAATCAGTGCTGATTTGCTGATTTTCCTTTGTTTTATCTGAACAATCATGGAAACGTGGAATGGCGCTTCCCTCAACCTGGGTCCTTAAGTGAGGATGATATAGAACAGAGCCCACCAGCTAATCTACTGTGGCAAGTGAGCTAGAAATAAACTTTGGTTGTTAAAGACACGGTTTGTTACTGACGTATAACCAAGCCTAAATGATACATCTATCAAAATTAAAAATACACATATCCTTTGACACATCAGTTCCACTCCTGGTAATCTCTTCTGCCAACATACTTGGACATGGGCATAAATATGTATGTACAGGATTTTTACTGCAGTGGTTTGTAAAAATAAGACCTTAATGTCTATCTATCAAGAAAGGACTGGTTATGGATTATGGTACAAACTACTGTGCAGCCATTTTTTAACAAAGAGATCTATCTGCACCTGCTGTCATGGAATGCTCTCAAAGTGATAAAGAAAAAAAAATGACAAACACAAAACACAAGATACTATATTTCATTTGTATAAAAATATATCTATATACCTATATACCTTGATTTGCTACATTTCAGTTTCTAGAAGAATGCAAAATGAAATATTTGTGAATAGCTATCAGTTGCCTCTGGCGAGATGAACTTTTCACTACAAACCCTTTTGTTCTGATTGCATTTAAACAAAACAAAGCAAAACAAAACATCAAGTATATGTAGAAAAATACTCCAGTACAATTTCTATTAGAATCCCAGCTGACTTCTTTGTAGAAATTGACAAGTTTATTCTAAAATTTATATAGAACAGCAAGAGACTGCAAATAGCCAAAAGAATCTTGAAAAAGAACCAAGTAGAATTTACAGGTCTCAATTTCAAAACTTACTACAAAGTAACAATGATCAAGACAGTGTAGTACTGGCCTAAAGATAGACATATAGATCAATGAAAAAGAACTGAGAGTCCAGAAATAAACCATGTGTTTATGGTCAACTGATTTTCTATGAGGGTGCCAAGATCATTCAGCGAGGAAAGAAAAGCCTTTCCAACAAATGGTGCTGGGGCATCTGGATAAGCCCCAGGTGAAAGAATGAAATTGGACCCTTACCTCATACTATTATATAGAAATTAAGTCAAAATACATCAAAGACCAAAATACAAGCACTAAAACTACAAAACTCTTAAAAGAAAACATAGGAGTAAATTCTCATGACCTTTGCTTTGGCAACTGATTCTTAGATATGACACTAAAAACAGGAGCAATGAACGGAAAAACAGATAAATTAGATTGCAGCTAAATTAAAAACTTTTGTGCTTCAAACAACAGTCAAGAAAATGAAAAGATAGGGGGCCTGGCTGGCTCAGTTGGCAGAGCATGCAACTCTTGACTGTGGGAATCATGAGTTCAAGCCCCACATTGGGCATAGAGCTTACTTGAAATAAAAACTCACAGAATGGGAAAACATAACTGCAAATCATCAGAGACTTATATTCAGAATACACAAAGAATTCATACAACTCAATAATAAAAAGACAACCCAATTTAAAAAAGGCAAAGGCTATAAATAGGCATTTCTCCAAAGAAAATACACAAATGGCCAATAAACACATGTCGTAATCCTCAACATCATTAGCCGTCAGAGAAATGCAAATCAAAACCACAAAGAAATACAACTTCATAGCTACTAGGATAGCAAGATTCAAAGTCAAATGATGGCAACTATTGATGATGTGGAAAAATCAAAATACTCACATACAGTTGGTGGGAATGCAAAATGGTACAGCCACTTTGGAAAACAGTCTGGCAGTTCCCCAATGGTTAGCCACAGAATTAGTATAGGAATCAGGAATTCTACTCCCAGTATATATTCAAGAGAAATAAAACCAAATGTCCACCAAAAAGGTGTACATGAATGTTTACAGCGGCATCATTCATAATAGTTAAAAGATGGAAACAACCTAAATGTCCATCAACTGATGAATGAACAAGCAAAAATGTGGTCTCCATCTATACAAAAGCACGTTGTTCAGCTGAAAAAAAGAATGCAAGTAATAACATATGCTGCAACATGGATGAATTCTACAACACTATGCTAGGTGAAAAGAGCCAGTCATGAAAGTCTCCATATTAGGTAATTCCATTTATTGTAAGAGTCCAGAATATATAAATTTAGAGCCAGAAAGTAGATTAGTGGTTGCTTAAGGCTGAGGGTAGGGGTGATGGGGCAGGCAGCTGATAGCTAAAGGGTGTGGAGTTTCTGAGGTGACAAAAATGTTTAGTATTGGTTGTGGCTATGGTTGTACATGTGACTCTGCCCAAAATCATTGGTTTGTACACCGTAAGTAAGTGAATTTCATGGGTGTAAATTCTATCTCAATAAAGCTACTAAAATGAATAAAAATGTTTAAAAAGTATATTAAAAGAATGAAAGAGATTTGTACAGGCTGAAATGCAATGATCTTAAGCAAAAACTGTGGAGCGTACCTCTCCAGTGTTTATGTCCTACATACGGTAGGTTATGTATGTATTATAAAATCCCACATGTGTGTATCTATGTATGCCATATGTGTATAGTGGGTTCCCGTTACAAAAAGTATGTGTGTGTACGTGTATGATTACAGAGAGAAGGGGGATCAAGACTGTTAGTGGAGGTTACCTCTGATAGTTAAATGGTGGGAGGGCCGGGGGGGAGACACAGGCAGGTGTTGAAAGGAGACAGATTGTAATCCTATCTTCCTTTTTTGGGGGGGGGGGGGAGTTGAAATTTCTTTTATCATGTGCATATGTTACTGCATAATACTTTTTAAAGAGACCAGTTTAATGCAAGAAATAACTTGCCAAAAGGCAGAACTGTGCAAAGTGGGATTTGCTACCTCGGGAGGCAGCTTCTCTCTCCTCAGGGATTGAAGTACGTACAGAATGGGTTTACAATGACTAGGGATCGTGAGGACTAAGTGTTAACTGGGCAAGTGGGCTGGATGACCTCTGCACAATTGTACACAGTTGTACAATTCTAAATGACTTTTGAAGTCTCTTCCAATCCTGAGATTTCAAATTAAGAAAGGTAGTAAGTCTTGAGACTGGGAAGAACCTATGAGAAGTAGGGCAGATTCAAAACTAATTTAAATTTTATCTCCTCTTGAAAAGAATATTTAGCCCTCTCAATTTTTGTCATGATTAGCATATTTATTGAATATTGTTAAATAGAAAGTGTGATTTGGAGGGAAGCACTGGTTAAAAAAAAAGGACAAGGAATAGCACTGCTAGGAATTTACCCAAGGGATACAGGAGTACTGATGCATAGGGGCACTTGTACCCCAATGTTTATAGCAGCACTCTCAACAATAGCCAAATTGTGGAAAGAGCCTAAATGTCCATCCACTGATGAATGGATAAAGAAATTGTGGTTTATATACACAATGGAGTACTACATGGCAATGAGAAAGAACGAAATATGGCCCTTTGTAGCAACGTGGATGGAACTGGAGAGTGTGATGCTAAGTGAAATAAGCCATACAGAGAAAGACAGATACCATATGTTTTCACTCTTATGTGGATCCTGAGAAACTTAACAGAAACCCATGGAGGAGGGGAAGGAAAAAAAAAAAAAAAAAAAGAGGTTAGAGTGGGAGAGAGCCAAAGCATAAGAGACTCTTAAGAACTGAGAACAAACTGAGGGTTGATGGGGGGTGGGAGGGAGGGGAGGGTGGGTGATGGGTATTGAGGAGGGCACCTTTTGGGATGAGCACTGGGTGTTGTATGGAAACCAATTTGACAATAAATTTCATATATTGAAAAAAAAAAAAAAGGACAAGGAATGAGACATACAAAGTCCAAGGAGCTAAATTTCATCTTGTAATTTTCCTTATTTGTTTTTGTATTTCAGGTTCAAAGTCAAGGCTACTACTTAACAGTATGATAGGACCATAAATATAATTGGGGAAAAAGTAGTAGGGAATCATTAAAAATGTTTATAACCTTATATATGTAAATTTAAAAAAATGTTTACTTATTTTTGAGAGAGAGAGAGAGACAGAGAGTGAGTGGGGGAGGGGCAGAGAGAGGGAATCTGAAGCAGGCTCCAGGCTCTGAGCTGTGAGCACAGAGCCTGATGCGAGGCTCTTCAGAAATAAAAGAGAAGAAGACATAATTTTTGGCACCAGTGGTAATCTGGTAAGAGCCTCTGCCTGCTATAACAAAACATAGAAAGCAGGCCTTTCCTTCCATCCCCCACAATGTAAATTAGTTTGAATCAATGAAATGTTTGTTCTTCACACCTAAAGAAGTTGCCAGTATTACTAAAAGCGTACATCTATGAATGCGAGAGGGCACCAGAAAGTCCCAGAATACAGTGAATGATAAAATATTTACTGGCACTTTTCAGAAGTTAGGTACAGTCAGGCAGTATGACTCAAGGGGGAAAACGTAGCTTGTGGCCACACAGTATCCTTACTACTGGCAAGCAATTTTTACTTTAACATTTGTTCTTAGCAGATAGAATAGGAGTCTTCTTTATATACAGACTTCAAAAGGGCATTTCTCTCTAACCTGAATTTGTCTTTTCTGTTGGGCATTCATTTGTGTCTCTGGTTCCTGTAGTACTTTGATAAGGACTCAAGTGTAATTTAATTCCTTTAGCAGTGGTGTTGGTAGACTTGGGTGATGAAATGAGCAGGACCTGGGAAAGTTTCATTAATTTATCCCTTTTTCTTCTCATTCGATAGCAGAGGGCTTATCAATCAATGTATCTTTTATAGACATAAATTCTCATTTTTGACATGTTTTATTGTAGTATTTTTAGATTTTAAATGTTAGATGAAATACAAATGAAAAAGAATGCATTTAGTGTACCAAATTTATTTATGTATGTTCTGTCCTCAACTTGAGAAAAATATTTTCCTACGACTCTGGTACTTGGCTCAACTTCTCTTTCTATTCTGAAATAGTCTGTTCCAGGAGCTTTAGAGAGATCAATTTCACTGCAGGAGGCAGAGACACTTCTTTTCTCTTTATTACCCATGCCACATAAATCAGAATTCAGGTCTTTTCTTAAAGATCACTATTATTCGGGTCACCGCATTAAGTACCATAGTGAGTGCTGTATAAACTGTAGAGCGTCAAACACGTATAAGTTAACCTCACAAAAGATACATTTTCAGGAAAGAATAATTTTTTTTTTAAGTTTATTTATTTTTGAGACAGAGAGAGACAAAGCATGAACGGCGGAGGGTCAGAGAGAGGGAGACACAGAATCTGAAACAGGCTCCAGGCTCTGAGCTGTCAGCACAGAGCCCGACGCGGGGCTCGAACTCACCGAGATCATGACCTGAGCCGAAGTCGGCTGCTTAACTGACTGAGCCACCCAGGCGTCCCGAATAATCTTTTGATTTGAATAGAACCAAGCCAAAGAAACACGAGATCAAGAATTTTGTCACTGGATGATGCATAAATCTAGGTCAACAGCAGTTCCACACTAAACAGAAAGAAACAAGATGAAAGGGCTGGAGAACGGTACTCCCGCCAATCCGGTGTGCACGCACCAGGTAATACAAGGATACGCAGCCACACGAATGTTATGAAATTCCACATGTATGTACATATGTGCAAAGCAAGCGAGTGCTGTTGTTTCAGCTGTCTGAAGGCTGTTAGTGTAGAGAAGTAATTTGAGCGGCGGATTCCGTGGAACCCTGCTATTTGTTACTTGGGTAGGCTCTGGGCTCTCAAACCAGGGCCTTCACTCATCAGCATTTTTTTTTTTCTTTAATGTTCAGGTGCCTTTTGAAGTCTAGTGCTCCCTATACTTCTTTCTCCAGGGGACTGCTTTATTTTTTCAAGTCGTTTTTCTAATTATATCTGTATATTGTGATTTCTTTCCCTATAGCTGCCTGTTTTTGTTTTACTTATTTTTATTGAGTGATCTTTTAGCTTCACGCTTCTTAAACTGGGGCACATGTCGCCCCCACAGTGGTGAACCAGGGGTTATGTGAAGCTACAAGACAAACTTGAAGCATCTATCCAGAGGGTTTATTTTTAAAATGTGGAAAGAGGTTACAGTGCTGTGGTTTAAGAGTGTGGGCTCCACTGTCAATTTCCTAGGTTAGAATCTTGTCATTTGTCCTTTGGCAAGGTATTTACCCTGTTTCTAAGTATGTTAATCTGAAAACAGGAATAATACTAGTGTCTGCTTTATAGTTGGTTGTGGGAAATAAATGGGCATTCAGAAAAGTGCCTAGCACATAGTAAGCTTTCAGCAGGTATTTATTAGTTATTATGTATCTTACTATTAGATTATTCATTTTCCCCTCTCTGAGCAAAAATAAGCAAGGATGGAAAGATGGGAAATGCTGGCATGGAGATTTAGACAGGGAGACCAGGGATAATTTCACTGAAAAGGTGACATCTGAGTAAAGATCCAAAGGGAATTAACTGGATTCTGGGAGAAGAGAATTTCAGACAGAGAACAGCAAGTACAAAGATCCTAAGGCATCCCTTCCATTGTTTAAGGAAGGCCAATGGCAAGAAGACCAATAGGGCTGGAAGTGGTAAGCAGAAGGAAAAGAGATGAGCGATGGGCAGTGGATCAAATAAGGCTTCATAGCTTTTACTCTGAATGAAATAGCCATCATATGCAGAAGAGTGATATAATCTGACTTACGTTTTTTAACAGCATCTGTCTGGCTGCTGAGCTGAAAGAAGACCATAAGGAAGCAGAGTGAAAGCAGGTCGGCTACTGCAATAATCCACTTGAGATGATGGTGGCTCAGACCAGAGTGATAATAATGGGGTGGTAAGAAGAGAGAATTCTTGATACACCTTGAAGGTTAGAGTTGATAGATTTTCAGATTAGATGTGAAATACGAAAAAAAGATGGTGTCAAGGGTGTTTCTGAAGTTTCTGGCCTAATTAAAAAAAAAAAAAATTAAATTGCCATGAACTGAGATGGGAAAAGTGATTACAGGGAGAGTAAGCTGGAGGGAATATCAGAAGGTATTTCAGACACGGAAAACTTGAGACGGCCAGTAAACATTCAAATGGAGATGTTAAATAAGTAGTTAAATAAACTGGCTTGAAATTCGGGATTAAGTCTAGGTTATGAATTAGGGAATCATCAGCACATAGTATTTATAGAGTCATAAGGCTGAATGAATCACCTAAGGAATGGTACAGACAGAAAAGAGAAGGGGCCCAAGGATTAAGCTTTGAGGCATTGATCCCACTTCTTTGAGAAGTGGAAGGATGAAGAGATGAGAGATGAGGGAAGGAGGACGAGCAAAGAATAAAAAGGAAGGTGGAAATTTTATAGTATCCTAGAAGTCAAATGAATAAAATGTTTCACTGTGAAGAGGGTGCTTCACTGGTAAATGTGGCTGTACGCACATCAAGGAAGATGAGGGCTGAAAGGAGACAGATAGGTTTTGTAACAATGCTGTCACTCATGACCTTAACAAGAGCTGACTATAGTGGAAAAAATCCTGACTAGAGTAGATTCCAAAGAGAATGAGAAAAACTGGGAGATAGCAAGTTTAAGCAACACTTTATATTCACAATCCAGTTAAATGTGATCATCATGTCTATTTCAATTGAAAATTCCCTTTACCAAATCGTCTCCATACAACAATTTATTCTCCATTTAAGAAATAGCAAACTATATGAATACAGGAAATCTGCTATTTTGATGGAAGGAGAGAAGGAGAAGGGAGGACTTTGGGAGAAGAGTAAGAATTAAGTATCAGTGGAATAAATAGTGGTATATTAAAATTCATATACCACTGAAACCAAACAAAAATGGTTCCAGTTTGGGGCACCTGGGTGGCTCAGTCAGTTAAGCATCTGACTTTGGTTCAGGTCATGATCTCATGGTTCCTGAGTTCAAGTCCTGCATCGGGCTCTGTCCTGGCAGCTCAGAGCCTGGAGCCTGCTTTGGATTCTGTGTCTGCCTCTCTCTTTCTGCCCCTCCTCTGTCCCTCTCTGGCTCTCAAAAAGTAAACAATAAAAATAAACAAACAAACAAACAAACTGGGTCCAATTTAGTCACAGATATATGGAAAACAAACAGAAGTTTTAGCACAATTTTTAGTGCAATTGGAATCACCCACAGACCTTTGAAAACACACATGTACACTAGGCTTCACCATTCAGAGATTCTAACTGAGCAAGTTTGGGTTAAGACCTGGGCATCTTAATTTGAAAGCTGCACAGGTGTTTATGGAATCTGAAAACACCACAGTCCAGCTTGAGTTGAAAATCACAAGAATCTAATTGCTTGAAACATAAAATAAGCCAAAACAATCAGGCTCTTCTGAGAAACTCAGCAGTGAAATCATTATTTTTAGAATTGTTTTTAAGTTTATTTATTAAGAGAGAGAGAGAGAGAGAGAGAGAGACAGAGAGAGAGAGAGACAGAGAGAGAGAGAGTATCCCAAACAGGCTCTGCACTGACAGTGCAGAGCCTGATTAGTGGTTTGAATTCACAAAACATGAGATCATGACCTGAGCTGAAATCAAGAGTCGCAAGCTTAACCAACTGAGCCACCCAGGTGCCCCTATTTTTAGGAATTTTTAAAAGGACAAGTGGTACTAGGGGTAGTAGGTGGCTGCGTGGGAGTGATGATATATATAGTACTTTCCTGCCTACAGTACTTGGAACAATTCACTGGGGACACAAAGATGAGTACGACATGTTGTTACTCTAAAGGACTCGCAGCCAATCTACAAATCTACATCAATAGTCAAGAAGACACTTACCCTCCACTTTCTTATCTGAATGAATTTAACAGTTTCCTACTGAAGATTATGTAACTTAAGGGACCAAATAAAATATGTATGACAGAAATTATCTCTACTTGAACTAATACAGATATCATTTAGTATTATGTCAGTATCAACTAGTCTATTTCAGAAAAGGATAATCAAGAGAGACAGACTGAAAACTAATGTTTTTATTCACAATTCCAAATAAAAAGAAAGGCTGCATTCATGGATGATTAAGGGTGACTGAAAGAGACAAATATCTAGAATAGAAATCAAATCTCTGAGTTAAATTATTCTAGGACTTGAAGAAGTTAGCTTTTGACATAAAATAAGACGAACAACGTCATATTAGAAAAATGAAAATGCCTTAAGAGTAAGTAGAGAATTCGCCTGGTTGAAGAAGGCAGATTTACTGTATGAATTCACTCATCTCTTACTAAGATGTGTGTTTGTAGAAATTTTAAAGGGCAGGTAAGCATCACCACGGAGAAGAGAATTACCTGAAAAGCAAACATTAAGAAAGTAAACAGACCAGGAGTGCCTGGGTGGCTCAATCAGTTAAGGATCCAACTCTTGATTTAGGTTCAGGCCATGATCTGGTGGTTTGTCAGTTTGAGTCCCGTGTTGGGCTCTACACTGACAGCGTGGAGCTTGCTCGGAATTCTCTCTCTCTCTGCCCTTCCCCCGTATGCACTCTCTCTCTCTCTCTCTCAAGTAAGAAAATAAGCATTAAAAAAAAAAAAAAAAGTAAACAAACAAGAGTGGATTGTTCTGAAGTTGTGATAACCCTATCAGTCAAACTTTAACTTATACAATAATAAAACTGAAATTCAAAGCTCATATGAATACTCTCAAAGGTTTTAAAAACAGTATGAGTTGGGGCAACACTTAAAAGATGCAGTAATAATGCTGACAGCCATGTCTACGGTGAAATCCAATATACACCAATAAGCCCACCATGGAAAGTGACCCCACCTTCCGTATTATTACCTTGAGTGTAGGCAGCATCATCAGATCCCATACTCAACTTCCGTGCTTCACTTATTCTATCCACATGTGCTAAAGTAGGGTCCGTGAGGTGCTGAATATTCTCTGTTTCTACATAATGATCAGGATGGTTTAGAAGGTTTGTAAGTTCAAAGGTAGGGGACACCACCCCTGGTGAAACTGCAGGGGGTTTATTAGGAGAAACTGTAATTTTGAAAGTATATTTTGTATTGGGTTGAGTGACCACCACTCGAGGAGAAGTTGCGGAGTTATTGCCTATTGCTCGGCTTTTGGGAGGGTGGTGGTGAATAAAGGCAGGGCCCATGCTCACTTGCCCAGACATGTTCCTAGAGGCCGCAGATGCTCCGGAGTTTGTGGATATGAAGAGGGTGGGCTGATTCCTCATGATCTGTTCATCTCCTGGGGCGGCATTGGCCGAAATGTAGACCTTAGGTTGACTACGGGACATCATCTCATCAGTATTTGGGGGACTGGCAGCTATGTAAACAGTGGGCTGATTTCTATTTAAGGTCTGGCTGTTGACCGAAGAGGAACTGCTGGAGGTCCGAGGTCCAGAGGAACGCAATTTTGAAGAGCTGTTTCTTTGTGGGGGTTCAAGTTTGATTTCGATCTGGTTTTTTCGAGGTCCTGTCGAAATGTTCTGAATGTTGTATTGGCTATGGGCAGAAGACTGGGAGCTCCCAGATGAATGAATGGTCGGTGGCTGTGGAGTAGTAGGTGAACTGATGGGCATGTAGACGTGAGAGGTCTGGTGGCCTTGCTGGTTTGGCTGCTGGGCTGAGGTATGTGACATAGGATTAGATGCAGGATAAGGAGTCCAGGGGCCAGGCTGTGAAGGCTGATAGACTTGTTGAGGGTTCATAGGATTAAACTGAGATACCCAGCCAGAATGCTGTTGTGTCTGTCGAGCTGTACCACCAGGAGTCGTAATATAAGGCCTAATATAGATAGAATTTCCCTGTGGACTGTTCAGTACAGGGGGAGGTACACCATGTATGTGCAAAGATGTAGGAGTGTTACGACCAGTCTGGATGTTTGGGGCTAATGTCACCATTATGGGATTAAATCTGGGAGTCTGCTGAGAAAGGCTAGATGTTCCTTTGCTGCCTAAGTGAAATCCAAGATGCGGTGCTGAATTTGAAGCACCTGATGCACTAGACATTCCAAAAACATTAAAGCCTTGAGGAGCTTGAGCTGGTGCTGTCTGTGGCTCCTGCTGAAATAGCTCGTTATTGGCCGGACCACCTGGAAGTTGTCCATCACTAATGCTGTGCGTCAGAGTCCTGCTTCCGTTCACTCGATGTCCTTCTCTCCCATGGTGGTAAACATTCTGCGACTGCAAGTCCAAGTTGAGAGAAGTCATGTGATTGCGTAGGCCAGAAACTCCAGAGTCATCCGAGAAGTTCAAGTCTCCTTCACCATAAAGATACCTTGTACTCTCCTGAGAGAGAACTGCACAGCAGGCATCCAGGTTGTTATTATTCTATAAAACAAAAATAAAAACAGCTTGGTGTTAACAACCAGAAGCTCATGCTCACATGCTCATCACTACTAAAATATTACGTGATTAACTAGCGACTAGTTAATACAATTCTAACAGATCTGTTGGAATCTTTAATTTGAGAAGAACTATTTTTGGTGCAAATGACGGAATTATAAAAATCCTCACTGCTAACTTAATGGAAAAGCTCTCTAGCAATAGCTGACAGCAAACCAGGTCACGGTTCTGTTTTAGGAGCTGTTTTGTAAGTAAAATGGATTCATGCAAATACAGTAAAAGTATAACCTAATTAAAAACACGATTTGAATGTTGAACAAAACATAACCACTCGAGTATTATATATTAATTAGATGTCCTGCATTCAAATGCTGTATCAATTGTTTTAAACTAATGACTTTTTAAAAAAATCACGTATGGAGTGTTTAAATATAAAAAGTCTGAAAATTCACAACAAAGTCATCTCAATTCCTTACATGCTTCCTCTTAACCTGTGTAAAAAAACCCCACACATATATAGGAAATGGAAGTTCCAGGGAGGCCCTAGAGTAATGGAGTTCGTATCTCTGCCTTTAGACAGTACCATACAAATCTACTCCACAGAAATGAAAACAAAAACAAAAAAGCAACCAGATTATTTCCAAAGAATCCTCAAGAGACTGACCAATCATTACTCATAAATCATCCATAAAAATATTTACTGAACACCCGAAATATGCACAGTAGTCTGAGCCTGTGGAAAAACTCAATGACCTATAAAACCAAACTTTCCCTAGAAGAGTTCTGGAACTCGATTAGGGAGACAAACCATGGATTTATGAAAAGGTAACATTATTAAAACAGGAGTATGTGCCAAGTGGTTTTGAAGTTCGACAGAGTCAGTACTGTAGGCTACTGTACAAAGAACTGTTATTAAGGGACATGTAGTCTGATGGGTTTTATATATAGTAGGATATGCGTTTATACACGACTTGGATAGGAACAAAGAATTCCAGGTGAAGGGAATGGCAGGAGTAAAGACAGATGTAAGTGTGATCAACAAAAGCATATTTTAAACAAGGTAATTTCAACAGACTTAGTTGGAACTAAAGGTTTTATTGGAGATTTTAAGATTTTAAGAAAAAAAAAGAGATTGAGATTAAATTAGGCATACCTCGTTTTACTGTGCTTCTGTGCTTTGCAGATAGTGTTGTTCTTTTACAAATTCAAAGTCTGTGGCAAGCCTGCATTGAGCAAACGTATTGGCACTGTTTTTCCAACAGCATTTGCTCACTTAATGTCTCTGTGTCACATTTTGGTAACTGTTGCAATATTTCACACCTTTCCATACTATTATGTTTGTTATGGCAATCCATGATCCAGTGATCTTTGATGTTACTATTATAATAGATTTGGGGTGCCACGAATTCTATGGATGTGCCACGACCCACATCCATAGAAGATGATGAACTTAACCGATAAATTTGTATGTTCCGACTACTCTCTCTCCCTATCCTTGGGCTTCCCTATTCCCTGTGACACAATACTGAAATTATGCCAATTAATAATCCTACGATGGCTTCTAAGTGTTCAAGTGAAAGGAAGAGCCACCCACGTCTCTCACTTTAAATCAAAAGCTAGAATTGATTAAGCTTAGTGAGGAAGGCATGTTGAAAGCCGAGACAGGCCTCTTGTGCCAGAGAGCTAGGTTGTAAGTGCAAAGGAAAAGTTCTTGAAGGAAATTAAAAGTGCTAGCCCAGCGAACATACTAATGATAAGAAAACGAAATAGCCCTATTGCTGATATGAGAAGGTTATAGTGGTCTGGATAGAAGATGGAACCAGCTTCACCATTCCTTTAAGCCAAAGCTGAATCCAGAGCAAGGCCCTAACCTCTCTTCAATTCTGTGAAGGCTGAGAGAGGTGAGGAAGATGAAGAAAAATCTAAAGCTAGAAGGGGTTGGTTTATGAGGTTTAAGAAAAAAGTCATCTCCATAACATCAAGTGCAAGGTGAAGCAGCAAGGGTTGATATAGAAGCTGCAGCAAGTTATACAGAAGATCTAGCTAAGACAATTAACAAAGGTGGCTACATTAAACAAATTTTCAGTGTAGATGAAGCAGCCTTCTATTAGAAGGAGATGCCATCTAGGCCTTTCATAGCTATAGAGGAGAAGCCAATGCCCAGCTTCAAAGCTTCAAAAACCAGGCTGACTCTCTTGTTAGGAGGCTAACGCCTCCTAGTGACTTGAAGTTGAAGCCAATGCTCATATACTATTCCCCAAATCCTAGGGCCCTTAACAATTATGCTAAATCTGTTCTGTTTTTGCTCTAAAAAGGGAACAAAGCCTTGATGACAGCACATCTGGTTACAAAATGGTTTACTGAATATTTGGAGCCCATAGTTGAGACCTACAGCTCAGGAAAAGATTCCTTTCGAAATATTACTGCTGACAATGCACTTGGTCACCCAAGAGCTCTGATGGAGATGTACAATGAGATTTATGTTGTTTTCACGCCTGCTAACATAATACCCACTCTACAGCCCATGGCTTACGGAATCATTTTGACCTTCAAGTCTCATTATTTAAGAAATATGTTTTGTAAGGCTATAGCTGCCACAGACAGTGATTCCTCTGATAGATCCGGGCAAAGTAAACTGAAAACTTTCTGGACATGATTCACCATTCTAGATGCCATTAAACACATTTGTAATTCATGGGGAGAGGTCAAAATACCAACATTAAGAGAAGTGAGAAAGAAGTGGATTCCAGCCCTCACAGACAACTTTGAGGTGGTTCAAGACTTCAGTGGACGAAGTCACTGCAGATGTAGTGGGGACAGCAGAAGAACTACAATAAGAAGCAGAGCCTGAAGAAGTGACTGAAATGGGTCATCTCATGCTAAAACTAACCGATGAGGAAAAAAAGTGGTCTTTTTGAGATGGCATTTACTGCTGGTGAAGATGCTGTGAAGATTGCTCAAATGACAATAAATGATGTAGAATATTATATAAACTTAGTTGAGAAACCAGTGGCAGGATGTGACGGACTCCAATTTTGAAAGAAGTTCTACTGTGGGTAAAATGCTATCAAACAGCCTTGCGTGCGACACAGAAATCGTTTGTGAAAGAGTCAGCTGATGTAGCAAACTTCATTGTTTTAAGAAACTGCCACAACCTTTAGCAACCACCTCCCCGATCGGTCAGCAGCCATCCACATCAAGGCAAGATCTTCCACCAGCGCAGAGACTGTGACTCACAGAAAGCTCAGATGATGGCTAGCAGTTTTGGCAACAAAGTGTTTTTTAATTAAGGTATGCTCATTCTCTTTTTAGACATCATGCTACTGCATTAATAGACTACAGTATAAACATACTTTTTATATGGCACTGGGAACCCCCAAAATTCGCTTGACTGGCTCGGTTATGATATTTGCTTTATTGTGGTGGTCTGGAACTACACCCTTAATATTTCCAAGGTATGCCTATAATTGAGGGTTTTGAAAAATGAGTCACACTAAAGTTAGGACCAGATATAGGCTGTGGGGAGAGCCACTGAACGTGAATGAGCAGAGAAGTGCAGACACAGGGTATTTTGGGAGGGTGGTCTGTTGATACTTCATATGAAAAGGAAAGGGGCAACTTCTGGATAAGACCACCACTGGAAGACATGAAATAAGGACTGTTTGACAGTAGACACAAATTACGAAGGATTACAAATAAACAGTCAATGCAATTTGTCTACAAGAGAGAAAGAGACTTCAGAGAGGTTGGAAGATTAGGAACCTGACAGAAAGAGGTCAGTTTTAGACACAAAAAAGATACGTAACCAAGTTAAAATGTTTACAGGTGGTTTGATAGGAGATAATACCTTATTAGAGAAAACTGAACTACAAAAGGCATCTTGAAGTCTTGTTAAGAAATGACAGTCCACAGTTTGAACAGGTAATGCAAAATATAGTGGGCAAGGCTTGACTTATTTCCGCCCTGAAAGCTCAAATCTCTTATGCTGTAAAAATTTTTACCCTACTCATAACTCTGAATTGATATATATTAGTTTTTCAAATAAAATTTTAAAAGTCACCACAATCTTTATCAACCAATTACTCACTATAGTTAGACCTTACCTTTTGCCAAACCTAAATGGTGCTTTTTGCTTCAAGTTACCTTTATTGCTATTCCTAGCAAATTCTCCCTACTAAACCAAAGCTCACAAAGACCCCATCTTCTCGTCTCTTCTCTGCCAACATCCCCAAATTAAAATGTGTCTACTAAATCCAATCCCACACTTCCTTTTTTAAAAGAGATACTCCTATTTACAAAGTCTTTTTCCTTAATTCTCTTGAGCTCTCAAAAATCCCTTCAATCCTTTATAAAATCTGATTATTTAATATGTTCTAATCCCAGCTATGTCATAACTCACACGCACTTAGGTTATTTACCCTCTACAGACATCACTTTCTTATCAGAAAAACACTGACAAGTAGTATACTTACAGGGATTTTATAAGGCCATAACAAGATAAAAGGAAATGTACCTTTTATCAAATGTATTAAAAATTAAAACATTAAAAATTAAAGAGTAAATACGATAAACTCATCTATATCATCGTCCATCTGTAACAGTATCAAAATCTTTTTTCACCCAATGTATATGCCCCAGCTACTCCCCTCACAACGCTAGATCAAGTCTCAGACATTATTTCGCTTTCATCTGTAAATACTTCAATATGTATCTTTTAAAAATAGGGACTTGGCCGCCTGGGTGGCTCACTTGTTTGAGTGTCTCTTGATTTAGACTCATGTCATGATTGCAGGGTCCTGGGATGCAGCCCTAATGCTTGGGATTCTCGCGCTCTCTTTCCCTCTGCCCCTCCCCCACATATGCAGGCACACACACTCTCAAGATAAGATAAGATAAGATAAAATAAAATAAAATAAATAAAAATAGGGACTTAACCATAATCACAAGGTCCCTATCACACCTTAAAATAATCAATACTTGATATCACTTAATATCTAAATAGTGTTGAAATCCTACGTCATAAACGTCTTTTTAGTTAGCCTGAAGGAGGATCTAAGAAAGGTCCACATATTTAATTTGGCTGATATGCCTCTTAAATTTCTAATAATAATTAATCCTCCCGTCTTTAAAAAATTCTCTAGCCATTTGTTTGTTGAAAAACAGTCATTTGTCCAGTAGAATTTGCCATCTAGACTGGATGGGTGCACTCTGTGGTGTCAATATCCCCTGTATTTCATCGTGAATTAGTAGTTGTAACTCTAAGTATAAGCAGGTTCATATACAAATTTTTGGCAAGACTCTTTACAGCGTCTGTTACTTACTGCATCACAAAGGGGGCATAATAATGTCCCCTTGTCCTTTTATGACTTTCAAGCTGATTGGTAGATTCTGATATTATCAGCCTGATACAGCTAATGATTTCTAGCAGTTACTGATGATCGCTATTTAGAATCTTTATTTCATTAGGGATTGCAAAATGCCGATATTTGGGATATCTCAACTGTAAGATTCCTTTTTTAAAAATTTTAAAAAAATATTTAGTTTTGGGGGGGGGGGCACGAGCAGGAGAGAGGCAGAGAGAGGTGGAGACAGAACGTGAAGCAGGCTCCAGGCTCTGAGCTGTCAGTACAGAGTCTGACGCGGGGCTTGAACTCAAGAGATCATGACCTGAGCCAAAGTCAGATGCTTAACTGACTGAGCCACCCAGGTGCCCCTAAGATTCCTTCTTCATGTATTAGCTGCAATGCTTCCTCAAAGAACTTGCTGTCTTCAACTATTTGGTACTCTTTGCACAGAAGAAACAGAGTAAATAATTTCTTTCTCTCTACTGGTTTTTAGAATAATGAATTGGTGTTCTAGCAACCCCTAAAAGTTACTAAGATTTATTTTCAGTATCATCACAAACTCCAGCATCTTTAATGTTTTGATGTTTATTGATTGTGGTCATTCTTATTTGATCTTTAGGCTGGTGGAAAGGACTTCAAGTTGGTCCATGTGTATACATGACATGAACCCAGTAGCCTTTCATAGCTTGTTTTGTCATATGACAAGATGTCCAAGATCATCTTGTACACTTCCTACCCTAGAGGAATCACCTATTTCTCAAAGACGCCCTAGTTACTTTTAGTGGGACTCCATTTAAGTGTAACAAGAGGTGTGGGGTAAGATTCTAAAAGGTTGAAAATCATTGCTTTTTTGTATATATGCAAATCTGCATTCTCTTCAAAGCTACAAAAAGGTCTGACTCATTATTTCCAGTTCCTCTTTCATTTTTCCTCAAGCTTCTTACACAGACCCAGAGATTACAGATAGTGATATCCTCTGTGATCATCCTTCTCTAACTGATTCATTCACCCCTTCAACCAATTTACTGAACTTCCCTTAGGCAAACAGAAAGAAATACAATTACTGCTAAGGATCTCCTGGTCTGGTAGAGGAAATTAATGTGTTCACAAACAGAATAAAGAATGATAGGTGTAGGGATAAGGACTATGGGCAGAGGTCACCTGAGAAGACTTCACCTAAGGATATGTATGGTACTTAATATTAAGTCTTACAAATACTAAATAAACACTACTTAATGCATTACTGTTAGAATAGCAAATTTTAAACTTATAGATTCAATTGTCATTTTAAGAGAACTGAAAAACTCAGTTAAAAAAAGGAAGTCAGAGTGTTAACGATGCAGTATTTTTACACCATTCTAATATTTAATTAACAAATATAAACTTTAAAGATATGAATTATACCTGCTGATAATATTGTCATCTTAGAGAATCCACAGCGCAAGGAAATGATACAGGCAGTTCCAAACAGAGGAATCTGAGCAGTCAATAAAGTCAAGAAAAGAACAGTAGATATTTCTGTCCTTAAGAAGCAAGATGTTTGGGGTGCCTGGGTGGTTCAGTCAGTTGAGTGTCTGACTTCGGCTCAGGTCATGATCTCGTGGTTCGTGAGTTCGAGCCCCGCATCGGTCTCTGTGCTGACAGCACAGAGCCTGGAACCTGCCTCGGATTCTGTGTCTCCCTCTCTCTGTCCCTTCCCCACTTGTGCTCTGTCTCTCTCTCAAAAATAAGTATTAAAAAAAAAAAAAAAAGAAGAAGCAAGATGTTTAAGAGCATGTAAACACAGTGGCAGCATGGCATGATCCTTTGACAACTAATTTCTTATATTTTCTTTACCGTGTTTTTTTCCATCGAGGAAAGTTCTGAACCAGTGTATTTATTACAGGGAGGTTCCCTCCAGAGGAAGGACAGAAGCCTACCCAATTGGGAAAGGGACAGCAGCTCCCAAAAGAAGAGGCTGTTACCAAATAAGAGATGTTTAGAAGTACACTTAGAGGTAGCTAAATTTACAGTTTAAAAATATCTCCCCAAATTTGGGAAGATGTGCACCCTAGCTGTGCTTTCAGAGGAGCTCTCCCCATCCCTTTCTTTTAACATTTCTTGTTCTAGCACATACAAATTACATTATTTGGATGCCCGGAATGATCATCAACTCAATTTAGAAGAACGTGATCTGTCACATGGGTAATTTGCAAGCAAAACCGATTTCATTTCAGTTATCATTAGGTGTTAGGAAGCTTGCCTTCGGGCAGTTTGCTTTGTGAAACCAGATTAACATGGTAAAAGTGTTACTACAGGGCGCCCAAAAGGAATTCAAAATCATTTATTTTCTATTTTTTGGTAAAGTTGAATACATGCTTACTGACTACATTTTTAAAAAATTGGCAGTTCTTTCATATCAAGTCTTATAACATTTTATTGAAGAAATTGTATTATTTTTCTATTTTTCAATGACTTACTGAACTCTCTCAGCATAGGGTTATTTTATTATCTCTCAGCATAGCGTTATTTTATTACAAAAGTCTATTTGAAAAGTTAGAAAGAAGTACCTGGATTCTAGGGGGAAACACTCCCCACTATCTCTGCTCCTCCCCATATTTTCTTTAACTTCTGACTCCACTCTTAGTGGATTACTGATTCATTCACCAAATATTTATTATAGGTCTTCTACTATTATTATTGTTATTATAATATTTTATAATATTTATTAAGCACTTCCTATGATTCAGGTATCCTACTGGTGGTTTTACTTTCTTTATCATATTTAATTCACTGTTAAGTTTTTTATTCCCATTGTATAGTTAGGAAAATGAGGGCCAGAGAGGATAATTAAATTACTGTTAGTAACTGTCAAAACTTGAACTCAAATCTGTTTATCACCCCAAACATGTTATTTTTTGATTATTTATTTCAAAATTTTATTATTTATTTATTTCCCCCCAATTTTACTAAGGTATGATTGATAAATGAAAACTGTATATATTAAGGTTGTACAATGTGATTTTTTAAAAGGTGTACAATGTTATGATTTAATATAGTTATACATGGTGAAATGATTACCACAATCAAGTTAATTAACACATTCACCACTTCACATTGTCTCTGTCTCTGTGCATTTTTTTAGTGGTGGTGAGAACACTCAAGAGCCACTCTTTTTGCAGATTTCAAGTATACAATACAGTATTGTTAACTCAAAACATATGCTCTTAAACACTATATTATAGAAAGAGCGAGGCATGTTCAGAGAATTCCAATCAGCTGAGGACGTCTGCAGCATAGGGTGTGAGGAGGAAGGACTGGGCAAGAGACCAGGCTGCAGAAGAAGGCAGGATTCCAGATCACAGGCCTGGTATGCCCTCTTCGCAATATATGAACTTTATTCTGAAGGGTATGAAAAAACAATCATGAGGTTTTTAAGCAGGTAAAAACATGATGAAATCTGCACTTAGAAAGACACGTTGGCAGAAGTAATAAGGAGGACTGGAGAGACCAAAACTGGATTAGGCTACAGGCAGGTAGAGCAATTAAATGCACAGATAAAAGGTGACAGGAGTATGAACAAAATGTAGTCACTTGTATCAAGCAGATATCGAGCCTTTAACAATTTCATACAATTTCAAACTTTTAAATTAATTTATCAAGAGAAAGTATGTCTGAGCCCAAATTACTTTTTTCTATCTCTATTTTTAACAAGCTTGGAAAAGCAGTTTTTGATGGAGAGATTTCCAGTTTAATCAAATGAGAAGGCACAACTGTCACCAAATATTTAGAATTCTGGATTTCTAAGACTGTACACGCAAGAAAAATGCAAACATTTATTAGATGGTTAGTGACAACTGGAAAACCTACAGATTAAATTAAAACATATAAAAACAAACTTTTGTCTTTAAAATTGGAACCTGAGGCACTGTTGAAGTCAAATTCCTTCATTTCACAGACAAGCAAACTAAAGTATAAAGAAGGCATATTACTTGCCAAATGCGCTTGGGGTGCTCATTTAGGATCAGAACCCAAGTTTCCTGACTCCTTATTTAATGATTTCCTGACTCTCATATGAAGATCTGGAATTTTTAAAAAGTGCAGGGGAAAAGTGAAGCGAGCTCAGAGTAAGTATGGACCATGTATCAGGGCTTTATACTGGGCTCTCATTTAGTCCTCACGTCTACTTCACAAGGTAGGTACTACCTGTATTCCATAGAGTCTAAACACCTCGTTAAAGGCCACACGGCTATCAGACACCAAAGTTCATTTCTTTTCATCGGAGCACACGAGTGCCAACAGGAAGATAAAAGAGTTTTCTTCTAATTAAAAAAAAAACAACAACCCAGGTTTGTATGAATGAATGCAGAAATCATTGCACACTGACCTGTAACATGCACCTGGATACAACAACTTCAGGTACTTCAGGGAATTTTTGTCGCAGGTCATGTAAAACCTGAAAATCAATTTGGTGGCTTCCTTGGGCCATTCGTATATTGCCTGATCAGGACTATTTGTACAGTAGGCAATTCTAGGCCTTAGTGGAAATAGTACTCATCTCTTCTGTCCAAGCATTTTCTGTGAAAGAAAGAAAAAAATTTTAATGAGAACTGATTAGAGAATGAATATTGTTGTGGATTTAAAATTTCAATACACAGGGCACGTGCTTTAGTACCTAACATTTAATATAAGTTATCAAAATATTATTTAGTCCTACAATGTTTTCCATGTAGTTATACTGTCGTTTCAATTTATAACTCCTGATGTCAAACTTTTAGATTGTTTAATCCCTATTTGTATGCCTTATAATGGCTGTGCCAAAAGGCATTTAAGAAATTATTGTCAAGGATGTCTTCCCTCATTCTTCTAAACGGGGAAAATGAGTAACATTACTGACATTTTTCTTAATAATTAGAAGAGAATCTGAGGTGAGTTATCTTATTTACTCAAAATTTTTAAAGTTTGGAACCTGATAAAGTTTGGTTCTAAAAATGACTTTGCATGCTTTGTCTAATAATGAGCTATATAACCCAATACATTTTCTTAATTTCCAGATATACTTAATCCTTAAATGTGTAATGAATTCATTCTCAGGGGATCAGTGGCATTTTATTCCCTCTGTTTTAATAAAATCAGTATTTTAAAATATACTATTACTTGAGGCTCAACCCCAAAGGTCTGGATTTAATTGGTTGGGGAGTGGCCTGGGCATATGGATTTCTAACACTTCCCCAAGTAATTCTAAGGTGTGGCCAAAGTTGAGAACTACCTACCTTCTTTTTATTCCTAATGGAAACCACGTTTAATTTTGAAAGCCCTTTTGGCATATAAATAGTATGTAAGTATATTAAACCTAAATAACATGAAAATATTTAAATATAATGCTATTTGTGTGATCATGTCATTTTATGATAAATTTAACAATAAGACAATCTCTTTGAAACAGGTTTCTTATCTGTAGTATTTCTCATTTAACCTTGCTAATTAACATAAGCTTAAAAAATACAAATCTGTAAACTCCATCAATATAGGAATTAGGTCTCTTTTGTTCCCTTCATGTAGCTAGCACTGTGTAAGCACTGTTCAGCATAACAGTAGATATTAAAATATTTTTTATTAAATTTAGTTATGGTAGAACTTCTGAGTCTTCCACAGAATATATAGACATCATGCATAGTAAAGCCTTTTAGCTTTTTATTATCATTTAATTAAATTCCTTAATTGTTTCGTCTATGTGATTTCAGCTTAGTTATGTCACACAGGTAAAAATTACAATGGGTTATAGGAGAAAAGAGGAGTACTGAAAATTAGTAAATGGTATTTTAAAATAGCTTAAGGGGTGATAAATGAGCTACAACACTGCTCAACTTGGGCTAGCCTCCCTTGACTTCACTCCAGCCATCAGCTCATTTCTCTGCCCCTTCCCTCTTCTGGGCTAAAACTCCTGGAAAGGAAGGGTTGTTTGTACCTCAGTGTCTTCCCTTTCTCCCTCCTAATCTCTTTTAGCCTACACAATCAGGCTTTCGCAGTTTTTCTCCACTGAAACTATACTTCTCAAAGCTGCCGCAGGCCTTCAGGCTGTCAGACCTCATGAGCAGTCCCCAGTCCTCATCTAACCACAGCTGAGGACCCAGTCAACCAATCTCCTCCTTTGAACAAGTTCCTCACTTGGCTTCTGAGGTTTCTACTCTTCTGGTTTTTCTCCTACCTGCTGGCAGCTCCTTCTCAGCTTTGTCAGATCCTCTTCCTTTCCTGCACATCTAGATGTTGGTGGACAATGGAGTTCGATCTAGGGTTTCTTTTCAACTATACCTACACTCCTCCGCAGTGTAATTTCATCCAAATATACCGCTTTAAACAGAGGCATTTGTATCTCCAATGTCAAGGGAGCGCTCTCCCTTGAGTTCCACACTAATCTAGCCAATTACCTGCCTGACATCTCCTTCTGGACATCTAAAGCTCACTTCAAACTTACTATGTCCAAAAGGAAACTCTTAATTTCCCCCCTTTCAAGCCAATCCTTTCGCAGTCTTTTTCATCTCAGTAAATGGTGCCATCATTCATCCAGTTGATCCTTCTTTCAGATCCCAGATCTAATCCATCATCAAGTCTTGTTGGCTGGATCTGTAAAATAATATTCTGAATCTGACCACTTTCTCCCACCTCTGTTACTGCTCTTGTCCAAGCCACCACTGTAATTCACACAGACTGCCACTGCAAAGGTCTCTTCCTGTTTCGTCCCTTGCCTTCATTTTCTGTTCCCCCTCCGCCCCTCATTCTATCGAGGGATCTTTGTGAAAAGTAAACCAGAGCAAAATCCCCTGCTCAGTCCTACAACACGAGGCCCATGGCTAACTACCACCCCTCAGACTTCACCTTCTACCATTCTAGTCCCCTCGGTTCTGGTTAGTTCTCGAAAAAGCCACTCTTTCCTCCCTTATGGCTTTTGCACCACTGCTCCTTCTGCCTGGAACATTTTACCCTCAGATACTTGCACGGCCCCCTTTCTTAATTCATTAACATCTCTGATGGAATGTCACTTCCTCAGAGACAGTAGCTTCCTTGACCAATCTCCCAAGAATAAAGCCACAAGTCTCCTCCTCACAACCTCACACCCTACTTTTCTTCATAGCGTGTCAATACCTGATATGTATGTATTTATTTATTTTCCATCTATCTGCAAAATGGTAACTCCACAGGATCAAAAACTTTGAAATTCACTGCTATACCCACCTCAGGACCTAGGTCAAACATGCAACATCTGCTGCATGAAATGAAAGTTTTACTGTATGGTTTCTTCACATTACTTTGCTTCTAAAACACTTTTCAAATGATCTAGATGTGGAAATTTTTGCACAATTTGAGGGAGAGGCAAATAAATGAATTTTCAGTCTAATTCAGGACCACCTTTATTAGAAGAGGATGAATCACGAAAATAAATTTCAACTTATCCCATTATTAAAGCATAAAGTTCCCAAATTCTTTGAAAAAGTCTTATCACACTTGCTTTTCTAATAAAGACCATCAAGTACACAAACAACAAAATTGTTCATATGTACAACTGTATTTCAGGGATTTCATTTCCTGTAATGGCTGAATGGCTCCTACTAGCTCATTTCTCTCATAAACACTATAAACACTAGACAAAGTATAAAAACAACTACATGAAAGCAGAAGGCATAACCAGTAATAGAGATGGTGGGGAGGAGGAGGAGTCAGTACTTAGAAGGTTAACAGCATGGGGTGATTTTCCATTTTTTTTAGTGGCGTTTAGCCAGAGAGCAGGCCTCAGCTGGTTCGGGTGGCTAAAACCTAGACAGAAAACCTACAGCCGTACCAGCTTAATGAACCAAAGGGTAGACTCTGGCATACCCACAACAGCTGAAAACCTAGTAAGTAAATCACAGCAAGGAGAGAAGCACCAAATCCTATGTATAAATTCTGCACACATCTCTGATCCCCAAACTACACATATGTGAGATTCCAAGCAGCCCAGCCAAAGCTAAAATAACTGAGATTTCAGAGTTTGAAGCTGGGAGTTCAGCCAAGTTAACTGCCTCCTAAAGCAAGCAAGCAAGGAAGGAAACCAACCAAACATCAATACTCACTACTGAAGGCACACAATAGAATCCAGAGTCTCTACATGCCATTCATAAGAAACAGGAAAAACTGACCCATACTCAAGAGAAAGGGCAACCAAGGGAGACCAAGCCCAAGACGACCCAGGTGCTAGAATTAGCACATAAGGATTTTAAAGGAGCTATTTTAACTATGCTTAAAGATGTAAGGACACACATGCTTGGATTTCAGCAAAAAACCACTCCCCTGAAACCCCAAAAAACCAAAAAGCCAGAAACTATATTCTTTTAAAAAAGAGAACCAAACATAACTTCAAAAAGTGAAAAATAAATGTCTGAGATAAATTCACTGGGTGGATTCCCCATATATTGGAAATGACAGAATAGTCGGTAAACTCGAAGACAAAGCAATAGAAATTATTCACACCCAAGGGATGGAGGATAAAAAAATGACTGAGGGTGGGATGGGGTCAGGTAGGTGAGGGTAGGAAGAGAACCTAAGGGTAAATATCCAAAAGTCTAAGGTACTTGTAACTGGAGAGCCAGAAGGATAAAGGAGAGAGAATGGGGTAGAAAAAACTATTTGAAGAGTAGTGGCTAAAGATTTCCCCAAGTTAGTTAAGACTTTGGTCACTTCAGACATGTGTGGCTGCTATTGGTCAGGGGTCATCCCACACAGCAGGCAGAAGATGGTGGCTGCAACACCATCCAGAAGATGATGGCTGGAGTCCATCAACTCTAGGCTCCAACTCCTCATGAAAAGTGGGAAGTCCTTGCTGGGGTTGGAGCAGACTCTAAAAATGACCAGACAAGGCAAGGCAAAACTAGCCAATCGGCCAACAGCTGCCCAGCCTTGAAGAAATCTGAAGCAGTACTATGTCACATTGGCCAAAACTCGTGTCCATCTCTGCAGTGGCCATACTACTGAATTGGGCACAGCATGTGGAAAATTCTGCACAGGATGCCCTGACCCAGGTGATTCTGATATCACTAGAAGCCTGTTAGAACAGACTGGTGAAAAGTATGCAGAAGTTGTCTTTAATAAAACTGGCCAGAGCTTGTTTTAAACAACAACAACAACAACAACAACAACAACAGCAGCAAAAAAGATCTTACTTAAGAATATCAAAGCCTAAACAGGAAAAGCCAAGGAAGACCACGCACAGGTATAAGTGTCAAACTGCTAAAAATCAAAGACAAAGAAAATGTTGAAAGCAGCAAAAGAAATGACACAAAGGGGAACAATTCTAATAATGCTGACTTGTCATCAGAAACTGTGGACGCCAGAAAATAGTCAAATGACATAATTTAAGTGTTGCAAGAAAAAACATCAACCCACTTTCTATATCCAGCAAAAGTAAACCTTAAGAACAAAGCGAGATAACTATTTTTAATGTAGCCTTTGGCGGTAAGCAAATAAATTTTACAACTAAACACATTATTGAAACAAACCAATGTTAGATTCTGTATGAAATATAACGCAGCTAACTATGGGCATTTATGAGGCAACTGGATACACAGAATATTGAAAACCAGACAATCATTTAGTCTAATTAGCCATGACCCACACACTTAAGGAGTGTCTAGAATGTGCAGATACAAGTACTAGTCAATGCCCTTGCTCTCCAGGTCACGGAAATTCTTGGATTAGAGGCACATCAACACAAGTTTGTAATTTAGGTAGCTATTCGAACTTGGGCACTATTTTACCTTCTGTCTACTTCCTGCTGCCACCCCAGCCTAGCCTGTTGCTATCACATTGGTTTCATCTCTTTCACATTCAAAAAAGGATTAGAAAGGAGCACTGTGCATAAGGAAAAATTGTAGAGAGCAGAGAGCAAGAAGAAGGTAGGCTCCAAGTCATGATGTGTCTTGCAGGTCATTAAAATTTGGAACTTTTATCTTCTGAGTAATGGGAAGTCACTGAAGATTTAAGCTCAGAGGCAGGGAAGGGGACATGATCAAAAAATCATGTATGTATGAAGAATAGCTACAGAATGGAGAAAAGGGCAAAATATATGAGCAACTCAGTTTGAAAACTACTGTTGTAGTCTAGCTGCCAAAGGTTAATAGCTTATAACTACAGAAACAGCAATGGAGGCCGAGTAAAAGGAAAAACTGAAAGGATATTTAGGAAGGAAAAATGAATAGAACTTGTTGATGGATTAAATATTGGGGTGAAGAAGTCAGTGTCAACACTGGTTTCTGATCTGCTCAACTGGATGGCGGTCCCATCTACAAATGATAGAACAGGCCCAAGAAAACAAAGGGGTAGATTACGGGTTTGGTTTTGAACATGCCGAGTCTGGGGCACTTTTAAAACATCAAAATAGATGTATCACAGAGGGAGTAAGGATATATGGGTCTAGGCTGTACACGAGTGCTACCTAAGTGGTATTAACTGTGCTGTATGTGTTTAAAGGGCTCTCTGGGCTGAGGGAGCGAGTGGGAGGCCATAGAATCATGGCTACTTTCGAAGTTTAAGAACATAAAAAAGAATGAAATCTTGCCATTTGCAACAACATGGATGGTCTAGAGGGACAATACTAAGTGAAATAAGTCAGTTAGAGACAGACAAACACCAAATGATTTCACTCATATGTTTAAATTAAGAAACAAAACAAAATGGGCAAAGAAAAAAGAAAGAAACCAAAAACCAGACTCTTAATTATAGAGACCAAACTGATGGTTGCCGGAGGGAAGGTGGGCGGAGGGACGAGTGAAATACGCTTATTGTGAGGAGGCCCAAGTCATGTGCAGAACTGCTGAGCCACTATATTGTACACCTGAGACTAATGTAACTGCATGTTAACTAAACTGGAATTAACATTTTTAAAAAAGAAGGTTAAAAAAGTATGAAGCAAAACAACCAAATCTGAGGCAGATTCTGGAGATAGTCATCTGTCTGGCTAGAAGAAAGGAGGGACAGTAGGATTAGGAAGAAGGAGTTTGGGGGGGGGTAGTTACAGGAGATGAGAAAGGCCTTGAGATATAAGAACACTAAAGTTTTAATATTATTATGTAAACTATCATTTATCTTTGCCCTATTCTTGCATGGTTGAATTTTACTGAAACACATTTAATTATAGTTCATGTTGAGTATCAGAAAGAAATGGAATGAAATATATAAAACTAAAATTTACTTCTCGATTGCATTAGGATTCTCTTTTAGCTTATAGGACAAGAAGGTAAGGAGGTCTTCCCATTTTAACATATATACCATCCTAAAATTTAGTTCTGGTTAATAACCTTAAGAGATGATAATTTTTTCTGTAAACAATGTAATCTTGAGTGGGAGAGGACCCCGTGAAATTATCTTGCGAAAGTATATAATTTCAGAGGTTAGAGAAAAGCCTGTTGTCCAATAGACTCCTTGCTAGACTTCTCCTTTCACGTGTGTAATTTCACTTCTTAAAACTGACCCTTGACAACAAAATTCTTTACAAAAGTACTGTTATTCTCAAAGTGGAAAGACTACCTTGTTCACTGTTGTGTCCTAAATACTTAGAAAGTGTGTGCTAAGTAGTAGATGCTCAGTAAATATTTGCTGCAATAAATCTCTACATATCAGAAAATGCCTAGATTTATTTTTTTAAATAATTTTATTGATTAAGTAGGCTCCATGCCCAACGTGGGGCTTGAACTCACGACCCCAAGATCAAGAGTTGCAGGCTCTACGGACTGAGCCAGCGTGTCAGAAAATGCTTGGATTTTGAAGACTAGTATAAAAAGTGGTCTCTATCTATCCAAACAAGCGTTTCCCTTACCCTCAGCTTTAAGTCGGTGCTGCTTAGTACTTATTTTGAAACTGCAAATTTGTTCCAATGCAATTGAAATAATAGGGAACAATTTGAGCATTATTTACCAGCTAGAAATACTAGTTGGATGCGGAAAACCACGCTCAACTGAAACAAGCTGCATGTGAATACACAAAATGTAACACACCTCAAACATCCGCCAGCTGCCTCAGCTGGCCTATGAGCATGTGGCCCCAGCTAGCCATATCTTGTGTTACAACTTTCCTTCTGATTTCAGAAAACCCTTCTTTGACCACTTCAGGATAACAAATTGCCACATCTATGGCTCACTTCCATAAGCCAACTTCAGATCTTTTCCAAAGTACCGTATTTGTACGTTATAGGAGTACATATTTCTTAGTCATTTAACATGGGTAAAACTATACTGTCATTTTTTAAGGATCCTATCTTTTTTAAAATGTTCTCTGATAAAGTTTTTGAGTGTTGTATCTGGAACTCCACTTTTTCCATAAACCCTGTGGCTTTTCTTTTTCATGATTTGCATAGCATGGTGATTTTTAGAAACACAGATGTTAAATTTTAACAGAACTGTCTGAACTGCAAAGCCCCTCTGACCTTAACAACTGTGAACAGTAACTTCCCCAGGATGACTACTGGGAAGGCAGAATGTTTTATCTATTTGGTTGTCAAAATGATGTTAATAGTTTCTTATAACTGATTATAATTTGTGTCTTTTCTGTGGATTGGATGACATTACCAGACTGTGCAGTGAGTTATTCTTAAAGAGTATCATAGAACGAAGCATTGATACACAGTAAGAGTAGCTGGATGGTGCTACAATTTTTTTTTTTTTAATTTTTTTTTTTCAACGTTTATTTATTTTTTGGGACAGAGAGAGACAGAGCATGAATGGGGGAAGGGCAGAGAGAGAGGGAGACAAAGAATCAGAAACAGGCTCCAGGCTCCGAGCCATCAGCCCAGAGCCTGACGCGGGGCTCGAACTCACGGACCGTGAGATCGTGACCTGGCTGAAGTCGGACGCCCAACCGACTGCGCCACCCAGGCGCCCCTACAATTTTTAAAATTAAAGTTAAAGCAAATTTTGAAACCTTTAGCCCCAATAAGATTTCAGAATTAAACCTTAAAAATAAAGAAGTCTATTCCATGCCTAATCATACACACACTATTCTAAATACCTTTTACTTTACTCATGCATTATCTAAGTATCTCATCAAATGCCAGTTAGGTAACAGTTGATGTACTTCACATTTGATTAACCTCAAAAGAATTTACAAATGTCATTAATTAAACATAAAAACTTTCAAAAAAATTTTAACAGCAAATTATTGGAGTTATATTTCTTGGAGCATGATATGACAACTTTACTAAGGCAAAGCAAACTCCTCCCCCCCCCATCCACCCTCCACCAATCTATAATATCAAGTTATTTTCCTAAAGAGTTAAAAAATGCAAGAATTGTAGCCATGTAATCAAAATCTAAAATTCAAATACTATCACTGTTTAAGAATCATAATCCCTCTTTAGCATAAATTTTAGCATGAAAGAATTGTAATACTGAAACACTTTACATAGATAGCTAGTTATTTGCAAAAGTAACAGTAAACATACCAAATCAGTCATCTAAATGCTACATGAAGTTAGCTATCATGTTCAGCTTTTATGTTATTTAAAAGCTTGAAAGGAGCAAGGGACTGGTAGCAGAAAATGGATTTCTCAACTTTATAACACTGCAATAATTTACTTTGTAAAAGAAAAGGTTAACACTAATGGCTGAAGTACATAATGATCTATACTTCCTTCTCTAAACAAGAAAACTTCCCGACTTTTTCATTTACTACATTGCCTCAAGTCCTTGAATGTTGGCCATTCCTTATGGATAAAAGTCTTACCAGTTTTAAGTTCTTCTAAAGGAATGTGCAAGTCAGCCACACTTGGCAATTTATGTACTGTGGTTTTGTGGTGAGTGCTACCATTTTCTAAGGATCAAGAAAAGTGCAATAAATCTAAGACAGAATGGTTATAATTCATCAAAACATATTATATAACTAACTACCTTGTGTGTATTTTCCAATTCATATCTCACTATTTTTTTTCCAATATATTAGGGCTTTAAGATGGAGACAAAGTTATTTTTCAGTGCTCCCTTTTCCCTGTAATTTTTGGATAATCCGTCCTGTGCATAAATATCTTGGAAAGAAAACATGATATAAATAAATGATATGACAAGAAGCTCCTATTATGGGTAAAAGGGAAAAAGAGAGGATAAAAGAAAATGAAAGCACTTGGAAGTACCAGTTTGCATCTTGTATCAACCATCAACATTTAGAACGAACCAATGAACTCAGTGGCATGTGAAAATTATAATAATCTGGTTAAAATATTAATCTAAAATGGCATCTTTATATGCAGATTAAGAGAAAGTTATGAGAAGTTTTATCAACTGATCCCTGTGCAGTTCTAATCACTCGCTTGGCCCCATGCTTTCTTTTTGTTCATCTCATATAATTTTGCCCATCTTCCTTCTAATGTCATGGCCCTCAGCTGACTTCTCCCCAAAGTGGACTTCTGGCTGCCTGGTAGATGTATGCATGTGTGTGTGTTATAGCACAGGGCACAGGTCGATTATGTTCATGAGTCAGACACAGTGTAAATGGACAGTTCTTAGTCTTTTCTTCAATTTTAATTTTTTTCATGTTTATTTAATTTTGGGGGTAGAGAGAGAGAAGGAGAGAGAGAATGAGCAGGGGAGGGGCAGAGAGAGAGGGAGACATAATCTGAAGCAGGCTCTAGGCTCTGAGCTGTCAGCAGAGAGCCTGACATGGGGCCTGAACCCACGAACTGTGAGATCATGACCTGAGCCGAAGTCAGGGGGCTGAACCGACTGAGCCACCCAGGCTCCCCATTAGTGCTTTCGTAATAACTACTAAAATGTTTTAATATCTAACGAAAAGTTAAATTGGCAATTTGAAAATTATACACATACACTTGATTGGTAATACAACTGTGGTTAATAGAGACTGCTAAGCCTGCTAATGGAGAAAATATATACAAATCTATATGTAAAGACCAACATTTAAATAAAGTATTTCATTACTAGATTATTCAGAACCTGAAAAGGAAATCACAGAGAATTCAAAAGAGCAAAGTTAAAATTGGTAAGGCAATATTAAATGAATCAAGTTTCTAAAATACAACACCATGCTGTAATTTTGTTTAGTATGTGCCAGTTTCAATCTAACACTATGAAACTGTTGTATATAGTTGGCTATTTGTCTTGTTATAGTTATGGTGAATGAATTTTTTATTAGATGGTCAAGAATAATCTCAGAACTCTACAGAAACTTTTATCAGCAAATTTATTATATACAAATCTATTTCACAAATCTCTAAATTAGATACCCTTAGAGAATATTCAATTTAATATTTTTAGTTGTATAACATAATCAAATAAAGAAACAGAAATCACATCCTACAAATACCTACCCATAAATCTGCAGCAAAGGCTTTCCTAATTAAGTAGGAAATCTGAACTGTAAAAATATATTAAAGTGATCTTCTACTTAACATTTTTATTTATGACACAACCCATTTTCTAATTTATCGTTTTTATATTTTTTCATATGTACATTTTTCATATGTAGTTTTTCATATGTATATATATATGTATATATGTGTGTGTGTGTGTATATATATATATAGCTCAAACTTTGTTGAGTGCCTGATACTTACTCTACACCATAGTGGGTGCTGAAAGTATTAAAATTAATAAAAGCACAGTTGCTTATGTTCAAGAAATTTACATTTTAGGGGTGCCTGGGTGGCTCAGTCGGTTAAGCCTCTGACTTTGCCTCAGATCATGATCTCATGGCCCGTGAGTCTGAACCCTGCATCAGGCCCTGTGCTGACAGCTCAGAGCCTGGAGCCTGCTTCAGACCCTGTGTCCCCCCTTTTCTGCCCCTCCCCTGCTCATACTCTGTCAATCTCCCTCTCTCAAAAATAAATAAACATTAAAAAATTTTTTTAGGGGCGCCTGGGTGGCGCAGTCGGTTAAGCGTCCGGCTTCAGCCAGGTCACGATCTCGCGGTCCGTGAGTTCGAGCCCCGCATCAGGCTCTGGGCTGATGGCTCGGAGCCTGGAGCCTGTTTCCGATTCTGTGTCTCCCTCTCTCTCTGCCCCTCCCCCGTTCATGCTCTGTCTCTCTCTCTGTCCCAAAAAAAATAAATAAAAACGTTGAAAAAAAAAAATTAAAAAAAAAAAATTTTTTTTTAATTTACATTTTAGTAGGGGAAAACAAACATTCAACAAATAAATGTAATAATGGATACAGATATAATATGCAGTAAACAGCAGAAATGAAGGAGGGACCAGCCAATTCTAGGAGAAGGGGAGGATTGAAGGAAAGGATTCATTAAACAAGGGGACACCTACGCTGGGTCTTGGAAGATAAAATGTGTTCTCTTGGACAGGCGAGAGGGAAAGAGTAACTCAGGCATAGGTAGTTGCCTAGGGAAAGACCTAACGGGGTGAAGCAGCGTGGCAAGTTCAGGAAACCGTAAGGAGCTGGCTAATGCTGACCTGCGGGGGGTGAGACTCACAAGGAGACAGCGTGACAAAAGACGAGGCTGAAGAAGTGGGGTAAGGAGGGGCACATCACAGAAGATTTTCATTGCTCTCTGCATCATGCATGCTGCCTCCCACAAGTCAGCAAAAACATGCCTCTCACCTTCTCCGTTCAGGTCATTTATCTCTGAAGCTCCAGGCCCCGCCACAAGATGTACCACTATGCCCCAGCACACAGCAACAAGTACTCTGTGCCATTTACAGGTGTATAAGCTGCAGTGAAGGTCAAGGGAAGAAGTGCCTAAAACTTAGGAACTGAAGAAAGGCAGGAAAAATGTCACAAAGAATGTCGTGCTTGAGCTTAGGAATTACAGAGGAATAATAAAGGTCTCGCAGGAAGGATATCCCTGACAACTGTTTGTGTTGAGGGAAAGGCCACGAAAGAACATGATAAATTAGAATTACAGCTGAGTAGAGTAGAAAAATGAGTGAAGTTTGAAAAGGTGGGAAAGTTTCAGTGAAAAATGTACAGATTCCAGATAATGTAGAAAATACATCTGAGAAAATTCTACGGGCCTGAACGACTTTTTGGCTCACCTTCATTTCTAGGATCCACTCTATAAACATTGCGACTATAAGCCAGGCGATGTGCTTTAAATATGCAAAGATAAGTAAAATATAGTCCCTGCTTTTGAGAAGATTATAATCTAGCAGAATTCAGATTTATATTGGGACTTCTTATCAGCACATGTCTATTATCTCACCTTATCCTCCCCACATGTGAGGCACAGAGGACAACTGTTATATTCCTTTTAACTGAGGAGCATCATGGAGAGAGACACTGAGACATCTATACACACACTTCCCACCAAGTTAGTCTGCAAGGCCGGCCGTGCACAACTGTGGTGTCAACCCCCACTGCGACTGCAGTCAGCTGTGAGGCAGGCTGAATGAAGTCTGTTGCAGATAATAAAGTACCAGAGGTCTCTTTATATAAATTAGAGCATCTCATCTAGAGACAAACACATGTGTTTCAAGAGGAGCAGAAAGTCACCTCCTTAGTGTGTATTACTAAAAACAACTGCTATTGGGAAGTGACTAAGTAAATTACTGTATAGCAACACTAATGAATACCAGGTAGCTGTGTGTGTGTGTGTGTGTGTGTGTGTGTGTGTGTGTGTGTTTTGGTGGAATAAGATATCTAAATAATTAAATGGAAAGAGAAGATTTTAATGAATGAAAAAAGAGGCAGAATCTGTGTATTTAAAAAAGGGATACAAAAATGTATTTTAAAAAGATAGTTTGTATGTATCTACAGGAAAGACTCTGAAAGAATATACACTTATTTTGGAGATGGAGCGAGGCCAGGTAAAAGGTTACATGGATGGAAGATGGTCCATCAGTATTTGTATTCTGATACCTGAGCAGGAGAGTAAGAGTAGAATAATTTGAAAATACCTATACTTAGCCAACTATATGTACTTTAAGATAATAAAGCCTATGTTATCTATGCTGAGACTGTTACTGTTACAGTTAACAGTTACAACAATTAACAATATTCCAGATGTTTGACAAGATGAGATCTACAGTTACATTTTGATTTAAACGTTACATGCAGGCTATATGTTTAGGTGCACGACTAGCTCTATGCTCAGTCCTGTTAAAACAAAAAAGCCAGGTCCCTTTGATTTTCAACCAAGGGCTAACTCAACGTGAACTAATGCTGAGTTACTCTCAAACGGAGTAAGAAATACTCATCCACCAAAGAGATGGTTTAATTGTTTAAAAGAGGTAGGGGGTTGTAGAAAAAGAGGTTTAATGTTACTATCTTAAGCCTAAGAGTCCCTCAATAAACACAATACTTTATAGAAAGTTATAACACATAAAGGTGGACAAGAACACTTTTCTCTAAGTTTATAGTATAAACGCTATGGTTCAGCATTACTGGTTCACCATTATTATGGGCCAGGTCCTATGCTAAATGCCTAACATGTATCATTTCAGTTACTTTGCACATTCCTGTAGTAAGGATTAAATGAGAAACTGCAGGAAAAACTCTTCACACGTTTGGCACATATAACAATAAGTGTCCTTAATGAGGTACCACTACTGTTAAAATCTAACTTCATCAAGCCAATTACTCTAATACAGTTAGCTTTTCAAAAGACTCACAGACTTAAGTGCACCAAGGCTAAGAAATCTTCAATGGATACCCATTCCCTGCTACTGAATTAAGTCCAAAAACTTTCACCTGACATTCAAAAGTATGACACAGCTCCGTCTTCTATCACATCCTGTACTCCACTGTTCTCTAGGCACACTGGACTGCTCACAATTTCTAGAACATGTTATACACTTAAAAATAATTTTTTTCTTTACTTCTTAAAGAAGTAAATAATATTTAAAATGTTTACTTATTTTTGAGAGAGTGCAAGTGGAGGAAAGGCAGAGAGAGGGGGACAGAGGATCTGAAGAGGGCTTTGTGCTGATGGCAGCAAGCCTGATGTGGGGCTCGAACTCACCAACTGTGAGATCATGACCTGAGCCGAAGTCGGAAGCTTAACCGACTGAGCCACTCAGGTGCCCCTATATACTTTCATTTCTATAACTTAGATTTCTAAGGTTTCTAGATTCTTGCCATTCTCTCCAAAGACTTTTATCTATCCCTCAAGGCTTAGTAGAAATGTTACCTTCCCCACAAAGTTGATTCTATCTGGTACTCTCCTGTATACTGTTAGCACTCCTGTTATGGTACTTTCTTTGGTATCACTTGTCTGTGAGCTCACCGAAAGCAAAGTTTATTCATTTGCACATCCCTTTGGGCCTAGTACAGTGTTTTACACAAAATTTGCATTCAATAATGTAGAAAAATTTCACCATTACTAACAGTCTCCCAGTGATAACAAACAAGACTTGAAATTCAAATGCAATTCTTTCTTCAATTTCTCCCCCAATTCACCCATCGGCAGTAAAGATCCTGTAATAACTCTGATAGTAGCTCTCTTTCCGGTCCTAATACAACACTCAGTGAGATTCAATCCTTTCAATACCAAACAATTCATGTGGGACATAATCAGGGACCCAATGGTGACTAGACTGGCTGACATATTCATTATACAATAACAGTGGAGGAGAGAATTTCTGAAGCAGAAGCTAGGATATTAGAATCATCTTTTAAAATCACAGTTGGGACATAAAATTTCTCTGATCAATTCTTCTGAACTGAACTTTAAAAACAAAAGATAGGTATGGTTATCTGCCCATTCAGTAAATAAAATCACCTTTCATGGATTAATCCAGTTTCTAAATCTATACAAATTGGTAAAAGCAATAAATGCCCCTAAAAGCTAACTGACCTCAGCCCTCGAATCCTTCATAAGTAGTTTTCACTCCATTAAAATCTTAAGCAACAGGAAACGTGTTTTTGGTTTTGTTGTTATACTCCAGGACAATTTAATCTACTTATGACTTTCTTATTGGATTTATTTTGAATAATCAAGTATCATTACAGCAAGTATTAGTTACACACTTACATTTAAAATTAAACTCTTTATGTAGAAGTACTATATAATACATTATTTGGTTCTACTTCCAACTGCTGAAGAAAACACTGACTCTATGTGAAGACGTGCATTGCGTGGAATGGTTGAGAGAACTAGTTTCACTTATTTAACTCCACGTACTATTCAGACTCTGTGTGAACCTCTTAAAGGAAGACAGTTTTGCTGTCGATAATGTTTACTTTTCATTGAAGACCAGAGTAGTTTTTGCACATTTACAGTATCTAACTCAATAGTATTTCCAATTTATTTTTCCTAAGTTGTTTTTGCATTAGTTTGCTACTACTAGCAAACAAGTTAAATCAGAAATATTCAGGCAAAAGTAAGTTAAAGTCAAGAGTAGCTGCATGTTACCTAGATGTTAGGAATGTTACCATACTTGAAAGCAAGAAGACCACAGATTTTGAAAGTAAAGTTTTGGTTATTATAGATGTCACAGTAAGGCAGTTACACAGGCTAAGCTTGACTGGTGCCGTGGACTTTAGCATACCTGGAAATAGAAAAATTCAAATTGTAGCTGTTCTTGGTTGGCCCTTTGCCATTTTTGCAGCTTACAAATTTTTAATTAAGTAACTGCAGTGAGCTCATCTCTACCGGATACTTCTTTTCCAGGGCAGGTCCAGGAACTGGGTCTGGAGCCTTGAAAGCAGAAGAGAAACTAGAGTAAACTAGAGGCAGGCGGAAGGAGAAACGTGACCAGGTAACACTATGAGATCTAATGGCAATGATGCAATGATGTAGTCCCCAGTGCGTCTCACACAAGATATTCTGAGGTGGAAAAAGGATCTCTTAAGTTGTTAAGTTCCCAGAAGATGCCATTTACATGAGTTAAGTCACTGTCTTTCTTTACCCAGCTCTACTCCCGACTTCCAGTTCCAGCTACTGAAACAGTGGCCTTCGTGAGACCTGTGATCACTTTCAGCAGCAGACTGTCCAACGTGGGACCACAGACAATAGACGAAAGAGAAAAACAACAAATCCACTTTCACTGGTCAAATTAAAATTGTAAAGTCCTCATTTCCAGGTTGTTTTGCTCTTCTTTCACTATCTTATTTCCAATTGTCTTCTAACTGCTCCCCTGATTTCCTACAATCAATTCTCAGAGGTTTCTTCAGAAATACATCCAAGCAATGAACTGAATTTCAAGTTCCAATTTTTAAAAATACTTGGTAATTCTTAAAGTGGGAGGCAAAAAAACAGCTCATAAGATGTGGTTCTTAACCACACTGGAAATTCTCTTTTTCCATTACCAAAATAGGTTCAATCTTTTTGGTATAAATTTGTTGGGTCCATATTAACACACACACACACACACACACACACACACACACACACACACAACTACAGAGGTTACAGAAATGGTAGGATATTAAAAATGGTAGACTGTTGCATGAGAGCCTGGCAAGGATGTCCTTACACTTGGTGAGCTGGCACCCGAGGGAGCTTCTCTAAGAAACAAATGCCACAGCACTCAAAATGAATTGAATTCTCTGCTACTGTCAAATGATGGCAGATTGTGGCAACTGCTAATAAGACAAAATAATAATGATAATAATAATAATAATAATAATAATAATAATTAGTGAGGACAAGGATTCAAAGAACTAACTCCCTGCATTTCTAGTGACTAGCAACACAGCAAAGCAAAACAGAATCAAAATAGTTTTTAAGAAAAATGTAAATTTTCCATCTTTCACGATGGCATATTGTCAGTGAAAAAATTCTGGCAGAGTCAGATCTAGGTTCAAATCTTGTGTCAGCATGGCCTTGGACTAAAACTCTCTGCAGAAGTTTCTTTTCTATCAAGTTGGATACCACACCTCATTTTACTAGACTGTCAAGAGAATTAGCTAAAGTACACAAGTGGCTAACAACCTAGCACACAGTAGATAATCAATTTTTCTGCATTACTACAGAGTGAAACACATTTTTTTATTCTAAACATACAGGTCTACCTAAGTTTTCATTTTCATATATACTACAACAACAGTGTGTAACAAGCTTTAGGTTTAAATAACTCAACTGCATCACATCCTAAGAGACACAACTGATTTATCAACATTGATTTCAGAACTACAAAGGAAATGTGTCCGAGAGCTCAATTCTGAGAGCTGATAATGAATACAAATATAACAATTTACATTTAGAACATAAAGGGAATCAGTGGTAAGCAAGGTAAACAATGTAATTCTTCTCCCTCCAAATAAAATAGAAAGTACCTTTGTCAACACATCTCTTGTTAAAAAGTTACAGATCTGGAGTAGTGTACTTTAAAAAGCAAAAAGAGGGGCGCCTGGGTGGCGCAGTCGGTTAAGCGTCCGGCTTCAGCCAGGTCACGATCTCGCGGTCCGTGAGTTCGAGCCCCGCGTCGGGCTCTGGGCTGATGGCTCAGAGCCTGGAGCCTGTTTCCGATTCTGTGTCTCCCTCTCTCTCTGCCCCTCCCCCGTTCATGCTCTGTCTCTCTCTGTCCCAAAAAAAAAAAAACAACGTTGAAAAAAAAGCAAAAAGAATCCACGCATAATATAACTTGGTTTTTAAGTCAGGAAATGCTTTAAGGGCAAAGAAAAGCCTTACATTTGGGCAATAATTTTCCTCTTACTGATAGAACAGCGGGTTCCATACAAAATTACTATTTACCAAATATGGTTCAAAGATCAGATTACACCTTTCCTAGCATTACCAAGTAATACAGCAAGTATCAAAAGTAACAAAGAATTAAAAAAAAAAATCCTTAAAGTCATTCTATTCACTGCTACAACTTTATTTCAAAATATTTTTTAAAAGTTAACATGGAAAGTGTCTATTCAAAACCCACTTCAATTTACTTAGAGATGATAAAATTAAATTGTCTGTGTATTCCCTAGAAGGAAAATAAACAAAAAAAAAAAAACCCAAAGAAAGTATTTAGGGGTGCCTGGGTGGCTCAGTAAGTTAAGTGTGGGACTTCTGCTCAGGTCATGATCTCAGTTTGTGAGTTCGAGACCTGTGTCGGGCTCTGTGCTGACAGCGCAGGGCCTGGAGCCTGCTTCAGATTCTGTGTCTCCCTCTCTCTCTGCCCCTCCCCCACTTGTGCTCTATCTCTCTCAAAAATAAATAAACATTAAAAAAAATAATTAAAAAAAGTATTTAAGAATGAGGATTCCTGGGGTACCTGGGTGGCTCAGTTGGTTAAGCACCTGACTCTGGATTTCGGCTTAGGCCATGACCTCAGTTTGTGACCTCGAGCCTAGCATCAGGCTTCTCACTGACAGTGTGGAGCCTGCTTGGGATTCTCACTCTCTCCCTCTCTCTGCCCCTCCCCAACTCATGCGCACGCTCTCTCTCTCTCTCTCTCTCACTCTCTCTCTTGAGTAAATAAACTTTAGGAAAAAAAAAGAATGAGGATTCCCATTCATTAACCCATACAGATGGACTTTCAGTTTAAAGTCCACCAAGAAAAATATGTATTTTTTAATGTTTATTTTTTTTAAGGAGAGAGAGACAGAGCATGAGCAGGGGAGGGGCAGAGACGGAGGGAGACACAGAATCCGAAGCAGGCTCCAGGCTCTGAGCCGTCAGCACAGAGCCTGATGTGGGGCTCCAACTCACACACTGTGAGATCATGACCTGAGCCCAAGTCGGACGCTTAACCGACTGAGCCACCCAGGCGCCCCTGGAAAAATACTTTAAACAGTTAGTTTTCATGTTTGGTATTTTATTACTAGCTATTATAATGAAACCTCATGATTCATAGTAATGTGTAGGTTGATTCTTTTTTTTGTCTTTTCCAGATATACAAGATCATCTACAAATAATAAATCTGTCTCCTCCCTTTCAACAATTATTTTGTATTTTGGTCTAATTTTTGCATTGTATTCCAAAGACAATGTTATAGAATAGTAACACTGGCCAGATCTTCCTTGATTCATGACTTTAAAAAAGGAATTCAGTATTTCACTAAACACGAAAATAGAAATTCTAGTATTTCATGTCTAATAACAAAATGCAGTCTTGTGGTTTGAGGTATGTAAAATTTTAAATATATTCATTTATCCTGGTTTCACTAAGGATTATTAGAAATAAATGTTGACTTCCCCCTTTTTGGTATCCTTCAAGATATTCATAATCCCCTCTCACCCACTAAACGTGAATGAATTTATCATTACATTTCTAGAGTGAATTCTAGTTGGTTACGCTTTATTCTGTTAATGTAATGGTAGTTTCCATTTGGTAGTTTTATTAAGCATTTTTTGCACCAACTTTTGGGAGATTGGTGTGTATTCTTCTTTTATGTTCATATTTTATTATCATGTTATGCTGGCTCTGTACAAAGGACTGGGAAGCTTACGTTTTTTTTCTCTACGCTCTGAAATGGTTATCTGGGGCTTAGCGTTCTTCCTTCAACCTATGAACATGTTTGAGTCTTAACCATCTTAAACATATATCCATGTATAAACTCGTGGATGTATTTCCTTACCTTAATTGGTATATATAATATACTGGTATATACAATATACAATATACTGGAAATACACAAAGTATTTCCTTACCAGTTAAGCCCTCTAACAAGTATGTCTTCACAAAGCTATTAAAATTGCTACTGTATTCAAGGCACTGAGGAAAGAGAATGAGCTACAGTTTCTGCCCCCTACATCCTCCTAAACAAGTGAGAAACACAAACATACATACCAAAATCTGCATTAGCAATGTAAGGAATGAACACACTATGCTAGGCCACCTGTGTCTTACCATTCATGCCTTTTGCCAAACTCCTCTACAGAGTAGTTATACTATGGCTTCAACTTTCTTTTAATCTGCCTCCAAGTTTCCTCCCTTGATAATAGTTTTATTCAAATCATCAAATACAATACCCTTTTCAGGATCGTCATCCACCATTTTGCAATAACTTAATTCCACAGTGTATTTAAGTTTTCTTGAGTACTTTCTAATTCATCATATCATTTGATCCTCATGCAAAACCAGTGAGGAAGCTAGGTAGTTATTATTCTCATTTTGCAAGGTTTAGAAAATTAAGTAATTTACTAATCAAAACCTCAATCAGTGGCAGATTTAGGGCCAGAAATGTATCCGTGGCTTTCTAACTCCAGGCACAGGGTTCCTGCCTCCATGTTTTTTTTTGTTTTTTTTTAATTTGAGAGAGGGAGGGAGGGAGGGAGGGAGAGAGAGAGAGAGGGAGAGAATGGGGAAGGGCAAAGGGAGAGAAAGAATCTTAAGCAGCCTCCACACTCAGCATGGAGGCTGACGTGGGGCTTGATCCCATGACACTGGGGTCATGACCAGAGCCGAAATCAAGGGTCACTCAACCCACTGAGCCACCCAGAGACCCCCTTTCCTCTATATTCTATTAACGTGACTGACTGATTACTAATTTGAACAATTACTAATCACTCTTTCCTTGAAAATTTTTCTGCTCAGCAGTGTACACATTCTTCATTTTTCTAGGATCATTATTTCTGTGCTTCTGGTTTGTCACAACTCTGTGGTGCCGAGTTTTGACACTAGTCCTTGCACGTCTTCCTCAGGCACCTTTTCTGTACTGTTTCCAGCATAATCGAAGGAGAATCTCCTTTAAGGTGTAGTTCAGGCCTTCTCTTCCACTGGATAAAATCTAAACATTCACAGCCGTACAGTCTGATACTGAAAGGACGCTTATATATACTCCAGTCTGACGTCGTTACTTAATTAAAAACCTCAATTTTGTATTATACAAGTCAGTGGGAGAATCTGAATAAAGGTTTAAGACAAAATTTGCCTTCTTAAACTATACATAAAGTAAATGCATATATGTATGTACAGTAGATATGGCTAAGTAATTAAATTTTAAGAGTAATTATTGGACCCTATTTCATTTTTGCTAAGGACTTGTCTGTCCTTATTTCCATTTCTATTAAAGACTTGTCTGCTCCTATTTCTAAGAGATGTTATTTATGTGACAATATTAATAGGAGTTCATGTATCAAAGTAGATTAAAAAAATCACAGAATAGCAATAAAGTTGAAACCTACTCAATTCTACATATTCATGAATTATCCATACTCTGGATTTTTATGTTTAAAATTTGTCTAAATGTACAGAATTTGAAGTTGGTCAGTTTTTTTTTTATAATATTTATTTACTTAGAGAGAGAGAGAGAGAGAGAGAGAGAGCGCGTGCGCGAGCGTGAGTGGGGGAGGAAGAGGGAGAGAATCCCGCGCAGGCTCTGCGCGGTCAGCACAGAGCCCAGCGCGGGGCTCGATCTCACGAATCGTGAGATGATGACCCGAACCGAAATCCAGAGTCGGACACTTAACCAACTGAGCCACCCAGGCGCCCCTCACTCGATTTTTAAGGTGAACTGGGAATCAAAATCATACCGCTAGCTATGCTAACGCTTCCCACCCAGATGCAGTCATGACCTGGGCTACAAGGAAGAGAGGCACGAGACTGCTTGCTGTAAAGCATTTAGAACAGTGCCCGGCCTGCGGTAAGCATTCAAAGTGCGTCGGCTACCACGCTGCAGCTGCAGCTGCCATTTCTGTATGTGTTCACATCATTACAAATATGGCCACGTTAATGGTCCGGCCACACAAAGAATCCTGCCATGGTATAAGTACCTTACTCTACTCCTTTTCAGTATGTTTTCCAGGTTTTGTCCCAGCGAGCAGGGCCACAATTTTAATGCTCCAGGAACAACACCTTTCAACCACTCTCAAACCCGAAGTACTTTAATGTCTCAACATCAGAGACTGTGAGTTCTGAAAATTAAGAGCTTATTTTATTTTAATTTTTTAAAATATAATTTATTGTCAAGTTAGCTAACATACAATGTATACAGTGTGTTAAGAGCTTATTTTAAAAGGAAATTGTACATTCCACTTGTAAACTTTCAAGCTCATTCTACCAATATGGAACACTTGAAAAATAAAAGGGAAGTAAGCTTAAATTTAAAATCCTGCCCAAACTCGCTTCCCTCCTCAGCTTCCCATTTCTATCAGAAGTAGTAACTCTCTTTTTAGCCTGAAAACTGAAGTCACCTAAACACTTCTCTTGCCTTTCTTTACCTCTCTTTCAAATTTCATCCATTTCATAATCAATATTCCTCAAAACACAACTCCTAAGACTCTCTTCACTGGATGTTATAATCAATACAGTTTACAATTACTTCCATAGTTCTGAAATCTAAAAGTACTTAAAAGATTTTTTCCATGAAACTTCATGTCGAAACTCCTCTGCACAGGGTGCCTGACTGGCTCAGTCGGGAGAGCATGTGACTCTTGATCTCAGGGTTGTAAGTTCAAGCCCCACATTGGGTGCAGAGATTACATAAAAATAAATCTTAAGAAAAAAAAAACCTCATCTGGTAGTGGCAAAAATTTGCTTTGAACTGACTTACTGACTTAAGGCTATTTATAGGCTTATTTAGCCTACTGTGACTATTTCCATGCTTCACTGCAGAAATAATTAGGGTTTAATAACTGGGTGATGCCTCACACCTTGTTGGGGGCATTACATAATATACAATATAAATGTCATGTTTCCTTTTTAAAATTCAAAGAATTTCGAATTCTAAAACACAAAGCTGGCCTCGGGTTACAGATAAAGCACTGTGAACCTGTAGAGTATTTTTCCAGGAATCCTAATTTAGGCACTCTCTTCTTAACTTTCTGGTACTTTCCCCTACACCACTGCATGCATTTCGGCCACCATGATTACCACCAACCCCTTTAAAGTTCTTTCTTAATACCTCCTGGCAATGCCAATTCTAGCCCACCCCTACTGCTACCCATACTATCCCAATCATCCAGCATCTAACTGACCAGACCCACAGCTTACCTCCCTGACACCAAAGTCTTCCTGCTTGACCCAGTGTAGTACAGCAGATTAAGAAATGCTCCTACCTAACCACTTTAAATATTTCATTCCTTTGCACAAAAACTTAACAAACTGGAACAGATACATGGTTAAGAGGGTAAGGATAAGGAGTGTGGGATTATACAAGTTTTGGTTGCCTTGTAAACTTATGTTTATCTATATTGTAAAATAAAGAACTCCCTCTTTTTAAAACTTAATGAAAATTAAAAATTCTTCTAAGTTAACTTGTATTTATTCTGTAATTAAAAACAAAAGAAAAATTCATTAGGTTCCTCCTCTACTATTCACTTCAACTAAAACTCTTTGGTAGGGTTCTCAAGGCCTTTTCTTGTTTGGTTTCACTAGATCTGGTGCCATTGACCCCTTTGGCAGTCTGAAGAAAGCTACAAATATCCTCTCAGAATAGTTTGAAATGCATAAAATACAATACATAGGATTACAAAGAAAGCCAATTTCACTAAAGTGTGAAAAATATGGATGGTTTTAAATGCATAAGTGATTACAAAGAAAACCAATTATACTGAAAGTTACCAAGTATTTTTTTAAAACCTGTATTGGTGATGCATATAGATATATATAGATATAGATACATATAGATATAGATATATATGCTTCTTTATTAACACTCAACAAAATAAAATCTAGAAGTCTAATAACCATAATTTGTTATTAACCTGTATAAATTATATTCAGAGATATCAACAACTGTAAAGTAATATGAAAATCCCTGTGCTTTTACCATTAGTAATAAAGTCATAGGCACTGCTTTACTGCTTAGAATCACAGTACAGATCTTCCTTGAGTTATGATGGGGTTACGTGCCAACAAACCCACTGTAAACTGAAAATACTGTTTGTTAGTCAAAAATGCACTGAATACACCTAACCCACCAACCATCACAGGTTAGTCCAGACTACCATGAATGTGCTCAGAACACTTACACCTCATTAGGGCAAAATCTTCTAACACAAAGACTACTATATAATAAAGTGTTGACTATCTCATGTAATCTATTGACTACTGTACTGAAAGTGACAAACAGAATGGCCGTGCGGGTGCAGAATGGTTGTAAGTGTACCAGTCACTCACCCTCGTGATTGTGTGGCTGCCTGGGGCAGCGGCTCCCTGACACTGCGCGGCATAGAGAGTCCAGCACTGGGAATCGCTAGCCAAGGAAAAGATCTCAATTCAAACTCTGAAGTGAGATTTCTATTCAATGTGTAGCTCTTTTTCAGAAAGTTGAAAAATCATTAAGTTGAACCACTGTAAATACGGGACTGTCAGAAGAAAATGCTAAATTGCAGGTACAGGTTTCTGTTAGTGAAAACATAAAGATGTGGAGTTTTTTTCTCATCTAAGTGCAGGGATCCCTCTAAATTCTATCCTCAGACCTCTTCGGTTTCATGGAACCTAGAGTAAAACTCTACTAAATCCACCTACCTTTATTTCCCACTCGTCCTCACACCCGTAGGAATCCAGTCGGGCTTGTCTGAACATGTTTAACCCAGTTTTCCTTCCCGATTACGCTACTGCCTTGGCTTAGAATGTCATTTCTCCATCTCGATGCTTATCAAACTCTGACTTACTCTCCAAGACCAATTCGTTTCATCTCCTTCTTGAATTCTTTTGCTACTGCTTCAACCCACATGGATCTCTCTATTCTTAGAACTCCCACTGTACCTGTAGGTCAGTGCTTCATGATCTAACATTTAATCAGTCTTCTAGTTTCATTTGTGTGTCTCTTCATCTAGGTTATAAGATCCCTGGGGACATGGGCTATATCCTTGTAAATAAGACACTGCTTACATATAATATAGACAAACAGAATGTAATCGGTAAGGAAACTTCTCATTAAATGAAGTATTAGAAAATCATTTGACAACTTTAAGTATATAAGAAGATACATCATGAAGGCGAAAAATTCCACGAAGCAACTAAAAGACAATATAAATTAAATAGTTCGCCCCAGTCAGAACCTAGATACTCCTGTTATATTAAAAACTTAGAAGCTTATTTACTAGGTAGTACTGAATCCCAAGTAATAAATCAGGAAAGCAGTGCTAATGTAGACATAAAACAATGATTTATTCCACGAATATTTGCTAATAAGCACCTACTGCAGCCAGACACTATTCCAGATCCCATGGATTCAATGGTAAAAAACCAAAATATCTCACACAGGAATTTACTGTTAGAGCTTGGACTAGAACCTAGGGTTTCTGACTCTTCATTCCGAAGCTCTGGGAATAAGAAGCCATTTCTATCTTCCAGAACAGGTTAAGTGTGGAGCAAGGGGAATGTTCCCTATTTCAGAAGGTAGTACATCATATAAAAACATTATAAAGAAACATACTTGTAACTACTAAATACATGTATACACACACACACACACACACACACACACACACACACACAGGTAAAACCTACATAGTGTATATATATTGTAAAAATCTCTATACACAAAATCTATAAAAAAACATTTTGGGATAAATTTCAATTATCTTATGTAGCATATTTATAACCAATGAAACTAGATGAATGAAGTGTTACACTACTCATTGATTAATGCTTTAATCACAAACACCTTACATAAAGTTTTGTTTTTTCTTCAAAGAGCTCTACCAAGTTGCCTCATTTATTTCAAGAAATATAAAAACTTATGTATCAATATCCCAGAGATGGGGTGGGGTGAGGTGGTAGGAGTGATGGTGGTAAATATTATTCTAAGTAATCTTTCTCACTGGAAGAAGAGGAGGATAATGGGAATGTGGGTAGGAAACAAAGATGGTTTCCATACAACACAATTTCTACTGTTGATTATAACCAAATAGAAATGACTTTTCCTAAAGGGAAGTTCTTAGACCAACAGCACTGGAATTCAGAGTGAATGAGGGGGAAGACTGGGGGGTGGCGGGGCAGGGAAACTGGAACAAGTAAAACTAAATAGCCTGACGATGCTATGCTAGGAACCCAAGTTCTCTGTCTAAAACTTATCTGTCTCCCACCCAGTAATTGCCTCTCCAAGACAGGCAATAGGTTTTCTAGAATTACACAGTACTGAGTTTTAGGAGAAGGTAGTGACAATGACCCAGGGAATTACAGAAAAGGTGCTAAGCAGGAAAAGAGGAGACTTAAAGACCAAGAATTTACAACAAAAGAGTCAAAGTTAGATACAATTCAGAAAAGAGTGGGGTCAAGAAAGCCAAATGAAAAGAAGCATAACAATAATTATTATAAAGTTTTAAGTTTATTATTTTGGTAATAATTTTATAGCTATGTTATAATTGAAAAAGTTTTCTATAAACCTCTAACACTTATTAAGCATTTATCACATCAACAATTTCAGAGAAAGATTCTTCCTATAAACTTTATTAATCTGTTATGGACTAATGGGACATATATGTACATGTAGATACATACATACGTACATATATACATATATATATATATATATGTATATATATATACACATACATGTACAAACACACTATGGATTTAGAGATAAAATACCATGGTTGCAAAAATAACTGTTCTCAGGGTGCTTAAATCTGCATTGGAACAGTAAAGGCTCAGGGTATATTTGTCTTGTAAAGCTCAAAGGAACAAGAGTATATGAAAATGCTTTTAAAAGTATAATTATTACCGAAGAGAAACATGGCCTATAATTGTACCATCTACTTGGAAATGGGGAGAAGGACTAGGTAATAAACGTGCACATGAAAATCCTATGAGGCATGTCACTAACTGTGGGCTAAACTCTAAGCTCAGCTTACTATCTGTAAAGCATATGCCATTCAATACAAGTCTGGGCCAAAGTTGAGATGATTTTGCATAAATCCATTACCACTAGGGCAAAAAGAACAGATAACAAAAGGCAAAATGTGTGTCTCACTGACTTTGGGTTAGTAATGTTGCTATGCGCATTCTGTCGGGGTATAATGTTCATTGAAAGCATCAACTGAAAATGTAGTACTCAGAAGAGATCTAAGACCATAACCCATACTCTGGAATCTCAAAAACTCATTTGCTTTCAAAAGCAAGGTTATTAGCTTTAAACTTTAGTAGTAGGTGTTCATGCATTCATTCACAAATACTTACAGAGAGCTTAAGTGCCAAGGCATTGTACTAATGCTGTAAAACCTGACATTTAGTGGGAGAAACTGAGAAGTAAACAGAATATTGTAACACAATTTGGTAAATTGTACAACAGAGGAACTAAAAGTGCTAGAGACACATAAATTTCTTTATCAGTAAGAAAATATTATACTAGAGGGGCACCTGGGTGGCTCAGTAGGTTGAGCGACCAACTTTGGCTCAGGTCATGATCTTGCTGTTCGTGAGTTTGAGCCCCGCCATCGGGCTCTGTGCTGACACCTTGGGGCCTGGAGCCTGCTTCAGACTTTGTGTCTCCCTCTCTCTCTCTCTGCCCCTCCCCTGCTCGCACTCTGTCTCTCTCTCCCTCTAAAGTAAATAAATATTTAAAAAACATTTTTAAGTATAAAAAAAGAAAATATTATTAGAGTTAATCAGTTATAACAACAAAGATTGTGGCATTTAAAAAATATTTTCTGAAACACTTTTATATGAAGTAAACATATCTGAATGGAACTCAGAAGATCTGTCTTTTCACCAATTCTGTAAATTGAGGCTCACCCTCTTCCCTTTAGCGATTTAATTTTGGGCCTAAGTCAGAAATCGAAGTCTTTTCCTTGCTAGCTATTTTGCACTCCTGTTTTTAATTTTTGTTTTTGATTTGTCTCCCTGGCTGTCCTGTTTTACCTACAAAAGAAATCCTGCCACAGAAAGCCTATCAGGCATTTAAATAGTGTCAAACCCTGTTCACAATACACACAGAAATACTTCCTTTTATAAAGATTTAGGACAAACCTCTGAAAATAAGTAAGACACACTACTATTACAGTCATCTGCCTATCAAAAAGCATGGCTAAATACAGTATTATAGGGAATATATATCCCCCCCATCACATAATTTCTGGTGCACGTCACGTAATGTCAGATACACAGCAGTCTGGTGATAAACAGAACCAATCCAAATTTAAACAAAGTTCTTCACATGGTAAGAGAATACGGCATTTTGCTAACAGATAGATAAACTCTGATAACAGTTCAGTGAAAAGGTGACAGGTATAGTTTTTAATAAATATCACTATAATTTCTCATATGTCAACTCCATTGATAATTCTCAAATTTCTAGTCTGAATCTCTTGCTAGAATTCTATTTTGTATACCCAATCACCTACTTGTTATCTCCAGTTACAAGTCTAATAGGCCTTTCAAAGTTAACATGTACAAAACAAACTCTCGATTGCCTAGCGCAAACTGGCTAGACATCACTGTCTTTTCTCACTCAGTAAACAGCAACTCCATACTTCCAATTGCTTGGGCCAAAAATCTTAGGAGTCACCCCTGACTTCTCTTTTATGCCTCAGATCCAATTCATCAGCAATTCCTGCCCACACAAGGTTTGAAACATATCCAAAATCTGACCTCTTCTCACCCTTCCTAGTCCAAGTTACTATCCTCTTTCATTCGGATTACTGCAAAAATTTCCAATATGGTTTCCCTGCTTATATCTTGGCCCCGCTCCCATAGTTTATTCCACACAGCAGCCACAGTAAATCTTTAAAAAGGAAAGTTAGCATCAGTTAACAGTTTAATGAAGAAAAACCATGACCTATTAATTGATGTAGAGAAAGCACTTGATAAAATTCAATACCTGGTCATAATAAAAATTCTTAAATTAGAAACAGAAAGGGGCTTTTTCTCAATCTGATAAACAGCATCTACACAAACTTTCAGCTAACATATACCAAATGGTGAAAGACTGAATGCATTACCCTTAAGATCAGGAGAAAGACAACCTTGTCTGATCTCACCACTCCTATTAAACATAATACTGGAAATACTAGCCACAGCATCAAGGCAAGAAAAGCAAATAAAAGGCATACAGATTGGAAAGGAAGAAATAAAACTGTCTCTATTCACAGAGACATTAGAAAACCCAATGGAATCCGCAAAAAAAAAAAAAAAAAGACACCTAGAATATTTAGCTTACTGAGGTCAAAGGATACGGGGTCAACTAACAGAAATCAATCATACTGCTAAAAACTAACAATGAACAACTAGAAACCAAAATTAAAAACACAGTGTTATTTATAATTGCTCCAAAAAAATGTACCTAGGTAGAAGTCTAACAAAACATGGACAAGGTTTCCTCAAATTAATCTATGCATTTAATGGAGTTCCTAGCAAAATCCAGGATTTTTTGCAGGATTTTTGTAAAATTTTATAAATTTTACATGGAAAGGAACTGGAACAGCTACAAAAAATTCTGAAAAAAGGAGAATTAAACTGGAGGAACTTCGATACCTGATTTTAAGACATACTGTATATAGCTGCAGTAATCAAGATAGTTACTTGTGGAGGAACAGACACAAAGATCAATGGAGCAGAATAGGGAATCCAGAAATAGACCCTCACAAGTACAACCAACTGATTTTTGACAAAGGTACAAAAGCAATTCAGTGGAGGAAGGATACTTTTCAACAAAGGGTGTTGGAACAGACTGGATATCCATAGACAAAAATGAATCTAAATCTAAACTTCACATCTTAAATAAAAATTAAGTCAAAATGGATCATAGATCTATATATTCAAGATGTAAAACTTCTAGAAAACTTTTAGAAGAAAATTTGGGATCTAAAGTTAAGCAATGAGTTCTCAGACTTGACAACAAAGGCACAATCCACAAAAGGAAAAAAAATGGATAAATTAGACTTCATTGAAATTAATTTTTTCTTGCTCTGCAAAGGCCCATTAAGAAGATAAAAAGATAAGCCACAGACCAGGAGAAAATATTTACAAATCACATACTTGACAAAGCATTTGTATCCAGAATATTTGAAGAACTCTCTAGGGTAAAAAAAAAAAAAGGGAGAAAAAAAAAATCCCATTAAAATATGAGCAAAAGACTTGAACAGATTCTTTACCACAGAGGATATACAGAGAGCAAAGCACATGAAAAGATGCTCAACATCATTAACCATTAAAGAGATGCAAATGGATGCTTTAATGAGATGTTACTCTAAACCTATTAGAATTTCTGAAATAAAAAAATACAGTACCAAATGCTGGTAAGGATGTGGAGAAATTGATGTCTCATACATTGCTGGTAGGAATGTAAAATAGGGCAGCCACTCTGGAGAAGTGGCACCTTCTTAAAAAGGTAAACATATATTTACCACACAACCCAGCAAAAACACTCCCGAGGACTGACCCCAGAGAGATAACAATGTATTTTCACACACACACAAACTCTACAGTTTTATTTTTATAAACTAGAAACTCATAAATCTATCAGTCCATGGTTGAACAACTTGTGGTACATCCATACAGTGGTATAGTTCTTTGGTGTTAAAATAGAATCAACTATTCATACACTCGTTAACTTAGATGGATCAAGGGCATAATGCTGAGTAAAAAGAAAAAAAAAAAACAGTCTCAAAAGATAACATAATGGATGATTCCATTTACATAACCCTCTTGAAGCACTAAATTATAGCGATAAAGAACAGATCAGTGGTTGCCAGGGGTTAAGGTCGGGGGAAAGGTGTGACTATATAAGGGTAACACAAAGAGGTTTTTTTGTGGTGACAGAAGAATTCTAGTTCTGTATCCTGACTGTGATGGTTACACGAATCTTACATATGATAAATGATAGAGTCATATATATACAACTGCAAACAAATAGACATGTTCTAAGAAGGGAGAAAAAAAGCACAAAGATCATGCGTAAAAACTCTTTAGGGCTTCCTATCACATCCTGAATAAAATCTAAAGTCCTTCCTACAATCTAAAGACACTATGAGGAATACATACTTGAATCTCATCTACCCTTCCCCTTGCTCTCAGCTCCAACTAGTGTGGCCTTCCTGCTCTTGGAATATGGCAAGCACTCCCCCCCCCGCCCCCCCAAACGCCTCCGCACTTGCTATTGCCTCTATTTGGACAGCTCTTTCCCTTTATCACTTCATCAGGTACCTACTCAAATGTCATTTAATTAGAGAAGTCTTCTCTGCCTCCCCGCAATAAAGCAATGTCTTGCTTCTCTTTTCTCTCCATAGGAACCTTGAAAACAATAAAAAGAACTCAGATATATTCCTCACTTGTTACTGCCCTGGTATGTCTTATATTGGTAAATGGCAGGCACTACACTATATACCCAGGTACTCAAACCAGGCCATGTGTGATCATTATGACATTGTTTTACTTCACACTCGGTATTCGCTTCTCAAATTCATTTCCTACTCTGCTCTTTAATCCCTGACTTGATTAATTCAGTTCCTTATCCAAATACATGGTTATAAGGCCTGCCCCTGCCTTCCAAGCCTAGCTCTTTTCTATTTTTTTTTAATTGATTTTTGAGAGAGAGATCACTAGTGGGGAAGGTACAGAAAGAGGGGGACAGACGAGCCGAAGCGGGCTATGCACTGAGAGTAGCAAGCCCGATGCAGGGCTCGAACTCACGAACCTAGAGATCATGACCTGAGCCAAAGTTGGACGCTCAGCCAACTGAGCCACCCAGGTACCACGTCCTTGACCTTCCCAAGCCTGGCTCTTTTCTAAATATTCTCTACACTGCAGCCAGAAATACCTTTTTAAGGATGTTAATTTAAGCACTTGCCTTCCATCATTTATAGAATGAAGGCAAATCTACCTTACAGAGCAGGCAGTATCTTCATGTCCTGTCTTCTAATTTTCCACCTCACTTCCAGTAACCCCTCACTAGTGCCTACACACAGTGAAACTACTCATAGTTACTGAATGTGTATGGACTTTCCTATTTTCACCCTTTACACATGTTGTTTTCTCTGAAATAGCCTCTCTCCTCCCAGCTTGTACTCCTTGTCTGACATACACTTAGATTAAGCTTCACCTTTCCTATGACGATTTCCCTCTCCTATTCCTTTCTCACTCACTGAGTCAGATGCTCACTCCTAGAGACTCCTAATCTATAACTCTCTCATTGCACGTGTTACAGAATAGCATACTAGTTTGTATACATGTCTCTCGAAGGCAAGAACTGGATCTTATTCCTCTTTCCATCCCCCTCACCTAGGAAAGTACCTAGCACATGGCAGAAACTCAAAACTACTCCAAAACTATTGGATAAGTGAATTAGATTAACTAATCAAGAATGCAGAGATGAAGCATAATGGAAGAATCAGTCGGGCAAGATTCCTTGGGTTTTACACAGGTGTGCAAAGGCTGTGGAGTTTCTTTCTAGTTTTCCTATCACGTGACAACCTAGAAAAGTTGAAGTACTAGTCCTGTAGTTTGGTTCAGGTGAAGATCACCCGTTCAATCTTCCCATGAACCAGCACTCCCGGAAGAGCACTTCCTGTTCCACTTGCACACATACAGGAATGGCTCTGAACAGTAATCCTGTCAATTTATGCCGTTGTTCGTGAGGGGAAGATGTGAAAAGAATGAGGATGTCTCACTCGGGCCAGCCAATCACTTCGCCTAGAAAAATCCTGAAAAAGAAAAAGAGAAGAAAAGAAAAAAGAAAAGGCAAGCTGGCAAGCCCAACCAACATGTCAACACATTTTCCTATGTAAAAAAGCGTAATTGTCCATGTGGAAATGAAAGGGTTTTTTTGAAACTCCAATTTCCACATGTTTATTTTTCCATTTCCTTAGAAAATCATCATAAAGTGGACATCAGTACTTAGTCAAGTACCATTCGGGTACATGCTAGCTACAAAGTAAACTGCAAGTTACTCTCAATGCAAATATACGGTACTTGTATTTCCACCAACTTTTGTTTGACGATGATTATCTTAGGTATCTCCTAAGTACTTGTTCTCTTCGATTCTAGCAACTACTTGACTTCAATGCCTATACACATCTGCTTCAGTTCCAAAGAGTAAATGTCCGTGTTTATCAGGTCACTAATTGCCTTTTAAAAACTAGCCAAGCAACTATACATACAAAGTGCTCAATGAATTAAAGTGGAACATACACAGTGTTCAGAATTCCTGTCAAAAAAACAAGGTGTTTTTTTTTTGTTTGTTTGTTTTTTGCCTATATTTCTATCTTCTCCACAATTATTTTCTAGGGATGACTCAGTACCAATAAAAACCTATGATCAGGAAATGCTGGTATGAAAGACAGGATAGTTCAGATAGTCAAGAATATGGAAGCCAGTATCTATCTTTATCTTATTTTATACCCTAGATTTGAATGTTATAAATTTTTTAATGTTTATTTACTGGAGACTGTGTGAGAGGGGGAGAGAGAGAGAGAGAGAGAGAGAGAGAGAGAGAGAGAGAAATGGGGAGGGGCAGAGAGAGAGGGAGACACAGAATTGGAGCAGGCTCCAGGCTCTGAACTGTCAGCACACGCTCTCTCTCTCAAAAATGAATAACCATTAAATAAATAAATAAATAAACAAACAAACAGACAAAGGGAGGTTTCTTCAATTTAAATTCTTATGCAACTGATTATTGATTTGCTACATGTAAGATGAACTCTGTTGCAAAGGGCAAAAAAGCAAAATTTGTTGACCTAATTATTACTAGCATTAAGCGATCCATCTAAACAATTTTGAAAACATAATTTTCAAAATAATAGTATTTGAGGAAAATAAAAATGGAACCTTTGTGTATATAAATAATCCTAGGCACTACACATGACTTTGCTAAAAGAAAAACTATTTAGCTATAGAAAGGACACTGGAAAGACCAACACAGAGCTCATAATCCTCTCTGCAACAATGTTATTTATTCGATGATAAATGGTTAGATCTCCGCTATCCTTTGTGCTTCTAGGTTTATACCACAGACCTCACAAAAAGTGCACGTTTAGACAAAGAGTATTTATTACCTCTAGAGCTACTACCAAATGTTCTAAACATACTTATTAAAGTGCAGGCAATTATTGATGGATTGATTGATTGGTACATACTGCTTAACAGTAACCACAGCAATTGGACTTACAGTTCAGTAACAGGTTATTTGTATTGCTGCAATACCAGGAAAAGTTCTGAGGTTTACTGGATGATCAATAAACAAATGGTATTGTTAATATGTTAAAATATTACTTATGCAAATAGATCTGAATATTAATTAGTAGAGCAAAATATTCTACAACAATCACATCAGTTCTTTCAATAGATTAAAATAAAAAAATTTTAGGAAAAAAAAAAATCAAAGCATCCAGTAATAAACGTTGGGAAACTCAGCACTATATCCGTTTAGAATGTGAAATACAGACACAGAAGAGTATTATCGAAATAACTCAAAAAAACATTGACTAGGAATTTAAAACAGAAAAGGTACAAAGATCATTCTATATAAAGTAACAAGATTTTTTTTTAGGTAGCACAAGTTTCATAGTATTATATTTAACCTCATATTTAAGGTGTTTTCAAATATGACCCATGCCAATTTTCTAATGCTTTTCATTAAAAAGAACTTAATTATGAGTGTGGACTACTTTCAAATGAAAAATGTAGGCTTTTTCACAGGAATGGGTAAGGAAAATACAAAGAAGTTACACATTTATTTTGTAATGAAAAAATAACAGTGATGTTTGTTTATTTCATCCTTGGTCTAAAGAGGAACAGTCAATTAAACTGTATAGAAATTACTCCCTTTTCATACTATTTATTGAAAACAATAAAGGAAGTAAGTACCCTGAAGGAAAAACCTAACAAAGCAAAGTTCCAAAAGTAAAATTATTATTTCTAATTATAAGCTAGATGTCTAATGTAAGTACAAGAATTTGCCTTGTTCTATTTTAAAGATTAATACTTCAAAAAATTAAACTGACTAAATAGAAATTGCTCAATATGAAGCTAACAAAGTTAGAGGGAAGAAAAGCGGTCTTGAAAAGCACAGGATATCATAGGATATATTTTACATTTTGACTATTTATCGATGCCTACTAGGTTCCATGTCTGTATATAAGTAATATAAGAAATACAGATAATGTGATTAAAACTCCCATGCAAGTTAAGTATTAGTGTACATACTTATTTTTCTAAAAAAAAGTCCTAGGCTCAAAAAGTCTGAGCAATTAATCTAAGGCCACATACTAATAGCAATACAACTTGGGAGCTGAACTAGGGCTCATGTGACCTTAAAGCTCAGGTCTCTTACTAAACCTCGCTGAACCTCACCATGGTAAAAGCTAAGATAATTAGCTAAAGGGGGTGGAGGTTGACAAGCTGACCAGTTAAGAGAGATCAACTCAAGTCAAAAGTAATATTTTCTTCAGTTGCAGACAGAATCAAAACTAAGTAAACTCCCTTCAGCTCCTATCTCCCCAGTTGATACCAGAATTAGTTTTTGTTGATTTATCTGACTAAGCACTTGCCTAGTGTGAGAACCAGGTTCTGTAAGGTCAAGTTGCTGATTTCAAGTTTTAGTTTGTCTTGGCAAGTATTTTCTCTCATTGATAGGGAATGGAAAACCACTGCACTGAATTGCCATTGGCTCTGTAGGGATGAAGCAGGCGGTTATCTCTGGCCTGCCCAGCTGGCAAGCTGACAAGAAGCAACCTGTGACATGCTCAGTTTTGCTAACACTGGAAAGGTTAACATTAAGGTAGGCCAAAAGAAATTTTCCTAAATATAAATGTTAAGAGTAAACCTGTAAGGTAAAACTCAAAATAACTGAATATTATGTAACAATTCAGATAGAGGTACAGTTAATAAACCAGGGAGAATTTACTAATTTACTAATTTAAATTTACTAATCAAAATTTACTGATTTAGAATTTACTAATCAAAAAGGACTCTGTCACATAGTTTTTTGGGGAGGGGGCAATAATTCGCTCATTCTCCCAGAATGTGTCTTCTGCACCAAGTAAGCAGGCAAGTTAAACGGTCAGAATTACCTCCAGAAATGTTTAAGACTTTGGTGGTAGCACTAACCCCTGTAATATATCTAGGAATGTGACACTGCTTTGAATTGTTTTCGTAGGACTGGCTGGGGGTACTGGTTGCAGGGGTCACTTGCTTTAATGGATTAATTCTTTTGAATAACTTATTAATCACTACCAGTATTCATGTATTTCCACCAAAATCCTTGTTAAATTCTACATTACTCTTGCTTCTCTCCTGTCTTTCTCTGCAGGACCTTCCCAACCTCTATTTTTTGGCTTCTGTGACTTATACTAGGACTGTTTTTGTTTTTAAGTGAAACAAGAATGTCATTTTCTTTAACAACGCAATTAAAATACTACAGATTCCCTCGTCTATGCCCTCGTCTATGTTCTACCTGTTTGTGGATAAATCAGACTTTCTTTCTGAAGCCACTCACACTAACACACTGTAGAAGTATCCCTTTTCAGTGGCAGGTTATTACAGTTCAAAACAAGCCAACAAAAACCACAAGAATAGCAAAATACTCAATTGTATATATTTCTATCTCATTTCTAAAACAGTACTGTAACATACCAAATTTGAATATAAAGCAATGAGGAGCAGTTTTTAAAAAGCCAAGAAACAGTTTGTGTAAATGACTAAATGTCTCAGAAGTTGAAAAACTCTTGAGTTTTAAGAAAGGTAAAATTACTATTCATTAGGCAGAGGACAACTTGCCACAGAACAGGAAAAAGCTGGCTGATGGTAAGATTTAAGCATATGAAAAATGGTTACTGTTAAAAGTAGGGTGGGGTGGGTTGTTTTCTCTTTTCTGTGAAAACACCAATATTCCCCACATCGTAAGAGTGTAAGAACGTGACTGAGCCATTTAACTCATAAAGCCAGTATAAATCGACAGTTTCATCAAAAGTGCCCTAAGAGAGAAGCTTAACTTGTCTTTTAACAGGTAAGAACATGTAATTATGCATGAATTATTTTTTCTGCTCTACTTGTAAACATTGCTATTCACTTTTTCACTTTAATGTCAACAACTTCATAGGAATAGGTTAACAAATGCCAATCTAGCTGCAAATAACTGATTTCTTCCTCTCAATTTCTAGGGTATTTTTCAAATTTTTGGTTAGATTAAAAAACATGGCATTCAGAAGACCTTGCCTGACATCTGAGTCTGTGTTTAAACTACAGATTCAAAGACTTAAGTCCAGTACTGTCACTTTTCAAACTCAGAAGTGGCTTACTACCAAAATGAGTTGTGATACAAAGAAAAACTAAGAACTATTCAACATCGAACACACATTTGTTGAGCTCTTAAGTAGAGGCCAGCCACTGAAGATATGGTGAAATTAAGACTGAAATGAAAATAAGCCGTGGTCCAGGGGTGCTGAAGTGGCTCGGTTGGTTAAGTGTCTGACTCTTGGTTTCGGCTCAGGTCATGATCTTCTGGTTCTGGGAGTTCAAGCCCTGCATCAGGCTCTGTGCAGGCAGCGTGGAGCCTGCTTGGGATTCTCCCCCCTCTCTCTCTGCCCCTTCCCTGCTCCTGGTGTCTCTGTCTCTCTCAAATAAATAAATAAACTTTAAAAAAAAAAAGAAAAGAAGCCATAGTCTGTCCTTGAGAAGCTCGGTTAGTGATCTCCCAGAATAAAAATGAAAAATACTGCAATTTGGCTATCCCACTCTTCCCTCAAAAAAACTCATCAACAATTTGCATTCTTTTATCCTTGTAAAAGTTTTCCTTAATACTTTCTGAACTCTTCGATTACACCCTTCACACAATAAGGAGTAATGAGTGAAAAAAGCAAACGTTTATTGAATACTTACAATATGCTACGCTGTACTAAATGTTTCACAAGTATTTGCATAAACTGGAATCTTACCCAATATTTGTATTTGTCAAAATGCTGTGATCCAGCTTGTCACCCTAAATGACAAGCTATGTCACAATGTTCCCTCACCAGAAAAACACTGTCGGTTTACTCCCAATATCACATTGACTAGACAACTGTACAAGTGTTCCGGATAGTACTAGTGACTATAGGTTACAGATATATATTAATTATCCTTATGTTATCAGACAAGAATGCTTTAGCTGTTCAAATGAAATATATATTAAACAATGCCCCACAGAGTGCGAGGAGAGCTTCTTGGAAGGGTCACCAACTTCAGGTGTATTTGACAGAATTTTCCCATAAGCAGTAAACAAAAAACGTTACAATTTACTGAGCCCCTTCTATGTACCAGATAATTGACACAAAATGTGTAATTTATAATCACAACCACCTTATTGATATCACAGGCATTTTAGAGAGAAGAAAACAAGTTCAGAGAGGCCACCAAATTGTAATCTGCTCCAAAGCACAAAGCTAATCATTGGCAAAACCAGGATAGCAGATTCCAGATTTTCTATTGAGCCACAAAGCAGTTTTCTGAAGTACTAACAATAGAAAATTGCTATTGGGGTGCGTGGGTTGCTCAGTCCGTTAAGCCTCTGACTTCCACTCACGTCATGATCTCACCATTCGTGGGTTTGAGCCCCGGATCAAGCTCTGTGCTGCCAGCTCAGAGCCTGGAGCCTGCTTTGGAGTGTGTGTGTGTGTGTGTGTGTGTGTGTGTGTGTGTGTGTGTGCGCGCGCGCGCGCGCGCGCGCGCGCGCCTGCCCCTCAACCACTCGCATTCTCTCTCTCTCAAAAATAAACATTAACAAATTTTTGAAAATTGCTATCAACTGAACTCTAAATTTTTTTTTAACGTTTATTTATTATTGAGAGACAGAGAGACATGGAGCCTGAGCAGGGGAGGGGCAGAGAGAGGGGAGACACAGAATCCGAAGTGGCTCCAGGCTCTGAGCTCTCAGCAGAGCGCGACGCGGGGCTGGAACCCACAAACTGCGAGACCATGACCTGAGCCGAAGTCGGTCGTCCAACCAACTGAGCCACCCAGGCACCCCTGAACTGTAACTCCAAAGTACAAACATAAATGTGTGCACAAGTTATGAAGTATATTTTTAAAGAAAAAATTTATGTAGTGGATAGTTTTTGCTTTTGAAATCAAGGATAATGTTCATTACACAGTTGTGAAAACAGCAAATAAACGATGTCCATTCTCCAACCCCCTTTTATTTTTCTCCACAGTACTTTTTTCTCCTAGACAATTCATTTTAGTCATCTGTCTTCTACTACTAAAATGTAAACTATACGAGGTCAGCTATTTTGTCTATGTCATTCACTGCTGCCATCACCTGCATCTCAAAGGTCCCTAGCACGCAGTAAGTGCTCAATAAATATTGTGAACGAAAGCTTGGCTTTCAGTAGCCATTTAGTAAATATTAGTTTCTTTTTCTTTCCTTTACTATGAAAGAAACACTAACAAGACTAACATAAAGCTATTAAAGGTCAAAAAAAAATTCATCACTCCCTTGATACCAAATTTTGAACTGGAACAGATGATTAGAAATGCAGGAAGAATTTATTAAAATTTTACATTAAAAATGTTGAGCAAATCAAAAGATATTCAGCAATTTATCAGGCATCAAGAGATAAGGAAGGGGTCTATATAAATTATATTTTGAACAAATGCACTTTTTAGTGCCTAAACTTTAATCCAATTTCAGTTATATTTCATTGGTATTAATATCTATGATTTTAGTTTGCGGCAATTGTGACCTGGATCTTCTTCTGAAATATCAAGGTGTCAGCTGACACTTTTTACTGTGCTTTTAACAGTAGCTCATTCCTTTTCTGAGGACTAAGAAATTAGAAACAAAGCATATTCCGTAAAATGAATCAATAAAACTCAGAGTGAAAAGTCTAAGTGAAATGCTTAACTTTAATGCTAGAAGGCTAGTAGTTATACTTAGTACTAAACATTGTTTTGAGGGATGGAATAGTTAGAAAACAAAGAAAAAGAAAGCCATTCTTAATCTATGACTCTATCAAGATCATAGTCAAGTTTAGTGGTCAACAAAAGAGAATGCTAAAAATACAATACTGGCTACCCCTAAGAGTACTTCCTCTGGTTTTTAAGCTTTCTGATTAAGCAAGTGTCCTTGATTTCCTAGGACCAGAATCATAAGAAATGAAATGTTAAACTACTGTGTTTTGGAAATATGAGCCAGAGGTAAATAACATGAACAAACATACACTTAAATTTCATACAATTTCAATGTCTCCAAATCCTTACCGTTTCTATAAAATAAGATGACATACCTATGGTCAAAGTCTCTCAAAAGATTCAGAGCAGATCTCTTCAGTACAGTTCAGCATGATCATTTTCCTATGCTTGGTAGCCACCACTATCCACATCTACGTATTTCCAGCTGCCTAAAACTCTTCATCTAATAATCCCTTATCTCCTCATTATTATTTTGCCCCAATCTTCACACTGGCCTCTGTTACTGCCTCATAATCCTTTTATTACAGACAGTCCCAGTCTCAGATGGACCAAATACAGAGGTGACAGAAGTGAAACAATGAAAAGTGCTACCACTATTCTCCTCTGGGTGACGGGAACCTGGCCAGGTAGAGATCTACTGCAATCGAAGCCTTTCTGAATTAATTTACAAACTTTACATATTGGCAAGATTACCAGGTACTTTTTCTCCAAAACATGTATAAAAGACAAAATTTCCGTTGATGACTGTTAAAAATAAACTTTTAAGTCTTGATCAGTTTATGTCTCTTAAAAATGTTTTAGAAAATTCTGACATTCCTCAAGGAATTTTTGGCATGAAACATAGTTTCATGTAAATGGTCTACATCACACCTATTTTTCAAAATGCGGCATGTTTACAGATATATGTGTATATTTCATCCTAAACAATATTCTGAAAAAATAATTTTCCTTACAGAGAAAATGACAGAAATAGAATACTTTTATTTCTGTCAAGACACAGACTAGTCACATTAAGACAATTTACCCATATTACTAATACTAATGAAGGAATACTCAAGGACATTAACTGGGGATCTGGGTAGCGCTTACTTAACTCCGCAGAGTTTAAAAACTTCATTTCATTAGATGCAGTAATTAAACAATCCTTAGTTGAAGGCAAGTACTGCTTTCCATTAAAGAGAGGACCAAATATAGATGTTATTTCAATCAAACAGGATTGATTTAAGTTAAAACGTATTTTTCAGGAAATCTGTATCCGAGGAGACTCCCATCATTACCCACTTCTTAATGAGTTACAAAAGCACAGTCTCCACCATTTGACAGTTCACTGAAGAGAAGCTGAAGGGCTGCATTTCATCATTGTCCTTTGAGAATACTTCCAAACTTAGAAAAAGTTATTCCATGCACCCAAGAGAAAAATGAAATAATGGAGTCTATTCGGGGGATGACTTATTCATCTAATTAACACATTCAACTTTCAGTTGATCCTTCAAAGATTTAAATCATAAGCACCCTATATTAGAAACTGATTAGATTTAAAGGAGAAAAAACCCCAACAGAAGTTCTGAATCACTGGAATTTTTGCTCTATTTCCTGTTAACACACTGATGGTACCATCACTCAATACATTTGTTCCATACACGTTTTTAAATGCTTCAGGATCCCTTTTAAACTAACTTGGCCCTAATTTAATTTGTAGCTCATTTATCTGACAATTCCTTCCATTGTTTCTAATTTAAGTGTTCAGCCAAAACATACAATAAGATGAAAAGCATGTCTTCCTTTATTAGAAAATGCAATGGTTTCAAAACTAAAGTTTCAAACTGCAGGGTTTATTAAAACCAATCACGATTTCACGGTTACAAAAAAAAAAAAAAGGTGTCAATACTCTGCTACTGTATAAAGAAAAGTGTGGCAACCAGTTAATAGTGTAAAAACTGAAAGCAAAAATTCTACTCCATGCCCACCAAAATTCTCAGCCAAGTCTGAAATTGCATAATAAGCAACATACTCTTTTAAGTGAGCTAAAGCACAGCCCCAATTGCTTTTATAAAATGTGAATCAACCTGACCCTAAAATTTGAACCTTTACAAACTTACCTAAAACAGACAAAATGGATGCAAAATCATACTGCCTTACCGTTGCCTCATATACGACCTTAGTGTTCAAGAACTTTCCAATGAATAAAAGGCTCCTAAAAACAGCCTCGCATGGGGGACCTGAATTTCACGAGCTACTGAGAAACCCCTGTGAAGCTGCAAACTCCCTCCGCTCTCCTGGAAACTCCTCTTATCAGAAACATTTGAAGAATTTCTCCACAACAATTAAGCGGACTTGAAGAATGGAAACCTAACATCTCAAATATACTATATATGGAATGAAACGTGGCCAAACACATAAATACAAACTCACACGGTCCCCGAAACTTTGGTTTACAGCTCTGCCTGAGCAATCCGACAGCATCAGCAACAGAAAGATACACCTGTCACCTGTTCAGCAATATCCAGACCCTTTCAACCTCCCCGCTACAACCACAATCTTAGGGGTTGGAGATAGATCGGACAGAACACTAGAACTCTCCAGTGAAATCCAGGGGGCCGAATATTCAGAGCGGGGCTTGCTCCCCATTTCAAGAAGGCTGCAGAAAACCAACACTGCAAAGGGAACGAAGCTCTCCCCCCCACCGTCGCCACACAACTCTTTCAGTCTCTAACCCCAACACCCTGGCTAAATCATCTTGACCGGACTACGGCTCCCCAAAAAGGAGTTTTCCTTCCCCCACCCCCATCTCACACATGCCTGAGGGGCGGGCCGGGGGCACGGGTGCAGGCAGGGGCCCTCCCCACCCCCTGGCACCCTCCCCTACCCGGGGCTCTCCCCGGCTCCCGACTGCAATGAATGCCCCCCTCCCCCTACACACAAACTCCCCGGAGCCCAGGCCCGGCCCGAGACTCCCCACCCCCACCCGGTCGGGAGGACTTGGGGGGCCTCCCACTCTTCCTCGCCACTGGGGGAGGAAGGAGGCGGAGGGAGGAAGAGTGAGGGGAAGAAGCGGACGCCCCGCAAGGGCCCTGCGAGTCAGCGGAGCCCCTTCTAGACGAAAGGGGGGTGCGGGAAGCTGAGGGGAGAGCCGGGACCGGGGATCCCGCCGAGGCCCGGCAGCGCTGTCCGTTTACCCTTCGCCGCCGCCGCTTCCCCCTCCTCCTCCTCGGCCGCCGCCGCCGCCTCTCCCACTAGGGCAGCCGTCTCCACCGTCGCCGCTGCCGCCTCCACCACCACGGCCGCCGCCAGCGCCGCCGCCGCCTCCGATTCCACCCGGCAGGGGGGACACCTCAGCCCTCCCTCCCTCCCCGCTCAGCCCCTCCGATCGGCCGCCGCCGCCAACTCCCTCCGGCCGCCGCCGCCGCCGCTCGTGGCTGAGGGGGAGGGGAGGGGAGGGGGTCGGGCTGGGTCGCCCCGCCGGCGGCTGCTGCAGATCAAAAACGCTGGCTGGGTGGCGTCGCCGCTCCCCGCTCCTCGGCTCCGGCTCGCTCGGCCTCCCTACCTCCCTCTGCCCCCACCCCCCTCGCGCTCGCCTGCCCTCCCCCCACCCCCCCAGCTCTCGCTCGCTCTCGCCGCGGCTCCGCCAGCCCAGTGCAAATCAAAATACTGTCACACAATATGGCGGCGCAGCCGCCGGCAAACACCGCGAGATCTGCGGCCGCTGCTGAGGCGGCGGCTGTGACGAGGCCTCCCCCAGCCGGCCGGCGGCGGCCGCCGCCGCAGCGGCGGCGCGGGGATGCTCTTTCTCCGCCCTGCACCCCTCCCCCGACACTCGCAGACTCCACGCCCGCCTTGTGAAGGCCGGAGGGAGAACACAGATCAGCGACGCGGGCCGCCGCCGGGGCAGTGCAAGAGGGGGCGCCGGCGCAAAGAGCTCGGGGAGGGCCCGGGATCCTACGTTTTTAAATCCCGATCTCTCATACTTTGGAGGGCTCTGTATGTCGGTGCGTGCGTGTGTGTGTGTGTAGAAAGTGCAAGTTCCCCCACCCCACGGGGCCGGTAGCAGTTTGCGCTGGAAGGCGAAAGGAACCCCGGCTCAGTCGGCACGGCCCGTCCGGAAGCGGGCGGCGGGACCTGCCCCCGATCGGCGGCGCCCGCGGGCTAGGGGCCCCGCGCTCCGGGCTGGGGGTGGCCCCGGCGCACCGGTAGCTCAGCGCCTCCCGCGCGCCCGGGGCCCGAGGGGGCAGCAGGTGGGCCCCACGGCGGAGGCGGTGTCCGGCCGCCCCGGGGGCCGGGACACACCCCCTTGGAGCCTGGCTGCGCGGAGGCCGTCGGCTGACCGGGGTGACCCGAGCGGGAGCCCGGAGTCCGGAGTCCCAAGAGAGTGTGGGAGAAGTCCTGGAAGCGTCGGCACTCCCACCTTTGAGACTTGAAAAAAGTCGGACTCGGAGTTTTCTAGAGCGCTTGGGGGAAAAAAAAATCGAAATGCTGCAAGGGTTTTGTTTCGATTTTATTTTAATTGCACGTTCCTAGAAGTCCTAGAAGCAGAGCCAAAGACACTTTAACTTGGGGGGGGGGGGGGGGGGGGGAGAAGGGGAGACTTGTTTCTATCTTCTTAAAGAAATATTTGTTTAATTTCCCCTATAAAAAAAAAAGTGTTTAACACTCAGACATTTCTCACAATGTAAAATATTTATTTAAAGATTCTAGTGCTTTCATGGTGTCCAAAACACTACGGCATTTTTTTCTGTCCCTGTCCAAAATGTCCATATCCCTGCCAGTTTCTTCCTTAAAACAATTCTTACTTATTCCCCAGAAAAATTCTGAAGGACCGTTATTTTTGTTTCCAGATGAGTGCTATAGCTATCATGACTATTTTTTTGGTAAAGTATCTTTTAAGCAGTACAGGTTTCTACACAGCTGAAGGGCTTTTCTCAGTTCCTTTTTCCTCAGTCATCATTTAAAATTACCTGTAATCTTGGAATAAAGAACCAACTCAAAACCTTTACCACCTCAAAAGCCAAAGTGCTTGTTATTTACAATATCAGAATTTAAGTATTTTCTCTCCTGTTGATATCATAAGAGATGTAAAAATAAAGATTCACAAAATGGAAATGCTGTAGTTTTATTCACTGGTGGGTAACAAGAAATCACCAAACTTTGATACATGCAGTAGTCCTGTCTGAAGAATTGTTTCCATACTCAATGTTAAAATAATTGAATAAATGAGTTTAAAGAAATTGGATCTATTATTAAGTAAATTTCACTTGTCTTTGAAACCACTAAAAAGCACAGAGCCAACAACTGTTTTTGAAATGGTAGAACTGCGTATTTTATATTTTTAGGAAAACTTATTTAATGAAATAAATGTATATTTTAAGAGAAACAGTGCTTTATAAACTTATGAGTATGATAGGTGTGAACATACACTGAAGAGCTTTAACCTGGACCTGATTGTGAGGAAGCATCAGACAAATGCAAAAAAGGACAAAATTTTGTAAAACGACTGGCCTGTATTCTTAAAATACTACCAATGTCATAAGACAAAGCAAAGCAAAACAAAGCTGCAGATTAAATGAAACTGAAGAGACATGACAACTAAATGCAAAATGTACATTTGGAACTGGATCTTTTACTGGAGGAGAAAATTGCTAGAAAGGACATTATTGGGATAATTGATGCAATTGGAATATGGACTGTAGAGTAGATAAAACTATATCCATGTTAAATTTCCCCGAATATGATATGTCCGAGAATATCCTTATTCATAAGAAAACATATGGGAATATTAAAGGATAAGTGGACCTTATGGGATTTTTTTTTTCCAAATGGTTCAGAAAAAATAAATTACACACACACACACACACACACACACACGCACATGCACATGCATGCACGCACATCTCTCATGTCTCCCATACACATATACAGACAGTGATGGATAAAATTAAAAATTGGTGAATCTATGTTATTATTAGTTTTATTAAAGAATCAATTTTATTTCTGTTGAGGTTGGAATATGATGAAAAAGGGCTTCCCTTATAAAATATGGAATTTTAAATGAGCCATAAGGAAGGACTTCTAAAAAGTGAGGTTTTGAAAATGCAGGAACAGATTGATTTCTGGAAGAATAATTCACAGGATAAAAGAAAAGATATTTTCCTTTTTGGAGCCTATAACAAAATTATAACTTATTTTTCCAAGATGGTTTAACTGTTCTCATGTTAAACCACACACACACACACACACACACACACACACACACACACACAACTCACCATCTTAACCATTTTTAAGTGTGCAGTTCAGTAGCGTTAAGTATATTCACATTATTGTACAACAGAGCTCTAAAACTTTTTCATCTTGCAACATTAGAAACTCTAAACCCAACTAAAAACTAATCCTCCCTCCCCTCCCCCAGCCCTGGCAACTACAGGATGATTTTTAAATTCTAAGAAATGTTTAAATATTTTAAAGCTTTGGGGAATATGGGAATTTCTGTGCTATTCCTACAATGTTTCACTAAGTTTGAAATCATTGCAAAGTGAAAAGTTTAAAAACCAAAGAGCCTTAAACAGCAGAGTTCCTCTACTTGACTAAGAGGAATAAAGTTGCAAGGTGGACAGAGCGATAGAAATAGATTCTTTTATGGTGGGCTAGCCATTGTTTCTCAGCAACAGGTGCAAGTTTTGTCCATTCTTCTATTTAATCTACTTGAATTTGGAACAAAAATAGCTAGAAACACTTGTTTTGGTAAATGTGATTTCCGTATTTAATGATCTAATAAATATTCAGTGTCTATTAGCCACAAGTCTCTGGAGAAAATAAGAGAGAATAAAACACACTGTGCCTTTCCAGGGCTCTGTGTTGATTACAGAGATAAAATAAGATAAAATCCCTGTGCTGTATTCAAGAGCCTTTTAGTCTAGGACTGTGCTGTCTGATAGAATGGCCACTACCTGCCTGTAGCTATTTGCATTCAAATTAACTAACTGAAACAAAATGAGAAATTCAGGCCCTCGATTGCACTGACCATATTTCAAGTGCTCATTAACTTTCTTCACAGAAAATTCTATGGAACAGCACTGACAGTAGAAGAGATAATGCTATAGAAATAATACCAATTCAAGGTAGACAGTAAAAAAGACCACAGAAGTTTAGGGGAAGGAGAGATTACTTTGCAGGGGGTGGAAGAAGGGAAGGGACAGCTTCAAGAAGAAAGTTGCATATAGACAGGAGGAGGTAGAACAAGAGTATTTCAGGGAGAGAAAACATGAAACGAGCAGGAAAGAAAGAGGCATATTCGAGGGATAGCACTTAATTCTGTGTATCTGTAACATGAGATATGTAAAGCAGAGTAGAACTGTATAAAACCACAAATGCTGAGCGGCTAAGTCTGAACTACTCTCTAGGCAATAGGAAGTTACTAAAGGTCTTTGGATAAGAAAAAAGACAAGGTCAAATAGTTCATTATGAAGGAGAATCTAGCAGCAGTTGTATGAAATAGATTAGGTTTGAAGGCATAAAGACCACATAGCATTGCAATAGCCCAAATGAGAGATAATGAAGAATTGATAGTAAGGATGTTCTCACTGGCATGTAACAAATCTCAATTTTAAATGGATTAAGTAATAAGGAAATTTAGATCTCATAAATTTGGGAATTATAAACTAGAGTAGATTTCAGGTTTGAAAGATCCAGAAGCTTAATAATATCATCAAGAACCAAGTTCTTTCCACCCCTGCCCCAATGTCATGAGTGTTAGCATCATTGTCTGGCTAATGGCAAGATGGCAATGGCAGTTCCAATGATCACATCTTAAAGTCATAATGTCCAGAGGAGGAAGAAAGATCTTCTTAAGAGAGACAAAATATTACCCAGAATGACTTGCCATCCCTCCCTCCTAGGCCTTAACTGAATCACAATGCCCACTCATGAAACAGTTCCTGGTTTATATGAGGGAACAATTGTCAAAGAGTCAAAGACAGAGAAGTGAGAGTCAAAGGTGACTCAAGCGTTTAAGGCTAAAAGACTAGGGTACATAGGAAGAGGAGAAGTTGTGGGAGGAAAGATGATGATCTTTGTGATAGTCCTCCTAATTTGAGATGCTAAAGATGTATCTAGATGGAAATGATCAGCACGTGAAAACATGGGACTGGAGTTCAGAAAGAAGATCACAGTTGGGGATATACACTGGATGTCATTTGTGGAGAGAAAATAAATTAAGCCATGAGATTGCCAAAGGAGAAGAAGAGTGGGGAGGACACATAACCCAACCCTGGAGGATGAGGTAAAAGCAGGGAAAGCAAGAGAAGTAGGCGAAATTAGGCTATATATCATACAGAAATCAAGGAGAAAGGATAGAATTTCAAGAAGGCCAGCAGTATTAAGTGCTATGAAGAGATTCAGGATGATGCAGGCTTGGAAACATTGGGTTGCTGAATAGAAGGTGAGTGTGACCTTTAAGAGAGTTGTTTGATAGTAATGTAGGAGCAGGTAGGTTTCAGGAGTTAAGGGATGAGCAGACAGGTTAAAGTATGAAATGCAGACTATTCTTTCAAAAGGTTTGATAGTCATGAAAGGGAGAGCTACATGAATGAGGATGTTTATACCAATATTTACTTAGAAGACTAAATATTGAAGCAACAGAAATTTCTGAATATACGATTATTTAAAATAATATACTATTGTTTTAAAATTAGGATTTTGGGGGGCGCCTGGGTGGCGCAGTCGGTTAAGCGTCCGACTTCAGCCAGGTCACAATCTCGCGGTCCGTGAGTTTGAGCCCCGCGTCGGGCTCTGGGCTGATGGCTCAGAGCCTGGAGCCTGTTTCCAGTTCCGTGTCTCCCTCTCTCTCTGCCCCTCCCCTGTTCATGCTCTGTCTCTCTCTGTCCCAAAAATAAATAAAAACGTTGAAAAAAAAATTAAAAAAAAAATAAAATTAGGATTTTGGTAATCAGTTGGGTGTGATGCAGTCATTTAAAGTAATTATTAAGATTATGGAACAGTATGGAGAAATATTTATAATATTAAGTGAAGGAAGAAGATAGAAAATTTTAAAAAACACATATGGATCACAACACCAAAAAGTATACATGCATGTGCATATAAAGATGCTATGAAATAATCCTAATTGTCTTGCAGTGGCTGAACAAAGGTTTTTCAGATTTCGTGTCGTGAGATAGCAATTTTATAATTAAAATGTATATGCATATATTTAAAAATATTAAATGGCACAGACAGAGGATCGTGATGTGAGGGTTGAAAAGGTTGAAAAACATTTGTTTTTGTTTGTTTTGCTTTAGTAGGAAATAAGAAACATTTAGCTGTGTTTATCTGCTGAGGGGAAAAACTCAAAGGAGAGTAAAAAATTGAAGGTGCAAGTATGACGTGATGACTCTTGAGCACGTAAGAGAAGCCTATGGGATTAACACTGCAGACACAAAAGGAGAGTTTTAATTTTTTAGGAGAAGAGGCATTTTCGGAGACAAAAAGAAATAAGAAAGGAAGAAAATTCCCCAAAGTGTGTTTGGATGTGTGCATGTATGCAAATTGAAAGTTGATTCTAATATTCATTTAAATTTAAGAACCTAGAATAACCAAGATAAATTTTAAAGGAGAACAAAGTTAAAAGACTTACGCTACCAAATGTAAAGACATCATAAGACTCAGTAATTAAGACACTGTGGTATTGGCACAAGGATGCATGAATACACCAAAGGAACATAATAGAGAATCCAAAAATAGAACTTGATTTATGACAAAGGCACTGCTGCAATTCAGTGAGGAAAGGATAATATTTTCAACAAATGGTGCTGAAGCAATTGGCTACTCGTATGGAAAGAAAAGATACTTGATTCCTACCTCACACCATATATAAAAATGAATTCAAGATGGATCATAGATCTAAAAAAAAAAAAAGATGGATCATGGACCTAAATTAAATGGGAAATTAAAAAACAAAAAAGCTTCTACTAATCAAAAGACACTATCAAGAGAGTGTCTTGATAATGACACCCTTAAGAGAGAATATACTTGAGTATATATATTGACAATAGACTCATATTCAGAATATGTAAAAAAATACTTTTATAAATCACTATGAAAAACTGAACAATGCAATTTTTTAAATGGGGAAAAACTCCTGAAGCAATATTCTACAAAAATGACTTCCAAATGGCCAATGCGTTCATGGAAAAGTGTTTCACATAATTTCTTACTAGGAAAATGTAAATTGCAAGCACAATGACATATCACTACCTACCTATCAGAATGGCTAAAATTTAAAAGACTGACAGTACCTAGTGTTGACAAAGAAAGGTAGACAGCCACCTGAACTCTCATGCGCTACAGATGGGAGTGTAAATTGGTTTATCCACGTTGGAAAACGCTTTGGCAGTATCTACTAAAGTTAAACATATGCCTACTCTATGACCCAAGTGTGTTGGTTCATTTTATGCTTCAACTTGGCTGGGCCAAATATCATTCTGCGTGTTTTGGTGAGGGTGTTTTTGTATGAGATTTCCTTTCAGATTGATGGACTCTGAGTAAAGCAGATTGCCCTCCATAATGTGCATGTGTCTCATCTAATCATCGAGCACTTAAGTAGAATAAAAGACCAACTCTCCCTCAAATAGAATTCCCTCAGCAGATGGCTTTCTGACTTGAACTGGAACATCAGTTCTTCCTGGTTCTCCAGACTAACGGCTTTTGAACAGAAACTGCAGCATTGGCTTTTCCTGGGTCTCCTGCCTGCCAGCTCATCCCGTAGATTTCGAACTTGACAGCCTCCGTCACCACTGTTATTTCTTTTGTCACTTATGAAAAATAGATAAATTCAACTTCATCAAAATTAAAAACTTAAGTATATATCCAAGAGAAATGAGAACATACGTCCACAGAAAAAAACATGTACATAAATATTTATAGCAGCATTGTACATAATAGCAAAAAAATAGAAACAACCCAAATGCCCATAAATGGATAAACAAAATGTAGTATTTCCATCAATGGAATAGTATTTGGCAATAAAGAGGAATGGAGTACTGATACATGCTACTACATAGGAGAACCTTGAATACATTATGCTACCTGAAAGAACTCACTCAATAAAAACTGCATATTGTATGATTCCATTTATAGGCAAATCTATAGATGGGAAGTAGATTAATTAATGGTTTCCAATGGCTGGAGGAAGGGGAGGAATTTGGAGTGACTTAATCGGTATAAAGTTTCTTTGGGGATGTTAAAAATGTTCTAACGTTGCATATTGCGATGGTTTCACAACTCTGAATATACCAAAACCCACTGAATTTTGTACTTTGAAAGGGTGAATTTTATGGTATACGAATTATATTTAATAAAGTTGTTATGTATGTAACGGGAATGAATTACTGATTAACAAAATAGATGAATATCATAGATACTCTGGGAAGAGAAAACAGCTGGACACATAAGTATGTACACATTGTATGATTCCATACATGTGAAGTTCAAGAACGGGCCAAACTAATTGATGGTGATAAAGTCAGAATGGCACTTACCTCTAGGGGGTTCTGGGTGAGGCATTTGATTATGAGGAGTCACAAGGAAGCCCACTGAGGTACTAGAAATGTTCCACATCTTGATCTAGGTGGTGGTTGTTTGGATTCAAACGTATGCAAAAATCTATCGAGCTGTATACTGAAATTCAGTGTGAGTTTGGCACTTTACTGGATGTATTTTGTATTTCAATAATAACATTGACAAAAATGGAGAAAGATGGGTGATAATATAGAGAGAAACTTAAGCTTGGAAAGAGACAGTAGAAAGGTCATGGGGGCCTCCGACCTTTCGGATATGCCAAAAGCAGGGCCTATTTCTCAGAGTAAGAGTGTTGGGTGAGGGATTCTAAATTCGTGGAAAGGAGATAGTTATATGAAGGAAGAGAGTCATTCTTTTTTGTCTTATTTCTTTTAGGATAGGTAAGGTGGTTTATGTGCACATGTTCCTATGTGTATGAAATATGGTATGCATGCGTTGTGTGATGCCACTGTGGGGAGAAGCACCAGATGTTGTTATTACGAATGATTTAAAAAACTTATTTCCGGAGAATAATCTCAGTGAAGTTCATGGGAAATCAACAATCTTCTTCATTTACTCAGACATCCTTTGCCTCAGGACTAGACCTGAAAACAGGAATTAGAATGGCTAACCTTCTGATCTTTATCTCTCCCTGTCACCGTATATCATAGATTCTTTAATAGAAATATGTTTCATTCAGAAAGGTTTCTGTCAGCATGATTAGCAATTGTTTACAATCTGTAACAATGTCACCTATCTTTAAAGGGGCCATTGGTGTTTGCTACTTTTAAGGTTCCTCTTCACGTTTAAACAGCTACAAAACCATTGTAAATGGTTTAAATGTTTAAAATGTCTTTTTCTCAACCAATAACAATTTCCATTTTTTTTTAGGATTTATTTATTTACTTGAGAGAAAGAATGAGCAGGAGAAGGGCAGAGGGAGATGGGAGGACAGAGGATCCCAAGTGGGCTCGGTGCTGACAGCAGAGAACCCAACGTGGGGTTCAAACCCATGAACCGTGAGCTCATGACCTGAGCCAAAGTCGGACACTTAAGCGACTGAGCCACCCAGGTGCCCCAACAATTTCCATTTTTGAGACTAGATCATGATGCTAAATCTCATTAGAAATTATTGCAACTGTCTTATGTGGAATACGGTACCTTGATTGACGTTGGCATGGTGAACAAATGGGAAGAAAATCAAGGCACACTAAATTTATCAATTCTAAGCCAATATTTATTATACAGTGCTTTACAATTTACAGGTTTTTTTCACATACATTATCTTCTTTGTTCTTCACAGCTTCTTTTGTTATACACATTATTGCTCCCACCACCAATTCACAAACTAAAGATCTTAGGGCAAGAGGTTAAATGACTTACCCAATCTAAACCAATTAGTAAGTGAACAATGGGGCTTTCAACAGATCCTCTGACCACATATCCCAGGATTTTTTTCATGATACCATCATGTAAGACACATTCTCTTTGCTTAAACAATTTATAGTGGCGATAATAATAGGGTGAGTAGTTTAAGAGAAACAAAGTTACACTGGGACTTCAGAAGAGTTGGAGATCACAGGACAGGCTTCTTGGAGATGATATTTCAGATGAGCCTTGAGGAAGTGATGGGGTTGCAAAAAAAAAAAAAAAAAAAAAAAAAAAGGAGGACATTCCAGGTGCATTTGATAGCAGAAGAGAAAGTATATCAGGAAATCATAGAGAATATTTTGGGAACCTTAAGTAGTTTGGTTTTGCTGAACTATAGGAAAAAAGTAGGATTGTGTTGGAAGACAGATTTAGGAAGCAGTGGTATACCATTCAAGTTTTATGAACAATGGGATATGCTTGGATATGTATTTCATGTATCCTCTGTTCAGGTGCAGAAGGAAGAGAGGGGAGGTGGGGAGACCAGAAAGCCAATTATCTCTGGGCAAAGGGATAGAGGACTTTTTCAAACCTGTGGCCATGAAAAGGAAGAGTCAGAAGCAAGAGAAATTTTAGTAGTAGATTTTAAAAAATCACTTTAGGCAAATGAGATAAAGTAGGACGTGAAGGGGGAAAGAGTTATCAAAGAAGGCTATGTGATTCTGAGCCTGAATCATGGAGGACTGTTATCTTGTTAACAGAAACAGAGAAGTAAGGTGGAGATACTGCTTTTGTGAGAATGAGGAATTAGATTTTTTTTTTTAATTTTTTTTCAACGTTTATTTATTTTTGGGACAGAGAGAGACAGAGCATGAACGAGGGAGGGGCAGAGACAGAGGGAGACCCAGAATTGGAAACAGGCTCCAGGCTCTGAGCCATCAGCCCAGAGCCTGACGCGGGCTCGAACTCATGGACCGCGAGATCGTGACCTGGCTGAAGTCGGACGCTTAACCGACTGCGCCACCCAGGCGCCCCTAGATTTTTAATGTGTTGAACAATTATTTTACTTGTCCTGGGGACCCTCTCAAGCCTTCACTGCCATTCAGATGCGTAAGGATGAGAAGCTCAACTTGCAGAGACTACAAGTGAACAATAAATGTATGAAAGTGTTTTACTTCATTGGTAATAACATACATGCAAGTTAAAAAAAAACAAAGGAGACATTTTTTTTTCCAGCCTATCAGGTAGAGAAAGATTGAAAAGACCGACTGTTCAGAAATAAACTTAAGAAATATATAAACTTCTTCTAGTAAGAAGAAAACTGGAAACTACTGAAGGACACAAAAGTAAGTCAGAAAAAGACAGAAATAATACATTCTTTAAAAACTTTTTTTAATGTGTATTTATTTTGGGGAGGGAGAGAGAGACAGACAGACAGACTGTGAGCCGGGGAAGGACAGAGAGAGGGAGACACAGAATCCGAAGCAGGCTCTGGGCTCTGAGCTGACAGCAGAGAGCCCGACATGGGGTTTGAACCCACAAAGCATGAGATCATGACCTGAACTGAAGTTGGACACTTAACCAACTGAGCCACCTAGGCGCCACAGAAATAATATATTCTTGAGTGGAAGACAATATTTTATTTATTTTTTAAATGTTGAGAGAGAGAGAGAGAGAGACAGAGAGAGAGAGAAAGCATGAGCAGGGAAGGGGCAGAGAGAGAGGGAGACAGAATCCCAAGCAGCCTCCAAACTGTCAGCACAGAACCCATGTAGGGCTTGATCTCACCAACCGTGAGGTCATGACCTGAGCTGAAATCAAGAGCCGCTTACTTAATCAACTGAACCACCCAGAGACCCTGGGAAGACAATATTTTAAAGATGAAAATTGTCCCCAAGTTTACAAATTTAACTCAACTACAGTCAAAAGTTGAAAAAGTGATTTTAAAGAGCATTTGGATATTTTATTAAGTGAATCAAATCACCAGGATGCAGAATACTGTGTACGTCATGCTACAATTTGTGTAAAGAAAAGGGGAAATCACACACACGCACTGGGGAAGAAAATGAGGGTAGCTGTGATGAAGGGGAGAGAGAAAGGAATCTCTTTTACCCCTCTGCTTCTTCTGATTTAGAAAACATGACCCAGCAGTAGCACTCCTAGGAATTTACCCAAGGGATACAGGAGTGCTGATGCATAGGGGCACATGTACCCCAATGTTTATAGCAGCACTTTCAACAATAGCTAAATTATGGAAAGAGCCCAAATGTCCATCAACTGATGAATGGATAAAGAATTTGTGGTTTATATATACAATAGAATACTGCTTGACAATGAGAAGGAATGAAATCATGCCATTTGCAAGTAACGTGGATGGAACTGAAAGGTATTATGCTGAGTGAAATAAGTCAGTCAGGGAAGGACAGATATCATGTGTGTTCACTTATATATGGATCTGGAGAAACTTAACAGAAGACCTTGGGGGAAGGGAAGGGGGAAAATAGTTACGAACAGAGAGGGAGGGAGGCAAACCATAAGAGACTCTTAAATACAGAGAACAAACTGAAGGTGGATGGGGATTGGGGTTGGGGAGAGGGAAAATGGATGATGGGCATTGAGGAGGACACTTGTTGGGATGAGCACTGGGTGTTGTATGGAAGCCAATCTGTCAATAGGTTATAAAAAGAAAAAAGAAAAAGAAAACGTGAAAGGCTTACCTATTAAAATTAGTGAGATCAATTGAGAAGAAGAGCTAGAATAGTTTTTAAAAGGAGTAATTAGGTAGGCTCGGGGTTGGGACATACTCTACTAGGCAAAAGGCTTGTTACAAGGATTAAGTGAATGAGCATATGCAAAGTGTTTGCAACGTGTGTACATAAATGTTTGTTGTTATTTTCATAATCTTGATATGGGAAGTATATGACTCAAATGTTCATCTATCATAAGGGAATATATTGATAGATTTTTTTTTACTACTTGAAGATTACAGACTTCTGGATAGGAAAAAAATTTTAAGAAAATACTAAGAGAAACATATACTAGGAGAACTTACTTATAACCTGTACAGTTAGTTGGGTCTGCCCTGGGTCACGGATCATACTAAGGGCCGGCTCTGTGGTACTGAAGATTATCTTAGCTCTCAGAGAGCTTATAGTCTCTATAGACTAACGTTACTCTCCCTGATATGCAAAAGGTTATTAAAAATCATAAGGTTAAAAATCCACAGGCCAACAGGAAATGAACAAAGGTCATAAACCAATTATTTTTAGAAGCATTGCTAATGGTCAATAAATATAGGAAAATAAATTCATTCTCAATAGTCAATCTCACTCAAAAACAATGCGGTTTATTTATTTATTTTTGTTTATTAATGCCAAGGTTTTAAAAAAGAGAGACCCCAACGTGGGCACAGTGGAGACGGAGGCATCCTTATATCCTACAAGTGGGCATAGAATTAAGTATAAGCATCCCGCAAGGCTGTTTAGCAACATGTATCGGAGTTTTAAATATGCAAACTGTGTGATCTAGCAATTCCTAGCACTCCTAGGAAGAAATAATTGGACATATATCTGGAGGTGTATGTTCAAGGATATTTACTTCAACCTTCCGTAAAAAAAGAGTAGAAAATAACCCGAGTATATGTTAATAAGTAATGAGCTAAATTACGGTGCCTCGATACAATAGAATACAATACAATAATTAAAAAGTGTAAGTCTATGTACATTGACATGAAAAATGCCACAATATTATATATAGTGAAAATGGGAGATGGATTGCATGACAGATTATGAAAAATACTCTGATCACATTTAAAACCGGGGGTGTATGCCTGAATGTGGGTATGTGTAGAAAAAAGTCTGGAAAGACAGATTCCAAAATATAACATTGGACAATGACATTAGAGATAATCTTTCTTTTCTTCCTTACACTTTTTTGGTGGCATTTTTTCTGAAATTTTAACAATGAATATGTTACTTATACATATACAAACAAAATAAAACTCTTCAATTAAAACAAACTAATTAAACTATGTTTCTTAAACATTTTCCTTCAAAAGCCCTTCAGGAATAATCTTTGTTTAACTAAGGCCATGACAATTGAAATTTTTATCATTGAGACTTTGTCAGGGTTTGCACATGCATATTTTTTCCTGTCCTAAGTCAGTAGGGAAATCTTTTGTAAATAATAAAATATTTCAAGAATTTGGAACGAAATGACAATCACAGAGTACTGACCTCATTCCACGATGGTTAAAAGAATTGAAGAAAAAGGAACCTTGACAGGGCCTCAGACAAAAAATCTGAGCAGCAGTGGCCTTACGCTTGCAACAGGTTTTTGGACAGGGCTGGGGGTACAGTGGCATGGAAGAGAGGTGGGGAGTTTGCCTCTTCCTTGGTTTTGTATCCTGCCTTAATCTGGCCCAAAGTGCGTCAATTTCCACATAAATAAGGCTTCAGGGTGCAACAGAACGCCTCCCCTTGCCCCTGTCACTCTTGTCCCATCCTTGTTGAACCCGATCTCCCTTGCACTGGTATCTGGACACTGAGTCCTCTTGGCTCGGCAGCCATTATTGCGCTAAGGTTGCTAAAAATCCTCAATTCAACCCACTCTTCTGTGAGACTCAGGGGCCTAATGCTTATCGTATTTGCAACAGAATCGCTCTGTGACTCACAATGATTTTCATCAATGAACAGAAAAGAACTGTGTCTCAGCCTCAGCTCTTGGGGGAGGAGGAGGGGCCTCCGGGGACAGGGGGTTGTTGTTAAGAGTCAGTGATTTCATCTAGGTCTCAAGCATGGTCTGAAAACTAAATAGACAAAAGAACAATTGCTGTCATGTAGAGAGCCACGTTTTCAGACACTCAGATGGAAAAGGAGTTCTTATTCTCAGAAAGTTTACAAATTACCAAATGAAGATAATGAACTTTGTATGGTGTTTCCAAGCTTCCTATCTCTGTATCTGCCGTGCCCACACTCCCACTCTGCTTCCTTGCCCTGGTGAGCCCAGCAGAAACATGATGCCGGCACACGGTTTTCAGTAAGACTATTTGGTACAGATTTTACAGACCTATAGAATACTACCCCGTCATCTTTCCCTTCCTCTTCTCATAGAGCCAGATTCCTATATAAATTTAAAAAAAGAAAGAAAGAAAGAAAGAAAGAAAGAAAGAAAGAAAGGAAAGAAAGAAAACCAACTTGGACTTTTCAGAGGGGAGGGCTGGAGGCACTGGATAATCTACATGTTCCTAGACCTAATGATTGGTTTACTTACTAGAAAAATTCACGACATTTTCTAAGCATTTTTTCCAAAATAAATGCTGAAATGCTTGCTATTATAAAATGGAAAACCTTATGAATTCTGAAGAACTTGGTAATAATAAGTCTATGTATCTGAATTGCAGGAAAAAATGACATGTTAAGGAAATACTTGTAGACCTCCAGCTTCAGCTACTATAGCAGTTCTTTAAATAAAACCTAAAAGAATGTTACCTCAGATCTATGAATAACTGCTTTGTCTATGTTATACTCAAAGTCAGCATTTCACTGAAGAACTTTGTGTTCTATTGTTTTTTCTTCGAACTACTTTCCTTTCCACGTGATAACGTCAAGATTCTTAGTTTCTGACAGCACATCTGTTAACAACAAAGAATGGGCAGGACTTTTGAGATAAGGAAGTGATGGGGGGGGGTGCTGCTTTTACACGTTTAATGGTTCCGAGTCTGAACAGTCTTGTGAGATTTGGATGGAACTCTTAGAGAAAGGAAATACTTCCAAGGCGACAAGCGATTGCAGTATGTGAATTTTAAGCTTGTGGTGAACCAAGGAACATTATAGGCTCATGTAGCAGAACTTGACCTTAGATGATGATAATAATGCACATTTCTGCCCCAACTCCACCCCACTTACACTAATCATCAATGTTTCAGAACTGTAGTTGAACAGAAAGATGTTCTGTTCATGACAAAATAATTTTCAACCTTTTTCATGGGATGTTTCCAAATCCGGAAAGACTACGGTACTAAGCTACTCTTACAAACGAGTCTAGTCTTTTAGGTGGAATGATGAAAAATCTTGTGAGCTCCTGATCATGGTAAAGCTCTGCTGTTTTCCATACAGAGCTCATGTTATTCATTTGTAAAGTTGACTGTTTCATGAACTGATGGTAGAGCGTTGGGACCAAGTCTTTGCTGTTGTACCTGCCATTCCCTGACGCCACCCCCCCATCTTTACTTGACAAAATGTGACATGTTTTTAAATTTTTTTTTTCAACGTTTATTTATTTTTGGGACAGAGAGAGACAGAACATGAACGGGGGAGGGGCAGAGAGAGAGGGAGACACAGAATCGGAAACAGGCTCCAGGCTCCGAGCCATCAGCCCAGAGCCTGACGCGGGGCTCGAACTCACGGACCGCAAGATCGTGACCTGGCTGAAGTCGGACGCTTAACCGACTGCGCCACCCAGGCGCCCCAAAATGTGACATGTTTTATAACATCTGCCCCTGATGTGCCAGGACATGCCCAACTTCTGAAACTCCAAAAAGAGAGTTGGTCCAAATGAAGTAGACATTTGAAGATCAGATGCCCAGACTTCTGTTACTGAAGGAATAGGAGAAACCAGCAGGAAACTAGACTGTTGGTAAAGACTACTGTGCCCATTGGTACAAATAGCGATGTGATCACTATCAAAAGTAAAAGCACCTTTAAAATTACTGAGATCTTCTTTAAGCCAAGAAAAGGATTCGAAGAAACCACACTAGCTGGCCAGAAACACCTAGAGTACAGTAACCTTATTATGACTCCTTGATTCAGGTATGGGACTGGGCTGGCAAGGAGACCCCTCCTTGGGACAAAATTGGTGGATGGGAAGATGAGGGTGGAAAGTGCCATGAACAATGCACCAGGACAAAGGAGAGAGTATAAAAAACCTAGTCTCAAACTTTGAAGCACTCCTAAACCATGCTCCAAACTGTCAAGGCTGTTTAATGAAACTCCAAAGTAGAAGAAGAAAAAATGTTACTTGTTCCTTCAGGGTCTAGTTGAAATTCTACCTCTACATAAACTTTTCCTGGGCCTCCAGACAGGTATCCTTTTCCATCTTTTGGACCTTCATAGCATTTACTTTGTGCCTCTCTCAGGGCACTTCCCATGGTCCACTCATCCCCTTTAAGATGCCTGCTTCCTTGACTTCATGGATTCATCTTTACCTTTGTACCTTCCATGGACTCTAGCACAGGGCTCACACATAACAGGCCTAGCAAACGTGTCTGCGAAGAAATGAATGAATGAATATATTCTTTAACCAATCTGGTAAATTGTAAAATTGGATCTAAATGACTCTGTCACAGATTCAACTAAATTAGTAACATGTAAAAGTTTACTTCCGCCCCCCCTTTTTCTGTAAATTAAAAAAAAAATTATATCCAAGTTAGTTAACATTATACTGCAATGATGATTTCAGGAGTAGGATCCAGTGACTCATCCCCTACATATAACACCCAGTGCTCATCCCAACAAATGTCTTCCTAATGCCCCTTGCCCGTTTAGCCCATCCCCTTCCTTCCCTTCCCTTCCCTTCCCTTATGTTCATCTGTTTTGTATCTTCAATTCCACATATGAGTGAAGTCACATGATATTTGTGATTCTCTGACTAATTTCACTTAGCATAATACCCTCTAGTTCCATCCGTGTTGTTGCAAGTGGCAAGATTTCATTCTTTTTGATTGCCAAGAAATACTCCATTGTGTGTGTGCATATATATATATATATATATATATATATATATATATATATATAGCACGTACTCTTTATCCATCCATCCTTCGATGGACTTTTGGGCTCTTTGCATATTTTGGCTCCTGTTGATAGTGCTGCTATAAACATGGGGGTGCACGTGTCCCTTCAAAACAGTGCACCTGTATCCTTTGGATAAATACCTAGTAGTGCAATTGCTGGGTGGTAATTTTTTGAGTAATCTCCATACTGTTTTCCAGAGTGACTGCACCAGTTTGCATTCCCACCAGCAGTGCAAAAGGGTTCCTCAAGGTTTACTTTTTCGTATCACACCATACATACTTAATGTAGAAAATCACCTCTACTTTTCCTATCCTGAGAGAGCCGCTTTCCCTGCTTTTTTTCTATTTGTAAATACACAGATATATGTGTATATATATAATGTATGTACACGTGCACACGCAAGCGTGCATACACAAACGTATATTTTTTCCTCCAACCAAAATATAATAATGTGATATACTGCTTTGTAGCCTGTGTTATTTCAGGCTACACCAAGAGAGGATTAAATGTACATGAATTTCATTGGAAAACACCTGTGAAGGGAAAAGTGAAGGGAGCTGGGAGAGGCTGGGCAAGGCCTCAGACCATGATCTTCGTCTGATCCCAGTGAAGGAGAGAGGGACAAGAGGTGGGGTGGTGGCGTCCTATACTGTCATGTGGTCTGGGGAAAGTTCAGCAAGTGTCTGGGGGAGTCCTGAGAAAAAATTGGCCATCAGGGGAGTCCCATGGCACCCAGGAGGAGGCCTGTCTTTGTCACCCTATCAGGTTGTCATTGTTTGGGAGCAGGCGTGGGGAGAGTGGCCTTGGTGCAAATGTTAGGGTACTTCGGAGCGAGCAAGGCCCTTCTTCAACTTTATCTCCTGAAGTTGAAAGTCTGCCGTCAAAATAGCCACCCTTTATTATGAACATGTTTCCAAACCGTAAGATGTTCACCTGTAGTGTTTTAGTAAACATTTCTATTTCACAAGTAACACATGGCCATTTTGGAAAACTAGGACTGAAAAATAAACTGAAGAAACACAAAAATTGACTAAATAATTCTAAACCTAGAATTACCCCCTGTTAACCTTTTGATATATGCCTTTCCAGATTAAAAAATGTGTATAAATGTTTATATATATAAAATACATATGTTTATACGTTTGTGTGTATAATATGTACATATATATGTACACACACATAAAATATGCACATATATGTATGCTCATGATTTTCCAGTATTTGTGAAAATGATGGTACCTGATCCTGAGCTGGTTTGGGGCAGATCTTTGAGTGATTGTATGAAACAGAGTAGAGACACTGATTGAGAGGTTTTCACATACGTGACTTTGACATTATGTGTACCAGAATGATTTCCTTCTTGGATTTGAAAATAAGTTTACTTTTATACATCTCAGTCAAAACTGTTTTGCAAATGGCACTTAGAGTTTTGTATTAAATAATATACAAACATAATGGGAAAATAAACCTTAATCCTTATAAGTTTCCTTCTGTCGTCCAAAATAGTGGCTCAGTGACTATGCTACATAATAGCTTCCTAAAAGTGGTTTATTTTGAAATCATAAAAATAAGGTTTTAAGGGATGTTAATATGTTCAGTATAGCATTTGCTGATAAGTATTCCTTGAATACATAATACTCTTTTTAGTGACAATGTACATGACTGAAGATGGAATATTATATGGAAACATTCAAATAAAGATACAGTTCTTAGGACACAAAACAACATTCATGTGATAAAACAAATAAATAAAAGGAGATTTGAAAATGTGGACTGGCATTCATTGAGTTAGGATTTAAATGTTTTTTTCAATGTTTATTTATTTTTGAGAGACACAGAGAGACAGAGTGTGAGCAGGCAAGGGGCAGAGAGAGAGAAAGACACAGAATCTGAAGAGGCTCCAGGCTCTGAGCTGTCAGCACAGAGCCTGACACGGGGCTCGAACTCACAGACTGTGAGATCATGACCTGAGCCGAAGTCTGACGCTCGACCAACTGAGCCACCCAGGCGCCCCTGAGTTAGGACTTATAAACATGGGTTTTTATGTCTCTTGACCATGTTTCCTTGAGGAATGTTTAAGGGTAACTTGCAGAAATGAACATTTCATCCTCTTATTAATCCCTGCCGCCCATCATTTTGAGAAATTTTAAAGGTTGAAAACATAATGTATATACAGCAGCCTTCAGCAAGCTCAGTGTATAAATAAGATTACAATGACCTTAATATTATAAATTATAATGGTCCCAAGAATCCATAACTTGATTAGCAGGCTTCCTCCATTCCCCAGGATTATTGTAGTTCCCCTGTTACTGTCCACTAGAGGAGAGAGAGAGAGAGAGAGAGAGAGAGAGAGAGAGACACACACAAAACTCAAATGTCCCTTGGGACTAAACTGTAACGGTTGGCTTCTTGACATGCCCTCTGGTTTTGTTCTCTCAAGTGCCAGAGATTTTCCACTGGTGTCACTGGTGATTTTCTACGGTTGCTCCTCTCTCTTGCAGAGATGTGGCTCTGGCCAACCCCACTGTGGACCTTTGCCAATTAGACATGTTCATGATGAATTTGGGGGTGAGGGGGTGGGTGGCCACTTGTCCTCACTCAGTCTGTACCCTGGTTATCTCATAGCAAAACTCCCCAAGCATGCGTTCATTTTTGCAAGGTGCATCCAATGCACTTGGGTAACTAAGGATCTTACCTTTCCACACGGCAAAATGCAAAGTCTGAACATTCCACCCCAATGACTTAGGCTGCAAAGCTAAGGATCCTGAATCTTGACTCTTCCTACCCTCTTTCAACCTTCCACCTATTTGTGCCTATGATTGTCTCCTTAATTCCCTGCTGGAGCCCCTGGTCTAACATTGGGTCTGTCTTTTAACCACAGCAGATTGTGTGTGCATGGGGTAGGGTGGGGTGAATGTGGTAGTCGGGGGAGAGATAGCTGATGTACAGAACTTCAGAATTTTATAAATGGAACGGATTTTAAAGACCATTTCATGCAACTTCCTCATTTTACCTGTGCAGAAACTAAGCGATTTGCTCAAGGTCAGAGCAAATTATTAGTAGAACCAGTTCTACAATCAAGATTATCTGACTGTATTCAATCTTGTGCCCATGATTCAACCAGCATGGCACGCCAATCAAAGCCATGCTGTCTGACTTTTCCTAATATGTGGGGAAACGGGACATTTTAGTTTTCTTGAGTCAAGTATACAATTAAGGGCTTAACATTTAATCAGAGTAACTATTAACACATAAACATTTTAGAATGGATTCCTCTTCCTCAGTTCACTCACAAGTTGTCAGGATTACAGTAAACTATCCTCAGTTTAGTCCTTTCCTGTACAAGATACTGTTCCTATAAGGTTAATACCTAGAGACTGAAGTTTTTCAACAGTAAGAAAAAAAGCCTGTCTTTATCCAGAAGCTTCATCTTTATCTAGCAAAGACATTAGCTAGTTGGCCCAGCCTTCTTTTTCATCTTGCAAAAACCTGGGTGAAATAAGTTTTGCCTAATTTGCACTGTACTAGCACGCTTATTAATTTTCTGATGTGAATTATAATAGCAGCTGACAATAGACACTAGTGTAATTACTATAGTTTCGTGGCCAGAATTAAATATTTCAAACTAATGCTATATTCATAGATGAAAATTTCTACTAAAATCAGATCGTCTTAACATAGTTTTTCCCTTCCACTGTAAGACTTTAAATTTTGTTTTGCTTGAAATACGTAAAGATGTTCATGGTTTGCTGTCCAGTCAAGGAAAAAGAAATACATCTCCATACTCATTTAGCATGAAAAAGATTCTTTAAGCAAATCCCCAAGGGAAAGTTATGATTGATAGTAATAATGGAGCTAAGCCTATTTTTTAATTCAAAAACAACATAAGTAGAAGGAATGTACTTAGCCGGTTATGGAATTAATCCCCCTAGTCGAGATTATCTTAAAAATTCTCAAACAGGTTCTGTCTGGTGGGAGAATATAGTATCATTATATGGGATTTGCTCCTAAAATGAGAAAAATTAATGTTTTCCTGTGTGTTTGTGTGTGTCTTAGACTTTGTAAAATGTCTTCCACATTTGAATTCTTCCCTAGAATAACCTTGAAGAGTAGATACTATAATCTCCCACTGATAAATAACAAAAATGAAGTTCAAAGAGCGTCAGTGACTGTTTCAAGGTTGCACGTGTAGTAAGTAGCAGAGTCTCGATTTAAAACAAAGTCTTCTGATTTTAAGGCTACATGTCTTACCCCTAAAGAAAATGCATTTCCAAGAAATAACATGCATGTTCTCAGAGATATCTAGAACAGTAGCTATTGTAAGGTACAAAATATTAAAGTAGCTATGGACATAATCCCCTAAACCCCCCTGAAATTATTTAATTTTGTCTTTCAAATAAATTGTGATTTAGTACCAATGGCTTCTTTGGGTGTTTTAAATTGGTAGCCTAATTTTTAGGAAAAAATAAAGTAAATTGATAATCTTACTGTGAAAGATAAAATACTTGTTTTCAGAATTTCCATAACCCAATGTGTTGTTACATGAAGCCACATATTTTTAACTAAACAGGGAATATGTAGTATAGTAAGACAAACTATTAAACAGCAATATCATGAATTTCATGACCATCATAAATTATTTAAAAGTGTATTCCTTCATTAAAAAATATCTTGGTTTAAATATTATGTAAGTTGTACGTGCTCATTGAAAAAATTAAAACAGTGTGGCAGAATATGAACTGAAAAGTTTACTTTCTTATTTATACTTCAAATCATTATTTGAGTGTCTGTATCTGGTCAGATCTTTTGCTAATCACTCATTCTTAAAATAAAAAGGAATAGACATGACCACCAAATATAATGCATGGTGCTCGATTGGATTCTATATAAGAGAAAAGGATATAAAATTATTTAAAAAGCTATAAAGGATATTATTAGGATGCCTGGGAATTTAAAATTGATTCTATATTTGATAATGGCATTATATCAATATTAACTTTCTTCAGGATGATAGTTGTATTGGATGTAGAAGAAAGTCCTTGTTTTTTGAAGCATTAGAGGTGATAGAGGAGAACTGTCAAGATGTCTACACCCAACCCCCTAGCTTCAAACAACTGAAGGACCGGATACAACAATTAAAAAATCTACTTGAAACATTGATGAGATGACAAGACAGTGAGAAATGGTCAAGTCAAACGTGGAAGGCAATGCAAAGAAAGCAGGAAAAAAGATAGTTTTGCTTGAGGTCATTTTGTGATCCTGGAATATTAGTACAGACTCATGTTAACAGACTTGAGCACCCGAAGGACAAATATCAAAGTCCAGAGCTTGCTCAGGGTGGGGAGACAGGCCAGTGACGGTCACCACAATAAGCTGGGACCTCAAACTCAGAGCAAACCCCAAGTGAGACAACCAACTCTGTTGAAATCTTCTGGTCGCCTTGAATTCCTTTTGCTCTTTAGGAATGTCAAACCTTGAATTTGGTGCGAGCTGGTCTTGGGTTGGTAGCATGTCACTCTTGGTAGAAACAAGCACAATCCTCCCTGAAGAAAATGGCCTTCACTGTGAGCCTCAAATTATTCCTATAAATACTTCTACAAATACAGTGCGTGGTCAAAGACCACCAGGCACAAAGATAACAGAAGCGAAATCATGGCAGATTTGAAAGTATCAAATATAACGACCAGAAGTAGAAGAATTATATAAGGGAAAAATTTTAATTTAGTGGATGGTTTTACCACTAGATCAAAAGCAGCTAACAATAGAATTGGTAAACTATGTAATAGTTCAAAAGAAATGATCTCAAGAACAACATGGAGAAAAAAGAAGAAAGAGAACTAGGAACACAGAGGATACCAAGGGAAGATCTAAAATATATATTAAGATTTTATGTTTTTGAGTAATCTCTAAACCCAACATGGGGCTCGCACCTACAACCCTGAGATCAAGAGTCGCATACTCCTCTGACTGAGCCAGCAAGAAGCCTCGATCTAATTTATATGTATATACATATATGTTTTTTAATTTTTTTTAACATTTATTCATCTTTGAGAGACAGAGAAAGACAGAGCGTCAGTGGGGAGGACCAGAGAGAGAGGGAGACACAGAATCTGAAGCAGGCTCCAGGCTCTGAGCTGTCAGCACAGAGCCCGATGTGTGGCTCGAACTCACTGACTGCGAGATCATGAACTGAGCCGAAGTCGGATGCTCAACCGACTGAGCCACCCAGGTGCCCCTCGATTTAATTTATATTTAATTGGAGTTCCAGAAGAAGAGGAGAAAAACAACAGGAAAAGAATAATATTTAAAGAAATAATGGTCGAGAATTTCCCAGAGCTGATGCAAGATACAATCCACAGGTTATAGATTCCCTAGCCAGATAAACAAAACAAAACAAAACAAAACAAAACAAAACAAAACAAAACCCCCACTTAAACTCATTATAGTGAAATAGCAGAAACCAGTGACAATAAACAAAGTCTTAAAGGCAAGCACAGAAAAAAAAAAAAAGACATTATCTTCAAAGGAGAGATAGTTGGGCTAACTAAAATTTTATGCGGCTTGACTGGCAGCTTTACTAAACATTTGTGAAAGAAATAAATCAGATCTTTCACAAATCCTCTAGAGAATCTTGCTTCTATTTTTAGAGTCCGCCATGACACCCACTCATGATGAAAATCCTATTCAACATTGTACTGGAGGTTTCACCAGCATGATAAGGCAAGAAGGAAAAATAAAAGTATAATGACTAGAAAGGAAGAAACTAAACTGAAGTTTAGATGGTATGATTATGTACTCTTCTGTATCTATGTTATGGTTCACTCAAAAAGGTTAAAAGTATCTGATACAGTATTTGAATAGTACTTTATGACTTTCAGTGCTGTCTTACCTTAATGATTGTATTTGGTGGTTACAATTCTGTGAGGAAACTAAGGCTTAGAGAGGTCGGGTTACAAAGCTAGTCAGTAATAGAACCTGCACTAAAACTCAAGTCTGGCGACTCTTCAAGAGCCTTTCCAGTTTGTAGGCATTTAGACTATGGCATACATTTTATTAACAATTGTCTATGAAGCAATCCATGTATTCAAGAACATAATTTATATTATGTGGGGTGTTATTGGTTATAAACTAATACCAAACTATACATGACCTTGGAATTAGTTGGGAGGAAGAGGCCATAATTTAGAAAAATTTTTTAAATGTTTATTTATTTATCATTAAAAAAATTTTTTTTAATGTTTATTTTTGAGACAGAGAGAGACAGAGCATGAATGGGGGAGAGTCAGAGAGAGGGAGACACAGAATCCGAAACAGGCTCCAGGCTCTGAGCTGTCAGCACAGAGCCCGGTGCAGAACTCGAACCCACAAACTGTGAGATCATGACTTGAGCCAAAGTCAGAAGCCTAACCGACTGAGCCACCCAGGTGCCCCAAGGTTATAATTTAGCAAATGCAGCTGCATTACTTGAGCGTCTTTGCTTGTCAAGATAGCAGGTGGTAAAAATATGTTGGAACACATGGATAATACTAAAGTCACAGGTTGAATTGTGACCCCTGCCCCCGATTTTTATGTTGAAGTGCAAACTCCTAGTACTCTAGAATGTGATTGTATTTGGAGATAAGATCTTTAAAGAGGCAAAGTTAAAATGAGGTCGTTAGGGTGGGCTCTAATCTAGTGTGACTGATGTCTTCATAAGAAAATTTGGATGCAGATGGGTATAGAGGAAAGACCATGTGGAGCTGTAAGGAGAAGATGACCATCTACAAGCTGAGAAGAAAGGCAAGATCCTTCTCTCATGGCCCTTAGAAGGAACCAACCCTACCAACAGACTCTAGAATGATTTGAAAATAACATTCTATTGTTTAAGCTACTCCAGTTTGTGGTACTTTATTACTATGGCCGTAGCAAACTAATATAGCTAGTGACAAAGGAAGAAAGAAAGAAAAAGAAAGAAAGAAAGAAAGAAAGAAAGAAAGAAAGAAAGAAAGAAAGAAAGAAAAGAAAGAAAAAGAAAGAAAAAGAAAGAAAGAAAGAAAGAAAGAGAGAGAAGGAGGAGAGAGGGGGAGAGAGAGGGAAGGAAGGAAGGAAGCAAAACTCTTGAGCAAAAACCAGATATAATCAGATGCTGGATTGGAACAGTGATGTCTCGGTTGTACAGTCATTCTCTTACAGTTTTAAAAACTTTCTAGTAATTAAGATTTTTTTTTCAGGGAAAGTAACTTTGTTACTGAATATTTGATACTCTCTAGCCTCTATCTGCCTTTTTTACCATTCTCATATAAAAACAATTTATAACACCGTATTGGATTACTTGAAGTTTTGTAGCAATTAAATTATCATATTACAGTAGAACAAACACTTTTATGAATATTTTTATTTTTTTTAATTTAAAAAAAAATTTCATTTGAGAGAGAAAGAGAGCAATGCAAGTGGGGGAAGGGGCAGAGGGAGAGAGATTCTTAAGGAGGTGCCATGCCCAGTGCAGAGCCTGACAGAGAGCTTGATCCTATGACCCTGGGATCATAACCAAAGCCAAAATCAAGAGTCAGGCACTCAACTGAGCCACCCAGGAGCCCCTATGATGACTCTATATCATTACATGGTATACATGAAGTCATATTATCTGTGAAGCGGTTTGATAGCATTTTGAAAGGTATCACAAATTTCTCCTTAACAGAATATGTTACGCTTACATTTAGAGGATGAAAATTTTGAAGAGCAGACATAAATACTAATTTATTAACTATCTGAAAAGGCATTGGGGCCCTGCTGTATATGCCCTTCTTAACTCGGGCTGAATGTACCTGGAACATCTGGTCTTTCATTCATTGAATTCAACATTCCAGTGCAAAATGTTATTGGAATGTGCAAAGATTCAAACAACAAGCCAGGACAGCTGCATCTGAGACGAGTTTTATTTTGAAACCAGAAAACCCATGCAAATAAACAACAGCAACACACATAAGAAGTGAATTAATGACAACTTACTGGAGATGACTCCAAAAGAAAAAAAATTCAATTGCATTTTCCAGACTTTTTCTAGGATTAAAAGAGGTAGGTTACTAAGCATCTTGAATGAGATGGTGGAATTTATATAAGACAAATTTACACTATATTACACATAAGAAAATATTTCAAAACATTTTGTTTTATACTCAATGATTTTTCTAAATCAAACAGTTCCATTTACTTTTCACCACAAATTTCTCCTTCCCCCACCCACATCCTCTCTGTCCCCAACGCTACATTAAGAGAAAGAAGGACAATTCAAAAGTTTTTTTTAATGCTCTATTGTCTAGTAAGCTCCCTAACCGGAGGCCTGCCATCAGGAAGCCTAGCCTGAGAAGTTTCTGGACTTTACATGGTTGTTTTCATTGGGAAGTACAACTCGGTTGGAAACTCCCAACTTGCCAACCTTTCAATCAGGGAAACTAATAAAGATATGTGCCTGGAAAAATTAATTTATTCATCTGCTCAAAAAATTATAATTTAATTCTCATATATTAACAACGAAAACTTTTGTAATTAGCTTGAATTATATGATATTTTTATTAAAGAAAAACAAAGGAATTTAATTAAGGTTAAGAATGTTAAGGAAATAGGTCATATGATTAGTTCTGAAATAACTTTAACTTTTGAATAAGCTCATTGTTGCTTAATTATGGTATATTGATTTGTAGAAACGTCGGAGGTGTTCTCGTTCCAAATCAGAAATATGCTGGATTTCTTACTGTGTAACTTTTGTGCTTCTTAATTTACCTGTTGGAACACTGTCAACAACATAGTTTAGTGTTCTTTCAAAAATAAATCTAATAATTGCTTCTTCCTCTATTTAAAAGAATCTGTTTGGTTTATTTTATACTTTTTCTTAAAGTAAGCAAAAATTCTAGAAATGCCACTGGGCATAGTCTCATTGTTTAAACTTCTACTTTATAGGCAAATCCTTAATAAGTTTGATTGCATCAGTCACTCATTCTAAAAGTTTGCCCTTTATCTCGACTTGTCCGGTTCTCACGGACTCCCGATTAAGAACGAGTTTTCTGATGCTAACGCTGATCGAGTTTAATCTGTGGTCCAGGGCACTAGGAAATGAGCTTCATTAGTCCATGCTGCCAAAAACTTACCAAAACTCTGCCTCTTTATAGAGCTCTGTTCTAATCAGAAGCACCATGCTTCTGTCTAGTGAATCAATCTGTTTGCCATCTCTACTCCGAAATTCTGCAAAATACAGTTGCCAACCACTTCCTCCTGGAAGGCTGCTGAGATTACCCATTCATGGTCTTCTTGTATGTAATTTTAATGAACATTCATTGGTCTGTTGCTTCATCACATGCTTTCTAATGATTTAGCTCTTGTGATCCATCTTCATAGTTAGACTGGAAACCCTTGATGGCACACAGTCTTCTATTGCTCATGGGACCAGCAACATCGCTGAGATTAGCACTCATTCACCTAGAAGCCTCAAATAATATTCCTAATGACGACATCCAGTCACACTAAAATTCTGCAGTGGTCTCTGGATAATCGAAGAAAGTTTAAACTGGTCTCCACACTGTGCTCTGAGTTTTGGAAACTTGACGGTCCCCGCATGTTAATGTATGCAGCCACCTTTAGTCCCCAGAACACGCTGCCCCCAATCATTCTGAATAAATGGGAGTTTACTCTGTGGGGTTCTGCATAGAGCAGGAACTTAGGGACTCTGTTTGACTTTAACAGGATGGAATGAAACCTCCCAAAGAAGAAAATCTTTTAAATTTCGTTCTCATTGTTTTAGATTTTGTGACAAACTGTCAAACAAGAAGCATATCTTCATTTTTGCTATGGAATATGGGGTTTATCTAGTAAGTTATTTGCATAAAGGAGATTTTTTTAACACCCACCCTGGACCATATACTCTTCTAGGTTCTTGGGATATATAAGAAAGCAAAATAGACAAATATTCCTGCCCCTATGGAATTTACATTCTAGGGGAGAGGAGTATAGCAGAAACACAATAAAAAAATTAGTAAACATATTGGATAATGCCAATTGCTATACAGGAAAATAAAGCCAGAAGGGAGGATAGAAAAGATGAGTGGGAAGGAGACAGAGGGTGGTTAGGTAAGTGCACCCTGCAAAGGGCATGTTGAACAAAGATCCGCAGGAGTGACGGTGGAGCCATGGGTGATCCTTCTCGAAGGGTGCACCCGCCAGGGACAGGAAGCGACAAGCAGCCCAGCGGCCTGGAGTGGGTTGGGTGAGGAGGTGAGCCGTGCAAAACGAAGTCAGATTCTGCAGGACTGTGATTCTCCACGCTGACTACACAAATGAATCACAGAGGTGCGGCACAGATATGAATCCGGACTTGAAGGACTCAGGCTAGAGCCCCGACGCAGAGACTCTGGTTTTCACAGGCTCCCCCGGTAATCCACTGAAGACCATGGTGAGGACTTTGGCTTTGATTTTCATTTTTAGAATTTTCCCAGTTTTATTGCGATACTATTGACACGCAATGCCGCATAGGTTTAAGATGTACAACAAAATGATGGGATACATGCATATTTTGTGACGTGATCACAGAAGGTTTACCTAAAATCCATTACCTCATATAGTCCTACTTTTTGTCTTGTGACGACCACTTTGAAGATCGACTGTCCTGGCAACTTTCAACTATCCGTTACGCCATTGTTAACTGTAGTCACTGTGCTGTGTATTACACCCCAGATCCTATGTTACAACTGGAAATTTGTGCCTTGGGACCAGCTTCACCCATTTCCCTTACCCCCCAACGTCTGCCTCTGGGCAATACCAATCTGTTCTGTTCCTGTGAGTTTGGTTTTTAAAAGTTTCACATATAAGTCAGATCATACAGTATTTGTCTTTCTCTGACTTATTTCACTTAGCATATTGCTCTCAAGGTCCATGTTGTCACAGATGACAGGGTTTCCTTCTTTCCTGTGGCTGAATAATATTTCTGTACGTCACACACACCAGATTTTCCTTAGCCATTCATCTTGAGAGGGAAACTTGTTTCCATCTTTGGCTTTTCTTAATCTATCTTTTAAACATTTATGTATTTATTTTGAGGGAGAGAGAGAGAGAGAGAGAGAGAGAGAGAGAGGAGCATGAGTGGGGGAGAGGCAGAGAGAGAGGGAGAGAGGAAGAGAATCTCCACGCTGAGCATGGAGCCTGATGAGGGGCTCGATCTCACAATTGTGAGATCATGACCTGAGCAGAAATCAAGAGTTGGGCTCTTAACCATCTGAGCCACCTGGGCACCCCTACGTGATCCATCTTTTAAAAAGACTTGTTTGGGTTCCTGTGTTGAGGGATGAGGGCAGAAGCAGGGAAACAATGAAAGAAAAGCTATTGTGTGCAGTCTTACAAAAAACTGCAGTGAGTTCAAGATACTCTCTCAGAACATTATCAGGCATTTAGTTCCACTATCCAGTATTGCTTAGTACTAATATGTAAAGTATATGGCAAGTTCCTTCATGCAAAATACGATTGCATCTTTCCAAAAGTGTGCTGGAAATCATATTTGATTAGCTTTTTCGGCAATGGTTTGGGTTAGAGAGGTTTTTCTGGGCACAGAGGTTTTGTTTCTCCAGAGGAGAAGGCCCTTTTCTTTCTCTGGTTACAGGGTGACATCTGTCTCCCTCATCACTCACGTCTCAGGGGCTCTGGGGATAAGCAGGACGAGAGGAAAGGAGCTGGGGTGTGATACAGCCAGGCAGGTGGGTCGTGTTTGTTTGCGGGCTTGGTCTTGAGATGCCCAGAGCCTGGGCTCTGGTGGGGGAGCCTGTAGCAGTCAGTCTCTGTGGGTTTGTGACTGTCCGTTCTTTGCTGTTTTGCTGAGAGATGACCAAAAAAGAAGAGGGAACCAGAAAAACACCCACTCTACTGAGCAGGCCATTGTGTGAGATGGAAATGACACAGGCACCAGTTTGTTAGAGGCTTTGTCCCTTAGGTTCCTCATCTGGAGATACGGTACCCACCTTATAAAGTGAGTTTGGGGCACATGGGTGGCTCAGTTGGTTAAGCGTCCAACTCTTGGTTTTGGCTCAGGTCATGATCTCACGGTTCATGAGTTCAAGCCCTGCTTCAGGCTCTGTGCTGACAGCATGGAGCCTGCTTGGGATTCTCTCTCTCTTCCTTTCTCTCTTACAATAAGTACATAAACTTAAGAAAATAAAATGAGTTTGGCACGAGTGAGATAATCTACATAAGGCGCTTTGCATGGCACCAGGCACACAGTGAGGACTTTAAAAATGTGTTGTTATCATACCGTATCTTTGCTGATTTTATGTTTAAACGCTGAAACATTTGACTTAATTTAACTTAACCATATTTTATTCTTTGGCTTACCAGTAATTTGATGATTGAATTTAAACATGGCACACACTTATGAGAGCATCAAAGCTCCAAACATTATCTAGCGAGAAACTATTCTATGGAGCTTTGTTCAATTGGGATCAGTGCTTAAGACTTCCCTGTAAATACACCCGACGCATGGGTTCTCAGGTTTTTTATTTACTATTGCACTTCAGAAAGTGTTCAGGACTAACCTACCTTTTCCTGAATTTCTGTCTACAGGGCAGTTTAAGCAAGCATGATGTCTTTATTTTAACACATACGGAAAATAAAGCCAGGCATGCTACCACAAAGAAAAGGAGTTGGGTAACAGGTTGTTTGAGTGGCTCTGGGCTTGGTGGGCTGGCATTGTATTTTGACAAAGTCTCTGGGTGATTTTGATGCATTCCCAAATTCAAGAGTCACTGATTTAGGGTTTAAAAGCAAATCAGTTTGCACACCTGCCTAACTACTTCCACCTGAGGCTACATAGCAACCAGTTAGACATATATAAAGGACATTTCTGGCTTACAAGTTTTGCTTATCTACACGTGTTTGGAGACGTCACTCAATGTGCTTAGTACATGAGCGTATGTGATGAAGAGGGTATATGAGTATCTTAAAATACAGGTTTTGAAACTTTTCCTCCTTTCTCACCTTATGCGAAGGAAAGATTCTTTGTTGCTTCCGGACTTCCTATGGTTAATAGGAATACTAGGTGGAAATGCAGAAAAAGTGAAGGAAAAAGAGGTAGATCATTTTGTTTGAGATAGATTGGGCGTGCCTCTGGGAGATGTGGGAACCATCCCCCTGTAAAGAGATTCTAGGAACTGTACAAGACTAGGCTCCAGGCACAATTGTGAAATATTTGAGACTTGTCTTCAGGGTCTTCTGGCTGTCTCTCCCAGGGGTCTTGTGTTTTTGGTTCACCCACTATGGTTGTGTGGGTGACAATTCACAGGTTTGGCTAGAGGCACCCAAGCTGGGTTTGTCGGGAGATAAAAGCATTTGATATGGTTTCAGTATGAAGCCAGCAAGGATTCCGCCAGCGGTAAAAAGACTTCACAGGACAGATACGAAGTTCTGAAACACTGTTTAGGAGCATTGCCTTTCTGCTGTAGACCATAGGAGGCTATTAAATGCTCTAAGATGAGACATGACACGGGCCAAGTTGCATTTTAGGCGTATGATCTTGCAAATGAGTGTTTAGGTTGACAGGGAGAGATGTTGCAGACAATTGTTGGTAGATCCTAGTGACCACACGCCTGTAAGATTGCCATCATTGGTGTTCTGGAATCCGGAACTATTTGCTCCATTAATTTTAATGACTTTTAGTATACTTGAAACATTTTTTTTTCATTGAAAGTACGCATAGTTATAAGCCACCCCCCCCCGTCATCCATATTTAACTCTCTTCCTGTTGTGCAAAATCCACTACTTGTCTTCCAGTTAATTTTTCTTGTGCTTACTTCTACCCTGCCAAAGGATGTTCCTCTGCCCCTACACTGTGATTTATTAATTCTAGTTGTCAGCAAACATCTCATCATGTGATGTAAAGACAAAACATGCCATTCTTCCTCCTCCCATATTCACATAATACGTGCATCGCGAGTATGTTTAGTTTCTCTATTGCTCCCCAACCCATTTGCATAAGTAAATATAAAATGTAAAATGTAAAAAGGCCTGAACTCTATGGCTCCTCCTACCTATACCCACTTAGCATCAACCAAGTGGTGCAAACAGAGCGCAGTGGGAGAGGAGAAGGGAGCTGGCAAAATTCCAGCCGGGGGTCCTCCCACAATACACCCACCCAAGCCTGCTAATTGGAGAAATGTTTAATTTATTAGGAAGTAGATCACTCTTCCTACATGGCCACTTGTCAGCCTTTTGCTTATTAAGGTAGAAAACCAAATCTTCACATAACTTTTTTTCTTTCTTCATTTGCCCCTCCACCCCCGAGATCCCCAGCCAGTTGTAACTTATTATGAACCAACAGTCAAGAATGCTTTTCTGTGATGTATTATGGCCTTAGGTGGGTGGGAAGAGATTTTTTTTCTTAATGCAGGCAGTATTTTTTTTTTGTCTGTGCATGGCAAGAGCTGCTTCCTCCAAGAGCAGTGGCGATCAGAGCTCCTTCAGCGCGTGACTAATGCACGTGACTCACACATAGTCTCCGGCTTTGTTGTGGAAAGAGAGTCAATTCCTGCTGAATTTGTATCTGTTTTGATGGTTGTCCTAAAATACGGTCTGAAAATGCAGTGAGTAACATTTTCAACCACACGCTTAACAAAAACAATTCTCTGTTTTTTGCTCCATTTCCTTAATTTCGAATTTAATTCATTGTAGCCAGAGAAGAGCCTTCAGAGGACTTGAGCCCTTTAAGACCTTTTTTTAAAGATTTGCTTACTGGCTCAGATTATCATCTAACTTGGTAAATGTTCCACATGCACCTCAAAAGAATGTCTATTTTGTTGCCGTTGGGGGAGGTGTGCCATAAATGTCGGTTAGGTCAAGTTAGGGGATAGTTTTGTTTGAGCGGTCTGTGTTCTTACTGATTTTCCATCTAATTTGTCATATCAATTATTGAAGGGGGTTATTGAATTCTTCAAAAATAATTATGAATTCGTCTATTTCTCCTTGCAGTTCTGTCAACTTTTACTTCATACATTTTGAAACTTTGTCATAAGGTATAGGGTATATTTGCAATAAGGTATAAACATTTAGGATTATTATGTTCTCCCAATGAATTGACACCTTTATCATTATGAAATGACTTTTTTAAAAGTCTCTGGTAAAATTCATTGTTCTGAAATCTTCTTTCTCAGATGTTACTGTAGCCACCCCAGTCTTCTTTTGATTAGTGTCAGCATGGCATATTTTTTCATCCTTTGCCTTTAATCTTTTTATCTCTTTATATATACATTTCCGTATATATATCTCTTCCGCATTCTATATCTCTTTATATATACATCCTTCCTTCTGGAAGGACATATGTAGCCAAGTCTTGCTTTTTCCCTATTCTGAACAATCTTTGCCTTTTGACTGAGGTGTTTAGACTCCACTTGCGTTAATACGATCAGTGATAAGGTTAGGTTTAAATTGGTCATCTTGTTATTTGTTTTCTGTTTGGCTCATCTACTCTTTTTTTTATGTTTATTTATTTTTGAGAGAGAAAAAGAGAGGGAGATAGAGGGTCTGAAGTGGGGTCTGCACAAACAGCAGAGAGCCCAATGTGGGGCTCGAACTCACAAACTGTGAGATCATGACCTGAGCTGAAGTCAGACACTCAACCGACTGGGCCACCCAGGCACCCATGTCCTATCTGTTCTTTATTGTCTCCTTTTTTTTTTTCTTTTCCTGCCTTCTTTTGAATTAACCAAGTATTTTTATGATTCTGTTTTATCTCTTTTGTTGAGTTACTAGTTATAACTCTTTCCTTTGTTATGTTGGTGGCTGCTTTAGGGTTTATGGTATACATCTTTAACTTACCACCGTCTACCTTCAAATAGTATTTTACCACTTCAGATATAGTGTAAGAGACTTACAATAGTATACGTTCTTTTCTATCCCTCCCTCTCCTCGTGCTATTATTTTCATACATTTTTATACAACTTTTCATATGCTTTTAAGCTACACTGGTATTATTTTTATTACAACAGTGCATTAATTTTCTTTAAAGAGATTTTAATAATAATAGGAAAAAAATCTTTTATGTTTATTCAATCAGTTAGCATATCCAGTGCGTTTCATTCCTGTGTGTAGGACTTGTATTTCTATTTGGTATCATTTAACTTTATATTATCAAGATGTTTTGGAAGAGTATTGTAATTAGGACTAAATGCATCACGAGTCTGTTTCTAAAACCACCATTAGACTTTTTGCAAGTAAAAACTATATCAAATACTAAAATCATGAATATTATGCCTTCAATTCTAAACGACTCACTTAAAGGAAATAGAAAATGTTAATTAACTTGAACGCTATATGATTAAGTACATTTAGACTCTGTTATCGGAGTAAGAATTCTGCATCATAGACAGCAGCCTTCTATTTCTTCCAAGGTAGATTTTAAACACTTATTTGACTTTCTGTGTAGGTGTTAAATTTATGTGGTTCTAACATCAAAAAATATAGAAAGGTATTCAGTGACAATCCCCTGCCTCTGTTTCTTATCTGCCCACTCGCCAGCCCTATTTTCATTCTCAATTAGGTAATCACTGTTATTAATATTTGGTTTATCTTTCCAAGGACTTAAAAAAATGCATTTACAAGCATTTTTATCTTGTAAAATCTTATCTACACACACACACACACACACACACACACATTATATTTGCTGCACTGCATCTTTTTTTTAACTTAATATATTTTGAAAATTTTCTATATCAATGTATACTAAGCTCGCTTATTTTTCAAAAAAAAATCTATGTATTCCATTGTAAAGATGCATCTTACTTCAATTTAGACAGACCTTTAATTTATAGACCTTTCAAATCATTTTCCATTAACATACAATGTTGCAATGAATAAACTTGTACTAAGTTATTTGCACGTGTGTGGGTATATCTGTAGGATAAATGACTAGAAAAGGCATTGTTAGATCATTTGGAATTTTAATATTGCCAAATCCCCCTCCATTGAGGTCTTACCAATTTACCAATTTACCCATTAGCATTGTAGGAAGGTGCCTGCTTTTCCACAGCTTTACCAGCATAGTGTACTTTTGGATTTTTGCCTATGTGAGAATAATGCTACTTCAGTTTTAATTTATATATCTCTTATTATAGATGAGGCTGAACCATTTTTCAAATGTCTAACAGCTGAAGGTAGAATTAAAAAAAGATTGATTTATTGAATCCCCCAAAATGCTTTGGAGAAAGTAGGGAAATCAAAGAGGGAAACTTTCAAATCTTTTAAATATTCTTAAGCATAAAATTCCTGTTTTTTGAAAAATGTTTATTTTTGAGATGGAGAGAGAGACACACACAGAGTGCAAGTCGGGGACGGCAGAGAGAGAGGGAGACACAGAATCTGAAGCAGGCTCTGAGCTGTGAGCTGTCAGCACAGAGCCCTATGCGGGGCTCGATCCCATGAACCAGGAGATCATGACCTGAGTGGAACCGACGCTCAACAGACTGAGCCACCCAGGCGGCCCAGCATAAAATTCCTATTAAAGACAATAAATGTTCCTCAGAGTCAGAGTACTTCTTCCAACACCCGCCACTGTTAATATCTCATGATACATAACATTTTCTTTGGCTCCAATAGAATACAAACCAATTACAAATGTTATGATGTACACATTGATTAACATGATTAATACTCCTCCCAGAGATTATCACCATTAAGCTATACTTCTCTTTGTGATAAAATGTCCACACGTTGGTCCGTTGTATCCACTTTTTGAGGCTTATAATAAACCTGAGATCTTTATATATCATTATTTTTTAGTCAACTTTATTTTTTTTTAGAAAAGTTTTAGATTTACGGAAAGACCATGAAGCTAGCACAGAGTCCTCATACACCACACCCCTCGTTCTCCTGTTGTTAACACCTTACAGTAGTATGGTATGTTTGTTACAATACTGAACCAATACAGTTACGTTACTAACTATAATCCGTACTTTATTTAGATTTCTTTAATTTTACCCTGTATCCAATTTCTGTTCCAGGATCCCATCTAGGATACCGCGTTACCTTTAGTTGTCATGTTTCCTTAGGCTCCTTTTGGCTATGAAAAAGTCTTCAGACTGTCTTTGTTGTTGATGACCTTGGCGGTTTTGAGGAAGACGGGCAAGTTACTTTGTGGTGCATAGCCTTTGTTGGGATTTGCCTGATACTTTTCTCGCGATTAGGCTGGGGTTATGGGTTTTCGGGAGGAAGCCCACAGAAGCAATGTGACATTCTCATCACACCGTATCGAGGGAACATACTATCAACACGCCTTAGGTTGATACAGAACTTAAACAGCTGGTGTTCTTCTACATGGGAGATTTGTCTCTTCTCCTCCATTTATTTATGTATTCAATCATTTATTTATATCAGAGTGGGCTCATGGATATTTCTTTTATACTCTGTGTTATCATCCAATAGTACTTCATTTTGTTGTCAGCTTGCTCCAGCTTTAGCCATTGGGAGCTCTTTCAGTTGGTTTCTGTGTCCCTTGGACATACGTCTACCATTGTGTGTGTGTGTGTGTGTGTGTGTGTGTGTGTGTATGTTGAACGCTTCCTTACTTTCCGGTACTGCATGATGCTGTAGACTCATCCTGTACGTTTCCTTCCCTAGGCCTAGAATCAGCCATTTCTCCAAGGGGCCCTGGTTCATTTACTGGGGAATGGGATTAGAAACTAAGCTCTAGGTGCTAGATGTGTTCATTGCTACTGGGGTTCTGTTGCTTTGAGTCCTCTCAGCTGGCAGAGTAAGGAAACAGGTATGTGTATACTAAGCAGAGTATATACATATATAAGTATTGCCCTATGTAGCCATCTATATCTATACTAAACTAAATGTGAGTTCATACTCGTGTCTCCAACTCTAATCCGCTACCTGTGGATCATTATAACCTCCTCAAAGGTAGGATTTTTAGCATAGAAGATGATCATTTTAATATGTAACTTCAGAAAACTTTAGACTTCTGTTGAAAATTGAAGAGATGAGTGGGGTATGAATATCAGTCTACAACTCAAGTTCTGGGTCCATGTGTAGCCAGTGGGATTGAGCACCTCTTGGGGATCTCCATAAGCCCTGGTTCTCACTTCTCTCAAACCCTCAACCTCCTTCCCTTTTCCAATCAAGGTCCAAATCTCCACTCTTTCTTTTCCACTTCTCAAAGGCCCTCTCCCTCCAGGAGGATGCGGGCAACATCTTTAAAGGACTAAGACATTTTCCAAGGAAAGAAAGGGAATTATCTTTCAGACAACTTTTGCTTTTGTCTCTGTAACTTCTTGGACAACTCATTATCAAGGGGCACAGAAACGTCTGGCTACCTGCTTAAAATGGTGGAAGGGGAAAAACAAAGGGAGGGCAAATCAAAGCTAACATTTCAAAGCATTTTCTTCCATAAATAAATAATTGCAGGCTTGAAAAGTCAAGGTAATAAGTTGCTTTCAGTTACAGTTATGAGGCAAAAGAAACCCTTTCTACTGTGAGGTTGAAAGTCTATAATTCTGCTCTTGACAGCAAGAGGCTCAGGTCACATTCACGCACTACAGCAGTGGGATCCCTTCATGAAGTCACTTACTCCACAAGACTTTTGGATGACTGAAGGCAAGACCACCCACCTATAGCAATTTGAATGTACTGCTATTTACGTCATATAGCAAATGGTTGGTTTGGGGTCCTGGGTGCAAGAATCCACCACACTTTTGAGTTTTGGACTGAGGCCCTTTTACATTTCAAACAATGGTAATGGCCAACGGAAATATGACACCTTTAAGACATAAAATTGGTTTATTAAGGGAGATCTAACTTTGCGAGGTACAGGCATAAAATTTTATTTTCTCCAGTCACTGCTTTTGATTCCCTACTGTCCATTTTTCTGGTTCTACTAGGCAGCAGGATTTTAAGAGCTCTGGGACTGGTCCTTGGACTTTCTAGTCACTTCCAATTTATTGAAATTAGTCCGGTTTCAATTCCAATTACCAGTCTCATTCAAGACCTCCCCTCTCCTCCACCACAGGTCAGACTTTTGGCTTGAGAGACTCTCAGCAAGGAAGCTATGTGGTCTGCCCTTCTGTTCCCTTTCCTCATTTCATTTTGAGGGATTAAGGACAAAGGGGAGGGTGGGGACAACCACTATCTCCTCCTGTTGATTGTTGCTGTCTCTTTTGCTAAGATGCATGGGCTGCAGATTGCTGTCTTTGTGACGGGTGTCCACAGGTGGATTCTCTCATGGAATATATAAATCTTAGTTCTTAGGAGGCCCCATGAGTCTTCCCCAGCACACAGGTCCCTTCTTGGAGGGTCTGGCCCTGGCTCAACCTCTTCCAGCCTCTTCGATACCTGCCCCTGGGCAGTCCACTCTTGCTGGTGGAGCTCACTCACTGGGTGGACAGATCTTCAGAGTGTGGCTCTGCAGGGCAGATTCCTCTCAGCCCCTTTGGCAAGAGCCACTCACTCATGGGAAACTCAAGTATCCATTTCGTGTCAAGAGAGGACTCTCATGCTGCTCGCCGTCACTTCTTCTCCGAGACCCACCATTCCCTCCATTTTCTTTCCCCCTGCTCGGGTAAGCAGAGACAAAACCACCCATGTCACTCCCTAAAGATGCCATTCTGGACTTTTTTCAGGTACCTCTACTCCAGGCTTTTTGAATCTTAGCACTGTTGACATTTTGGGCTGGATAGTTCTTTGCTGTGAGGGACTGTCCCATGTATTACCGGATGTTTAGTGGTACCCCTGGTGTCTATCCAGTAGACAGTTGTGACAATAAAAAGTGTCTCCAGAGGTGTGCCTGGGTGGCTCAGTTGGTTAAACATCCCACTTCAGCTCAGGTCATGATCTCATGGTTCACGGGTGTGAGCTCCACACTGGGCTCTGGGATTCTGTCTCTCTCCCCTCCCCCATGTGGACACTTCTCCACCCTACCCAACATAAATAAATAAACCTTACAAAAATGTTCCCAGATATTGCCATATATCTCTGGGTGATAGGGTGACCAACTTTCCTGGTGCTAGGACTGAAAGTCCCATGCCCTGGTATAATACACAGAATACTGTCCCCTTAAAGCAGTCCACATGCAAATCCCCAAACCTGTGAATGTATTACTTTCCATGGAAAAGGAGCTTTGCAGAGGTGACTAGTTAAGCATCTTGAAATGGGAAGATTATCCTGGGTGATTTGGATGAAGCATTGTAAACACAAGGGTCCTTACAAGAGGGTGACAGGAATGCCAGAGTCAGAGAGATAGTAGCATATAGTAGTTGGAAAAGGCAAGAAACAAATTCTCCCCAAGAGCCTCCAGAAGGAACACAATCTTGTCAACTCCTTGATTTCATTCTAGGGAGGCCACTGACCTCCAGAACCGTAAGATCATAAGTTTGCATCATCTAAGCCGCTACATTTATGCTTATTTGTTACAGCAGCAATCAGAAACTAAAACATCCGAAAACTCCTCTGTCCCCACCCAAACCAGGATTGTTGATCATCTTGTATGGGAGGCAAAATTACCCCCTGGATGAGAAACACAGCCCTAAGTTCTAGGAGTGATTTTTCTTGAGGCTTGCTCACTTAGCTCTGAGAAGGGACATCTCCTTTTCCTTTCTCTTAGGATGAGGAAGGAATTATCTCTCACCACAGAATATTACATTCCCCACAGGGCAGTTGCTCAACTTCCTCCTCCCTCTCTATTCACTCAGTATCGGGGAGGTTGGGGGTGGGGCTGGAGACGTGTGGTGGTGTTTTTGTGGGAGCGTCTGACAGAATTGATGCCTGGCTTTTTGTCCTCGGCTTTTGCCAAGTCCTTCTGCTACTTCCAAGGCAGAAGACAAATCACAGCAACTTTCCGTGAACCTCAAAGCTTGCTTTGGGCAAAGCTTTTTGTAGCTTGTAAAAGGCAACTTCTGCTTTCCAGTTGCCCGTGAGTGTGAGTAGGAAGGTCTTATTTTAGGTTCAACAGCTCCATTTCCTACCTCTGGTGGACCTACTACTTGTCTCTCAATGTATGCGCTCCGTAATAATAAAGTTTTAAGGAAAGCGCTTGATTGCCTGGCTAATAAGTATACTCTCAAGACTTCCTAGCAGTTAGCTGTGGATAAGTCACTAAGATCTAGCCAAAAGGATGTTAGTAACTTCTGGGCCATGTCCTAAAAAGGAAGTGGCTTGCCCCTGACTTCCTCTTTTCCCTAGTGTAGGAATGCAGATAAAATGATGGTGAATTGGCTTCAACCAAACAGATGAGGAAAACATACCAGAGGATAGTGGAGCCACAGGATAGAAAAAAACCTGGGTCCCTGGATGACCACAGGGAGTAGAGCTGTCTACCTATCCTAAATTAAGTAATGTTATGTATGTACAAGCTCATTGACAAAATTATTCACATTCTTGTCCATTTCTGTGTTCCGCACAGTAGGGATTCCCCAACCCTGGCATACCAATGGTGTTCTTGACAGTATTTTCAACTGTCCAGGTCTAAAGGAAAAAATAAGAATAATACTGTGGTTAAGAAAATGAAAAGAAAAGCCACAGACTAGGAGATGATATTTGCATTTATTTGCTAAAGGAGTTGTTTGTAGACTATGTAAGGAACTCTCAAAAGCAATAATAGGAAAACCAAATAAGCCAAATAAAAAATGGGCAAAATATTATGAAGCGGACATTTCATTAAAGAAGAGAGGTAGATGGCAAATAAGCACATAAAAAAGGCGTTTAGCATCATTAATCATAGGGAAATGCAAATCAAAAGCCACAAAGAGCATCAAACACCTATCAGCATAGTTAAACAGAAATCAACGTTATCGAGCACAGGCTAGGATAGGAACATTGGAACTGTCATCTATTGCTGATGTGATGCAAACTGGCATGGCCACTTTGGAAAACAGTTTAGAGGTTTCTTGTAAAGTTAAATACACCCTTACTATAGGACCTAGCAGTTCCTCTCCTAGGTATTTACCCAAGTGAAATGAACATGGTTTTTGTTCACATAAAAACCTGGAAACAAACCAAGTGTCTCTCAACAGATAAATGGAATGTGATACGTTCATGTAATGGAATACTACGCAGCAATAAAAGGAATGAATTACTGATACGGGCAACAACGTGGCTAAATCTCAAATAGATTTTACTAAGTGAAGGATGTCATACTCAATAGTCTACATGCGGTATGATTTCACTTATGTGATGATCTTGCAGAGGCAAAACTGCAAGGACAGAAAACAGATCGGTGGCTGTCAGGGGCTGGGGTGGTGACTGGGTGAATCGTAAAGGAGCACAGAGAAAATGTTTAGGGTAAGGGAAGCATTGTCTTTAACTGTTCCATGGCGGTGGGGTTATAGAACTCTATATGTTTGTCAAAACTTGAGGAACCGTACACTAAAAAGGGTGAAATTCACTATATGTAAACTGTAATGAAAAACGGGAAAGAGAATAATGCAGTAAAATTTTAATGAAACTATTTAAAGATGTTATAGTATATACGCATTCTGATTTGTGGCACTATGCTGTTGAGAGTACAGTGCAACATTTCTTGTCTTTTATTTTGGCAGAATAAAAAGTTGGCAACTTTATCCTGGAATCCCAGGTTTTTGGTGGACATCTTCCTGATGTATGTAATCTCAGCCTAGGATTCACTGCCTTAGAAGTCCAGACTCCATAGGTTGAATCAGGGATCATTGGTGCAATCAAATAAAACCCACTCAAATCATATCGAGAAAGGGGTTTACTAGGGAGATACGGAAGACTTTCGTGGAGCCCAAATGCAAGAGCTCTTCCTGGTCTGTGGAAGCAAGAAGGTCTGGAGTAGCTTCCCCACCCATCCCCCCCACCTCCTTTTCTCTCCCCTTGGTTACAGGTTCTCTCTTCTCTGTTGCTGTCTCCATAATGTTCTTCTGCCCTGGCTGCACCCCAAGTTCTTCTGCTTGTACATGGCCCGATACGGTGGCCACCCTAAGTTCTAAGTGATTCCTGACTCAGTCCCGATTCACAAGGGACGGGACCTGACCAGCTCAGCTAATCACGGGTTAACTCTTCACTTCTGTGCAGGCAGCTATGGCTGGAGAGGGGTTGGGTTATGAAGCACTGAGAGGTTGGGGTTATGGGCATATATCAGATCATTTAAGAAGGGGTGTGGGGAGGCAGTGAGTGGTACCTTTGCTACAAAGGAGTTGTGTTTGTAGTCCGCTCTTAGCAAATGCTTGGCAAATGAGTAAAGTCAACCAAGGAATGTTTCCAATTTTCTCCCTCTGTGTCAACCAAAACAGGTCCCCAATTGTGAGACTTTGGTCTACTGAAACTCTGGTATTGACAATATACTCAAAGGAGGCACCACTTTTCACAGCACAGAGATGGAGAAAAGTGGTTTTTATTTAGGTGTTACGCCTCTGACTCAGTTCTCCATCTATCTTAAATAAAAATAATGTGTTATATCTTTATAGATCTAGTGAATGCTAACAAATTGAACTCTCCGAGGTCCTCGAGTATCCTTCCTTATCGTACTAGGAACCTAGGATTCAGAGAGGTTAAAGGGATGGCAAAGGCTACGCAGCAAGGGACTCTCAGTGCTTTGATAAGGACTTGGAAGTTTCCAGCTCCCAGACTCATGCTCCGTCTACTAGGTCACTCTCCGAAAAAAATTTTGACATTAAAAAAGATTGACTCATTCTGTAACCATGAGAATTGGAAACAACTACTGTCCTGTGCTTTCTTTTTTTAAGGTTTTTATTACACAAGCAATACATGTTCATTATAAAGAAATCAGAAATCATGGAAAATCAGGCAGAAGACATTGCAGACAGATACATTGCATTTTAAAAGCAAAAGGGAAGATTTGTTATCATCACGGTGGCAGATCAGCCTGTCTACATTTAGAGCAGCATCAGCCACTTTTCTCGTTTTTAGAGATGAAGCAGTGAGCATTTTCCTCCTCTTCCCACATTTCAGCCTCCCCTTTGGCCCTTCAGAGGGGGAGAATCGTTCCTTTGCTAGAGGCTGCCAACATCCTTCCGGTCTAAGAGCTTTCCAAAATCTTCATGGAGATAAAGCAAAACCACGGCCGAAGTGCAGAGAAAGCCTGGAGCAAGTACCATGAAAAATGTACCCTATGTTGGAAAAAATACAAGAGCCAGCTCAGTTCAACACATGTACTCAAGATTCAGTGTACCCTATGCTAGGGAATAATAATAACAGCCTTACCCTATGCCAGATACTTACTATAACAATCCTACGTGGAAGGATAAATCTGTTTTATTTATGAGGACTCTGAGGATCTTGAGAGGTTATGTAACTTGCCTGAGGAACCACAGCTAGTGAATTATATGGACAGAATTTGAACCCAGACAGCCAGACTCCAGAGCCTGCTACCTTAACCGGTACTATCTGGAAAGATAAAATTCTTGGATTCATTAAACAAAAATTTGGGGGTGTGGAGGCAGGAACTTAGAAACCACAAAAAGTACAAAGGAGAGATTAAGAATCATTCGTATTTCTACCACTCAGAATTAATCACGTACCATATTTGTTTTTTCAGAAAAAAAAATTTTAAATCACACGCTTACAAGAAAATAGCGCAAATAATGCAGAGGTATACAAGTAGAAAGTAAAAAAGTATTACCCAAAGTTCCCACTGAATTAGATAAACATCACTGCAGATATATTTCTGTCTACCTATGCAGATAGGGTGGCAGGCACTTTACTTAATGCCTCTAAACTCAGTCTGAAGCCCTGTTCAGTGATAAGCATCATGGGAGTAGCTTTTTCTACATCTTTTCCCCATTGTGCTTCTTAATTCATGTTTGGCTTATTTAGGGTTGAGTCATCTTCCTTCCTTCCTTCCTTCCTTCCTTCCTTCCTTCCTTCCTTCCTTCCTTCCTCCCTTCTTTCCTTCCTCCCTTCCTTCCTTCCTTCCTTCCTTCCTTCCTTCCTTCCTTCCTTCTTTCCTTCCTTCCATCCATCCATTCGTCCTTCTATCCACCATCCATGCACCTACTCAGCGGTTACTGTGTACTAGCCATCGTACTAGGTCCTTGGGATAAAAAGTTTTTGGTAAATGGTAAAAGAAAGCCTTGTGCGAAAACCAGACACTTGAAAACAATCACAGAAACTTAACAGCAAAACGTAAGTAGTCCCCTGCAAACACGGAGGTAAGATGGCAGTAACAACAACTTATAGTGATTGACAAGTGACCGAGTCACATGCTACTCCAGGCTCATGAGTATATTAATTCGTTTGCGCCTGGGGGGGCGGGGGGTCAAGGAAGGTTTCCCGGAGGAAGTGACATTTGAGTCGAATCATGAAGGGTGAGGAGTCATTTAATGGAAATTAAGGTGAAGAAGATGTATCCCAGGCACACAGAACGACTTGTCCCAAACCAGCGAGTGTGCTTTGTTGAGTGAGCTTTGTCAGTGGGGAAGTGACAACAACTGAGGCTAGAAAGGTCAGGTCACCAAGGGACATAGTAATGAATTTCAAGGAACTGCATGGCATAATCTGATAAGTATATTAAAAAGATCTCTCGGGCTACACATGGAGAGTAGATAATAGGAGAAGAAGCATGAAGGCAGATGGACCAGGAAGAAAGACCTGTGAGTACTGGTCCAGCTGAGAATTGATAAGGCCTGAATGAAAGGTGTGCATCTGGGAGGGAAGGGGAGGGAGGAGAGATGTCCAGGGGTTAGAATGGTCAGGGAATAATGATAATAGTGATAGAACACATTTATTGAACGCTTAGCAGTGCTCAACAATCTCCACCATAGCCTTAGGGGATATAGACACTGTCATTAGTCCCGTTTTACAAATGAGGAAACTCTTTTTTTCCCTTTGCTCATTTGCGTGGTTTCCTAAATTCCACATATGAGTGAAATCATATGGTATTTATCTTTCTCTGACTGACTTATTTTGCTCAGCTTAATACCCTCTAATTCTATCCATGTTGTTGCAAATGGCAAGATTTCATTCTTTTTTTATGGCTGAGTAGCATTCCATTGTGTGTGTGTGTGTGTGTGTGTGTGTGTATAAACTGCATCTTCTTTATCCACTCATCAGTTGATGGACACGTGGGCTTATTTCCACAATTTCTCTATCGTAGATAATGCTGCTATAAACATAGGGATGCACATACCCTTTGAATTAGTGTTCTTGAATTCTTTGAGTAAATACCTACTAGTGCAATTGCTGGATTGTGGGGTAGTTCTATTTTTAACTTTTTGAGGAACCTCCACACTGTTTTCCAGAGTGGCTGCACCCATTTGCATTCCCACCAACAGTGCAAGAGAGTTCCCCTTTCTCATCCTCACCAAGAAACAGGCTCTTAACTATAGAGAACCAACTGGTGGTTACCGGGGGGGGGGGGGGGTGGATGAAATGGGTGAAGGGGATTAAGAGTACACGTGTCATGAGGAGCACTGAGTAATGTAGACAACTGTTGAATCACTATCTTGTACACCCGAAGCTAGCATCACATTTTATGTTAACTAACTGGAATTTAAATAAAAACCTTAAAAATACAAAAAACAAATGAGGGAACAGAGCTGCTCAGTAACTCGCTCAAGGTTATATAGTTAGCAAGTACTGGGGCTTAGTAGTGAACCCAGGTCTTCTGACTTCAGAGCCTATGCCTTTGACCCTGTGCTGTGCAAACTCCTAGCATTTTTATTAACTATATTTATAGGAGGAAATCAAGACAGAGACTTGAAGAACAACTGGGTGTGGAAGTAAGAGGGTGACATCTATGATGATTCCCAGACTCCTTCACTGGGCAAATCCTGGGAGCCACTGGAATTCCTGCAGCATTCTAAATTAAGAATATGAAGGTGTCTTGGCATACATGGAGAACCACTGTTTAGCAAATTGGATTTACTTTTCTTCCTTTATATATGTGACAGACAGACTTTCTCAGTGCTCACTGTGGCAGAGCATGCCAGTTCTCTTTCATATCCATTCTCCCTTTCTTCTTTAGTAAATAGAAAGTGTGAGTTTTGAGTGGGCTCATGACAACCATAATATTATTTTTTCCAGCTATATGTGGCCACATGACTAAATGTAAGACGAGGCCAGGTGAGCAACTTCTGAGAAGTGCCCTTAAAGGAGAAAGGCCAGGACTTCTTGCCTTTCTTCTTTCTGGCTGGAATGCCACCACGATGGCTGGAGTTGGGGCAGCCATCTTGACCCATGACATGACCCTGGGGATGGTGGAACAACAATGAAGAGGGAACCTGGGTCCTTAACACTGTGGAGGGCTACATCAGCCCTGGAATGATGATTTTTCTGTATGAGTGTCTTCTTGTTTAAGCCACTACCATTTTGATATTTCTGGTGGTTAAAGCCAACTTAATCCTAATAAATTGATTATGATGTACTTTGTAGAGCATATTTCACTGTAGCCTTTGTTTTCACCTTTTGTTTTGGGTCCTACTTATTCATTCAACATCAATTTACTGAGTTCTTATTATCGGTCAGAGAATATTCTAGACATTGGTGGCATAGCAGTGAACAAAACAAAACCCCTACGCTCTTGGAGCTTACTTTTGAGTGGAGCAGAGAGATAATGGATAAATATCTATATAGACAATACGATGCCAGTTATTAAGCTGTTGTTCCAAACTACCCTTCCGCTTTATGATGCTGAAACTGAGACTCAGAAAGCATGTTTCGGCTTTGCAAGCTGGCTCCTCATTAGGTTCTACCGATAGGGGGCATCTGAGAGAATTCGGACCTCGGGGAAGAGGAAGAAGGGATATATGCCTCTATCTTGTTCGCCGTGCACTGCCAGCCTCATTGCCTTCCCCTGGAGGCACCATCGGCAGGTGCTCCCTTCCTGGCTGTCTGAGCCCCAGCTTTGCAGGAATCCCCTCTTCCCTACTTATATTAATTTTCTAGGGCTGCCATAACAAAGTTCTGCAGACTGGGTGGCAGAAACAATAGAAATTTATTGTCTCACCATTCTGGAGGCTGGAAGTTGGAGACCGAGGTGTTGGCGAGATTGGTTTCTTCTGAAGCCTCTCTGCTTGGCTGGCAGGTGGCCCGTCTTCCCTCAGTCTTCACGTGGTCTTCCTTCTGTACCCATCTGTACCCTCTGTACCCAAATCTCCTCTTCTTATAAGGACAGCAGACGTATTGGACTGGGTCCCATCCTAATGGCCTCATTTTAGCTACTTTAAAAGCCTCCTACAAGTAATACAGTTATATTCTGAGGTATATTCTTAGGACTCTGGCATGAGAATTTGGCAGGAACACAACTTCAACCGTAATGCGATTCCAACCTTCTAAGTTTTTATAATTCCAACCTCTTTCCTTTGCTTCCTCAGTCCTAGGGGTGGGAGCTACTTTCTTCCATTGTTAAATCCGTGAGACCTTGTGTTCCTTTTTTGCATTTTTAGTCTTTCAATACCTAGTGCTCAATTCTTTACATTAATTTTTTCCATTAGAATAACTGGTGTGGGGTCTTTCTCTGACGCAGACCCTGACTAGTCCAAGGCAAGACTGTGTGGCAATTATAGAGACAGTAGGGTGGTGTCCCAGGGATTCCCATACAGGCTTTCAGGAGGCATTAACTCCAAGCGTTACCACATTTGTGCCCTGGCTTTTAGCTTGTGAGGTTCACGAACTCTGTTTGGTCAGTGAGCCTCGAGTTGACAGGGTTCTTCGTGGTGGGTCCTTGCAAAGCAAACTCACAGGAGATCAAGGTGCGGAGTAGGAACCTGATGAGCGCTTGTTGGATGACACAGGTTTGAGATATTCATGCTCTGCAGTTAGCTCTTCTCTCTCTCTCTTTTTAAAAATTATTTTAAGTTTACTTATTTTGAGAGACAGAGCAGAGGAGGGGCAGAGAGAGAAGAAGAGAGAGAATCCCAGGCAGGCTCCGTGCTGTCACTGCAGAGATCCAATGTGGGGCTCGAACTCACCAACCATGAGATCATGACTCAGCCAAAACCAAGAGTCGGACGCTCAACTGACTGAGCCACCCAGGTGCCCCAGCCCTTCTCTTTCTTAAGGAAACCTACACAGGCATCCAAATGTGACCAAAGGATCCTTGGTGAGCATGAAATGTGAACAAGGAGAAAGAGTGGGGTGGTCTCAGCTGAGAGGTGACCAGATTATGATATTCTAATGTATCTGTCTGCTAAGGGACAGTCTGCCAGGTGGATGAGAACCAGCGAGGATGACCTCTCAAGGGACACAGACACATGGACAATCCGTGGCTCCTTGGGTAACGGCTGACTCCTTTTTTCTAGATCTGACACAGGCCAATCCATTTTTTTGTTCACATATCCTTTCTGCATGTGGATTTGACTACTTCTCTCTTTTGTATTCAATTAACACCAGACGATATTCTGGTTCCGTCTCTTCTTTTGACTTTAAGGGGACTTTTACTGAACACTAATATCACCTAACACATCCCACTTTTAGCTGAGGGCATCAACTTATTTCAGGCTGTGAGTGTGGCCACCCATTGTAAGGCCCATGAGTGGGCTTCAGATCAGTAGGACCTCTGCAGGGAAGGATGTGGCCACCAAGTGGAGTGTTGAGTAAGGCACAGAGAGCAGGGATGAGCATATCTTGCTCAGGGTTGACTCCCTAGCTGGCCGAAGAAGAGAATTTGTGTGGTTATTGTGGTAGGAGACCAAGGCAGGTCAGTGTCGGACTGGGGAGAACTTTGAATCCCAGGCTAAGCAGTGTGTACCTTATATAGACATTAGGACAGCAAAGACATTTGTGAGGGGATTATACCCTGGCCTTCCAGCTCCAGCTCCAGTGCTCTGGAAGTGACCACCCTTAGGTATAAGCCTATGTTATGTTCCCTTTATCTTTATCTTACTTTTCATAAAACTTCACTGTCAGTAAAGATGCTGGACAGAGCAGTGCTCCAGGGTAAGTGGTTGGGGAGGAGAGGAGCTGAGGAAGCTCAGGGAAGCAGGAGCAAAAACACAAACACAAACCACAGAAGAGGAAAGTGAACTATTGGTTATTATTTCCATTCCTGTGGATTTGAAATACTATCCTAACTGCGGGAAGCTGAGAAAGGCCACAGCAAAATAAAAGAGAAGCGGTCGCGTTAACAGTGATGTTCAGATGTTGGAAAACATCTAAGGTGTAGACTTACGTTATGGAAATATCCTTAACCTCAACCGAATTCCAAGAACATTCGAAAAGAGAACGCTGGCAGACTGGATTTGCTTTGCAGGGTCTTCGCCATCAGAGACCCACAAAATTGTAAACCTTGGAAACTGCTGTGTTTAAAAAAAAAAAAAAAAAGGGTTCTGAGCCCTTGTCATTTAAAATGCATTTTTCCAGCATCGTTTCAAGTGAGTCAACCCCCCGGGCCCTTTTAAGGCTCCTACTCACTAAATTTGTCTAACTCAGATCGAGACATCATACACTTGTAAAGATAAGTATATCCTAATTCCCGAGCCGCTCTAGCTAGCACTGGTGCAAAATGTGTGGGTAAAAACAACAAAATATAACCAACTGGCCTTTCTAACTCTTCCGCTGCCATGGCAGTCACAGAGATGCGGCCACATCGTGGCTTTTTGGCAATGGCTCACACTTTGTCTTTGGCCATTAAGTTCTTCTCTGAGCTAGGTGCCCCGCATCCCTGGTGCCCTTGTCTCGTTGGCCTCTGCAGTTCTCTGTTGTGGGCTCACCCTGCTGTGTCCTGGGGATGTGACTGGCTCGCCCATGTCATTTTTGTTACTGTCTCTGGAGGGTCACTGATGTTTCTGTCATTCCTTAACTTTCCCGCTCTGCTTCCGGGTTCCCTGCCCGAGGATGGAGTAAGATCTTCTTCCATCACCACTGGTACAGCTTTTTATTAGCCCCTGATGAAGAAGGCCTTGTTCCTTCCATTAGTCACATACATGAGTCACTAATCATTAGCCATTAACACCAGAACTCTCATTTGACTTAGGCTTTGCTTTCATAAGACCCCTCTGTTGGGGACCCTCGCAGAACATTCTCTCAGGGAATGGGCCAACGTTGCTCTTCACAGAAGAGATTGTCCTCCCTTGCTAGAATCACCAAGGTTCCTGCACCAAGCAAGGGCAATTTGAGGCCAAGGAATTCCCAGGCCTCCACGCTCTGCCGAGGAGGCTAACGTGTGGCCTTTGTCCCTCTTCCTCGTTCCGGAGACTCAGACCAGGTGCAATCTGCCCGTTCCACGGGGCCTCCGAGGAACACAACCCACAGCAGCCATCCTTCACATTTCTGAATTCCCGTGATGGGCAGGCCGAATAGGTATCGCCTTCAGCATAAACTGAAAAACATTCACCCGATCCTCCCCTGAAGCTGGCAGGACGCAGGCTGGGCATATGCCATGGAAAGAAGAAAACGACCCTGCCAGATTCTCTAGTTTCCAAAGTCAAGAAGAGATGGGGTTGGTGCCCCAGAACTGACTGCCTACCAAACAGCCCACAGAGATGGCTCCTCGTGAGAGGCGTGTCCACTACGGAATGTTTGGGAGAACTCGTGGGTACGAATACCACTGGCCTGTCCCATAATAGCTTGTAGAAATTCCTTTTAGGGAAATCGTATGCCCGGGGGTGTCGAAGTGAAGAAGCCTATTAAGTTACTCTGCATTTTCAGGGCAGAGGAGGGACTATTTTTCACCATTTAGGGTAAACTTGGATCATGCCATTCATTTGGAACATTCTGTCGATCTCCATATGATGATATCCTACCAATACTTTGGTTTGGCTAACATGGCATGTCTTCCCTGAACCAGTTCCTGTGGAACTTACCGCCTGCACACGGCTTTCATACTGTAAATTCCTGCAGGGTGCTGACTGGTAACTCTTGGCTTCCACACAGTATCAGCATAATGTTTTGTGCATAGTAGGTGGCCAAATTAAACTGAGGTTTTTGTGTCTGGATAGTAATAGGAATTTGTTAAATTTAGGTGAAAAAAAAATCTGTTTTGATACAGATAACTACCCATTTATTTTTAATTAAAAACATCTGGTTTTTTTTCTGTAACAACTATAACGTGTCTCCTTTCTCCTAATAAACAGGGCTATTTTAACAGCTCTGAAAATTAGGCATCATTATCAAAACTTCTCAACGTTTGCACCTCGTCTACATCCTGGAGCCAAATACACAATTAAAACTTGATCAGTTGAATATTTCTTTCACAAAAGAATATTTCACTCTTAAAAAGAGTTGCGAGACCAAGTCTTAAATATGTAATTCCTTTTTTTCCCTCTTGGATTTAATTTTTACATATGGGACAAATTCACCCTGAGAGCTACTGATTGAAGGTGGATGATGGCTAGTGACGGGGATTTGCTTCTTCCTGCTGTCCTGTTGTTTTCCCTAAATGGCAGGGATTTTTTCCAGCCAAGGAACACAGTCCTCTCAAGTTCCTTCCATTAGCTCCAGAATTTATTTTGCCAGGTGACAACTTTAGCGTTTGAATTTTTTACCTAGAAAAACAGACCTTAAAATGGCTGACTTTGACGCCTGGCATGTGAATGTGGCAATTAGTTGAGTCTAATCATCTTTGTTTATACACATATTACATTTCTCTGTTAACGGTTTAGACACCCTTAAACAGCCACACCCTTCCACCAGCCCGAGTTTCTTTAGCTCACAATTTCCTGGTAAATACTGCATTTCTTCAAGGAACAGGGATTTTGCTGAACTCCAGCTGGTGTCCGATACCACGTTTCAATTGCTTGGGACAGGCAAAGCTCCACCTGCTTGGACACAAAAGTCCTGACCTGAACTGCTGTCCACTCTGAAATTTGGATCCAGAGCTACTGTGAAGGTGCTAAATTTATTCCCTACGGACTGATAAAGTAGTCTTGAGTTGGGCCTGCTAAGAGCTGGGCTGGATCCATGTAGTTGATTAGCAATGGAAGTTATTTTACCCTGGGAGCCACTGTGCCCAGCCGGACCAGTTTAACTTAGCAGTTCTCTGGAGGAGACACCATCCCTCATTTTCCCTTTTTCCTTTTTTCGTCAACAGTTAGACATCCATGGACTCTTGTACCCCCAGACATTAGTTAGCTATCATTAAATGTAATTGGGAGCTTCAACAATGCTGTCAATAGGCCGTGGTATTCTGTCATCACTTGACTATTGGTTATAATCCCGTTCCCTTATAGAGACTTCTCCCCTTTCATCTTTGTGGTTGCCAGACTTGTAATTTGTTTTTCTGTTTAATAGAAACCTTAGAATCATTTGGTATAAAGTATGCTATGAAAAACACATGCTTTTTAAAATAGCTCTTTTCGTCTTTAAAAATTAAAATATTGTGTTTTCATCTGTTCCCATACCATACATGCCCATTTTATAGCATCTCCTCTAAACTTTTCAACAAGATAATTAAAACATTTTTGTGCGTTCTCCTATGCCTCTTCATCTCCCTTTATATAGAAGAGATGAAAGGCATAACATTTGTGCAGCAGAGAAGACACTGAAAGATCTCAACTATGGGCAAAGATTTTGGCTTTCTTTTTTTTTTTAATGTTTATTTATTTTTGAGGCACAGAGAGAGAGAGACAGAGCGTGAGTGGGGGATGGGCAGAGAGAGAAAGAGAGAGAGAGAGAGAGAGAGACAGAATCTGAAACAGGCTCCAGGCTCTGAGCTGTCAGCAGAGAGCCCGATGTGGGGCTTGAACTCACGAACCAGGCAATCATGACCTGAGTCAAAGTCAGAGGCTTAACTGACTGAGCCACCCAGATGCCCCAAGATTTTGGCTTTCTAGAGACAAGAATGTGGAAGAACCAAACTGTTGTGACTTAAAATGTCTAATTCTTGCCATCTTTCCACAAACAAAGAAACAAAAAGTTTCTTTTTTTGGAGAAAGTGAATGATATAGGGCCTCTTCATTGATTTTTCTAATTAGAAAGACAATTAAGTTGAGAACTGTAATTAATCATGACTCAAATGAAACACTTTTCAACCTCATCAAGAGTAAATGTAGCTTCTAAAGTTTTAATCTTAAGAATTTCAAAGCACCTTCTTTTACAGAACTATTTGGAAATCAGCGTTTCTTTAAAATTGTTTTTCTTTTCAGATGGGGGGAGGGGCGGGGGAGAGGGGGAGGGAGAGAGAGAGAGAATCCCAAGCCGGCCCCACGCTCAGTGCAGAGCCTGACATGGGGCTCAATCCCACAACCACGAGATCATGACCTGAGATGAAATCAAGACTCTTACGCTCAACTGACTGAGTCACCCAGGCGCCCCAGGAAATTAGCATTTCATGTGAGAAACAAGGATTTTATCTTAAATGAGTTTACAACTCTTAGTCACGGGTCAACAACTGTCTTTCATATGTGTGTGCCTGTGTGACTACCATTCAGATCCGAGTGGTGCATGTCCCCGAAGGCCCCCTCGAGTCTCTGCTTCGTCAGTATCACCCCACTCCCTCAACTCTGCCTCAGGTAACCTCCACTCTCCATCCATCACCATGGACTGGTTTCGCCTCCTTTTGATCTTCATATGTAGGGAGACATACCCTATGTTCCCTTTTGTGTCTGGCTTCTTTCTGTCAGCGTAAAGTCTGTAGGGTGGTTTGTCCATGTTGTGTGTCGCAACAGTTCATCCTTGTTTTCCTCCAGATTCCTCACAGAATCCGCGTCATGCGCAGGAGTAGAGAAACTCTGGGCTGAGGGGAAGGGCCGGGCTGTGAGTATTGGTTTGGACAGGACTGAACTCAAGGGGTAACTTTGGGCCACTTGTTTCACCATTTTATTCCTTACCTGAAGGATGTGAAAGTTTGACAAATGGGCCTCTTAACACCGTGGAGAAGTTTTAAAGGCAGCAAATTAGAGACTTCGAGAGAGTACATTTTACACCTCAAGGCTCTCCCACCCTTGTATGAATAAGCATCTGTAAGACAGGCGGCCTGATTCCTCTGGAGACTTCTGAATGTCTTGCCTTTGGCTAGGGAGGGCAGTGCTAAGAGCCAATTCTGACTTGGTGCAGGTGTTAACTTCAGGCTAAGGATCTTGTTTTAAGATCTCCAAATGAGGTAATGTCCAGATGAAACACTTACTCTGAGAGAACATTTGAGAGAAAATGGGAGGTTTAAGCGCCCTAGTATCTTACATATTCCTCAGAGAGTCAATGTGCTTCCTTAGGCTTAGCAGAGACCCCATCCTGTGTGTGTGTGTGTGTGTGTGTGTGTGTGTGTGTGTGTGTGTCAGTCTGTCTGTCTGTGTGTAGGGGGAGCTCCATAGACAGGCTTTGCTTGTCTGCACTATGGCCAAATGCAGTCAGCACTTTCAGGGCCATTTATGGCTTTCTAGTTATACATTTTTCTTCCTTTGTTTTGCCTCTTTTCTGAAAACCAGGCTGTATTAGTTTCCTAGTGCTGCTGTCAAGAATTACCACAAACTTAGTGGCTTGACATAACACAGATTTATTATCTTAAATAATGGATTGTGGAGGTCTGAGGTCCAGAATGGGTCTCCCTGGGCTAAAGTCAAGGTGTTGGGAGGACTGTATCCCTCTCCGGAGGCTCGGTGAGAATCCGTAGTCTTGTGTTCTCCAGCTTCTGCAGAGACTGCTGTTCCTCGGTTCATGGAACCAAGGGGGGTTCTCCACCTCCAGAACCAGCAACAGCCTGTGGAGTTTTTCTTATGTCACGGAGTCTTCTGCCTCCTGTTTCCACATTGAAGGACATTTGTGATGACACTGGGTCCCTCCAGATAATCCAGGATAATCAGTTTTATTTATTTTTTTTTTAAATTTTTTTTTCAACGTTTTATTTATTTTTGGGACACAGAGAGACAGAGCATGAACGGGGGAGGAGCAGAGAGAGAGGGAGACACAGAATCGGAAACAGGCTCCAGGCTCTGAGCCATCAGCCCAGAGCCCGACGCGGGGCTCGAACTCACGGATCGTGAGATCGTGACCTGGCTGAAGTCGGACGCTTAACCGACTGCGCCACCCAGGCGCCCCCAGGATAATCAGTTTTAAAATCAGATAATTAGCAAATTCCATTCCATCCTTCTCCTTAATTCCCCTTTGCCGTGTAATCATTACATAGTTACATAGTTACACTTCTAGAGATTAGGATGTGGGCATTTTAGATGGGGAGCATTATTCTGTTTACCACACAGGCACATGGTAATTTCTTTACCTGATTTAAGAGAGACAGGTTACCTGCAATTATCATCTTTTGGATTCAAACTTTTTATTTAATTAGGAAAAGTCGTGTCTGTATAAAAATTGATCCCCTTTAAAACGTGCTATTAGCAAAGAATAGTTCTATGTTCAATGATGGGATAGGAAGAACACTTAGATATAGGAGTGTGAGAAAGACAAAATGATACAAAAGTGATGAGGGCTTTTATGTGAGAAGTGTGTGTGTGTGTGTGTGTGTGTGTGTGTGTGCGCGCGCGCGTGCTCGCTGAGCCAACGGCGTGCTAAAGCTGGTTCACATTGGCTTATGAGAACCATCGTGTGCCTATTTTCCTAAGGTTACATTCAGGGACATCACGTTACAGGGCTTGAAATTAGCCATGGTGGGAGAATTTACACCATGGAAATTGGCAAATGCTACAAGTCAGGGTTTTATTGTCCCCGGAGAGCCTAGTGTTGAACAGTAATCAGCAGACTCACTGCTTTCACTCAGTGCACACAACACTGTTTGGTAATACTGTACCTGTGGGTTCCCCAGCCCTATAGCTGGAGAAGGGGTAGATCCCAGGAGGCATCAGGACCAGCTGGCAGTTCTCCCAAATGCTATCTAGATAGCCCTAGCTGCTATCATAACTGTAGGCTGCACTGGGAGCTAAACTTTCTCTCATGTGGGCTAAAGGTTGCTTCTTTGTTACTATGATCAGAACCTCTCTCTGTCTAGCATTTGTTTAGGTGTTTTGCCTGTCCTGTCCAACCCCCGTCATCACTCCATTGTTTGCACCCCACCCTTGAGGGGCTGGAGCCCCTTTCTTCGAGTTGCATTAGCTTGTCCTTGCTTGTCGGACAAGCAGGAAATCAGTGGCACTCGAAATGCACAGGAATCATCAAAGGAGCTTGTTAAAATGCAGATTGCAAGGCTCTGCCCCAAGAGAGTCTGACCCTGAAGGTCTGGGGTGAAGCCCAAGGATCTGTGTTATCGACAAACACCAGGTGATTCGGGGGTAGGAGGTTCCATATTCAGGCCACACTGACTGCTCAGTCTGGAAGCTCCTGGAAGGTTGGCGGGCCAGACACCTTTGCCTGCGTTGTGTCCATACATTGTGGGTTCTCAGTAAGGAATGAGCAGAGTCATTTTAAAGAAACATAGAGCCTAGTCCCTAGGAAGTTTTTTTCCCCCCATCTGGCATACAAAGTTTATGATCATATTCAGGCAGGTGGGTGCAGAATACCACGCTCCCAGGCTCCCAGAGAGGAGGACATTTTGTTAATCAGGTGGAAATACGAAATGTTCACACATCTGTCGAGATTCATCCGCATGAGCCCAAATATTCCGACTATTTGAAAGCGCCTGAATAGTTTATTCAACTTTTCACTTTCCATGGATGTTTAGCTGTTTCTTGTGCAGACAGAAACCTCGCAGCCACAGACAATGTCTATTGACGAGAAAATTCAGTCTTCACCAAACTTAATCCAACTTGTTTTTTATTCACAAAGCCACTCTGACTCCAGAAATTTTCTTAGCAGGAAAGAGTTTGGTTGGTCGTGTGGTTGCTAACTTCATTCTTTTTCATTTCACACGTGAACAGGATCCGATTGGTTTTCTTTACAAATATGGTCCAAATTAATTTATACGGAGTTGATTGAAAAATAGAGAGAAAATGAAGAATTACTGCCTTAGGAGACTTGGGTCTCAAGTCCTTTGATATTTGATACAAATTTTTATCCCCCAGGACACAACCTTTCAGTAGCATGTAGGCAAGTTCCAAGGAAAGGAAAGGGTAATGAAAAATCTAATATGAAGGCTATAATTTTCTACAGAAATCTGTTCCTTATTAAGATCAAGTACATGTCAGTCATCTTATATTTTTGGAACATCCAGCGAACGTGAGGACTGTCCTGGATACTTCCACGTGTGGAAAACTTTATCCCATGCAATCGATTTTTCTAGTTTAGTAAATATCTAGAAAAGGGGGCAAATGAGATGCTTTCTATATCTTATCGGCAGAATAAATACATCTGAGTTATTTAGTAGAAAAGAGCCCCTGACCACGTAAGACTTGGGCTTGAATCCTTGCCCTGTGTCTCTGGCTCTCATTTATAAGAAGACTACAGGGGCGCCTGGGCGGCTCAGTCGGTTGAGCGTCCGACTTCGGCTCAGGTAATGATCTCGTGGCTTGTGGGTTCGAGCCCCGCATCGGGCTCTGTGCTGACAGCTCGGAGCCTGGAGTCTGCTTCGGATTCTGTGTCTCCCTCTCTCTCTGCCCCTCTCCTGCTCACACTCTGTCTCTCTCTCCTTCAAAAATAAACATTGAAAAAAAAAAAAGAAGACTCTAAAGAAGGGGGAAAAGAATATTTGTCTCAGGTCTCACGTGGGGGGTTGTGAGAATCAGGTGCAATGTCCTGTGAAAATTTTATGAAAGAGTAGGAACGAAATAATACAGTTTATAATGGCAGAGTACAGTATTTGCATGTAGTTTATAAATATTACATTCTAAGTGCATGTAGAACATTCCAGCCTTAATAGTGCCAATTTCTCTTCCTTTATCCCGGTTCCCTCTAGTACAATAGGATTCTTGTGTTATCACCTGGAGATGAAATCATAAAAACGTTTCCCTTCCTTCCTCTCTTTCTCTTTAAAAAAAATGTCTTTCTTTCGCATAGTAAGCCGTGTGCCCCTGGAGGTGTCTCCACAGAATGTGGATTTTCTCCGTGTAGGTCTGTCAGATTACACGTACATCAGCTGCTTCTTGCTAGCTGAATGGAAGGAGTTAGTTGCTCACTCTTTAGCCCCTAGATGGCTGAGTCTCATGACACTGTCTCTATTTCTCCTTTTTCCTGTCCCCCTTAGAAGCGTACCCAGGCTTCTGAGGAGGCCTGAGTAGTGAATATGGTCTGTAGTCCACATGGGTCCTCCCTTTTGCAAGTTGCAAATCTGGCATGGAAAGAGAGGCAATTCTAGATGTAAATATGACTTTCAATCACTTAAAAAATTTCCCCTTACTTTGTTCTGTCTCTAGGTCATACCCACAGATACTGTGTGTAAATATATATTAAACATCAAGGTTCACTGAAAGCAGAAAGAAACGTGACAGAAACAAGATGATGACACTTCAAGATGTATTAAATTTATGAAGGATACTACCGTAATTTCCTTCCTTGGGTATTTTTCCTGTTTATAGAAGTGATGGCAATTAATCATAGAACATGTGATAAATACGGGAAAGCACAAAGAGAAAATCAATTGTCTATTATTCCATTATTCAGAGATAATCCTTATTAGTAGAGTATCTTCTCAGTCTTACAGTCTTCTTTTCTTTTCTTTTCTTTTTTAATGTTTATTTTGAGAGAGAGAGAGAGAGAGAGAGACAGAGCATGAGCGGGGGAGGGGAAGAGAGAGAAGGAGACACAGAATCCGAAGCAGGCTCCAGGCCTCTGAGCTGTCAGCACAGAGCCCGACACAGGGCTCGAACTCACGGACCGCGAGATCATGACCTGAGCCGAAGTCGGAAGCTCAACCGACTGAGCCACCCAGGCGCCCCTAGTCTTATTTTCTTTGTAGGAATGTGGATATATGTATACACATTCCTTTTTCACATATTTAAGATCATACTGCATGTTTTATTGCTTGATTTTTAAAAATAGTTTATATTTAACTTTTCCCTTCTCATCATGTATGCTTGCATAGCACAGTCCCTGGAACAGAGCAGGTGTTGAGTAAATATTTGCTGAATTAATAAATACATTATTTTTGCTGGATGCGTAATATTCTATTATATAAAAATACCACAATTCATCTCACCAGTTCCGTCTTTTTTTCTGTTTTAAAGTGGAAAGAGCATGGGGTAAGATGAGAAGTTATTTGTGTAATTACAGCCATGATGATGGAGGAAGAGACCATCGGCAGGGAAGCTGTGTGAAGCTCTCTGTGGAGCAAGGCCTGAGGGAAGAGAGTGGAGCTTTTGTGGGTGACTGTGAAATTTATGGGCTTTATTTCAGATCACCCAGCAACTTCGCTTATCAAACCTAGGATAATGTGACAGGAGGGGTCCTCAAGTGAGTTCAGAAACAGTTGTATGGGGGCGCCTGGGTGGCTCAGTCGGTCAAGCATCCGATTTCGGCTCAGGCACATGATCTCGCAGTTTGTGAGTTCGAGTTCCACATCGGGCTCTGTGCTGACAGCTCAGAGCCTGGAGCCTGCTTCGGATTCTGGGTCTCCCTCTCTTTCTGCCCCTCCCCTGTTCACACTTTGTCTCTGTCTCTCTCAAAAATAAATAAACACTGATTTTTTTTTAAAGACAAAGAAAAAGAAACAGTTGTGTGGTCTGCATCAGCTTCTAAGAATGCTTTCAGATGCAAGAAACAGAAGCTCAGTTCCAACTTGCTTAACCGAGAAGGACGCGTACTGAATCCTGTGAGAACTGATTTTCGCTGAGTGAAAATCTAGAGGTAGTTCAGACTGAGGCACGGTTTCATCAAGCTTTTTGCTTTAGTTTTCTGTGATTGTCACAGCTCTGCACTCCTCTATGGGAAGTCTTTGGATGGCCTACCTTTCTTTCTTGCTCCCAAAGAAGTAAGGAAGATAACAAGAGATGGGACTTGGTCTATCTCATAAAAGAAAGTAATTTCCTCCTGAAGACTCTAGCAAATCTTTCTTACGTTATGTTCCCTGCCATGAGCCTAGACGTCTCCATTATGAAGTCCATTACGGATGACGGTTAATAGGATTAAGTCAAAATAAGCAGCCCGAGTGAAACAACTGATAGTGTGTGTAATGCATTTCTGTGTAACAACCAACCACAAAGTCTCAACAATAAGCATTTATTTAGCTCCTGTGTCTGTGTGTGGGCTGGTGGCCGCCTGATCTCGGATGGGCCCAGCTGATATAACTTGACTGGGTTGCCCCTGCTCACGTTTCTCTCCTTCTCTGCTCCTATAGCTTCTCCAGGGACTACAGGCAGGTTCTTCTCATGATGATGGCAGAAGTTCTGCTCCTTCTTGAGGGTTGGGACATGGAAGCATGCAAGGTCTCTTGAGGCTTAGGTCTGGAGGCGACCCACCGCCATTTCTGTCTCATTTTATTGGCCAACACAGATCACATTCATTAAAGAGGAAGAGAGATTTGCTCTGTCTGGTTAGTGGAGGAACCTCAACATCATATGGTGGACATCGTGGGCAGAACGAAGGGTAGGGTGAGGTGAGTGAGCACTCATCTTCAGTGAAAAGTTTAAAGGGGTGCCAAGATATTTAGTCAAGATAAATGATGTTTTAATGAAATATTTTCAAAATCCAAATCAATGCAAAAAAATCCATCATGAACTCACCAAAATTTTATTGATTTATTTAATTTGTTTTAACATTTATTTATTTTCAAGAGACAGAGAGAGACAGAGTGCGAGAGGGGGAAGGGCAGAGAGAGAGGGAGACACAGAATCCGAAGCAGGCTCCAGGCTCTGAGCTGTCAGCGCAGAGCCCGATGTGGGGCTCGAAACCACCAACCATGAGATCATGACCTGAGCTGAAGTTGGACGCTCAACCGAGTGAGCCATCCAGGTGCCCCGAACATACCAAAATTTTAAATAAAGACAGGATCAGTATGGGGAAGGATAAAGAACCAGGGCCAATAACTCAATCTATCATAGATTTCCAACCACAGTGAGACAGGACTCTCATGTCTCATCCTTAGGAGCCTTAAAAATAACTCTCTCCTCTTGAGGCCTGTTGCTTTTTTCTCTCTAGGTCTGGAGCTCAAGTATCTGGTTATCTTGGAAGTCTTTAAGAAATTTAATAAGAATAATTTTCAGAAAATAACCTGAAGAATAAAATATTTCTTGAGACCTTTTTGATAAAAAAAAAAGAAAGAAAAGAAAAAGAAAACAAAAGAAGAAAAGAAAATCAAGTTCTGTTCAATGATTCTTATACATTAACCCATTTCGTATTTTTTAGTTTAAGAATTGGTATATCTATAAAAATTAAAATTCCTGGGGTAGTGTAATGATTCTCTAGGGACTGAGTTTCATAATATCTGTAGATTTTAAATACAGTGCATGTCCTAACAAAGCACAGTGAAAATCTTTTTGGATCAGCTGCAAGTTATGCCATGGACACTTAACTTTTTATAAATGAGGTTGGCTGAGGAATTCAAGAGCATATGTTAGCGCAGGGAGAACTTTCTCCTGTCTTGGGTGGTGACTGATGTGCTGATCCCAGCACCAAGGATGTTGGCGGGAAGGAAAGACTTCCCAAGTTCACAGGACTCATTGTGTGTGGAACTACCACGAGTCCGTGACCTGCCACAGAATTATGTGGGAAATAATTTTTTCAAAGAAACAGAAGACAAAAAAAAAATGGATCTAAAATTCTATCATTGTTCCATTTAAAAAACACATCTCTTCTTTAACTTGAAATGCCAGAGCTACAAATTTGTCCCAGTGGGAACCACATGCTGGCTCATATGGGGTGGGAATCACCTTTCCACTATCTGACACTGCCCCCTCCCCCCAATCCAGGTGACTCAGAGACTTTTGGAAAAGAGAGGCAGGGTGGGGGGCTGGCTTCAAACCAAGCAGAACTAGGAATCTTGTTGTGTAGTGGGAACTGACCCATGCTAAGTGAACTGTTAGGGTCAAAATACTTCCTGTGATGGCCCGACAAGAAGCCTGAAATATTTACCTTTATAGCCATTTATAGAAGTGATTAAGGCACTGCATCTCCCAGAAGCGTGTCAGAAGTCTAACTTGTTAACTGAAAAAGTTAACTCAGATAGTGACTGACTCATAGTGGCACAGCTGTGCAATCAGTGGGATTTAAAATGGAGACAGAGGGGCGCCTGGGTGGCTCAGTCCGTTAAGCGGCCGACTTCGGCTCAGGTCATGATCTCGCGGTCCGTGAGTTCGAGCCCCGCACCGGGCTCTGTGCTGACAGCTCAGAGCCTGGAGCCTGTTTCAGATTCTGTGCCTCCCTCTCTCTGACCCTCCCCTGTTCATGCTCTGTCTCTCCCTGTCTCAAAAATAAATAAAACGTTAAAAAAAAATTAAAAAAAAATAAATAAAAATAAAATGGAGACAGAAAGGGACTAAAAGTCCTCGAAATGCTAGTGAAAGCAGGATGGTAACGAGGACGGCCAGTGTCATTTGGAAATGAGTGGAATCCTTGGAGAAAACTAGTAGGAGAGGCAGAGACGAAGTTGGTGGTTTCAGGGGCCTCTATGGTGACATATTCGGCATCAGCACGGGGTGAATTTTTAACATAGGGTGGTAAACGTGATTTTACAAGTAAAACCAAGATTTGGGGCAAATACAGCAAAGGAAGGGATACACTTAATAAAAAACAATAGACCCTTTAAAACATAGCGTCATGCTATATTTCCCTTCTAAATTTCCCCTTCGAAATGTTTTATACACAGTCTTAAGAGTTATCCCTTAAAAAAAAAAATCCAGGGGGGCCTGGGTGGCTCAGTTAAGCGTCTGACTTTGGCTCAGGTCATGATCTCGCAGTCCGTGCGTTGGAGCCCAGTGCTGGGCTCCGTGCTGACAAACTCTCTCTCTCTGCCCCTCCCCTACTCACGCTCTGTCTGTCTCTCCCTCTCTCAAAAATGAATAAACATAAAAAAAAAAAAAAAAACCCAGATGTAAATAGGCCACTTCTTTGATTAAAAATTTTTTTTGATGCTTTCTCACTATCTACAAGCTGACATGTAGACTTCCTGGCATAAAATGTTCTTTTTATTCAGGCTCTATCCTACTTCATTCAAAATCCAAGATAAATATTTACTACTGGGTGCCGTTTCAGGACCTGTATGCATTTGTGAACAAAAGCCCCTCCCCACTCATGCTTCCCACCCTGTAGCCCCCTGCCCATTCCCATGCTCAGCCTGCCCATGCCTTTCCTGTCCATGGTCCAGGAATTACGAGACCCAGCTCACATACAGCCCTTCTCTGCAGCCTTGCCTCACAGGTTAAGCAGAGATAATTGCCCCCTTCTCCCTTTTCAAATAGCTCACTGTTTGTGCTTCAAGTACAGGACTTAGAATTGTGTTACGACTTGATTATCTGCCCCTTGAATCGGTTTGCAAAACCGGTGACAAGGAAGGGTCTGAAACAGGAGGCGGTAACTGACTGTAAGTAAACAAGGAAAGAAATGGGTGGAGACACACATCTGTACAGGAACGCACATCCTGAAAGCGAGGGACCAGGGTGGACAGGACAGTGAGGAGCTACAGAGAAAGAGAAGCCTTCAACCTGGAGTCATCCATCCGTCAGGGCAGGTCCCAGATTTGTAGGTCCTGGTGGGATGTTTTGGAAGGCCCAATGCTGAAGAGGAAATATGGGAAGTAAGTTAGGAGGCGAGGGAGGAATCTCGTTATTGTGGCTGGATCCACCTGGTTCTCCTCTTCTGTGTAATTCAGCCTGTGTGTGCGTGTGTGGCTGGGAGGACTGAGTGAAGAGCCAGGAGCGGGTTGCCACGTGTCCTTAAAGATGTAGAGCTATGGCAGAAAATGAGCAGAAGTGATAGTAGCTGGCGGTGGGGGCATTAAGGTTCCTGGGACAAGATAGAAAAAATAGGGGCACCTGGGTGGCGCAGTCGGTTAAGCGTCCGACTTCAGCCAGGTCACGATCTCGCGGTCTGTGAGTTCGAGCCCCGCGTCAGGCTCTGGGCTGATGGCTCAGAGCCTGGAGCCTGTTTCCGATTCTGTGTCTCCCTCTCTCTCTGCCCCTCCCCCGTTCATGCTCTGTCTCTCTCTGTCCCAAAAATAAATAAACGTTTGAAAAAAAAAATTAATAAAAAAAAGAAAAAATGGCAGAAGGTCCCGGACACAGGTCAGGGAAACAGGCCAAAGAGGAGCAGAGACGGGACAGTCCCCCCGGACACTCGCTCCTTCTAGAGCAGAGCTCCAGAAAAATTCCTGACTTAGCTTGTTGACAATTTCATTTCCCAGAGGGTACAGAAGGAACTAGGGAAACCGCTCCCTTCGATAAATTTTAATGAACAAGGCAGAATTTGAGTTCACACTGTGCTACTTATGGGCACCTTGGGAGAAAGTTTGCAATAGCTGGCGAGAGAAACTTAGACGTGTACGATTTCTACGAACTCTAAATTTGTGGAATGTTGATTTCTTAAAATTCAAGCGAAAGATGCATATGACTCCATGGCCCAGGATTTTGGAAGAGAGGGAGGCTCAAGCCGTCCTGATGAACTCACAACTGGGACTCTGTGTAATTACAACTGATCTTACTGAAAACAAAAGGGTGCCCCCTTGCCCCAGACCCTGAACAGAGTGACTACACTAGGACCTGTCTAATGAACTCTAAAATCTAAAGGAGCAAGAAAAGAACTGGCAAGAAAAGCATACAATCAAGTTAAAAACAAGTAAGGAACGTGGTAAACATAAGTAAGAACTGTGTCAGGAGCGTTAAAACCCCAAATGAACTGAGGGTTGTGAAAGGGAATGAAGACTCTATCATCCTATTAGGTTAGAAGATCAAGGGTGCAGTTTGGATGACAAGAAAGCCCAGTGGTTAAGAGCATGGGCTCCCACCTCTGCTTCCACATCTTTAAAGCCACACTAAGAGTGCATAAGGTTGTTTTGAGAATTGAATAAAATAGCATGTGTGAAACTCTTGGAATAGTGGCTGGCCCATAGGATACGACATGCCTGATGTCACCTGTGTCCTTACAGACGTATTAAGCAGGCCCTGTGCCAGCCTCAGGGATATGGGGTGAAGTCCCCACCTTCATAAAGCTTACATTCAGGAGGGAGACGTAAAAGGTATCATGAGAAGGAATAACCGTGTGGGGAGGAGTCTCGGGAGAGGGGAGTGCTTACCTGAGGAAGAGTTGTTTAAGCAGAGGCTAGAAGAGGTGGGCTGGGGAGGGCAGAGAAGGAGCAGAAGGGGGGAAGCCACCAAGTTAAGGAACCGAAAAGTTGGCCATGACTGTGGGGCACGGAGAGCTGGCTCAGAGAAAGCAGAACTCTTGCACTTTCTGTTTTGTTTTAGTCTCTTGGTCAATAAGAATCACTTTGACACAGAAATTAACTCAAAATGGATGAAAGACCTAAATGGAAGAGAGGAGACCATCAAAATCCTAGAGGAGAAAACAAGCAGTGACCTCTTTAACCTCGGCTGCAGCCACTGCTTACCAGGTATGTCGATGAAGGCAAGGGAAACAAAAGCAAAAATGAACTATTGGGACCTCATCAAGATAAAAAGCTTCTGCACAGTGAAGGAAACAATCAGCAAAACTAAAAGGCAACCGACAGAATGGGAGAAGATATTTTCAATTGACATCTCAGACCAAGGGTTAGTATCCAAAATCTATAAAGAACTTCTCAAACTCAACACCCAAAAAACAAATAATCCAGTGGAGAAATGGGCAAAAGACATGAATAGACCCTTCTCCAAAGAAGACATCCAGATGGCCAACCGACATGTGAAGAAATGCTCCACATCACTCATCATCAGGGAAATACAAAGCAAAACCATGATCAGATACCACCTCACACCTGTCAGAATGGCTCAAATGAACAACTCAGGAAACAACAGATGTAGGTGAGGATGTGGAGAAAAGGGAACGGTTTTGCACTGCTGGTGAGAATGCAAACCTGTGCAGCCACTCTGGAAAGCAGTATGGAGGTTCCTCAAAAAATTAAAAATAGAGCTATCCTATGACCCAGCAATTGCACTACTGGGTGTTTATCCACGGGATACAGGTGTGCTGTTTCGAAGGGACACATGCACCCCCGTGTTTATAGCAGCACTATCGACAATAGCCAAAGGATGGAAAGAGCCCAAATGTCCATCAATGGATGAACGGATAAAGAAGATGTGGCACACACACACGCACGCATACACACCACAGAATATTGCTCGGCAATCAAAAAGAATGAAATCTTGCCATTTACAACAATGCAGATAGAACTAGAATGTAGTATGCTCATCAAAATAAGTCAGTCAGAGAAGGACAAATACCATATGATTTCACTTGTGTGTGGAATTTAAGAAACAAAACAGATGAACATATGGGAAGGGGAGGAAAAATAAGATAAAAACAGAGAGGGAGGCAAATCGTAAGAGACTCTTAAACACAGAGAACAAACTGATGGTTGCTAGAGGGGAGGTGGGTGGAGGGATGGGCTGAGTGACGGGCATTAAGGAGGACACTTGTTGGGAGGAGCACTGGGTGTCATATATAAGTGATGAATCACTAAATTCTACTCCTGAAACCATTATTACACTACATGTTAACTAGCTTGGATTTAAATTAAAAAAGAAAAAAAAGAGAATAACTATGAGATCGAAAAGGCCTAAATATTAAAGAGGGAAAGTGCAAAGAGCACCTAGCCCTTCAAACCAAGAGCAAGACCCTGCACCTGAGCTGTTGGCTCTTGACTTTCTCACCTTGGATGGTCCCATACCAAGCAGTCCATGCTTAAGGGCCTGTCCAGGTCACTGTAGTAGGTGAACTTGGGATTTCTTTGACGTCTCAATTTTTACTTTAAAAAGCTGTGGCCAAAAAATGTAAGAACTTCCAATTAATGGTTTTGTAAAAAGCGTTTTTTTTTTCAATGATGCAAATTAAGTAGATTGAGGAAATCATCCAGGAAGACTTGAGTTCACATTTGCTGAAAATTGGTTCATATAGCCTGCTCAAGAAACAGTGTCCTGTGAGAAGTATGCTATTGAACACAACTGAGCTTTTAGGCCTGAACAGGTTGTTTTTTAAAAATGTTTATTTATTTTTGAGTGAGAGAGAGAGAGAGCAAGCCGGGGAGGGGCAGAGAGAGAGGGAGACAGAAGGGCCAAAGCTGACATCAAAGAACCAATGTGGGGTTCAAACTCACGAACCATCAGATCATGACCTGAGCTGAAGGCGGATAATAATAATAATAATAATAATAACAACACCTCAATAAAGTAAAAATGGAAGGATGTTAGGAGGAGAATAACTTCTAACTTATACAGCTATGGGCTATTTTATTTAGTTAAGTAACAAATTCTGTAATTTGACATTTGATTTTTTTTAAAAATTTTTTTTAATGTTTTATTTATTTTTGAGACAGAGAGAGAGACAGAGCATGAGCAGGGGAGGGGCAGAGAGAGAGGGAGACACAGAATCGGAAGCAGGCTCCAGGCTCTGAGCTGTCAGCACAGAGCCCGACGCGGGGCTTGAACTCACGAACTGTGAGATCATGACCTGAGCCGAAGTCAGATGTTCAACCAACTGAGCCACCCAGGCACCCCTGACGTTTGACTTTTAAATACATTAAAGAAATACTTTGAATCAGATATCAAAAGTAAGAAGAAACAAGGAAAAATATCATGGCGATTTCACATCCTATTCTATAATATAAAACTACATTGTCAAGTGATGCGCTGTCAGATAAAAGCCTCCTCTCATGAATCTTGGGAGAATTAAATAATGTGCCACGTCGATCCGATGGCCATGAGTCCTCTCCGTCACCACTGCGTGCTCCTAAGGGCGCTCTCAGTACCTTTTGGGAAGTCAAGGGCCGGCTCAATCCAGATCACCCTCCACTTTCCAAAGTTGAATCTTTAAGCTTCACTGGCACCTAATGTCATGTTCTTCCTCTGCTTCTTCACAGAATCTAAGACCCTGATCCTCTTTAAAAAAGAAAGTCACTTCGTGCCTTTCTGGTAAATTCTTAGCATTTTGGTGAAGAACGTGGACCCTGTAGCTGGATACCTGAGTTCAAATCCCAGCTCTCTCACGTGGCAGCTGCTGAAGTTGGCAAGTTGCTTAATCTCTCTGTGCCTCATGAAATAAGGATAATACTGATATCTATACACAGTATACACTGTGTATACACAGTATCAGTATACACTGATATCTTATGGGAATGGAACCAGTTAATACATACATAATAAAAATGCTTGCTGTGTCTGCCGTATGGTATTATATTGCTTGCTATTATTACCACTTATCTTTCCAGATTCCTCTAGGACATGGCTATTAGACCCCTCCTCATTGATTTCTTTGTCTCTTCCTACCCATAATCCTTGGGCTTTGAGCAACTTGAGGGTAGGGATCAAGTCTCCTCTATCTTTGAGTGGCCAGGATTGGGCATAGCACCAAGCACGGAATGGAGACTAAATTGATGTTGGAGGAATGGAAAGGACGATGGGTGGATAAAGCCATTCCTGAGATACTTCCGGATTTAGGCTGTTTCCAAACACCCCGGCAAGCCTCAGTGTTTGTGCTTGCATTTTGGTCACCTATTAGCACTACATGTCATTGGTGTGTGTTGTCTAATTTATCTCTCTTTATATTAGTTATATTCCAACTTAAGTTATGTACTTCTTGGTTCATGGTGTGTATTTACTTTCTCTGGTACCTCTTTCAGTTACCCACTAGAAGTGTCTGAGCCTGACTATATTTTGCCAAATGAGATGGGAGAATCTTGGAGGGAAGAAGTATGAAGGGGCTTTCTCTTGGGGTACCCTAAAGATGGTGACCAAGAATTCCAAGGGGCATTTTCAGATTCCATAATATAATATGAGAAAAGGAACCAACCCCTGAAATGAAGAACCTTCAGTCACCTCTACCCAGGTCCACATTTCAATTTCATTTCATTTCATCGACTCCTCCCCTTTAATGGTGCCCTGAAGTGAAACCCGTCAAGAAAGGTGGACTTAAAAGGGACCTGTTGTGGGGCGCCTGGGTGGCGCAGTCGGTTAAGCGTCCGACTTCAGCCAGGTCACGATCTCGCGGTCTGTGAGTTCGAGCCCCGCGTCGGGCTCTGGGCTGATGGCTCGGAGCCTGGAGCCTGTTTCCGATTCTGTGTCTCCCTCTCTCTGCCCCTCCCCCGTTCATGCTCTGTCTCTCTCTGTCCCAAAAAAAATAAATAAACGTTGAAAAAAAAAAAAATTAAAAAAAAAAAAAAAAAAAAAAGGGACCTGTTGAAGGGACCATGTTAGGAAGAATTCCATTTCCAAGAATGGCTCTTTACTCTTACGGGGAATTCTTCTGTGAAACAAAAAGCTGGGGGTAAGCCAGTAAGGTGAAAATACAGACCGCCCATCTCCCGTTTAAAGACAAAATATTATATAGTAAGAGAGCTCAGATGAAGTGTCTCCTGTTCTTTAGGGTTGGGGGTGGGGAAAGGCCTGGACAAACCTATTTCCATTTCCTAGTACACAGAAACTAGATATAATATCAATCTGTTATAAATAAACATGATGTCTCCTCCAACATTCGTCATTGCTTCTGACTAGTCTACTTGATCTGTGAAAATGAGATTACTTGAAAACCTGTCCTAGATTTTAAAGCTGAACAAGATATATTGATTATAAAAATATTTGTATGTCGCTATATATCTTAATAAAATAACATGCATGTCTGGAGTGTATGTCAGCCTGGAAAGCCTGCCCAAAGCCAGATCTATTTATTTAAATCAGGGAAGGCAAAGGGCCATGCTGGCAGCCATTCAGCTTGTCGTGCTCTCATGGCTGAACACGGATAATAATAATTTGGGGTGCACACGGGCAGATTTCTGAAAAGAAGAAATTAACCCCTATGTTTACATTACGAATCAGCAGGGAACTATCTCAGATGTTGAGACCAGTGGCACGCACGGCCAATTTTTCTTCTCTCTCTTTAGATTTCGAGCCCATGTGGAGATCCTACTAGAATTCCAGATTCAGATTTTCATTTCTGGGAATTCCAGTTTCTAACGAAGTGATGAAAGGGCTGGGTTCCCAGGGCCGCCATTTATTAAGTACATTCCAGCCTGATGCAGTTGGTAATTTCCCAGTCAGGAGGAGACATGCACAGCCGGCCATTCTTGGATGGTTGGTCCATGGGCTGGGCATGAGGGCGGGGCTGGGGGGGCACCGAGGGGATTTGATGGCCACCTTTGAGGGTGAGTCTAATAGTCCCATGGAGAGGAGATGGGCTATCCTTACATCACATGCTTTTCTCCATGGCAAAACAGCCCAGAACCAGAAGCTGCCTTGAGGTTCACCAGGGGATACCAAGACAGTAGACTTACACGCCCCTCAAGAAAAGTGTTGTTTGTTTCGCTTTGGAAATACTCTTATACCGTGCATTCTGGGACACTCCATGTCCTCAATCCCAGAGGAAATGTCTCCTTTTGGGCATTGTGAGTCAGTTATTAAACCGTCAATTTCCTTTCATTGGGAGAAATTTATTTCTTATTTTCCTCAAGAACAATTTTCTGTGTCTTGTAATTATACACACTGACTTCTCTGGACTGAATGTTTATGTGTATCCCTCCCCGCTTCATACGTTGAAGCCCTAACCCCCAAGGCCATGGTATTTGGAGGTGGGGCCTTTGGAAAGTAATTAGGTTTAGATGAGATCATGAGGGTGAAGCCCCATGATGGATTAGTGCTCTAATGAGAAGTTATAAGGAGAGAAAGAGACTAGAACCTCCTGCCCACCTCCCGGCCCCCCTCCTGCCCTCCCCCCCTCCCTGCCCCTGGCACCCGGAGGCTGTGTCTGCAAACTAAGAAGTGGCAGTCGTTAGACACTGAATCTGCCAGCACCTTAATCTTGGACTTCTCAGTCTCCAGAATTTGGGCAGATAAATGTCTTTCATAACACCTTCTGGGCTATGATATTTTGTTATAGCAGCCCGAACTGGCAATAAGACACCAACAATAAATAGAGAATAGCTTCATTTAGATTTCAAAGTGCTAATAGGTTTTGATTTATATTTACAAATTACTTTTTATTGACATTAGTGTTAATGGGACCAAGGGCGATAGCTGAGTTATCTCAAACCTTCAGTGACTCTTGTGATATTCCTCTCCTGTGGAAAAAGCAATTAATCAAATTTGATACAAATGAATATTGGGTCCCTAAAACCAGTACAATTAGAGACCAAAGACTAGAATTGGCATCATCAAAATGACTGTGTAGTTTGAAAAATGACTGCATAGGTTAAGCATGATCTCTCTGAAAGCATTGTTTAAATACAAATATGTTTAATTGGCAGGAAGGAGCGATATATTGAGCAGCGACTTCCCCATTATATAGAGATTAGTTTATCATTTTCCTAACAGAAAGTGGAGCCCAATGGCACATGGCAGATAAGGTTTGAGGGCGAGGGTGTTTGAGGAAAGGTCAGAAGCCTGGGGAAGGCAGTAGAGGCTGTGGTACCTGAGGAAGACAGCAGGGCCCCCCCCCCCCCCCCCGCCCAGGACTGTCCTTGCGAGGCAGCGGAGACAGGAGGCACCAGTGAGAAGGCAGAGGGTCAGCTTTGGGTCAAGTCTGCCTCCTTCCCAATTCTTCTGCTTCTCATTTGGATATATGAGTTCAGGGAAGCCATCTTGCAGTCTGATTTGGTATCTACGTATAGATGCAATCAAAGTCTAATCCCTTGGCTTGAGCTATAATAAAAATCATAATTTGGTTTGTAAATCACTCTGGATAGCATAGTGTGGGATTAACTGCTGGTAATAATTTGCCCGGCAGTCTCCTATGTTCTCTTAAAGATTGCAGTCAGTCTGACCTTCCTTTTTGACTTACCTCATTTGCATTGTATTTCATAATGCAGAGTTGCTTGTGAACAGAATTACTTTGCAAAGCGTATTTTAAAGGAGTATGTGTTCAAACTGAAGTGTTTGCAGGTATTCAACCTTCTCAAACATTTGTTGGATTTGTGTCTAACAGAATAAATACAGCAAATATGTCATTATTACTTGTAATGGCATTTTTTTTTTTTAAATTTGAGAGAGAGAGAGAAAATGAGTGAGAGCAGGGGAGAGGCACAGAGGGAGAGAGAGATACAGAGAGACAGAGAGAGAATCCCAAGCAGGTTCCGCACTCAGCATGGAGTCTGACATAGGGCTCGATCCCACGACCCTGAGATCATGACCTGAGCTGAAATCAAGAGTCAGCCACTCAACCAACTGAGCCACCCAGGCACCTCTGTAATGGCAATTTAAAAACATGAAAATTGGGGCACCTGGGTGGCTCAGTCAGTTGAGCATCCGCCTTCAGCTCAGGTCATGATCTCTCGATTCATGAGTTCGAGCCCCACATTGGGCTTGCCGCTCTCAGCTCGGAGCCCGCTCTCTGTCCCTCCCCTGCTTGTGCTCTCTCTCAAAAATAAATGAACATTAAACAAAACAAAAACCATGAATATCACTTACGGGGCACAGAATCAATAGCCTGTTAATTAAAAGAGTTTAGGCAAGGCAGCACCATTTGAACACAAAAAGCCACGCTTGAAAACAGACCAAAAAAAAAAAAAAAAAAGGAAAAGTGCTTTGTCTACCTATCACCAACTGTAAGTATTAAACTTGGCTAAAAATGTATGGTCTTAATCTGCTCGGGCCGCCGTAACAAAATACCATAGATGGGATGGCTTACCCAACACTTAATTCTCACAGCGCTGGAGGCTAGGAGTCCAGCATTAAGAAGCCGGTTTATTCTGAGGCCGGTCTTCTTGGCTTGCAGGTGACTGCCTTGTGGCTGTGTACTCACGTGACCCATTCTTTGTGCAGGCAAGGAGGGAGCCCTGTGTTCTTCCTCGGCTTCCACCTGCCTTCTGGGATTATGGCCCCACCCTTCCGACCTCATTTAACCTTTGTCAGCTCATAAGCCTTATCTTCAGCTACAGTCACAGTGGGAGTTAGGGTTTCAACACATGAATATGGACACAGTCCGTCCATAACATGCATCGTGATTAAATGTGCCATCCTACATATTTATAGGAGTTAACATATAATTTGTTGACTTCGCACTTTGTGTTTAAATATAACTATTAGACTTGACGTTGGTCAAAAAGTAATGAACAGAACGAATGGGTATTACACTTAAAATTTGTTCATGATAGTGTGTACAGAATATACCACAATTGGGGAAGAATAAAAATATAATGGAATTGTAGAAAAATAAAGGTAATGGTTCTTGATTGGAATCTGTCTAGTCGAAGCCCAGCAGTGATGTTACCACTATAGTTTACAATAACAATCATGATGATCGTGGTATCCTTTAGTTTCATAGCATTTTATGGTTTGCAAAACATTTTGACCAACCCGACCTCATTTACATGGGAATTCCAGAGGCTCTTCCTGAATGGCTATGTCTCTCCAGTGGCTAAAAGATTCTGGCCGGGTGGGACAGTATCCCTGTGCATGCAGGGAGTGTCCCTGCTGTTTGGGAGCCTGGAGGAATCCTGCCACCACCCAGGAGGTAGCAAGCTAGAGGAGCCCTCTGGCTGACGGGAAAGGAAGACTGAACCCTGGATTCTTCTCCTCCCCCAGAGATAAGGAGACAAGGATGAGCCCCTGCCACAACCAGGTTCTAGAGCCATCAGTAAAATGCAGATACCGGAATTAGTAACACTACTAGCACAGGGATCCTTGGCACAGCCATGGGCACGATCAGCTTGGCCGTCCCAGGCCTGCAACTCCCTGTTACTCTCCACCACTTTCTAATTTTTTTTTTCAACGTTTTATTTATTTTTGGGACAGAGAGAGACAGAGCATGAACGGGGGAGGGGCAGAGAGAGAGGGAGACACAGAATCGGAAACAGGCTCCAGGCTCCGAGCCATCAGCCCAGAGCCTGACGCGGGGCTCGAACTCACGGACCGCGAGATCGTGACCTGGCTGAAGTCGGATGCTTAACCGACTGCGCCACCCAGGCGCCCCGACTCTCCACCACTTTCAATGGAGGGATGTGGACAGCTGGGTTGCCAGCTGTGGTCACAGGGGCCCCCGGGGCCCCATTTTCACTTGGGGGCTGTTGCAAGCCCTGTGGTTTAGGATTTGAATAGACGGGCCTTGGTCCCATGCAGAAAGGCCTGACAATAGGCCGAGCTTACCTCTGGAAGTCATTGTCACTAGACTGTTCCCCTCCCCCCCCCCCCCCCCCCCCCCCCCCCCCGCCATATGCTCAACGAGTATTTGTTAAACAAGGACTCCCACTTCACAGTTCTGAGCCTGGAGTGGGTAACCAGCATCAAGTTCAGGAGCAAATTCACCCCTTGCTAACATTACTGAAAACAAGCAGAAAAGAGGACACAATAAAGAAGCCCATGGAAGGGAAGCGGCTTGAATGAAATGCTGTCTGATTTTCCCTGCCTGTACCTAAGCTCACTATATTTAAGTGAAATGTCCTAACACCATGTCAAAACATTTACATATGCCTTTCTAATTGAAAGCCTAGGGTTGTGGCAAGGCCTTAGCATGTTTAGAGCACCTTTTGATCACCACAAATTCTAGGCTTGTCCGTGACATTGTTTTGACGGAGATGTTGTGGCTGGAGCCGTGGTCTGCCCATCAAACGGCTTAGCCTCTGCTTCCTGGCTAGGTTTCTGGCTCAGGTGACCTCACCACATAATCCCAGTAAGCTCTGGCCATGGCAACTCTGGGCAAGATTTAAAGCACTGGCGACCAAGAGGATAGGCCTGGCATTGGTTTGGGCTTGCCCGTCAGGCGATCATATGACATCTGTGTTCCTAATGGTCAGACACGCCAGGCTCTCTGGAGACCCAAATGCCCCATGTGTGTTATGATATCTGCAGTGATCCCTTTCTAAGAGTCACTTGAGTTTTAGACGGAGAAATGCATTCATGGCCGGTTATCAGTTGGTGAGGCACTGACATTCCACAGTCGGTTGAGTTAATCCCTTGCGGAGGTCCCAGAGATATTTCCACTGCTGCTGTCTTCTTTTTCAAACTGGTCGTCTGAATATGATAAATGTGAGTTTTACTGCTAAGATTAGCTACGCTCTCAGCCCTAGCTTTGTGAAGCTGGGTGGTTTCGAACGCGGACATCAAACAAGGCAAGGCATGGCTGTGCCCCCTGAGATGTGACGGTCTCTGTGGGGGGAGCGCAGAAGCTCGCTTTGAACAGGAAACCCCGTTGTGTTTACAAAGCCTACCTTAGGCGGCAAAAGCAAACCTGTGCTTTGAGAGGAAATGAGAACGTGCCCTCGAAGTCTCTGACGGCTTCCAGACTGTGCAGGTTTGTGTCTTGCAAGGCGTCTTCTTCCAGGGAGAATGGCCCCGATCCCCAGGGTTAGTGGGGAGCTGTGGGGTAGCACAGTGGGTGTTCTGTGCCCCTCTGTGAGGCCGGGGCCCAGAGGGATGGGTGCTCACTCGGCACGGGGTCACAGGGCCAGGCCGTGCAGGGTCAGTCTCAACCTCAGTCATTCGGACGTAGTCAGTTCGCTGTGCCTTGCACACATGCACCAGGTTTGGAGTCTCGGAGGAGCACAGGCCAGAAACCAAACACATCCTGTGACTTCCTCACAGGAGGACAAGAGAGACCAGGTGCCCTGTAGCATAAGAGAAAAGAAACACGGACTTTCAGGGACCTCTGGAAATTCCAAAGTTCCGGCGTGGAGTTTCGCGTTTGTACCGGTGTGTTTTTGTCAGGCCAGCGGATGCGTGGTTGGCATCTGGCACCCTCCCTGGGTGCTAAGGCCACCAAAGTGTTGAGGACAAGTTCCCTGACTGCAGGGGCTTGCCACTTAGTGAAGGAGGTAGATTAGCAACCACGAGTCGATGCTGGTAGAAACCTGAGCTGAATACCACATAAACAAGGAGGGAAAAGGAGAGTAGGGACAGACATACTGCTGGGGTGGTGGTGGGGGGGGGTTAGTTTTCGGGAAAACATCACAGAAAGAAACATTTGAGTTGAGTTTTGAAGAAGTGGATGCTTGGCAGGCTGATGGGTTTGGTGGGGGACGTGTTCGAAGCAGAAACATAGTGTTGGCAATGGGGTCATGGCTCATCCTTGAGCCCACCAGGGTCCGGCACACGGTGGGGCTCCTGCAGTGACTGGCTGTCACATGGGAGGCCCTTTGGTGTTCCCAGAGAAGAGAGGACAAGGTCCAGGAAAGAGTCCCTGCAGGAAGCTGAGGCAGGGTGACATAGTTACAGCTCAGGTGTTCTGGTTTAATAGTGTAGGTCTTAGGAAGCTATTGAAGGCTATGCAAGCAGGAGAGGCCTACATTTCAGTGTGCATTTTATTTTATTTTTAAAGTTTGTTTGTTTGTTTGCTTGTTTCTTTAGAAACAAGCTCACAGCAGAGAGAGATCCCAATGCAGGGCTTGGACCCACGAACTGCAAGATCGTGGCTTGAGCCAAAGTCGGATGCTTAACCAACTGAACCACCCAGGTGCTCCTCCAGTGTGCATTCTAGAACGATCTGCCTAAGGCCTCGTGTAGAACAGGTGGGAAGAGGCTACAGTGAACAGCTGAAGGAAAGGCAGGACCGACTGCTTTCCCTCTTTAGCACCAGAGTTGGCCTGGATTTGGGCAACTTGGCCTCTGAGTAAAACAGAGTGAGAAAAGATTTAATTTTTGGGTACATTCACTTTCAGAGAAACAAAATGAGGGTCACACATCATATCTGGTTTTGTGTCTTACTCTGTTCGCCGAGCGTTGTTTCAAGAGCATCTGCTTATGCCCTTAAACGTATTGTTATTTCTTGCCGAATTCCTAGGAATTCTTTATGCTCAGGAATAATGCTTAATAGCGCCTAACACAATCCACAGAAGGCATCTTCATGCAAATAAATTAAAATATTTTACTCAGGTCAATTTAAAAAATAGAAAAGAGTTGGAAAGATAAATTATTTGGCTCTGCAGAGGCATGCTGGACCAAGTATTATATAGCAAAATATCAGTCTTGCAAAAAAAAAAAAAAAAAAAGTCAAAGGAAAAGATTATGCTGCAAATTGCTCCTGGCTGACCGGCCTTCTGGTTATTAATTCAAATGTCCCTCCTATTGGTGCTGTTAATGGCTTCAAACAGATCTTGTCTCCTTTTATGCAAGGGGAAAATTGGACCCATTCCAAACAAAATAGCAGTAGCAGAAGGAAGCCAACATTTGCAGCTTTGTTAGATAACTCCAGCTATTAATTTTCTTCAACCAAGTCGCTTTTCATTTTTCACAGATCTTTCTTACACTGCTTAAATCTACAAGTTAGACATTCCTAGTGCATACAACAATTTAAATAAAAAAAGAATTCTCCCATTTGGTTAGCTTCCTGTCTCCCTTCCTGGGCTATTTCACCAACGTCAGGTAGTGACACAATAGCAGAAACCTCAGATGTGTGTTTTTTTGGTTCTCAGCTAGCGATGGGGATACAGAATGGGAAGGGGACTTTAAAATCTTTGTGGACAGGGAGGACAGCTAGGCAGAAATAAGTTGAAAACGCTCCTCATGTGATGCTGACATGCCCTCAGGTTGAAAACTACTTAGACTTGTTGACTCTTGGAAGTTAAGGGGTTTTTGGGTTCAGCCAATAATCCCTTCTACCTAGGGTTGGAACCTCCCCTGTTTGATCCTGTGATCTATGCTTGAATATCTTACGGACGTTATGTTCCTAGACCACTTTAATATTTAGAATGTATTTCTTCATCTTGAGCCCTGTGTAGTGGTAATTTTTCACTTTTTGGATGCCTTACATCAATGTCCCCTTCCTAAAAGCATCATGGTTTTCTTCTGGGACATAACCCGGAGCAGCCTGGATTGGACAAATAGAGATGTCCTCCTGATGTGGAAGTCAAAGACATCTTTGGAAGTTTCTCTGGCCAGACTCTTCCTGTTCCTTCCCTGGGGTGGTCAAAGGGTAGGCATGTGACCCTGGATTTCTTTTTTTCAAGGGGTAGCACCAGACAAGACGGTAACGAAATTCTTGATACTAGGATCTTTTATTACTACCTCTTTCTTGTTGGTCCCAAGTCTGGTTGGCCCCAAGTTAGCCTCAGGCTTTTCAGCAACTGGTGAACGCCTCTATGCAAGTCGGGCGATATCTGTTGCAAAGCAAAGCGGGAGGAAGCAATTGAGGAAAGCCTTCCTGAGGGGGTTCACATCTGAAGACTAGTTAAGATCCATAATTACCTAGCACTTCCTTGTATTGGGCCAATATTGTCAATATTGGCAAGTCAGGGACAAAACACCACTTCTGGCCTTTAAGAGGCTCACAGTATAACGGAGGAGACAGACGAATGATTTGACCATGACGTTTATGTGTGGCGAATCCAACATAGAGATAAAAGCAGGTTGCCGGGCACTGGGCAGCTCCAGGCCAAGGTAGGAAGGAGTGTTAGTGATTCTCTCTGGAGGGCAGAACTCCTACGGTAGGTGTCCTTGACCTACAGTAGGGGTCTCGTGATGAGAAGCGGAGCAGGAACTTTGAGAGGAATGAGACTTACTGTGGACACCTGAATCGTTGAGATTCTGTCACTGTGCTAAGTGGTCCCAGGTGTAATTTGTGACAGAAAAGCCCTGCTACTCTCCCCTGACCAGGTAGTCACCGTAGCGTTAGTTACTTTATTCATTATTATTGATTGATTATTGCACGTTATTTCTCCTCACCCACGAAGCTCTTCTTACCACCTCCACCTCTGGGTTGGTAGATTTCCATACAGGATGACCCTCTCCTAGTATGAGACGTGGAGACAGATCAGGTTGCCTCAGGATAAAGCTCACTGTAAAGCTACTTACTGTGGACTGGCATGGGGTTATGACTGCTGGGATCTCAGCTGTGGCTCCCTGTCAGACTTTGGCTCCAACACAGATCACAGTGGGAGAAGCATGGCAGCGTAACTCTCAAAGGATGGTGGGGATGACAGGCATTTCGGGTCCTGTTCTGTCCTGGGATGCTTTCTCAGAAGGCAGTCCCATATACGGCTAAAAGCAAGAGCTTTAGTTCTAATGCTCATCAACTGAACGACCCTGGACAACTCCACTTCGCTAAGCCTCGGTTTCCTCATCCCTAAAATGGAATCCTACTTCATAGAAGTAAAGGAAATAATCGACAGAAGGCAACAAGCACAGTGCTTGGTACATAATGAGAGCTACATTCATTTCTTTTCGTATTCAACACAGTGATATTTCTTCACCACTTCTGTTGTTTGAACAAGGCAAACACTCTCCCAACCATATTCCTGTCACGGGCCTGGTTTCCTATCTCCGCGACCGATGTGAGGTCACAATTCCGTCTTGTGTTAAAATAGCCTGCTCCCTTTGTATCTGGGTGCGTGTGGGCCAGCAGCCTTGGTCAGCCTTGTATACGACCCTCTTCCCTCTTGTTCTCTGCTGACACTAATGGTCACCTCCTGAACCATTCTTCCCTCTCCAGCTCGCTTCTTGTTCCCTGTCCTGTAAAGTTCACTGTTGTACTTGGGTAGTTTCCCCCCTTCCCTTTGAATTTCTATTTCTGGTCCTCCTGTTTGGGTCAGTGAGTTTCCTGCCAAACATGTTCTTACAAAGCTTGTGGATGCGCTCACTGTCCCTTTGCCAGTAACTGTTGTTCCGTGTGGCGAGCCCTGTCCAGAAAACCAAACTCTGCTCTTTGACACCGATTTAAAGCCAGCTGTTCAACTCCTCATTTCTTTTTTTCTTTTCCGAAGTTGTGAAACTCCAACTGGAAGAAGAGATGTAAACACCTCCTATACCCCCAGATGTTTGCGTGTCCTACCCAGGACTCGAGACGCGTTCTAGATTCCTTGCCAATTGTCAACTTTCCAAAAGAGACTTCTATACTCATTTAAAAGACATTTTGATGAATTTTAATTCATCATTTTAATTGTGTTGATGCAGGAACTCTAACTTAGCTTAATTACATTTTTTCTTTCAAGAGAAATTAAACTCAGTTATGTTCTATATATGTACAGTGATTATATATATTGTGTTAAGTGCTTTTTTTCGGATTATAAATACTATATAGAAAACGTATTTAAAGCATATTAAACTTACGTTGAGTATAATCCCCAAATCAAGCTTAATATGTAATTTGTAAAAAAAATTGGAAGAAAACACCACAAGAAGTCGCTAAACCAACTATAACTACCTATATACATTCAATTCACAGAATGTAGTTAAGCCTCTAATTGTGTAAGTGTCTTACCACAGATGCATGCCTTTTTTTTTTCTTAGCTTTTTGTGTGGAATAGAAAATAAAGTCTGGCATTGAAGTGGTGACTGTTTGAGTTTGCAAAGCATGTGGTAGTTAATCATCGGCCCCATTGCCCTTTTCATACACACAATCAAAGGGAATCATTGTCTACCCTTCCGTCTCTCCTTCCTGATGCTCCCCAAATACTGATGTAAAAGTTCCCAAGTACAAGAACTGAACAGTAAATGTTAAGTTTCCACATTTAGTGTGACAGCCCATGATTAGAATAGAAGTGTCCTGAAGATAGAGGGATCTGACTTCGATCCCTCACAAAAGAAAGTTGGCGACGTGCTCAGTCAGTGAGCTTTGCTCTGCTGTCTAAAGAACTTGATACATTTATTTTTCAACGCCATTCTTTACCTCAGGCACTTGACCTAGGAAACATCTCTTATTGATCTAAGTTAGACCAGAGACCAATTTACTAGTCTCTTCAGTAGAGCAACTCAAGCCCCTAACACTTGAGGGAGTAGGAAACTGAGAAGCATGCCCTTGCTTTCTGGGCAGGACAGAACAACTTCTTAGGCTTGCAGAACTTTAGAGGTTTCCACAGGACAGTGCTCCTATGACAAGGGCGGATAGGAGGTCATCACTGATGAAAGGGTTCTTCACTCTCTCTGTTCTGACTAGCGTATGGGAGGGGCTCAGTGTATCAAATACACAAGCTGATGAATCAGTGACTGATTGTGCATGTTCGTGCAGGATGAAACCAATATCCATTGGTGCTTATCACCAGCATGTTATAATAAATACTTCTTATCACCAGCATATTGCAACAAATACTCATCACTAGCATATTGTGATAAATACGCCTCATCAATAGAATATTGCAGTAACTGCTCCAAAGCCTCTCGCTTTGTTTAATTTCATCGGTTTTATCCAGTGTGTATTTGGCCTGTAAGAACACAGAGGGAAGCTGAGATCTCATTATCCAAAGTCCATTCAGCCAAACATAGGCTTTTTGATACTCCACTGAACTTGAAGCCAAGCCTTTCCGTTATTCTAGCCTCTTACCCACTTCTGGGAGAGGTGTGCAAACATATTTCCAGAACTTGAAACTAGCCAACGTCCTGAGCAACGGCAATGAGAATTCGGGGAAATTTAAAACTTGGGTCCATACGATAACATGCCCACTAAAAGAACAAATAAACCCACCCAACTGCACTCTGCTCAGTGGTTTGAAAACTTGACCTGCAAGAGCACTGTTGGGAGTCAGGGATGACATTTGAGGCCCCCAGTGGTGCAAACAAGAAACTGAGGATGAGAAGAACTCGCAGAGGTTCAGACCGGAGTCTTGCCCAGCCAGCTTTGCAGGAGATGGTGAGTCCAATTGTCCACAGTGCCCGTGAGCCCCCAGATCCCTGCTCCTCTGGACAGCCCCCCGTTGCCAGACCTCCTTTCCACGCACAGCTGACTCTGTACAGGCTCCAGTTTCCCTCATGGAACGAAGCCCATGCGGCACTGATGTGGCTTCTGGCATTCCCAGCAACCAAACAGCACCACTGTGTACCTACGGCCTCCCTCCTGCCGCACGGGGTGGGGCCGCCGTTCTCAGGAGGAAAGACCATGTGCCAGGATGGTGGCTGCTCCCTGTTGCCACCCTCCCCTTTAAAAAACGTATATGCAAGTCTGTCTTCAGCTTTGCTGGGCGGCCTACAAAAAGCACACGTTTTCTTTGTTAGCAAAAGCACGCTGCCAGTTCAGGGTTTTACTTTGCACTGTTGACAATTTCATCCTTGCTCTTGTGTTTCGTTTCTGACACCACACTTTTTCTTCCCCCTCTTGGTTTTGGCATCTCGCGTGTTTTCTTCTTTTATCTGTCTCTCCCCGTTCCCCTGCCCCGTCCTCCACAAGGCATGCACTCGGGCTGGTTTGCTTTCCTTCTTTGTGGATTACATCAAGAATACTAGTTTTAGTCTCACCCTTGTAAGGGTCCGCTGTGTGCTGATCTTTGCCCTCTATTTTATCATCAGTGTCAGTATTTACTACCGTCTTTCTAATTGTTCCTTTTGCTTTGTTTCAATCTCCCAAACAAGGAAAGCATAGTTCAGCTCTGTTTGGGGGTCACTCTGCCCTCTCTCCAGGGGGTTCTTTCAGCATCTGTGTTGATTCTCTGAACATATCCACACACATGCACGCACACACACGTACACACACTCTCCTCTTGCTTGACTAATTGGCCATGGCTATCCTGGGGGTTTCTGTGGTTCTTAGAGGCCAGTGTGATTGAATTGGCACTTTGGGACTCTTAAACCGAGCGCATTTAAAAGGTTGATTGAGAGGGAGCTTTGACAAAGGCTCTTTTAATTATTTTTTCCTCTGCTTTGCCAGTGCGCGCTGCTGTAGCCTGTCAGAGGCCAGTCCCAGAATCGTTAGGGGGCCGAGCCATTAGGTGTTCCTGCTTACTGTGCAAATATAACAGGCTTATCACGTAGAACTCTGTCTCCAGCTGGTTTAAAATGTAGGTGGTGCCAGTGGGTAGCAGCTGTTACAGGCTGGGGAGCCGGGAGACGATGGGGACATTTTACGATACAAGGAGGTCAGAGTGGACAACTCCGTACGGTATAATGTCGCCTTCCATTCTTTACCCTGGTGGAGGAGGGTTCTGAAGGGCAACTGCCTCCCAGGGTCCCCAGATGCCACCCTCCCCTTGCCAGCCAGAGCCCAGGCAGGCTTAGCACTGGCTTTCAACAAGTGGGACCAAAACACTCACTCACGTTGCAGATAATGAATAATTCATACATTTGTAATTCAAATAGTCGTGGCGATGCATAATTCAAGTGAAAAGTTGTTATTGTAAATGGAGGGGAAATGGATTCATTTCAGAGATTTTTTTTAAATTTAAAATTATTATTTGCCTTAGGTTTCAAGGTTGGAGCAGCCTCTATTTTTGCAGCTGTTTTATCTGAATTGGTGCTGGGCTTCGTGGCTCTGCCACAATGTTGATCAGAGAGGGCAGTGCTTCCGGTTGAGATATTCCACCCAATAAAGGACTGATTTGCTTTTTTCATCCTGAGAAATGAGGTTAGCATAGACATTTTATTTATTCTCTCTCTCTGCTTGCTTCTTGCCCCAACTATGTTAGGGGATTTAAAAAACAAAAACAAAACACCATTATATTATGAAGAGTTTCAACCATACACAAAAAGTAAACAGTACAGTGTAGTGAACCCCCCATGGACACATCACCTAGTAGTAGGAATGATCAAGGCACCCACCCCTTTCTTCCCCATAGATTACTTTAAAGCGAATTCTACATCTTAAAAAAAAAAAAAAATCATTTCGTCTGTTTCATCCAGTATACGTCAGCACGTTAGCCCCTCTTCTGGCCTTTTAGGAAGGATGGCCCGTATGGCCCATACCATACTCAAGGTCAGAAGAGACTCCTTACTGGTGACATGTTCTGGGGGCAGTTGGGGTTTCATGGAAGTGGAGGGCAAGTAGCAACCTGGCCTCACCCCCAGTGACATCACAGAGGAAACCAATCCCTGGGAGGAATGCCCTGACGTGCCCCCCCCCCCCCCCCCGCCCCGGCCTCCACCCCCCAGGCAGTGGCCTGGCATCATGGGAATTTGCCTTGTGTGCTTGTTGGTGGTAACACGACTCTCTTTCTCTTTGAGCTCATATCAAGTTTTTAAAGTCTCTCACACTAGCCTATGGTTGGGACATGAAGGAGCTAGATTTTTCACAAACAAGCTTCACTCACTTTTCATATTTTCAACGCAAAGTAGGCTCTAAATGTTGTGGTTAGGATGATCAAAGTGTACTGGAGCAAAGAAGAGAGATGACTGTGGACGTGCCACTACTTAGTCATGCACGGAGAAGGTGAAGAATTTGTTTACTGTTTCTCATTTCTGTAATTCAGATAACACGGCACCAAAAAACTCCTCGCTCACTCTAACATTAAACATCATTTGCAAGAGATGAGCCTTGCTTTCCAGAATATATATGTTCCTGAAAAGAACTATGTAGATACTGTTCCATTTTGTTTTTTTCTCGGGGGGGGGGGGAGGAGGGGAGGGGGCCACTCAATAATTTGTTGAATCTTGGAGTTCTCCACATAGATTTTGAAATGGAGCTATTTGATAAGCAGAAAACTCTTTTAAAGAATGAATAAATACCTCATTCATTCATTTATTCATTCCTCAAACCGTTTTGAACTCTAAATACTTTGTTAACTTGCACATTTTATACATTGGGGTTTACGTGCATCCAGCATTATCCAGTTGGCACATTGTTTTTCTAAATGGCGGCCTCGCTGACCGCAGTAACTGACATCGATCACACTGGGATAAGAGCACATCAATATGAGCACGACACAAATGCCTTACGTTTGTTTTCACACTTCCTGCCTCACAGAAACCAACGTTAATGAAAAGACACTACTCTGTGGTGCAATTTGAGGAGTCCAAGATCTGCCTGTCTCCATTGCCGTCTGTTTTCTGACTTGTTGCAGATGAGGACCAATTAGGAATACGTTGAGATAAAACAATTTTTACCTGGGAAAGGCTGCAAGTATTATATACATTGGACCCTTGAACAATGTGAAAGTTAGGGGCACCACCGACCCCACATCTGTGTAGTAAAACAATCTGCATATAACCTTGTATCCCCAAAAACTTAACAACTAAGTTTCTGGACTGTTGACCAGAAGTCTGACGGATAACATCAACAACCGATGAACCCATAGATTGTATGTTATACGTATTATACATACTGTATTCTTATGGTAAAGTAAGCCAGAGAAGAGAAAATGTTATTAAGTAAATCATGAGTAGAAAATATATTTATAGTACTGTCTTGAATTTATCAAAAAACATCCCCGTATAAGTTGACCTCTGCAGTTTCGACCCATGTTGCTCAACGGTCAACTGTATTTCTAAAACAGCAATTTATCCTAAGTGAGCACATCAGGTTGGGTGGGCCTCACAGAACAGAGAGCTCCCCAAGCAATGGGGGCTGGACACAGACCTAGGGACTGAAAAGGATCATGGAGGTCAACTATGGTGTCTGTGCTTGGACGCGCACACACACACCCTGGGGACCCCTGGGAGTGACCCCTTTGGGGTCACTGAGGAATGGAACCGATGGGTCCTCACGCTTCCTTTCACACCTCTTGTTGACCCGCTCTCAGGCCACAGCCACGGCTTAGCTGGAGGTATTTCCCGTGTCCCTGAGTGAAGGCAGGGGTGGAGACAGTTCCGGAGCCAGGTTCCCATGCTGTACCAAACAACCAGCTCAACCTTAGATGGCTAGGGGTTGGGGTCCTCTGGTTCTTCCCGTCCTATCTAAGCCCCATTTCATTAGAACCTTGCACGCTCCCGGTGGTTACTTTTCTGTGCTTTCGTACTGTGTCAGCTTGACTTCCGGTTTTGCCTCTGGAACTTCCGTGAGGAAAGGCTTCCGCGGGACTCAAATGCTGTTCACCTCAGCAGACACCCTGGGCCTCGTGCCTGCTCTAGTGTCCTCCTTGAACTTCTGATGCTTTGATCTTGGATTCTTAGCTGCTCATATTCGGCTTCTCAAATTCTGCTTTCTGCTTGTTTTTGGAATATTTGAAATGCTGTGCTCTATTTTTTTCCCCAATCCTAAACAATGGGACAACCTCACACCAAAACATGTTATTCATTCATAGGCTCCGGCAGGGAGCCTGTCCTCCTTTTTGCTGACTGCCTGGTGCCTTTCATACTAGATGATGTTTACTTGGGGAGCTGGGTCAGGCCCTTTTGGCTTATTGTATTTATTTATCTTAAAGTGTATTTATTTACTTTGAGAGAAACAGAGACAGTGTGAGTGGGAAAGGGGCAGAGAGAGGGAGACAGAGAAGGCCAAGCAGGTTCCTTGCTGTCAGCGCATAGCCTGAGGCGGGGCTTGAACTCACGAAAGTGTGGGATCGTGACCTGAGCTGAGGCCGAGCCGGTTGCTTAACCCAGGCGCCACCCAGGTGCCCCAAGGCCCTTCTAGTTGCAAAGTTGTGCCTCTGTCCTTAGCTTTGGGTCAAAAAAAAATTCTTATTACTGTTCTAAATGGGTGATTGATCTGCAAGAGGGAAGGAAGCAGGGAGGAAGGCCCCCGGCCTATTTTATGTGACATCCCTGCTCCCAGCCTGCCTGCCAACTGCAGGAAGACGTTTGCCTCCTTGCTTGCTCTGCCTGGGTCTTGACAAACTTTAGACGTTGGAAATCTGGCAAATTCTGAAAACTTTCCTTAGACAATGAGTTCTACTTTTCATTAGTAGAGCCACGTTCTTGTCTCTTCCAGTTTTCTGATGTACAAAGGGGATTTAGTTACAGTAAAGCTTTAAAACACAGAGGGACTTTGAAGGCCTACAAGCTACTTCCCAAGTTGGTGTTTCTGATTGTTCAAAAGATTCATGTCTCCATTGTGTCCGTTTACAAATAGGTTTACAAATAACTACGAATTCTCCATTTTCCTTGTTTAGCATGAAGCAGGGACAGTGTCTCTTGAAGCAAGGACAGTGTCTTTTTGTTGTTGATGTTCTGTTTGGCTGTAATATACATAGCACATTGAGATTATATATTAAATTTTTTTTTTTTAATGCTTATTTCTTTTTGAGAGAGAGACAGAGCACGAACTAGGGAGGAGCAGACACAGAGGGAGACACGGAATCCAAAGCAAGCTCCGGGCTCTGAGCTGTCAGCACAGGGCCTGATGTGGGGCTCGAACCCACAGACCGTGAGATCATGACCTGAGTCTTGACGCTTCACCAACTGAGCTACCCAGGAGCCGCGAGATTATAAATACGTTTTAGCTGAATGTACCAGTTTTGAAAAAAGTATTAATAGAAATTATAAGCACTTGATCAAAGCACAAATTCCAGAAAGAGACCAATTAACCCCAACATCCTGCATCAACACAGAACTGAAAAATGACCCAAGAACATCATATGCTATCAATTACACTGACACAGTCTAAAAAAATATGTCTGCAGGAGAAAATACCTTAATTCTTTTGTCAGCTCTCTTTTTACGTTTTAAGAGTCTGCTTAACTCCCACATAAAGGTATGTGGGGCAGCATTAATCTATGTATCAACCTGTCCATGATTTAAAAAGGCAAAGCAAAGAATACTCTTACCTTGACATTTTAGGACTAGTTTCTTCCTGCTGCTCTTTTGTTCTTGAAGACATTTGTGTTCTCCCTCACCCCTTGTGGCGCTGTGGACTGGCATGTTTCCCTGGAGAGGCACCAGATTCTAGCAGGATGAATGTTTCCTTCATGTAATCTGAGTGAGAACCACAGTCCTTAGTGCTGTAAGTTGCACTAAACCAAGGATTACCAGGAGCAAAAGGAAAACAGGGCCCATTATTTCAGAGTTCAGCCCACGAACCACTGATATGCTTGTTAGCATTTGACAGCCCAGATAGGAAGATTTACAGGAAAAAGCCAAATAATTTGACTTGATCCAGGAAAGAGCGTTTGGAGTTTCAGAGGGCAACATTAATGACTTTTTGCTAAAAATAGAGTATCTCTTCCAAAAGGGAGATGTTGGTTATCTTCCAAAATGATTGGATCATCATATTGTAAGATAATACTTAAATGCAATTAGCTCCTTGTACTGTCCAAAGTGTGTGCCAGAAAGACATGATTACATCTCATTCATTATCACCTTTTCCAGCTCATGGGCTGCTATAAACATCATTTTCTTCCAAGGTCAGCTATAGTTACCTCACCGAGAACTGTCTAGGTATATTTAACTTTGGGGATGGGTCCAACATGCCGCTTTAAAAGATGATCACATTGTTTTTCCTGCTTTCCATTTCTGAGAAGGCAAGGCTTTGGCCAGTGGGTACTCGACATATCTGGCTGCAAATAAGTTACCAGAAGCCAGGCAATGTGGTGCCTAATTTCAGCATTCACTTAAGTAAAATTATTTATGACAGTCCCTACAGTTTTTTTTTTTTTTTCCTTTTCCTAAAGGGAGAGGTGTGCAATCTCAGCCAGATCGAAGGAATATTTGCATTCAGTCTCAGCTCCTGGTGCATTTGAAATATGGCCTTGAAGATATACCCTAGGTACAGTATAGAAAAAATTGGATTAAATGTCCAGAAAATAGCATTCATGTAAAACATCACTAAATCAAGTTTTCAAATAGTCATATAAGTTTAACATTTTTTTATATAAGCAGCTGAAACAACATCAGAAAAACGCTCTACAGTAATAGGACAAATCACTCTGTACCACAGATTTAATCACCAAAGCCACAGAAAACGTGCATAATGGAGACTTGAGCTGAGAGAACTATCATTTCTAACCATCCAGGTTTGCCTTTCAAATTGAAAGTATTTTCCAAAGGCTTGGAGGGGGACAGAGAATCTGGGCCACACTTTCTAAAATGGCAAGACAATAATAAACAGCAAGAGACACAGGCTCCAATTTGGAAACTAATGGTGGTTCTAGAACTGCTACATGTCAGAGCTGGCTGAGGCTTAGCGATCAGTTGGTTTTAATTTCTCTTTGGTTGCACAGATTCTGCATACTGAGGAAACAAAGAAAAGCTGGTGCAAGATAAGATTGTCTGAAATGTTGCCCTCATTGATAGGTCAGAAAGTTCTGAGAACCGAATTCCACAGCAGAAACACAAAACAGGCTCTGTCTTCTGCACTAAAACAGAGCTGATGAATCCTCATTTTCTTATCTAAAATCCTTTTGTGAGGAAATATCCCTTTTGATATTAACAAGATAGTCTTTTGAGTTTACGGTTTATGTTGCATGGGTATTGCTACTTTGCAAAAAATATTTTTTTCTTATTAGACTTGATCTTGGTTCAGAAAATGAGATTGATGCAGTAGAAGGAGGTCGAGGTCAGAATCTAACAGATTCTAACAGAATGGAATTGTAATACTCTTGACCTTTTTATTAATTTTGCTTATTAATTAGAAATTCCTAACAGATGTGATATGGGTTATTTAGGGAAAACGATTCTGGGAAAATAGCTTTTCTAAGTACACAGAATCTGAGGTGTGTGTGTGTGTGTGAGAGAGAGAGAGAGAGAGAGAGGGGCTGGCAGCAGCAAGAAAAATATGGGTCACACTTGTAATCACCTGTGAGTTCCCTATTTTCAGAGGGAGTAACTGTTACATACATTCATGTGGTCAAGAGGGGGTGAGTAAGTTTCCCCAAGTCTGATAATAGGAATGGAAATCAGGAGTTGGAACACTGGCATTTCTGAATGTCTGACCGGGGCTCAGATAATCAGGAAGTCACTTCCGTCTTACTTGCGTTCCAGGATTGACCACCTGCCAGAACCCATTCTACTTAAACTTCGTAAAGAACTTTTTTTTACTCTCTCCTCCCTAGAATAAAAGGAGACACTTTTACAGGGAGTTCAATGCGGTGATTAGAGAGTGTGTTGTTTCATTGCGGGAGGGACAGGGACAGAAAGAGCCTGGCCTCTGAGGGTGCTCCCCAGCTTGCTTGTAGCAGTGGTTCTCAAAGTGTGATCCGTGGACCTCTGGGGTTCCCTGAACCTTTGCAGAGAGATTCATGAGACCAACGCTATTTTTATAATACAGATGTTATTTTCTTTTCTCACTGGATTGACTTTTGCACTGGTGGTACAAATAACAGTGGTGGGTACAACCTCCGATGCCTTAGGTCAAATTGTGCAACTGGCAGTGTGTTGTTCTTTTCTCTGACACACTTATTTGTAAAATAGGGCTAGTTAAGGATGCCTTAAGAAGCAGTAAAAAGTATGAACTGCATTGATCTTGATCCTCAGCTACAGGTCTTACTAATATTTTTACAACATGGGAAGTACACATGAAACCCTGCTGCTGTATTCGTAAGTGCAGGGGGGGCTGGAGGAAAAACACCTGTGCGGTTGTTTGAGTCGCACACTTAACTAGCTGCTGGTTTCATGGAATCCCACTCTTCCTTGAAAGAATGACTGACAGGCAAACTGGTTATTCTGACTCGGATATATGACAGGTGTTTTCTTGAAATGAACTAAGCAGGTTTCATTTCAAGGACAATAATTGCCAGTGTTTGTTGCCGATGATAAAATTCAAGCTTTCTGGTGAAAATCAGGTGCTTAAAAAATTTGTACCTTCCACCGTGGGCTTGTCAGCTTCCCCAAACTCTAGCTTTTCTGATGAGATTTGTAGTGAGATTGATAAATTTAATTTTTTTTGATATTATATAATGAAATGTGCCAATATTTGGAAGATCTGAATAACTCAGTGAGTTTCCAAATGACCGATGCATGATGTTGCAAAATCATGTATGGGTTCATGGTGAGAGCCCGGTGGAATTTAAAGTAACAGAATATGAAAAGTTCATCAATAATGGATTCTGATTCCATTTGCTAACTTAAAAAAATTTTTTTGTGGGGGGGCACCTGGGTGGCTCGTCCGTTGAGTGTCCGACTTTGGCTCAGGTTCGTGAGTTCGAGCCCTGCTTTGGGCTCTGTGCTGACAGCTCAGAGCCTGGAGCCTGCTTCGGATTCTGTGTCTCCCTCTCTCTCTGCCCCTCCCCTGCTTGCGCTCTGTTTCTCTCTGTCTCTCAAAAATAAATATTTAAAAAAATAAAAAATAAATAAATTTTTTTTTAATGTTTATTTATTCTTGAGAGAAAGAGACAGAACACGAGTCGGGGAGGGGCAGAGAGAGACAGAGATACAGAATCTGAAGCAGACTCCAGGCTCCGAGCTGTCAGCACAGAGCCCATCGCGGATCTGGAACCCAAGAGCCATGAGATCATGACCTGAGCTGAAGTCGGACACTTAACTGAGCCGCCCAGGCGCCCCCTATTTGCTAATGTTTTTAAAAGAAACTGCCACTTGTTGAGCCTTGGTATGGTCTCAGGGAGGAATAGCCACAGTTATCTGAAAAGGTTATGAAAATATACCTATCTTTTCCAACTTTTTATCTGTACAAAGCTCGATTTTCTTTACATAGTTCAACCAAAACAACATATCACAATAGAGTGAATGCAGAAGAAGATATGAGGACCTGGACAGTCATAAAGAGATTTGCAAAAATTTACTTCTCTCACTAATTTTTTTAAAATCATGGTTGCTCTTTGTGAAAATGTCATTTATGTAAACATGCAATGGGGTTATTATTATTATTTTTTTTATTTAAAAAAATTTTTTTTCACGTTTATTTATTTTTGAGAGAGAGAGAGACACACAGCATGAACGGGAGAGGGGCAGAGAGAGAGGGAGACACAGAATCGGAAGCAGGCTCCAGGCTCTGAGCCATCAGCCCAGAGCCCGACGCGGGGCTCGAACTGGCGAACCGCGAGATCGTGACCTGAGCTGAAGTCGGATGCTCAACCGACTGAGCCACCCAGGCGCCCTGGGGTTATTATTATTTTAAATGAATTAATAGTTTAACAATTTCCCAGTTTTAAATTACAAAATATCAAAGGTCGATAGGTATGACCTACATAAACAAAAGTTCTTTGGGGGTCTCAATAATTTTCCTTTTTTTGGAGAGAGTGAGTGAGCAAGCCGGGGAGGGGGAGAAGGAGAAGGAGAGAGAATCTTAAGCAGGCTCTGTGCCCAGCACAGATCCCAACGTGGGGCTCGATCTCAGGACAGTGAGATCTTGACCTGAGCTGAAATCAAGAGTTGGATGCTTCACCAACTGAGCCACCCAGGCGCCCCCGGCCTCGATAATTTTTAAGTGTAAAGGGGTCTTGGAGAGTAAAAAAATTGATAACTGCGGATCTCCAGTTACTACTCTAACATAGACTACGGTAAAGGGTTCTTGCTGTTCTCACGTGTAGCAGAAACACACTGGGGATTTCTCACAAGTAAGGTAAGAATTTGGGGATTGGGGAGATCAGGAAGAGATTCTTTGAAACAAGGGTGATTACACATAAACACCTAAGGGACAGGGGTGAATCAGGTTACTGACTGAAAATAAAGGCAACATAAAGTAGCAGGTAACTTTAAAAAGGTTCCTGTTCTTTGATTGGACCTAAAAGCCTTCTCTAGCTCTCCATTTAAAAAAAAAAAAATAGTGATTAAAAGAGAAGATCCTAAACGAACAGAAACTATTGAAACCTCAGCAAGGCCACTTCTTAGCTGTAATCCAGGCAAATCTTAATGGTTACGTCAGTTGTTCTATCTGTAAAATGGGGTAATAATATATAGAGTCAATAGGTATAAAGTGTGGCATTGCCTAGTTATGACCTGACCCAGTGCCTGGCACATGGTAAGTGTTCAGTGGATATTAGCAGGTCAATTAAACACACACACACACACACACACGCACACACGCGCGCACACACACACACACACACACACACACACACAATATAAGAATATGAAATACTTAGGAAAACAAGAGTTAACAGTGGCAAATGGTGGCCCTGCCTCATCCAGAACAGAGATTTTTAATTTTTTTTATGTTTATTTATGTTTGAGAGAGAGAGAGAGAGAGAGCGAGAGAGTGAGAGTGTGAGTGGGGGAGGAGCTGAAAGAAAGAGGGAGACACAGAATCTGAAGCAGGCTCCAGGCTCTGAACTGTCAGCACAGAGCCTGACACGGGGCTCAAAGTCACGGACTGAGAGATCATGACCCGAGCCGAAGTCGGACGCTCAACCGACTGAGCCACCGGGGCACCCCCAGTACAGAGATATTTAAACTGTGAAGCCTCTGGGCCCTAATGCTTTGAGTTCTGGGAGGGACTCTGTGAGCCTCTTTGCCCTCTGGCTGTCACGGATTGCACCCCCTCCCCAAACCCTCCCCAGAGACTATTGTAATTAGTCACTGAGCAAATGACAACAAGAGAAGGTTTATTTAAAAAAAAAAAAAAAAGAAAGGAAAGAAAAGGGGAGCGAAACAAAAAGAAAGTCCGCGAGTTTTCTGGACACAACTCTTTTCTTTGCTCAATCTGGTTTTTGCTGGCAGTATACTGGCGGCCTCTTTGCAGTCAGGGATTTTTTAAATTTTTTTTTTTTTCCAACGTTTATTTATTTTTGGGACAGAGAGAGACAGAGCATGAACGGGGGAGGGGCAGAGAGAGAGGGAGACACAGAATCGGAAACAGGCTCCAGGCTCCGAGCCATCAGCCCAGAGCCCAACACGGGGCTCGAACTCACGGACCGCGAGATCGTGACCTGGCTGAAGTCGGACGCTTAACCGACTGCGCCACCCAGGCGCCCCTGCAGTCAGGGATTTTAATGGCCTTTTAAAAAGTACAAGGTTTCCCTTCTCTACTCATCAGTGTGCACTCCCCAGGCCTCTCTGCTTCAGGTCACCAAACGGATTTAGCACACGGGATCACAGAAGATCCTTTTCCCAGAACCACGGGCCGTTTCTTGCCTTCGTGCACTTTTGGTCAGCCTTTTCTGGAGAAGCAAACTCAGTCTCAAGCCCTCGTTGCTCTGGGACAGCCCCGAGGTGAAGCGTGCTGCATCCAGAGGCAGCCAGGTGGGGTGTAGACCTTCAGCAGCTGTGCCGCTCTGGACGAGCTACCTTCTGTGAGCTCCGGTCTTCTCATCTGGAAGAACCCGAGGGCAGTTCCCCACCCTGCCAGCTCGGAGCACCTGCTTCTAAGGGGACAGCCCCTTCTGGGATGGGGGGGGGGGTGGGCGGGTGGAGGAGGGCCTGTTTTAGCCTCTTTGGCTGCAAGAACAGAGACTCAACTTGAAATAGTGTAGGCACAAGACTTCGATGCTTTCTTCAGGCTTAACGTCACTCTTTTTTTGTTTTTAAACTTCTTTCAAACCTTGATTCCAGATTAATCTTTCTTTTTTCCTGAATAAGCATTTTAATAAAGCTTTTTCCCCCTGAATGAGCATTAATCTTTTTTTCCTGAATAAGTATAAAACATGTGCACTGTTCCTTCAGCATTCTGCAAGAATAAGTGTTCTGTGTAGCCAAGAACCACTTTATTTAAGTTCCAAATGTACTACAAAGAATTTTTTTCGGCAGTGTAAAAAATAGCAGCGGTCGAGGGCTAATGATAAGCGTTCTAGTCTCCTAGATGTGTTTGGCAAGCACAGTTGTTAGGATCAGGTTCATCACTGAGTGCAGAAAATCCCAAGTAAGCTAACCGGTGAGGCACATCATCCTATTGGACAAGACCAAAGGAGGTAAGATTTTAGAAGCTGAGAAAAGTCTGGTGGAGTTGGACAGGGAGCTAGAAAGCTCGGTCTTTGTCAGTTCTGCACCGACAGGGATCAGGTTCCTTTGGTCTTGTAGCTTTCCCATGAGCGGCCTCCATTCTCAAGGTCACGTCGTGGTCCAGACCTAACTTTAGCCTCCAGGCTTGCATTCTGGGCTTGAGGAAGGAGGACGGGGTACTATAAAGATTCCTTCTCGAAGTTGCATAACGCATTTCAGATGGCATCCCTTTGGCTAGGACTTAGTCACATGGCTACACCTAGCAGCAAGAGAGTCTGGACAATGCAGTTTTTATTCCAGGCAATCGCGTGTAGCTTAAAAATGAGAGAAGGTTCTATGACTGCGGAGAAGGGAAAAATGGTTAATGGGAGGAAGTAGCAGCCTCAGCCGCCAATAGTCTTATGCTGATCTGGCCGTGGAGGTGGGGAGGTGCTGGGGGCTAAACCAAAGGTTGGCAAATGTTGCTGTAAGGGGCCAGATAGCAGACATTTTAGGCTTTGCCACCGTATCGTCTCTGTGGCAACTACCCAATTCTGCTACTGCAGTGAAAGCATTCTTGGAGAATATGTAGTGGAATGTATGTGGCTGAATTTGGAAGCTGGGTCTTCGTTCGTCTCCTCCTGGGCCGAACAACAAAATACTAATACTAACACTTAACATTTATTCTCCACTTGCAATGTCTGCGCTAGGCACTGTGAATACCCCACAAGCAGTTTCTTAACTATTCCCTACAAGAATTCTATGAAATAAATATCATCATCATCATCACCAGTTTTGTCTGTGAGGAAACTGCGGCTCAGAGAAGGTAAGTGACCTGCTCAAGGCCACCTGGCTTGTAAGTGGCAGACGGGGTTTGAATGAAGACCTTGACTGTGTGGCTCACTCTTACGCTGCTCCCCAAGAAAGTCTGGGCAAGGGGGCAATCAGAGCCTTGTGACCAGAGATTTGCTCCAAGGCATTGGATTTAGAGGGCACAAAAGTCTTAAATAATGTTTAAAAGCTTAACATCCAGTTAGCAAAAATTGTCGGTTAAAATGGGAAGAAGTTACACAAGGTTGTCAGTAAGAAAACGCATTGTGAGCCATTGTTGATTTAAGGGCTACTGTAAGTGCTCTCCTGGGTGCCCTAACCTCTTTGGATCAGGATAACTCGCTATATACAGATATTGGTGGTGGTGGAGGTCTTGGTGGGAGGGCACAACGGTGCATTGGTTGGGACTGTTGTGTCCTACCATGTGACCATGATGAGCGTGTGACCCCGTACAGCTGTGCAGTATACAATCTACACCACTGTATGAGGTGGTCCTTGTACTGGATGAGGCCAGAAGGAGACAGGATTTCAGAAGCTGAGAAGAGCCTGGTTGGACGGGGAGTTGGACGGGGAGACAGAAACCTCAGCTTATATCAGTGGAGGCCAGAGTCCAGATGAACTGTGTCTTCAAATAAATGGAGAGATATTTGGGTGGGATGAGAGACAAAGGAGAAAATGTTCCCAGTTCTTGCTGCTGGGGGAAATTCATGAATCCATTTCACTCATTGAACCCACTGAATGCCGAAAGCCTTCCTTCTCTGTAGGTATTTGGCAAGTCTATTTTTCAGCATCTAGTAGCTTCAAGTGATGTACAAACAGATTTCTCCAGAAGGATGCTGTCTCCAGGGAGTGCCGTTCAGCTGAGCAAAGCATGGGCTTCCTCTGCTAGAGTACCAGCTTTGCCCCCACAAGACTCAGATTTCCTTTCCAGCTCCTTTATGACTTCTGGAAAGCCAGCTGATTTCTCAAATCCAGGATAGTTTGTTAGGAAATCTTGCCATTTGCAACAACATGAATGGATCTTGAGAACATTACGCTAACTGAAATAAGTCAGACACAGAAAGACACATACTGTATGACCTCATTTATATGTGGAATCTGAAAAAACCAAACTCAGAGATACAGGAAACATATGGGAGGTCGCCAGAGGCAGGGGGTGTGGGATTGAGCGAAGGTGATCAAACGGTACAAACTTGCAATTATCAGATAGATGAGTTCTGGGGATGTGATGTACGGCATGGTGACCACAGTTAATAATATTATATTGTATATTTCAGGTTGCTGAGAGAGTAGGTTTTGAAAGATCTCACTGAAAGAAAAAATATCTGTAACTATGTGAGTTGAGGATGTTAATTAAACTTGTGGCGGTCAAATCACGGTGGCAATATATACACGTAGCAAATCATTATATTGTACATGTTAAACCAATACCAATGTTTGTCGATTCTATATCGATTAAACTGGGAAAACATTTTAAACAGATAGGTCTAAAAAAGGACAATTTGTTATTGATTGGTATTAATATTGATTAATAATCTGGACAATGCATATGTTTTTCAGACTTTTATGTGCTTATTTCATCTGATGTTCGTAGAAACCCTACAGGGAAAGGATGATCAAAATAAAACTGACACATATTGACCTTGGATGTTATAGGTGTAACTGGCTGGGTACTTTTCCATATGCTATCTTGTTCAGTGTTCGGCCATTATGGGAAGTAAGTTATTACAGTGTGCCCATTTTACAGAGAGAGAAGCAGACATGGAGAATAAAGTAATTTTCCCAGGGCCATGCGGCTCACAAGTGGCTTCTGCTATTACCTCAACTTGAACTCCGTCTTCTGAACTCAGTTTTCACTGCTCCTTCACTCTGGCTCAGCTGTGGGTCCCTACAGAGGGCATGAGAAAGAAGACATCAACGCTGGTGGATGTCAGGAACTTCTGAAGACAACGGATTCTATGCAAGCACGTGGGAGTGCCCAATAAAACCCTCCTTATTAACGTAGACCTGTGTTCATGATGGAAACATGAAATTAACCAAGAAACATCTGTTGACTTATTTATTCGTATATTCGACTGACATTTATTGAGAGACAGCCTCTGTTGAGACGCTAGGGATAAGAATAAGAAGGCTGACATTTAGCCACCACTTCTCAGCAAGACCATATGAGCACTTAAAGGTTGGCATCCATTCTAATGGATTGGTGGTCATGCCATACCTGAGGTTAAATTTTTTTTAATTTTTTTAATGTTTATTTATTTTTGACAGAGAGAGAGACAGAGCATGAGCAGGGGAGGGGCAGAGAGAGAGGGAGACACAGAATCCGAACAGGAGCCAGGCTCTGAACTGACAGCACAGAGCCCGATGCAGGGCTCCAACCCACAGACCGTGAGATCATGACCTGAGCCGAAGTCGGACGCTCAACCGACTGAGCCACCCAGGTGCCCCTAAATATTTTGATTACAACCACTGGATACAGCAATGAATAAGTTCCTGCCCTTGTGGACCACATATCTTCATTTGAGGAGAGAGTCAACTGAGAAATATTAGCTAATAAACAAACCAGTCGGTGGTAAGTGCCATAATGCAAATAAAACAAGGTGATGTCGTGAAGATAACACCTTTCTGCTTTTTATCTTGTATTTAGTTTGCTGTATTAAGAAATTTGATTTTAGGGGCGCCTGGGTGGCGCAGTCGGTTAAGTGTCCGGCTTCAGCCAGGTCACGATCTCGCGGTCCGTGAGTTCGAGCCCCGCGTCGGGCTCTGGGCTGACGGCTCGGAGCCTGGAGCCTGTTTCCGATTCTGTGTCTCCCTCTCTCTCTGCCCCTCCCCCGTTCATGCTCTGTCTCTCTCTGTCCCAAAAATAAATAAATGTTGAAAAAAAAAGAAATTTGATTTTGGATTGAATGGATGTAAATAGAAGGTAAATGCAAACTTGAGTAAACAACAACATCAATCCAGGTTGTTGTGTTGGAGTCTAACCTAGGCATGGTGATCGGGGAAGGCATTTCTGAAAAGGTGATATTTAAGCTGGGATCGAATGCCAGGAGGGAACCAGTCTCCGAAAGCTGGGCTTCCCATGGAGAGGGCGCACCTCCTGGTAAGGTTCTAGATAGGAATAAGGTGGGTATTTGGGGTTGGGGGGAATGAAAAGAAGCCCAGTGTGTCTGGAGCACAGTGGGTGAGGCACAGACAGGTATACACAGGAGATCGAGATCGAAAGGGAGGATATGGCTGATTCATGCAGGGCTCTCACAAGGTTTGAGTTTATTTGTAAGTCTTAAGGAAGCCATTGAAGGCTTTTAAACAGGAGGATGACACGGTCTGATTTGTGTTCTTGAAAGATTAGGTCGGTGGCAATGTGGAGAATCGCTTCTAAGGGGGCAAGGTGGGATGCAGGGAGACTGGATGGGAAGTTTTTATAGTAGTCTGGAGACTGATGGCCTGGGCTGTGGACATAACCATGGCAAAGAGGGAAGTGGATTGCTTTGGGCTGTAGTTTGGTTATGGAGCTGACAGGTAACTTGGATGTGTTGGTAAGGTAGAGGAGTCCTGGTTGCTTCCTAATTCTCTGGCCTGTGCAATGGAGATGGAAAAGACTGGGGAAAAGCAGGTTTTGTATGAAATTCTGTTTTGGACACGGTAAGTTTGAGACGACTGTAGGGCGTGTAAGCCAACACACTTCCACGTGTGAAGCCCATGGTATGCAAAGTGAACCACATACGTAGCAGAATGAAAACCATGGTCACGAGGTTAGAAAGGATTTCTTAAGGCTATTGCTCCGGAAGCGTGATTAAGTATGAACTTCCAAGGAAACTCTAAGCTGATTAATAATGTTGCAACCTAAGATTTGTGCAGGAGAGTGGCAGAAGGTACATATGGAAGCAGATGGGAGCCAGTTCAAGGAAGACCCTGTACGGAGGTGACGGGGAACTATTGAAAGGATTTGAACGGAGAGTCATGTGACCGTGCTGAATTCTTCAAAGATAACTCTAGAACATTATGCAGGGCAGATTGGAGGGGACGGGGGCTGGAACAGGGTGAACAAGGAAGATTTACTGCTAATGGTCCAGGTGAAGGTTGGAACTAGCCAGTGACCCTGTTCCAGAGGAGGGAGCAGACTCAGAAGATTTTTAACAGATAGATTCAACTGTACTTGGGATTTTTTTGGCCGTGAGAGTGGAAGAGGAGTCCTCACTGGGTCAGTTTTTCGCGTGGGTGCCTGGGCAGATGTTGGGGCCATTAAATGAGATCCAGAGCGCAGGTCCTTGAGGGCAGGGGGATCTGACCTTATCCAGTTTTTCCTGGGCCAACCCCAGAGTCCCTGTTCAGTCTGAGAAGCTGATTTGCTTTAGCACTTCCTCTAAACGCTTCCTCCTTCAAGAAATTCTTGTTGAATGAACTGGGGGAACGCAAACATTTCAGTGGTAGACATTTAGGCGACTTGGTGGGTGGCAGGAGAACCAGAAATCAGAACCAGAACCAGTGGAGTAGAAAGTGAGGGACCGGCCAAAGGCAGTGCCAGATGCCAAGGGGAGGCCAAGTGAAATGAGGACTTACCAGTGTTCTCTGGATTAGGGCATCAGTACTATCATTAGCCAGAGTGGTTTCAGCGGTGTGGTGGCGATGGGTGGAGGGACAAACAGGACAGGAAGTGGAAAATACTGAGTTAAAAACATTTGTGGGCAGTGTGGTCAGGAAAGTGAGAGATTTCCCACCCGAGTTTCTCTGTTTTCTCTGTGCGTTAGGAAGAGGCAGATAATGTCCTGAACTTGAGGAAGCGGCATGGAAGGTTAAGATCAGTGGCGAATTATAAAGACAGGGAGTCTTAAAAACTCAACTCAGAAACAGAAGACTTTGGTACTCATTCCTATCTCATCCCGACCTCTAGAATTGTCCTCCAAGGACAAACCTCTCTGCCCCAGAGACTTGAGTTTGAACTCAAGCTAACTGACATGTGGAGATGTGAACTCCTCTCCCTCAGGTCACAGAACGCTTCTCTGTCAGAACTCACAATTAATCCTGAGACAGAGCCCTGGCTCTTGCCATTTAACTCAGCACCATCAGACTTCAGTTTCATTTAGCATTCCAGGCCAGGCCAGTTGGTTGCTTTCAATTTGTACAGTTGATTTGTTTTAGCACTTCTATTAAACACAAAAGAGCTTGGATTTGGGACCCCTAGCCGTTGCTGACACCAGTGGGGACCGGGGAAGGCTGTTAGGCATTCTAAGTGCTGCCCTTCAGAAAGAGATGTTAAACTTGTGTTTCTCCTGATAGATGTTGGTAGCTGTCCAGAGAAAAGTTAAAGTTCCCATTGCTTTTTCCAGAAAGAGTAATGGGGAGCCCTTGTGTTGCAGCCAACAATCCCTCTTCTCAATAAAACAAATAGGTTCTAATGTTGGCAGCTTTCTGGGCTGTTGCTGAGAACATAAAGGCTGCTCTGTCTTTTTCTGTGGTAAATATACAGCAAGCATTTAACTCGTTACTAGATAAATCACACCGAGATGGATCGGAGTGTCTGGTGCTGGTTTCTAAGATCTTTTTTTTAAACATTGATTAATATATTCCTCCTTTATTTTTTTTTAGGCCCCCTTTCCCCCCTAGCTTTACTGAGTGAGGTATAATGGACAAATGATAGTATAATATATTGAAAGGCTACAAAGGGGTGATTTGGTAAATTTCTCCTTTCTTGACTAACTCAGTCCCTGAAAGAGACACAGATAAACGCATTTAAAAACAGCAATTTAAATAAGGTAACTAATTAGAGAAGTGAAATGTTTAAAGAACAGGTGTGGTGAGATTCTTAGTAATCACCCAGTGGTCTGGGGTCCCTCTGCATTTCCCAGCTCTCATGGGCCAGCGAGGGTCATGCACTCACTCTGGCTGATGAGAAGATGGGCAGAAGTCATTTCTAGGCCTGGCACTTAACATCATTCCAGAAGATTCTCTAGCTTCCTTTCTGTTTATGATGACCATGAAGGCCATGTGTTCTAGTTGGCATGTATTTAAGATGGAACAGAGCCACCCATCCATATCAGACCTTCTGTGATCAAGAAACAAACTCTTATTGTGTTAAGCGTTTGAAGTTTCTGGGTTTTATCGTTACTATAAGTGAAACCTGTCTTAACCTTTCAAATGATACCACCTTATCAGGAAAAACAGGGTCTTTTACAAGTCCCCAGAGGTAGCTGACATGAAATGAGACAGGGGGTGGATCTATTTCAGAGCTTTCTGCAAAGATCTGCCTTGCCTTAAGATCATAGTTTATATACCTATAGAAATTTCCAGAGGTCTTTGCATTTAGTTATTGTGGATCATAACCTCCAGTAATAGGCTTCTGACAGGCCTGCTTTCCTTTAAGGCTACAACTTGATGGCGGTCAAAAGAATGGCAGTTTATAATTTCCTCATGGAGTTTCCCAAAGCAGCACTAGCTATGAGTAAACCGTAGTTGTGATCATAGTACCTGCTTATGTTTCTCTGTCTCTTTGTCCTGCCTGCTGGTATAGACCCTGTGAAAATCTCTTCGGGTGTTACTGGTGAGGTGTGTGTGGGTGGGTGGGTGGGTGGGGGGTGCTGTCTAGAGAATGCCTCCCACGTCGTAATAAACAAGTCTGGTCATCTATAGCTATCAAAATGGCATGTCCCATTTTCTTCTCCCGGGCCAGCCTCCTCCGCTGGGTCCTACCATTTCTGCCAGGTATTCCTTCCTGCCCACCCTGGACATTGCTGCAGCTGAGTACATCTGAGGGGCCATCTGTAGTTGGATGTTAAGGAACGAGATAACGTAAAACCACTGTGTTGGAAATATGCTTATGCCTCTTCGTTTCTTAACTTTGGGTAGTATCTATTGACTGTCCACGAAGAAAGGTGAAGGATTTTGCATCCTTACGACTATTATTTCCCACATGCCTTCCTCCTAACAACTGTACTGCATTTGCTGGCGGGGGAAGGGAGATGAGAACACTGGTGTCTTTTGACCCATCCCATTGGCAGTCCTTTCCACAGTTACCCCGATGGCTGCCCCCGGGTCCACTCCTGTTCTCTACTGGGTGACTCAGAGCTTGGCAACTCTTGAAGCTTGTGTCAGTCAAGGGTCTTGTCGGGAAAACAGAACTCATGCCAGGTAGTTCTCTAGAGGGAATTTAATTAGGGGAATTAATTGCAAAGATTTTGGAAGAGCTGGCAGATAAAACAGGATGATGAAGCAACTCAGATTTTAGAACAAGAGGGGTATTAGGAGAAGAGATTTTCAGAGTTTAGGGGCTCAGGCTCTCCTTTGCTGGGTGCTAGAACACTGGAGTAGGGTCGCCCAGGTGGAACAAGGCCTCCTGGTAGGAACTCAAGCCATGAAGTAGATATAGCTACTGATGGAAGACACTGCCCAGAGCAGAGTAAGGGGGGGGGGGGATACCCTGCCTTCTTCCTTCCTCCCCAAAATATGTGGGGGTTCTAACCCTCAGCATCTCAGAGTATGACCTTACTTGGAAATAGAGTCACTGAAGATGTCATTAGTTAGGTCAAAATGAAATAATACTGGAGTAGGGTGGGCCTTTAGTGTGACCCGGTATCCTTATAAGAAGAGGAAAAACACAGAGACACTTAGGGAGAACGGCAGAGGCAGAGACTGGACTTATGCATCTATGAGGCAAGAAAGATGGAGGGTGGCTGACTGTCACCAGAAGCTGAGAGAGGCGTGAGCAGATTCTCCTTCGCAGACCTCGGAGGGAAGCAACGCTGCTGACTCCCTGATTTGAACGTCTAGCTTCCAGAACTGAGAGAAAATACCTTCGTGTTGTCCTAAGCCACCCAGTGCTCGGTGCTTTGTCACAGCAGCCGCCCTAGGAAACTCGCACAGGCTTCTTCTGGAAGGAGTGCGCTTAGGAGCACTCTGGTCTACTGCTTTCTCAGCAATGCTTTTGTGGCAGTATGATACCACGGACTTCCCAGTTTTCAAAAATGTGTCAAAATCTCTTATCCGCTGCCCTCAGTACTATCACGGATCGATTCCACTTTGTTGAAGTGCCATCTAACGTTTATTTATTTTTGGGACAGAGAGAGACAGAGCATGAACGGGGGAGGGGCAGAGAGAGAGGGAGACACAGAATCGGAAACAGGCTCCAGGCTCCGAGCCATCAGCCCAGAGCCCGACGCGGGGCTCGAACTCACGGACCGCGAGATCGTGACCTGGCTGAAGTCGGATGCTTAACCGACTGTGCCACCCAGGTGCCCCTGTTGAAGTGCCATCTAAATGCAGTTCCTTGAAGAAGAGGATGAGAGCACAGGCACTCATTCTGCCATCCTAAAGCTGAGCTCCGCTGACTGACACGGCCAGGCTCAGTGATTAGGGCACCCTTGCCTTCTCCCACCCAGTGATGGGGTCTTCCAGTAACATATACCCTGAATACAGGACTTATCAAGTACAAAACCAGGACCTGGATAAAAGAAATCATCCTTATCGAAGATGGAAACTTTGAATTTTTATTTACTCATTGATATAATTATCAAAATAATCAGAATGTTGGGGCATACCTATAAAGATATATATCTTATCTGTAATACATATATAGATATATAATACATATAAGGATATATATGTGTATATATATATATATATATATATATATCTGTAAGAGAGCTGGGATGTCTTTCTTTAAGCTTTATGTTATCAACTCACCATAGTTTTGTTTTTTTTTTTTAATTTTGTTAATATTTATTTATTTTTGAGAGAGACAGAGACAGAATGTGAGTGGGTTAGGGGCAGAGAGAGAGGGAGACACAGAATCCAAAGCAGGCTCCAGGCTCCGAGCTGTCAGCATAGAGCCCGATGCGGGGCTCGAACTCATGGGCCGTGACGTCATGACCTGAGCCGAAGTCGGACACTCAACCGACTGGGCCACCCAGGTGTCCCAACTCACCATAGTTTATTGTTAATGTTTTTAAGAACAATATTATTTAACTTTTTTTTTTTAATTTTTTAAAAAAGTTTTACTTTTGAGAGAGAGAGAGAGAGAGAGAATGAGCAGAGGAGGGGCAGAGAGAGAGGGGGACAGATGATTCAAAGTGAGCAGAGATCTCACAAACAGTGAGATAATGACCTGAGCCAAAGTTGGATGCTTAATCGACTGAGGCACCCAGGCGGCCTTTTAATGTTTTTTGTAAATAAACAGTGTTGGATAATATCTTCCGCTTCTCCTAATAGCTAACCAAATTCTGTGTCTCTAGAACTTCTAAGAACTTTTACGAAGCAAACAATAACAACAACAAACACAAAAGCCCGCGTGGCACAATCAGCCTGAGACATGACCACGGGCACCGAGAAAAATTACTGGTTAGATGTCTACAACCCCCCAGATCTAAAGGGGCCACAAAACCATGCAAGTTATAAAACTCCCAATGTTCTTATCATGGGTACTGAATCAGCATTTGGTAATTGCTTAGGATATCCTTGTCTGATGGGAAAAAATAAAAGCGGCTTTCTGTTACATGATATTCCCTCAAAATGACTAATAACAAGGATTTAGAGAGAGAAAACCATTATTTTGAATGGCATTCTCACATGGGCTCGTGGTATTGAAGTGCATGGTTTTTAAGATCTAAAAGAAAAGAAAAAAGGAGTTATCCAGACCCTGTCTTTTAGCTGTTTTAAATTATTTTCCTCCACCTCCATGGCAATAAAATGATTCCCAGTGGAAACACTCCTGCAAAGCTACATTTTGCTTTTTTGTGTGTGGGAGAAGGAGAAAGAGGAGACGTCTTCTAAGGATTCTCTCCGCATCACGTTCTATGTTGTGATCCCAGAGAGTTCTGCCCACATTTGCTCATTTTCCCAGCTTCATGCAGAATGGATTTGATTTGGTGATAAAAAGAAAAAAAAAATCCTGCTTGTTTCTAATGTTAAGCTAGCTAAATTAGCTTGATTTTACTTGAAAGTTGCGATCTTTACGGAACTTGTGTGTTCCATAGGGATGGGAATCGTCGTCTGGTTTCAGTGTCTGTACCCCAAGGCCTGCAATACTGGGCGAATGAGAATCCTCAGAAAACCTGGGCAAGGAGTCCCCCCCGACAGAAGACTGGTGTCATAACTGCTAAGGCCACTTGCTAAGGTGAGCTGAGGCTCACCTCCCAAGGGTACATTCACCACGTGTTCTCACGGGCGTCTCCAGTCCCTTGTCCCAGTTTGTGCCGAGTGCAGGCTCTGAGCTTACTGGAGAAGCAATGTCCATTCTGGCAGGGCTCCAGGCTTGCCCCGCTGTGCCATGTAAATGCTGGTGAAAGTCACCAGGGCTGTGGCTCACAGGGTTCTGGGTCTTTGAGTTCAGTCTCTCCCTGACACTCTCATTCTCCTGAGCCTAGAGCTCCAGACTTGTTTTCCCTCTGACATTTTTTCATACACTTTCCTGGCAAGGTGCTCAAGGCATCTCACTTTTTGCTGTACAGTGTTCTTTTTTTTTTTTTTTTAATTTTTAAAAATGTTTATTTTTGAAAGAGAGAAAGAGAGACAGAGCGCGAGCAGGGGAGGGGCAGAGAGAGGCAGACACAGAATCTGAAGCAGGCTCCATCCAAGCTCTGAGCTGTCAGCACAGAGCCCAATGCAGGGCTCAATCTCAAGAACTGTGAGATCATGACCTGAACCAAAGTCGGAGGCTTAGCTGACTGAACCACCCAGGTGCCCTTTAAGTGTTCTTAATTATTCATTCAAAAATTTGGACTGCTTACCTTGTGGGTTATGCTTTGCTAAAGCATGTGAGAGTTACCAAGAAATAAATGACAGGCAGAATGAATTTAATTTGTGAATTGTAGGCATTTTTTTTTTTTTTCATCTCAGAGACATAATCTTATGCCTGCTGGACGCGAAGCAAATATTTTTGCAGTCTACGACTTATCTTTTGAATGACAAAAGACAGACAGTTTTAAAAAACCGTTTAAATGATCAAATATGCCTTCCCTTTCTGTTTGGCTTTCTTGCTCAGAGAAGCTCAGTCCACTGCAAAGAATTTATATTCTGAACTTGGTTCAACATTTTAGGAGCGTACACTTTTGGGGACCCGTGGTGTGAGACGGACCTACCTTAAAGAGAGTAAGAGCTACAAAGGAATATTTGCCGAAAAGCAGAACACTGTGATGGAGAAGAAGATGAAGCGTAGAGTGGTGAAGGCTTCAGAGTCAGATGGTCTGCGGGTGAGTTCTGGGAATAACTGCGGGGATTTTAGGTAAGTTACTTAACCTCCTGTAGAAGGACCTACTTCGTATGTTTATTCCAAGTACTGATAATGAACAACAAAGGCATGTAAAGCAATTAGCACAAAGCGTTAGCCACTGTTATTACTGTTATTAGTGCAGAAAAGGTAGGAAAACATTTTGGAAAGGTAGGTTGGAGTTACAGAGATCAGTCTTTAACTTGCAGTGGATGGAAAGTTTGCTACTGGAGGAGTAATATGGGATGGGCCATATTTAATAAAATTTGATCCCTGTTTAAGGACCTGTGGTTCCCTAAATGCTATATTTGTATGTATGTATGTATGTATGTATCTTGAGAGAGACAAAGCATGAGTGGAGGGGGGCAAAGAGAAAAGTAAGAGCAAGAATCCCAAGCAGGCTCCACACCGCCAGCACAGAGCCCGACGTGGGGCTCGAACTCACAAACTATGAGATCGTGACCTGAACCAAAGTCGGACGCTTAACCCACTGAGCCCCCCAGGCGCCCCTATATTTATGTAGTTTTATCTCAAAATTTTATCTCAGAAAAAGGTATCACATCTTAAACCCAATCACACTTTAAAAGTTATTGTGATTTGGTCAAATTGCGATTATTCTATCAATTCAGAACTGATTTTAGGCAAAGATTTTTGTTTCATAATCAGATACATTCAATCTTAAAACCTAATAAGTCAAAACTCTATCGTCATTTGGAGGTTCATCTCGCTGGCTCTCACCATATCCCTACAGGCATATAGGATGTCACCTTCAGTGAGATGTGTCCACCTTTCACATTTGTCATGGACTGAATATTTATCCCCCACCCTCCCCCCCCCCCCCCCACCTCCCAAACTCAGATGTGGAAGCTCTAATTTCCATGGTGACTGTATTTAGAGATAGGGCCTTTATGGAAGTAATTAAGGTTAAATGAGGTCGTATGGTTGGGGCCCTGATACAATAGGATTGGCACCCTAATAAAAGACATCAGAGAGCTTGCCTTCTCCCTCAGTGGTCCGAGAGAGAAGAGGCCATGTGAGCACACAGCAAGATGGCAGCTGCCTAGAAGCCAAGAGAGGAGGACTCAGTGGGATCCCAAATTTGCTGGCAACTTCGTCTTGGACTCCCAACCTCCAGAACTGTGAGAAAATACATGTCTATTGTTTAAGCCTCCCAGCCTGTGGTACTTTGTGATGGAAACCCAAGCCAACTAGTGCAACCCCAGCATCCATCCTATACATATGGATGCCAGGGGTTATTTTAATCCAAGTTAAAGTTATTTTTTACGGATGGAATATCTTTCTCTTATTTATTTATTTTGAGAGAGAGAGAGAGAGAGAGAGAGAGTGCAAGCAAGGGAGGGGCAGAGAAAGGGAGAGAGAGAATCTCAAGCAGGCTCTGTGCTGTCAACACTGAGCCCAACATGGGGCTCGATCCCACGAACTATGAGATCATGACCTGAGATGAAATCAAGAGTTAGATGCTCACCCGACTGAGCCACTCAGGCGCCCCAGGATGGAATTTCTGTTCTTCCATTCCTCCCAAACCGAGGTTGCCTTTGCCTCCAAGAAAAATATAGCTGGAGCCCAGATTCCAGAGAAGAATAAAGAAACACCCTTTCTTATTTAGCAGGATGTTGGGTCCCTCCTGCATGAAGTGTGGGAGAACGCGGACCAAGAAGTCACATGGTCAATGAATTAAATACTTGGGAGAATTATAAAACACAGGGAAAAAATACATCTCAACTTTAACCCGGCGTCATGAAATCCCAGTTATGGTTTCTTCCATAGAGAGAGAGCACGGCTTGACTCACGACTGTTTTTCCTACCTGCTGGTCTCCTTGTTTCGGGATACTCCTGAGAGACTGAATATACAAATGGACAATGGCCAGACCATATATAAAAATAGGACTCTGATCCGCAACCTGCCAGGAAAACCAGGCCCTTTATCTCCAGTAAACAACCCAGGAAGCCCGCCTGCTCTAAATCAGATGCACGGATTGCTATCTCTGGCAACAATCTGGGAAGCTAAATAATAACTTCTGTAACAATTGGCCCTGAATTGCCAGAACTTGATTAAGAACGGCTAGCTTCTCCGATTTTTACCCTTACTTCCAACTTAGGACGGGCCAGAGAGAGCCAAATACGCACCCCTAACCAATCACACGGTGCCCTGCTTCTAGTTAGCTGGCCACACTTCCCGGAGCCAACAGCGTCCAGTGAGAGCACACTTGAAGCCTTTCCTTTCTTTCCACGGAAAGCTTTCCCGCTCCTCTGCCTGCCTTTGAGCCTTTGTCAAAATGCAAATGGCTTTGGCTGACCCCCCTGGCTCTAGCAACTTGAATAAATAGAGTTGCTTGTTCTCATCCGTTTGATCCGCGTTTATTTTCCCACTGTGTCTGTCTCTATTCCCTAGACAACTGGAGAGCCTTTTCCTCCCTAATTGTGCTCTGAAACATTTTCTGTCCTGTTTACGATGGAGATACGGTTCCCCCAAACCTGTGCTTGTAAATTGTTAAGGTGCCCATGGTGCGGTATATATATAAAAAAAAAATCGTGCTAGATTACTGTGAAGATAGAAACTAATCCTCAGCGGGAGGAAGGGGCACACGGAACCACAAGAAGAGAAAACTATCCCGTCTCTTGGTAAACGTGGACTCGGAATATAGCACACAGGGCCCGTGCCCCCAGAGTAATTGTTCTCGGCCAGTGATGTGCATGCAGGGCCTCCGACCACCTGTTCCTGTCCGCCCCCACCGCTGCCCCCGTCACTTTTACAAAGGTATTTATAGTGACTTAAGCCCATGTTTCTGAGTTCCTGGATCTGACCCCTGGCAGCCCGAAGTTTCCCTGTCTTCGCTGTGCCCTTTTCTCTACGCTCCCCTGGTTGTGTGGCCTCCTGGGTGTCCCCTTGGGGACTGGGCATTCAGTCTAAGGGCTGGATGGGCTCCGGCCAGTGAAAGAGGCATGAGGACCACCTCAAAGGAGGCTTTCAAGCTGCTGATCTTGGCAGGTCTGCTGTTTTGAAAGACAACAGAACAGCGGGAAGGAGGGGAAATTTCATTCCTTTAGAGCTTCCCTGCTTAGCTGGGGCAACAATAGTGACAATGCATTGTGTGTGTGTGTGTGTGTGTGTGTGTGTGTGTGTGTGGTGGGGGGGGGAATTGTTTGAATCGGCTCCTTATCTGCATTGCTTGGAATAAGGTTTGATAAAAAAAAAAAAAAAAAAAAAAAAAAAACAAACAAAAAAAAACAAAAAAAAAAAACAAGAGCCGCAACCAAAAAGCCTCTCCACTAAATTCAGACCGTCTCAATACTCATTTTAGTCCAGTTTGTTTCTCAGTAATATGGAGGAATAAATAACTCCCTAAATTCGGGATTGCTAATGAATAGAAATCTGTTTAAATGAATTTGGAACCTGTTGTGGGGGGTTAACCCTATAATCTCCTTCACTGACAAAGGATGCTCTTTAAAACTGTCTAGCTATCAGTTAGAAACAGCTGACGGGAGAAGGGTCTGGAAAGTGGTCCAATAGTGCAACAAATGGGAAAAATCAAATAAGTAACCTTTCCAAGTATTACCCCAGCACCACACCCCGAGTGTAAACGGGAGGGGGGTGATTGATATCCCCTAAGTGACTATGTGTCAGTACCCACAGAATAAAGGAAAAATGTATAAAAGAGATCTTAATTTTGAATTTGAATCTACTCCGGGGTTTCCCAGTCCTGTTCCAGGCGCCCTCTTTCATTTCTCGCTGGGCAGGCCTGGTAATGGATTCTCTGGGCATCCATGTGGCCACCCTTGTGTAGCCAGTCACCCTCTCTGACTTTTGCTTCTACCCCTCCCCCCTTTCCCGTGGCCCCTCAGACCTCGGAATCTCCTTTACTCCTGACAAGTGCTTTTCCCTTGACTAAACTTCAGACAGGCTCCTCTGAGCCCTCTTTGCAAGCAGTCCTTGTCCTTGGCTCCATTCTTGGCCCATTGAGTGCAGTTTTAGCAAAGAATCCTGCAGAGTTCACGCAGAATTGCCCCCACCCCTGATAGCCAACCAAGCTCTTCCTTTACCCACCCTTGGTACTTGACTAAGTTCCCCTTTGTAATTTTTCATCCACCCGCTGACCCTACCTGTTGGCTCTAAATTCCCACTTGTTCCCGTTATTCAGAGTTAAGTCTAGTCTCCCTCCCCCACTGCAGTAGTCTTGAAGAAAGGCTTCCTTGCGGTTTCTACCAGGCGACAGAACAATTTCTCTTGAGCACTCCCAACCCCAGGGTCCTGCCTCTCCTATACATGGAGTTCTCTTTGTCCTTCAGCTCTCTGTCCTCTTCTTCGGATTAATCTGGTTCCCAATGTTGGGTGCATGCGGGCGTCACTGAATCCTGCAGGGTAGAAGAGAGGAGAGGAAAAGAGGCTTTCTCAGCGGACTGTTCTTAGGACCTGGTGGGAAGGATAAGCAGAGTTTTCTCAGTGCTCGTGTTGGCAGCTCTATGGCATTGCCCTTCCTTCCTTCTGTTAAAAGAGTTCCTGTTGGGGCGCCTGGGTGGCGCAGTCGGTTAAGCGTCCGACTTCAGCCAGGTCACGATCTCGCGGTCCGGGAGTTCGAGCCCCGCGTCGGGCTCTGGGCTGATGGCTCAGAGCCTGGAGCCTGTTTCCGATTCTTTGTCTCCCTCTCTCTCTCTGCCCCTCCCCCGTTCATGCTCTGTCTCTCTCTGTCCCAAAAATAAATAAACGTTGAAAAAAAATTTTTTTAAAGAGTTCCTGTCTCCTGTAGTCACCCCAGTCTGAGACCCCAGGAGAAAAAGAAGGAAAAAAAAAAAAAAAAGGAAAAAAGTCTCCAAAAGTTTCCATTTGTGTCGTTGTAAGGATGCATCCTGGAATGCTGAAAAACCCATTCTGTCACAGAAAGATCTCTCTCTATATGGAATTAGAAATAATTAAAGTGATTTGAAGCTGTTACAAAGCAAACAACCCAAACAACCTGCTGAATGATTGATGCTGTGGAGGAAACATGGGTGTGAGGGCAGGTAGACCTAAATTTAAAACGTAGCTTCCTCATTTACCTTGCTGGGGCCTGAAGCAAGCAGGTGAACTTCTCTAGTTGCCTTCCCTGTAAAAAGCTCTATCTCACAATATCAGTGACAGAGACAAATCAGCAACTGGGACAGTGCCTGACAGTTATTATTTAAAGGTTCGTTCCCAGGGGCACCTGGGTGGCTCCATCAGTTAAGTGTTCTGGACTTCGGCTCAGGTCATGATCTCGCGGTCCGTGAGTTCCAGCCCCACGTTGGGCTCTGTGCTGACAGCTCAGAGCCTGGAGCCTCCTTCAGATTCAGATTCTGTGTCTTCCTCTCTCTCTGCCCCTCCTCCTCTCTCCTTCCAAAGTAAATCAACATTAAAAAATTTCTTAAAGGTTCATTTCCACCGCTAATCCTCGTTCTGTTTAGGGGATGACAGTCTCTAGGGGGCCTATTTTGGAGACTAAAAACTATCTAGTTCAAAAGTTTTTGATGGTTACCTTCAAGTTTTATTTTATGATGTATCTGATGGTTTAACATTATATTTCGACAATTCCCAGTATTTTGTATGTTGGTTAATATTTTATAAGACAATATTTTTTCAGTGTAAAATATGAGGGCATTTCAAAAGCAATTTTATTGCATCTAAGCTGACACAGATTTTTAGGCACGTGATTCTATAATATGTCAAAGCAAAGTGAGAAAAACCAGTTTAGTAGAATGGAAGGTGATCTTTACAAACACTGATGCTCTAAGAATTTTGTAGAAAAGTGTGAACATACGTACAAGTAGAGAGAATAGTACCATGAATCCCCACGCACTTATCACTCAGCTTTGGCAATTATCAGATTCTGTCAATCTTGTTTTGCCTATATACCACCCTCCAATTCTTGCCATCCCCTTCAATGGAATATGTTGAAGCAAATTAAATTAAAATAAATATAATTAAAATATCATAATTCAGGGGCGCCTGGGTGGCTCAGTCGGTTGAGCGTCCGACTTCAGCTCAGGTCACGATCTCACGGTCCGTGAGTTCGAGCCCCGCGTCGGGCTCTGGGCTGATGGCTCGGAGCCTGGAGCCTGCTTCGGATTCTGTGTCTCCCTCTCTCTCTGCCCCTCCCCCGTTCATGCTCTGTCTCTCTCTGTCTCAAAAATAAATAAACGTTAAAAAAAATTTTTTTTTAAAAAAATATCATAATTCAGTGTGTATTTCTAACAGAGAAAGTCTCTTCTTATTTTATAAAATCACATTATTATGATCACATTTAATAAATTTTTTAGATAACTCTTTATTCCTTATATAGTTCTTTTATATTCTCAGTCTCTACTCCATGTGCAAATACTCAGATTGTTCCCCAAACATCTTTTTACAGTTGACTTGCTTAAACTGGGACTCGAGTAAGACGCGCTTTGTGTTTGGTTGGTATTTTTTCTTAATTGTCTTGTAATCTGTATTATTCCACCTTTCCCTCCCACCATTCATGTCATTTCTTTGTTGAAGAAATGAGTCATTTGTCTTATAGAATTTCCCATGATGTGGATTTGGCTGATTGCATCAGTGTGGTATCATTTCACATAGACTCCACCGCCCCCTATATTTCCTGTGACTAGTAGTTAAGTCTAGAGATTTCATCGTATGGAAGATTGGATTTTTTTTTTTTTTTTTTTTTTTTTTATTTTTTATTTTTGGGACAGAGAGAGACAGAGCATGAACGGGGGAGGGGCAGAGAGAGAGGGAGACACAGAATCGGAAACAGGCTCCAGGCTCTGAGCCATCAGCCCAGAGCCTGACGCGGGGCTCGAACTCACGGACCGCGAGATCGTGACCTGGCTGAAGTCGGACGCTTAACCGACTGCGCCACCCAGGCGCCCCTTGGATTTTTTTTTAAAGCAGGAACACTTCGTAGCTGGAGCTGGTACTTTCTATTGATCACATTAGGGGGCGCATAATATCGGTCTCTCTTTTGGTGAGTTTCAACCCACCAGTGAAGAGAAAGGGTATTTTAACTCCAAACCAGGAAAACATAACCCTTCCCTGCATATGTGGCAGAAAGGAGGTGGACTTTGGAGTCAGACAGACTTGAGATAAGATAGTGAATTGTGTGACCAGACAAGACATGGTGACTTTTACTTTGCTGGGTGCTGGATATTTTTGTTTTCTGTAAATAGTTTTGAGCCTTGTTCTGGGATGCTTGTACTTGGAAACAGTTTGATGCTTTTAGATCCTGTTTTTACAATTGCCAGATGGACCCAGAGTAGCATTGATCTAGGGCGATTAGGGAATCTGCTGGTATCCACTGAGGTCACCCCTCCCTGTGTCGTGGCCAGGAAATACAAGGTGATAAGCTGGGCCAATCAGAAGACTCGTCTCACTTACTTCCCATCTCTTGATAATCATTTTTCTTTGTTACCTGATACTTGATGTCTTGAAAACTGTTGTTTCATATATCTTGCTTAGTTTTTGTTGTTTCGGATGGGAGGTTAAATCATGTGTCTCTACCTGGGCCAGAAATAGAGGTCTTCAAATGGATCTTTTTTTTTTTTTTTTTTTTCAACGTTTATTTATTTTTGGGACAGAGAGAGACAGAGCATGAACGGGGGAGGGGCAGAGAGAGAGGGAGACACAGAATCGGAAACAGGCTCCAGGCTCTGAGCCATCAGCCCAGAGCCCGACGCGGGGCTCGAACTCACGGACCGCGAGATCGTGACCTGGCTGAAGTCGGACACTTAACCGACTGCGCCACCCAGGCGCCCCTTCAAATGGATCTTTTATCTATATTTAGTCTAGTAATCCATGAACATGATGCATCTCTTCATTTATTTAGGCCTTGTTTACTATTTCCTAGAAAATATTCTTTTAGTTTTCAGTGCAGAGGACTTCCAGTATTGTTTTGGAGTTATTCCTGGTATTTGATTTTTTAAAGTATCTTTCTGGTGTTCTTTATCCTTTCTAGCAGATCTGTGCTTTCATCTGGTATCAATCCCATTTGACTCAAAGAATTTGTTGTGCTGGCCTACAGGCCACGAAGTCTCTCAACTTTCTTGGTCTGCAATTGTCTTTGTTCTGCCTTTTTATAAAATTGTATTTTTGCTGGATAGAGAGTTCTTTTTTTTTTTTTTTTTTTTTTTTCTTTCAGCATTTTAAAGATGTTGTTTCCCAGTCTCTGGTCAACGCTGTTTCTGATGATAAGTGAGTCATTGTTTGTATTGTTGTCAACTTTCACTGATACATCTTGTTTCTTTGGCTGTTTTAATTTTTTCTCTTTATCTTTGAGTTTTAACAGTTTATGATGTGATAGATGTGATTTTTTTTTTTTTTTTTGTATTTAAACTGTTTGACATGTTCTGAGCTTCTTTGATAGCATTGTGCATTTCATCAATTTGGGGAGCTCTTTCTCTTCAAGTGTTTCTTCTGTCCCATTCTGTATTCTTCTCCTTCTGAGCCTCTAGTTATATTTATCTTCTACTGTTTCATATTGTTGAAACGTATTGGGTGCTTTTCCATTTTTGTCCACCTCTTTTTCTTTGTGGTTTAGTTTAGATAATATATATTAACTTGCCATAAAGTTCACTAATTCTTTCCTCTTCTGTCCAGTCTGGTGATAAAACCATTGAATGGTTTCTTTATTTTTGATACATTATTTTTCATTTCTGGCATCTTTATTTGATTCTTTTTTTATAGTTTCCAGTTCTGCTGAAATTCCACATATGTTCATGCCTATTGTCTAATTTTTCCATCTAGATCCTCTAATATATTGAATCACAGTTATTTTAGGGTCATTGTCTGATAATTTCACCATCTTTGGGCTATCTTTGGATCTACTTCTATTGACTGCTTCTTCTCTTGATCACAGAACACGTTTTTCTTGCCTCTTCGCGGGTCTTGGACTTCATGATTCAATGCCAAATATTGTGTGTAACACAATAATAGAGAATAAAGTAAATAGGGTTTACTCTCAGGAAAGAGCTTGCTTCTTCTTTGGACAGGCTGCTAGTGAGGGAGGATAAGTCCGTCTAATTGAGTTGAGCTGGTACTGGCTTTATCACAGCTTACGTAAGAGTCATTTACCAGTCACCAGCTTTAATGTTTTGAAGGCAGCAATAGGGTTTTCCCTTTAGCAGGGCATGAAATCTGAGCAGTGGTGAGATTCCATACTTTTCTTTATGCTTAAGAGTTCAGCCACCAACTTTCCAAACCATACAAGGTTGCTTTCTGCTTTACAAGCTGTTGCCAACTCTGGGGCCTCTGCAGTCTCTTTGCTTCTGTCCCACTTCTAGACTTTTACTCCGTGGGAGATTTCTCTAGCTCTCTGTCCCGTACAAAACTTGAGGGCCACTACAGGGCATTCAGCATTCAGTGAAGGTCTAGAGTGTCTCAAGGGATTTTTCTCACCTCTCCTGTCTCAATCCTAGACTTCACTAGACTGTTTCTGTGTTCTCAGTGAAAGCCGCATGTGCCCTCTGGGGATTTCTCTCCCCTTCTCTGCCTTTCCTCTAGCCTTCAGTATACCACTGACTAGTATTTGGAGAAGGTCTGTGTACCTCAGAAGGGTCTCTGTTTGAGTTCCTTCCCCACTCCCAGTCTCGTGTGGACTTCCCCATGAACTTGATAAGAGCCTCCAGGAAAGAGTTGGCTCTGGCTGGTGCTACTCAGGACTCTGAGTCCATCAGGGGAGCCTCTGTGATTGTTACATGTTTGTTAAACTTCAGCTGGCTTTTCCCGATTCCCTTCTATAAAAAATTATTCCTCCTCCAAACACCCTGCCAAGTATGAAGCCACTATAGATCTCTTCCCTCCTAGGAAGAACTTGTCACTTTCTGAAATTAAGTTCATTTAAGTCTGGCTTTTCAAAAACTATGAGTTTTGTAGCTTTTCTTGCTTCTTCTCACTGTTAAGGTCCCTATAATGTCTAAACTTTTCAAAGGTACTTATTTTGGGGGTGGCTGGGTGGCTCAGTTGGCTGAGTGTCTGGCTGTAGCTTAGGTCATGATCTCTCAGTTTGTGAGTTCAAGCCACGCGTCGGGCTTGCCTCTGTCGGCACAGAGCCTGCTTCAGACCCTCTGTGTCCCTCTCTCTCTGTCCTTCCCCTGCTTATGCTCTCTCTCTATCAGAAATAAAAATAAGCATTAAAAAAACAAAAGCAACCTACTCTAAAACAAAACAAAACCTTACATGGAACCTGAGTACATAAAACAGATCAAAGCTCAAATGTTCCAAGCAAAACCTACTTGGTGGGGAGGATGGTGGTGGTGGGTGGCACAGAGGTTCCCCCAGGTCCCCTTATTACTTTCTGCAGTGAATACTTGGAGAAGTTTTCACGTTGTTTGACAATCACTGGTCTGTTCATCAAGTGGGAATGTTTGGTTTATGGGTCACGTCTTTATAGTTTAGTTTACTCAGTATTTCAATGTCCAACACTCTCTTTAGTTTTCACATGCCTCTACTTATAGGATACTTGCCTCTCTCCTAATTTCAGTCACTTACGTTTCAGGGTCCAGCTCTCCCTTAAGGAGTTCTACATCCCCAGGACCGTAATGGCACTTACCATTCGGGCTCTACAATTTAGACACTGACTGTGATATGTCTTCTTCTAGTTCAAACAAATGTTACTCTGCCTCTGTAGCTGGACCTTCTTCCCCCAGATAGAGACTGGGTGGAATTCATCTTACGTCTTGTTTCGGGCTGGGAGAGAGAGGCAGACTGAATGTTTGCTGTTATGACCATTCTGGAAACGTGAAAACTATCTTTTGGTTAATGACTCTGTGTCAGCCAGGAGTGTTCTATGTTCATGGTTTACATCTTTGCATTGAAGCCCACACAGTTTCTGCTTAAAATGAGCCTTAACTCAGATCATCGTCAGGCCTTCAGAGTCAGGTGACTGCCTTTGTTTCCACAGCTATGCCCTGGGATGTTGGGACTCTGTGTGTCTTCTTAGCATTAGTGATGCTTGAAGACTTACCGTACGGTTATTTTAACTACCCCGTGTCTCCCATCTTTCACGCTCTGAGCTGGCCAGGTCCACTCATGCTAGCCTGATGTTCCATCAAGTCTTGCCTCAGTGGGGTAGACTGGCTGTATTCCAGAACCACACTTCAATTGGATTAATGTGGCTCTAAGAGGCGCCAACTGAGAGTGTGTCTTTTCCCTGATACGCGCTGAGCTGTCAGCAACACAACTGGCCTATTGCAAGGTGGCACCTAGAATATCTAGGCAAAGTTCTCAACATGTAATTGTGAGGATTTAGAGTTAGTATGTTACTTTTGACTCTGCCTGATTGCTTCCCTCAGAAACGGCTATTTCCGGGCATCTCTGACTCAAAGAAATCTCTGGGAGATGAAATGTCTTCCTCCTTCCCCAGAGAAATCAGAGAACTTTTAACTTTTCTTTCTCTAGGGTAAGTCAGCTACCCCTCTTTTCTCAACTATTTTCTTTCTGAATCTTGGGAGTTGTTGTGGTGATTAAAAAAAGGCATCAGTCTTGCTTGAATTCTATGTGTCTTCTTTAAAAAAATTTTTTTTATGTTTATTTCTGAGACAGAGAGAGATGGAGCATTAGTGGGGGCAGGGCAGAGAGAGAGGGAGACACAGAATCCGAAGCAGGCTCCAGGCTCTGAGCTGTCCGCACAGAGCCCGATGCGGCGCTCGAACTCACAAACCATGAGATCATGACCTGAGTCGAAGTCGGTCGCTCAACTGACTGAGCCACCCAGGTGCCCCCTATGTGTCTTCTTCAATACGAATGTTTCCAAGGTTTTTTATGCATGTAATACATGTTTTCCATGCATGTTTCATGCATGTTCTTCAAGACCTTTTATGAGGTAATTGGGGCCAAAAGCAACAATTGAACTGCATTAACACCGAGAAGGTTGTTTTTCTTAGAAGACCCAGACTTCAGAGACTCTGGTTCCAAGTTTTAGGACCCCGGTCTGAATCCTCATGGTAACATTCAGATCACATCTGTAGGTTGGCACATCTGTAGTATGGGTCCACAGACCCTGTAGTCGCAAGAACGTGAAGGCTAGTTGGTGAAAGACCCCCACGCGTACACCTTTAACTTGGGAGAAGCTTTTATTATGTTTTCAGGGGGCACTCTATAATTTTCTTTACATTTTCTTTCATCAGATTTACACATTTTCCTTACAAAACACATTTCCACTGCAACTTTTGGTAGTGTCAGAGTCCACGCATTGATTTTGCTCTCATGAGGTCATTTGCCCGGTTGGCATTCTGCAACTCTGAGCTACACGCGGATAAAAGCTGGAGTTTGAAACCTACCCAGCAATTAGTTGGCAGACGAGGCCTGTATTAACCAACTTAAAATGAAACGTCTTTTGGGGCATGTGTAACATGAAGTCCAGCTGTGACTTCTCATGAACCAGGTAAATCCTGCCCTCGGGTCATGGGTTTGGGCACAGGTGGTCAAATCACCCTGTGGCTCTCCAGGAAGGTAAGAGTAGGACAGTGTAGTTTCTCCCTCTCTTTGCAAAGGGTTTTATTGTTGTTACAATTCTTGGGGACTTAGATGGTTCTATTTGGGTACTTTATTTATTTATTTATTTATTTTAACGTTTATTTATTTTTGAGACAGAGAGAGACAGACCATGAACGGCGGGGGGGGGGGGGGGTCAGAGAGAGGGAGACACAGAATCTGAAACAGGCTCCAGGCTCTTGAGCTGTCAGCACAGAGCCCGATGAGGGGCTCGAACTCACGGACCGCGAGATCATGACCTGAGCCGAAGTCGGCCGCTTAACCGACTGAGCCACCCAGGCGCCCCTTGGGTACTTTATCATCTGCATTCTGAAATGAAACCTCTTCGGGAGCAGAAGGGCTGAAACCTTGGCCGGCAACAGTGTGCAGCCCAGCCTAGCCTCTTACCAGCCCGAGGGGTCAGGGGATTTACTGCTCCTGTAGATAAGATTCAACGTGCTTAGACACTGTCAACATGTCCTGGTGTAAATGCAGTGCCCCTCTTGGACTCTCCCAAGGGAAAAACAGATCTCATGACATTGCCTTTCATTTCTCAGCTACAGCATCGAAAGCGTCTTTTCTCATAAAGAGGGCTGAGACATCGGGCTTTACAAGTCTCCATTGCCGGACAGACTCAGGAGTGTAACCTGACAGGCGGTTTAATTGTTCACACATGGACATGTTTACAAATGCATGCATTGTTGTTGTGTTTTTTTAAGTTTTTATTTTCATTCCAGTTAGTTAACATACAGTTTTATGTTAGTTTCAGGTGTATAATAGTCAACAGTTCCATGCATCGCCCAGTGCTCATCATGGCTAGTGCACTCCTTAGTCCCCATCAGCCAATTAACACTTGGCCCCACTTGCCTTCCCTCTAGTAACCATCGGATTATTCTCTATAATTACGAATCTGTTTCTTGCTTTGTCTCTCTTATTTTTTCCCCTCTGCTTGTTGTTTCTGTCCCTTAAATTCCGCAGATGCATGAAATCATACGGTATTTGTCTTTCTCTGGCTTATTTTGCTTAGCATTATACTCTCCAGTTCCATCCATGTTGTTGCAAATGGCAAGATTGCATTCTTTTTTAATGGCTGAATAATATTCCATAGTTGCAAGCACTGTTTCGAACGTAAATTCACACTGAGAGGAAATGGGGGTATATCTGTAGGAAATAAGCATTGACTACTTGACGGCATTGGTATCAGTTTAGATTATAATGACACTGGCTCCTCAAAGGAAGGAATGGACTAAGCTCCAGAACTAAGCTCCGCTGTAGCCCATTTTGTGCTTGACCTAATTGTACTTTTAGGTGGTTATTCATGTATTCATTCATTCATTTAGCACTTTGTGCAAGCACTGTGTTGGGTGCTGAAGATATATCTTGAAAAACATGGATTGTCCCTTTAAGAGATTACAGCAGAATGGGAAAGACAAAATAAACAGGTAGTTGCTGTACTGTAGGAAAGAGGGGAGGCAGAGAAAGACAACAGGTGGATTCAGCCTCTGGGCAGAGGCCTGCAAAGAAGAGAGGGTCCTGGAGGAAGTGACCGCAGCTTGATTTTACAATATTAGGTGTACAGGGCTCACGCTTTCTCAAATCTCCCCTGTTGCATAAAATCCCCCACCCCCGTTTTTCCATGTTTATTCTTCTACGGGAACTATGTACAATTTTTTAAGCAAATTTAGACTACATTTATCGATTAATTTAGGTAGAAACACTGTCTTTCTCAGGATTGAGTTTTCTTACGTAAGAACCATATGCTTTCCTCCATTTGTTCACATTTTTTATAAAGATTTTTAGCAGCGTTTTATCAACTTATGTCCTCCATTTGTCTTGTTGTGGTTCTTGCTAGATATTCTCCCCGCCTATTTTGTTGTTGTTGTGATTGGGATTTTTAAATTATGTTTTATAACCAGTCAGTTATGGTAAATAAGAAAGCTAGTGCATTTTGGATATTTATGTTTTACCTGGTCGTAGAGAGATCACACCAGACATAGGTGATTTCCCCTCCCATTTACTGATTGCCCTAGGTTAAGTTCCCTGGGAAACAGACCTGCAGACAGGTCTGTGTACAGGAGACTTCCTGGAAGGTTCCCTCAAGAAAGTAAGAAGCAGGATCGGAAGAGAGAGAAATAGAGCCACAGTAGAGTCGCAGCAGAGACTTCAGCTGGTCCCCTTAGGGACCTGTAGAGCTGGGATGGCCCTTCCAACTTGTCCTGAACTGAGGCATAGGGGCCAGGCCTTTGACCCCATCTACTGCACACTGGAGTGGACTTCCCTTGAGAAGCCCTGAGAAGGAAGTGTGAACTTGGGTCAGGCAGTTCCCTTCAGCAGAGGGCAATCTCAGAGGCCATTGGAAGTCAACACTCCAAGCTACTAGGGGATCTGGTGCCTCAATCCTTAAAGGCAGAGCTGGGCAGCGCTCCACAGCAGGCATTACACTAATATTTTCCGATTTTTGATTCCTAAATGATTAGGCAGTCAAGGACGCCAATAATACTGATAAGCCCAGGAGGTCAAAAACACCCAGGTAGCTATCCTTTTGTTTACATTTAAAGACTTGTTATTTAAATTTACCTTTTAAAGATTTGTAAAGGCATTTCACCATAAGCACGGTACAGATCACAAAGTTTTTTGAAACCAGATAACCCTCATTTTGAACTCACGTTGATGCTCTTTGGGGCATTAAATAATATTTTTTCCTCAGTATAAGGTGACATACCAAGAATAAGATAGCGTGTCTCCAGTCCAAACATTATTGGATGAATTTTAAAATGCCTTGACTAGTCCAGACCTGCTGAAAAAATCCTGACTCCCCTCAAAACACATTCAAAGTAAGAATTAAATATATAGCCATTTCTTTGCTTTTTCTGTTCTACGTATTGAGGTATAATTTACATAAAATAAGATGTGTCTATTTTAAGTGTAGATTTTGATGAGTTTTGACAAAAGTATATACCCATGCAATCACCACCACAATGAATGGATAAGGCATTAAAATATTCCATCCCCTCACCCTCCCCCCCTCCACCCCCAGGCAACCCCTGATCTGCTTTCTGTTTCCGTAGTTAAGTTATAAAAGTTTCATGTATACGGACACATAGAGCATGCGTTCTTTTCTATCTGGTTACACAGATATACACCATTACATTTGGCATTTTACAGATAGTTTTATTGAGGTATAATTTGCCCACGATATAATTGACTCATTTTAAATGTGCAGTCTGATGACCTGATAAATGTATACAGTCATGTAATCACTGCCACAATCAAGATAAGCTCTAGAACATTTCCATGGCCCTGCAAAATTCTCTCATTCCTCTTTGCAGTCCATTCCTGATCTGCAGAGTCTAATCTGCTGCTAATCGCATCATGTTATATTTTTCCCACCAGACATTATTTGGTCCATTTGGCTCTTTTCCAACCTCCTAGCCCTTTCATCATTGCATTCATGCTTTCTTTTATGTCTTTAGGAATGTTTATAAGATTTAAAAATCTCAATCTTTTCATTTTCAATCATTTAAAATCCTTGTCTACTAATTCCATTATCTTTGTCACTTGATTGATTTTTCTTCTGGTTGTAGGTTAAATTTTCTTATTTCTTTACATGCTTTGTGAATTTTCATTGGGTGTCGGGCATTGTAAATTTTATTTTTCTGAGTGTTCATTTTGCTATATTCCTTTAATGAATGTTGGTTTCTTTTTTTCCCTCCTGGCAAGTACTTAATACTTGGCATCAGTTTTATCAAGACTTTCTTTTAAGTTTGTTATAGTGGGTTAAAGGCTTCAGGGGACTCCATGCAGATTTCTACAGTTCTTTCTCTGCACAGCTCCCTTTTTTCATATATTCTGCCCCATGGAGTTACCTTGGACTCCCCAAATTCATATCTTTGTCCCCTTCACTTAGAAAAATAGCCAGGCTCTTTTTGCATTACTTCTCCACAAAGTTCATCCAAGCAGAAAGCTTTGCCAATGGTAGGGTCCTTTTCCTTTGTTTTCCTTTTGTCAGGAAGAAAAATCAAACACTGCTTGTTGCACAATGTCTAAACATAGCTAGTTCTGGTATTTTCTCCAGTTTTTTTAGTTGTTTATGGCTGGGTGATCGTTCGGGAGCCTCTCAACACAATTTTTGTGTTATTGCTTTTAAAACATATGTAAACATCACTGATATTTTAAATTCATTTTGTGATCCAGTCTTTTCTTATGATATGAATTTGATTTCCATAAATAGGGTCTCAATTTCATGTAACGGAAATGAGGTCATTGACCTTTTTGTGGTTTAAAACATAAAAACATTTAGATTGTAGTTCAGTGACGACTAGTACCCTCAAATATGATACATTCTGTACCTTGTTAGGACTAACAATAATTTCAGCATTAACATGGAAAAACATTTTGCCTCGTTGTTAGAATAATAAATCTGAAACTCACAAAACAAAAAACGAGGTAGACTTTAGTCATCATTGGAAATAAAACTACACACATTAGAAAAGGAAGTTGGTATTTCTGTTCCCTTTTACTCTTTTCTCTTTCTGCACTCCTGATTTGCTTGCTTTGAATGATTTATGCACATGAATAATCTCCACCAAAGAATCAAGGTAAACCATGTCCCAACCATGAATAATTGCCCATGTACTCAGTATTTAAAAATAAACCATAGTGTATCCAAAGAAATCAGCAGTGAAAGTAAACAGAGATAAATATCCTGGTAACACCGAGTTTGTAAGTCACTTCTGGCCAGGAGAAGGACCTGTCATTGTTCCTACCAACTGCTCCTGGCTCCCCTCTGCAGCACCCTTAGAACGACCCACCCAGAGAGTAAAGAGTCACCTTGTCATGAATCTTTAGAGCTAGAAGGGATGTTATAATTGATGCCCTCCTTCATTCTGTAGTAGAGTTAATGATTTTTTAGTGCCCAGGAGGTTGCCACTGTAGCTGTTGTCTTCTAGCTAGAAGGGAAGGTGGATTCCTGGTATACTCACATGCCCAGGATGCATTTTTCATAAAAATCATTCACAAGTAAGAGTATAGTTACAAACAAATTATCATACTCCAGTCAGCATATAGTAAGGGCTAAATTGGCTTTTGAGTTGGATGAGGAACTTAAGTTTCTGAGACAGTATGAGTTTCAAATTATAGAGAGTCCTTTACCTATATTCATTACAGGAGTCTCTACAGTTACAGGGTTGCAGGATTCATAGGGAAGCCAAAGTCAAAGGCGAGCAAAAACTCGCCTGAAAATACTCACTAATGATCTGACAACCAGTCATCTGACCTTGACACTAGAGTGTTTCTCATCTCATCATGTCAAGGCATTTTGCGGCCTGTCTCTTGCTGGTGGTCAGATCTTGTTAATATATGACAATAAAATACAAATACAAAGGATTCAGGAATTTGTAAAATGGATGAAAGTAAATTGGAGAATTGTTGGAATCACACTCAAAGCTTTGAACAATGAAAGTCTGGCAGAGTTAACCTGATGAACAACCAAAGAAGAGAAATCTAGTATGGGTGAGGTCAGGATATATCCCTGGGCAGAAAATGATCTGATTGCCAAAGGATTAAGGGAAGCATCGGGGAAGTTAACACAGTCCTAGATTTTTTTTTTTTTTCTAATTACTTTCTTTATGACCACACTGAAAAAGCCAAACATGAATATCAAGTGAACTGTGTCTTATTAAGCTATCATGCAATTGGCTTGAAAGATAATAATATCCCTTTCAAGACAATCCTCATGCAGCTGATCTTTAAAGTTTTTTAACTTACTTTTTTTAAGCGTGTTTATTTATTTTTTAGAGAGAAAAAGAGAGCAGGGGAGGAGCAGAAGGAGAGAAAGAGACACAGAATCCAAAGCAGGCTCTAGGCTCTGAGCTGTCAGCACAGAGCCTGACGCGGGGCTCAAACTCACTAACCGTGAGATCATGACTTGAGCCAAAGTTGGACACTTAAACAACTGAGCCACCCAGGCACCCCTACAATTGATCTTTTTTAATTTTTTATTTTAATTTATTTATTTTTAATATATGAAATTTATTGTCAAATTGGTTTCCATACAACACCCAGTGCAATTGATCTTTTTTTAAAAAAACATTGAGGCATAATTGGAATTTAGCATAAATTGTGTTAAGTATAACGTAAATTTATCTTTTATAAGTTTTGTTTTATTATTCAAGATTAAGTTCTTATCAAACAATTTTTATTTTTAGTGTGAAATTTTGGTCCCCGTTTTAAAGAGATTTAACTGACCTTTAGCCAGTTGGGTTACTATACCTTTTTTACAAAAGCAATTTGGTGTTGTCGTCCTTTAGTAAATTGAAGACCATGAGGACTGAGCCACCCAGGCACCCCTCACCTTTTCCACTCTTATTTCCTTTTCTTATACAAGACACTCTCTTTTCTGGCCCTAAGACATTCTGGTAGTGACAGAAATCATCCTGATAATTCTCCGAGTATGTTGTTCAGCCTTGGATATTCACAACCGGATGTGAATTATTCATGTCACCATCTTTAGGTACAAACATAGTCACGTGTCTTTTGTTTCATCTCTCCAGTGATGCACTAGGGCCGCCATTTCTCTCTTTAGCAGGAAGTTCATATTTCTTGCTCTTGATCTCATCTATCCCTGCTCCTACGATTACTTAAGCATCTTGGAGGCTTGTTCAATCCAAAGGGTCAGTCTTATGCCCAAATGCCAGTAGAAAAAGAACTGGAAAGTCTGATTAGTCTGCTAGGGGGCTTCCGATTATGGTTGCTACGATTCATTTTCACCCCTACAGTGGTTTCATGGTAGAAAATGGACTTGCACAGTCAATGTGTCTTTGTCCGATGCTTTCAGGGTGCCCTTTGCATCTAGATCTTCCAGGTGTTTATGGCACCCTTGGTAGATTTTTTTTTTTTTTAAGTTTATACTCACATGCTCAACCACATGATCCCAGAGTCCAATTTGGTGTAAGCAGTGCTGTGTCTGGACAGGTTTGTAGCCTCAGCCATCCTTGTCCCCTGCATGCTCCTTTCCCATCCACGTGGTGCCGGAGTGGAGTCAGTCCAAACTCCCCAGGCCTTCCAGGTGGTGTCCCTTTGGGTCCCTAGGGCCCCTTTTGTACCAAAAAACCTTAGTTAAGAGCCTTCCAACCTCTTGAATAACTTCCCAATAAAACAGAACCTCGAAAGTTTTGTTTTTGTGGCAGTGAAGGGAGCCCCGAAGTCTGTGAACTTACAAAGCACATCATCTCGTTAAAACCCTTTATTTTAGGGGCGCCCGGGTGGCTCAGTTGGTAGACTGTCTGACTTTGGCTCAGGTCACGATCTCCTGATTCATGAGTTCAAACCCCATGTCGCGCTCTGTGCTGACAGCTCGGAGCCTGGAGCCTGCTTCAGATTCTGTGACTCCTTCTCTTTCTCTGCCCCTTCCCTGTTCATGTTCTGTCTCTCTCCCTCTCGAAAATAAATGAACATTAAAAAACAAAAAACAAAAAAACCCTTTATTTTAGAAAGGTGAAGAAAGAAATAAAGATGAGGGCCCCAAACATAACAGCTAGACTAGACCTCTTCAATCTTAGCACAGTGTTCTACATACGCGAGTTTAATGATATCATGGCATAATCAATCAAACTCTCCCTAGAAAGTTTTATCTTACATTTTGTTTGCTTGAAGGAGAATCAAAACAAGCCATGGGCTTCTTGGAGTCGTAGGACCATCCTTTTATATGTCCTGCTTTGTTAAATACGATGAGAGTGTTAGACAGGAGCTGAATATTGAAGCCCTTTTCCTAATACACACTTTTTCTACCAAATTTTTAAAATTGTTTCAAAGGTCAACCAATATTTTTTTAAAAAAGCAAAAGGAGAAAGGATAATGGAAAATCAAATTGTCATATATATTTGTTTATGTGTATGGTGCTAACATAGTAAGTTGGCTGTCTCTTTTGAATATCACCTTGTTGAGTGGATTCCTCTGATTCTGAGTTGGGCCCAAACCACCGGGGCCTTGTTAAGACGGCGTACTGAAAGTCCTGTCTGAATTTTTGTCTCTTGATATCTCTTCATATCTTTTCACGTAGAATCCTAGTTCTGGTTGGTTCTTTGGTCTTTCTCCTCAGGCTGCGTGGCCCCAGTTCCCTTCCCTTATTTTAGAGCGGTACCTTTTCCAGGCTTGAAAATGCTACGGCAAAAGCTAATTCATGGGTGCGGACTTCCAGGGGTTGCATGGCTCACTTCCTCCCTTGCAGATGTGTGGAACAGGCAGCTGGGACACTTCTGTAAACTTACCCATTTGCGGACTGTGAGGTACAGCTTGATCTAATCACAGTAAGCTCTTAATACTGCTTTCCTCCAGATGAATGGTGCTCACCCACCTGACACTGGCCTAAGAACATGAGGAATGGGCCACTCAAATGACTCTCCCCTGACTTCTGCAAAACCTCTCGGAATCCTTTCCAAACTATCAAGTTCGCCCAGACTGGTAAGACACCGTTGTTAGAGTCCCCTGCTAAACAATGTTCAATCTGCCTCATTATGCGCCCTGCTCCATTTTTTTTTTTTTGCCTTTGGATCCAGCTCAGTGCCTGGCACATCATGAGCAGGCAGGAAATATTTGTTGAGTTAAAAAAATTTAAAAAATTCATGACCCGATTAGACGGAGAGCTCTGGCCTGAGCTAAATGGGAATAACAAGAGGTGGAGGGCAGGGTTGGTGAGGGCGGGGTGCGCCGTAGGCAAATGTAAGTTCTGGGAGTGGTTCATGTTGGTTTCATAGATGAATTCAGACATTTGATAACCCTGTAAATAGACTGCTATTCGGTTATATAAATGGCACACTTAGCTTGTGGTTATAAAGTGCTAAAATAACTATGAAAAATGAAAGAGTCCATCAATCAAATGGTTGTTTTGCCTACGTGAAAGTCAAACAACCAATCTGACCGAGTTTTTTTCTCCTCTGAATCGACCCCATTGTTTCGGGACCCAACGTTAGAGCGCAAACTGCCAATTTAAGGCAATGCTGAGTGCTGATTACAGCGCTCGGCAGGCTCCTGTGCGAAAAATGAAGCAAAGTAGGCTTGCTCAGCCATGACGCTGGCTCAGGAAATGTTTGTGCAAGTCAGTGACTGAGGTTGTTTTATCACTGAGGCTATCAGATTGTTTCCTCATGGAGGGCATTATGCAGGTGGTGGAAGGGAGAAACAAGAAGCATAAAGGTGGAAAGTAAGTTCTATATTTTGATCTCTTCAATTTAAAGGCAATTCCTTTCAAGTTGTAGTAAAGACTGGTTTGTGTATCTGTGTAAATAGACACTTACTGAAAGTCCCAGGGGCAGGCTGAACAATGGTCCCCCAAAGAGATCCAAGTTCGAATCCCAGGCACCTGTGACCGTGCTGCCTTACGTGGCAAAGGTCCTCTTCCCCTGCTGTCCCCATTCCTCCTCTTCCCTTGCCTCCCTCCTCCTCCTTCCCCTCCCCCCCCCCACCCCTTCCCCTCTTCCTCCTTGCTCTCCTCCTCCTTCTTTGCTTGTAGCCAGCATTCATCCATTGGACATCCTGGCATTTTCTGAGGGCTGGCGGGATGAGCAGCGGCAGTTATCAAAAGGAGCCTGCTCTGTATCCTTCACTTCAGGTTGGCAGAGAGATAGCGTCTTTACAAGACCCCTACATCCGCCTGTTCACACCTGCTGTTTTCGGACCGAACCCGGGATTCTGGGGCTTTTCTGAGCTCCCTCTCTAAGAATACCGGTTTGTTTCCCAGGGTCGCTGTAACAAAGTACCAAAATTCGGTGGCTTAAAACAATGGAAATGTATTCTTTGGGGCCAGAAGTCTGACATCAAGGTGTCTGCAGGGCCATGCACTCTCTGAAGATCCAGGGGACAGGAGAGTCTGTCCCATTGCTTTCCCGTAGCCTCTGGGGTTTGCCAGCAATGCTGTGAGACCCCAGTGTCTGCGTCCCTTCTCTTCTGGTAACGACACCGGGCACATTGAATTAAAGGCCCACCCTGCTCCAGTATGACCTTATCCAAACTTACGTCTTAATTACATCTGCAAAGACCTATTTCCAAATGAGGTCACTTTGATAGGTTTCCAGGGTTAGGACTTAACATATCTTTTTGGGGAACACAATTCAGCCCAGAAGAGCTGAATTCCTGTCCCCCTTGACTTAGAGGAACTCGGGTAAAGGGGCAGCTTATGGTAGGAATATACATTAAAAACAGGTCAATGGTGCACCTGGGTGGCTCAGTCAGTTAAGTGTCCAACTTGGGCTCAGGTCATGACCTCACAGTTTGTGAGTTTGAGCCTCTCGTCGGGCTCTGTGCTGACAGCCCAGAGCCTGGAGCCTGCTTCGGATTCTGTGTCTCCCTGTCTGTCTGCCCCTCCCCTACTTGCACTGTCTCCGTCTCTCAAAAAAATGAATAAATGTTAAAAAAAGTTAAAAAAAAAAACTAGGTCACTAACATCCTGGAGCAAGAGCTTAATAGGGTTGGTGCTGGTGCTGGAAGGAGGTTTCCTAATACTGATAAGCTCTGGGGACCTCCGCAGCCAGAGGTGTGGAAACCCATTTCTGTGTTGCCATTAACACATCTCGGCTCAAATCTGACTGTTGCTTTCTCCAGCCTCCCAGCACAAGTGACTTCCCACTTCTTTTCACCAATTTTGCTCTCCTACCACAACTGCAGTTTGTTTTTGCGCTGGCTTTTCCAGTCCTGATTCTGCCCCATGACCTCTTTAGCTGTAACTGACATGTTCTTGTCAGGTTTCTTAGTTCTCACGCTGCTACGGACCGTATGTTTGTGTCCCTCCCAAATTCATATATTGAAACCCTACCCCTAAAGGTGATGGTATTAGGACACGGGGCCTTTGGGAAGTAATCAGTTTAAAGATGAGGTCATGAGCGTGGAGCCCTCATCAGGGGATTAGTGCCCTTATAAGGGGAGAAAGAGATACCAGTGCACTGTCTCTCTCTATTTCTCTCTCCGTCTCTGTCCCCCATCTCTCTCTCTTGCTGCCGTATGAGGACACAGTGAGAAGGTTACAGGCAGGCAGAGGCCCTCACCAGGGACTGAACTTGCCAACACCTTGCTTTTAGACGTTTAGCCTCCAGAGCTGTGAGAAATGAATGTCTGTCGTTTAAGCCATCCAGTCAATGGCATTTTGTTATAGCAGCTTGAGGTGACTCAGTCACATGCCTTATGGAGAGATTCTGAGTGACTCAGGCCCTCTGTGACAGGCTCTAGGGGAGGCCTTGGGAGGGCCAGGCCTGGGATGTGAGGTAGGTATGTTAATCTCCCCTGGTCTCAGGGGGGTGTGTGTGTGTGTGTGTGTGTGTTGCTTTTTAATAGGACGTCGTGGTCTAACCCAAAGCCCCCCCTCTGTAAGCATTTGAAGCTTACCACAGGTGGCTGACACACCCCAAGTCCTCTCAAAACACAGCAAAGAGGCTGCCTTGATTCTTTTGGGCTGGGGTTCCCACCGGGTTAGGGACCGGGCAGAATTCAGAGGGGCTCTCGGCGTCCTTACAGGCGACTCTGACAATCTTAGATGGCACCTCTGTGCTGGTGAGAGGCTTGTGCCCCTGCCATGGCAGGGCTGGTGTGTCTGTGGAGGAAGAGCGCTAAGAGACCCAGACACTCACGGCAGCTTGGTGCCCAAGTGTGAAGGCCAGATCTGTGGATTAATGCTTGTTTGTTTTGCTTTGTTTTTTAAGCTGCTGAAGCACACGCTCTGTTTCATGATGAGGAGAGACAGCCAACACTCGGCTCACTGACCTCTGTGGTTGAACCTGTTCCAACTTAGAGATGTAAGAGGCCCTCTTCAAGTGTAAAGAAACCCCATTTGCCCCCGTGACTGAAATTTTAAGTACCTCTCAGGTCTGGTTTCAAGTCTGGCAATAAAACAAAAATCTTTCTCACCATTTCATAGATTGGGTCTCCCTCGTATGTTTTAAACAAGCACAGTTAGCAGAAGCCTCTGATATTTCTGGAGACAAAATGAATAGGGGCAAATTCGGCCCCACCAGCTCAGTAGCATCTTGCTGGCCTTCGTGTAATCACAGCTGTGGAATGTTCTGGCTCCTCTCGCTGCACAAGAAAACCTGATTATAACAGGAGATGGAAATGTAAGCTAGACGTATCTGAGGAGTAACATTGACAAAGGTGAAATGTACAGAGGTCTATAAATCCTTGAAAGGCATTGATGGGAAAGAACTTGTTTCCTCCCATCCTCTAGTCTTCCCATTTGGAAGAACGTTGGTCACAGTACAGTTTACATGAGTTCCAGGTTCCAAAACAAGCAGAACTGAGAGTCTCAGATTTCCAGAAAGAAGGAAAGCACGCGGCATTTAACCACACTCAATACAGACTCACAGAACACAGGCAGTAAAGGGTTAAATGGCAACAACAAGACCTGGCAACAGTTTAATTCCCTCCTCAGGCTGCTCTGTCTGGCTGTCCCTGGGATAGAAAAACCAGAAGCGATAGCGTTGGCCTGCTCGGAACTTACAGTCCAGTTGGGGAGAGTAGCCATCACTCAGGGAAAGACTAGACAGCATTCAAGTGGTTAAGTGAAGAGAGTAATGGGGGTGCCTGGGTAGCTCAGTCAATTAAGTGCTGACTTTGGCTCAGGTCATGATCTCACGGTTCATGAGTTCGAGCCCTGCGTCGGGCTCTGTGCTGACAGTGCAGAGCCTGGAGCCTGGAGCCTACTTCTGATTTTCTGTCTCCTTCTCTCTCTGCCCCTCCTCTGCTCACACTCTGTGTGTGTCTCTCTCTCTCAAAAATAAATAAACATTATTATTTATTTATTTATTTAAAAAAAAAATTTTTTTTTCAACGTTTATTTATTTTTGGGACAGAGAGAGACAGAGCATGAACGGGGGAGGGGCAGAGAGAGAGGGAGACACAGAATCGGAAACAGGCTCCAGGCTCTGAGCCATCAGCCCAGAGCCTGACGCGGGGCTCAAACCCACGGACCGCGAGATCGTGACCTGGCTGAAGTCGGACGCTTAACCGACTGCGCCACCCAGGCGCCCCTATTTATTTATATTTATTTATTTATTTATTTATTTATTTATTATTTATTTATTTATTATTATTTATTGCAAGAATACAGTACATAACACATGCAACATACAAAATATGTGTTGATTGCCTGTTCACGTTATCAGTAAGACTTCCAGTTAACAGTCAGCTGTCAGTAGTTCTGTTTTGGGGAAGTCAAACGTTATGCAGGATGGGGCGCCTGGGTGGCTCAGTTGGTTAAGCATCCGACTCTTAATTTTGGCTCGGGTCATGATCTCACCGTTCGTGAGGTGGAGCCCCGTGTCAGGCTCTGCGCTAACAACAGGGAGCCTGCTTGGGATTCTCTCTCTCCCTCTCTCTCTCTGCTCCTCCCCCCCCCCCACCGCGACACATTTACTAGCTCGCTCGCTCTCCCTCTCTCAAAAGAAATAAATAAACTTAAAAAAAAAAGTTATACAGGGATTTTCAACTGTTGTTCAAGTGTCAACTCTATTTTATAATAATCGTCAAAGCCATTCTATCCACTGTTACTGTTCTGAGCTGCCGAAGGAAGGGGCCATGACTTTAGGTTGTGACGGCCAGAGATGAAGCAGGGCTAGACCAGGGGAATGGGCGGGAGTTTTACAGATGAAAGAACAGGGGTCTTTCTGGGTGGGCAGAATGAAGTGGGAAGAGGGCATGGAGGGGAGATGGAAAGGTGTGCTCAGGAGAAGCAGAATTTGTAATAGAGGTGTTGGGGAAAGCTTGGGCATTTGGTCTTCATGTTTTACAAATACTCCAAGGGAAGCAGAAGGAAAAACATCCATTCTACAAAGTCCGGGTTTTGTAATAACCGCTGATAATGCAGACTTACGGACTGCAGGGTATTTAAAGGCGTGTTTTATTGTAAAACTTCAAATAAAATATTGTATACAATGATACTGAGATATAAACTGTATGAAACCTCAGAATGGTAAAGGCCAATTCTTGTACAATTTCTCTGGTAAGTCCTTTTGTGTCAGGTCTTTTAGGCTTTTTTTTTTTTTTTTTTTTAATCATAGAAAGAAATGTTGCCTTAACCACAGTGCTTTGAAATATCTCACATGGGAAGGTTTTTCAATGAGAAAACAATTATGTAATTCTACTCATGTTTACCTCACTTCGGTGCACTTTAATTTACTAGAAGCTGAGGTACCTCCCAGAAATCTCTTCAACCCCAAGATAGAACTTGTGAATGGAAACAGGGTGATATCGAAAAAAACCACCAGACGCCAAATAGAAGCGAGGCAAGATTTTATTCACAGCCGGGCCAAACCTGACCTCCTGACGTTAAGGAGAAAAGTGCAGAGAGTGGCCCCGAACAAAGGCAGCGGTGGGCTTATATGGATTTTAGCAAGTCAGAATACATCACTATTTGGTTAACCAATTACAATCAGCGGCATTTCATGGTAGCCAATTATATTGTGACACAAAGACGTTAGTTTTGGCGGGAACCTATAAATTTTGAAGGTCTTTGTCCTAAGAGGGTTTAAAATGACCAATCATAGTTAGATACCTGAGATGCCGTAGGGCAGTGAGTATGTGACTTTTTACCTGTTGGTCTTGCCTAGGCCAGACCTTGGTAGAGGGGGTGGGGGAGCGTTTTGCATTCTAAGTTATCTATTTAGTAAGCAGGCGAGGTCACAGAAGTGAGATAGGGCGGTTAGCAATTACTGAGAACCCTAATAGGGAACTACATAAGCCTTTTATCTCAACTATTCATGAAAGGTGAGTTTAAGCCGAGCTTATGTACAATAGGCTTTCTGATATCTTATAAGTTGACCTATTACATGAATGTTGCCATCAGGTAGGAAACCTGATGGTTTTAGATCTAGCACTTTGTGTCAGTTTAGCAAGAGTCAGCTGCCTTTTTACTCATCCGTGTGAAGCTGACTTCTAGCAAACAGACCTCATAAAGGCCCCAGAATCCATGGAAACTGCTTGCATCCAGACCCTAAGTTACTGCCCTTCTCCCAATTAACTTTGCGAGCGATTCACATCACAGATGCCAAGTGGGAAATACAAAATGGCACCTCGGATGCTGCCCTGTTGTCTCTTGGTGCTTCTACCCACGCTGGTACAGCACAGAGAGGACTCGGTGGGCGCCGGGTACACCCGGATAGCATTTGGGCTGTTTGCCCGAAAGCTGAGCCTGGTCAACTTCAGAGCCCTGCACCCCCCCCCCCCCCCCAAGCCTGGCCTTTTAGGAGGCGCAGATCACGGCCTGACAAAGCCCATTGAAACGTAAGCCCCTACCCAGAAGTTCATGTTTGACTGATGAATATGTCCCATTGTGAATCTAGGCGTGTCTCAGTTGCCGGGGCGGGTATTCTGTGAAAGGCCTGTTTGTATATGCTAATTGAGAGCATTTAAGTGTGACAGAGTTGCTGCTTTCTGCCAAGCAGAGATTGAGAAGTGAGGTTTTCCAGGGCCCAGCCAAAGACTGGAGCCCCCACCACCAGGTGTTTGCGACGCACAGACCACGGAGAAGAAGAGGCTGGGTAAGCAGGAAGCCTGTGTTCACAGAGGCCACCATTGGAGATGGGGGTGATGAGGGAGGGTAGGAAAACATGAGTCAGGCTGACAGCACCTGCCCAGGGGCTTCTACAGAAAGGCTCATCTCCCCTTTCTGGATTCTTCCCTCCCTCTACCACAGGTGCCTAGTGTCCCGCGCTTCAGCATATTAACCACGTCTTTGATTGTCTACCTACTGACCCGTTGACCTTTGGGGCCTTGTGACCCTGGAGGGAGGGACTCTTCCAGAGCAGGCCAGTTCCTAGAGATAGTAAACAACTCGCTTCCAAGGGCGCTTGTCAAATACGACACAACCAATCCAGGGTCCGCACCCTGACACCTCGTTTCCTGAGCTTTCGTGCTCTGGGCCACTCTGCACCCCACGGCCAGCTACCAGACAGCCGTGGGCAGCCCCTACTCTTCAGAGCCCCCCAAAGTTACTCAAACTAGCCAGTCCTAAATAGCTCCCCCTGCCTTGCTCGGTCTCTCCTGCACAAACTACTCTAAAGGCTCTGGCCCACAGCTGGCCTCCTTCTCCCTCTTCCTCTTGGCCAACCCTCCTGCCCTCACGTGCGGCCCCTCATGGTGTGGCATGCCTTCTCCTCTGTGGGACTCTGAGGAACACACTATCTTTTCAGTGGCGATCGTCTCCTGATCTGTTGGTCTCACCATACCTAGATGGTAAAACCCATGACAGCATTCAGTTCTGAAAATATCTCAGAGGCCAGTGCCTTAGGTGAGCCAGTCTGCTCCCTACGTCCCCACACGCTTACCTCACCCCTGCAACGGGTTGTCTTTGCTCTCAGCGTTAGAGACTTCCCCTGGGGATCAGTAGGTCAGTTATGTGAAATTAAAGCAAAAATGAAAAAAGTGTAACAAAGAACAGGTAGCAAGAGTGCCTAATATTATCTCCAAAATCATCTAATGGAATCTCTGAATATTTAAGGCTGAAGTAAAGCCTGAAGTGTTTATTTTGTTAGTTACCCAGTGTTTGGTCAGTGAGAAGAAATGAGGTGAAATTAAAAGTAAATTTCAGGTCCACCGACCTAGATAGATCCTGGCCATGAATGGGCTGGACGTGGGTGGCAATCTTGAGAGATGCGAGGACAAGAAAAGCCTAGGGGCGTCTGGGTGGCTCAGTCGGTTAAGCGTCTGACTCTTGGTTTCAACTCAAGTCGTGATCTTGAGTTCAAGGCATGAACTCACAGTTTGTGAGTTCAAGCCCTGCCTCAGGCTCTGTGCTGACAACGTGGGGCCTGCTGGGGATTCTCTCTCTCCCTCTTTCTCTGCCCCCCTCTTGCCCACGTACTCACTCTTTCTCTCTCAAAAACAAATAAACATTAAAAAAAAAAAAAAAGGAAGAAAGAAAAAGCCTAACATTTATGGAGCGGTTACTCTGTGCCAGGACAGCTGCGGAGGCTGCGAATCAATCATTTAATCCTCCAACAAAACTGAGGAAAATGCTTTATTTATTTATTTTATTTTTTAAAATAATTTTTTAAAAAGTTTATTTCTTTGTATTTAGAGAGAGAGAGAGAGAGATAGGCAGAGAAAGAGGAAGAAAGATTCCCAAGCAGGCCCCACACTGTCAGCACGGAGCCCAATGCGGGGGTTGAACTCACAAAGCTGGAGATCATGAACTGAGCAGAAGTCAAGAGTCAGATGCTTAACCGACTCATCAACTGAGCCACCCAGGTATCCCGAAAATGCCTTATTTCTAGTTTAGAGATAAAGAGACGGAGGCACATAGATGCCGAGTGACTTACCCAAGGTCACGTGACTAGCTGGGCACCAGAGATGGGGTTCCAATCCAGCCAATGTGGCTCCAGAGTCTGTGCTCTCAACCTCTTTGCCACCTTGTGTAGCAAAGCGAGCCCCTTTGGGGGGCCGGACAGACCCACATACAAATTTGACCCTACCAATTTTTAGTTGGGTCATTTTGGGTTAGTAACTTGACCAGCTATGATATAAGGGTTCATCTATAACATAAGGGTGATAATCCTTATCCTGCAAGGCTCTTCTGAGGATAAAATAAGAATCCTGAAATGAAAAACCCTAAATACAATGGTACATCAGTAAGGGGTAGGCAAACACCCTTTTTTTTTTGTCCTCAGCAAGACATAGCTGGTCACTGCATCATTACTCTTCATGAGTGACCCCCTGGTTCCTCATACCAGAAGTATTTTTTTTTTTTTTTCAACGTTTATTTATTTTTGGGACAGAGAGAGACAGAGCATGAACGGGGGAGGGGCAGAGAGAGAGGGAGACACAGAATGGGAAACAGGCTCCAGGCTCTGAGCCATCAGCCCAGAGCCCGACGCGGGGCTCAAACTCACGGACCGCGAGATCGTGACCTGGCTGAAGTCGGACGCCCAACCGACTGCGCCACCCAGGCGCCCCCAGAAGTATTTAAGAAAAGGCAGAATGTGGAAAGTTCTGGAAAATATGTCATTCGCTAAATCTTCCCTCCGAGGAGGAATCCAGGCAAGCCAGGCCGACATTCAGCCAGTAGGCTCCAGCATGCCCACAGCAGTTGTTAAAATATGCAGCGTGTCCGCTTGGGTTGGTAATTAGCCGTTTCCCTGAGACTCCTTCCCCCCCCACACCCCGTCTCTCCAGGTTACCGGGCTCGGGCCTCCAGGGCGTCGCGACTGGCATCCGTTCTGGTCAGTTGGAGCCTTGTTGCTCTGGTGGTTAAACATCCCGAGTGTCCCCACTGGAGGCAAAAGCAGAAGAAGGGCTGCACTGACCAAGACCCCGAATCTTGGGCGGGGGCCAGCCAGAGCAGGAAGCGTGTGCTGGGCACACTGCCCTCCTTTTACGTGCTTGGGGATCAAAGAGACAGAGAGAACAAGAGACAGTTTTCTTCCTTCTGCCCTCCCCTCTCCTCGTTCTCACCTTTGAGAGTGACCTCCTAAAGAGGCAGGTTAACATTTTTACACCCTCAACCACAATGAAAATGTCCATGTTTATGAAAATATTATTCCAAAGCGGATCTGTGCCACATTAGGCTGACCGGAGAGATAAAATCACGTTTCTCTGGGCTTAGGCCAAATTGCGGGCGGCTTCTCTGAACTGTAACTGCTCCCAATTGTAAGGGGGCACTTCTTGAAAACCCCCTACCAAGAATTCCATCTGCACTGGGACCACCCAGCCTCACTCACACTGATGATCAGTCCAGATACAATTGGCTTCAATTAGATCTTTTGAAAACAGTTTCCTGTGAGCTTGGCCATGGAGCCAGGAGGCATCTGAACAATAACATTTGAGCTCTTGCTTGGAGCAAGGTTAGGTTGCTTTGGAGTTTGAGCCAAGGCTTTATCCACTTTGCCGTGGGCATCTGGGAGAAGGCTTCTGAGATTTGGCAAACTCCGCTAAAGACAGTTCGTGAACCGTATTTATCACACCATTTTCAGAGAGAAACCCCGGAATCGTATTTCCCTTCGTATATACTAACTGCCCAGCTTTCCGTGTAACTCCTCATATGTAATCTAGGTCTGCCTTCTCAAAAATCCTATAAAGTGCCCTTACAAATTAATGAAATAAGATTTAGAGGTATTGAGTGCCCCACTTGCAGACGGAGTGAAAATAGAATCTTTCTATATGGTATTCTGCACTTAACCAAATTGCCTGAAACTGAGAAATCATAAACAAATCAGTTAATATTTTCTAGGAAGTAGGAATCCTTTTAAATTATTTCGACTTTTTTTTTTTACAGGTAAGATCTGTTAACCTTATCCACATTCCCCGATACGCTGAAAAGCCGAGAAGCAGGTGGTAAGTGTGTATGTGCATTTACACATGCTGTAAGAACTAGAAAAAGGCCTTAGTGATCATCTAGTCCATTTTGTCCCAAAGGATGTGTCTCAGGATGTTAATACAGGTTATGCATTAAAATAAGCTTTTGATCAATTAAAGTTCAGAACAGTGATTTAAACAGTGAAGCAGGTGTATTTACTGTAGGGCTATCAGGGATTTTAATAGACCAGATGGTTGTAACCAGGTGATGACATATTAAACGTTCAACAACCAGTTCTCCAGAGGAAAAGCCCTGCTTTGTGGCATCTGCTGATTTCTGTGCTGTAAATATTCCCCTCACGGTCAATTTCAACCTTCCAACACAACATCAGTGATGGTAAACTTGGTCATCCGTACTGGCCACAATCTAGACAGCAGATGTAAATAACCTCAAGAGCAAACATCAAAGCAAAATGTAGTGAAAGAATTGGGAAGTATTGTTTTGAGTAATTATTACCTTGTTTTTAATATAATTTAGTTAACTGTAAGTTAAACAATTTAATTTTTAATAATGATCGTGTTTAACAATTCACTCACAAAATTCCTAAAAATGTAGCAATTGACGTTTGAAAGCTAGAACAAACCGGATCCAGCACACCAGTGTTTATGGTTCCCAAAGGGGTTTGGTGTGTTGGGGGGGGGGGGGATATTATAAGGCAGTCTCCAGAATTACTTGACCCAGGACCCTTTCTTCAAGTAGGATTTTATAGGATTTGTGTTCTGGGGTGCACATTTTGGAAACTGCTGATGTCGTTCAACTTTGTCATTTTTCCCCTTTTGTTTTTCTTCATTTTCAAAGCTCGTATGGTTTCCTGACTACTAGCTGGGAGCTTAACGTACCACACTTCCACTCAATTTGATTCGATAAATAGTTATTGGACTCCTGTTATGTGCAAAATATTATGCTGGTCTTACAGAAAATGCTAGATGACTAAGAGTTCCTGCCCTTGGAGAGGAAGCTGTAGGACAAATTTACAGAGAACTATAGGAGAAGGCAACATCCAGTTAGTGACCTAGGAAGGATGTAAGTATATAACTTTGGGAGATCAGAGCAAAACAAATCATATCCAGCTATTTTTTTTTTTTTTAAATTTTTTTTTTTTTTTTTCAACGTTTATTTATTTTTGGGACAGAGAGAGACAGAGCATGAACGGGGGAGGGGCAGAGAGAGAGGGAGACACAGAATCGGAAACAGGCTCCAGGCTCTGAGCCATCAGCCCAGAGCCCGACGCGGGGCTCGAACTCACGGACCGCGAGATCGTGACCTGGCTGAAGTCGGACGCTTAACCGACTGCGCCACCCAGGCGCCCCCATATCCAGCTATTATGGTAGGAGATAACCAAGTCCAAAGTGGGGCTGGAGATTCAGCAGTGCCTGGTGCTTGGGGCTAGAAGAGGTAGACACAATGGCCACCGTGTGCCCCTCTTGTGCAAAGTCTTCTTCAGCAGATGAGTGTGGGAGGTCCTGGTGTAAGGCCAGTGAAACCTAGCTCTTCAAAAATTAGCATTTTTAAATTACCAGGTAGACTGAGCATTTGGTCACACGCTAATTAGCTCTTTCTGTTTTCTCCGCTGTGAATTGTGTATTTGTATCCTCTGCCCACCTTTCTATAGGTTTTCCTTGTTCCTCCGCCCCTTTGCAGGGATTTCTTGTATGTTCGATTGTATAAATTACAGTTATTTAAAATACTGTCTCCCGGCCTATCCCCCATGCTTCATTGGTCTGTGTGGTCTTCCAGAGGCCATACAGTGGAGTGGGTGAGCACCAGTGCTCTCAAGGTCGGGTTCATCTCTCCTACACTCTGGATGTGACCTAGGACAAGTCACTTAACTGATCTGTGCCTGATTCTTCATCTGTCAGATGAACAGTAGCCCCTGCCTCATAGGAGAGGTAATAAGATCAGGTGAATGAATACCCTTTAAAATTTTTGCTTAGTGATTATTAGCCTTTATTAGTTAACCTGAAGTCTCTGCATTTGATGTCATCAAATGCATTCGTTTTCACTTTTATGGTTTATGCTTCTTGGGGCTTTTTGAAGAAATTCTCCAACTTTTTTTTTCTATTAATTGTATGTCTTTATTTTCACACTTAGGTCTTTAATGGCCTGAGGCAACCCTTCAACTTTAATATTCACCCTGTAATGTGCCCACACCATGTCTGAATAATCCACTTTATGATTTTTTCCTTAAGTATCTTCTCTAATATTGGTTTTAGATTAAATATAATGTGTTACATGCAAATGGTAAAACTGTTAGTGCATATTTTTTCGTTCATATTAGACTGGGGCATCCTTATCTAGGCTTCTCAACCTTTCTGGTTTCTTTAAAAAAATATGTCTCTTGGAAATAATATTAATAATTAATTATAATAATTTCTGTCTTTAGATCTCTGTTTTAATTCATTTATATTTAAAAATAATTATATATTATCTAACATGATAGATAATACTATTATATGAGAGTATATGATATATTGCTGCCATCTGATTTCATGTTTTCAATTTACCACGGCTTCTTATTCTTTTTCTCCTTTTCCACTTTACACAGCCATATCAAATTTCTTTCTATTTGTTTAAAAGTTTTACCTCCCATCTATATTCGAATATAAGTTAAATTGCCTTAATTTCATAGATTATCTTAGAGCAGGATCTATTATTTCGAGGTATTGAACAATTCTATCTAAAATAAGGGCTTATTGACTTTAATAAAAGTAAAACATTATTCAATTTCCTAATTAAATATGGGAAAGTTGACAGCACAATAGAATACTGTTTGTTAACCTCTAAAATATGTAAAACGTAAGTGTTTGGTAATACCCAGCGTGGAGAAGGTGCATGGAGACAAATAGTATCGGTGTAGGCATAAACTTTGGAGACACCTTGGCAACATCTACCAAAGTTTTGAATGTTCATACATTTTGATTCATCCTTTCCATTTCTAGGTATCTACCCAATGGATAAGGCTTTAATTGTAGCATTATTGCAAAAATCGATAGTCTGTACTGTTTCAGTTTCTTACTATGAGTATATATCACTTTTTTCATTAAAAATGTACTATATAAAAATAATATATAAATATATAATAGAAAAGAGGAGAGAAATGTAAAGATGTTATAAAGCCAAAGCAAAGCTTGGAATCAACACTTTGGGAATCTCTGACTTCATGTATCACTTTAATTGTTTCTGTTTAGAAATATTAGATGCTCAGTGGTGCCTCGGTCAGTTTGGGCTGCTATAACAAATCACCATAGACTGGGTGGCTTAAACACCAAACACTTATTTCTAATAGTTCTGGAGACTGGGAAGTCTAAGACCGAGGCACCAGTAAATCTGATGCCTGGTGAGGGCCTCCTTCCTGGTTTGTAGATGACCATGTTCTTGTATCCTTGCATGGTGGAAAGAGAGCCTGGGCCAGCTCGTTTCCTTTTCTTATGAAGGCACTCATCCCATCATGGAGGCTCCACCTTCATGACCTACTTACCTCCCAAGGCCCCAGCTCCAAATACCATCACATTAGGGCTTCAGCATATGAATTTGGGTGAGGGGGGAGGACACAAACATCCAGTCCATCGTAAGAATATTATTGTATTTCAATGAAATAAAAATGGGATTTTCTTTGCTCTTATAACACTTTTTTACATGAGTGCTTCAGAAATTCAACATCGTTTTCCTGTTTTATTTTTATAGGGAGTTTACTTAAGCTACGAAGAAGTTAAAATTAGCTGTCAACTGCTGTCCCACAGTGAGCTAACACAGCCTCAAGGCCTGACTGACCACAGTCATCTCTGGGGGTGTACGTTTGTCTGAGAAACACATCACAGAGGTAATAGTGATTTTCCCTCCGCAGTCATCATTCAGTTCTTTGTACACATGTCTCAAGAGGAAAATCCCTATCAAGGGCTGTGTAGGGGCTTACATTTACTTTGGAATTATTCCATTTATTTTTACTTTTATGGACCATTCAAATTGTAATCATCGGTCAGTCAGCTACATGACTTGGTAACCAATGAAATTTGACAATCTTAGTGGCCTTCCATTAGAAAGAATTGCATAATAGTCCATGAAATTACAATTTTGAATTGAATTCTTGAAACAGGCCTAGAAGCCACAGAATCAAAGCAAATGGCAAGTGTGAGTTTAGAAGAGGCAGACCTGTGAAGCCATGTTCCCAAGGTCTGGAAGCAAGGATTTTACAGCGGAATTCACAGTCTTGACAAGGCTTCAGGACAGGGAACTGAAGCAGCCCCCATTTCCAGCTGTGATCTGTGTTCTGTTCAAACAAAACACCTTGCTTCCTGAATGCTGCTTTGGCTTAATTTCAGCAGAGTAGCAATTCTTAATCCAAAACAATCAAGAAGAATTTCTACAGTGGTCAAACAGCATTTTTCTGAGTGCTTGGAAATCATGAATGTCCACTGTTGAAAAATATTCTCTAGCAAACAAGGCAGAGAACATGAATCAAAGTGCCAGACAATGCCAGGGTCAGCCTCAGTGGCCCTGAAACCAACTAAGACTCCAGTGAAGTACGTGTCTTGATTCCCTCAGCTGTGAAATAAGTACATCATGCAGCTTCACGCAAAAATTGAAAATTGTGCTCTAATGGGTATGTGTACGTATGTGTGTGTATGTACACGATTCATCCACATGCCATGCCAGTCTCGCCCGAATGAAGCAAATAAAACTTTGGTTAATTCTCAGTTTTCAGGTATTACTCACGATCTCCTCTCTGCCTCCAAACCACTCTGTCCATGTTTTCATTAATGTGTTTGTCATATTGCGATGTAGTTAGTAATTTATCCATCTTTCTTCCCAGATCTTTCTCCATCTTTCTCCCCATCTTTATATTTTCTTTCTTTTTTTTCGTCTTTATATTTTCAAAGCCAAATACAATACCTGGCATATATTAGGCACTCTATAATGTCCAAAGAATAAAAATGTGAGCCAATGTTAAAGCCTAACTATAGTGTGATCGGACTGTGACCAGATACTTTGAAAGAGTAAATACATCATTCACCACACACAGATTTAAAGGGGTGTGTGATAGAATTGCTAGAAGACAAGATGTAGCAGACAGCACTCTTTCCTGGATGGCAGAGGGAAAAAAAAATATACATATGCATCCTCATCTTTAGATTTGGACAAAATCGAGGACAATTTCCATTCCAATCATTTATTATCTAAATTCCTGGTCACCAAGGTCCTTGGAATGTCAAAGGCAGCACAAATGTACATTATTTAAAATATATTCCTAAAGGTCTTAAGGATATTAATAAGGTCACAGAAAAAGCTAGTGACACAGGTCAATTTAATTGTTCTTTTTTGTCTACAAAACTTTTCTATGTGAAAAGAAGTCATTTGAATTCTTACCCACCTTAAACCACTAACCCTGTAAGTTTACTGATACACATTTATTTCAAATTAATTTTTTAAATGTTTATTTCTTTTTGAGAGAGAGAAAGAGAGAGAGAGAGAGTGTGTGTGAGTGGGTGAGGGGCAGAGAGAGAGGGAGAGAGGGAATCCCAAGCAGGCTCTGTGTTATCAGTGCAGAGCCCAATGCAGGGCTCGAACTCACAAACCATGAGATCATGACCTGAGCCAAAATCAGGAGTCAGGTGCTTAACCAACTGAGCCACCCTGTTGCCCCGTTTTAAATTAATTTAATGAACAAAATAAACAGTGCCAATTATATCCCTGAATTTCAGTTAAGCCTACTAGTACTCATTAATACAATGGTAACTTAAAAGGAGAATTTATATACTCATGGCATATTCACAGGCCTATGTGTTGAAAGGGACTTGCACTTCCAATGAGAGGAAGAACATTTTTGCTTGTCAAGCCGGAAGAAAGGAACCAATTTGAATTGATGGGATGATTTTAGGAATGGACCTTTGGACAATTGGATATAAGTGGTTAATATTTTTAGAGAGTTGGGAATAAGTGGTTAATAATTTTTAACAAAGAAAGAATCCTTGGGTTGGATGACTTTTCCTTTAGTCTGAGATTCAGTAGCAACAATTTTGTGCTGCTTGCTCATCAAGGAGATGGCTAATGGGGAGTGGGGGAGTCCAGCATGGGGAGGCCAAAGGCACAGTAAGAGACACCTGCCACACAGCATCTTAGAATCTTTGAAGGTCAAGGTATTAGGACCCAAGAGAAGTAGTTGAGGTCAAGATCGTGATTGATGAGAGCAGGTACTTTTATTTCTCTGATGTAATGACAGCATCATTTAGGAAAAAATGTGAGGTTATTCTCCTACATGGACCAGTCCTTGAGGATGTAAAGAAGAGAATGGTGGTACTTGGGAAATGGGAAAGGGAAGGGGCCTTGACTTAAGGGAATCAGTTGAATGTCCTTCACCCCCAATTTGGGGGGTGACTTAAAAAGTAGGAAGAGCACTATAAATGGTGGCCCTTGAGTTTTCTGGAGAGACCAAGGGCCCCACCCAATCTAGGTGATGCTCTGCAGTATGACAGGAACTTTGATGCTCCCACTGCAGTGCAATTCTGTTTGGTTAAGATTCTGTTCATCTTCTGAATGGGAACATCAAGCTGCCAGTCTTTCTAGATATTATTTGCCAAACCACTGTCATCTCCTGAGCAAGATTATTTTCCTTACATCAAGACACCACTAAGCTTAGGAGATCTCTAGACATCTAGACTGGTAGAAGTTGGGGGACAAAGCTTCCAGAGCTGGTCCTAGCTGAGAACTGAGAGACTATGTGTCCCTATTACATTCTCAGGAAGATACCAATACTTGAGGTAACTTGGATGAGTTCCTTACAGCTGAAGAAATCTCACCAGAACATTGATTTTTGTATCCTCATATCTGAGCTCCATTCCTGGTGGCTAGATTGTATTTGTTGACTGAAGCTGAATTGACTATAACTGACTTTCCCAAACTGTTTTTACCCTTTTGTTAAAGGGGTGAAACCTGGGACATCTCAACTACTAGAGAATGTTGCCACTGCTACTGATGATGGCAAAGATGCTTTAATTAAGCAGCATTTAAAGTTTTTAGTCCTTTATTTCATAGCAACCACCGTGAGGTAGGTGGGAAGCTTTGGTTGCATATTCCAGCTTAGGGAGACTTCCAAATTCTCAGAGGCTATCTAGGTACTCAAATTACATTGAGATGAATCCAAATATACTTCCTTGCTTTGTTTCAAAGTCCCATACAGAAAACAACAACAACAATAACAAAAAACAAAGGAAAAGACTTCAAAAAATTTCCCCTAACTTTCTCACTTTTGAGATATCCTATTCTATATATATCTTGCTGAGAGAGTTCAAATTCACATAATTCTAAAATAGCATATTAAAACACTTTTAAAAATTAGTTGTCACCAGATTGGTATTGCCATAGAGTTAAGGCCAAACCTATGTCGGCCATGTCTGCTGCATCCTGTGTAACGGTGGCTGGCACTCATTCACTACTAAGTGAATGAAAAAAAAGTCAGGATTTCTTTCTTTCTTTCTTCCTTTCTTCTTTCCTTCCTTCCTTTCTCTTTCTTTCTTTCTTTCTTTTTTTTTTTTAATTAAAGTTTGGTCTCACAGATCCAAATGCCTAGTTCAGAGTTGTTAGGTTGTAAATCTATACACTCATTCCAGTGATTCTGCCATTATTCTAATCCCTTTTGCAATTCTCATATTGGAATTCTTGTCTTAGAGCAAGGCACGTGGTTTTGAAGGATTTATTGGTGGCAAACTTTGCTTTTGTGAGGGGATCTGCTATTTAGAAAATGCAAAAGGCATCTGGAGCCCAGTCTGGTGAATACGTTGAGTAATCTAACTTTATAATCTCATTCATATGTGATTAGAAACTGACAAGATTAATTTTCTGATGCATTTAATAAACTGTATCTGAGAACCAGTTCACGGATGTTTTGCAGAATGGTGACAAATACATATATTATCTACATGGGCAACCACCTTAAATGGAACTACATTGCTTTTATGCTTCTTTAAAAAAAAAATCTCATAAAGTTTTGTCGCATTAGAGAAACAAAATGCCAAGCCGGCCTGATTTCGCATTCACTGGCAGTGCCTGTAGATTACTCGGAGCCGAGTGTCGCGAGCCGATCCCTTTGGTCACCTGGACCAGAGGTCCTGAGAGCCATGATGAGTTTGAATTTGCATACTTCAGCATGCCAGAAGGGATGGCGTTACCGCTCTTGCTTCTTTAGTTGATTATATTTTCACTGGAATTAAAATAATAAGCTTCTGTGCTACCTATTAACTTCCTACATGCTGAGATGAGAATAGCTTGAAGCTGTGGAAAAATGCTGATATGCTTAAAATAAAGAACCAAAATAGCCATATAAACAAACCTCAGGGAATTTTAACCAAGAACTTACTGCCAAATAAATCTTCAGCCAGTGAAAATGCTGAATATTTTATTTCAAAAAGGAACTATATTTTTAGTCTCTGCCATGATTGTCAACACTCAATTGTCATAATAAACATAACCATTCATAAAAAAAAAAAATATATATATATATATAGAAGCAACCGTTTTCAGAAACCCTATCAGCCTCCCCGTGTGCTAGTGGAAGCTGAAATGCACAATTAACCCCTGGTGATCACAAGCATTATGTTGGGGCATTTGTAGATTGTGATGGGGAAGAAGAAAAAAACAGCCCCTGTCAGATGGCAGTTTCAGGAAAATTGCTGGTTTCCACAGTGCCCTTCCCACAAGAACAAAAGACGGGCTGAAAAATAAAGGCAAACACTGGTCATGTTTCATGGTATTTTACTAATATTTTCTTCTCTCTCTGTTTTTCCCTTTTGTGTTCATTTTATTGAATCCACTGTTATGAGGTGGAAAACTGAAGCAAACTGATCAAGTCATTCAGTCCAGGGCGCCTGGGTGGCTCAGTCAGTTAGGCATCCAACTTCGGCTCAGGTCACGATCTCCCGGTTTGAGAGTTCCAGCCCCACGTCAGGCTCTGCGCCGACAGCTTGGAGCCTGGAGCCTGCTTCGGATTCTGTGTCTCTGTTTCTCTCTGCTCCTCCCCCGCTCACACTCTGTCTCTGTCCCTCCAAAAGAAATAAACATTAAAAAACATTAGAAAAAATTCAGTCAACAAGGCCATTAGAATATGGATTGTAAATGTGATCTATATTATAAAACAATAGACATTTATCTTAGAATTGGACATGTAATTGTGTATTTTGATCTTTTTCCTCTAGTGTGTTATGAACCGTTTTCCATGTTAGTAAAAAGTCTTCAAAAAGGTGATTTTTTTTTTAGAGGCTGCCTGATTGCAACCACATGCACAGAACATAAATTTGTCATCGAAATTCTATTGATAGTTATGTTATATGCATCCATAATGAGCACTTTCCTTTTTTTTTTTTTTTAAATTTTTTTTAACGTTTATTTATTTTTGAGACAGAGAGAGACAGAGCATGAACGGGGGAGGGGCAGAGAGAGAGGGAGACACAGAATCCGAAGCAGGCTCCAGGCTCTGAGCCATCAGCCCAGAGCCCGACGTGGGGCTCGAACTCACGGACCGCGAGATCGTGACCTGGCTGAAGTCGGACGCTTAACCGACTGCGCCACCCAGGCTCCCCTGAGCACTTTCCTTATTGCATTTTGTGTTCTATTATGAATATTTCCTTAATACACATCTTTGAAGTGAAATTCCTAAGTCAAAGGGATTATTTGCATACTTTTATTTATTTTTATTTATTTATTTATTTTTTATTTATATATGAAATTTATTGTCAAATTGGTTTCCATACAACACCCAGTGCTCATCCCAAAAGGTGCCCTCCTCAATACCCATCACCCACCCTCTCCTCCCTCCCACCCCCCATCAACCCTCAGTTTGCTCTCAGTTCTCAATAGTCTCTTATGCTTTGGCTCTCTCCCACTCTAACCTCTTTTTTTTTCCTTCCCCTCCCCCATGGGTTCCTGTCAAGTTTCTCAGGATCCACATAAAAGTGAAACCATATGGTATCTGTCTTTCTCTGTATGGCTTATTTCACTTAGCATCACACTCTCCAGTTCCATCCACGTTGCTACAAAAGGCCATATTTCATTTTTTCTCATTGCCACGTAGTATTCCATAGTGTATATAAACCACAATTTCTTTATCCATTCATCAGTTGATGGACATTTAGGCTCTTTCCATAATTTGGCTATTGTTGAGAGTGCTGCTATGAACATTGGGGTACAAGTGCCCCTATGCATCAGTACTCCTGTGTCCCTTGGATAAATTCCTAACAGTGCTACTGCTGGGTCATAGGGTAGGTCTATTTTTAATTTTCTGAGGAACCTCCACACTGCTTTCCAGAGCGGCTGCACCAATTTGCATTCCCACCAACAGTGCAAGAGGGTTCCCGTTTCTCCACATCCTCTCCAGCATCTATAGTCTCCTGATTTGTTCATTTTGGCCACTCTGACTGGCGTGAGGTGATACCTGAGTGTGGTTTTGATTTGTATTTCCCTGATAAGGAGCGACGCTGAACATCTTTTCATGTGCCTGTTGGCCATCCGGATGTCTTCTTTAGAGAAGTGTCTATTCATGTTTTCTGCCCATTTCTTCACTGGGTTATTTGCTTTTCGGGTGTGGAGTTTGGTGAGCTCTTGATAGATTTTGGATACTAGCCCTTTGTCCAATATGTCATTTGCAAATATCTTTTCCCATTCCGTTGGTTGCCTTTTAGTTTTGTTGGTTGTTTCCTTTGCTGTGCAGAAGCTTTTTATCTTCATAAGGTCCCAGGAATTCACTTTTGCTTTTAATTCCCTTGCCTTTGGGGATGTGTCGAGTAAGAGATTGCTACGGCTGAGGTCAGAGAGGTCTTTTCCTGCTTTCTCCTCTAAGGTTTTGATGGTTTCCTGTCTCACATTCAGGTCCTTTATCCATTTTGAGTTTATTTTTGTGAATGGTGTGAGAAAGTGGTCTAGTTTCAACCTTCTGCATGTTGCTGTCCAGTTCTCCCAGCACCATTTGTTAAAGAGACTGTCTTTTTTCCATTGGATGTTCTTTCCTGCTTTGTCAAAGATGAGTTGGCCATACGTTTGTGGGTCTAGTTCTGGGGTTTCTATTCTATTCCATTGGTCTATGTGTCTGTTTTTGTGCCATGCATACTTTTAATTAATATGTTTTTGGTTAAAAATAAGTGCCTCTACTGATATGTTGAAATCTGCTATAATACTCTCCCTTACTTTTCTTTCAAAAAGAAACATTATACTCTTGGACCTTGGGTATATTAGTCCCATCTTTACGGGGCATCTCTACGCAAAACCAAACATGATGTGCAGGTTTACCAAGATGGATGGTTTGTCTCTTGCCTCACTACCTGCCAGGGTAAATAGGGCTGGATTTGCTAAGAGGTTCAAATATGAAAATAGGAAGCGTGGTAAACATGTTTAGGGGGACTGCAAAGACCATCCCTCATTTTACAAGCACCTTTTTTACAGGCTTTGTTGAAGAGTAGAGTTTGGCAACTATTTTTATAACACAGATCAGGGACATCTGACTCAACCTGAAGAACTCAGCTATAAATTACAAAAATTTGACTTAAGAGACAAAGAGACTCTTGTTCCATGGACATTTCTTCAACTGGAAGACTGGATTAGAGCAGCCTTTTTGGGCCATGAGGACTCGTGTGTGAACAGAGAAAGCCAGTCTGCCAAGGGAAGCCAGAGGTTGGAGCAATGGCACACAGGGAAATAGACATGAGAGGCCATCAAGCTGGGGTTAGAGGAGGTAGAAAAAAGAGACAGCGAGCAAGTATTTAGTTCCCAACCGCTATGGATTTCCTAGGTGTACATTTTCCACTTCATGAAGTACTCCGCTGTGCTTGCACGAGACCCCCCTTTAACTGAAGCTGCTGGAAGTGGGTTTCTGTTTCTTATACCCAGATTATCTCCACTGAAATGATGGGACTGATGTTGACCAACCTTCCCACCTGACTATCTCAGGCACAGGCCCTTGGCTTATGTGGTCTGGTTGCTGGTCAATACATTTTAAAGAGTAAGGAAAAATCAAATAAGAATGTATAACTGCTGAATATACCTTAATTTGAAAATGTTCACTCTTTTTTTTTTTCCCTGTGGATAACTCACATTGGTCAGACCACAGGCTGACATGTGAATTTACGCCCTCCAAATGAGTCAGTTGACATACAATAGAATAAAAAGCCAAAGAAACAAAAAGCAAAAACCAAACGCCTCCCAATTGTTCTGAAGAATAAAAAGGGAGCTACTTGGTCCTATCAGCTTGTACTAACAAACAACACCCCCCAAAACCTGGCTTCAATACCTTTAAAACAATAATATTAGCTGTTTCTGCTACCCCAGGGGGAGCAGAGTTTTAATAAACTGCATACTGTCTGGATTGGTGTGATTTTTAACCTGGCAGGGGGCTGAAAAGTGCTTGGTATATAGTCTAAGGTTGAAATAGTAAGAGGAAGTTTCTTTTTATTCATGTTTTCCTGAGAGGGTCTCTGTGGGTAGAAAACACTGAAACATACTTTGGAGGGGTGTCAGCTCTCCCCTCCCACAACCCCAGTTGCTGTTGGACAATCTATATACTGGTCCTCAGATGAGGCTCTGTGGAGACTGGAGTGTTTTGATTTGAGTTTTGCTTCCATTTTGGAAGGGCCACGCATTATGTGGAGACGAAAATGTGTTTGAGGAACAAAAGCCTACGGGACAGGGTGAGGACATAAGAAGCTATAGCTTCTTCTCTGTTTTCTGCTGGAATTCAAATTCTGTCGTGTGTTAGGTCTGATTTCTTGGGAAACCCCCATCTTGGCTGGATCCCTCAGGAGCTAAAAGAAAAGCTAGAAGAACCATGTTGCGATTTCCCCAAACCCTATCCCTGGAGGCGTTCCATGTGTGTCGCACTGAGGCCTTCTTGGCAGTGTCACCCTTGTTCACCTGTGGGTACACGACGCACCGCCGAATGGGACAGCCCTGGGGTCTCGAGCGAGCCAGTGATGGGTCATTTAAAAGTGCTTAAACTAAAACTACCGGTGCCTCAGCTGCATGAGTGAATTCATTGATGAAAACATGCGAGACATTTGTGGGGGAACCACCACAAATCTTTGGGTGGTATTTGGAGGTGCCCAAGTTCTTACACCAGCAGGCAGGGGCCATAACTGATCACAACTGGATGACTACTGTAACTGTAACAGCGTCTGTGTCCCCGCTGGGGAGGTTGACACAAAGGCAGTGACATTTTACACATCTTAAGTTACAATGGGCTGCTGTTGGCTGAATGTTTGTGTCCCCCTAAAATTTGTATGTTGAAGCCTGATCCCCAGCGTGATGGTATTTGGAGACTGGGCCATGAGGATGGACCCCCTCATGCTGGAATGAATGTCTTTATAAGGAGACAAGAGAAACATGATCGCTCTCTTGGCCAGTGAGGACCCAGGGGAAAAAGGTGGCTGTCTACCAGCCAGGAAGCTGGCCGTCACCAGATGCTGGATCTGCTGGCACTTTGATCTGACTTCCCTGTTTCCAGAACTATGAGAACTAGATTTCTGTTGTTCAAGCCACTCAGTCTATGGAACTCTGTTGTGGAAGCCCAAACTGACTAAGACATGGGCGCTGAAGTAATTTTTATTCGCCAACCCCTGCTTGTCAGAAACAACAGGGAACGTCTCCCACCCAGGGTTTCAAGATGTTTGTAAGTCTTTTTTGTCTTTATTGCAGATACTTCATAGTCTAAGAATACGTTTTGTCTCTGGCTCATCTAACCAAGTGTTCAATGCCTATCGGAATTTACGATCCAGAGCACTCACTTCCCCCCTCTGGGTTGGCCTTGGGCAAATTAATGGCTATAGAAATGAGAAAACAGATGACAAGGTAAAATATCAAAGAGGGTACAGAGTTTCAGAAATGAAAAGACATAAAGACATTGCAACCTGATGCTGGTCAAAGAGTACAAATTTTCACTTACAAGATAAATGAATTCTGGAGAGCTAATAATGCTTAGGCTGATGACTATAGTTAGTAACGATATAATGTATACTTAAAATTTGCTAAGAAAGTAGATCTCAAGTGTTCTCCATGCATGCGCACATATACACACAAAGCTTAACTGTATGAGGTGATGGATACGTTAATTAGGTTGATTATGACAATTATTTCACAATGTATATGTATATCAAAACATCACACTCTATACCTTCAATATATACAATTTTAATTCATCAATTGTATCTCAATAAAGCTGGAAAAAACACAAAAAGAAATTACATATACACACGGCTTTATGTTGCATCAATTGTATTAATAAAAGAATAGAAACTATAAATATTAATAAAGGAGTACTTAAGTAAATTATGGTACATATTATCCATACAACAAAAGTCACTGCAGTCATTAAGAATATCGAGGAAGTTCTTTATAAACTGATCTTGAAAAAATTGTTCAGGGGCACCTGGGTGGCTCAATTGGTTAAGCATCCGACTTTGGCTCAGGTCACGATCTCATGGTTCATGGGTTCGAGCCCTGAATCAGGCTCTGGGCTGCCAGCTCAGAACCTGAAGCCTGCTTCGGATTCCGTGTCTCCCTCTCTCTCTGCACCACCCCTGCTCGCGCTCTCTCTCTCAAAAATAAACATTAAAATTTTTTTTTAAAAACCCTCGGGGCGCCTGGGTGGCGCAGTCGGTTAAGCGTCCGACTTCAGCCAGGTCACGATCTCGCGGTCGGTGAGTTCGAGCCCCGCGTCAGGCTTTGGGCTGATGGCTCAGAGCCTGGAGCCTGTTTCCGATTCTGTGTCTCCCTCTCTCTCTGCCCTCGCCCGTTCATGCTCTGACTCTCTCTGTCCCAAAAATAAATAAACATTGAAAAAAAAAAAAAAAACCCTCCAAGATATATTATTTGGTTCAAAAAAAAAGATGTTGCAATCTGGGTGGGGCAGGGAATTGGAAGGGAGTGTGGGCATGTAGCAAAATATTATGAAACTATTTCAGTGAATAATTGAGTAAGCAGACAGAGCCTAAGGTTGAACCAGGGTTCCCCTTGTTGGCCTGTGACTCAGGAAGGGTCACCCGGCCCAGGTCAATGGCAAGATCTATTATTGGCCTCCACTCTGGTTGCTGCAGCCAGCCAGAGTGTTATTGCTGGTCTCCACTGCATAAACTTGTAAATCCAGGATTAAAAAGTTAAGGTAATGTTGATGGTGTTATGTAAGGTATGCATTCGTAAGGATCACATGAATGTAGTAAGTTTTGTCATGACTGTGCTACATTTAGTATGTGTTATCTGATTTTAAGACGTGTGAGATTAGAATTATTGACTTTACTGTATTCTAAAATTTATTGGAGCCACAATAGGTGATTAAATGTTAGAAAGGAATGTACTTTTAGATTTGTTAAATTTACTTGACAGGCATTTGCCACGATGTATTAAATATATTTAATTATGTACTAAATATAAATTATTATATTTAATATAATTAAATATATTTAATTATGTGTACTAAATATGTAAGTGTAGTATGGAATGTCTAAGCGAATTTTGTTATTTAAGAGAAGAAAGTTCAGTTCTTTTACTTATGAGCTAATTTAAAAATTAATCAAGGGATGTGAAATGGCTTTTCTTATTTTTGGACAATTACTATATTTCTAAATAAAAAAGAAACAAGATTTGTAGGTTGAATTTAAACATTTGTAAGGACCGAGATTCTCAATTTATAGTTTTAATGGATTGAATACTAATTTTAAGCCCTACTACAGAAAATCTTTCTTTCTAGACACAAAATCCCTCTAACTTTTTTTTTTAATTTTAATTTTAATGTTTTAAAGTTTACATCCAAATTAGCATAGAGTGCAACAATGATTTCAGGAGTAGATTCCTTAGTGCCCCTTACCCATTTAGCCCATCCCCCCTCCCACAGCCCCTCCAGTAACCCTCAGTTGGTTCTCCATATTTATGAGTCTCTTCTGTTTTGCCCGCTTCCCTGTTTTTATCTTATTTTTATTTCCCTTCCCTTATGTTCATCTGTTGTGTCTCTTAAAATCCTCATATGAGTGGGGCACCTGGGTGGCGCAGTCGATTAAGCGTCTGACTTCAGCCAGGTCACGATCTCGCGGTCTGTGAGTTCGAGCCCCGTGTCAGGCTCTGGGCTGATGGCTCAGAGCCTGGAGCCTGTTTCAGATTCTGTGTCTCCCTCTCTCTCTGCCCCTCCCCCGTTCATGCTCTGTCTCTCTCTGTCCCAAAAATAAATAAACGTTGAAAAAAAAAATTTAAAATCCTCATATGAGTGAAGTCATACGATTTTTGTCTTTCTCTGACTAATTTCACTTAGCATAATAGCCTCCAGTTCCATCCACGTAATTGCAAATGGCAAGATTTCATTCTTTTTGATTGCTGAGTAATACTTCATTGTGTGTGTGTGTGTGTGTGTGTGTGTGTGTGTATCACATCTTCTTTATCCATTCATCCATCGATGGGCATTTGGGCTCTTTCCATACTTTGACTATGAACATTGGGGTACATGTGTCCCTTCAAAACAGCACACCTGTATCCCGTGGATAAATGCCTAGTAGTGCAATTGCTGGGTCATGGGTCATTTTTTCACGTGTTGGTTGACCATCTGGATCTCTTCTTTGGAGAAGTGTCTATTCATGTCTTTTGCCCATTTCTTCACTGGATTATTTGTTTTTTGGGTGTTGAGTTGAAAAGTTCTTTATACATTTTGTATACTAACCCTTTATCTGATATGTCATTTGCAAATACCTTTTCCCATTGTGACTATTGCCTTTTAGTTTTGCTGATTGTTTCCTTCGCTGTGCAGAAGATTTTTATTTTGATGAGGTCCCAATAGTTCATTTTTGCTTTGTTTCCCTTGCCTCCGGAGACATGTTGAGTAAGAAGTTGCTGCGGCCAAGATCAAAGCAACTTTTGCCTGCTTTCTCCTTGAGGATTTTGATGGCTTGCTGTCTTACATTGAGGCCTTTCATCCATTTTGAGTTTATTTTTGTGTATGGTGTGAGAAAGTGGTCCAGGTTCATTCTTCTGCATGTCGCTGTCCAGTTTTCCCAGCACCACTTGCTGAAGAGACTGTCTTTATTTCACTGGATATTCTTTCCTGCTTTGTCAAAGATTAGTTGGCCATACGTTTGTGGAAAATCCCTCTAACTTTTAAAAACTGCTCATTCTCATTGTGATCTCAGGGAGTAACTTAAGCACCTGAGATGGAAAAAGCTGAGGGAAAACCTTAATTTGGTTGTCCTTGACTTTTAAAATCCCTCTCCAAAATTCAGGTTAATGCAGCTTGATTGTACCTCTGTGATCTTCACATTGAAACAAGCCTTACATTTGTCTTTGCCCCTTTCATCCTTGGGGACGTCGCTGGAGGGAAGGCCTATGCACAGGATTTAATTTCCCCACCTAAGTCCTATGAGGAATTAATTGCAGACATTTTTACTCCTTTTCTAAGGGCTTTACCTCTGTTCTTGGCTTCCTAAGCTCATTCTTCCCCTTCTGCAGCTATTTCTTTTTTCTTTTTTCTTTTTCAATGTTTATTTGTTTTTGAGAGACAGAGACAGAGTATGAGCAAGGGAGAGGCAGAGAGAGTGGGAGACACAGAATCCAAAGCAGGCTCCGGGAGCCCGACGCGGGGCTCAAACCCATGAACCGTGAGATCATGACCTGAGCCAAAGCTGGACACTTCACCCGCTGAGCCACCCAGGTGCCCCTCCTTATGCAGCTATTTCTAAGAAGCAATTCACTTACACAGAATTTCTCATGGTTTAATAAAAGGTATCGGCACTGAGTTCATGGATACCTGAGGTCCACCTTAGGGAAATGTTGATGGAGGAGGGGTGCGTTTGCAGATCCTAAAAGGGTTATGCTGTCCCTTGTCTCTGTGACTGCTGTGTCCTTTCCTCTCTTCTCCTAGCTCACTCCTCATTTTTCAAAATCTCATCTTGACTGCTTGAATGTATTTTCGGGACTTACTTTTGACCCCCTCAACGCTTTTGGAACTCATTCATGTTGCTGTACATAGCTATTTGGTATTCTATTCTATTAACCTATCACATTGTATTTATGCACTTCACTCTTGATGGAAATTTTAGACTCTTTCCAGTCTTTTTATATATTACAAACAATGCTATTATAAACAATCTTATGTGTGTCTCCTGGTTTACGTGTGCACGAATTTTGCTAGTGTCTGTAAGTATCTAGGAGTGAAATTGCTGGGTCAACGTTAATAGACGTTGCTGAAGGCTGCACTGATTTTTATGCTACTGCATATGAGACCTCTGGTGGTTCCAGGTCTTTCTGAACACTTTTTCAAAATTGAGATATAGTTGACATGTACATTATATTAGCTTCAGATGTACAACTTAGTAATTCGATATGTATGTATATTGCAAAATGATAGCAACAGTAGGTCTAGTTAGCACAGATGACCCTACATAGTTATTTTTTCTCGTGATGAGAACTTTTAAGACCTACTTTCTTAGCAACTTTCAAATATGCCACACAGTATTATTAACTACAGTCACCGTGCTGTACATATGAATACGTGCTATCATTGAGATTTTTCATATTTGCCAATCATGTGTGTCTGAAATTATGCCCCATTGGGGTATTAATTTGCATTTCTTTGATTACTAAGAAATTTTTACTCTCTTTACGGCGTCTTCTAAGGAACAGACATTTTTCAACCTATTTCGTCAATATTTTCCCTTATGATTTTCACCTTTTGAGTTGTGTTTGGCTTCTGTACCCTGAGGTGATAAAGGCTGTCGCCTGTGTCGTCTTCTAAAAGATTTTTGTAGAAGAAAAAAAGGCTTTTTATTTTGAAATAGCTCCAAGCTCACAGATAAGTTGACGGTATAAAAATTGTACCAACGGCTCTAGTAAGTCCTATAACCAGATTCCCATATTGTTTACATTTTATCTTCATTTCCTTTTGCGTTTTCTCTCTCTCACTAATTTTTTTTTTCTCTCTTTCTCTCTTTAAACATTTAAAAGTAAGGTAAATCAATCATGACCCTTTGCCCCTAAATACTTCCGTGTATGTTTCTTAAGAGCCTGGATATTCTTCTAAAGGTTTAAAAATTTTGCTTTTCCCATTTAAATCCTTGAGCCTTCAGGAATTAGTTTTTGAGTAAGTTACAAGGTAGAGATCCAATATAGTTTTTTTATAGAGATAGTTAAGAGTTCCACACCACCTGGGAGTACTCCAAGCTACCTCTGTGATATCACTTCCAACAAATGTCAGTGTTTACACGTGTGTGGGTCTGTGTCTAGGCATTCTAGGCATGTCTTAATCTGTCCCATTGGTCTGTTTGTCTGTTCCATTAAGACAGATCACATTATCTCAATTACTATAGCATTGTAGTGAGCCTTGCTGTCTGGTTGAGGAAATCCCTCTACCTGCTTTATCTTCTTCAAGAGGTCTTGACTATAATAAGCTCTTTGTCCTCTAATATAAATTTTAGAAGTTGTCGACTTCCAAGAAAAATCGTTTAGGGATTTCAGTTGGAATTTCATTTAGTCTATAATACACTTGTATAAGACCTGACATCTTTTTTTTTTTTTTTTTTTTAATTTATATAGTTTGAGATTGAGAGAGAGAGAGTGGGGGAGGAACAGGGAGAGAGAATCCCAAACAGGCTTCATACTGTCAGCGCAGAGCCCAATGCGGGGCTCAAACTTATGACCATGAGATCATGACCTGAGCTGAAATCAGGAGTCAGGTGCTTAACCGACCGAGCCACCTAGGTGCCCCTAAGACCTAACATCTTTGTGAAATTGTGCTTTCCGGTCTATTAAATTAGTATGTCCTTCTTTTTATGTAGATTAAAAAAATTTTTTTTAGGTTTATTTCTAAATAATCTCTACACCCAATGTGGGCTTGAACTCATAACCCTAAGATCAAGAGTCTCATGCTTTACCGACTGAGCTGGCCAGGTGCCCCAATTTATGTAGATATTTTTATGCTTTTAAATATTTAAAAGAATTCTACATTTATAGAATTATTTTTGCAGGAAAGTATTGCCTGTGTTGTTTTGGAATTATTCCTAAGTTATTGTATGTATTTCTTGATCTTGTAAATGGTATCTTTTTAAAACATTAAACTCAAATATTTGTTATTGGAATGGAGAACAATGAACTCTTACAAATTGGTATTATATCTTGTAACCATGCTAGAAGTTCTAATGTTAACACTTTGTAGATATTTTTTAGGTTTTCTATGCAGTCATATGATCTATATATACAGTAATAATTTTGTTTCTTCCTTTTTTTTTAAAGATTTTAAAAAGTTTATTTATTTATTCTGAGAGAGAGTTGGATGGGGAGGGGCAGAGAGAGAGAATCCTAAGCAGTTTCTATGCTTAGTGCAGAGTCTGACATGGGGCTTGATCTCGTGACTATGAGATCATGACCATGAGATCACGACCTGAGTTGAAATCAAGAGTTGGGTGCTTAACTGTGAGCCAACCAAGGGCTCTTCCTCCTTTTCAATTCTTATATTTTTTAATATGTTTTTCTTGCTTATCTAGGAAGACTAAGACTTCTAGAACAAGATGGAATAGCCGTAAGAAAGTGTGTCCTTGAATTGTTCCTGATTTCAAAAAATATACTTTTAACATCTCAACATTAAATACAGTATTTATTGTCTTTTTTTAAATGTGGACCTTTGATCACATTAAGGAAATTCTCTTCTATTGTTTGCTGCATATTGAATCTCATCAACTGCTTGTTCTGAATCTATTAGGATGATTATATCCCCTCATCCTTTTAATCTGTAATGTCAATTATATCAACAGATTTTCTGAGTTTGAAGTAATCTTGCATTACTAAAATAAATCTAACTTGATTATGATGTAGTATACAACACACAGAATTCAGGCTACCAATATTTTGTTTAGGAATTTCGCTCAATTCTTATGCATGAGCTGTCCCCCCCCCCACCCATTTTCAAAACAAAATTATACAAATTTTGTAAATAAGTTGAGGTAATATTTCCTCTTTTTCTGCTTTCCGAAAGAGGTTGGTAACATTGAAAATATCTGTTCCTGAATTTTGGGAGAACTTACCTGTAGAACCAAAAGCTAGGCTTGGTTTTCTTGTGGGAAGATTTTCAACTACTGATCTAATTTTGTTTGTTATTATCAAACCATTCAGATTTTCTACTGTTGCTTGAGTCATTCTAGGATCTTGTCCATTTCATCTAAGTTTTCAATTTATTTTTATGAACTTATTCATATTATTCCTTTTTTTTAATCTTCATAATCTCCACTATATTTGTGGTTTGGCCCATTTTATTGTTTATTTATACCTTCTCTCTTTTTTCTTGATCAGTTATGTGAGACAAGTATTCATTTATTAATCTTCCTAAAAATCCAACTTCTGGCATATAGATCCTCTTTCTTGTTTTTATTTTTCCTATTTCATTGATTTCTTCTCCTGTCTTTCCTTTCTTTTCTTTTTTTTCCAGCCTCTTTGGGTGGATTATATTGTGTTTTTCAGGTTAACTTCTTAAATTGCATGCTTATTTCGGTAATTTTCCACTTTTTTCTTTTTTTATATAAGCCCTATAATGGTTATATAAATTTAGGAAATATGTTTTCTTTTCTGTACTATTTCCCACCTCACCGTCCCACTAGTCTGGAAGTGATAAACTCTATAACTAGTCTTTTAGTAGCTCCCTTAGAAATTTTATTAGGACTATCTAATTACCAAGTCTAATGTTAATATTTTATCCTTTTGAATAATCCAAGGATGCTTATATGTTTTTCCTATAATCACTTCTCAATCAACTTCCCTATAATTGCCAAATAATTATGTCTTTTTTTTCTTTGCCAGTCCCCACAAATTAAAGTTACTCTCTGATAGTGAAATCATTACCCCTTTGGGTCCCAAGTTCTTTCAAGTCCTAAGGCAGTCCACTGACTTGCCCTGCCTTGCATAGCCCTGAAGAGTGTGGACTTTCAGTCCAAGCCTCACTTGGAGTATACCACAACCATTGAAAACATCAGATCATGAAACGATTGCTGTTTCTGAGAACTGTTTATCTCAGACAAATTTCCCCTTGAGTGAGATGATCAAACAACGGCGACTCTCTCACCCCTTTCCTGTTTTCATACTCTGACACATACCGTGCTTTTTAATGAAACAACTCTAGGGGAATTTCCTAGCACCCATGAAAGCCTGCTTTTCAAAATGAAATTAATGAAATATTTTCCCTTTTACTGGGATGCCACTAATTTCCACTGGTTCCCTTTCTTTTCCCCATGGCTGAAGTCTTGAATCTTTATTAGCAAATAAAGTATTTGGTATTTGATATGTGAAAACAAAGAGCCTCAGTGAACAGTGGAAACATGGGCTTTACTTGTCGGGGTGCATTCCATGTGCTTCCTGGGTAAACATTTCAGAAAAACCCTTTCAGACAACAGACTCTGACTCTGAGGCCAGCACAGCACAAAAATGGCCAAGCGAAAGCTTAAGATAAGACAGAATTATGAATATGCCCTCAAAAGAGAAAACTGTATTTCTGAACTGGTCTCTGCTGGGTCGAAGCAATTTAATTCTTTGTCCTTCTGGTCCTACTGTAAATGAAGACCCAGGTGAATTCAGACTCAAGATGGGAGCAGAGACTTGACCTCTGGCTGCCCCACTCTGAAACCCATGGCTTGACTCAAATGACCCTCTCAGTGGCTTCCCAGTGTACTACATTAGGCTCTTTTGGTTTTGGTCTATCCCAAAGATGATTATATGCCCAAACCATCAAATGGGTGAGAAAAAAAGCCAGTCTGTGATGGGATGCACACTCACCTATGATACTGGAAGGTCACCACCATGACCCACTGCGGAGGCTGTGTGGCTCTCCTGCAAAAGTCCTGGGAGAGCAGGTGGCAGAACTCTGGAAGATGATTGGCTAAGTTAAGCCACAGAGCGACGGTGGTTACTTCTAACTGAGGAAAAAGAAAGACATAGAAAGTTAGTAGGTGGGCAAGGAATTTCATTTGTGAAATCTGTATTCAATGACCTTTTTGGTTTTCTAAAATCCTTAAAATGAACTTTTCTAAGATAAATGACATATTTTTGTTCAATAATGGGGAAAGTCCACACTTCCATAAGTACGCAAAAGGATTTTTTTTCTCCCTCTCTGAGGATTCACTGCTTATGATATCTCCAATTGCAAGCTGGGAACATTAGTAATATTAAACTATTTTGCTTCATCACCTAGTGTTTTAAGTTTCACTTTTCACTTCTTTTTTAATAGATTTTTTAAACTTTATTTATTTATTTTAAGAGAGAGAGAGAGAGCAGGGGAGGGGCAGAAAGAGAGGGAGGGAGAATCCCAAGCAGGCTCTGCACCATTGGCACAGAGCCCCACATGGGGCTTAAACTCACAAACTATGAGATCATGACCTGAGCCGAAGTCGAATGCTTAAACAACCGAGCCACCCAGGTGCCCAAAGTTTTACCTTGCACTTCTTGAATGGGACCTGATTTATCCACCCTTCTGGATGTAATGTCTGTTAGAGGTTTGGGGCATATCTTTCGTTAACCTGTCCGGATTCCTCCAGTTTCCTTTTAGATCTTATCTTTTCCCAAGATCAAGGGTTATTGCATTCAACAGGTTTTTTTCTTTCTATGTATCAAACAGAAAATGCATGTTTAATTTTCCAAGATCTGCTTTTTGAGAGTATACTTCTTTGCTTTTTTGCATGAATAACCGGTTCAGAAATATTTAAGCGTTTCCTAAGAATATAAACTTTATAATTTTGCAGATGTTCACGTAGGTCCTTTATTGTTAACCACATTAATCTTTGTCCGATGTCAACTATGTGCCAGGCACTGTTGTAAGTGTTTTGCATATATTAACTTATTTGATCTCCACAATAACCCCCTGGATGGGCACTGTCGCTATTTCCATTTCACATGTGGGCAGGTCCAGGCACAGAGAGTTGCAGTGACTTTCCTCCAGCCACACAGCCGATAATGCTGGGCCCATGCTTCAAAAGTAGGGGTTCTGCCCCAGCTGCTCACACTCCTTGCATTCTGCTGTGATACCTCTCTGGCCGGATGTGCTCCATATTTAACCTGTTTCCCAGGCTCATACACATGTGGAAGCTGCATTAACTTCTAAAAGCCATTAGCACGCTATGCCAAGTCCAGTAAGCTGCACACAGATATGGTATCATTCCACTTAGGTGAGGTCCCTGGCGTAGTCAAAGCCAGGCAGGCAGAAATTAGAAGGCTGGTTCTTGCGTGGAGGGGAAGGGGGGGTGGGGAGAACGGGGAGTTGTTGTTTAATGGGTATGGAGTTTCAGGTTGCAGGATGTTCTGGAGGCGGATGGTGGTGATGGCTGCGTTCAACAATGCGAATGTACCTAATGCCACACACACGCTCACACACTTGCACGTGTGTGAGTCTGGAAAGATAATTTATTGTGCTTTCTGAGGCTCCCCAAGACCCTTGCAATTAGGTTCAAATTTCTTGGCTTGGCATTTGACACGTGCCCCATGGAAGGGGGCACTCTCTCTCTCTCTCGAACTTCCATTAGGAGTCCAGTGGGTGACAGCCGGGACTATGCTGGTTGGCAGGGAGGCTGTGACGTGGAAGCCTGTTTCTGGGATCCCTCTTTTTTTATCTACACCATTGAGGCCTTCCATCACTGTACATTCCTGAGGGCTGTCTAAGGAACAAGCCCCCGTTAGGGCCTTTCCCACCTTTACTCAAGCTTTTTTTGTCTGCCCGGATCCTCCCCAAACTACCTGTTGAAATCTGACCTTCTTCGGAACATTTTGTGTATCCGTCCCCAGTCCCTTCACCCAGGGGAGAACCCCTCTCAACCCCAGGTCTCTATATCCCTCCCTCGTGCCGCATATCAGCCTCACATTAAAGCTTCTTGGCTTACTTTCCTCGTCTTGTCTTAAACTCTGGAGACTAGGTTGGCGAAGCGTTGTATTTCCTGTGTAGTTTCAAAGAGTTTAGCCACATCCCTTGCACAAATCAGGTGCTCTAAAAACTCATATACTCTTCTAAGGTAAAAAAGTCAGTATTTTTTTGGTCAGTAAAGTCACCCACGGTTATTTAGCTCAATTTATAACATTGTGGGCTCAACTATAATCTAAGGCAGCCATTTAGGTGTTAGTGTTATCCAGTGGGGGTAAAACACTGAACCAATAACTCCTTCCTGTATTGGTTGACATGAGGAGAACTTCCATGGGCTGGTCCCAGAGGAACAGGATCCTGGGTCCAAAGGGGGTGTGCAAAGGTGGTGGGGAAGGGCCAGTTTATGGGATCATGGTTCTTGATGGGAAGCAGGAAGAGGCAACTAGTTCACAAAAATAAAAGTGAGAACGTGCTGGAAAAACGAATGCACAGAGGGAAGGGGACAGAGAGAAAGATATAAGAGTTTCAAAGACCGTTTCCCTTAATTAAAAAAATTTTTTTGATTCAGCATGCCAAACCAAAGCGTCAAAATTGGATTTCAGAGTTTTTCTGCAAAAGGATTCCCATCACACTGTCTATGTATTTGTGTCTCATCTGAACGGTTCAGTGATTGTCGCTTCTGTGTCATTGTTATTAAAATGAGACTCCCATATGAATAGCGTATCAACTTCGTATAGGCTACCGTGGGTTATAAGCTCTTAAGAGGAAAATGTCTATTCAAGTGAAAAAATATTATTGCTACTTTATTACTTTCAAATTCAGCTGAAGCTTTGTGTTGGGGCCATTGGGACATCTTACATGCATTGCTTTGATCTCTTTATTATTTATTTCCATATCGGTGTGTGTGTTTTTCCTGGGGAATCTCTAGTTTCTGGCTCAGGGGTTCTTTGGCAGTGCAGATGCTGGGTCAGAGAGCGGGGCTCTGGGATTTGCCATTTCAGTTCGACATGTAGACTTACCTTTGAAGGCTCAAAAACTATCCGAAGGGGGGTTGGGGAAGAAAAGAGTTCTTTTTTTTTTCTTCCTACCTTCGAGTCCAATTACCTAATAAAGATTCATCATTCGTTTTGTCCGAGGAGCTCTGTGACCTAATTTTGCTCCTTGCCTCGTGTCAGATATCACAACCCATTTTTATGCATTCAGCTTTCCTAATGAAATCCACATGTCTTAAATCAATAAAGCCATTGTTCAGCTTCCTCCCCTTTTTCTCTAGTGCTTTTTGCCTGGTCTGTTTTGTTTGCATACTTGTTTGTAGGAAATAAGGCTCTTTATCTAGAATTCCCCCCTCTTTGGGGGCGTCTTTTTCTTATCTTTCCTTTTAATGATTACCAGTTCATTCATGTGCAGCTATTAAATGTACAGTTCTTTCTTTATTGGGCTACTCCAAAAGAAATTTTGTTTATATAGGTTTTCGTTCTCATTAATTGTTTGTTTTAGATAGGTTAAGAAATTAACAGTGAGAAACTCAATGTCTTTGTATACATGTAAGATGTATAAGACCCCTGTGTGAACTTCAGAAATTCAACTTTTATTGCCTGCCAGGGTTCTCTCTTTTCCCCAGAATCCCAAGTCTGTCCCTTCTTCCATTCAAGAGCCAAGCATTACTGAATATGTAGATCTTTTTACATTCTTGAAGCCCCCAGATCATGTCAAGACCCTCTTTTGTGGCTTTCTGCTCCCCCAAACTGTAAACCCATGGAAGTTGCTTGACGACTACTTTGTAAGAAACATTTTATCTGAAATCCAGGACATCAAAATAGAACCCTACCCACAAGCACCAGAGTTGGCACCAAATGGTATTTTCTTCTGGAGTAGCTCTCTCCAATTCTTCTCATAAATTCTAAATATTCTCCATCCCATCAGTGACTTTCATCAGAGTCAGGCAAGGGCTAGCCCTGAAGCATCTCCTGTGATTCCCCCAGAAATGTTTCCTTTTTTTTTTTTTAAATAGCTCCAAGTTATCATGGCAGAAACTATGGGCCGTATTAGCAAATAAGCACTTGAATGTAGAAGGTGATGATGGTGATGATGATGATGGTGATGATGGAGTACCAGGTCCCATGTAGTTAAAACATTAATATTGGGCTATTTTACTTACCAGATTATCTTTTTTTTTTAATTTTTTTCATGTTTTATTTATTATTATTTGAAAAAAATTTTTTTAAACATTTTATTTGTTTTTGAGACAGGGAGAGACAGAGCATGAACAGGGGAGGGTCAGAGAGAGGGAGACACAGAATCTGAAACAGGCTCCAGGCTCCGAGCTGTCAGCACAGAGCCCGACGTGGGGCTCGAATTCACGGACCGCAAGATCATGACCTGAGCCGAAGTCGGCCGCTCAACCGACTGAGCCACCCAGGCGCCCCTCATGTTTTATTTATTTTTGAAACAGAGAAAGACAGAGTGCAAGCAGGGGAGGGGCAGAGAGAGAGTGAGACACAGAATCTGAAGCAGGCTCCAGGCTCTGAGTGGTCAGCACAGAGCCCGATGTGGGGCTTGAACTCACAGACTGCAAGATCGTGACCTGAGCCAAAGTTGGATGCTCAACTGACTGAGCCACCCAGGCACCCCTACTAGATTATCTTGATTCAACCTTGTGAATGGAAGAGGTAGAAGAAGGAATGAAGAGCACTTGGGTGGTTTAGTCAGTTAAGCATCTGACTTAGGCTCAGGTCATGATCACATGGTTCGTGGGTTCAAGCCCCACATTGGGCTCTGACCTAACAGCTCAGAGTCAGGAGCCTGCTTTGGATTCTGTGTCTCCTTCTCTCTGTCTCTGCCCCTCCCCTGCTTCTACTCTTTCTCTCTCAAAAGTAAATGAACATTAAAAAAAAATTTTTTTTTAAGAGGAGGAAGGAATAAATGGTGGATCCCAATGTTCAGATCCTATTCTTTTTTCTTTCACGATCTTCCTTGGCCCTTTTGTGGGTTCCTGCTCATGTCTCTTTTCCTCATAGTAAACATCTTGCCAGAGTCATGGTAACTCTTCCCTCGCCATTTTCCTTTTCTGCAGTTTTATTTAAATTGTATCCTAAGTGTGAAAAAATGTCTCCCCCCTCCCCGCCCCCCGAAAAGCTCTACTGCTACTATTCTGGACTTGATGTGAGAAGGTGAACTTAGAATGAAATCCCCACATGTAGCATATATAGCTAGCTGGCCACTTTAAGAAACACAAAATAAACTTCAAACCCACCTACCACTGCTCCATTAACATGTTTCCTTGAGGGGAAATAGTTGAAAGGCAAAGCAATGAACACAACTGTTCTGCTTTGTCCACCCAAGAAGTGCAATCAGCATCTAGGGCACCAGTTTCCTTCAAGGAAGACAGAGAAAGGGAGAATCCTGCTCTGCTCTGTCCGCTGTGGCCAAGGGTGGTTGCCAAATCCCTTTGCTGTCTTCTCCATCTGTCCCTGTAGAGTCTTCATTCTTCTGAAACATTTCCTCCCCAATGTCTAGAATTACTTCTCAGACACTTCTGTGAACTCATTTTGCACACCAATTCGAGTCCGTCGGCCATGCAAACATTTCCTGTGGGCAGACGCTCTTTGGCTCATTAGAATTATTTTTCTTCTCGAGTTGGGGAGGTAAGAAGAGTAAAAAAGAGGCGGGTGGAAACTGAGCTTGGTTTCACTGGGGCTGAATGAATTTTAATTAAAAAAGGGAACACCGTATTTGGAAAGGGGGAAGAGTTCCCTGGGGTAGGGTCCCAGACATTGTGCCTCTGGCTGGTGACAGGATCCTGTGGCTGCTTTGTGGACTGGAATGAGGCTGGGGAAGCTCTCGCAAAGGCTCTGCTCCCCATCCCAGCCTGGGTTCAGGAGTGGTACCCAATACCAGCCGGAGGCCAAGATCCTCCCCTGCCCCCACACCCACCACTCCTTCTCCAGCACCCTCTTGTCTTTGCACAGGTGTTTTCTCTTGGCTCTATCATTAATTGACCCAGGGAGCACAAGGGGCTGCTCTTTGAACATTATCAATGGATTATCTTTGATCATTATCAATGGATGCGTTAAGGACTGAAGAAGTGACTGCATGTGACCCGCGGGTCATACCTTTGTGGATGTTGTGATTTACCAGTTAGTTCTGCTGTGCTGGTGTTATGCCTGAGTTATAAGTGGGTTTGAGATGCGATAAAAGAAAGCAGACTGTGTGTCAGGTCAAGAATAGAAAAAAAAAATCATTTCGATCACCAATTCCTGTACTGTGTTGACCAAGATTTTACAGCTTTGTTCTGGCTCAGCATGAGGGAGGATGGTCTGTGATGGGCATGGAGAGGGAAGTGGCAGCAAGAATTTTGGCCCTTTTGGTCTTACTCCTTCTACTACGGGGGGAGGAAGTGACTGAGAGGAACAAGGACTTCTTTCCTGACTCTCAGATCTGGTCTAAACCTCTCACTCCTTGTTTTCTTTCCTGGGGCTCCTTTGGCGACAATCATGACACATCCAGTCTCCCCCCACAAGCTCAGTGGAAAAGATGAGTGAAGAGAGAAACAAAGATGTGACTCAAGAAAGAGAAAAGGGACACCCATCCAGCACATTCCACGGAGTTTAATGACCACCATGCCCAGCCCCTCTGCCTATCAGCTGGGAGACTTGGAATGACTCCGAACCTCTTGGTGGCATGGTTTCCTCACCCAGTTTTCTAGAATGGGGACAATACAGTGTCGTGAGGATTAAATGAGATAACACATACAAAGCACTTGGAATATTTTCCTGGCGCATATCAAGTTCTCTATAAGTGTCAGCTATTGTTAATAAATTATATGTGGTCTCTTTATTTTCCTCCTAAAAGTTCCACTCCCTCTCTGGTGGCTTAACCCCATGTATTGGTAATGGCTCCATTTTTGTCTTTGCCCAGGGATCCTCCCCCTTGGGACTCTGAGCTTCTTTGGAAGACAGACTGTGTGGCATTTTGGGAAACAGAGGCATCCCGGAATCAGAGAATGGTGAGTCCAGAAGGTGCCTTGGCAATCTTCCCAGCTTGGAATTCGTAGCGTGGAGCCAGCGACGGGCAAGAGGAGGGTTTTCAGTGTTCCTCAGTCGTTGTATAGATTGATAGAAACTTGGATAAAACCATGAAGAAGGTGGGTGATTTTACGGTCTTCCTGTTCCCTTTGATCCTGACTTCATCACCCCCTGTTCTTTCCCGGCACCCACCTCAGTGGATAGTCCTGGGTGGACCCAGACCTTTTTCTGGGTTCGCTACACCTTCGTTCCCTGGGGGGAGATTATCCGATTCTGGAGATTTCTACTGTTAGGAACGGCTGATGTATGTGAGCACGTGGGCAGTGTTTACATTTTAAAAAGGAAAGCTATTAATCAAGATTAGGGGAGCAAGAGGTACACTTTTTAGTCTGAAGGGCCTTTCATTTTCCACCAAGATTTCAGAAAATCAGGAGTTTGTCAACGGGTACCCCATTTTGTGAAATGTTGGCCTCCAATCACTGATTCAGAGCCAGCTTTCTCCCCTCAGCCCATGCTGAGGATTCTCAAAAAGATATTCAGAGAAGAGGGTTCTATAGTGCCCTACATAGCTCTCCCTGACTGTTTGATAATTCTCACAGTCGGAATGTTTTCTCTTGTATCTACGCTAACTCCCGTCTGTGCTGTTTGATCCATTCTATTTCCTCCTGTCCTGCCCTCAGTGGAAACAGAGCACAGCCGGTGACAGTTCCCCGCACACAAAGAAGGATTCTGGCTTCGGAGGGTATTTGGTTAGAAGGCAACTCAGTAGAGCAGCCACCCCCAGCACAGATCTCACAGACCCTCGCTCGGAGGGTTGGGCTCGGGTCTCACGCTGCGGAAAAAGCAGGGGCACCATCACGCACCCGTTTTATGTCACTGCCGTGTGTGTGACAAACCCCGTGTTTAACTTGGGCGAGCTTCAGAAGCTTCTCGTTGTACCGCATTCCAACTCAGAGCCTGCCACAGAAGGGCCGCATTTGAGCCCTGTTCACGTTCTCCACAGCCTTGCAGATTTCCAGAACGTAACCAACAAAGTAGCCGCTGTGGAGGACGTGGAGAGTGTCACCATTGTCCAAACGTAGTATTCATCTGTTTATAAAAAGTGGAGCGTGTACGGATGGTGTTGACCCCCAAAACTATGGGGCCCAAACTCTGTGTATTCCCGTTTATGTTATTCCATGCTTCGTGGAACACAAAGTTTCGCCGGCTTGGTGAAGAAAGGGAGATGGGTTTAAGTACAGAACAGATTTAGAAATCTCACTCTAAAGTGACTGTAGTACAAGTCTGTGCCCAAACTTTCTTGCCCATACAACAAAAACATATTGCTGTATCTCTAACTCCACTACTCTGAAACAACAATAATTCCCCAGGTTTTTTACCTTACAAGTTTATCTTTGCCATGTTATCTACTGCTTTTGGAGTGGGATTTAGGAACGGGGGTAAAATACCAAGGGTAACTCATAATGATAAAAGCTACTTTTTTTTTTTTTTGTAATGTTTATTGTTTTCTGAGAGGGGGAGAGAGAGACAGAGCACGAGTTGGGGAGGGGCAGAGAGAGAGGGAGACACAGAATCCGAAGGAGGCTCCAGGCTCCGAGCTGTCGGTGCAGAGCCCGACGCGGGGCTCGAGCTCACAAACCGCAAGATCATGACCTGAGCTGGAGTTGGACATTTAACTGACTGAACCACCTGGGCGCCCCAAAACTAACATTTATCGGATGCGTGTACCAAGTATTTGATGCATATTAACTTTTTTAACCTTCTCAACTCGCTGCTCCGAAGTAGGCACTGCTGTAAATCCTCATTATGTAGATAAGGAAACTGAGCCACAAAAGAATTAGGAACTTGCCCTAGAGGTAGGATTTGAATCCAGATGGAGTGCTTCCTAAGCCCAGACCCTCAGCCACAGCACGACATGACCGTTAAGCCTAAAGCCGTGAGTTGAACATGGCCGTTTTCCTGAAGGTTCAGGTTGCATGATGGTGAGTAATTAAGCACATTATTTTTTACAATGATAAAATAGATATGAAGTCTTTTTTAAAATAATTTATTTTATTTAACAATCTAGAAAGTTCTCAGCCACCAGCAGTTCCAGTGCAATTTCAGGTGCAATTGGGAATTCAGGAATCTCCGTGAAGCTGTTAGTGTAGCGAACCTTGTAGGTAAAGTACATGCATACTTTTGATAGCACATGTGAAGGGATCTCTCTAAAATTGACTTCATTAGGGGGAGCCTAGGTGGCTCAGTTGGTTAAGCGTCTGACTTTGGCTCAGGTCATGGTCTCACGGTTTTTGGGTTGAAGCCCCGCGTCGGGCCCTGTGCCGACAGCTCGGAGCCTGGAGCCTGCTTTGGATTCTGTGTCTTCCTCTCTCTCTGCCCCCTCCACCACTCGCGCTCTGTCTCTCTCTCAAAAATAAACAAGCATTAAAAAAATAATGAAAAAAAATAAAATAAAATGGACTTCATTAGTTTCGTTCACAGCAAAGTGACCAGGGCCACTTGACATGGTTTTTATTGTTCCGGATGTTAGTGCATGTTCTCTTTTGACAACAAATTCATGACCATCCGAAGATATTGATATGACATCCATGGCAGGATCTTCACAGCCACCATAGGTTTTCTCTTCTCCATCCATCATGTTCTTATGAAATCCTACTTTACTTCTGCAGGAACTTTCGTAGTTTCCTGGAAAGGCGGGGACGCAGCCTATGGCCAGCTTCCGTCAAAAGAGATATGAAGTCTTATGCAGACACACAACCTCAAAGAAATTTTTAGTGTGTAGCGAATTGTCTCAGGCTGCACCCTGGGTGTGAGGGTATGTATTTCCTCTCCTCCATGTCTGGGGCACACGTTCAGTGAAAAATTTAAGAGGTACTATGGTGTGCCTTATCTGTTCCTGGATTCGGTTGTCCTGCACTGAAGCCATAGGTCAGAGGTCAGAGTCTGATAGTAGAATTTCTAGCCATTTTTCTTGGAGTGTTGCTCTGTCACCTTCCCTCTTTGCAAAGCCAAGGATAGGTCCTGCTGACGTCCTCACGTGTGGGGCAAGAAAGGAGCCTTTCCTTAGACACTGGGACCAATATCCCAGAGGTAGAGACTGTGTCTTTTCAGATCTCGAAATGTGTCCATGCCATACTTCCCTCCTTTCTGGGAATCAGGAGCACAGAGAAAGCAGGATCCTATCAGCTTCTCCTTCGTGGCACGTTTATAAGGACAAGACGACACACAGCTGGAAGGATCTCTTCTGGATGGACTTTGAGTGCCACCGAGAGCTCTCCTCCAACCCCCACGGAAGGATCCGCCGAGCAGCAAGGTTACAAGGTCACTCTACTGATATCTTTGTTTTAGTCCCTTTCTCTCCATATTGGATGATAAAAACTAAACTCTAAGAAACACTGGGTTCATAAAATGCACCAGGATGACAAGTAGCATGCCATACCAGAGTCTATCCGGGGAATTTTCTCCTGGTACTGTTGGCATGACCTTTTTCTCTTTTTGTTCTTTCTTTCGTTCTTTATTTTTGTTTGGTCGTGTTTGAAATTACACTTTTTGAAATAACTGCAGATTCGCAGGCTGTTGTAAGAAACAACACAGAGAGATCCCATGTACCCCTCACCAGTTTCCCCCCACGGTACCATGCTACAAAACTAGGACAGCATCCCAACCAAGATATTGACAGTGACACAGTCAAGTTACAGAACCTTTCCGACAGCACAAGATCCCACTCGTGGTGAAATTTTATGGCCAAATCCACTTCCCTCCCTGTTGACCCATGCCAACCGTTAATCTGTTCTCCATAATTTTCTCCTTTCAATCATGTTACCTATGGAGTTACGCATAGGATTGAATTCTGTCACGCAGCATGATTCTCTAGAGATTCAACCAGGTTGTTATGTGCATCAGTAGTTCATTTCCTTTTATTGCTCGAGTATCCCACGGTAAGAGTGCAGCACAGTTTGTTCAACTAGTCACCCACTGAAAAGCATCTTTTTTTTTTTTTCCAGCTTGGGGCTATTATGAATAAAGCTGCTATAAACATTTGTGCCAGGTTTTTGTGTGAACGTGTTTCATTTCTCTGGGATACATGCCCAGGAGCACAATTGCTGAGTCATGTGGTGGTTGCAGGTTTATTCTTTTTAAGAAGCTGCCAAAGCGTTTTCCAAAGTGGCTGTACCATTTCCCTCTCCCACCAGCAATGCGTGAGTAGTACAGTTTCGCTGCGTCCTTGCTATCCTGATCAGTGCGTTGTGATACCTCGTCGTGGTTTGAATTTCCATTTCCCCAATGGCAGAAGATGCTGAACATCTTTTCATACGCTTATTTGTCATCTGTATATCTCTTCTGTGAAATATCGCTTCCTGGTCTCTTTGCCCATTTTCTTTCTCTTTTTAAAAAAAAATTTTTTTTAATGTTTATTTATTTTTGAGACAGAGAGAGACATAGCACGAATGGGGGAGGGTCAGAGAGAGAGGAAGACACAGAATCCAAAGCAGGCTCCAGGCTCCAAGCTGTCAGCACAGAGCCCGACGCGGGGCTCGAACTCACGAACTGAGAGATCATGACCTGAGCCGAAGTCGGATGCTTAACCGACTGAGCCCCCCGGGTGCCCCTCTTCGCCCATTTTCTAATGAGTTTTTTTGTTTGTTTTTTTGTTTTTTTTACCACTGAATGTTGAGACTATATGTTTGAGAGAGTAGTCCCTTGTTGGATGTGTGGTTTTCAAATATTTTCTCACCATCTTTAGCTTGCCTTTTCATTCTCTTAACGTGGTCGCTGGTGGTGCAAAAGTTCTAAATTTTAATGAAATCCAATGTATCTATTTTTCTTTTGTGAATTGTGTTTCTGGTGTTAAGTCTAAAAAGTCTTTGCTTAGCGCTTAATCTCAAAGATCTCCCTCTATTTTTCCCCCCAACATTTTATATTTTTACATTTAAGTCTCTGGTCCATTTTGAGTTTGTTTTTGTAGAAGGTGTGAGACAGAGGCTTGGGTTCATTTCTCGTGTCTGGACATCCAATTACTCTACTGCCACTTGTTGGAAAGGCTACCCTGACTCCACTCTAAGTAATAGTACTCACAGCACTATCCAAAGTCACTTGGGCATATTTGTGTGTCTTCTTCTGGGTTCCCTGTTCTAGTCATTGCTTACTGTGCCTATTCCTCTCTCAGTGCCTCACAGTTTTGGTTACTGATTGTATAATATTACTTATGACATAATAAGTCTTGAAATCCACATTGTTCTTCTTATTTCACTTTTTTATAAAAAAAGCGATTCTACCTCTTTACCTTTTCATATGCATTTGGGGATACTCTTTACATGTGCAAAAAATCTCTCTAGGATTTTGATAGAAATGTCATGAAACCTGTATCTAAATTTGGGCAGAATTGATATCTTTACTCTGTTGAGTCATCCAATCCATGAGCAATGTATGTTTATTTACTGAGATCCTGTTTGATTTCATTCATCAGCACAGTGTAGTTTCCAGTATATAGATCTTAGGCCTGGTTTGCTAGATTTACACCTAGGTATTTCATTTTTTGTTTGTTTGTTTAGAATTATAAGTGGTATAGTATTTTTAATTTCAGTGTCCACGTGTTCATTGCCAGTATGTAGACATACAACTGAGTTTTGCATGTTTATTTTGTATGCTGTGACCTTCATTGAATTCCTTTATTGGCTCTAGGAGTTCTTGGTAAATTCTTAAGATTTTTTACGTAGACAATCATGTCATCTGCAAATAGGGACAGTTTTATTTCTTCCTTTCTGATCTGTATGTCTTTTACATACAGATCTTTCCCTGCTTTACTACACTGGCTTGAACTTGCAGCACTGTGTTGAATTAGAATAGTGGGTGCGGACAACCTTGCCTTGTTCCCAATCTTAAGTGGAAAGCATTCAGTGTTGGTACATGGTCTAAGTGCGCCAATTAAAAAAGAAAGACTGGTGGAGAGAATTTCAAAACATGACTCAACAGTATGCTGTCTGTAAGAAACCCACTTCAAATATAATGATGTCGGCAGGTTGGAAAGGAGAAAAATGGAAAAAGATATATCATGCAAACATCAATCAAAGGAGGAGGGACTATATTAATATCAGATAAAATAGGCTTCAAAGCAAAAAAAAAAAATTAACAAAGACAGGTAAGGAGATTATATAATGATTAAAGGGTCAATCCACTAAGGAGACATACCAATCCACTGCTGTTTTGTTTCCAAATGTTTGGAGATTTTCCTGTTATCTTTCTGTTATTGATTTATAATTTGAATCCATTATTTAAAAAAAAATTTAATGTTTATTTATTTTGGAGAGACAGAGACAGAGCATGAGTGGACCCTTGACCGACTGAGCCACCCAGGTGCCCCTGATTCCATTATTTAAAAAATTCAACATTTATTTATTTCTGAGAGATGGAGACAGAGAGCAAGCAGGGGAGGGGCAGAAAGAGAAGGAGACACAGAATCCAAAGCAGGCTCCAGGCACTGAGCTGTCAGCACAGAGTCCTATGTGAGGCTCAAACCCATGAACCATGAGATCATGACCTGAGCCAAAGTCGGATGCCTAACTGAGCCACCCAGGCATCCCAGTTTGATTCCATTATGGTGTGATTTTCAAGTCTTTAAAATTTCTTGAAAAAAGAATTTTTAGTGGACTGGGATATGGTCTATCTTGATATCTGGTCTGTAGGCACTTGTAATAAAAGTACATTCTGCTATTGCTGGATGGTGTTGTTACTACCCAGAGGGGTGAATTTCCAGCTCCTTACTCTTCTCTGACCCTCCCCCCTGCCACGATGTAGTGGGGGGCGGTTAGCCTGTTGCAGCCTGTGGAGGTAAAATTCTAGCCTCCCCACTTGGCCTTTTCTGGCAGGAGTAGGGCTACAGGCGTTTCTGGGGTGTTTGACTGGAATAAAACAGCTATTGTTTAAGATAATCTGACGAGGCTGACCCTTTCCTGGTCCTCTGGCTAGAGAGAGCAGGCTTTCTTTTTTCTGTGCCCATGGGTTTTCCCAGTTGCCTGCTTCTTTGGCCACATGTCTGGACACATGAGGCAAAATGAAAGCCCAGGGAACTCACCACCATGTCATTCTTTGGGTCCCAAGGTCTCTAGCCCATCTTCCCTCTTCTTTACACCCTTCATGGTTTTATACCAAATGTTTGAGATTTCTAGTTGGACTCAGCAAATGGAATGGAAAAAACTACCTCTGGAAGAAGTCATCTTCCTGGAAGAAGTCAATCTCTCGTGGCTTTAACAATGTTAACATAAAAAACATAACCCTTTGATGCTCTAGTCTTTGTCTGCTTGATCACTCACTTCTTCTTTATTTATTTATTTATTTATTTATTTATTTTTATTTATTTATTTTGAAAGAGAGAGAGAGAGAGCCTGTGAGCAGGGGAGGGGCAGAGTGAGAGCAAGAGAGAGGATCTCAAGCAGGCTCTGTGCTATCAGCGCAGAGCCTGACTCAGGGGTCGATCCCATATGAACCTTGGGATCAAGACCTGAGCCGAAATCAAGAGTCAGATGCTTAATCAGCTGAGCCACCCTGACTTCTCTCTTTTTTAAAACACGTCCTCAAATCACAATGACTTCTCTTTGGGAGAGACTTGAAGCAAAGGAGATAGAGACATGTTTGTTTGGATTACTGTGAGTGTGTTAAACTCTGTTTCTGTACCTCTTCTTTCCTTCAGAAAATGGGCTTGGACTTCCTGTGTTTGTCTACAGTGGTTTGTTCCTGGAGTATGCCCTGGGTCCAGAATGCCAAATGTCTTCTGGAATTGAGGTCTGGGCACAGATTAAGAATAAGGCCAAGGCTTGTTCTTGGGTAAAGCAGACATGGCTGGCAGGAAGCAAGAACAGGAATGTGAGTCGTCTCAACCAGGGCAAGAAGCTGTCTTAGCTTGGGTGGCCATAACAGAGTACTACAGATTGGGTGGCTTAAACATGGATTTTAATTTCCCCACAGTTTTGGAGGCTAGAAGTCCTACAAGATGTTGGCAGGGTTTTTCTCTGAGGCCTCTCTTCTCGGCTTGCAGATGGCCTTCTTCTTCTCCCCGTGTCTTCACAAGGTCTCTCCCCTGCGTGTGTCTAGGTCTAAATCTCTTCTTATCAGGACACCAGTCAGATTAGACTAGGACCCACCCTAATGACTGCATTTAAACTTAATTACCTCTTTAAAGATCCTATCTCCAAATACAGTCACATTGAGGGTTAAGGCTTCAACATATCAATTTTGGAAGACACCATTCAGCCCATAACAAACCCCAGAGAGAAAATGGGAAAGCAGAAGGCAGAAGGGGTAGAATAAGCCCCCTTCAGGATGGAGCAGATCAGCAGAGGAACATCTACTGATTTCACTCAGTGGTATTTTCAACAGATTCTGATGTAATGTTCATACCCAGAACATCCTGGCCTTGCTGGGTTCAACTTCTAGTTTATTTATTTTTTAATTATTCTTATTAACATAAGGGAAAGTTAGGTCACTACTAGGGGAATTTTCCTAGGCACTGAACACATGTCAAATCCATTTTGTTCTTTTTTCTTTTAAATGTTTATTTATTCGAGAGAGAGAGACAGAGTGTGAGTAGAGGAGGGGCAGAGAGGAGACACAGAATCTGAAGCAGGCTCCAGGCTCCAGGCTCCGGGCTGTCAGCACAGAGCCCGACGTGGGGCTCGAACCCATGAACCGTGAAACCATGACCTGAGCTGAAGTCAGACGCTTAACTGACTGAGCCACCCAGGCGCCCCCATTTTTTTCTTTTATGGAGATATACATAAATGCATAAAATGTATCAATCTGGAGTGTGCTGCTCAATGTTTAAATATGTGGACGTTCTTGTAACCACCACTCAGATCAAGACATAGCACATGCTAAGAATATGTGTCCAGAAAGTTCCTTGTTCACTTTCGAGTCAGTCCGTGGTTTTCCACCTGGAGGTAACCACTCCAGATCCCTGTTCTTGAATACCATAGAAGTGAAGTCATACAATACATACCCTTTTGTGTCTGGCTTCTATTGTTCAACATAATGTCTGTGAGATTCATCTATATTGTCATGAGTGGTCTGTAGTCTTTATTTCTGAGTTGTATCCCATTATACGAATGTAGCACAATTTATTTATCCATTCCCTTATTGATGGGCGTATGGGTGGTTTCCAATTTGGAGTTATTATGAATAAAGCTGCTATAAACATTCTTGTATGATGCTTTTGGCAGGTCTATGCACAGATTGCTATTGGGTACATAAATCTAGGAGTAGGATTTCTGGGTCATATTAAAACCACTTATTAAATTAAATTTGATAAGCAGATATAAGCAAGTTTCAGTCACTTTTTCCTTATGGTGGGTTATTTTTTTGCAGTGGTTCTCTGGACTGCAGTCAAGAATATCATGTATCTTTGTGATATTTAGCTATATCCTAACTTTAATTGAAGGTAGGATAAATTATAAAAAATTGACCACTTAAAAATGTTTAGAACAACATTTTACATTAGACCTAAGATGTGGCAAAGTGGGGGAATATCTGAAATAAAATAGAAGCTATATCCTGAGACATTTTGTTGGTATATCACATTTCAAAATAGAGCACCTTTCTTCCAAAGATTTCATGGAAAGAAGAGATTATACACGAAATGCCTGGTAATGATGTAAATCAGAGACGAATTCTCATCCTTCATATACTCTTCTAGCCCAGTGTTAGCATTCTGGCTCTTTGAGAGAAATAGGATTGATAACGTGTCATCAAAATGACCCTTCTTCACCATCAGGAGTTCTGTATTGCTGGGAGATTAGACTGGGATGGGGGCTGGGCCCAGAGAGGGAGGATCTAAGACGTTGCTCCAGACCGTAAATAGTTGTGTTGGTTTCTGAGCCGCCTGAGAAATACCCACATCAGTGGTAATAGGATTGGGTTCCCCTGAATTTTCATCAGACCATCCCATTGAGTAGTACAGAGGTCCCCCTTAGTGTGCCCAGGCTTGGTCCCTCGATTCTTGGGCTGGCAGTGGGACTGAAGCTTCCAGAGCTTCCTGGCCTTTGGCTTCTGGCTTGGAGTCACCACACGTCTTTGCCTTGTCCCCCAGTGTGTGGTTCAAACATGATCATATTCTCTGTGTACTGTGACACCAAAGGGGATGGGAAGCACTCTGTTGGACCATATTCCCTCAAGTTCAGTTGCACAACCTACCCCAAAACTCTTCTGGAAGAGCTTTTCACTGACTCCCCTTTTCAGAGACTCAATACATGAAATCTCCCCTACTATTACATCTTTTCTCTACAGTTCTTGCATCACTTCATTTTTGTAAATAGATGTGGTAGAGAGAATCTTCATGCTTACTTCCCTTAAGGCCAACCACCCACAGGAGAACTGTGAGACGTGGGTTAGACTTGGTGGGACAGCTACCCTGAAGGGCACGGAAGAACTGGGCATCTGGTGGCTGTTGGCTGAGAAATTGCAAAGACCTCTGTAGACAACAGCAGTCCTGTTCTACAGGTTGATAATGTTGCTTCAAACCATAGCACAAAGGGCAGTGACCAGAAAGGGCATGCGGGCTCCTAATGCTGGTCAGGAGTGAGTGACAGGCGAGAAGACTTGAGCTCACAAAGCCAGCAGATTCCCACCTTCTCTTTTTTGGGGACTGACAGCTAGAACCACTGTGGGCATCTTTGGGGGAGACAAGCCCATAGACCCTCTCTGCCTCATTTGCAAACGGCACTGATGTGTTCTTTTATAAACACTCCATTTTGTTTGCTTCTGATGATTAAATCTGGGTCATTTGGGGAAAAAAAGAGAGAGGGAGATAACTCCCAACAACAGTTTTGATGAGCACAAGATAACCATGGCAAATACCTGAAGCTGATATGATTCCCCCAGGAGCGAAGCAATTTTAGCCTTCAGCATTTTAACCTTATCTGCCTAACCTTAGCACAGACCAAGGTATGATTTCTCTTAGCTCTTATCAAATATCTAAATGAGCTGAGGGATCCCCTGTCACTGCCATTATGGATGTTAGCCCTCTGGGGGAACCGTAGCTGTTGCATAACCATCAGCGACCCTTGTCCTGTCCACTAATAGGCTCTGGGAAAATTCCTTCCAGGAGCCCCGATCCCTGGTGTCCTGGCCTTACCTCAGGTGCCTAGAAATGGTGCCATTTCTGTTTCTTCTCTTTACCCCTGCTGACACTTGATGTGTCGTTAAGGAACTTAGGAAAATCTGGAACTTTCAAGGCTCAGTGCAGTGTGACTGGAAAGTGGTTTTGGAAACAGACTGGCTCTTACTAGTCATATAAGTTGTTACCTTCTCTGAACCTGTTGCCTCATCTACCAAATGAAAATTATAGGATGATCCATTTCCTAGGTTTGTTATGAGGCTTGGAAGAAAAACAGTGCCTGAAGGACCCATCACAGAGCCTGGCACACAGGAAGCTGTCAGTAGGGTCACATTCCCATGTCCCAGTTCCTCTGTGTCCTCGGCAGAACCTGGGGACTGAAGAGGAGAGAGAGAGAACAAATGGAGGGTAATAGGGCTCTCCTTAAGGCCCCCAAACTTGAAGTCCCCTCCGAACTGACCCGGGGCCCACATCTGGCAGCATCGGCGAGGGGAACAACTTTCAGGGGAACCTCCAGATTGGCCCACTAATAGCCTAAAGCCACTGGAGTTAGCATTCACTGGGCCAGCTGGATGGAACACAGTGGCCGGCCACAGTCAGGAGCCTGTCACTAAAACTGAATGGACCCACCCGGCATAGTGGGTAATAATCTAGTAATAATTTAGAGTAGTAATCTAGCAATAATCTAGAGGCCCAGCACAGCCTTAAATACCCTCTCGTCTACGTGAGCCATTTACTTCCTGATAGGATCAACGTTTTCACTTGAAAAGCCTTCTGGCCCCTTGAAAATGATCACTGGGGTAGCATAACACTTGTATACTACATTCCAACGCTTTAGGCTAAACATTAAAGTGACAACTTCTAAAGTAGTAAACAACCAACCAGTGACAAACCAGTAAGAAAGAAGACCGAGGACCCAAGGTTCTCTGATGATGGACATAATCCTATCGCCTCGTTACCTCCCAGTTGGATACAGGTCCCAGGACTGTGGCTGCCTGTTGCAGAGGGGGAGAGGCTGGGGTAAGATGGGTAGCAAGGGAGTCCGTTAGCAAAGATGTGCAGTGAAGAATTAGGAGATCTTGAAGAACTCTTCAACTGTTTGCAGCTCTGAACATCTGGGGGACGCCACTGAGCCCCTGGGGGTGATCTCAGCCTTGCCTTCTGTACTGCTGATGCTTACCTGCCCTCCACTCTGGCTTCACTTCTTAGCCTTCCTCTCCTGTCCCTGGGCTGGTGCAAGGCCATGTCAAGGGCCTTGGTCTGGTGTAGGTGTGGTTACAGGGCTGGAACCAAGAACATAGCTCGAGCCTGTATTAAAGCCCTTGGAAATACTTCGGCTAATAGGAACAGAAATGCTCAGCGAGGGCTGTCAAAAACAATAAAAATACCAAACTCTATTTTCAAACTATGGTAGATAAGCCAAAAAGAAAACTGTTTTCAAATGTTTTGTATTAAAACTCACAAAACTGACATTTAAAAGCTGTCATGGAAATCTTGATAATGAGTTGAGGCCATTCTTGTGCGGAAGGGAAAAAATCCTCCCCTTTTAGGTGGAGAGCTGGGGAGTGTCACAACCCTTGGTCCACACAGGAAACCTCAGCCCTGGGGATGGCTTGGAAAGGTCACTCTCTGGTCTTTAGGCCGAAGCAATCAATGCAAAGTAGGATGAATCTCATCCGAGAGTTTTGCTGTAGAGACGCCATGCCTGCCTCTGTCCCCCACAGCTCATCTCCATCAAGGAGGCTCTGCTGTGCAGGGTCCAGGATGGGGTTGCAGAAATGGGAAGGGGCGGGGCTCCAAGTAAGGGAGTTCACGGTCCGTCAAGTGTCAGCTTAGAGGCCGCATGCCCTGAAGCGGTCTTGTTTGACCCCTCAAACTCAATGCACCTCTTTGGGGTTCCTATAACACTGCTTAGCACTATGAACATATGACACATACGCTTCCTTTTCAGAATGAAACATTATTTATTTATTTATTTATTTATTTATTTAATGTTTATTTTTGAGAGAGAGAGAGAGAGAGAGCACGCCGAGTGGAGGAGGGGCAGAGAAAGAGGGGGACACAGAATCCAAGCCAGGCTCCAGGCTCCGGGCTGTCAGCACAGAGCCTAAGGCAGGGCTCAAACCCACAAACCGTGAGATCTTGACCTGAGCTGAAGTTGGATGCTTAACTGACTGAGCCACACAGGCACCCCCAGAATAAAATATTTTAAAATAAAAATTTCAAACGGACACACGTGGCATGCATGTGTGTGCACAGGTGCATGGGTGCACGCATGCACACCCACCCACGCGCACACACACGCGCACACACATTTAAACGCCATATGATTTAAAGTGCCTAGGAAGGGGTTAGTGGTCTCTTACTGGCTGCCTGCTGCAGGTTGGCTAAACAGCCTTGGAGAGAGAGAGAGAGACACTTGTCAGCACAGCAGGGCAGCCTCCCAGCCTAGATCCACTTCCAGGGACTCTCTTGACAATGTCGCTGGCCTGGTCAGGAGTCTGAGCCTACACTCTAGGAACATATGTTTTTTTGAGAGCCTTTGCAGTTTTGCGTGGACGTAAAACCGGAAAATGCCACTGCCCATTGTACGAGGGCTCTCAGCTTAAGCAGAAGTGAGAAACAATGCTGCCTGGAGTCAGTAAGAGTTTTGAGTTGCAAAGGGATTATGACATCGACCACACAGCTCACCTCCTTGAAAGGTGTCACCGGGATGATAGTGCTGTGTTTGGAAGTGTACCGAATCGTCTATGCGAACGTCCCACGGATGGAGACCTTGGAGCACAGCACAGTCAGGGGTTACAGGATGTAACCTGCCATGTGATCAGACATCATTAGTGAATTCTGAGCCTTTACAAATATTTTTAGAAATACGCACTTTCAATACTCAAGTTTTCCATAAATGGTCTGCGTGCTGTTCATGATAAGGTGATGAACAAGGGGAAAACCAACATTTTGCAATCTACTAAAACATTATCTCCGGCCCTTTGTTGATTTCTTAAAATTTCAGGTTAAATCTTTATGAGCGATTGGACACTGCCATGGATCCCAAACCGTCACCCTGTGCATCAGAACCCGGGCATCCTGTGATTGCTTGTGCAGCGCGTGTCTCCTCGCTGACCCGCGAGCTCCTCGAGGCCACTCAGTGAGCTGTGCCCTGCTGCCGCCCAGAGCCCCACATAGCGCCTGGCACGTGCCGCCGCTGGGACGTTCCTGGGGAGCGGAAGAGAAGCTCCAGCATTCCATGAGAAAGCTTGTTCTCTCGTGGCATGGCACAAATTTGTGACCTTGTTGGCAGGTTTTTTATAGCTCTCCTGGCTTGATGCTCTTTTCCGTGAAGCTCGCCCTTACTGAATTCTCGTGAGGCAGCAATGCGCAAGGTTAGAAAACTCCATTTTCCGGCTTCCCTTCCTGCTAAAGTACCCTCGCAGCTCAGCTCTAAGCAGTGAAACATAAGGAGAAGTCTGTTGGAGATCTCTGGATAAGCTTTGCTTTTTCAAACACAGGTATTGTTCGTGCCTCCTTGGCACTTCCTGGTCTTTCTGCCAAGAATGTGGTTCTGACAACAGCACGGCAGCAAAAATTGTCGGAGATCTCAGCCCTGAGCCTCCCCACCAGCACTAGCAATGGTGCCAATAACGAACATTAAAACTCCTGATTAAAGGAGACAGATTTTATGAATGTCCAGAGCTCATCTGCATAAGTCCCTGGGTAGATGAGGTGTCTGGGAGTCTCAGGGAGAGTGAGGTCACAAGCAATCTGACTGACCGGGCAGTTCCAGCCCTCTGAGTGAATGAGCACTTTGTCTTTGGGCTGATGGGGACATCGCTGACGAATGTAATTGGCTTGAAATTGTCATCCGGGCTTGAGCACACCTAGGGACCTGGCTTTGCCAGTTTCCTACTACAGTCTAGTTTCAAACATATTACTATCACTCTGAATGTAACAATATGCTCTTGGTTTTTCTTCCACAATGTCCTGTCTGGGCTCCATTAGTCTCTCTGGAATCGAGCCCCAGTTGGGCAGTGGAAAACCCAAGGCTTGGAGCCACACCCACCTGCTTAACCCAACTCCACCGCTACACGGCTAGCGACCTTGACTAAGCTACTTAAACACTCAGTTTTAGGTTCCCCATCTGTCAAAAGGCATCAGTCTCCTGACTTCACCAGATTGTCAGCAAAGGGGGTTTATTTATTCGCTGCCTCACCCAATGCCCTTCTCTCCTCTTGCTGCCGATGTTGAATTGACTTGGAGCTTTGCCTGCTCTTTTCAACCTGAACCAAATCAGGAATTACCCACTTTGAAACTCTTCCGTATGTAGTCTCTGGCAGTGCCAGAACCTGAGATTGACTTGTCACACATCAAATGACAGAGTTTGGCACCTTTGTCTGTGCTCCCCAAGTTCCCTGGACTATTGTATATCTAGGTCACATCTGATGATTATTATTGGTCAGCGCCCCTCCCATTTTCAGAGTCTCCTAAACTTAGGGCCCTGTTGTATTCATTGTTTTCTCCCTAGCCCTTAGAACAGTTCTTGGCCCATAACACATGCTCACAGATTTGAAGAATGAATGAGTGAATGAATGAACTCCTTGGGCATTATATACATCTTTGTAGTCCAGAAGGGTCCTAGTAAAGTGCTTTGTGCATATTCATACTTAGATGCCATTTGTAGTCTGAGAACATTCCAGTGCTTACTTCCCAGCTTTGGGGGGGGGGTTCTCCCTAATTGCTGTCAAGTTCTTACCACTTTCATTTCTCGGTGTTTTGTAACTAGGACAGCATGGAAGCCCCCAGAGTTATACAACCCTGTTTACTGTATTTTATAGTATCTCTGTTCTTCCCCAAATCTTCTCCCCACTAGCCTACTCAAGGAGGGAAACTGGGACCCTTATCAAAACAGGGCTGGCTAGTCTCTGGAAAAAAACAAAACAAGACAAAACAAAAAAACAAAACACTGACCCTTGCTCACCACTTAGAGCCTAGCAAGCTGTACCCGTAAGAGGTTACACTGGAATCCTGTGGCCACCCATTTAATGATGGTGACAGCCACGACTGACATCCATGAGCACTACATTTCACTCATTAACTCTTCTCAACAAACTTAGGAGGTAGGTAAGATAATTATCCCTATTTTACAGATGAGGAAACTGAGGTACAAAAAGGTCACGAAACTTGCCTAAAGCTACTGGTAACCAGTGAGGCTGGGATTTGAGTCAAAGCTCTCTGATCCAGAACTGGAACTCTTGACCACTGAGCTATACTAAAATTCATTGTTATTTTGGCAAAAGAATTTGGTGGCGTTGGTCCCATCCAACGAAATCTCAGTTTTTGACTGATTGACAGGAACTCCTGAAAGGATAATTTCACGTACATATCACTCCTTTTTGTCCCAGTTGGATCTCAAAGATAATGTCAAAGTAAATTTCCACATGGGCTTGCCTAGTCTTATTACGGCCTAGTCAGTATTTTTAAATTTCATTTAGAAGAACCTGTAATCTGGTTCCCAGCCTCCCTTCTTTGCCTGTTTCACAGAATGCATCTTGCTTGCCCAGAGAGCAAGCCTGGCCAGTCACGAGCCTACAGTACCGTGTGCACAGTTGGGCCAGGAATGAAAATAACTCCACCGTAGTAACAATCCGTCATTCTGTCCCTCTGCTGCCCTAGAGGGATCTTAAAATAGTTTCAATTCACCTTTAAAATCCACTGCTCTGTGAAGGGCTTGTAACACTTGGCGGCCGGAGGAACCTGCCTGTGAAACAGAGCTGGTATTCGGACTACTGGTGTCCAGCTGTAAGCCTTTTTGGAGGGAAACAAACCATCCATTCATTGGGCCGTTGTGAAATTTTCCTTCCCCACCAGCCCTCCCAGCAGAGGAGAATACCTGGAGGAACGGCGTACTGGGTTTCTGTTCTTCCTAACGTGGCACTTGATTGTTTATTTTTCAGTTTGTCTACTCTTTTTTTTTTTTTTTATCCTGCTAAACTTTTTCTCTTCCAACTCCCCAACCCTACAACTTTCTCCTTCTTTTGGCTTTATTTTCGTCAGCCTTAAAGCTGGGGGATTGGGCATGAGTTGCTGTTTATAATCTAGATATTTTAGACCAGTTAGTGGGGTGACCACTTATAATGTATCACCCAACCTAGGGCACTTCCGAGGATGAAAAGAAGAGAGCTGCTAACAATTAGGGTAGGAGTAACAGGAGTAAACCGGGACCTTCTTGGGCCAGCCCAGACACATGGTCACCCACTTCAGCTCTGGCTCTGTTGCACAGCACCTAAACAGTGTTTAAAGGCTTACCACACAGCAGCAGAGATAAGAACATGGTGCCTTCTTGCTCTTGGCTCTACTTGCTAACTGTGGTCTAGGTCTCGAACAGAACATGGTTGATGAAGATTAAAACAGTACAGATTGGGGGTGCCTGGGTAGCTCGGTTGGTTAAGCGTCTCTCTCTTGATTTTGGCTCAGGTCATAACCTCGTGATTGTGAGATCGAGCCCCACATCCGGTTCCGCAGAGTGTGGAGCCTGCTGAAGATTCTCTCTCTCTCTCTCTCTCTCTCTCTCTCAGAAAAATGAAAAAAGCAGGACAGATTGTTCTCTTTTTTGTTTACTGTATCTTTCATCTATAATGATTGCCTAATTCTGTATTTTTCCAAAGGGCCACAGGCTCAAGAGCCTAGTGGGTCTCTATTTTAAATTTGAAAGTTACACTGTAAAATTTCAATCTCGCACAGATTGTTTTTCCATTTTAAATCCTAATTAGGGTGTGGAACCAAGTTTAAAATAAACTTACACTTATGCTACTTGATTATTCTTTGGGACTAATATTATCAACTAAGAATATCTTATATGTGTAAGGGGTTTTGTATCATTGCACATGTTCTCATTTGATAGCCACACCAAAGCCCTGGGGTAGGCTGCAAGAGTTCAATTCTTATTTTTTTTTTTAATTTTTTTTTCAACGTTTATTTATTTTTGGGACAGAGAGAGACAGAGCATGAACGGGGGAGGGGCAGAGAGAGAGGGAGACACAGAATCGGAAACAGGCTCCAGGTTCTGAGCCATCAGCCCAGAGCCTGACGCGGGGCTCAAACTCACGTACCGCGAGATCGTGACCTGGCTGAAGTCGGACGCTTAACCGACTGCGCCACCCAGGCGCCCCAGGGAATCAACAGCGTTAAACAGAGTCTAAATGTACAATCTTGTCATATTTAACTGAAGTATAAACATACAGAACATCGTGCTGAACTACCATTTACTCTTGGTTTTGTTTGTTTGTTTGTTGTTTGTGAATAATCCTTCTACAGTGAGTAGCAAACAGTTCTGATTGCAACCTATAGCCACCCTCCCCCGCATATCCTTCCCAGCAGATCCCACCTTTACTTAATAAGGAAAAGGCTGGATGGGGTACCTGGGTGGCTCAGTCGGTTGAGGTCTGATTCTTGGTCTCAGCTCAGGTCATGATCTCACAGTTCATGAGTTTGAGCTTTACGTTGGGCTCTGTGCTGATGGCGTGGAGCCTGCTTGGGATTCTGTCTCTCCCTCTCTCTGCCCCTTCCCACCCCCTCCCCTGCCCCACTCTCTCTCTCTCAAAAATAAATAAACTTAAAAAAATAATGAAAAGGCTGGCTTTCTCAGCTGCCATTGCAGCCATGGGCATCCAATTAAATCTTGGCGAATTAAACCAGAAAGGAAGTCTTCCTTGGAGCTTCTTGAAAAATTCTTTCTCTTTGATAAAAGAGCCATGCGAAGGAAAATCAGCACCTCTGTCTTTTGGCTGCCAACTGAGTGGCTGCAGGGGCGCCTGGGCGGCTCAGTTGGTTGAGCGTCTGACTTCGGCTCAGGTCATGATCTCACAGTTCATGAGTTCAAACCCCGCATTGGGCTCTGTGCTGACAGCTCAGAGCCTGGAGCCTGCTTCAGATTCTGTGTCTCCCTCTCTTTCTGCCCCATCCCCACTCATGCTCTGTCTCTCTCTGTCTTAAAAATAAATAAAAAACATTAACAAACTGCGTGGCTGCAGTCTTCATGCAGCCATGGATGGACAAACCTGAGGACAAATGTCAACACACTGAAGACAGCAGACAGAAAGAAAGATGGAGATCTCCCTGGTTGTTTTCCACCTCACGAAGCCGCTGAAACAGTGTTGGAACTACCCACCTCTGGGCTTCTTGTTATGTGAAGAAGTGGTCTTGATGCTTTAGTCTAAGCCACATTTAGCACACTGTTCCTTGCAGTTAAGGGCATCCTTAATGACTCACCATTTAAATGACATTACTGCAGTTCAACATCAGACTTATCTCTCTCTGTACCAAACATTTTGCCATATTCCTTTTACTCTCTTGAAACTAAATATCTGGGGAATAAAACTTGCTTCTACCCATAATTTTAAAAAAGATCAGTAGGACACTCTGACAATAAAATAAAATGAAATAAATTATATTATATAATATACCCTGACTATAATATAATATCTAATAATGTACTATAAAGGAGAAATATTAAAAATAATTTTAAAGAAGAATGTGCATTTAAGTGGTAAATGTTTGGGCAGAGCTGCATTAGAAGATGTGAGGAGGAGGTCAGAGCTTACAAGTCTGAGTCGAATCGCCGTGAATATTCTAGCTCTCACAGCAGTCTGCTGCAGGCACACCGGTGATGCAAATCCCATCCGCGGCATAGACATTGGCATTGTGATTTTTCAAAAGGCGAACAGCTCTTGGTAAGGTTCCAAACCAAACAGTGGGCAATCTCACATGGATTTAAGTGATAGCTGCGTTCTCGAAAAATTCAGCATACATTAACACCACACAAAATTACTTTGTGATGGTGTGGCACAGAGAGTTAGGATCTAGGATCACAGGCTTATAGGCATATTTTCACTTATGTGAATATCCGATGGCACATTCGGAGGTGAGGTGGGACAGCTCCATCTGGACAATTCTGTGCTGTGTGAAATTTGCCTGCGCGTTGCAAAAAAGTGGTGGTGATCCCTAATTATCGTGAGAACCAAAAAGTGCCCCCATGAATTTTCAAAGTATCCTCTGGGGAGGTCCCGCAAGCTTCGCCCTCACCACCGAGGATGGTGCATTGAGGCCAAACTAGTCTGGGGCAGGTGCCTGGGTCTCTCGCTCTGCAAGTCATAGAGATGTTCCTGTTTCTTTGGGGTGCGCGTGGACAGGTGGAGAGGAAGCACGGGAGCCAATGGTGGATTGCTTAGGGTGAGAGTGCTTACTGAGTCTTGAGAGACAGCTCTTCACCCTTTTTCAGTACCGTGCGCTTTTTCACAGACCGTTTATCGAGCCCCTACTCTGCACAGCGAACTACTGGTAGACACAAGGCCGACGGAGATTTCCTTCCTGCCCTCAGGCAGATAGAAATCTAACAGAGACATGGAGAAAAGTATCCAACTAAGATGGGGCCGATGTCCTTAGCCTGGGGTTCCAGGTGTATTTTTCAATGGATTCTCTAGTTTCTTGAAATTGCAGGCAAGATTGTATGTAAATCTGTGTGTGTGTGTGTGTGTGTGTGCACATTTTTTTTCTGGGTAGAGGATATACCATAAATTTAATCTCATTCTCAAAGGACTCCGGCACCCTGTGAATGTTACAGAACTGGTAAGTGGGAGCGGCCTTATTTGATGGGTTTTCACTAGTTGCCTCTGTTCTAAATGTCTCTCTTACTGAGTACTTGTCTCGCTGGATTTCTACCAGTAGGGATTCATCTCTAATGAATGAATAGTGAGCATGGGTCCCTGTGGACATCATCCTTCCAACAACATTCAGGGAATGTTTACTGAGTTTCTGCTGTGTGTGTGCAGGGCACTGAACTGAGGGCTAATGTCCCAGCAACAGATGGGAGGGAGCTCCCAGTCCCGTGGTGGATGGGGAGTGGAAGACGGATGCTAGGGCAGCAGAAGTGCAAGATCTTTCGGGAACATGGGGCAGGGGGAGGTAACCTGACCCACTCCAGGGCAGTGGAAAAGCTCTCAGGAGGAGATACTAAGCCATCCTGGGCTGTTAACCTCTGCACTGGTGTGAATGTGCACATCAGTTAGCAGGTTGGTGTGAACAGAGGGTCTTTGTCACAAGGACGCTGCCGTGGGCCTGCAGACATGGGGAAGTGGTCTGGTGGAAAGGCTGAGCCAAGGTGGACAGCCTCCACTAGCATCAGGCCTCAGTTGTCTCATGGCTTTGCTTGAGTTAGCCACTAGGTGAGCAGGTCAGGCCTTGAAAGGATGCCTCTGAAAACGTGACCTGCAATCTGACGCATATTTAAAATTCCAGCTTACATGGGCTATCGCTATTTGTTGCAAGAGTGTGTTTGGAAAGCAGACCGTGGACTATCTGGGGTTGGAGAATGAGGGGGAGGGTGGTTTATAACTGAGAAACTATGTGCTGACTGTAACCATGTTGAAAGCAGTGTGGTTTCTATGGGGTTCATCCTGGAAGCTAGTCCGTGTCGTTTTCCCTCTGGGACAAGGCCTTTGCCAAAAAAGAAAATATACCTTGGTATGAAAATGCAAAAACACTCTCCCTCGGCAGCTCCAAGCAGTTCTCCACACGAGGGTTAACTTGTCCTAAGTTTCCATCTTGTCTTTGGAAACCCCGAAGTAGCAAAACACAGATCTTTTATGCCTTCCCTTCCTTTACTAAAGGAACAGGAGTAATTGCCAATTCAGTAGGCTCCTTGCTCTTTTGTGCATTTTAAAGGCATTTGCTGCTTGGGATTTGGAAGAAAATCATGAGAAATGAGAATCTCTAGCTGCCTTGGCTGGAAGCAGGCTCATTGTTTGCAGAGAGAGCTGGTTTCCATGGTTTTGGACGATGAGAGACAGCTGCATTTTTTTTTTTTGGAGAGTAGTTTCTACTTGCGATCGGATCTAATAAATAGCCAAGGTCGACGGTCTTCCAACAGCAGAAGGTCTTAAAGTTCTTTGAAAACACCCTTCTTATGTTATCATTCACAACCAACAGCACATGCCTTTTAGTTGCTAAAACTCATGTATTTCTCTCAGGATAGGCCCTGTTTGGCCCAAATTTCTGCTGTAATCAGGGCTCAGGGTCTTCGTCTTAAAAGTAAGCACTTTCTTCTCCTCTAAACTACAGGAGACACAGGGAAGGGTCTGGGAGCGGGGAGTAGGGCTGGAAGCTGCAGTCTTCGAGGCCGGAGCCATAGCCAGGGGAGTGGCTGGGAGCTGAGACCGGCTTGGCTATAAGGAGGCCATATGACTTCCTCTCTTCTCAACAGCCTGGAGCAGGGCCTACAGACCGCCCCCCACCCGCCCCTGCCGACCTCCAGGAACCACACGGCAGGCTGCAAAGGAACCAACAGGTAGAAACTATTTTCACCTTCTGTCCCTAAAACAAGACACCGAACACATTTTTGCTGCTTTTTTTTTAATTTTTTTTTTTTCAACGTTTATTTATTTTTGGGACAGAGAGAGACAGAGCATGAACGGGGGAGGGGCAGAGAGAGAGGGAGACACAGAATTGGAAACAGGCTCCAGGCTCTGAGCCATCAGCCCAGAGCCCGACGCGGGGCTCGAACTCACGGACCGCGAGATCGTGACCTGGCTGAAGTCGGACGCTTAACCGACTGCGCCACCCAGGCGCCCCTTTGCTGCTTTTTAAAAATGTCACATAAAAAAGAACAATGTGCTAAAATGAAAAAAACCCAAAAAAATCCTTTTGTCTTATTAGAACACCGGCTTGGGATGCAGGAGGATCACGTCATGAATCGAACAATCTCCAGGGCTAGTAGCGGTGATAAAGCAATACGGTGTCCCCAGGATCTCAAGCAGCAGGCTTAGTCCGGTGGATTGAGCCTCAGCCTTTAGAAAAACCTCCGCTCCCTTTCAACGCGAGTGACCCATACGACTACTGTTAAAACCGCTAATATTTGCCATAAACTTTTTTTGTGGGACGTTATGGTCTTTCGCGTGACTATGGCAGTTGCGCTGTGTCATTTTTCCCTTGGTTTTCTCGTTTTCTGGTTGGTTTTCTGCTCATTCGACCCTTCCCTTGCTATTTGCTTTTTCTCTGTGTGGATCTTGCCTTCCCAACTGGCTTGTCAGTTCTTTGGGAGCAGAGAGCGCTGGCTCTTTGGATTTTCTGATGTATTCTGTTTCCCCACCTAGGATGAATTTCTGGGTCTCACACAGGAAACCACCTGGGCCTGTGTTGGATGGTCTTTCACACGATATTTTGGTCACGTAAGACTAGAGGTCACCCTTTCCCTGTGTCACCACCTCTTCTCTATAGGCATCACGGTCGCTGAGGGTTAGCGAGTTTTCGAGGGTCACCTGAACACCCATTTACTGCCGAAGGTACAAAATGCAGACTGCTAAACTAGGTAGATTAGCTAACATTAGACTAACGGTGACTAAGAGGGGAGTTTGGGAAGTTGAAGGAAAGGATTCTACTTCAATCTGTGATGTAAGCATTGCAACGTCTTATTTTTTGGTGGCCACTGCCTGTCCCCTTGGCAAGAACCAGATTTCTCCCCTACGCGGCTTGAGTTTTCTCTTCTCGACTGGATACACATTTGGCTCGGGAACATTTCTTTCTCTTCCTTGGGGACCAATCTGAGAATAGTGATAATACTAAGCATTTCCTTTCAAATAACGGCACTAACCTTTTCAGGGAGAGGCAGAGTCCGGATACAGTCAGAGACGTTTGACTCGAGCTCGGGAGAGTGTCCCTTGGTGAAAGGAGAAACCCAAGAATGCTTCTGTCCTCCGGGCTGAGTGTCACAGAGACCCCAGGCTCAAGCCTCACCCCCACAACCTTTGTAGCTCGGTTGACAAATGGGGACCAATGTCAGGAACATTGCCCCTAGCTCCATTCGTCCTTAGAAAATGATATAAAGTCAGTTTCGCAAGTGTACCTTCTGGTGACCAATACTATTTTTAAAACACCACTGTGAATTTTGTGATAACACTTTAAATGAATGTATTTCAATGTTGCTTCCACAAGGAAACTTCCGCATCTTAGGAATCTAAATAACTGTCGTGGTGTGATAAAAATTGTTGCCCTCTGTGGGCTACTGGTGTGTGTAAGAGAAGCAGGGGGTGGACAGGGAGGGAGGGGGGGAGGAGAGAAGCGAATAGGAGAGGAGAGATGGAGTGAGTTGGACATGTGGGATGTGAGACTGTTACGAAGCAGCTTCCACAATGTGCTTTGAGACCAGAGTTGATTTTAAGTCAACTCCCTTATTCTAATATCATTGTCTTTTGAGCTTAGGGACGTTAAGTCAGAAGGAATTATGAGGTATGGGATTTAGAATCAAAAGTCCTGCCTTTAATCCGACTCCTGGTTCATTCTGAGCAATGTGAGTTTAGGTGATTTATTTCACCTCTTGAGCCTGGATGTGCACCTATATAAAAGGAAGAGAATGTCTTCCCCTTAGACTTGTTGTAAGGACTTGACTAGATTGCACACAGTGCAAGCATTGGAAAATGCTAGTTATCACGTGTAGACTGGGCGCTCTTAAGAGTCAGTTGCTTTTGAAGAACTTACCAGCATCACTGCTGGTGGGAATACAAAGTGGTGCAGCCACTTTGGAAAGCAGTACAGAGATTCCTCAAAAAATTAAAATAGAACTACCCTACAATCAAGCAATTACACTACTTGGTATTTATCCAAAGGATACCAAAATGCTGATTCGAAGGGGAACATGCACCCCAATATTTATAGTAGCACTATCGAAAATAGCCAAAGTATGGAAAGAGCCCAAATGTCCATTGTCTGATGAATGGATAAAGAAGATACGGGATGTCTATGGAATGGAATATTACTCAGCAATCAAAAAGAATGGAATCTTGCCATTTGCAACAACGTGGATGGAACTAGAGGGTATTATGCTAAGTGAAATAAGTCAAGCAGAGAAAGACAAATATCATAAGATTTCACTCCTATGTGAGATTTAAGAAACAAAATAGATGAACATAGGGGATGGGAAGCAAAAATAAGGCAAAAACAGAGAGGGAGACAAACCATAAGAGACTCTTGAATGCAGAGAACAAACTGAGGGTTGCTGGAGGGGAGGGGGGTAAGGAGATGGGATAAATGGGTGATGGGGTGTTATATGTAAGTGATGAATCACTAAATTCTATTCCTGAAATCATTATTACACTACGTGTTAACTAACTTGGATTTAAATTAAAATCAACATTAATTAGAATCACATTAGAATCACAAACAATATGTAAAAAAACAAAAACATTAAGCCACAAAAATACATATAATGAAGCTTGATTTCACATAATTTACATAACTTAATATTATGGAAATATTGGATAGGTAAAAGTGCATAAGATACTATCTAGGCAAATTAACCTTTGCACATTTTCCTTAACCAAACCAAATTAGATAATTATTAATAAAAAAAAGTAAAATTATAAAAAAGTTTTAAAAAAGACCTTACCATCATCTAACACAAATAACTGACATAGAATAGACACTTCCAATGCATGATTAACTGCACAAAGTGTAATATCTTGAAATAACTTGAATAAACAAAGATGAAATAATATTTTGAAAATTTTAACCTTGAGGGCGCCTGGGTGGCGCAGTCGGTTGAGCGTCCGACTTCAACCAGGTCACGATCTCACGGTCCGTGAGTTCGAGCCCCGCGTCGGGCTCTGGGCTGATGGCTCGGAGCCTGGAGCCTGTTTCCGATTCTGTGTCTCCCTCTCTCTCTGCCCCTCGCCCGTTCAAGCTCTGTCTCTCTCTGTCCCAAAAATAAATAAACGTTGAAAAAAAAAAAAAAAAAAAAAAGAATTTTAAAAAAAAAAAAAAAAAAGAAAATTTTAACCTTGAATTGCATTGTTGTGGCATGTGAAAAATTAATTTATTCATTTCATACACCTTTACTAAATGTTTCCTAAGGTCGGGCACCGTGTACCCACCAGGAAGAGAAGGAAGAAATGCATCCTACAGGAGCTCAAAGGAAAGCTGGGGAAGCCCGACGTGAGCACAGATTATGATATTGATATTAATAGAGCTGAGTAGGTAGCTATTGAAACGAATAGGCAATTAACTGGAATGCTTTTTTCTTCAATCATGTGGGACCAATGGGAGGTTTGTTTTTTTTTTAAGTTTATTTACTTTGAGAGAGAGAGAGGGAATGAGAATTTGAGCAGAGTAAGGGCAGAGAGAGAGAGAGAGAGAGAGAGAGAGAGAATCCCAAGCAGGATGCACACGGTCGGCACAAAGCCTGATGCAGGGCTCGATCTGACAAACCGTGAGATCATGACCTGAGCTGAAATCAAGAGTCCGACGCTTGACCGGCTGAGCCACTCAGGTGCCCCAACGGGAGTTTATTATTTGTGATCCCTGAGCTCTTCACACTAGGGTGGACAAGACACTCAGATCATTGATAATTAGTTCCTAGGACCTCAAAGGGGAGAGATATGTAACTTTCGGTTATTTTTCAGGCTGAGAATTAGGCTTCCTTGAGCTCTGGGCAGTGTTCTGTTTTGTTTGAGATTCGTTATAGCCGCACACCCGCCCCATGACAGTTTCATTACTGGGATGTTGTTGAAGTTTTTCCAGGAATTACTCAAAAAGTACACAAGAAGGGAGGGGGAGCTGACCTTTAAAAAATTAGATAAAAGACAGTGGTTTTTTTTTCCTTTAACTTAAATACATTGCTGCCTATTAAAGATATCTAGATTTCCAGTCATAAAATGCCAGTGGCCTTCAGAAGTATGCTATTTTTCCCGGTAGACAGCCATGCTGTATTTGCTGATGTTGGAAGATACAGGTATTTCCTTGTTATGTGACCAGAATAATCACTTGGGCTTTTTCTGTGGTATAACACAGAAAGGATTCTTTTGTTGTTGTTGTTGTTAGCCTCGGAAGAAGCTCTGTTAACGAATTATTGATTTTCTTTTATGTTTCACTTACATTTCTACATCCCTCCCACCACTGCCCTCCACACGTCTATCTGTGACGAAGCCGCTGATGTTTTTTAACAAAAAAGACCAATTGCAATTGTGGATGATTTGTAGTTAGTCTCCATTTCAGTTTAGGTATTTCTTTTATTTTGAAAATTCATTTATTTATTTTGAGAGAGAGAGAGAGAGAGAGAGAGAGGAGGGCATGAGATGAGAGTGTGAACGGAGAAGGGGCAGAGAGAGAGAGAGAGAGAGAGAGAGAGGAGGGCGTGAGATGAGAGTGTGAACGGAGAAGGGGCAGAGAGAGAGAGAGAGAGAGAGAGAGAGAGGAGGGCGTGAGATGAGAGTGTGAACGGAGAAGGGGCAGAGAGAGGGAGAGAGAGAATCCCAAGCAGTCTCCATGCTGTCAGCGCAGAGCCCAACATGGGGCTCAATCCCATGAACCGTGAGATCATACCTGAGCCGAAATCAAGAGTCAGACGCTTAGCCAACTGAGCTAGCTGCCCACGCACCCCAGCTAGCTGTTTCTTGTGGAATGGTTTAGTTTATCACCTCAGTAGCTAACCAGACTGTGTTTATCTTTAGCTTAACAAAGATTCTAACAAAGCCACTTATTACGAATCAGGTGGGTTCCCTAGAGTTCTCCATACTACCATGATGTTGAGAGACAACTCTCCATCCATACGTGGGTGTTTTACGTTTCAAGTGCTTGAAAAGCTCTATACACATTTTCTTTCCTTCTTTCCACTAATTCGTTAGTTCATTCATGCATGTGGTGTGTCAGGTTTTTTTTTTTTTTTTTTTTTTGCTAGAGGCTTTATGATAAATGCCACAGGCTGTAATGCTTTTGATACACCGTAGGTTGAAGGTTAGTCATTCCTTCCACCATTAGTAAATTTAGCAATTTTTTTTTGTGCCTCCCCTGGGCTCTAGCCTAATTTCTTTGAAGGGAAATGGTCAAGGTTTCCCTTGGCTTTTTCACATCTCCCCTCTGCTTCATCTATACCACAAACGGCTACATACAGGATGTTTTGGGGCAGTGGCACCAACAGGCGGGTGGGGAACCTCTAAGTCAAAGAAATCATCAGACTTTACTGCCACTGAATTAACCAGGACGCGATGGACAAGAGAGGAGGGCAGACGTGCCCAAGCAGAGAGACATGAGAACGTCAACAGCGCCATCAAGGTGAAGGGAAAGGCGAATCTCGGCCTCACCGCCCTTGAGGGGCACGCTGGGATTGGAGGACATGGGCACCTTTTGGGACCCACATGCCAAGTGGCTGGGGCCCAGGAGCCCGGCCACAGTTTCACGCTAGGCCTTGGGGCCTGGCCCTGCATCTTCCCGTGGCTGTTTGGATCTCGCTGCCTTCTTTGGACAAATACAATTTATGTCCACTAAAGAAACGCTGGCTGCACGTTTTCTCTCCGTGCTCTGGAATGTTACCAACACCGGAAAAGAAAATCCTATAAATCTCTGCTCATCCAGATCTTCCTTGTTCTGAAAAGAAGCCCAGCACTAGTTCCACATCAGGGGCACAACCTTCTCTGACTCCTCCAACCCACACGGAGTTCTCCCTTGGAGCCCCTACAGATTCGAGGCTGAACCAAGAAATTCAGCCATGAATCACCCTCCAGCACAGAGAGGCTATGGAGCTGGGGAATCCCAGGACACCTGGAGGCCAGGATACCCAGAGAGCGGGCTCCTGGGCGGGCTCTGCTCCTCCGCACCTTGAGCTGTGCAGTCTCTGCTCATTTGCATCCCTAAAAACATAGACTAAGTATCTGTAAGTTGACTTGTTGCTCAAAGACTTCAAGCTCATGCATTGCTTTCTGGTTGCTGGTTTTAAGTCACGAGAGCAGAAATTGTGTTTCGTGTTGTTTCCTCTTCCTCTGCACGTGGTATCAGGGAGCTAGGCACACAGTACTTGGTCTACTGGATTATTTAATGAGCAATTACTGGAACTTGCTACACGCCATTGTGCTTCATGCTGTATGCAGCATGGTGAGTCCGACTGACATGCTGACCATCTTTAGAGCATTCAGTGATTCTCCCAATTAAGCCAGAGTCAGAATCTCCTGGAGGCTTGTAAAGACACAGATCTCTGGGCTGCACTTTCAGAGTTTTCTTCCTTCCTTCCTTCCTTCCTTCCTTCCTTCCTTCCTTCCTTCCTTCTTTTCTTTCTTTCTTTCTCTCTTTCTCTCTTTCTTTTCTTTCCTTTCTTTCTTCCTTTCTTTCCTTTCTTTCTTCTATCTCTCTCATGTTTATTTATTTGTTTTGAAAGAGAGAGAGATAGAGAGTGAGCAGGGGAGGGGCAGAGAGAGAGGGAGACAGAATCCCAAGCAGGCTCTGCACGGTCAGCGTGTAGCCTGATGTGGGACTTGAACTGAGAAACCGTGAGATCATGACCTGAGCCAAAATCAAGAGGCAGACACTTAACAGACTGAGCCACACAGCACCCCCAGAGTTTCTGATATAATAGGTCTGCCACTCCAAGTTTGTATTTCTAAGAAGTTGCCAGATGATATGCCAATGTTTTTGGTGGAGAGAACCAGATTTTGAGAACCGATCTGTGCTCACACAGTTTAGTGGTGACCCTACGTTAGCCAGGAGTCATTATCTTAGCAGCTGGCGTCTGAACCCCTCTTAAGAAAGGATCAGCTTCTGAAAAGAAATGCCTTGATGAACCTGCTTGGATGGGGTGAGACCCTTTGGATGTCAGCCAGCACCAAGATATTAGGAGGGGGGAGTCACTTCTCAGGAGACAATGTGAGGAATTTGTGGGCTTATGCTCCTGACGGGAGGGAGGAAGACAAATGAAGAGCTGAGAAGAGAGGCAGGAGAAAAAGGACAAGGGGAGGTGGGGGCCAGCCTTTTCTGTGAAGGTTGTTGTGTCGTGCTATAAAACCTGTCTTTTAAAAAAATGTTATTTTAATTCCAGTATAGTTAAGCCACGGTGTTATATTAGTCTCCTGTGTACGATACAGGGATTCAACAACCTTATACATGTCTCCGCTCTCATCACAGTAAGTGTGCTCTTAACCCCCTTTATCGATTTCACCCATCCCCCACCCGCCTCCCCTCTGGCGGCCATCTGTTTGTTCTCTATAGGTAGGCGTCTGTTTTTCGGTTTGTCTCTTTTTCCCCCTTTGGTCCTTTGTTTTGGTTTTTAAACTCGACATGTGAGTGAAATCATATTTGTGTTTTTCTGCCTGCCTCATTTCACTTAGCATCATGCTCTCTAGGTCCTTGGCAAGATGTCATCCTTTTTTATGGTTGGGTAATATTCCATCGTATACACGTACCACTTCTTTATCCATTCATCTATTGATGGACACTTGGGCTGCTTCTAATTTAGCTGTTGTTAGATAATGTTGCAATAAACACAGGGGTGCAAATATCCTTTTGATTTGGTGTGTTTGTATTCTTTGGGAAAATACTCAGGAGGACAATTACGAGATCATATGGACATTCTATTTTTAAGCCTTTGAGGAACCTCCGTTCTGTCTTCCACAGTGGTTGCACCGGTCTGCATTCCCAAAAACAGCGCGTGAGGGTTCTCTTTTCTCCACATGCTTGCCAACATTTTGTTTCTTGTGTTTTTGATTTTAGCCATTTTGACCGACGTGAGGTGATATGGTGGTTTCGATTTGCATTTCCCCGATGATGAGTGATGTTGAGCATCTTTTCAGGTGGCTGTTGGCCATCTGTATGTCTTCTTTGGAGAAATGTCTGTTCTTGTCTTCTGCCCATTTTTAAATTGGATTATTTGTGTGTTTGTTGTTGTTGTTGTTGTTGTTTGGTGTTGAGTTGTATAAGTTACTTCTATATTTTGGGTGCTGTTTATTGGATATATCATTTGCAAAACCTGTCTTGATTCCCTCTCTCTGCCCCACCCACCCTCCCCAAATCTTCAACACCAAGAAGCAGGAACTCAGTGCAGAAGAGGCCATGAGAAGATCCTGGAAAACGCAAGAATCCTACAGATGGTCTCAAGACTCCACAGGCTGCAGGACAGAAATTCAGTGGCGCTGGATCCCATGTTGCCTGGCATTCAGGGTTGGGAGAACTTCAAGGGCATCTGGGCTACATCATGGCTAAAAGCTGAGTGTTTCATGAGTTCTTTCAGACCTAGACAAGCATTTATTTTATTGAATGTTTTAATTTTAAACATTAGGCCTTTCAAGAAGGAATGGAACTGAAATTCCATTCATATTGCTATAATCACCACAATACCATACTGCGGTAGTAGCAATGAACTTTTTCAAACTTATAGTGTTCTTTGATCTTCACCACTGTCTTGTCAGACAGCAATGGCTGGTGGTATTAATTTTACGTTTCCATTGGGAAACAAAGGCAAAAGACATGAACGATAAAGGCACGGTTTAGAGCCCAGTTCTGACAGTCGGTGCAGGGAGCCCCCCCCACCAAGGTGACCTTGGGAAGGGTCTTTGTTCTTTGCCCTCTGTTTTCCTCTCAAATGAGCTAGCTGTGGAGTTCGACTTTAATTCGGAGCAAATCAATGTGTAGAATCGCATTTTAGAATATTCCAGCGAGGAGGTTAAATCATTTGGTCCTTAAGGTCTGAGACTCAAATCCAGCACCTTATCATTTTCCTTTAAAATCTGCATGTCGTTTGTCTGCAGGAGGGAGGGAGGGAAAAAGTGTGATCACACTTCACTCTCCCTACATTTTACAGCCACATGTCAGCAGTAGGGGGCTTCCAGCCCTGGCCCAGGAGAATTCTGGAAGGGATAAGACCCAGAGGCCCCCACCCACTTGACTTGTCTTTTCAGGTATCATCTGTAGTCAGGTGAGGTCAAGTTTAAATGAGACTCCCTAACAGGAAAGAGGACAAGATCCCACAAAACCTAGGCCAAGGGGGGTTTGTGGTCCCAAAGGGGAGCAGCTTCACACTGGGGGGTGGGAGTACCGAGGGGAACCTTTCTCCTCTACCCTTGGCTCCAACATCCCACTCACGTATACTCACACCTCGTCTCAGATGATGCGCCCCAGAATAACCGCAGCCACCACTGAGGAAGCCCTGATGGGCCAGATTCATTTCCTGCCACTGAGTATCCTTTCTTCACAGAAGGGAGCGCTAAGTGGCGGAGATTGCAAGCCACCTGTCGGCAGGGTCAGTGTTTGAGCCTCTGCTACTGCAAAGCCATATGCTATGCTGTTCCATCCACTGCTTCCCCAAATCCCGCCTATGAGAAAATTAAAAAAAGGGTGACTTTTCTCACAAATATAAATTCATGTCTTTTTATTTGGAAGACTACGTTCTTAGTTTTTCTGGTGTCAGACTGTCCGTTCTTCTCTGAAAGTCATGATGACGGTAGATGGTTCTTTCCTCCTCGTTCTCCTTTTCTTCTCCTTCTCCTCTTTCGCCTTCTTGTTTTCTTCTTGTTTTGACTTGACCAAGAAGAAAAGAAAAACCTGCTGATCCTACTTTGGCTTCATGTTTCCGTAGGGTTTTTCTTGTTACACAAATTCCCAAAGTCTGGGACCTCCGCTTTATCCGAAGTAACTCACCAGACGTTCAGAAGGGCTCAGCTCAGGCGTCAAGGTCACACCTGGCCTAGGTGATGTGCTAGAAATGTGAGGAAAGAGTCACTGACACGGTGCATTTGGGTCACGTGGGACACTAAACTTTAAGTGGGACTACTAAGGACGTCTCGCTGAAAGGTCGTCCCTTCCCTACACTGAAGCCCCTTGTTCTTTAGGATTTCATTTTCCTTTCTGGATTCACCACCCATCTGCTTTCTTAGAGCGCTAGGACGTGCGAATCAGTCAAGATGCTTTGACACCACTTTTATTGTTTTATGCACAATTCTTCTCTTTGCCATAGTAAAGCCTGAGCGCGTTTGCTCCATTTCAAGCGTGCTGGCCTTGTTACAAGCGCTATGAAAGCGAACTGGGCCATATAAGGTGTGACGGCCCCCTTACACGTGAACTGGCCCCGCAAACGGGGACCCACGGAGCTCACCTGCGGCTCTGTCAGCGAGCTCCCTTGCTGACTTCACGTTCCGTGGTGTTAATCAGCCGTGGGCCAGAGCTGCTGGTGACTCCTCTCTTCTTTGAACGTGGACCCAGGGCAACCGTGAGTCGTCCGCTCCCTCCGCCCCCGAACCGCGTCTTCAAACACAGCCCTGTCTGCGCCCTCCCGGCTTCAGGCCCCTGGAGGGTCTCTGTGCTCAAAGTTCTTTAATTTCCTTTATGGATGTAGTAAATCATTCTACACACCGCAGAGCAGAGGAAAAGCCTGATTTATGAGACCTACCTGCTTGGTTCTTTCAGAGTAAGATCCCCACGTGGAGTGGTTTTCTCTCTTCAAATTCTTTTTCTTTTCATATTTCTTAAATGCTTAAATAAAATGCACGTGGCGCATCCATCAGAAGCTGAACAGCGGAATTCCGGTCCCATCAGGCCTCCCGCGATGGCTTCCAAGAGGTGGCGAGTTACTGCCTTGTCACTTGTTTGCTCTCCATCTTTCTTGTTGCTCTCCTCCTCTTGCTCACTGCATCTCCCCCAGCCCCCTCTGCTCAGTGAAAAGGAAATAGTTCACCTCATTTGTTCATGCCTTCATGGGTTCACTCATTCACTCATTCACTCCGAGTGCTGTGTTAGGTGCTGCAGACCCAGCAGTGAACGAGACAGGCCAGGTCCTTGACCTCACAGAGGGTGTGATCTAAAGGGCAAGATAATGGGTGAATGGCGTTTCCAGTGTAGTGTGGCGAGTGCTACGTGAGGGAGGAACGCGGAGGGGACCCTAACTCAGCCTCGGGGAGGGTCAGGTTGGGCTTCTGGAAGGTTTTCCCTGAGCTGAAGGCTGAGTTCTGGGCACCGGGCAGTGAGCCAGGCACCTAGACAAATGCTGGTTTAGCTGGCCTTCTGGAATTGTCTGGCTTTCCTTATGGGCTGTAAGTGCGATTTTTGGTGACTGTAAAGCTGTGGTTGTCCGACCATGTTGGGACACTTGGTGGCAGATGTGACAGAGGGAACATTGTCAGAGCAGCAGCTGAGAGACAATCCTTTAAAACTGTCTCGAGGGCCCTGATTTTGATATGTGAGATAAGCCAAAATGCAAATAGCAATTTGAGTGTGGATGTGTACTTTGGGTGCTGTGTGTGCTCTGAAATGTAAGCGTACTGCTAGTTTCTTGTTTCTCCTAACTGATGAACCTAGTTTTCATCCAAACGAATGAACTCTTGTGAGTTATAAGCATCATCTAACGGAGACTAGGTTTTCTCAAAAGCCAAAAGAGTTTAAGAATTTAGCATTCTTTGGTTTCCAAATTGAGACCAACAATATCTCTTGATCTTTGATTTTTCTTTTTCTCTTGAGGGGAACTTTGACGTATTTTTGTCATTTAAGTGTTGCTGAAAGATACCTAGGGGCGCCTGGATGGCTCTGTCCCTTGAGCGTCTGAATCTTGATTTTGCCTCTGGTCATGATCTCACGTGAGATCGAGCCCCGTGTCAGGCTCTGTGCTGAGCGTGGAACCTACTTGAGATTCTCTCTCTCCCTTTCTGCCCCTCCCCAGCTTTGCTCATGTACACACGCTCCCACTCTTACAAAAATAAACATTAAAGAAAAAAAAGAAAAGAGGGGCACCTGGGTGGCTCAGTTGGTTAAGCATCTGACTTTGGCTCAGGTCATGATCTCATAGTTTGTGAGTTCGAGCCCCGCATCAGGATCTGTGCTGATGGCTCGGAGCCTGGAGCCTGCTTCGGATTCTGTGTCTCCCTCTCTCTGCCCCTCCCCTGCTCACGCTCTGTCTCTCTCTCAAAAATAAAGCACATTACCGAAATAATTTCAGGATTACTCTTAGCATTTCAGTGAGGATGTGGTAAAATTGTACCATCAAAAAATGAGAAATGAAGGTCCAGGGGACACTGAAAATCAGGATGAAGTTACAAGAAGTTGTTAGAATATAGTGTGGGTCTGATAATTCCCAGCTGTCACTACTGGGTTTTCTTAGTTTTTTGGGCTAGTTGCTTTCTGTGTAGCAAAGAACCTATTTTGATCAACGATATTTTCCACTCATTAAGGTAAATTCTAAATTCTGCTTCATATGTGCTGCATGGGAATCAAAGAATAAGAAACAGAGTTTAATCTGGAGAAACTGAATAGAATTTTATAATTGAGAAATGGATCTTAACATTTCTGAGGAAAATGACAGTTTGTGATGAACCGTCACCTAACAATATGGCAAATAGGGGAATGGATTTAACTGAATGGAGGCGCTGAATGGAGGCATTTTAAATAGCAGATGCCTTGGGGTCCCTGGGTGGCGTAGTCGGTTAAGCGTCTGACTTCAACCAGGTCAAGATCTCACGGTCTGTGAGTTCGAGCCCCGCTTCGGGCTCTGGGCTGATGGCTCAGAGCCTGGAGCCTGTTTCCGATTCTGTGTCTCCCTCTCTCTCTGCCCCTCCCCCGTTCATGCTCTGTCTTTCTCTGTCCCAAAAATAAATAAACGTTGAAAAAAAAATTTTTTTTAATAAAAAAATAAAAAAATAAATAGCAGACGCCTTGATACAAAGCACGCGGAGAGGAGCTGGCTTTTTTTTATTTAAAAAAAAAATTTTTTTTTTCCAACGTTTATTTATTTTTGGGACAGAGAGAGACAGAGCATGAACAAGGAAGGGGCAGAGAGAGAGGGAGAGACAGAATCGGAAACAGGCTCCAGGCTCTGAGCCATCAGCCCAGAGCCCGACGCGGGACTCGAACTCACGGACCGCGAGATCGTGACCTGGCTGAAGTCGGACGCTTAACCGACTGCGCCACCCAGGCGCCCCGAGCTGGCTTTCTTGAGGATGCGCCATTACAGTGGCTGCCTGGGTTCATTCACCCTTGACCCGTGCTCCCCTGGGCTAACAGGGGACGCCAGACCCAAGGCAAGTTTGAATGGTGTATGTAATTCTTGTTGAGGGTGAAAGGTATCTCAGTGAAGCCCCATAAATGTGTTGGAAAACAAAGAGTAAGATAAAAGAGTGCCTGGAAACAGAGAATGGGACTCCTGAGGGGCAGAAGAGAGAGCTAGGCAGCACAACGTGAAGAGCAAAGTCGGCCACCGGCCATTAAGTTCAGCCAAGTGATGACTCAAAGATGGGTCTGAGGGGTTAAATCCACTGAAGTTGTATACAACTCACCAGGGAGGGCAAATTTGAATAATAGTTGGCTATTTAGGGGCGCCTGGGTGGCTCTGTCGGTTGAGTGTCCAACTTCGGCTCAAGTCATGATCCCATGGTTCACAGGTTCAAGCCCTGCATCGGGCTCTGTGCTGATGGCTCAGAGCCGGGAGCCTGCCTCAGATTCCGTGTCTCCCTCTCTCTCTGCCCCTCCCCCACTTGCACCCTGTCTCTCAAACATGAATACATGTTAAAAAAATTTTTTTTAATTGGCTATTTAGTTTAATAGAGAGAGGTGAACTTGGTAAGTTTCCTGAAAAATCCACTTTTAGTTGTCACCTATAGAATGATCTTGCCCTGAGGTCACTGCTCCAAGTGCAGTGCACAATGATTCAGGTGGCGAAGTGGCTTTAGGCTAAAATGACCTGTCAGTTCTACGCATGCCTCTGGAATTCACCATCAATATCTAAAACTCCTCAGAGCCTACATCCTGTCTCATAATCTCATCTCCAGAGAGCCATGGCTCCCCTGCTCTGCTCCTTGCGCCCGCCAGCCTCCCTCCGTTGTTAACCCCCACAGTGTATACAAACAAGTTGTGGTGACATTCACAAGCTCTAGCCTTGAGGTTAGCGTAAGGGAGTTTTGCTGAGCTGAGATGCTGGGCGCCCGCTAGGCTCACCCACAAACTAAGGATCTGGCTTGCACATTTGGATACAAATTCATGCACTTGCAAGTTATAGTTTGCCACGGGTAGTGAGATTGTGATTTAATTTTATTCTTTGAATTTGTTACACTTTCACATTTAAAAATAAAATTATTACCAGTTAATTTTCACAAAAGTAGCTGTTTATTGTGACCAATTATGGAACTACTGGGCAGAGCTCTCAAAAACAAATCTAAAAAGACACAGTAGTGACCACTCTTCCGGATGGCTACTCATTCACAACATTTACCAGTCTCTGGGATCATGTGATCTATGGGAATCCTCCTTCTGATCTTCCAGTTGGTGCAAGAGTGGGGGCCTGACTCAGCGGAATCAATCAGTGTCTTTCCTCAAGATTTTTCTGAACTGTAACTAGCCAGGAGCCAGCCAGCTCCTTTGTGGTGACTGAAGCTGTGAGTGAGGTCTGGAAGCTTTGAAGCCGGGCGGGGGACACACTTCCTGCTGGTCTGCAATGACAGAGAGAGACAGAGAGACACCTCATAGTTCCTGGTTGTTCAGTTGCCTTTGAGTCCAGCTCACCCTAGTCCTTCTTGCATTTTGGTTTTCAATTCTTCCTTTGATTTATACCTTTTACCCTTCCAACAAATTTCCTTTTTGTCTGAACTGGTTAGAGCTGGGTTTCTGGCACCTGAAACCAACAAGTCCACACAATTAACAAAAGTATATTTATAAGTACTCAAGAATAAAGTTGGACTCAAGTTGTAAAATAAGTGAAATCGACAGGAGCGCCTGGGTGGCTCAGTTGGTTGAGTGCCCAACTCTTGATGTCGGCTCAGGTCATGATCTTGTGGTCATGAGACGGAGCCCCGCGTTGAGCTCCACGCTGACGGTGATGCCTGCTTGGGATTCTGTCTCTCCCTCTCTCCTCTCTCTCTCTGCACCTCATGCTCTCTCTCCCTCAAAATAAATACGTAAACATTGAAAAATAAAAAAGAAATCGACAATATGTCTTAACACAGAAAGCAGCTGGCTTTGGGTGTCGGACCTTGTGCAGGACAGAGGGAGTTCAAAAAGCAGAGACAAATGGAGGTTATTGGTTCAGAGCCTCAGATCATTCTGTTCATTTAGGAGGTGGAACTTGTCTTCTTGGCTCTATGTAGAAACAAACAATAACGGGATTGTCCAAACCCTGGTTATCACCATAAACATGATAGGTCACTTCTCTCATTTATGAATGCGATGCTCGGGGTAACGAATTTACAAGTGAATGAAAGATAAACGTATTTTCTGATTCAATGAGCTAGAAAACAATCCCTGCATTAATTTGGCAACCTGAAGATATGTGAGCCCTGCCAAAGAGAAAATCTGAGCAAATTGTTAGAGATACTCTACAAGAATAAACAACTTTACAGAGGAGTTTGTGTGCTACACAGCGAGTTCCATTTCAACAAATGTTCAACTGTAATGGAAGTAGTTAGAAATACCGGGGCATGGCTTAATTATGTGAGGAATATTTGACACAGTGAAATTTAAAATGACCTGCCTAATTACAAAATAACTCATCCAAGCAAAAAGCTCCAGCTTCAAATCCAGTTCTATCTGTATCCTATGGAAAATTGTATTTTCTATCGGCAAATGTGTGTTTCTACTGAGTTTTAGAAATGGCCTGCTGCAGATATGTGGGAAGCAGGTCATGATGGAGCCAGTTCCACCTTTGGGAGGCTGGTTAGAGTGGTAAAGCCAGAGGGAAAGAATTTTGAGTTCACATCGAAATCGACCATACGATAATGAGACTAGATTTTTTTTAAAAATTGACATACTGTAATGTACAAACTCTAATTCAAGTAAAAGCTATGTTCACATTTCTTGGAAGCTGAGAGATATCATTAGCACGGTATTTTAGAGGGAGACCTTGAGTCATCTGATCTGACATGCCTGATGTCTTTGGATGATTCTAGATTTGGGATTTGATGCTGTAGCTATGAAATCAGCACTTTTTGGCAGGCAGGGCTTTCAAACTAGTTAGAATCTCAGTGTTTATTTTATTGTGGGTTTTGATACGAATTACTAAACTACTTTTCAGGAATGTACCAATTTTATTCCCATCAGCAGAGTATTTCATCATGCCCTCTGTTCATCCCATGCATTAGCACACTTAACCTAGTTTGTCACTGAAGTACCAACAGTGATGTCACAATGTCACTTCAAATTTCTTTGATTATTCATGAAAATAAACACTTCCTCTTATTTCTTAGCCTTTGCAGAGCTAATTTTTGAGAATGAATATGTTCTTTGCACATTTTTGTTGATTTATATAAGTTCTTTATATATACAGTGATTTCAATCTTTTTTTATGCCATTTCTGCCACAAGTATTTCTTCATTTTTAAATTGTGACTCAATTTGGAACCTCAGTGATTCTCATTCCTTTTTTCTTCGTGATTTCTCCCACTGTGCTTGCCTTTAAAGCCCTTCCTCATCCCCAAATCAGATTCCCCTGTGATTTGTGCTCACTTGTACAATATAACGTAAATCCTGTCAATTCACTGGATCATAGAGACATATTTGGGGTAACAGCATGAAATCACTTTAATTTTGAATAGCATTTTTTAATTTATTCTATTTAAAAGAAAAAAAAAAAAAGAGAAGACAAGAAAAGAGAGCATAATGGAAAGACAGAGATCTGCAGTCCCTGAGATCCTGGGGTGTTTGTTGGGTCTGTGTCTCTGTATAGAAGAGGAAACCAGCACTGACTTGCCTCTGCCCTCGCAGTGCTTCTGGGCTTTGGGTTAGTGTTCTGGCCGGAGTCAGGAAGATAGCTAGAGGCCTGGATTTGCTAACAACAGCCCCAGTGCAAGTTACAACGAAAACACAAATGTCTCCTATCTCACCTGACCATCAAGTGGATTAAGTGCCTGGAAACCCAGGGATGAAATGAGGGGCAGTCTTTTTGGGAAGGGAGGTGAGTGGGGGAGGGAGGAGCCTGGGAAGTCTGATTCCTAGGGTACCTTTGCCTTCTGCCCTCCCCCTCTCCTTCCTCACTCTTAAGCCCTGCCCCCAAGACTTGGACACTAATTTACAAGGAATGAAAAGGAGACTTTTTTTTTTTTAATGTTTATTTTTGAGAGAACATGCAAGTGGGGGAGGGGCAGAGAGAGGGGGACAGAAGATCCCATGCGGGCTTTGCCCTGACAGCAGAGAGCCCCCACGTGGGACATCGTGAGATCATGACCTGAGCTAAAGTTTGACACTTAACCAACTGAGCCACCCAGGCGCCCCGAAAAGGAGACATTTTTAGATTTCTTCTCAACCCAGTTTATCTCTGGAATCACTTTTCTCTTAATTTCTTGAAACTAAAATTTGTACTGAATAAGTGGAACATAGTAAAGATCAAACCAGATAAAATATAGGTCTTACTCCAGTCAAATCTCCCCACAAAAGGCCTGTGTCTGGAATTAGAGCTTCAGAAATGCCCCAAGTGAGGGGAGGAGCTGTTTTGTATTATGTTCAATTAAACTCTCAGGCTAAGGGTTCAAGTGCTATGTTGCCATCAACTCATAAGAGAACCCTGCAATTATTATGTGATAAACACAACTAATGAATGAATGGATGAAGGAAGGAAGGTAGGAAGGAAGGAAATGAAATGAAGGAAGGAAAATGAAGGAAATGAATGAAAGAAAATGAAAAGCATTTCCTATACAAGAGGAATAGAAAAGGAATCAGAGGATTCTAGAATCAGTTCAGCCACTATGCAACCTATCTGAGCCTCCTTGAGCTTCAGTTTTCTAATCTATTCCAGCTGTCTATCCACAGAGTTGATGTAACGTATTTGAAAGCGTTTTTAAACATGGTCTAGAACTATACATTCTGGACATTGATCAGAGTTTAGCTGGCCAATACTAAATAATACTTATAACTATGGAAACCCTTTGCTTTTCAATCACTTCAGTGAAAGGGAGACCCTACATGTTCAGGTTAATAATTTTCAGTGTGAGAATGCCAATAAATGATTCCTACTCTTCCTGGGATATATGGTTGGCCAGTTTGAGGGCTGGTGCTCATAAGCCTGAGGTCAGAGATCTGTTTTTAGATCAATCAGTTTTGCTATGTTTTCCACCCAAATCGGTCTGAAGCCGTCTAAGATAAGCAGGTGTCTAATCCATCATCTTTGCTAGAAAAATTAATCAGGCCATCTTACTGATGGTGAACCAGTGCTCCGGTGTCTGTATGTGCTTACCTGGAAGTCAAAGAATAATTAGTGTAAAAGAAAAGAAACCGCAGGCTTGAAGGAGAAGACTTGTTTTAAGAAAAAATATCAAAACCAGAAGCTCTGTGTATTCTGGGTAGTCAACTACAACTGGCCTTCCCAACCTTTTTCTCATATAATGGCACATCTAAAATATGACTAGATTTGTATGACAGTATGCTGATGTCAACTGGGGGGGGGGAATTTGGGACCCAGTCCCAGCTGCCTGTGGCCACACAGAGGGATGAGGGGATCGATGTAATGCCCGTTAGGAACCCTGCCTCCGAGGACAGTGAAATCCAGGAAGGGATGACCAGGCTCGCTGGACTCAACACATCCACACATCTCAAATGGAGCCCCTCTGCCCGCTAGGGCAGCCCTCTCACTCCATCGCTCTCTCACTCCATCATTTATAGCACTTGTATCTGTATCCAGCTGGAAATACCTGAGTTAATGCTATATTTTCCCTTGGTTCCTTTGGGTCCATTCAACTCAAATATTCACAGAGGACCTTGGTAGCGGGCACTATTTTCCATTGGTTGAAATCATTCCTGGGGCCATCTTTAAGTTCTGTCTCCTGTCCTTCTTCTCCAGTCTCTTCCCCAGCCCCCGTCCACACCCCGGGCACACATGGTGATGACTAACGAGGGTTTTGCCCAGCATTCCTTCACCCATTATACAGTCAGAGGCAGAATTCCATCCAGATGTTCCCCATCTTCTGTGTGCCACCCACTGGCCAAAGCCAGCTAAGAGGCAGCAGGCAGGGAGCCCGGGTGACACAATTCACAGGCAGGGCTCAGTGTCTCAGGAGACGGAGCCTGCGAAGAAGGGTAGTGAAAGGAGGCGAGCTCTGGGAGGGCAAAGGGAGAATAGTCTGCTCACCTGCCAATGGATTTAGAAAAAGAAAAACGATTTCCTCGTGTTTCTTTTCTCTTCTGAAAGGACTAAGGGTTCCTCACCGTTCTCAGCATAAAATAAAAATTTCTTCCCAAATCCTTGGCAGTCAGGCTCAGTTTTATCCCGCCTTCTCGGATATGCATCCCGGCCTTGTCACTTACTGGGCTACCACAGGCGCGTTATTTAACCTCCGTGGGGGTCTTTATTTCCTATTATACAAACAGGGTGCAATACTGTTCTTGTAGACCTACTGAAAGGTCAGCTTTCCTTTGTGCTTTAGATCGGCCCTGTATTTTTTATACACATTCCACTGTCCCCAGAGGGGGACAAATTCCACATGAAACCTCCTCCTCGTTCAAGTCTTCACCCACCTCTCACCTCCGTATTCAGCTCCTGCGCGTGGCAATAAGTTTTTGTACGTTAAGCATATCTGAACTGAAGTTTATCTGAATCTTTGCCTAGTTTGCATTGCCTTGCTGATGGAGCGATATGGGATTCTTCTTCCTACATCCTCGTTTTGCTTCATTGTACCCACCTCGTCCTCACCGCTACAGCTGCGGTGGTGGTGTTTATTGCTTGAGGGTTATGATGACCGCGTGACGCAACTCTTGATTACCGAATGGGAACTTCAATCGTGTTGTAATTATACAACGCACTCAGCAAGGGTGATCTGATGAAGACCAATTTAAAAAATACTATCGTAATTTCAAAACAAGGGCAACAACATGAAAGCATGGCACACGGCTTGGGAAAGATAATACCCTATGAATCGACGGACAGTGTGAACACTGTGTGATTTTTTTTAAAATTTTTTAATGTTTATTTTTGAGAGAGAGAGAGAGAGAGAGAGAGAGAGAGAGAGAGAACGACTGGGGCTGGGGAACAGAGAGGGAGACACGGAATCCAAAGCAGGCTCCAGGCTCTGAGCTGTCAGCACAGAGCCTGATGCGGGATTCGAACTCACACATGGCGAGATCGTGACCTGAGCCGAAGTTTGCCCCTTAACCGACTGAGCCGCCCAGGTGCCCCAATGTGCACGTTGTGTTTTAAATACACTAACCGTGACTTCCTTCTGGGCCACACTCCTCTAAAGCATGGGAAGAAAATAAGCAGGTGTGGGAGAGAAATCAGGCTTGGAAAGACGTTGGGACTTCCTGAGTAAATTGTTATGGCTCCGGCTCCCCCTAGTGTACTGAACAACACAGGTACCCCAGTGTGCAAAAGCCGAGCTCAAGCTCAGGAGCCAGTATTCTTCTCTCCAGCCGCCAGCCTTACCTGAACAACTGGAGATCTCCATTTTGCCACCGTTTCCTCCCTACTGCACAACCAACCACAGATCGGAGACGAAATGGGGCAGATGTTCTGTATCCAAACTGATTTGAGCACTGATCTTCGTGGAAGGGCTGAATTGATTCGAGGCATCCAAGAAATATTTAAAAGTATGTAAAAATTGCTTTAAAAAGAGTTGCCACTTTCTCATGAAGTAGGGGATGTAATTAAGGAACATCAGCAAAAATTAAAGACGGTTCCTTGTTAATTATTTTACTACACATTTTATCGGCCCCTGCCTTCTGTTTATCAAACCGTTAGGCATCTGTAAATATATTTTCCTCAAGCAGGACACAGAGACCACGGGGAAGACCAAAGATCGAACCATAGTGGAAGGAAAGTAACTCTTCCAATGGGGAAAAAAATGACATATTAAAGCAATGTTTCTTAAAATGTAATCTCCCAAGAACACTAGTTCCACAGTTATTAATGGGTCTTACTTAAAAAAAAATTTTTTTTAGGGGCGCCTGGGTGGCTCAGTCGGTTAAGCGGCCGACTTCGGCTCAGGTCATGATCTCGCGGTCCATGAGTTCGAGCCCCACGTCGGGCTCTGTGCTGACAGCTCAGAGCCTGGAGCCTGTTTCACATTCTGTGTCTCCCTCTCTCTGACCCTCCCCTGTTCATGCTCTGTCTCTCTCTGTCTCAAAAATAAATAAACGTTAAACAAAATTTAAAAAAAAATTTTTTAATGTTTATTTATTTTTGAGAGACAGAGCACGATCGGGGGGAAGGGCAGAGAGAGAGGGAGACACAGAATCTGAAGCAGGCTCCAGGCTCTGAGCTGTCACCACAGAGCCCGACGTGGGGCTCGAACTCACGGACCGCGAGATCATGACCTGAGCCAAAGTTGGACGGTCAGCCGACTGAGCCACCCAGGCGCCCCTAACGGGTCTTAATTAGGCTTTCATGATAAGTCGTTTTGAGACATGTGGGGTTAAACAAAGAGAAACTGACTTTTTAAAATGTCAGTGTTCTTCTAAACCCTTAGTGTGCTCTTAAAACCCCACTGTGTGACACTTAGAGCTAACGCATTTCCCAAATTGTCTAACACCATGATTTTTTTTTTCATGCCTATCCCACACACCTGGTTTGTGAATTATCTTTTGGGAACGAATACGCCCTGGATGAGAATTTCATTAACTTTCAGTCGAAGATGGAGAATGAATAGGAAAGTAAGCCAGAGGAGGAAAGGAAATGGTATTTGATACAAGCAGCCAATAGAGTGGCTATAAAGAAGTTTGTGATCAGCGAAACGTTAGTGACGCAACAGATTCAGAGTCCGAGAGTGGCAGTCCTATAATGGGGTCAGAAGGACCGACCGTGGCGAATGCATCGCCAGCCCACGCAATCATTACCAGACTTCTCCCAAAACGTCATAGCACTGATGCCATCGTGAGAACGCGAAAGACTGCAGAAAGTACAGTGCCCCATCCTATGGGGTTTTCCACTTTTAATACAACTTTTCTTGTGCACTACCTGTACTAATTGATGTGGACGTTTTAGGCTCTTTATTACAAACAGGGATTACAGAGACACAGGGTGCTTTGAGGAAGTTAGAAGATGCCTGTATTTAGCGGAAGCGGTGAGTTTGAGAGGATTCCGATAAGTCACAGCTCGACAAACTCTTCTCAAAGGGAGTGTTAGAGAAAACTGGAAGTCCATACAGTAGTGGCTTGTCTTGGATGATGGCACATGATAAGAATACTGACTCATGTCCACTAGAATGTGTCTATTCCTATTGGCTCCATTCACACTTCAGAAATGCTGCTGGCCATGGACTCATTGGTACGTTGGGTGACAACACGTTCAGTCATGAGGGTTTCGGGGGCATCAACGGACCTACAATGATGTGTAATTGTAGGTTCTCTTGTTGAGGACGCAGCGTTTCGTGGAGAAAACAAACATTCATCAGCCCCCAATGGATTGTGGCTCTTAGTCTCTTAGCATATGGGGGTGGAGGGTGGGACAAAGTCCATTCCAGAAGCAACTCTTGGGCTTCAGTGGACCTCCTATTTTCCAGCTGGGTGGACTTCAGGCATGGAGAGGTCAAGTGATTTAGTCAAGCGCCTGATGAAGTCGAGCAGCTGGGACGTGATTTCAGGGACTTTGCTGGTCTACAGCTCTTGCCCGAGTCAGTCAACAGCCCTGTTTCCTGGTTCTAGGCGCTTCTCTAGCTGCACCACACAGTCAGCGTGCTGCGTCCTGCGTGGCCGACCTCCCGGCTGTCTCTGCTCACGACTGGAATAGGAGGCGTGTTACAGGTCAAGTCTGAATGTTCTGGCAGCACAGCGTAAGGCAGATTGCTCCATGCCTGCTCAAAGCATACAGTGTCTGGCGAAAGCCAGATTGAAGATAGCTAAACTCACACGCCAAGATTCCAAAGGAAAAACTTAGCTCACATTTTTCCTCTGCACGGTGATTTTTCTTTCCCCTCCTTTTTTTTCTCTTCCTTTTTTTTTTTTTTTTTTTTTTTTTTAAAGGGAATCCCCATGTTTACACGTTGAAATCCAAAGTGCACCAGTGGTCAGTTCACAATTCTGTGACCCATGAACATCTGTGGGCCAGGGTGTTCCTTGGGAATCGGCGGTGCCGGGCGCCGTGAGCCAAGCCTGCCCTACGCAGAAAGGAATTCTCCAGTGAGTGAAGCAGTCGGCGAGGGAAGAGGCCTGGGAGCGTTCAGGGCCTGGTTACTCTCTAGCTCGGGTTTTCCGGAGGCATGTCTGCACTCGACTTCCAACTAGTTTTATGAGCTGTATTTGACTTTAGTTTTTGAGGCAGGTCCTTCTGAAGCTCCTTAGAGGAAGCAGAACATGAATCTTCATTTTACCTTTAGGAAAAATAGAAGTCTCTAATCTGCGGTGGGCAAAATGGAGCTCAAATCCAGAAATAAGAAGCCCTCTTTGTCCTTTGAGTAGAGAGAAAAATCTCAGAGGGAACAGGTTTATTTTGACATCTGTCCCGGAGGACTTAGTGCTTAGTTAGGGTCTCCCTCTGTGGAAGGGGGTCCCACAGGCCCCACAGCCGGGCGAGCTGCAGGGAGAGATGGCTTCAGTGTGGGGGGTGGCACTGGGGGTGGTTTAATGTGCCTTCTCGTTTCCATTCCGGATTTAGGTCGGTAGAGGGTCTTTGGCGGTATCGTCGTTTTGATTTGTTCAGTATTCGCAAATTCATCGAACCCTCAACGGCAAAACTTAGCATGTGGTGTATTTGAATCTTGTATATTTCTGGAGGTTTTTTCTTTTTTTTTTTTTGCCTTGTTCTAAATTTTTTTTAATGTTGATTTATTTTCTAAGAGAGAGAGAGAATGAGCTGGGGAGGGGCAGAGAGAGAGGGAGACACAGAATCCGAAGCAGGATCCAGACTCCGAGCCGTCAGCACAGAGCCCGATGTGGGGCTTGAACCCACGAACTGCGAGATTGTGACCTGAGCCGAAGTCGGACACTTAACCGACTGAGCCACCCAGGAACCCGTTTCTGGACTTTCAATTCCTTACGTATAAAAAAAGGACAAGGGCCAGATGGCCGCCCAGCCCCATGGCAGTTCGAGGGTTCTGTGAGTTTAGGCTTGCTTCTCTCCTAGTTGGAGACCAGTTCCTCTGCTCCAACTTCTCTGCTGTAGTCTGGGTGCTGTAAGAAGAACTGTGTCCCCCACAAAATTCATATGCTCAAGTCCTAACAACCAGTACCTCAGAATGTGGCTGTATTTGGAGACAGGGTCTCTACAGGGGTAATCAAGTTAACATGAGGCCATCAGCATGGGCCCTAATCCAATACGAGTGGTGTCCTTATTAAAGGAAGAATTTGGGGGCACCTGGGTGGCTCAGTGGGTTAAGTGTTCCACTTCAGCTCCAGTCACAATCTCGCGGTTCATGAGTTTGAGCCCCGCGTCGGGCTCTGTGCTGACAGCTCAGAGCCTGGAGCCTGCTTCGGTTTCTGTGTCTCCCTCTCTCTCTGTCCCTCCCCCACTCATGCTCTGTTTCTCTCTCTCTCGAAAATAAACAAAGATTTTAAAAAATTAAAAAAAAAAGAATTTGGACATAAATGAGTGTGCACAGAGGTGAGACCATGTGAAGACAGAGGGAGAAGATGCCCAGGTACAAGAAAGACACGGGCCTCAGAAGAAACCGATGCTGCTGACATTGTGACCTCAAACCTCTAGCCTCCAGAAGTGTAAGAAAATAAATTTCCGTTGTTTAGGCCAGTCCATCTATGGCGCAAACACTCTGAGCTCTATATCACAGTGAGTTTTCTGAGCTGTGAAAGATGTTCTATGGTTTTTTTTTTTTTTAACAGACTCTTAATATTGGTTTTAGCCTAAAGCAGTCTTGTCTTTCCTAGGATATTTAAAATACTTAAAAAAAAATGTTTTCTTCATCACCAGACATGAAGGAAATTTAGTAAAATAAACCCTCTTTACTTTTACTTGAAGGGAATTTCATAATTTCGACCCATAGAACAATTGTCCTGAATGCTTATGGATCATCAGTCCACCTTCTGAGAAATACTACCATTATCTACACGTTTCATTTAAAGCCAAATAGTTTGCTGGATGAACTTGTAGGTGAGAGCACATTTCTGAAGAACTTCGGACCAAACACGCAACTCCAGATGGGGTGTAGTCCGGGTTTTGTTCAATACTTCTGTCTTTAAAGGTCACTCGGAGTCAAACATCATGTGACCAAGTTACAGAACAAATTAAATGATAAAAAAAAAAAAAGGTAACCATTGGTCACTTGTTGTTTAAAACTCAGGCTCTTGCTTAAAGTAAAGCATGTTATCGCCAAAATAGATTTTTCTTTCCCTTAGTACCAAAACTCTGGTTCTTTCCTTTTACAAAATAGCCACAGGAGTTGGCATGGGGTGCCCAATTGCTAGAAAGCAGGGGACTCCCTGGCTCTCTGCAAGTCCCTTTTGAGGTGGCTGTGAAATTTCTCAGGGAGTGTTTCTGGATCAAAACTGCTCGCTTGGGAGGGGAGAATCACCCAGCTTTTTGAGGCTCTGTGTGTCTGAGAAAGAGATCAGAGTACATGCTAAGAGGTGTGGTGGGAAGGGTTCTGACCAAACCCCGGACAGCAGACCAAGCAGGGCACGTGGAGGCAAGGTCAGGTGCTCAGTATCGTGTCCACACAACTAGAGGAATGAATGCCTCGCTCATTTTCTCAGCCAGCTTTTTGGTGTCACCCAATGATAACACGAATAGAGTTTATAGATTAAAAGAAAACCCATCTTTCTAAAAATCACAGCTTGAAGGAAGAAGTTTGGCCGATTAAAAAGGCAGAGGGCGCTGGGAAAAACTGCAGGCACTTTTATTTCCAGCTAGGAACAGAATGGGGAAAAAACTGCAACTTATTTATATTCATTTATTTATATGGATGATGAATAAGTTAAGGAACACTTCATCTCAAACACAGATTGCTTTTATTTTAGCTAAGCTAATGTTTCAGTTCCATATATATTTTTGAATTTCCATCAATGTCAAACACCATTTTTTTCTTCCTTCTTCTTCTTAAAAAAAAAAAAAAAAAAAAGGATTTACAAGCACTTTTACGGCACTCCAGAAGAGTAGGCTGAAGGTTCATAATAATAATTTTCCTTTTAAAAAACATCCATCAGACCAAAATAAAATCATTTTAATTAACGCCTTCCTGAGTAACTAAAACCTTGGAATGTGCTGAAAGGTTATAATAAATAAGGCAGTCAAAGATCAACCAGCTTAAAATGTATTTTTTTTTAAATTAAACTATGTAAAATGTACAATATATTTCATGAAGTACAAACTGCGTTGGGCTCAGGGCCAAAGAAATCCTGTCATGTGTGCCAATAAATTGATGAAGTGCCTTGACTTTTAGGACGTAGAGACTCTTTGTTGGGGCAAAACAGCATTAAGGCCCTGCAAGTGAATAGGTCAGCATCTCTTGTTGGCGTGGTCTAATGATCACTGCTGACAGTAAAGGCCTTTGAACACACAGCTGGAAGTGCTCGTGTGAACTTGCACTAGGACGATGCATTTTGCAAATGACCAATGGGTCCCGATGTTCTGACGAAAGCAGAGATCACTAAGCCAGTTCCATTTTATTTTCAGAGAGTGAGCCTGCACAGTGTGTAAACTAATTATCATTCTTTATATGCAGTTTCATAGAAATGACTCACAACGTACCAGGCGCTGTTCTTATCTTTTGTTTTTAATAGGACAGCTGTTCTCTGGGTTGCTTTTTAAGGTATGCCTAATGGTAGGGCCCTGGTCTCTCTACACAGGACAAAGGATATTTCCTCTTCTAAGAACATTTTTCTTAATCACGTCTCTGCCCCAGTTCTCTGAGGCAGAAAGGAGGCCCACCAGTGGCCAAATGCTGGACTTTGTGCCTCTGTGGTCCCAGCCTTCACTGGACTCCTGTGGGGTGGAGCCTTCTTAATACATCTCATGATAAAGTAGCTTTAGTGCACACTCGACAGGTTCCAAATGACTTGCTTTATATCTTGGCTACTGTCCAATTTTAGTGAACGAAGAAAAAACTCTAGAGAGAGTTGTTGGTTTCTGAAAAGTAGAAAATGTGTAGCTTGTGTAAAGTCAGTCTTATTTACTATTAAGTACTCCCAACTCACACTCTGCTAGTGCTCTTGAAGGGCTGGCTCTAGGGTAGAAAACACGAAGGAGACAAAATCTGTCACATGTATCCCGTCTGCCACCACCCCCCGCACCCCTGCTTCTCAGCTGGCTGTATGTTATCCACCCAGAAATATATGCGTATCCAGAGCGGGGGGGGGGGGGGCGCAGTTAAAGATGAAAACATTTCAGCATCCAAAGACCCACGGGGTCATGAGTCGGGGGCAGATGACAGGAGAGGAATGGGGAGAAGAGACATTTCAAGCAACGGAACTGCCCCACAGCTATGCACCACTCTGGGGGCAGACGCCTGCTCATAAAGCTGGTCAGGCAGTCTCTTACCAGAAGCTCTTGCTTCTTGTCTTAATGTCTTAATAGGGGTTCTCAGGAAAGGGCTGCTTCCGTAACAAAGGGGGTTGGAGTTTCACCGCTGCCTGAGTAGAACTCAGTACCCCTTTGGACCAAAACCAGGTACCCTTCAAGGGACCAGAAGGTGAAAGACGCCATTATGGTGGGACCCAGCTTGGCCAGGGGTTAGACTATGCATTGTCTGTGGGCAGGCTTAGAACTTCTGCCACAGGAGTCAAATGCCAGAGCTAAACCGGTTCCCGGGTCTCCAGTGAAAACGATGCTGGGGAGAGAGATGCCATGTGGGTACAAAGAACACAACCGAACCAATTTTCTGATGTCACATGGCCTCCAGAGATGCTCGTGCCTACTCTTTTCCTTACACGGCAAACAAATTCTTTTCCCTGCTACGCTACTTTTAGATCCGTCAGAATGGTGCTTGGAAACGGAGGGTCTCAATGGAGCTTGCCCTGCACCTTGACCTTGGAAAGTACTCAAGGCTCTGGACTGGTTGGGGGTGTGGCACAAGCTGACTTGCCATTTCAGAGAGAAGTACGCTGCTGTTGGCAAAAGTGTCCCCTGAGATGGACCAGAGGCAGAATTCTACCCATGAGGGTGGAAACCACTCATCCAGGGGCTTCCTCCCTTTTGAGGTCCTTATCAGTCTTACCTTCCCCTCTTAGACACTTCTAGAGTAGATTCCCTGGTGTCTGAAGTGGTTTTGTATTTCTACCGAATTATGGGTAAGTCTGGGTGTTTCCTACCACTGAGGTAATATCTTTACAAGTCATTTTACAAATGATAAATTATTGGGCTATGGGCTGTATTTCTCCCCCTCCTCTCATTATACTAGAGGGAAAAAAAGCTATGTTATGATGAACTGCCCTGTGATGGCGCCATCTAGTGTACCTGGGAAGGATCCGGGGAACCGGGAAGACCCAGAATACAGTTAAGAAAGACCCGCAAAACCGGGCATCTCCCAATGACCCCAACATGTGGGAATGTTTCGTTCTTTTTAATGCAACTGAGCATTAATTTAGTCCCTTAAGGATTTTTCTTCCCCCAACAAAAAACTTTCTGGAAAAGGGAGATAAAGCCAGTGGAGGCAACACAGTGCTGGCATCACCTCTTATAAATATCTTCTAGCCACTTCTCGTCATCTTGTTCCTCATCATCGATCGGCTCCTCGGTTTCCAGTGGAGTTGGAATAAAGAACTGGGGTCTCAGAGGGGGCCTGCTGACGTGGGACTTCAGTCCAAACTTGCGTTTCAGCAGGTGGAACTGCTCTTTGACGTAGTGGTAGAACTCATACTCGTATCTCATTCGCTGGTAGAGAATCTGCACGGCCTCGGGGGAGGGGACAGTCTTCTTCACGGTCACAGTCATATTTCCAAGTTTCCTATGCTCTGGAAGAGAACCAGAGTTGCATATGAGCAGTCACCTGTAATGCTTTCGCGCAAAAGGAGTAATGATGTACTCTGCATTATGTACATAATACCGGCAGCTCCTATGGAAGGAACCTCAGCGTGCAAAGAATGGAAGGGGAAAAGGGTGCCCAACAATATTTAGAAAGATTTCACCTTAACCTAGGTGTTAATATCAACATTAGTTGACTAAACATAAACTACCTGACATTCTTTGCATGGGATGCCAACTATGTAATTTGACCACAATTCAACGAACTACAAATTATACATTCCTTTGAGCAGCAAAATTGACCCATTTTTCCTTTTTTATTTCCTGTTACACACACCAAGGGCTTTCCTTTCAGGAAGAAGCACAGGAAAAAGCTCTTGCCACTTGCCAATCATCTTGCTTTTTCTTTTAAAATATTGCTATGTATTATTGATAGTTTAACTAGATATAAAAGCTATTCGCAGTTCAGTATTTCAACAGGGCATTTGTTAAGAAAAATAAAGGGAGAATTGCCAGATTTCTTAAACACAATGTTAACTGTTATAAATTGTGAGGGCTTTTTAAAATATGGTAAATTATAACTAAAATCTGCTTAGTTTTATATTAATGACTAAAAACACAATGTGTTATATATTTACATGTAATGCTTAACAAAAAATGTTATATGCATCATAAAATTTTAAGCTTTTTTTGTTTTGTTTTATTTATTTTTGAGAGAGAGAGAGAATGTGTGAGCAGGGGAGGGGCAGAGAGAGAGAGAGAGGGACAGAGGATCCGAAGTGGGCTTTGCGCTGACAGCCGCGAGCCCAATGTGGGGCTCAAACTCACAAATCATGAGATCATGACCTGAGCCAAAGTCAGACATTCAACCAACTGAGCCCCACAGGTGCCCCCAAATTTTAACCCTTTTAAAGTGTACATTTCAGTGGCATTAATTACATTCATAATGTTGTGCAACCATTACCACTATTCCCCAAATTTTCTTATTGCTCCAAACAGAAACTCTGTACTCCCTTCCCCAGGTAACCTCCAATCTACTTTCTGTCAATGAATTTGCCTTTTTTAGGTATCTCATATAAACGGAGCCATATAATAACATGGTCCTTTTATGTCTGGCCTTTTTCACATAGAATCCTATTTTCAAGGTTCATCCATATTGTATACATGTCAGTATATGAATAAATGAATAGTACTCCATTGTATGGATATACCACAATCTGTTTCTCCATCTACTCATTGATGGACACTTGGGCTGTTTCTACTTTTTGACTACTGTGAAGAGGGCTGCTGTGAACGTTTGTGTACAAGTATTTGTTTGTGTCCCTGATTTCAGTTCTTTTGGGCATATACCAAGAGTGGGATTGAAGGCCTATGGTATTTCTCTGTTTAACTCTTTGAAGAACCACCAAGCTGTCTTCCTCTGTGACTGAACCACTTTGCACGCCTGCTGGCAACGTACAAAGGCTCCAATTTCCCCAGATCCTTTTCTATAATTGTTATTTTAATTAAAAACATTATAGTCATCTCAGTAAGTGTGAATTGGTATCTCGTGGTTTTGATTTTCATTTCACTAATGACTAATGACGCGGAGCATCTTTTTATGTGCTTGTTGGCTATTTGTAGATTTTCTTTGAAGAAATGTCTATTCAAGTCCTTTGCCTATTTTGAAATTGGATTGTTAAAATTTTTGTTGTTGAGTTGTAGCTCTTTATATGTTCCAGATATTCTGCATATATATCAGGTATATGATTTGCAAATATTTTCTCCCCCATCTTAGGCTCTCTTCACTCTGTTGATAGTTATCTTTGATGAATAAAGGGTTTTGATTTAATGAAGACCAATATATCTATTTTTTTCTTTTGTTACCTGTACTGTTATACTAAAAAAAGCACTGCCAAACCCAAGATCATGAAAATTTGCCAGGATATTTTCTTTTATCATCTTACGAACTAAAACTTTTGTCACCAAAGTTGAATAGGTATATTACTCACCGAACATAGCTCCAAATGGCTGGTGCTAAACTTGGATTCACCTGACAGGACAAGGGCCTGTCATTTTTTAGAGTATTTGAGATACTTTCTGAAGCCTCCAATAGCAATTCTAATGAAGAAATTCTTGGAACAATAATGGCCTAATTGAAATAAGGGTGTTGCTTTTCCAGTTGAGTCTTTTGAAAGGTGTAATGCACATTTGGACATATGAGTTCTAGAATTTTTGTTAAAGAATTTGGCATAGTCTCTTCTAAAATGGGTTTCTGATAGAACATTTTATAATGTCTCTCTTCTTTGCAGATATTGGCTATAGCTAATCTGAGGAGAGACATATTAATAGGCGTATCCCTTTGGGTTTTTAAAACACAGAGTTTAAAAAATTGGAATTAGGGGTGCCTGGGAGGCTCAGTCAGTTAAGCGTCCGTCTCTGGTTCAGGTCATGATCTCATGGTTTGTGGGTTCGAGTCCCGTATCGGGCTCTGTGCTGACGGCTCACAGCCTGGGTCCTGCTTTGGATTCTGTGTCTCCCTCTTTCTCTGCCCTACCCCCACTCGTGCTCTCTCTCTGTCTCTCAAAAATAAATAAATGTAAAAAAAGACTTTAAAAAAATTGGTACTAAAGACAGACAAGGCACCAAGAGTTTTCAGTTAACACTGAAAGGCACAAAAAACATAACTCCATCGTTTCCAGACTCCTACGATCCCTTCCTCTCAAAGCACTCTAAATTGTGTAGCATTTTGCTATTTCACCATAAAAAGTATTAGGATTCCTGTGATTTTAAAATAAACTCTTTAACTTATTTGGCCCAACCTGGTCTAAAAAGAATATATATATATATAATCTATATATAGAGAGAGAATATATAGAATATATAAAGAACTTTACAAAAATATATATGCTGCAATTAGTGAAACAATTAAGGAAACTGGGCAAAGGGAGTGTGAGGCTAGGAAGGTCAGCACTGGGGATAATGGCTTCCACTTCCCGATCTGGAAGGATCTCCCTAGAGTACTGCTCTTGCCTCTTGCCCCAGTCTCTCTCTCAGGAACCAGGGCCAGAGGGGTTTCTCTGATTGTGCATTTGGGGGAAGGAGTTGAGATGCCATTCCTTCTGGAGAGAGTATGTCTGTCTGCAGAGACTTCACACCTTCCTGCAGAGGAGGTGAGGGCTTCCAGCCGTGCCTGGGACTTGGTGGGCAAGTCTGTCTAAGCCAGGATGGAATATGACCAGCCCACTTCTCTGCACATCTAGGCTGCATTCATGTAATATACCCATTCAAGTGATTTGGTAAAGAAGCTGACATTTTCATCTCCACCTGTCTGTCTCCAGCGTCTATTTCTCAATGAGTTTAAAACCCAGGCAGGGAGACATGGCTGTTATTTACTAGTTCCCCAAATCGCAATATCGAGGGACATAGATAAATGTTATGAAGTACTAAGTACTTGTGCAGGAGGTGGGTTGAGAGTTTGGCCCTAAACTTTCCAACAACCAACAAAGAATTTAACACTGAACTGCTCTTCATTTAAAACAGTCTAGTCACATCCATTCCTGGTTATAAACCATAGAGAAATGCCTGGTATGAATTTTCATAAGAAAAAACTGCAATGAAACTAGTATCATTTTTAGTAACGTCCTTTGAACATACGCAGCCATGAGTTTCCTGGGTGACAGAGAAAAATGGCACACCCCAGGTACTCAACTTGGGCTTGATCAGGGAATATGCTCCAGGGTAGAGGTTCTTAGCCCGCCTGAAAACCTGATTAAAGCTCACGCTCAGGAAGACAGGGAGGGTATATGGGCTTCCGGAATTTTCCTAAAAATAACACACGGCCAGTATAACCACTGACCACAAAGCCATCCAAGAAAAGTATCCATTGATTTTTTTTTTATTCTAGAACAAGGAAATTTCCTAGACTAGTCTTCAAGATGAGTTGGATGCAAAATGTTGACTTGCTATTAAGGGTGATTAACATCAGGCCAGTAAAATTTTGAAGCTTTTAACAAAACGATAGTATGTGAAGGAGCTACACATTCCCTTCTTTGGTTAGGATTAGGTAACTGGGCCAACTGTTGTAAAGCTACTCCTGGCTCATCCCAACCGACTCTCTTCCCTGTATGCTTTCCTCTATTGCCGAGGATGGGCGAGTGGGTGGGTGGTCAGAGTAGGCAGCCGTCTGTCGGAACTGACACAGTGTCACTTAAGCACAAGTGAAAAGAACCAGGGTCTATCCGCGTCATTAATGAATTGGTTTGGCAAGAGATGATGACAGTCGCAGCTAAGCCTGATCCCTTCCGGTGCATTGTTATAAGAAGAGCTACACTGAATGAGCACCATGGTCATCCACTCTCCTTCTGATCGCTCCCTCTCAGTTCCCCGGACCCAGACCTCTTACCTCGCCCGTCCTTGAAATGCCAGTGCTCCCGGGTGCTGGTCCAGCCTTTCCCCCTCCTCCTTCCTTACTCTCTGGTGGTGTCATCCAACCCTCTACCCTTAGTTTTCATAACACTGTGGACGCAAACCCAAATGTTTATGTGAAATGATCGCAGCTTTCCTTTTCCCCTTTTGTTTTCCACAAAGCTGCCAAATTCAAAAGGAAGGTTAATGACACTGCCAGAGGATGGTGTCCTGGTCAGAAATTAAGAGCCCTGCTTTGTGAGAGAAGAAACAGGTTCAGATTCAACCAACATTGACATGAGTACCTATTAGAGGTTTGGATTATGCCCATATGCATGTTGTTTTTAAAAATATTTTCAACCACCCTATGAGGCGCTCTGACCCCCCATTTTGCAGATGGGGAGATGAAAGCTCTGGGAGATTAAATGACTTACCCAGGGTCTCACTGCTAGTGAGTAAGTGACTGAGCTGGAACCTGAGCCCGGACCTCCTATTTGTGTTGAGGTTTCCACTAAGTACCGGGCCATAACCAGTGAAGCTTTCATGAGCCTGTAGAAAATTATCACCTTCACATGGAAAGACTAGAGGGAAGTTTGCCCTGTATAGTTAGTCGAGAATTTCTAAAATCACATTTCAAAGACATATGGTTATGTGTCTTGCTGTCCAATAATCAGTACTATGGAAAAGTCATTTCATTGCTAAGTGTTCCACATTTTTGTAAAATGCCAGACTTTCCCTCCAAACCAAACAAAGCTACGTGAACTGTGGAATCAGTCTCTCTCCAGATTGCCCTAACAGCAGTTCTAGAGGAAGTTGTTAGGAATTTTTGGAGACTCTTCTTATTTCAGCCACCAAACAATCATGCTGTAAGAATCTACACTTATTATTAGCATCCTCTGGGAAGTGAAGTTGCCCTCGTCAGGAGGGCACATACTGTAGAACGTAACCACAGGAAGTGAAGACCTACCCTACGAGTGGCCTTTGAAACTAGCGAGAACTGAGAGATGACTTCAAGGGGCTCATGTCTCTGGTCCCCACTGGTGAACAGTTCAGAAGGAGGAGACAAATTCAGGGCTCCTTCCATTAGGGCAGGCCCAGCAAGAAGGCCGCCTGGGATCTGACTGGCAGGCTGTGTGATTTGGCCCACGAGCTATTTTTTTTTTTTAGAAATTGACTTCGTTGTTGTTAAGACTTGGTGTATTTCACATGGAAATCTGGATTTCTGGCTTCTCTCAAAGTGAGGCAAGATTCTTCTGGAGCTGAGTGTGGCTGAGTGTGGCTGTGCACCCCTCCTCCCCCTCCCCCCCCCCAACCCGCCGAGAGAGGTCAGTGCTCGCCATTTTGTTCCAGACCCCAAATGCCAGTTGATTCTTTTATGTTACTTCCTTGGCTGCTATAAAAAAAAAAAAATGGAGTTTTATGCTTCTGCTTTAAAGGTTTTAAAATTCTGGGTTTCATGAACCCAGGAAGCAAGTGCGCTATGTCAAAATGAAGGCTTCAATTAGGCCTCATTCATGTGTCCGATGTTGTCTTCCTTTTTTTTTCTGCCAATATTGACTGAATAACTTTTCTGCACCAGGCATGGGAGATATAAGCAACGAATGGGACTTTACCATCATCATCAGCTGCATCACTATGCATTTTTGAGAGAGCTTTCTCAGTGCAAAGAACTTGAGAATTTGAACATGCACTTGATCCTTACAAAAACCCCAGTGAGGCCGGCTCTCCTATTATCACCATTTTACAGATGTGACCTTGGAATTTAGTCACTTGTTCAAGTTCACATGGCTGTAAGTGGAGAAGCCAGAAGTTGGATCTGGACAGTCTGGCAACTGAGCCCAGGCTCTTGACCTCTCACATTGTTTATGGCCAAATGGAGCTTGTGGTCATGGGGGAAAATCTCTTCTCATGGGCTTGCTCATGATGGATGCTAATAGGGCATTTCATTCTGATTTGTTGCATCGTGTCAACATTTTCTTTCCTTGGTCAGAAATCCCTCATGGAGAGATCAAGCTTAATGTGCTTGTCTCAGATACCCTGCATGGAGCTGGGTCTCTCATAACGACTGTTTGACTATTTGATCATGAAGATCTGCTGTGTGTGCAGGTCCGAGAGTAAGGGGTGTGTGTGTGTGTGTGTGTGTGTGTGTGTGTGTTTCAACCAAAAGATGGAAAACTTTTAGTTGGCCTCTGAGGCACTATGAAACTTCTGAAAACATTTCCCCTGGATGTTTCCCCCCCAACATCCCCACCATCTCATCTAGCTGTTCTAATGGAGCTTGTTATGCTGAGAGTGCCCTGGAGAAGGGTGGCCCCCCATGTATCTTTATATTTCCACAGCTCAGCACCTAGGGGAACACAGCACCCTCCACACATGTTGTTGAAGGAATGAAAGAAACCAACAGAAGGAGGAGGGTGTTGTCAGACCGAAAAAGGCTTGGCTGTGCCTTTCAGGTGCAGATAGAGCCAAGCGGGAACAAAGGCCATATCCGGATGTTCTTAATCAAAAACTCCCAAGAGGCCCATGAATGCTGGGTCCTCAGCAGGAAACAGCTTACCCTTACATCTGGGAATTTTCATCTCCCACTGGGGTCTATAATTTCCAGTGTTTAGCTTTGTGGTTCAGTTGCTTTTTTGGAATGATAGTGCTGACCAAGTCAGGGTTTGCTGTTCCTGTTCTTTAATTAATCGATACGTTTTGGCAAAGAGAAGCTGTGGTTTCGGGATGTTTTTGAATTTTTTTTTTCATTTTTCTTATTTACTTTTAGGGAGTGGCAAAGGCTCCCCTTAAGTATTTTCATAACTGCAGAAGACTTCCTCAAAGTAGGCATTGGTTTTGAGCGGTAAAATGATCGCAAGGGAAAACAAACAAAAATCGACCTCTGACCTTTTCATTTCAATAGCAAAATAAAGATTGTTTTTCCTTACAGACATGTCCAAAGTCACCACAGAGTCAGGACTCTGTGGGGACAGACTTTTTTAGGCTCCCAGACTCTACTCTCTCTGAGGGGTGGTGGTAAAGACCCTCTTGCTGGGGCCCTGAATGGGGGTCCTTTTTATATTGCTGGCCCCCAATAACATAAACATCTATAGTTGGTCATCCAATGCCAGTAGAGAAAAAAAAAAACCCCAAGACTATAGGGCCAGAAGGGAGATTGCTGAGTTGAGTCAGCTTTCTGCATTATTAAAGCTTTATAGATAGTGGTGCAAGCAACTCAGACCTTCCCCTACCCCACTCTCCCCACAGGTCATCAGAATGGCATGCCCTTCTTTGCACAGAGTTCCATGGATTCATGCATTTTCACACAGCCTTTCATTGCCTCACGCATTCCTCAGAGCAATCCATTTTACCTATAATCCCCAGGGCTTCAGAGTTCACAAGACTTGCTCAAGGTTGTATGACCGGTAAGTGACTGTCCTGAGACTAGAAAGCAGGCTTTCTGATTCCCAGCCCAGCACCTTTTTGCTACATCACCGGCTGTTAATTTCCAAATTGAGTGGAAATCTATAACCACCCACTTCTCCTTGCCCTGTGTGTACTCTGGCATTAAGGGGACGGGTTGAAAAGAAGGGCTTGAGTGTTTTAAGTCAAGGGGAATGCTTTGGTAAGTCTGGGAGGATCTGGTGAAAAACTCGCAAGCCAGCAGAAATGTTTGCAGACCGAAAGAGACTGTATCTTTTTCATTTTTAGCTCCCCAGCACCCAGCTCCACACCTGGCTCATAATGACCATCCATAAAGATTTGTTGATTTGAAAGCTGTACGTTAAATCCATCTGTAAGACCGGATTAACCCAAAGGGCAACTTTTGGTGTTGACTGTACATTTGTTGTTTCACTACATTCGTTCCTTAGAAGAGGGTCCTTCCAGATCAAACTTTCCATTTCTAGAAATCAGATTTCTTTAGGATGGGCTCATATAGGTATTTAGGATTGCAGGTTGCTCTGGGGAGGCAGTGGTATTTGCTTTTCTTAGCCACTCTCTTGGAGAACACTATGCTATGGTGACAGATTGCTTACACACACTTGGCAAAGCTTAAGAAATACTGTGATAAGGGACATCTGCCACAAACGTAAATACCCACGTGGGAACACATAATACATGCTAAAACCTTGTAGCTAATGCATTTATGTCACGTGTATTATATACTATGGCCATGCAGTAAAGAAACCCCAACACTGTTGGAGCAGCAAACGTCTATGTGACCTACTTTTGCTATATCAATGCAGTTCAATGACTGAATTCGCCATCGTTTTTGATGCTTTTTAATGCTGTTTCTCCATTTGCAAAAGCAAGTATTTCATTTAGTAGTAAAACATTCCATCAGATCACATGCACTTGACCCAACTTGCAAGGGCTTTGCTGTGGATATAGTTTGAACTGTGGCTCTTTGACCACTCTTGAATGCTCCCTGGTGGAAAAACTTAGGGCAGGACACAGGGAGTATCCCCTGAAAGCTGGTGTCTCAGGGAAAGGACTGCAAAGGAAAAGTTCTTTGGTGCCCTTGGAAACACACCTCCACTCAGCACCAAGTGCATCCATCCACAGAGAACGCATATGCCAACGAAGGCGTTATGGTTCAGTTTCCCAACTCGCTGCTCCTCCCCCTCCCCACAAGGAACTCCTGAGCAAATACTGGGAGTTTAACTTCTGAACGTGATGATAAATATCATTCCCCAGTAGCCCATCTGTATGCAAGATTGAGCAGTGACAGGCACAACGCCCCCCAACATGGCCTCAAGCTGAAGCCATGAATAGATTTTGCTTGACTGCCTGAGATCTAGACATTTTTGCAAAAGCAGTGGCTCTTTCTACCTCTGCTGCATTGACATTATGTTTGGACTGGTTCATAATCTTCAGAACTCTCAAAAATCCCTCTAATGTAAATAAAAAGGAAATCACAGAGCTGCCCCATGAAGTCCCCCTTCCCACCTCTCTTCATCTGTCACACAGGCATAATGGAAAAACGATGTAGCCCTGGCTCTGGGCCAAAATAAACAATCTGGAAATACTGTGTAAACCCAGCTGCTGCACCGGAGGACAGAGGCCTCACTTTATGACCTCCAAGATGGTTAACCATATGCAAAATAACAAAACCTCACCACGGGCTTGCAGTCTGTTCTGATGCTGAGCTGGTTTGGGCATTCCTTCCCTTGATCCAAGCAAATGCACACTCCACACTGACCAAAGCCCCCTTGCCCCATCAATCTGGTCCTGTTTGAACTTGGTCCAGGCGAGATTATGTGCAAGAAATGAATACAAGTTGAGTAACAACCAGAAGTGGGACCAGATTTTATCACCGAATGAAAAGAAGCGTCATCAAAAGATAGGCATCAATTCTTTGGCTTCAGGGGAGTTGAGTGGTAATCAACCAGGAGGTCCTGCTGTTCTAAGCAGCCCTCTGTCTAAAAAACTGTGGTGTACTAACCTCAGGTTAGATTACATTTAGAAATGTCTAGCACACATGGGATGAGGCATGCGTTCTCAGGGGACAGGTATGATGACAGTCACCGGTCAGGTGCAGTGAGCTGGGGCATTTAGTGCTGTCCTCAGACAGCATGGTGGGTCCACATCCCAGGGCCACTCCTGCCGAGCCCCGCATCGAACCAGCTGCCCCCCAAAACCGTGTGAACATGATGTTTGTCACAGATAGAGTAACCTCATTTCCTGAATTATATAGGGAGGCCACACAGTTCAAACACATGTGGTTCCCTGGCAGCTGCCTTCACCGGAAATGAATGTATGTCACTGTGGCGTGCAGCGATGTGCTGGGCTGACAGAGCCGGCATTTGATTTGCCATTTGGATGATCGATGGCATGTTAAAACCAGCTTCTTGGAGGTATGGCAATTAGGGGAGAAAAGAACAAAAAGCACTTCATGCCTGACTCGGTGCTTGGGGTTGGTAAAGTAAACAGAGAGATTTTTTTTCTTTCTCTTTTTTACCATCTCCTTTTTAGATCTGGAAATATAATTAATTGAAAAATAAATTGAGATCCCTTTGAATTTCAAGAGAACCTTTTCTCTGTGCAGCCAAGGGAAAGTTACATGATTGGCTTTTTCTTTTTTTTTTTTAAGGCCAGAAAGTGCTAGACCCCTTTGATGAAAGAGAATGAAGCCTTTTTAATGCTTCCAATTTACTTTGAATTTTGGAAGCAGGAGCACAACAAAGGGAACCAGGAAGAAAAGTAATTGGCCTGTGTGGGATGGGTCACAAGGGCCCACAAAAGCCAAGGCACTGGCCCCCTTTGGAAAGAAAAATGGGGACGAGCCCTGCAAGGAGACGTGTTTTTACAGAAACATTGCATAGTCGGGTTCCAACCCCGTCAAATCTTGAGGTGGGGTGGCCCATCAGGGGGGTTTCCACGTTATTTGCCTTTGTGTTCCAACTCCTCACTACTTATCCTCCAAATCTGCTGAAGTTGCCGGGGGTGGTAATTAGTTATTCTCTTACCCGGCCTTCTTTGGCTCATTTGAATCTGCATGAAGCACCTACTAAGCACCAAGCATGATTCCAGGGAACAAGAGAGCTGCTAAACGTTGGAAACACAGGTTCCCTCTTCCAGGAGGAAGAGTAAACAATAAAGAGAATAACAAACGTACTCTCTTCCAGTCACTTCTCAAGCAGTCTCAAAATCCCATCCTTAGAGGAGGGAAGAAAAGGTGGGTCGGACCCAAAAGGGATGGGTGTTGAGGGCTACCTTTGCGTCCTTCTGTGGGGCCAAGTGAACACTTGGCTGGACAAACGTAATGTGTCATGAATCAACTGGCCAGGCCGACACCTGCAGAGATGGGGCCCTTGGAACCTGCATTTCTTGTTAGTACCCCAGCTGATTTGGTTGCGGGAGCTGTCCAACCACACACAGGTCCTCAAGCTTAGAAGTAAACATGTCAGAACTGGAAGAGGTATCAGAATTCATCCATTCCTGTTCAGACACGCACGTACTGCCGCTTAATCAGCCTGGGGGCGGCCTCAGTGCCCACTGGGGTCTGCTGGCTCCAGTTCCCCACTCTCCCTGGTTCACTGGGCAGAGGACAATTCGTTCCCGTTACCTTCCTCCCCAGCTTTGGCATCACGACCCAAATCATCAAAAAGCTGCTCTATTTTTTTTGAAAGTGTATACCACCCTAGTTATACACGCATGCATTGCCCAGCATGGCATTTGGTCATTAAAAAAATGGCTTGGGCATGGGAATGGCAATAACAGAGGCCTTATTTTCACAGCAACAACTGAACCACAATACTGGAAAATATCTACTTAAAAACACCTTATTGGAAGACTTACTATGGCATTATTAATAAAATGCATTTCTTTGTTGCAAATAACGTTTTCATCTGAAATTATTAAGAAACACATTTTTGTTACTTTTCATGTCTTTGTTACTTTACTTGGAATCACATTATGATGAGTGATGGTCAAGTGGACTTACTTGAACAAAGAAGATCAAGCAAAACAGTAACCCAGTAGTTCTGTCCAAATTTCTTTGGCATCTGACAATCTCCTGAGTTCTGCTTTTACTTTATATGCAAGATTCTTCTTTCTATCCCTCACGGTCTGTATGGTGTTAGCAGGTCTAGGCAGTTGTCTTGTACACACACACACACACACACACACATCCCTTCTTTGACAGGGAAAAGGCCCTCCTCTGGAATCACGCTGCATTGTCCAAATCTAGTCTCAATGATGTTGAAGCCAACTGTTAACACACATGGCCACTGTGGGCACTCCAGAGATGGTAAAACACCCACAGGACAGTTCTTGTCTCCTTTAAAAATTTCGCTCCATTATTTTTTCTCTCTGGTGTTTCATATAGATCAAGCTACCTATCTAGTTATATAGAGGGCTATCATAAAGTCCTTGGGGAATTTATAAGCTTTTAGCTTTAAATCTTAATTCTTAGGCAACTTATAATTTAAAAATTCATTTTGTCTGGTTATTATGTACCTAAATATATACATACCATATAGACACATATACTTACACGTATGTACATGCACACATATGCAAACAATAGAGGGTAATGTTTTTGGAAAAAGATTTAAAAAAAGATCAAATGACTTTAAATCAAGCCATATTTATTACTATAATAATACATTTCCTTTTAGTCTTTTTCTTATTTATGCACGTGAATTGTAAAATAGATCTCTGCTATACACATGATTAAGTTTCAGAGTTTCATATTATTTTAAAAATTAACTGATCATAAGCATTTACTTATAGTATTAATTATTCCAAGTCATATTTTGCAGTGTGTTTTTATGTGCTCCAATGGTAGCCTTATAGATCACATAAACAGTTTGCTACTGTTAGATAATTGAGTTGGTTTTTAGCCTCTATGACTCTCAATAATATGAGATAAACAACCTTGCTCATAAGTGATCATGTGCCTTTTTCCTTATCTAGCATAAATGGCAGCTTTAGATATAGAGGGTGAACTTTCTTTTCATGGCTTGATAAGGGTTTCAATTCTGACAGTTTTAAGACACCATTTACTTTCTTTTGTCAGGGATCCTGCAATTCATATAATGCAATTTTCCTAAATTTTAAGACATTTTCTTTAATGTTGCCTGACATTAATCTAACTATAACCTAACTTACTAAATCTTAACACACACAGGGCTTTTTGAAGATCCTGTAACTACTGTTTGTGAGAATACAAAGTACCATAGCACTTAATACAGGAACACAGTTGCTTGTAAAACATTTCATGCACAAGAAATTCTTGGTAAATTTTATCATATGATGTGTATGTATAATGACTATTTAATAGTTGCTTGTTCTTGGGATTCTATGAACTGGGAACTCAGCGCTATCACAAAACCTACATTTTTCCTTTTTATAGTTCATTCTAGATACATTTTATTTGCAAGAATATAGTCTATTTCTTTGTCGTTATTTTGACATTGTATTTATCACAATGATCAGCTCTGATGAGAAAACCAAAGGTGAGTTCCAATCACCAGCAACCTGGATGTTTTCTCTGGAATGTTAAACACGGTGAGATTTTGATAAACCCTTGAAGGGCTTTGAATGAAGTCGCTGTTCATGGAGGCCAAACATGTAGATAAGTGAGATATTTAACCTCTTGCCCAGGCATTAAGAAGTTAGGTTACTAAGAGGTGCTACTCAAAATAACCATTCCCAAGTCAGGAAAGTGTGAAATGAAGTTCCAAGGAGGCTGTCAATCGCACTGGGGAAGTCTGCTGTGTTACTCTGAAATTAAGTGCACTTCATCTAGGCAATCTGCAGCACACTGGTAGGGCCAGGTCTTGGGAGGATGTAAATGAATGGTCCCGTCTCTTCTTTCTCTCCGTGTTGGAAGTCAGATTTTCAACTGCGTGCTCTATAAGAACAGTGTGTATATTGAAAAGCATATCCAAATGGTTTGGCTTTAGGCAAAACCCTAAGAAAGAAGAGTGAGATGAAGCCACAACCTGTCCATTTGTACGGGAGGTCCATCTGTTCAATCAAGAGAAGTTTGAAATTGAGAGGCTCACACTAGTGGATACCAAGAAGACCATCTGAGAGGGAAATGCTTGGGCACCATGGCTACTACTTTAAAGAACAGTGGGAAACACTTGATAGGAACATTTACATGTTCCAGACATACTAAAATTCACAAATGTAGTCTGGCAAGAACAAGATAATGCTTTTCATCATATGTTTTTGAAAGACTTGGTGGTGGTAGAAACTTGTTCTTGTAACTGGAACTTGCCCATAAAAAGATGGCAGGCTAGAAGTAGCAAGTTTCGAGAGAAGCCATTTAGGGTAGCAGTTGCTCTCAGAAAGAGGTGGTGAGTGAGGGAGGGGTGTTTTTATTGAGGTAGAATAGAAATTTAAACTCTCTCTGATGAGAAAAGTTAAGCTCTTTCTTTCTTCTGATAGATGAAAGAAAAAAGGGAGGAACATTGGCACGTGCTAGGTGTTAGATCAACAGCAGCTATAAACGAAGATGGTTGGGTGATGTCTTGAGGTGAACTTTCATGGCCAATGGCTGACAGAGACCGCAGAAACCTGTGACGTGGGATGGAAGGGAGAGGACAACTGCCAGGAAACTTCTGATGGCACATGAGCCTGACCCTGTGTAGGCAGGCACCAGCCTTCTTCTTAGATAAGGTAGGGGTGGGATGCGGGGGTGATACTAAAAAGAAACGATCTACCAATGATGGGATGGCCATGCTGTGGACTAGAAGCTGCCGAGGAAGAGGTTCTAATGCTTTTAAGAAATGTGCTCATAGCTACCATTAGGTTCTATCAGGACTGATTCACTTTAGAAACGGCTTTAAAGACAGGTGGGGGAAGGGCCAGGAGAACAGGCGTACTGAATGACATTCAAGACATTTTTAAACTTTTGTTCGAAGGATGGAAAATCAGAGATGTTTGAAGGAGAAAAATCAACAAACGGAAAAGCTGTAACCCATTACATTTTAGTTTTATTGGGCCATGAAATGAAGTTTCATGATGTTCTAAAAACAACAACCCGACCGTGTAAAATTGAATAAGTGAATTGGCATTAAATCCATACCGTATTTTCATCTCATTTTGATATAAGAATAGAAACTGGTTCGTTATGTCATAGTCCTCCTGTTCAAATCATACACAGTTAAGGAAATATTTGAAAACTTTCGAATAGCTCCTACATTCTAGCAAAACCATACATAGACAGGCTGGTTGATTTATGACTTTCCATTAACCTTTACTCTCCAATGGCTTTTACCAAATGATTTATTTACTTGCTCTATGCTGAGGTAACCTCCTGGCTGGACTGTCTGTCATCCTTATAGCTCAGAGGCTGAGGGACTGAGTTCCCTCACTAACACATCTCTTGAATTTCTGTGTGGGCTGTGGGTTCTCATACGGTGGGATGAGGAGGCCTGGGTTCAGTTTTAAAATGGTCCTCCTTCCCCGCCGATTCTCTTTGGAAAAAAGAAAAGAACGAATGACAATTTCTGACCCACTGGATAACGTATATGAAATAATAATGTGAAATAACATTATTTCAAGTCTTGGCTAGCTCTGTGTCTCTGCTTCACCTTCCTCTTGTTTTACTGGCCAACTTCCTTTCTTAGCTTACAAAATGAATCTGCTCAATGTCACCCGAAAGAGCAAGTTTTCAAAAGAAGACCTGAATGAAATGATTAGCTTTCCCGTTAAGCACGGGTGTCTCCCTTGACCCCAGCGGGTTAGATGTAGCCGGTCTCTGGAATCCCAAGGAATTGTAAAGACAATGCCGGTGTTTATATGACCTCCTTTATTAGCTATGAGCTCAAGGAGGTGATGGGGTTGAATATCAAAGGTTGTGGAAACGTGCTAATAGGGATGAACGTGTTCCTCTTGAAAACTTTTACAGCATGTCTACCACAAGAGATTACATTTGAATTTAATGCTACTTAACTCAATTGTCACTCCTTGGGTTTTACTTGTGACAATAAAGTGGAGAATCGGAGGCTAGTGAAAGTCCCTTGGCTCTTCTTTGGGTAGATTTAATCCCACTCTCCTTTTCTGAATGTTGCCAAATTTTCTGGAGCATAACAACTTGTTTTTCTCTCCTTCTATTTGAATCCCACAAGGTCCAAAGCTGTGGAGTGTGGGAGCTGCTGGGCATGGTGGGGATGGGGTGAGAATAGGGCGGGGAGTCACTCCTGCTCTCAAATTCTGCTAGAGCCCTGGGCAGGGGTGATGAATCATGGAAGGCAAGCCACTGTTCCTTCTCTCAAGTCCATGGCAGTGATCAGCACTAGGCTCAGCCTGACAATCCTTGTGCTTGTGATTCTGGCTGCCGTGACCGACTGCGCCCCAACTCTTGTACTTTTTCACTGGCTGCAGGTACACCAATGAAGCAATAGCACACCAACGATTCCTGAAGACTTTTAGACATCCTTGCCCTCTGTGCATTCCCTGAGGTAGTTAGACGCAATTCTTTGATAAGTTAATGGTTGCAACTGAGCGCACAATTCTCTCCATGTACTTAGAATGTTTATGAAGAAATCAGTTTCCAGTGCATATAACTTTATCCATTACTGCGTCACCCGATTGGACAGACATACGAGACGCTATTTTTTCCCTACATACCATTAGTATCTTGACATATATTGTCGAACGCTGAAATCATTTGACTTCCAAGCTTATATTAGCGGCAGACATTGAATGTGTCATTTCCATAACTGCCATGGAAATGACTCCCTCCAACCCCCCAACGAGCTTGGGTCTATAGACAACAAAGGTCGACAGAGCAAATAGGAAGGATGTTAGAACTTTACGAGAAAAAAAATATGACCCTGAACATTAGCATAGGATGTTTTCAAGCTTACTGATATTCACTGCCTTTAATCATAGCTTAATGACATTCCTAAGTAACAAAGGACTTTGTGAAAAATATTTAAAATCCAGTAATTTCTTTTAAACAGACTACTAAGACTCTTAAAAACTGAGAGCAAACTGAGGGTTGATGGGGGGTGGGAGGGAGGGTAGGGTGGGTGACAGGTACTGAGGAGGGCACCTGTTGGGATGAGCACTGGGTGTTGTATGGAAACCAGTTTGACAATAAATTTCGTATTAAAAAATTTTTTTTAAAAGATTGAATATTAAATTGACTTTACTATCTGGTGATCCTATTTACTTCTGGTAGATATATATTTGCATAAACTTTATTTATTAAAAACATTTTTCTTAATGTTTGTTTTTGAGAGTGAGAGACACAATGTGAATGAGCAGGGCAGGGGCCGAGAGAGAGGAAGACACAGAATCCGAAGCAGGCTCCAGGCTGCTGTCAGCATAGCCTGATGCGGGGCTCGAACTCACAAACCGCAAGATCATGACCTGAGCCGAAGTCAGATGCTTAACCGACTGAGCCACCCAGACGCCCCTAAACGACTTTAATTTTTTTTTTAATGTTTATTTATTTTTGAGACAGAGAGAGACAGAGCATGAACGGGGGAGGGTCAGAGAGAGAGGGAGACACAGAATCTGAAACAGGCTCCAGGCTCTGAGCTGTCAGCACAGAGCCCGACGCGGGGCCTGAACTCACGAACCGCTAGATCATGACCTGAGCCGAAGTCGGGCGCTTAACCAACTGAGCCACCCAGATGCCCCTAAAAAACTTTAAAAATAAGTGTTACTGAATGTCAACTCACTATAATTTTACCAGCAAATAGATCACAGAATATTAAAAAAAATTTTTTTCTTAACATTTATTTATTTTTGAGACAGAGAGAGACAGAGCATGAGCAGGGGAGGGTCAGAGACACAGAATGTGAAACGGGCTCCAGGCTCTGAGCTGTCAGCACAGAGCTCGACGCGGGGCTCAAACTCACGGACTGCGAGATCATGACCTGAGCCGAAGTCGGACGCTTAACCGACTGAGCCACCCAGACGCCCCGTCACAGAATATTTTTCTACCTAAATATATCACAGAATTTTTTTCTATCTAAACAACTAAAATCACAATGATAGGACCCTAAAAAAGTTTTAAAAGAAGTGCTCATTAATCACCTTTTTGTTCTATATGATAAATCATGTACTCTAAAAATTTTTAAGACTCCATCAAACATTTGCAACAACCAGACTGGAAAGGATTCCCATTTTTGTTTTGCTGTTTTAGGAAAATAAGTGGTTTTTCCTTGGACTGTTTGCTTTCTTAAATTCCATTCCCCAATTCATTAAATCCTTATGAGAGCCAAAGTTGTTGACATGGTTGCAACAAATGGCTTTACTGTTCCAGATAGAGTCTTTGCAAGCACTTTATTAAAGCAGTCAACTTTAGTAATTTCAACCACTAAAGTCTTTCTCCTAGAGAAACGGAAACAAAGTAACATCTCTAGAATATCAATGAACATCATCTCAACAGAATTTCTAAGCTTTCCAGAAACAATGGGTTCTTAAGAATTTAGCAAAACAAGATTTGCTAGAATCATAGGTTTTATTAACTACCCCATCACAGATCTTCATGGTTTTGATTTCGCTCCTACAGGGAGAGGCAACAGAGTGGTTAAAAGCAAGAGATACTAAAGACTTAGGCCTGAGTGCTGGCTCTGACAATGACCAGCTTAGTGACCTGGGAAAGTTATGAATCCGTTCTAATTTGTCGGCTTCCTTATTTGTGAAACAGGCATGATAACAGTACCTACCTCAATAAGACTATTGTTAGGATTAAATGAGATGATATCTCTAAAGGGCCTAAAAAGTATCTGGGACACAATAAATCCCCACTAAGTGTTAACTATAAGAACAATTTTTATCATTATTATTATTTTTTTTCCCCAAAATCTGTTGTCTTGAGACATCAGTATCCTGCCACTAAAATGGAAAAATGCTGATCCTCTTAATTGAAACAAAAGGATGGAAGTTAAATTTAATTGAACATTAGTTGGTAAATTATCCTTCCTGCGATTACAGACATCAAGATTTCAAGATGCTCTGCTCTTTCAAAAGTTTAAGAACTGACTGTTCAGTGAAAGTAGAGATTCATATCCTGTGCAGTATTCGTGCACATTTATAGACTTTCCCCACCTACATATTCACTACCTTTCCAAATTTTTCAAAGTGCATCTTGCTTACTAATACCACACAATCTAGAATTGATTATGTAATGCTTTGGACATCAAAAATATATTTATGTTTCATGTATTTTTCTCTCCCCAAAGTTCCATTTGGGTAGGGTTATCCCTTTTCTATCCATTTTCTCTTCTGTTGCATTTTGACTGGGCAGGGCAAGTATAAGCCTTCAAAAAAGGAATTCATTACACTTAAAAAGAAAAAGAAAAAAAAGTAAAGTTGAGGAAGAAACTCTCCCCAACCTGTCACTATCATAGACGGGCAGTTAAGGGAAGTACAATGAAATGGTGGAGATAGAAATGACCACGCATGACTCTGTGAGACCAGGAGTTGTGCTGTCCAATCCTATGCCCTGTTCCCTAGGTCATGTAATTTGGTCCAAACCAACTGAGACTCACTTTCTTATGGCATGACATGCCATTTAACTAAATGATGACATGTACAAAGGATCAATTTCAGATTGTGTCCAAAGACCCAACAAATCCCAGGAACTAGTGCTGGGAAAATCGGATCCATTCCCTGGCCTTTCCCTCTTCTGTGTTGGCTCTCTCCCTTTTTTTTCAGAGAAGTCCCCCAGGGGTACAGAGGGGCTGCCTGACTTTCTAGGTCTTTTCCGGTCAGCTGAATCCCTCACAGGGCTGACACCAATGTGGCTGAAGCCAAGTTCCGGAGTTCTCTACTCTTGAATGTGGGTATTTCCTTGGGAAAATGGCTGTGGAAGACCTATAGCTCAATGTGGGATCCATATTCTACCACGAAGACTTCTGGTCTGTGCTGGGCTGTGGCCCCCACTCTCACGATCGCCCCCAACACATCACCTGTCCCTGGGCTGCCTTCTTGATCTGTCTCTAGACCACAGCCACCCCACGTGCCCCGGCTTTGGATGCATGTGCCTTCTGACCCAGCCCCTACCTGGGCCTAGCAGAAGCATCTGCCCAGTTGCTGCCCAGGCTCTGGTTCCTTAACTAGTCTTGGCATGTGGGTCTTTCCAAACACTCCAAACAAAGTAGAAAAGAATCAGGAAGAGACAGTCAAATAGTCAACACAATAATCAGTCGAATGGGAGAAAAGGCATATCAATTCACCATCACATTCCATGTGCCCACATCACCTGACACTCAACATCTTTGTAAAATTAATCATTACTTTTATAAAAAATCAGGATCAATTTGTATCATCCAGGGGTGTGGTGGTTATAGTTAGTACATTTTGAAAGAAAAGCACATAGCTTTTATTTTTTCCTGCTTCATTTTGAAGGAGCGTGAAAAATACATTTTCTTGAAAAGTATCAACAAAGTCCAAACTGCACTCCTGAATCCTGCTGGTGTTTACCTCTCAGAAAGGATCTTTATCTGTCAAGAGGGAAAGTAAACAGGCAAATGTCATTTTAACATTCCCTGAGAATTGTGCTATGGAATGTGGGGAAGTTGAGCAGAATCTGGAATTTGCACACCTACCAAACTTAATAAGTCAATGACCTCAAGAAACCATGGCATGAGAGTTTATTAGGTGCCATCTGCACTTATTCAACTAAAAACAAATAAGGGAGGGGCACCTGGGTGGCTCGGTCAGACATCTGACTCGTGATTTTGGCTCAGGTCACGATCTCCTGGTTTGTGGGATCGAACCCCACACGGGGCTCTGCGCTCACAGCCCAGAGCCTGCTTGGGATTCTCGCTCTCCTTCTCTTTATTTGCCCCTCCGTCTCTGTCTCTCAAAGTAAATAAATAAACATTAAAAAAATAATAAAAACAAATAAGGGATGCATATGAAACCTCAGTCCCTGACATGAAAACAGGTGCAGAGTTCACATCTGGTTTGGCTAAACTGTGATACGAACATTTAATCTTAACACTATCATGACTTGAGGGGAGGAAGGCATGTCACTCACCACACAGTGAAGTTGATTTGTTTTCAGATTAAGGACAGTCATACTGCAACAGAAAAGATCTGTGAGCCACTGTCCTGCAATTGAAACCATCTTCAATATCTGCATGGTCGCCTCCAGTGGTCAAGGACTCAGGCCTCAGGCCTCGGAAGCCAATTCCTGTGGTATGGTGTTTACACCACAGTTCCAACAAGGAGATAAAAATGTGAAGACTACTAAAGAGTTCAATATGAGTCATAGGATTTAGTATTTCAGAACTAGAAACCTTCACGCAATTTCATGGCTCCAATATATACCCAGAAAGGGCTCTGTGTGTGTGTGTGTGTGTGTGTGTGTGTGTGTGTGTACGCGTGCATGCATGTCTAACGAAGGGATTTTTTTTTTTTTCAACGTTTATTTATTTTTGGGACAGAGAGAGACAGAGCATGAACGGGCGAGGGGCAGAGAGAGAGGGAGACACAGAATCGGAAACAGGCTCCAGGCTCTGAGCCATCAGCCCAGAGCCCGACGCGGGGCTCGAACTCACGGACCGTGAGATCGTGACCTGGTTGAAGTCGGACGCTTAACCGACTGCGCCACCCAGGCGCCCCTTCGAAGGGATTTTTAACGGACCACTGGCTAGGATTTGGCAGGCAATTTGAAGAAATCCAAAGAAGAGTCACTGACAAGAGGTTGGAAGTCTTTAGGGAGACAGGCTGGTGACGTGACAAAAAGCTAGGGCCTGGATTCTAAGCGCATGAATCTACGCTGCCCCCTAGAGAATGGCGTACCTTATCTGTTCCTTCTCAGTCAATGCCGCTCTGTGTGCACAGCAGATCAGAGACGTCCTGCGTGATGCTCCAGGGCCTCAGTGCTCTAGTGGGCATTGCTTCTGCTTCCCTCTTTCACATGCAATTTTTAGCCGACAATTCAATTACTTTTCCAAAATTTAAAATGCTTATTATATAATAGTAGGGAAAGAAATCATAAAAAAAAAAAAAATCACTAGTCATCCAACTACCCAGAGATTTGGCTAAATGACCATGAACACCTTGAGATATTTCATTTAATTTTATTCCTGTGCTTGTAACCTTTTTTTTCTAAAAAAATTAGTATGATATTTTAATACTACTTGCTATCCTTTTCATCTCCACTTCCTATCCTGTCACATTTTGAGCAATTGTCTCTGTCATTAAGTGTTCTCGAAGGCATGATTTTACTGGTTTAGTATGTGATACCCTTCAATTGATTATACCCAGATGTATTTAATCATCCTCCTGGTTTTAGATAAAGTCTGTTTCTGTTTTGCAATTCTAAACTGTATTTGAAGAACGTCCTCATGATAGTTTGTATGCACCTGTCTGCTTTTCTTTTTCTAGAATTAGAATAACTGGATCAAAGGCTGTGACCATTGGGGTGCCTGGGTGGCTCAGTCGGTTAAGCGTCCGACTTCGGCTCAGGTCGTGATCTCACGGTCCGTGAGTTCGAGCCCTGCATCGGGCTCTGTGCTGACAGCTCAAAACCTGGAGCCTGCTTCGTATTCTGTGTCTCCCTCTCTCTCTGACCCTCCCCCCATTCACGCTCTGTCGCTCTCTGTCTCAAAAATAAATAAACGTTAAACAAATTTTTTTAAAAAAAGGCTGTGACCATGTTTCCCTATTAAGAATCATGGAATGAGTTAATGACTTAAGTGTAATAAACACTTCCATTTGAAACATAAAGTTTAGTGAGTTTTGGCAGCTTTATATACATGCAAAACCACCGCCACAGTCAAGACACAGGACATTGCTACCAATCTCTGGCTATGACCTTCTGAAGGCTCTTCATATATATTATCATCATATGTATGCACTGCTCTTTACCCCAGGATATGTCAATTTGCGTACCTAAAAGTCCATTTTTCTACACCCTCCCCATCACCAAGGACTCTCCTGTTGCTTAGTGTTTGTCCATTTAACAGATAATACTAATTTAATAGAAAATAAGGTCTCATTGTAATGTGCCTTTCCTAGATTATTACTGAGCTTATTTCTTAATATATTTTTATTGGCTATTTGTATTTTCTCTCCATTGTTTTCTGTTGGTGTTTTTCTTATGGATTTATAAAAATTCTTTATATATTAAGAAGGTATCAACCACATATCTTACACTGTCGTAAATACTTTTACTCACGTATGTTTTAAACACGCTTACTTTGAAGTTTTAGTTAAGAATATATATATTCTGTTTTCTTTTTGTATGTGTACTGTAGTCCCTTCTTATCCATGGTTTCGCTTTCCACGGTTTCGGTTACTTGCGGTTGACCAAGGTCCAGAAGTAGATGATCCTCCTGATGTATCGTCAGAAGGTCAAGAGCAGCCCAACTGCATCACAATGCCTAGGCCCTTCCCCTAACTTCATCTCATCCTGTAGGCATCTCATCAGCTCACATCATCACAAGAAGAAGGGTGAGCGCAAGTACAATAAAATATTATGAGAGAGAGAGACCACATTCATGTAACTTTTATGACAGCATACTTGTACACTTGTTCTATTTGATTATTGGTTCTTGTTGCTAATCTCTTACTGTGCCTAATTTATAAATAAGCCTTTCTCATAAGTACACATGTATAGGAAAAAACAACAGTACATACAGGGTTTGGTACTACGTGCAGTTTCAGGCATCTGCTGGGGGGGTGGTCTTAGATTGTATCCCCATGAATCAAGGGGGGACCTTTGTGTGCATTTTATTGCTTTTACACTGAGAAAATTCTTAGCAAAACCCTATCATTGCAAAAACTGTCATGTATATTTTCTTCTATTTCTTTTGTTTTCATTAAAAGAAAATTAACTCTCCAGATAGAGCATCTGCAATTTGTTAAGGCCCATGGTATAAAATGAGATTCTATTTCTTCCTAAACATTTAGCCAATTCTTCTACACCTTTATTTACTCTTCCTTCATAATGATCTTTACCATACAGCACATCACTTTTTTTTATACTGGGACCTATTTCTGTTCCATTGACTTGTCTCTCTGAGCACATACCTTAACATCATTATATTAAAACCAAGAACTTTCTAAAATTTTAGAATCCTATAGGACAAACTTCTTCTCATTTCTTTTTAAAAAAAAAATCATGGGCCATCTCACACGTTTACTTTTCCAGGTGAGCTCGAGAACCGCTTTAAATTAAAACAAGTTTTCTTTAAATTATAAGCTACTTTGAGAAAAATGGCATTTTTACAATATTCCACATTCTCATGCATGAACGTTTTGCTCTCTGGCTTTGCCTCTCGGTGTTGGTGGATGTTCCCTAGGTCGAGAAGCTTGGTGCTGACATTTCAAGAAGAAATTCTGGGGTCTCTCCAGGGCTAGACCTATTGATGAAAAATCCTGAGCTCAGAGCACACTATACAAAAATGGCCCAGGGGTAGAGCACACAAAAGGTTCAATTTCAGAAAGCCAAGAGGACTTCTACATTTTGAAATGTTCCATTAAATGGCTATTAAAATGTGTTCCCATGACTTTCACTGATGAACCTTTGTGTTAAAAATCCCAGCTCTAGCACACGGAAGAAATGTGGGCTCTGATCACAGCACCATCCTGTACAGAGGCTAACTCTTCTTAAAAGACTCGATGTTAATTTGGCATTAGCAACTACTAGTAGAATATGACTAAGTATTAGCACCATTTTTTTTTTTCCATTAGCTTACTCACTCCATTTCACAGATATGTGGAAACAACGCCTGGCTTCAATTTGCATCTGAGATGGGTGTGTGTGTATTTTTACTCTTGGTTTATATTAAAAATAAACTAGAAGACCAAGTGGGAATGTGCCACAGGATGTGGCCAGTCAACTTCGTGCGACCTCAACATTTGCATTAGAAAACAACTCTAACTCTTGACTTCCAAGGTGATTTGCAAAATAATGCAGAGGAAAAAGAATTCCTCCGTAACTCCACACGGAGACACTTCCAAGAAGTCAGGCTGCCGCCATCAGTAGGCACTAAATGGGCAGTTTCCCCACCACAAGAAAAGCTGAGGCCTCATGCCACAACACCCCTTCCAATCCTGGCCGGGGAGTACTGGAACTCCGCAGTGTGACAAGCAGACTTTGGAACAACTGTGTCGCTATCTGCTCTGAGATGCAAAGGCCAGATGAGCATGAGCACCTGTTGCACATCCCGCCTTCCAGGGGACACTGAAAACGAGGAATCAAATGAGACGGTAGAAAAGAGGCTTGGAAATGGTGCTTTTGCGCACGAGTACATAATCTCCACTAGTTCCCAGAACAGCTCTGTGAGGTTATCATCCTCCTCTTTCAAATGAAAAAATGAGAGCTTGGAGAGGTTAAGGAACTTGCCCAGGGTTAAACAGCTGCTAAAATTAGAGCTGATTTCAGAACCCAGTCTATTGGCTCCAAAGCCCATGACTGTGCCCTGTGGACTATACTGTTTTCTGATCTCAGGAAAAGAGAAGAAAACCTGGCTAACGGGAGAAGCGTTTGTGAAAGAGCAGTTGCTACCTTCCGACTAGGTGGTCAAGGACAAGGTAGAGTAGACCAGGCTCCCAGAGGCTCAGCTAACCCCTCTGCCTGCTAAAGGGCAGTGGTGGCCTGAGCCCTGGCCAGTAGATTGGCTGAGGGGCCAACCAAGAATACCAACTGTGTGTGGCCTGGACAATCCCAACCAGAAGAAGCCTCTAAGCCTACTCTTATTAAACTTTGGGGATAAGGGCGTTGATGCTCATCAGTGGATTTTGTCCACCAAGTAAAACTCCAGGCTCCCTCCATAAATAGGGTTGTTAAGGACGCACTCCAAGCAAATGCACGTTCTAAGTTACATTAGAGCTCCCTATGGATTTAAGAGGCAGATCTCTTTCCAAGTCTCTATTGAATATTTCTTGACCGTGGCCTGCAGGAAATGATAGTAATTGAGAGACACATGTCTGGCATCCAGCAATCTGGCATCTGTGCTCTCTGGTGAGCTGGCAAGATTTCCATAAGGCTCCCAAGCAGATTTTCTGGGGGATGGTTCTTTTTAGGGATAATTGAAAGGGCCGCACTTTCAAACTTGGGTGACTGGCAAAATGGTGGAGCTATAGAGTGACCTATGTCTTTTTAAATACGCAAGACCTGAAATCCCACAATGGTAATTTTTAAAAAGCAGAAAAGCAGAAGTCACCTGGCTCCTGAAGACCCCTCTCTCAGAGAATGCCTTCTCTTAGACACTGTCATCAACTTTAAGCTCGGTCTTTTTTTTTTTTTTTTTGAGAGAGAGAGAGAGGGGTAGGGGTAGAGTGAGAGGGAGAGAGAATCTTAAGCAGGCTCCACACTCAGCGCAGAGCCTGATGTGGGGCTTGAACCCATGACTGTGAGATCATGACTTGAGCCGATATCAAGAGTCGGATGCTTACTGACTGAGCCACCCAGGCACCGCAAGTTCTGTCTTTCAATCCCAGGAGAGAACTGCTCAATGTGTCAGGTGGCACCACTGCATTGGAATCATGCTGGCACCTCCTATCAGGCTGTCCCAACAGCGCCCCGGGGGACCCGCCCACACACCAAAAAGCACTTCCTGGTGAATGCTTTCTGCACCTAGCAGGGTCGGGCACACAGCAGGTGCTCCAAAATGTTTGCTACCCTGAATTGAGTTTGGGGACAAAATAAGTCTCTTCCCCATATTTCTCTTTTTTCATCTTTTTTTAAAAAATTTTTTAATCTTTATTTTAGAGAAAGAGAGACAGACAGACAGAGCACAAGCCAGGGCGGGGCGGAGAGAGAGGGAGACACAGAATCCGAAGCTCGCTCCAGGCTCTGAGCTGTCAGCACAGAGCCCGACATGGGGCTCAAACTCGCAGACCTTGAGATCATGACCTGAGCCGAAGTCGGACACTTAACCGACTGAGCCCCCCAGGCGCCCCTCTATAGCACTGCATCTTTAGTGAACAGTGAAATTTATTTAAGAATGAAGGGAAACTCATGGGGAAATAAGAAACATAGAAGCACCCCTCAAGAGAAATGAGTTTCATAAAGAAAGATAGATTTCAAATACACAGGTTTCTGAGCACCCCAATAGCTAATGATGTCCCTTAATAGCCAAAAAAGTCTGTCTACACAGTCACACTTTACCTAAACACTCTGGGATTCAACCTCAGAACTCTTAACTCTCTCTGAACCTGAAAACGGTACCAGATTAGTTCCACCCCTAATAAAGAACGATGCTTATCAGCTTACAGAATTTGGCACACCGCTGATGAGACAGTGATTATTTCCGCAATACGTGCTCACCACAGGATGAAATATTTTTTCCATTTTGTAAAGCAAAACAAAACACTAAGCCTTTGATGCTGGCGTATTGGCCTTCTTCGTTTGGGTGGATTTCTTTTCACTTGTGTTTCCTGCCCCACATTAATCTGATATCCAAAGCACGCGTTACTGGAAGAAGTTTGGGCTATTTGTGCTCAAAACGTTAGACTACCGAAGACATTATTAAGCAAACTTGAAAACGACTTGGATCTTTCTGAGGAGCTCTCCAGATGCGTTACCGCCTTTCAGCAAGGCCCAGCATTCTTGTCTCTGGTGGTATTAAGCTGGAGCCACAGGCATGTAGCAGACGCCATTTGACCAATAAATCCCATGGCTGAACGAGACATCGATGGCAACAGTCATGCTTAAGACCAAGTTCCACCTATGGATGGAGAAGTCGTATAACACTCTCACCTACCCTCATCACCTTCGGCGAGCAAAACGTGGAAACTAGGAAACTACAGACATAAATCACTTAAACACTGTGTTTCTCCACTGATACTAAGGAAAAAGGGAGCAAGAGAAGGGGAAACTATAACCACAATACCATAATTGAGGCCACAAATAAGCTACCGTATGTCAACAGAAGCCAGATACTGACAATAGAGGTTTTTTGTTTTTTTTTTTTTTTTTAATGGAAAAACATAGGCATTTTAGAAGAATATGCTAATATTTCTTAAGGGTTAGGAACTAGTAGACATCTTGGGTTGAACAGAGGGAACTGTTTAGCAGAACCCTCGTGAAATTGATTTAAGTTTTACGAGGAATTAAGTTACAGTTTTTGACTCTGGACCATTAAAACCAACTATTCAGCCAAAAATGTATTTGGGATTTAACATTTTCTTTTAGAAAAACATCTTAAAAGTGACGTACTCTAGTTACTTAAAGGCTGTGAAACTCTATTTTAACAATATGATGGGGCCCATTTTCAACCAAAGCGAAGTTAATAATAATATGGTCTAAGATCAAGACTAACAACACATGTGGTTTGGTATCTACTTATAGACACTCTGGGAGTTGTGTGGTCTTTCTTGATAGCCATGGGGGCTGATTCTGGGTTGGTGCAAGTAAGCTAATCTTCCACGGTCAATGCCAGGAACCAACTCACATGCCCCATTATACTTAGGCAAACAATATCCTATGCTATAATGTGGAAATCTAGAAGTATGATAGAGCCAAAAATCACCCTGAACAAACACGAAACTTCATCACCACTTGGAGTGTCAGCTCTATATTCTGTCTCTAAACAAGATGGCTGCCCTCAGTCCACTGGCTCAGTTCTTTTGACCGAGAGCCAGCTCAATAGTCCTCCTGGTCAATCTCCGTCAGATCAGGCCTGCCTGTGTCAAGGCTCACACCCAAGGGGCTTACTCTTCGTGGTAGGGCTCACGGTCCAGGTGGACGGGCATGTTACTAGCGGACAAGCTCTCCAAGAGACCAGTGACTGGAAGGGAGGGTGTGGGAGACAGTGAGCTAGTCTCAGAAGGACCCCATTAGACCACAGGTGGCAGGTTAGTGCAGTGGTTATGCCTGGGTCCAAATCCTGGTGCTATGTGACCTAAGGCAGGCTACTGGGAGAAAGAGTATATTACCATACCCCAAGGCAGCCAAGATTTCACCTTATGTCCTAGTTGGTATTGTGATAAGTGGAAGGAAGTACGAAAGATGCAAAATAACGACCTGGTTTAATGGCCAACAGAAATTCACAACACCTCCCTATATTTCTAGGGCACCAAATTTACTCATCAGGCAAAATGAGTAAAAGTTCTTTAAAATCCTGAAAAGTTCTTTAAAATCATTTTCAGTATACATATAATGAAAGGTGGCTAAAATGATTCTTTTTCTAAGGAGTTTATTTATAAAATAGTGATCTGTCATTTATACCTCTTTCAACTTTAGTTTTCTCATTTGTAAAATGAAAATAATAAAAGAATCTATGTCATTGGGTTGTTCTGAGAATTAAACTAAGGAGTCCATATAAAATGCTTACAATATTAATTAATTCAATTTTTATTGAATACTTACAATGTGAAAAGCACTGTTCTACTAGGTGTTATCATTATTTTATTTTTTATTTTTTTTTATTTTTTTTTTTTTCAACATTTATTTATTTTTGGGACAGAGAGAGACAGAGCATGAACGGGGGAGGGGCAGAGAGAGAGGGAGACACAGAATCGGAAACAGGCTCCAGGCTCTGAGCCATCAGCCCAGAGCCTGACGCGGGGCTCGAACTCACGGACCGCAAGATCGTGACCTGGCTGAAGTCGGACGCTCAACCGACTGCGCCACCCAGGCGCCCCTAGGTGTTATCATTATTATTGGAAAAGTCCCTGGGCAATTTGTCCTTCAATTGTGTTACCGTCAGCTGGTAATACCTTCATACTTCTAGAATTATCTATCAGTGCTCTGAAAGAGTGGGCCACATGACAGCCTAATCCGGGGAGAGGATGGTTGGGGTACCAAGTGTTACTGGTGTGGAGAAGGCAGCTTAGGGTGTGGGAATGGCATACAGGTATCCCGGAAGTCCAGAGGCAGGCACAAAGTGGGAGAAATCTATCTGGAAAGGTGGACCGGAGGGTGCCGATGAGAAACTTCATTTCCTCGCGGTAAGGATAGTTCAATCTCGTCATGGGCAAAGCATGGCTGAGAGAGGGACTTGGGCCTCTAGTTATGGGGTGGGGTGGGGTGCGGGTGGGGAACAAACACTGAAGAGGCATCCAAACCATGGCATGTGCATTTCACAGTGACCAGTGATCATCATCAGCAACCTCTCCATCATTGTGGAAAGAGTCCTCATGACTAAACTGGAGGCTGGCACAGCGGGGGCTCCCTGGGAAGAGGGAGGAGACTTCCCAGAAGAGCAAGAAGCATGGACTAGGGGACACAAAGCAGGAGCACCCCAGTTTTCCTTGGCTATGAACCTCAGGATGCCAATTAGAGCTGGTTAACAAATTATCCAGATTTATGCACCTACCTCTGTGCCTTTCCCTCTGCTTCCCTGCAGGGCATTCTAGAACTTCCTCACTGGGCTGAAGGTCTAAGAGGCAACTTTCTTTGCACATGACTGAACCAGCTGGAGGGGAGCCCTCCTGGAGGGGAGCACAGAAGCCAGCAGTGGTTAGCGAGGGGCCCCAAGGCAGGGAGGAACTCAGCCACAGAGACCAGGCTCATGACCATGCATTGGGTTAATATCTATAAAGTATTCACATGCTGCCTGGCGCACAGCGAGTGTGATATCAGTGTTTGCTGAATAAGTGACCCAGGTGCCTCTCTCTATTAGGAAATTTCCTTCCTGGGAAGGATGGGCTTTTCTTATGTTTTATTATTTCTGTACAACTGATACCCACCCGGGCATTTATGGGAATGCCACAGACTATATCTCAGGGCAAGGAGAAGCATTGTGCAAAAAAATGTCTCTGCTGCAGCCTATTACTAAGATAGCCGAGATAATGAACTCAGATCAGGAAAACAGAATCCGGTAAGAGGAGGTCTTGGGAGTCTTTACCAGGATGCTTCTGAGCCCTTAAAAAAGCTGTGCCATGAAACTGAGCGTATTAGCATCCAGAGAAACGGCGCACCCTCCTAATGGAGACGCATGTCCGAGAACAGACTGAACCAAAGGCCTTTCACGTACCGAACTCCATAAAAAATAAATTTTACTTTTACAATGCTTATCTGCTAGACTCTGGAGACGCTTTTCACGAAAAAGGACAAACAAAAATCAGATCAAAATAACGGAAACAAAGAATTGTGCAGACGAGGATTGAAATTCTATGATGAAACCTTATGATACATGAATGGAATAAAACTAGGTTTCAATAACCTATTTAAAAAGCAACTTAAATACATTATAGCTAAGGTCTGAGTTATTGGAGTTGGAAAGGTTGAAGGTTACATGAAAAAGAGAACAGGGGCGAACTTGTTGTCCTGCCCTAACTGGCCTTCGGATTTGGGGACTGGAGGGAGAGGATGCCTGGTCAGCCGGAGACACACTTGCAGGCATTTGTTCCAGAAACGCTGGGTGAGTAACTGTGCTCTACATGGTATTCCCCAAACTCTGCCAGGCGGGGGCATCGGGCACGAGGGAAGGATGGGAGAAGGAGAGCCAGGCAGACATGTGATGAAAAGTGTTTTAAAGTGTTCTACAGCAGGTGTCGTGGGGCCTTAGGACGGTAGCCGCCATGGTCCCTGTCTTCAAGAAGCCTCCCAGAGCTAATGACAGAAAGGATGACAACGCCTCCATTCCATGCCAATGACTGAGGATGTGTGAGCCCCGCCCGAAGGAGCCACGGTGACAGTTTCTTCTGGTTTCATCACTGCTTTAACTGTCCACCTTCCCACTATCTTCTCTGTTTCTGATCATGAAAGGAGAGGCCACAAAGCTTGGTGGAAAACACACAGGATTTGGAGCCAGACAGGCTCTGCTTCTCACCAGCTGTGAGGCCTCGGATACAATCCTTTGACTGTCTGGATAATTTTTCTCCTCCAGCCTTTTTTTTTTTTTTTATTAAGTATTTATTTTTGAGAGAAAGAGAGACAGACCATGAGTGGGGGAGGAGCAGAGAGAGGGAGACACAGAATCCAAAAGCAGGCTCCAGGCTCTGAGTTGTCAACACAGAGCCCGATGTGGGGCTTGAACTCACCGCGAGATCACAACCTGAGCCGAAGTTGGATGCTTAACTTACTGAGCCACCCAGGCGCCCTTCTCCTCTAGCGTTAATACCTAGTGTGTTGTGGCATTTGGACAATAGGAATATGCATAAAGAGTGCACAGCATAGGTAATACACTGGGGCTACCCGCAATTCAAGTTCATTACAGCAAACACAGACGATGTGGAAAAGTCTACCCAGAATCATAAATACAAGTAGCAACTGCTATTCTGTTGGTGTCTCTCTCTTCCAGTTTGTTCTTCTAAGCATAGTGTGTAGGTGTGTGTGTGTGTGTGTGTGTACTATAAACACATACGAATATTGTATAGGGATATAATATTGTGTCTGATTTTTCATTAATTGTTTTTGTTTCTCATTAACAAGTCTTCCAAATAAAATTCCGACAGCCTCATAATATTTCATCGTATTGTTGTAAAGTCACTTATTCAACTTTCCCCAAATGTTAGATATTTCTTTCTCCCCCCCCCCCCCCCCGCCCCGTTCCTTCCTCCCACAAAGAGAGACAATCTGCCGTAGAGGACAGTGCTCACATTTGTTCACATCCAGGCTCTGCTATTTGCTAGCTGCTTTGAACACGGGCAGATCTCATTATCACCGCGTCTCCAGACTTTCATCTGGAAATGAGGGTGCAGAGGATATGTACCTAGGTTCCTACCGCTGCCATAAATGACCATAAACTCGGTGGCTTAAGACAACAGAAGTGTGTTCTCTCACTGTTCCGGGGGTTAGAAGTGTCAGCAGGGCCATGCTCCTTTTGAGGACTCCAGGGAAGACTCTTCCTGCTCTTTCTAGTCTCTGACTGTCCCCGCTGATAATCCTGGTGGCCCTCGGCTGGTGGCAGCAGAACTCTAGTCTCTACCTCCATCGTCAGATGGACTTCTTCCCTGTGTCTGGACCTCTAAGAACACCGTTGGATTTAGGGTCCTCCCTAAATCCAATAGGACCACATCGTAATGTGATTATATCTACAAAGACCCTATTTCCAAATAAGGTCACCTTCACAGATTCAGGGGGTTAGGACTTCAATACATCTTTTTGAGGGACATAATTCAACCCCAAACACTACCTAACAGAGTTGTCAGGAAAAAGTGAGCCAACATAAATCCAAGGTACTTTGCTAACTGTAAAAGTGCTATCCTAATGTGCATTGCCACTTTTAAAGGTTTTTTAAAAATTTATTTTTAATGTGTATTTATTTTTGAGAGAGAAAGAGACAGAGTGCCAGTGGGCGAGGGCCAGAGAGAGAGGGAGACACAGAATCCGAAGCAGGCTCCAGGCTCTGAGCTCTGAACTGTCAGCACAGAGCCCGACGCGAGGCTAGAATTCACAAACCATGAGATAATGACCTGAGCTGAGGTCGGACTCGCAACCAACTAAGCCACCCAGGTGTCCCCACTTTTAAAGGTTTCAAGGTCAAAAAGGCACCAGATTTAGGAAGGCAGAGTGTCAAAGTATCACATCTCTTGGAGTTTGGGTGTTTGGCCATCGGTACAGGGCAGTTTGGGCTGAAGCCAAGAAGGCAAAACCATATGGAAAAAATCACGGCACCTGATCAGTCTCAAATGCCTTAGGTGTGGTCTTGTTGGCTGGATGACCTTCCAACTGGCAGCCCAAGCCAGCAGAAGAATCTATAGGGGCGCCTGGGTGGCTCAGTCGGTTAAGCATCCCACTTTGGCTCAGGTCATGATCTCCCGGTTCGTGGGTTCGAGCCCCGCATCGGGCTCTGTGCTGACAGCGTGGAGCGTGGAGCCTGGAGCCTGCTTCCGATTCTGTGTCTCCCTCTCTCTGCCCCTCCCCCGCTCACACTGTGGCTCTTTCTCTCTCAAAAAGTAAATAAACATTAAAAAAAGGGAAGAATCTATAGCAGTGCTTCTCAAACAATCTGACTTATCCCCCCCCCCCCGTAATCCATTTCAGATTGATTCTTTTATCAACTATAAATAAGATTGTGTCTTTAAAAAAGGGATCACAGCCATGTCAAATTACCATCCAAGTTTTTAAAGGCTTACTCTCAATTCCTGCCCTTATCTCATCATGGGCTGGGGGCAAGCAGCTTGTGGACTGGCACCCATCCTCGGACCACACTCTGAGAAACAATGGTCAGGGCCACTGCGGAGCTGGGGGCCCCGTAGGAGCATGGCCCGGCTTCCAGGCCTCAGAGGAGGGGGGGCGGTTAACTGATTGCCAGCCTCCAGCTCCATTCCGGGGGGCACGCCTGGCTGGGGAAGACAAACACACCTCCCACACCTGAGTCCCAGTGTTTTCTTTGAGTTTGTTTTCCCACTGACTTACTTTCCTTTCAGCCTGGGCTTTCAAAACAGCCTTCTGAGTGAATGCAGGCGAACCCAGCAGTCCCACACCACGGCTCATATGGAATGCATTTAGAGAGGGGGAAAAACTCGAACGGAGTGGTTATACAATTTGGAACTGGCTTGGAGATGGCGTGGCTGGAATTTCAGAGCTGGCTTTTGTTTGCATTCGTCATGAAACATTTGTTATATGAGCTGCTGCTACCGCTACTAAGGCAGCTGCTGCTGAGAAACCCCCTCAATGGCTGCTTTTCTTCTGGACATTAGCTGACGGACAGCGGTCACCAACGGAGGGCCCCGACTCTCCTGCTCCGATGCCTTTGCCGCCCTCCTTGCAGAAGTTACGGGAGACGTTTCCCCCCCAAAGTGATACCTGACAGCACGCGAAACAGAGACACCTGTTTCTGCCACATTACGTGGAACGCGATCTTTGGGTGGTCGTGCCCTCTGCCTGGGATGATGGGAGTGTC